>NC_088380.1:68305000-69555000 GCF_037993035.2 Macaca fascicularis | reverse complement strand
ATTGTCCATCCAAGAAAAGAACTAAATGGGCAGTGAAAACATCCTTTCAATCATGGTTGTTTTCAGACACCGCTGTTATTTCACTAGGCTCTTCTGAACTGGTAGAATTGGCATTAGACTGTGTCAATAAAATCACTGTGAAATAGAAAAGTCGAAATGCTTGTAGCAGGAAATAAAACCGTTGCCAACTTCCATATTTACATGAGGCAGAATGAAAGGAAGTGACACTAATCATTGAATTTAGCACTGGTTTCTTTTTAGTTGCAAATTAAAAGGTCCCTCTTTCAGCACATTTAGTGTTGGTTGGTCAGCTGCAAATAAGAGTTATTCTGTCCAAATTGTGGTTACGTTTTAAAAAGGTCATGGAGAGATTATTCTTAATGGAGAAATTAAGATGTCACAAATGTTTTTCTAATTCTGACATTACGTGGATCTCAGATTTGGATCAGAGTTATTTATGTGTTGGACAAATGACCTTTGATTTAGATACCATATTTTCCAAATGAAAAATTAAAACAATAGGTGAGAAAACTTTGATGGGCTTTTTTAGATGACATAAGAGGTCTCGGATATGTTTTATATGACAGAATGTTAAAATTAGTAACTTAGGGGACAATGAAAAAAATTAGAACTCTCCCAGGTAGTTTAGGATACCTGATCAATGCATCTGTATACAGGAGGTGTTATCTGTATTCTGCTGACGTGATGTTATCCAAAAGTTTATGCTTCGAGCTCCAAATATTCCCCACTTGTCTAGTATGCTATTACACTTCTAACTTTTCTGCCTCAAGAACTTGAAATTTTAATTTGCTGGGTCATGGATGGATTAGCAGAGGAGCAGGAACAGTTCTTTCAGAAGGTCTTTCTTAAAGTATGCATATGATTAGAGAGGTTTCCTGTGGCCTTTTTCCTTTGGCCCAGTTCAGTATATCCAATGAGCTGATCCAGCTTTAGTTCCTGAATGCAAGGAGAGCGATAGAGGAGAGAACTGCAAGGAGGGGAGAATCAGTGGAATCCTAAGTTCACGAATGTGTATTAGTTATTACTCTACTTGTCCAGGCCAGGGAGAGTAACCACAGGCCTTGGCACCTAAGGGATTTTGAGAGGCTCCAAAATAACTAGGCCGTTGATGGTGCCTGAAGGACAGGATAATTGATGAAGTGAGGCGAGAGTTAAGCCCCAAAAGTAGGATGGAGCTAGGTAATAAAAGCCCTTATAAAACAGGCCAGGGAGTGTGGGTTGTCCTGTAGATACGAGAACAGGGAAGAGGAAGGCTTTGGAGGATCAAGCAATGAGAGATTTATGTTTAGATACATTATTCTGATTATAATGGGAGTGGGAGGGAACACAAGGGGAAAGGGCTTAGATCAGTTGGTGGGGATGAACATTTGAATAAGTTAGTGAAGGCCGGAATTAGGTCAGTGTTAGCAAAGATAAAGATGACAGATTCTCCTCAGTTTTCAAGAAAGAAATAACAAGGATTGAATGGACAATATGGTTTCAATAGCTATAATTTCTTATAATAAGAAGGGGAATATGGGGAAAGAAGATACTATTCAAGCACAGTCATACACTCATTTATAAAATACGGTCTCTACATACATTCAGTCCCCACTTTAGGCTAAAGCCAAAAAGGAAAGTAACTACAAACCAGAAAGTGATTTAGATCTTTGTAGGCCATTGGTTCTCAACTTTAGGGAATATCAGAATCACCTTGAGAGTGTATCGAAACACCAATTGGCAGCACCTACCCCCAGAATTATTTCTGATCAGTGCATGTATGGTGGGGCCTGAGATTTTGCATGTCAGGCAAGGGTCAAGGTGAAACTGTTGCTGCTTGTCCCAGGGCCACACATTGAGAACCCCTGTCCTTGGTCATTGTTTTAAACAATAGTTTTCAATATGGTTGTTTTGAGTAGAGGCATTCTATCATGATCTATAGTGACTAAGGGAGTTACACAATTAAATTGATGGGTCTTACTCCCATTTGCTCAAGACATTTTTTCCCCAATACATTTTAACTTGGCCTAGACCATGATTTATTTTAGCTTACATATTCTGGTTCTGTTTTTTTAAGATCACCCTTGATTCTTTCTACCTAAATCCTAAGACATTTCCCCTGTGATTCTCAAGAAGTCATTTAATCTTTGCCTTGTAAGTTATCATGCAACCGTTTAAAACCACAGATCCAAGTAATTCTTTAAATCTGTCTAGCACATTTATAATTGTAACCCTTTAAGGACTATACTGTTTATCTGTTATCATCTTCTTTTATTAAACTTATCATCATCATAAGTCACAAGCCTAGAAATTCACCCCTCCCATTTAATGTGGTTTTCCTTTTTTGAACCTCAATATTGGTGAGACAATTCCATGAATTTAGTGTTCATTATAAGGAACTTCAATAAAATAAAAAAAAAATGCTGTCCTATGGGGATTTGATAAAAGAACCAAAATAAATATAGAAGTAAAGACTGTGAATGTGGGACCAGATTTCATAATTGAAAAGCATAAATTGTCTTAATACTAGTGTCTTAGGTGGAGCTAACAGAAAAAGCTCTTGTGCGGTGGGACAATTATTGTGTTTGTTGAGCCAATCAGAGAAACTTGAGGAAGAGAGAGAGAGGAAATTTACAAGGAAATGGAATAGAAGTGTTGATGCAGAGAGATTTATTTGTTATGGAGGCTCCCGTGACTGGAACAATAAATGCAAGCTTGACAGCAACCTTTGATGTTTCCTTATACAGAAAGAATATATGTTGCTTGGGGATCAAAAATATTTTGTAAATTTCTCCTCTTGTGAATTTTATGGACAAAAAGCACAGTATTTCTAAAAATATAACATGTTCATATTTTCCTTTCAAAGCAGGATTAGCTTTTTTGACTTTCTTCCAAAACCCTTACGTTTTCATTTTCTCACTAGCTGACCATCTCTGGTCTTTTCCAGCCCTCACATTCCTTCTGTATGTACTTGTCTCTGATGCCCCCTGAACTCAGTGGAATCAGAGCAACCTACTTTATAATCACTTCATAATCCTTCTCATTGAAGTATATTTTCCATTTACTTCAGAGAGGAATTAGGCCTGTGGGAAAATGACTGAAAAAGGCTTTTAAAACACTTGGTCCCTTAAAATTACTCAGAAAAGTTCTAACTTTGTGACTCCTGGCTTTTCATCCAAGTACTCCAGCAGAGAACCATACATAGGGGGTAGTCAGTAAGAATAGCTGATGATCTGTCATCATCCCTCAAATATACCTTGCCATTGAGGAAGAAAGATTTGCCAATATATTAAATGGAACTCATACAAGTAGGTAATAGGAGCTGTTCAGTAGGTTTGGTTAACATTGCAGTCAATTTCTATAAAAGCACTCAGGGTGACCTGAGACCCAAACCGCCATGCACTCTAGAGAAGTTGTTTTCCCATTGGAGAATATAGTCTAGTGGATAAAAAATATGCTTAGATACGTTTCTTCTGAGGTAATTGTCCTTTATCCTTTTAGATCAGCAAGCCCTTTGTATAAAAACTCTGTCCTCTTTATTTTGCAAAATTTACATATGCATGCAATGTAAAGTTGTCTGTAATTTTCTGAAGCCCAGCCATAGACTATAGAGAGAAAGCCTCTAGTAACCTTGTTTGATGTCTTAGGAATATTTATCATCCTTCAAAATTCCAAGGATTTTAATAGAAGATATCTGTACATGTGCATTGGTTTCTGCAAATGTATGACTAAGTTTGGAGCAGAAAAGAAATAAAAATGCTTGCTTTTTGCAATAATTTTTAATTGAAAAATTAAAAACCATGGCAACTTGAGTTATGGGAAAGAACTACTTTAATCTTAAACTGTGATTTTCCTTTCTTATAAGAGTTCCATGGGAAAATCTAAAATAAAAACAAAATGTATGTATGTGTATGTTTTCCCACTTGGAAAATTTGTTATACAACCTAAGTCATCCATCACCATGTCACAGAGTCAATAGAATCCTCCCCTTTAGAGTCTTGCCTGAAGGTTTTCTGTGTAATTCTCCAAAAAAAGGATTAGTTAAATTCAGAGTAGCTAATGTTGTAGATTACATAGTGACTCAAATTTTTTTTAAAATGTGTCTTATATTTCCAAGATCAATGTTGATTTCTTTCTGAAGTGATTATGTGAATTCTTCTTAGTTTCCCATTGCTTGGATTCTGTAGTACATAGTACATAGCAGATTACATTCTCCCTTTACTAATACCCAGAGCTTCTGGGTATTATTAAAGTATTGTAGTGCTTCTGAACATTGGACACACATTATAATCTCTTAGAGAGCTTTAAAAGATATTAATGCTTGGGGCCGCTTGGATGGATCTCATTTCTAAACATCCTAATTAAATTGGTTTGAGGCCATAATATTGGGATTTTTTTGGTCAGTATTTTTTAAACAGCTTTATTGAAATCTAACTGACATACAATAAACAGTATATAGTAATGTAGAATTCAATAAGTTCAGCAAATGTGTGCACACATGAAACCATCACCAAAGACAAGATAGTAAATGTATACATCAGCACAAAAATTTTGCCCACGCCCCTTTATCCCTTCTCTCTTTCTCCCTCTCCACTTCTCTTTACTCCCTCTCTGAGCAACCATGATCTTCTTTCTCTTATTATAGATTAGTTGCATTTTATAGAATTTTATATTAATGGAATAGTACAGTTTATATTCTTTTATTTGTCTACTGTGTTAACTCAGCATAGTAATTTTTAGATTTATCCATATTGTTGCATGTAGTTCACTATTTTTTGTTGCAAATTCCTATCCCCTTGCATGGAAATGCCACAAAATGTTTAAACATTCCGTTGAGTTGTTTCTAGTTTTTGGCTGTTACAAATAAAGCTGCCATGACTATTCATGTACAAGTCTTTGTATGAATACATACTTTCATTTCTTTAGGAATGGAATGGCTAGATCAAATATTAAATGAATGATTAACTTTTTAAGAAACTGACCAATTGCTTTTCAAAGTAGTTTTATCATTTTATATTCTCACTAACAGTTTAGAGAGTTCTAGGTCCTCCACATCTTTATTATGCTTCATTGACCTATTTGCCTATTTTTATGTCAATATCACAATGTCTCAATTACTGAAGAGTAATAAATCAAAATCAGCTCATAAATTAGTGCACCAACTTTGATTTTGTAAAAGTTATTTTCTGGGAGGCTGAGGTGGGCAAATCACTTGAGGCCAGGAGTTCCAGACCAGCATAGTCAACATAGCAAAACCCTGTCTCTACTAAAAATACAGAAATTAACTGGGTGTGGTGGCTCATGCCTATAATCCCATCTATTCAGGGGTCTGAGGTACGGGAATCACTTGAGCCTGGGAGGCGGAAGTTGCAGTGAGCTGAGGTAGCACCACTGCACTATTGCGTCGGTGACAAAGGGAGACTCTGTCTGTGAGAAAAAAAAAATAAGTCCTATTCTAGACCCTTTTTTCCCCCCATATGAACCTCAGAATCAACTGCTAATTTAAAAGAAAAAAACCCACTGTGGTTTTGATTGGGATTGCTTTGAATATATAGATAAATTTGGGAAGAACTGACATCTTCAAAATATTGAGTCTTTTGACTTATGAAAACTATGTATTTTTTCATTCACATAGGTCTACTTTAATTTCTCTCAGTAATGTTTTATAGTTTTAGTGTTCAGATATTGGGCACGTATTATCAAATTAATCCCTGCGGACTTCATATTTTCTAATGCCATTCTAAGTGTTATTTTTTTTCTGAAGTTTTCATGTCTGATTGTTCTTTGCTAGTGTACAAAAATAAAATTATTTTTCTGTGTTGATTTTGTATCCTGTAGCCTGGATAAACTCATTTAGCTTTTCTAGTATTTTATTTGTGAATCCCATCACATTTTCTGCATAGATGATCAAAATGGGGAGAAAGACAGTTTTGTCTCCTTCTGGGCTCTTTTTATTTCATTTTCTTGCCTGATTTCTCTAAGTTAGAATGTTGACCAGAAATGATGATAGCAGAGATCCTTGTCATATTCCTGACACTAGGGAGCTACATTCAATTTGGTATTAGCTGTAAGGCTTTCATCATTGCCCTTCATCATGTGGGGCATTTTCCCTTCTTAGTTAACATTTTAGTTAAAGCCTGATCCTGAGGGAAGGGAAGGGTCATGGGCCACATGAATTTTTTTTAGTTCTCTAATTATTCCTTTATGAAGTGAAAATGGCTCAAAGTTGTACCATCATCCAGAAATACTGAACATAATCCCCGCTCTCTCATTTGCAATAGAGTTATCTGTACTGAGTACAGAGACTGGTACTTAGTAAAGGCTTAATTAATGTTTGATAAATGATCAAAGTAAATATTTATACTGAGTACTATAGAAGATGTGAGAAGTATACAACGTATTTCTCTGCCCTCAATTAATGAGTTATCTTCTTAGGAAAATAAGCTGTTTTCCAGATTAGGGAGAGAGGATCATCTAAAAGTTATCTTTGTATTGACAAGGGAGTGAATCTCAGCTAAGACAAATATATGAAAATTAAGTTTTATAGAAATTGAGAGATGAGAGTGATCACTATGTGCCCTGAACCTAAGGGCTAGCTTCCAGAAGAAGGTGAACATTAAACTGGTTTTGAAAAGGACCAGGATTTGCATGTCTGGAGAGGGGTTGGGGGCAGGCATTTCAGTTTGTGAGAAACACTGAAGTGAGATTGGAAGGAGAATATAGACACTGTGGTAGCTAAGATGAGTCTGAGGGATAGTATTTGGAAGTCATGGGATATCAAGCAGGGTGTGTGTGTGTGTGTTTGTGTGACAGAGAGAGAAAATTTGTATGTGTGTCTGTTTGAATGAAGCACATTAGATGGGATTGAATGACAGCAAAATGATAGTGAAATTAAATAGTGAACATATTTTCTTATTTATTAATTTCCTGTTTATTAGTATTGGATTTTGTGTGCACATAAATTTCCATTTCTTTGGGATAAATGTCTAGGAGTATAATTGTTGAGTTATATATTAGTTGCATGTTCAGTGTTTTAAAAACTGTCAAGCAGTAATATTTTAGATTCCAACTAGCAATGCATGTAAGAGCCAGTTTCTCCACATTGTTGCAAATATTTTGTGTTAATCATATTTTTAACTTTAGCCGTTCTTATAGGTGCATAGTGGAATTTCACTGAGGTTTTAATTTGCATTTCCCTAATGGCTAAATATATTTAAAAATTATTTGCTTTCTCTCTCTATTCTCTTTGGCAAAATGTCTCTTCATGCCTTTGCCCATTTCTTATACAATTATTAATTATTTTACTGCTGAGTTTTGAGAGTTATTTTTATTTTTTAGATGCTAGCTCTATATCAGCTATGTGGTCTGAAAATAGTTTCTCCCAGTTCATAGCTTGTCTTTTCATCCTCTTAACAGGATATTTGGCAGAGGAAAACCTTTTCATTTTGTTGAAGTTCAGTTAATCGTTTTTCTTTTTTTTTTTAATTATACTTTTGGCATCAAATCTACGAACCCTTTTTCTAGCCCTAGATCCTGAAGGTTTTCCCCTATGATATTTACAAAAGTTTTATAAATTTTTTTATTTTAGACTTAAGTCTGTTATTCATTTGGGGTTAATGTTTGGAAAAGGTGTAAAGTTTAGATTGAACTTTTTTTTTTTTGTAAGTCCCCCCACAGATGTTCATTTGTTTCAGCACCACTTAATAAAAAGGCTTTTTTCCCCCATTGAATTTACTTTTGTTCATTTGCCCAAAACTATTTGGGCATAATTATGTGGTCTGTTTCTGGGCTATCTATTCTGTTCCTTTGATCCGTGTCTATTTCTTCACTAATAACAGTAACTAATTACACACTATTGATTACTGTCACTAGGTAAAAAATCTTGAAATAGAGTGATTCCTCCTGCTTTATTCTTCTATTTCAAAATTGTTTAGCTATTCTCTTCCTTTTTCTTTCCACATACATTTTGGAATATTCTTGTCTACATCTACAAAAATTCCTTCTGGGATTTTGTTAAAAAATATGTTAAACCTATATATCAATTTGGAAAGAACTGATATATTTTCTGAATTTCTTTCAATCTATGAACATGGTATGTATCTCTATTTATTCTTTGATTTCCTTTTTCAGCATTTTACAGTTGTCAGCATACATGTCTTATATATATTTCATTAAATTTATAGACGAGAATTTCAGGTTGGTTTTGGTGATTGTAAGTGGTATCATGTTTTAAATTGTATAGGTTATAGCTTCACAGCTTGTATATAGAAATACAGTTGATTTTTGTATCTTGATCTTTTAAATTGCAAACTTACAAAACTCACTTTTTGGTTCTAGGAATTTGGTGTTTTTCTAAATAAGTTTTTGTGTTATTTTCTCTATTGACAATTGTGTCATCTGCAAATAAGGGTAGTTTTATTTCTTTGTTTTTGATTTATATGCCTTTTTGTTCACTGCCTTATTGCATTGGCTAGAACTTCCAACACTAATTTGAACAGGTGGTAGGAGTGTGTGTCCTTGCCTTGTTCCCAATCTGAGGGGGAAAGCATTCAGTCTTTTCATTAAATAAAATGTTAGCTGTAGGTTTCTTCGTTTGTTGTAGATAATCTTTATCAATTCAAGGGAGGTCCCCATTCCTATTTTTTGAGAGTTTTAAAAAATTACGAATGTGTTTTGAATTTTATCAAGTGCTTCTGCATCAATTTATATTATCACATAATTTTTCTTCATAAACTTCATGTGATCATATTGTGTAATTATTTTTAATATTGCTGAATTCTACCTGCTAATAATTTGTTTAAAGATTTTGTGGTTATATTCATTAGTGATAATGGTTTCTAGATTTTTATTTGGACTTTCTTTTTTCTGATTTTGACAGCACAGTAACATAAGTTTTATAAAATAAACTGGGAGGTGTTCCCTCCTCTTCTGTTTTCTGGAAAATATTGTGTAGGATTAATGTTACTTCTTCTTTAAACATTTGGTAGAACCATCTGGACTGGGAGATCTCTTTTTTAAAAAGAATCTTTAAATTATGGGCTCAAATTCCCTAATAATGATAGGGCTATCCCAATTCTTGATTTTATATTGGGTAAATTATAGTTTGAATTTTGGGGGAAATTGGTCCATTTTATGTAATTTGTCAGATTTATGAGTGTAGAATTGTTCATAATATTATCTTATTGTTCTTTTGATGTCTGCAGGGTCTATAGTGATTTCCCATTTTATTCCTAATGGTGATAATTTGTGTCTTCTGTCTTTTCTTTATCAGTAATGCTAGATATTTATTAATTGCATTAATGTTTTCAAATAATTGGCTCATCAGCCCTTTGTTTCATTGGTTTTTCATGAATGTTTTTCTGTTTTCATTATTTAATTGATTTCTGCTTTTATTTTTACTATGTTCTTCCTTCTGTTTGTTGGAATTTGTTGTTGTCCTTATTCTTTTTCCAGGTTCCTTTGATGTGAATTTGGTTTAGTGGTTTGAGACATTTACAATTTTGTACCATATGCATTGAGTGCCATAAAGTTGCCTCTTAGCATTGTTTGAGTTATGTTCCATAAATTTTGGTATGTCATGATTTTATTTTCATTCAGTTCAGTATATTTTTTATTTCCCCTTGGAAATTGTCTTTGACCCACAGATTATGTAAAAATATATTACTCAGTTTCTAAATGTTTGAAGACTTTTCTATTTCTTTCTGTGATTGATTTCTAATTTGATTCCATTGTGGGCAGAGAGCACACTCTATGTCAATTCTTTCAAACTTTTTAAGATTTTTTTTTTTTTTTTTTTTTTTTTGAGATGGAGTTTCACTCTTGTTGCCTAGGCTGGAGTGCAATAGCACAATCTTGGCTCACCGCAACTTCTGCCTCCCAGGTTCAAGAGATTCTCCTGCCTCAGCCTCCTGAGTAGCTGAGATTACAACATATGCCATCACAGCCGGCTAATTTTGTATTTTTAGCAGAGACGGGGTTTCTCCATGTTAGTCAGGCTGGTCTCGTACTCCCAACCCCAGGTGATCCGCCCACCCGGACCTCCCAAACTACTGGGATTAAAGGCGTGAGCGACCGTGCTCAGTCAAGATTTATTTTAAGGTTTAGGATATCGCTTATCTTGGTTCATGTTCTGTAGGCAGTTGAAAAAAATGAATACTCAGCTGTTCTGGGGTGGAATCTTCTGTAAATGTTAATTAGATCTTGTTGGTTAGTGTGGTTGAGTTGTTCTTTTAATATATCCTTTCTGATTGTCTGTCTAGTTCTATCAATTGTTGAGAGAGGGTTATTGAAACTTCTAATTATAATTATGAGTTTTTTTAAAAATTTATTTATTATTATTATACTTTAAGTTGTAGGGTACATGTGCATAACGTGCAGGTTTGTTACATATGTATACTTGTGCCATGTTGGTGTGCTGCACCCATCAACTCATCATTTACATCAGGTATAACTCCCAATGCAATCCCTCCCCCCTCCCCCCTCCCCGTGATAGGCCCCGGTGTGTGATGTTCCCCTTCCTGAGTCCAAGTGATCTCATTGTTCAGTTCCCACCTATGAGTGAGAACATGCAGTGTTTGGTTTTCTGTTCTTGTGATAGTTTGCTAAGAATGATGGTTTCCAGCTGCATCCAAGTCCCTACAAAGGACACAAACTCATCCTTTTTGATGGCTGCATAGTATTCCATGGTGTATATGTGCCACGTTTTCTTAATCCAATCTGTCACTGATGGACATTTGGGTTGATTCCAAGTCTTTGCTATTGTGAATAGTGCTGCAATAAACATATGTGTGCATGTGTCTTTATAGCAGCATAATTTATAATCCTTTGGGTATATACCCAGTAATGGGATGGCTGGGTCATATGGTACATCTAGTTCTAGATCCTTGAGGAATCGCCATACTGTTTTCCATAATGGTTGAACTAGTTTACAATCCCACCAACAGTGTAAAAGTGTTCCTATTTCTCCACATCCCCTCCAGCACCTGTTGTTTCCTGACTTTTTAATGATCGCCATTCTAACTGGTGTGAGATTCATTCATACAGCCAACAGACACATGAAAAAATGCTCATCATCAGTGGCCATCAGAGAAATGCAAATCAAAACCACTATGAGTTTGTTTTTGCCTTCATTTCAATAACTTTTGCTTCATTTATTTTGCATATCTGTTGTTTGATGCATACATATTTATGATTACTATGTCTTCTTGGCAGAATAACCCTTTTATTTTTATATAATGTCCTTTTCTGTATCTGGTAAATTTTTTTGGTCTGAAATGAAGTCTCCTTTGACAGATATTAATGTAGCCACTCTTTTGTTTTGATTAATGTTTGCACAAATATCCTTTTACATCCTTTTACTTTCACTCTCCCCATGTCATATATTTAAACTGAGTTTCTTGTAGCAGCATATAGTTGAGTCATATTTTTATAAAGTCTACCAATTTCTGCCTTTTATTTTGGTATATTTAGACCATTTACACTAATGTCATTATTAATATATTAGACTTAAGTATATTATGGGATTTTTTTGTTTTCTGATGTTTTTCTTTTTTTTGTTGTTGTTGTTGTTTCTCTGTTTTCTTTTTTCTGACATTTTGTGGGTTACTTAAACTTTTTTTTTCTTTAGAATTCCACTTTGATTTATTTATAGTGATTTTGGTGTATTTCTTTGTATAGCTTTTTCAGTGTTTGCTCTAGGTACTATTTTATATATACATAACCTATCACAGTATACTAGTGGTATCATTTTCCCAGCTTGAGTTAGTGTAGAAATTTTATTCCCCTTTAGACCCTTTTATACTTGCCATTTTATAATTGTCTTAAATATTTCCTAAACCTACCTTTAAAACCATATCAGACATTGTTATAACTTCTGATTCAGCCATCAAACACACTTAAAAAAACTTTAGATGATAAAGGTCATCTATTATATTTATTCATATACATATTTGTTTTTTTTTGCTTGCTTATTGTGTTCCTTCTTCTTTCCTGGTGTTCTAAGATTCCTACTTTTATTGTTTCCCCTGTGTTTAGAAAATTTCATTTATCCATTTTTTAAGGGTAGATCTTTTGGTGAAGGATTCATCTAGAGTTCCTTCATCTCAGAATGTTTTGATTTTCCTTTCATCTCTTCAGAATATTTACACTTGAGGGCGGAGCAAGATGGCCGAATAGGAACAGCTCCAGTCTCCAACTCCCAGCGCGAGCGACACAGAAGACCGGTGATTTCTGCATTTTCAACTGAGGTACTGGGTTCATCTCACTGGGGAGTGCCGGACGATCGGTGCTGGTCAGCTGCTGCAGCCCGACCAGCGAGAGCTGAAGCAGGGCGAGGCATTGCCTCACCTGGGAAGCGCAAGGGGGAAGGGAATCCCTTTTCCTAGCCAGGGGAACTGAGACACACAACACCTGGAAAATCGGGTAACTCCCACCCCAATACTGCGCTTTAAGCAAACAGGCACACCAGGAGATCATATCCCACACCTGGCCAGGAGGGTCCCACACCCACGGAGCCTCCCTCATTGCTAGCACAGCAGTCTGTGATCTAACCACAAGGCAGCAGCGAGGCTGGGGGAGGGGCGCCTGCCATTGCTGAGGCTTAAGTAGGTAAACAAAGCTGCTGGGAAGCTCGAACTGGGTGGAGCTCACAGCAGCTCAAGGAAACCTGCCTGTCTCTGTAGACTCCACCTCTGGGGACAGGGCAATAACAAACACAGCCGAAACCTCTGCAGACGCAAACGACTCTGTCTGACAGCTTTGAAGAGAGCAGTGGATCTCCCAACACGGAGGTTGAGATCTGAGAAGGGACAGACTCCCTGCTCAAGTGGGTCCCTGACGCCTGAGTAGCCTAACTGGGAGACATCCCCCACTAGGGGCAGTCTGACACCCCACACCTCACAGGGTGGAGTACACCCCTGAGAGGAAGCTTCCAAAGCAAGAATCAGACTGGTACACTCGCTGTTCAGAAATATTCTATCTTCTGCAGCCTCTGCTGGTCTGGAGTGGACCTCAAGCAATCTCCAACAGACCTACAGCTGAGGGTCCTGACTGTTAGAAGGAAAACTATCAAACAGGAAGGACACCTACACCAAAATCCCATCAGTACGTCACCATCATCAAAGACCAGAGGCAGATAAAACCACAAAGATGGGGAAAAAGCAGGGCAGAAAAGCTGGAAATTCAAAAAATAAGAGCGCATCTCCCCCGGCAAAGGAGCGCAGCTCATCGCCAGCAACGGATCAAAGCTGGATGGAGAATGACTTTGATGAGATGAGAGAAGAAGGCTTCAGTCCATCAAATTTCTCAGAGCTAAAGGAGGAATTACGTACCCAGCGCAAAGAAACTAAAAATCTTGAAAAAAAAGTGGAAGAATTGATGGCTAGAGTAATTAATGCAGAGAAGGTCCTAAACGAAATGAAAGAGATGAAAACCATGACACGAGAAATACGTGACAAATGCACAAGCTTTAGTAACCGACTCGATCAACTGGAAGAAAGAGTATCTGTGATTGAGGATCAAATGAATGAAATGAAGTGAGAAGAGAAACCAAAAGAAAAAAGAAGAAAAAGAAATGAACAAAGCCTGCAAGAAGTATGGGATTATGTAAAAAGACCAAATCTACGTCTGATTGGGGTGCCTGAAAGTGAGGGGGAAAATGGAACCAAGTTGGAAAACACTCTTCAGGATATCATCCAGGAGAACTTCCCCAACCTAGTAGGGCAGGCCAACATTCAAGTCCAGGAAATACAGAGAACGCCACAAAGATACTCCTCGAGAAGAGCAACTCCAAGACACATAATTGCCAGATTCACCAAAGTTGAAATGAATGAAAAAATCTTAAGGGCAGCCAGAGAGAAAGGTCGGGTTACCCACAAAGGGAAGCCCATCAGACTAACAGCAGATCTCTCGGCAGAAACTCTACAAGCCAGAAGAGAGTGGGGACGAATATTCAACATTCTTAAAGAAAAGATTTTCAACCCAGAATTTCATATCCAGCCAAACTAAGTTTCATAAGTGAAGGAGAAATAAAATCCTTTACAGATAAGCAAATGCTTAGAGATTTTGTCACCACTAGGCCTGCCTTACAAGAGACCCTGAAGGAAGCACTAAACATGGAAAGGAACAACCGGTACCAGCCATTGCAAAAACATGCCAAAAGGTAAAGACCATCGAGGCTAGGAAGAAACTGCATCAACTAACGAGCAAAATAACCAGTTAATATCATAATGGCAGGATCAAGTTCACACATAACAATCTTAACCTTAAATGTAAATGGACTAAATGCTCCAATTAAAAGACACAGACTGGCAAACTGGATAAAGAGTCAAGACCCATCAGTCTGCTGTATTCAGGAGACCCATCTCACACGCAGAGACATACATAGGCTCAAAATAAAGGGATGGAGGAAGATTTCCCAAGCAAATGGAGAACAAAAAAAAGCGGGGGTTGCAATACTAGTCTCTGATAAAACAGACTTTAAACCATCAAAGATCAAAAGAGACAAAGAAGGCCATTACATAATGGTAAAGGGATCAATTCAACAGGAAGAGCTAACTATCCTAAATATATATGCACCCAATACAGGAGCACCCAGATTCATAAAGCAAGTCCTTAGAGACTTACAAAGAGACTTAGACTCCCATACAATAATAATGGGAGACTTCAACACTCCACTGTCAACATTAGACAGATCAACGAGATAGAAAGTTAACAAGGATATCCAGGAATTGAACTCACCTCTGCAGCAAGCAGACCTAATAGACATCTATAGAACTCTCCACCCTAAATCAACAGAACATACATTCTTCTCAGCACCACATCGTACTTACTCCAAAATGGACCACGTAATTGGAAGTAAAGCACTCCTCAGCAAATGTACAAGAACAGAAATTATAACAAACTGTCTCTCAGACCACAGTGCAATCAAACTAGAACTCAGGACTAAGAAACTCAATCAAAACCGCTCAACTACATGGAAACTGAACAACCTGCTCCTGAATGGCTACTGGGTACATAACGAAATTAAGGCAGAAATAAAGATGTTCTTTGAAACCAATGAGAACAAAGATACAACATACCAGAATCTCTGGGACACATTTAAAGCAGTGTGTAGAGGGAAATTTATAGCACTAAATGCCCACAAGAGAAAGCAGGAAAGATCTAAAATTGACACTATAACATCGCAATTAAAAGAACTAGAGAAGCAAGAGCAAACACATTCGAAAGCTAGCAGAAGGCTAGAAATAACTAAGATCAGAGCAGAACTGAAGGAGATAGAGACACAAAAAATCCTCCAAAAAATCAATGAATCCAGGAGTTGGTTTTTTGAAAAGATCAACAATATTGACAGACCACTAGCAAGACTAATAAAGAAGAAAAGAGAGAAGAATCAAATCGACGCAATTAAAAATGATAAAGGGGATATCACCACCGACCCCACAGAAATACAAACTACCATCAGAGAATACTATAAACACCTCTACGCAAATAAACTGGAAAATCTAGAAGAAATGGATAATTTCCTGGACACTTACACTCTTCCAAGACTAAACCAGGAAGAAGTTGAATCCCTGAATAGACCAATAGCAGGCTCTGAAATTGAGGCAATAATTAATAGCCTACCAACCAAAAAAAGTCCAGGACCAGATGGATTCACAGCTGAATTCTACCAGAGGTACAAGGAGGAGTTGGTACCATTCCTTCAAACTATTCCAATCAATAGAAAAAGAGAGAATCCTCCCTAACTCATTTTATGAGGCCAACATCATCCTGATACCAAAGCCTTGCAGAGACACAACAAAAAAAGAGAATTTTAGACCAATATCCCTGATGAACATCGATGCAAAAATCCTCAATAAAATACTGGCAAACCGGATTCAGCAACACATCAAAAAGCTTATCCACCATGATCAAGTGGGCTTCATCCCTGGGATGCAAGGCTGGTTCAACATTCGCAAATCAATAAACATAATCCAGCATACAAACAGAACCAAAGACAAGAACCACATGATTATCTCAATAGATGCAGAAAAGGCTTTTGACAAAATTCAGCAGCCCTTCATGCTAAAAACACTCAATAAATTCGGTATTGATGGAACGTACCTCAAAATAATAAGAGCTATTTATGACAAACGCACAGCCAATATCATACTGAATGGGCAAAAACTGGAAAAATTCCCTTTGAAAACTGGCACAAGACAGGGATGCCCTCTCTCACCACTCCTATTCAATATAGTGTTGGAAGTTCTGGCTAGGGCAATTAGGCAAGAGAAAGAAATCAAGGGTATTCAGTTAGGAAAAGAAGAAGTCAAACTCCCTGTTTGCAGATGACATGATTGTATATTTAGAAAACCCCATTGTCTCAGCCCAAAATCTCCTTAAGCTGATAAGCAACTTCAGCAAAGTCTCAGGATACAAAATTAATGTGCAAAAATCACAAGCATTCTTATACACCAGTAACAGACAAACAGAGAGCCAAATCAGGAATGAACTTCCATTCACAATTGCTTCAAAGAGAATAAAATACCTAGGAATCCAACTTACAAGGGATGTAAAGGACCTCTTCAAGGAGAACTACAAACCACTGCTCAGTGAAATCAAAGAGGACACAAACAAATGGAAGAACATACCATGCTCATGGATAGGAAGAATCAATATCGTGAAAATGGCCATACTGCCCAAGGTAATTTATAGATTCAATGCCATCCCCATCAAGCTACCAATGAGTTTCTTCACAGAATTGGAAAAAACTGCTTTAAAGTTCATATGGAACCAAAAAAGAGCCCGCATCTCCAAGACAATCCTAAGTCAAAAGAACAAAGCTGGAGGCATCACGCTACCTGTCTTCAAACTATACTACAAGGCTACAGTAACCAAAACACCATGGTACTGGTACCAAAACAGAGATATAGACCAATGGAACAGAACAGAGTCCTCAGAAATAATACCACACATCTGCAGCCATCTGATCTTTGACAAACCTGAGAGAAACAAGAAATGGGGAAAGGATTCCCTATTTAATAAATGGTGCTGGGAAAATTGGCTAGCCATAAGTAGAAAGCTGAAACTGGATCCTTTCCTTACTCCTTATACGAAAATTAATTCAAGATGGAGTAGAGACTTAAATGTTAGACCTAATACCATAAAAACCCTAGAGGAAAACCTAGGTAGTACCATTCAGGACATAGGCATGGGCAAAGACTTCACGTCTAAAACACCAAAAGCAATGGCAGCAAAAGCCAAAATTGACAAATGGGATCTCATTAAATTAAAGAGCTTCTGCACAGCAAAACAAGCTACCATCAGAGTGAACAGGCAACCTACAGAATGGGAGAAAATTTTTGCAATCTACTCATGTAACAAAGGGCCAATATCCAGAACCTACAAAGAACTCAAACAAATTTACAAGAAAAAAAACAAACAACCCCATCAAAAAGTGGGCAAAGGATATGAACAGACATTTCTCAAAAGAAGACATGCATACAGCCAACAGACACATGAAAAAATGCTCATCATCACTGGCCATCAGAGAAATGCAAATCAAAACCACAATGAGATACCATCTCACACCAGTTAGAATGGCAATCATTAAAAAGTCAGGAAACAACAGGTGCTGGAGAGGATGTGGAGAAATAGGAACACTTTTACACTGTTGGTGGGATTGTAAACTAGTTCAACCATTATGGAAAACAGTATGGTGATTCCTCAAGGATCTAGAACTAGATGTACCATATGACCCAGCCATCCCATTACTGGGTATATACCCAAAGGATTATAAATTATGCTGCTATAAAGACACATGCACACATATGTTTATTGCAGCACTATTCACAATAGCAAAGACGTGGAATCAACCCAAATGTCCATCAGTGACAGATTGGATTAAGAAAATGTGGCACATATACACCATGGAATACTATGCAGCCATCAAAAAGGATGAGTTTGTGTCCTTTGTAGGGACTTGGATGCAGCTGGAAACCATCATTCTTAGCAAACTATCACAAGAACAGAAAACCAAACACCGCATGTTCTCACTCATAGGTGGGAACTGAACAATGAGATCACTTGGACTCAGGAAGGGGAACATCACACACTGGGGCCTATCATGGGGAGGGGGGAGGGGGGAGGGATTGCATTGGGAGTTATACCTGATGTAAATGATGAGTTGATGGGTGCAGCACACCAACATGGCACAAGTATGCATATGTAACAAACCTGCACGTTATGCACATGTACCCTAAAACTTAAAGTATAATAATAATAAATAAATTTAAAAAAAAGCATATTTACACTTGAGATAACATTCTGGGTTGATAGGTCTGGTTTTTAACAGTTTGAAAATGTAGTGGCACTTCTGTCTTCTGTGATTTCTTATGAGATATATGCTATAATTCAATTTTTTTTCTATTGATATGATGTTCTGGTTTCTCTTCATTTGAAATATTTTCTTTGTCTTTGGTTTTCAGAAATTTGACTATTACGTGTCTTGGAGATTTCTTTGAATTTATTTTAAGTTTGCTTAGCTTCTTGGATCTGTCAGTTTATATATTTTGCTAAATTGTATGAGTCTTTAGGCATTATTTCCTTCAGTATATCTTCAGCTTTTTTCTCTTTCTCCTCTCCATCTGGTAATCCAATGACTTGAATGTTAGATATTTTCTTACATTTCCACAGGTCCCTGAAGGTTTGTTCACTTTTATTTTTCAGTTTGCTATTTCTATTGTTCAAATTGGTTAATTGTGTTTTATCTTCTAGCCCAGTGATTTTTTCCTGTGTCCCCCTCATGGTGTTGAGATTATTAATTTTTAAATTTTTTTAGTTATTGTCCTTTTCACTTCTAAAATTTTCATTTGGTTCTTCTCTATATCCTCTATTTCTATGCTGAGACTTCTATTTTTAATTTGTTTTAAGTGTGGTTATAATGGCTCTTTTTTTTTTTTTTTTTTTTTTTTTTTGAGACGGAGTCTCGCTCTGTCGCCCAGGCTGGAGTGCAGTGGCCGGGTCTCAGCTCACTGCAAGCTCCGCCTCCCGGGTTCACGCCATTCTCCTGCCTCAGCCTCCGGAGTAGCTGGGACTACAGGCGCCCACCACCTCGCCCGGCTAGTTTTTTGTATTTTTAGTAGAGACGGGGTTTCACCATGTTAGCCAGGATGGTCTTGATCTCCTGACCTTGTGATCCGCCCGTCTCGGCCTCCCAAAGTGCTGGGATTACAGGCTTGAGCCACCGCGCCTGGCCATAATGGCTCTTTGAAGCATTTTTGTGATGAATGCTTAAAGTCTTTTTTAGATAATTCTAACATGTCTATTATCTCACTATATCTATCTATTAATGGCCTTTTTCATTCAGTTTGAATAATTTGGATATGACCAGTTGTTTTCTATTACCACTCAACATATACATAGCCTCAACATTTGGGTGTTGTGTTTTTAGAGCCTAAAACATATTAAAACCTTCTGTTTTAGTTAACTTTTCTTGACATCACTCCGGCAGGGGAAAGGGACCTCTATTTTATTACTGCCTTTGGGGCAGAAGTCTAAGTTTCCTACCTGGACTTGGTCCCTTTCATCACTACTGCTGGATGTGGGTGGAGGCTCAGGTTCTCCCTAGACCTTACTGGATGAGAGGGTTAAGAGTGCCTTGTTACTTCTCCCTACACACCCTCCACTGATACCATGAAGGGCTGGGATGGGAATGTGGCCTAATTACTGCTGGGTGGTTGGTAAAAGTTCAGTCTCTCCACTGTGCCTCCTCTGACACCACTTCAGGGAGGAGGGGGAGGAGCGCCTATTACTGATGGTTTCGGGATAGAAGCCCATACTCTCTAAATTGTCACCACTGACCTTGCATCAGGAGGGGGTCTTGTTACCACCTAGGAAGGATAAAGTTATTTTTTTTCCTACTTGAACTTTTAAAAATACCACCTCTTCAGCACCCATCAACTCGTCATTTACATCAGGTATAACTCCCAATGCAATCCCTCCCCCTCCCCCCCTCCCCATGATAAGCCCCGGTGTGTGATGTTCCCCTTCCCGAGTCCAAGTGATCTCATTGTTCAGTTCCCACCTATAAGTGAGAACATGCGGATGGGTGCTGATGGATGCTGACGAGTTGATGGGTGCAGCACAGCGACATGGCACAAGTATACATATGTAACAAACCTGCACGTTATGCACATGTACCCTAGAACTTAAAGTATAATAATAATAAAAAATAAATTAAAAAAAAATACCACCTCTAAGAGGCTTGGAGGAGATTATTTCAGGCTGCTGTAGGTGAAAGTCTAGGTTACTCATTTGGCCTTTGCTGGTGTGGGGCAGGGGCAGAATATACTTTGTTTTTTCTTTCCAACGTTTGGCTAAATCGAGTAGTTATTATCTAAATTTTTTTTCTCTTCTTGGATGCTTCTTTCCGGAATTTTTCCCTAGAGAGAACAGACTTTTACTTGGGGGTGTGGGGCAGTTTTATCTATGCGCATTGGCCTTTCCAGGTTGCTGGCTTCATAAACTCTATGTCTAAGATATTACTGGAAAGGATGTGGAGAAATAGGAACACTTTTACACTGTTGGTGAGATTGTAAACTAGTTCAACCATTATGGAAAACAGTATGGCGATTCCTCAAGGATCTAGAACTAGATGTACCATATGACCCAGCCATCCCATTACTGGGGATATACCCAAAGGATTATAAATCATGCTGCTATAAAGACACATGCACACGTATGTTTATTGCGGCACTATTCACAATAGCAAAGACTTGGAATCAACCCAAATGTCCATCAGTGACAGACTGGATTAAGAAAATGTGGCACATATACACCATGGAATACTATGCAGCCATCAAAAAGGATGAGTTTGTGTCCTTTGTAGGGACATGGATGCAGCTGGAAACCATCATTCTTAGCAAACTATCACAAGAACAGAAAACCAAACACCGCATGTTCTCACTCATAGGTGGGAACTGAACAATGAGATCACTTGGACTCGGGAAGGGGGACATCACACACCGGGGCCTATTATGGGGAGGGGGGAGGGGGGAGGGATTGCATTGGGAGTTATACCTGATGTAAATGACGAGTAGTTGGGTGCTGATGAGTTGATGGGTGCAGCACAGCAACATGGCACAAGTATACGTATGTAACAAACCTGCACGTTATGCACAAGTACCCTAGAACTTAAAGTATAATAATAAAAATAAAATAAAATAAAATAATTTAAAAAAAAAGACATAAAAAAAAAAAGAAAAAAACAACCCGGGGACCGTAAGTTGCTCTTCATATTTTGAGGTCCCTACCAGTCTGTCTCTATCCACCTTTTAAATTTTTGAAATCATTTTTTGTATATAATGTCCAGAGATTGTAATTGTGTTTAGGTGTAGGAATAGAGAAAAATACATCTATTCTACTTTCCTAGAAGTGGAAGTAATTTCTATGAAGGTTTTGATTAGAAAAGTTTTGTAATAGCACAAAGATAATCTCAACTATCATCCTCTGAACAAATTGCAAAGGAGTGGACTGGAAGCAGGGATGTGTTATCTCTGCATAAGAAATAAAGAGGCTTCCACACCCCCTCACCCCCAACACACTGAATGATTGTGAATGCCTGCTACATGCAGGAACTATACTTACCCTTTACTTACACTGTAACATTTACTCCTTATCACATTGAACATAAGGTAGGTTTGGGGATTATTTTCCTAATACAATAATTGAGCTTCAGAGGAATTAAATAATTGCCAAAAATTACATAGTAAGCAAGTCACAGAATCAAGTATGGAGCACAGTCTACCATGCTGAAGTTGGTATCAGTGGCAAGATAATGAAGGACAGTGTATTAGCCAGAGTTCTCTGGAGGCACAGGACTAATAGGATAGATGTATATATGAAGGGGAATTTATTGAGGAGAATTGACTCACACTGTCACAAGGCCATCTGCAAGCTGAGGAGCAAGGAAGCCAGTTTGAGTCCCAAACCTCAAAAGTGCAGCCTTCAGTCTGTGGCTGAAGGGCTGTGAGCCCCTGGCAAACCGCTGGTCTAAGTCCAAGAGTTCAAAAGCTGAAAAACTTGGGAGTCCGATGTTCGAGGTCAGGAAGCATCGAGCGTGGCAGAAAGATGAAGACCAGAAGACTCAG
Source organism: Macaca fascicularis (assembly GCF_037993035.2). NCBI lineage: Eukaryota > Metazoa > Chordata > Mammalia > Primates > Cercopithecidae > Macaca > Macaca fascicularis. The sequence continues at coordinate 69,532,873 of NC_088380.1, read as the reverse complement.
CTAGTCTAGTCTTTCCATGTTCCTCTGTCTACTTCTATTCTAGCTACGCGGGCCACTGATTAGATGGTGCCCACCCAGCTTGAGGGTGGGTCTGCCTTTCCCAGTCCACTGACTCAAATGTTCATCTTCTTTGGCAACACCCTCACAAACACACCCAGGAAAAATAGTTTGCATCCTTCCATCCAATCAAGTTGACACTCAATATTAACCATCACAGACAGTTTTATGAGATGTTAGAGAAGATGTATGAACATTACTGACTCTTAAGTTCAGAGGTGTTTGGCAGCCTAAGTACAGAGTGTGTGCACCTTTGGTCACAATTCTCTTAACCTCAGCCATCTGAATACCATCTTATATGTATTCCATACTTAAAAGCGACCTTGATTATTATTTACTTAATATTTTTCTTTATTCACTTATGTTACTTAAAGAAATGTTTATCTTAAACAACAATATTGATATGACCATATACTAGTTATATCTATTTTTCTAATACAGATTGAAATAAATATTGACTATTTAGATAACAGCTGATCTGTGTCTCATCCAAAAGCTTATCAGGAATCACCTTGCTGTGGGACGCCGACTTCGGTGTCTCAAAGAGCTCTAATGGAAGATGATTTCACACACAGATCTAGCACTGGGGCAAAGGGAGAAGAGAACACTTTCCCACTATTATTGCCGCTGGAGTAATTAGAAGTTTTGGTTGGAGGACTATATTTATCTTCAGTTTTCAGTGACAGCTCCTTCTGTATTCCAGGTGATTGTGTACTGACTTTCAGGAAGGCCTGTTATTAACCAAGGGTTAGGCTTTAAGAAAAATTACCTTACTAATTGGATATCCATCTGTTGGTGTCTGACTGGCTACATTGGATTCAAGACTTAGAGGAAACAAACTCTCCTTCAGTACTTACTAAGTACAATAAATCAAGACTGTTTTAAAAAAGATATGTAACTCTAGTGAAAATTTATACTTAAAGTATGTTGTTGAATCCTGGTTCTTACTTTCAGCACTCCCGAGAAGAATTCAGATTTTCCCCAGTGACTAGTTCATCAGATGTTGAAAACATGGTCCCATCTAGGATATTAATCTTTACAAATCTTGAAATAATGCCAACAGAACAGAATAAAAGCCTGAGCTTTGGTCCATAACACAGAGAAAGAAATTTGGCTTATTAGCAAAAATAAATACAAATCTTTTTTCTTTTAAAAAAAGGATCCACTAATCATCATGTCACCAGACAGCTGAATTGTTGCAGAGGAATGGCATAGCAGGGGTTTTATTTATTCATTCATTCAGAGTTCAGATTCACTGGGTTATACCCAGGGAATACCAATAGAAGGAAACTCATTTCACATCTGTTCTCCTGCTGACAAACTATAATTGGTGACTGATTGCATATAAAACGTTTTCTTTCTTCCCTGACATTTTTGTCCTGATAACCTGGTCATTTGCTGCCAGGGATGGGAACAGGATGCATCTAGGTGGAAAGTGCTTTTTCTTTACAGAGATGAAGCACTCACTATCATCTTGAAATGTTTCTGATTTGTAATGTGAAATGAATTGCTTTATGAGGGAGGTATTTGGAAAGGAGAAGAAAGCATTCTTAGACCAGCTTTTAGTAATAGATAATCAGCCATATACTTAGCTGAGGATATCACCATCTATATATGGATTGCTTCTACCTGAGTGAGATCTCCCCTTCTTGTTTTTACTTCTGTACTAATATTCAATATCAAGCAAATCTCAGCTATTAAAACAAGCTGAACCCAAATATAACCTGTTCAGTACTTAGGAAGAAGAAGGTAGCTTTTGTCTTCACTGATTCACCTGAGATGTACATCCATGGGATTTTACTTTCATTTGAGGGATAATGTAGTTGTTCCTGTCTCTGGAATTGGATAATGAGATTTCAGGGAAGAGTGACTTTCTACCTCTTATACTAATGTTAGTTCTTATTTGAAATTATTGTGCTAGACCTAAGCATCAAAAATAGTGGCTCTGTTACTACTTAATGCCTTTGCCACAAAGGGAAAGTCTAGAGGGTGAAGATGGGGATTGAGCACAAAGTTTGAAGTCAAGAAAGAACATCTTGGGACATATTTGGAAGTCACTTGCAACAGCTTAGATTTTTTATTTTAATTGGCAGCAGGTTGATTCCACATTTGTTAAAGACTGTTAGCATGCTGGCCAATAACCTTGTTTTGTCTTTCAGTTAAAGCATGCATTTCCATTATATAGAGAGAGCTTAGAATTCGCATGCTGACATTTCATCTTGTCTCTTGAACGGTTCTGAATAGATATTTGAAATTCATTAGTCATTTAGTTGTAACATTTTTTGCTGGCCAAAAACATTTAATAATTTTCTTTATTATTTTAAAATAAAAATGTATCATATGCATATTAAACTTTTTAAAATTACAAATAAAACTGTATAAAAGTAAGTAATCTCCCCACTTAAGGCCCTATTCCCACCTTTTGAGGTAACTAGTATTTATAGCCTGGTATGTGTCTTTCTATATAGGTCTCTAGACTCTTCTAAAAGTATAGATATATAACACATGGTTCTCTCTCTCTCTCTCTTTCTCTCTGTCTCTCTATTAATCTGTCTTTCTCTTTCTCACATTGGTATGACACTCTATTCATGTAATAAATGTAGTTGCCTACTCAATATCTATTTTAAAGTGGCACCCTATAACATATTTTAATAAATAGCTATACGTCCATGAAGTCACTCATTCCTTCCCTCAAAGGGGGAAAAAAACCCCTCATTTATTTTCCACATTATACGTGAAGTCTAGTGTCTCCAAGTTATGTGTAATCTTCTCCATTAAGTCTCCATAAACTTCTTCATGGTCTAAGGACCGATGGATAACCAACTGTCCCAATACAATTTTTTGAAAAGACATTCACTTCCTTGAAACTTTTGCCAGAAAAATAAATTAATTAAAAATGTCTGTTCTAGAAAACCAAACACCGCATGTTCTCACTCATAAGTGGGAGTGGAACAATAAGAACACATGGACCCAGGGAGGGGAACATCACATACCAGGGCCTGTTGGGGGATAGGGGCCAAGGGGAGGGAGAGCATTAGGACAAATACCTAGTGCATACAGAGTTTAAAACCTAGATGACGGGTTGAGAGATGCAGCAAACCACCATAGCACATGTATACCTATGTAACAAACCCGCACATTCTGCACATGTATCCCAGAACTTAAAGTACAATTAAAATTTAAAAAGTCTGTTCTTCTGATCTATTTCTGTTCTTATGACAACACTGCAGTGTCTTGATTTGGAATAGATGGACCACAACTCAAAATCTGATTCAAATGTCAAGATGATAACGCCACACACATACACCACAAAGAGGATAAGTATGTTTATTACTTACATGAGGAGGCTTTCTGGGGAGAACAAGGCTGGCCCAAGATTGTCTAAAAATTCCTCAATAGAGCAAGAAAAGAGACCCGCTTGGGATTTTTATTGTAGTTAGGGGGTGAGATTAGCAAGGACTTGCTGGTTTGAATCTCCTGGTGGTGCCTTCCAAATAAGCGAGCTGGTTTTCTTAGCCTGCCCAGATGTGAAGCAGAAGAGAAAGAGGCTTAAACAATGTCAGCAGTCAAACATCAGAAAAATGGAGTTGAACTCTTTATTACATGGGACTTTACAGTAAGTTTTGAACCGAGAAGTGCAAGGCCTCTACTGTTTTTTTCTCAAAATTGTTTTCAAAGCTGTTCTAGTTTTCTTTTTCGTGTTAGGTTATTTGGTTATGGTATTAAGAACTTACTAGCTTTATAAAATGAAGGTAAAACTTTCTATCTTTCACAACAACACTGAAAAACTTTTTTCTTTAAAAGTTAGATAATACTTTTACAAAACTATCAGCACCTGGTATTTAAAAATGCTATTGTTGGTGCTTAATTACCATACACATTTCTTCTGTGGATATTGGTCTATTAATATTTTATCCCTTATTAGAGGATATTAAAAAATTACAATTTGATAGAAATTATTCTTTAGGTTTTTCCAATTTATTATGGAAATATATTGTGTAACTACTGCAGTTTTCTGATGTGTAAAACGGCTATTTCAAGAATATTTATTTTGCTGATAATTAAATGAGTAATATGGTAAGGCCTTAGAATAGTAAGTACACAGTAAGCACTCAAATGTTGGTTAATATTGCAATAGAATCGCTGATATCACTTTGTTGTAATACTGTAATTCATCTCCTTTGGCGTGTGTTTTATTCTTGGTGTTTTGCTATTAAGTTTGCTATAAATCAGCTATTTATAAGTTCCTTTTGGTTTAATTTATAATTCCTTTTAGTTTTGAAACTTTCTTTAAGCTTTTATTTTCAAGTATGTCTTCTTACTTGCTTTTGATATATTTTGCTTTTCATTTCCTATTTTCTTGAATACTCAGCTTATTTATTTTCAGGTTTTATTGTAAATGATAAAAACATTTTTGGGTGTCTATAATTGTCTAAACTATTCTTTTTAAAATTACTTTCTAGATTATTTTTAATTTGTTTTAATTTTCTCTTTTATCCAGGAGTTTTAAGAGATGATGTGATAATGTTCACGTGGTTAAGTTGGCATATTTTGACTGCACTTTTTTTGCATATTTATAATTCTTTTGAGTGATAATTGGGAAATACAACTTTAAATCTAAAATTTTGAAGAATATATCATAGTTTTTGTTACAAGATAAATTTTATAAATGTTTTATCAATACAAAGGAACAATGTATATTATCTGAAAAATACAAAACTCTTTCACTCTCGTGTGTGTGTGTGTATATATATATATATATATGTATGAGCTCTCCCATTGAAATGTAATTATTAACAAAGTCAATTCCTGTGAGAGAGTAGGAGCCTATTTTGGATCCATACTTATTAATAAACACAGATGGCCTAATCACATTGACTAATCTTCTCCCTAATGTCCCCTAGCCCTTTTCCACTAGCCCATTCCAGTGCTTAAAAACTCTCCTGCTTTGGGTTTCAGTGGAGTTGAGTTCAATCTTGCTCCCCTATTTCAATAGTGTTGAATAAAGTTTTTCTTGTCATTTTAACAAGCATCAGTTGCAATTTCTCTTTGCACCTGACATTTGTTAAAATGTAATATATTACAGCTTGCTGACTTTATTACTCAAATTCACTATCTCCTTTCTTATTGTTGGTTTTTATCCCTTTTTGACTAGTTGGAGCCCTTACAGTTTCTATGGAATATGATGAAATGCCTATGTATCCTTACAAATGATACAAACTGGTCCTCGGTGTTTTTTTTTTTTTTTTTTTTTTTAAAGTAATTACTGTAGAAACTTGGTTTTCTCTGCATCTTATGAAATGGAACAGATGCATCTCATATCCAAAAAATGTTTGGAATGGAAGAGTTCACAGAACAATCAAATCCAACTAATTTTTTGTCAGTATAAAGTGAGTAAGAACTTGCAGAGTAGTTTATAGAGGTCTCACAATAAATTAATGGCAGCAGTAGGCCTTAAACTCAAGTTTTAAACTTTAGCTATCCTTTTTACTCTTATAAGAACTAAGTGAATCTTCTGAGAAACAGTAGAGAGGAAAGCTCACTGACTGTTACCGTCTAATTTAAAGGAAGGGAGAATAGGTAGTGGAAAGGCATTTGATTTGCATTATTTCTGCTAAGAGGCAGGTTCAGATCAAAGACTATGAAACTATTGAGACAGCAACTTACTCAATTGTGGAGTATCCAGATTTAGCCAGTAAAACTACAGATGTCTAGTTCAACCTCAATTCATGATAATATTTTAAGTATAAATATATCCCACATAATATTTGGGGGCACATTACAATGGAAAGAAAATTCATTATCTGAAATTTAAATTTAACTGGGCAGTTGGTAGGACTTTGGGGGATAATGGAGACAGGTGAGTACAAAACAGTTTCAAATTCCTATATATATTCAAACAAAGAAAGGAGATAACACTCTATCCTTGTAACTATCAAGTTCTGTAATAAATCACTTATAGCACTTACTGGATATATAGAAGTCTGGATATCTTAGGTGTGTGATATTTCTGAAGCCTTGTTACAGGTTTACTTTCCCTAAGTTTCATATTAGGAAAAGAAGCCTCATTAATAGGCAAAACATAACTAAAAACAGGTACATTGGAAATGGAAAATATAACTGGGATTAGATCCTCAGTGGAAGCTTTATCACATTTTTCTGACAATTCACGAGATTAGTCAGTTTATAAATCGGGTGGTTGATGACGACATCAAAAGGCAGTTTTCTTAAAGAGGATATTTAAGGAGTTTGTGTGCAAAGGATAAAAAAAAAATAAAACCTGTCTCTGTGACCATTGAAAATTACAAAAACAATTGATTTTATCAAATTTGTTAAAGGCATTGTTTTAGAGCATAAGAAATACAGAAAATTATTAGCTGGGTGTGGTAGCGTGCACTTGTAGTCCCAGCTATTTGGGAAGCTGAGGCAGGAGAATCGCTTGAACCCGGGGAGGTGGAGGTTGCAGTGACCTGAGATTGTGCCACTGCACTCCACCCTGGCAACAGAGAGACTCCGTCTCAAAATAAAATAAAGTAAAATAAAATAGATAGTGCTTTATACACATAGATCAATTTGTGCTGAGGGTTCCTGCTATACCAAAAACAAATTGAATTCGTTGCTTAGTTAAAGATTTTAAAAAGCAATGCTATTTCATGATAATGTCCCTATGTAAATTTGGCTATACTATGATTGGCAATTTGGCTTCTGACCTCTGCCCTGATTGAGTGGGACTGAAAAGCATCCACGTTTCCTGCTGCGGAAGAAGTCTGAAGAAGTTGGTAGCTATGGGCAAAAGGACCATTCACCAACACTCTAACATCCTCTGTCTAAGGCAGCGGTCCCCAACTGCTTTGGCTCCAGGAACCGGTTACGTGAAAGACAATTTTTCCACAGATGGGGCGTGTAGGGGTGGTTTCATGATGGAACTATTCCACCTCAGATCATCAGCCATTAGAGTCATAAGGAGTGTGCAACCTAGATCCCTCTCATGCCCTGTTCATAATAGGGTTCATACTCCTATGAGATTCTAATGCTGCTGCTGATCTGACAGGAGGAGCTCAGGTGGTAATGCTCACTAGCCCACAACTCACCTCCGGTTGTGCAGCTCAGTTCCTAACAGGCCATGGACCAGTACCAGTCCTCAGCCCTGGAGGGTGGGGACCCCTGGCCTAAGGCACTTTTGTTCAGTGATGCAGAAAGGGCACAGTCAGGGAAGTCCATGGATTCTCATTCCTGCTACTTACTTACAAACTAAACTTGCTCAAGTCACTGAGTCACCTTAATTCTATAAACCTCAATTTTCCAGTTAGCAAATATAGATAATAACAATGCCTGCTGAAGTCCCTGAATTACTGTTGAGCTCACATAAAGCATATGTATATATGTTCTAGAACTTGACCTCATCTGCCTAAATCAGAATCCCACTAGCTTTCCTGAACCAAAAACTAAGAGGCAAAGATATTTCCTACTGCCTAAAGATATAATAATACCCTAAAGCCTAGAAACCCAGCATACCATTCTTCATCCCACATAAGGCAATGTATAATGGGCCATGTTCTAGGTAAGCACAAATGTATGGCTATTTCTTCAGGCCAACTCACATTTGGAAATAAAATCCATGAGACTTGAGTGTAACAAAAAAAAGTCTGGAAAATGATTGATTACTATTTGGGATGAGTTCAAAAATTCAGTTAAGATTCTGGGGAAGTCTTTCCTAAATTCTTGTCATCTCTTAAAATTATGAATAATAGCCATATGAATTCTTTTCCTGAAAGGGCAAAGACCCTTCTCTTGCCAATACCTTTCACATTGGCATTGTTCCAAAAAAGCAGCTATAAAAATGTGACCCTCTTAAATGTTATTTCTTTTGTCAGTATTCAGAAAGAAAATGTTACTAAATCTGTTCAGCCTCTAGCACCATCTAACCAGAGGCTGGTGCGAAAGGAGCAAGGAAACACAGTCAGAGACCCAAGCTGTCCTCCTAGAGAAGCCCTGGAGGTACACTTCTGCCTTTAATATTGTTTATCCAGTAGCTGATCATATTGCCAGAGAAAAGAGCCACAAGACTCCTTCTCCCGTACTTCGTCATTGTCAGCAGGCATTTGGCTGTCAGCAATAAGGAGCTTTACTACTGCTTTCTCTATTTCATTCTTAACAGAATTCAGCAATGCACCTTCTACCGAGGGACTCTGAGGCAAGCACAACAATCTTATCAATAAATTCCAAGATTTCTACCCCTTACTCCATTTTCTAATCTAGATTTTCAAAAATAAAACTTTGCGCCATTAAGCGTGAGTTAGTAGTTCAAATTAAATTACTTAGATTCCACTCAGAACATAGATGTTTATAGTTCTTAAACTAAGGAAAATAGCAGTTCTTCAAGCCTTGTAGACTTCCCTTTTTCTTGGCTGCCACCTCCAGTAGTGTTTCTTGACTGAAGACTTGGGGCATGGGCTAGAACAGATATTAGAAATGCTTGTTCCCCAGTGCCATAAAGAAATAGCACTTGAACATAAATCTCATTTCCTCAGCACGGTCATTTTTACTTTCTGCAGAAAGGTTACACTCACCAGCAGTTTTGCCACTAGCGTACACCGAACAAAGGAGACAGAGTCATTTATAACCTGACGCGTCCACCCTACTGCTGTGTCCGGTTTCCGTTGACCGGAACGGGACCCCACATTCTATATTTGTCCTGATTGGCTAGCAACTTTGAACTTTTTAAAAGAGGCAAAGGCAGAGGAGAACAAAGGAAGGAGGAAGTAACTTGTGGAGTGCTGAGAAAGGTAAAAACACCTTCAAATAAGGAAGAGAAACAGGCTATGACCTAATGCTTGCTTGAACCAGTATAAGCGTGCAGGCCAAATATTTAGGCTAAATTGTGGGAGTTAAGAACATAAAGTACATTGATTTTTTTTATTACAGTTAGCAGATATTTAAGAACGTTAGCACAGGTCTTTGAATACATTTTACTTCTAAGAGAAGTTACTATTTATTCCTAATTAGATGGGGAGGAAAGTCTTTGAAGAGGAACCTCTACTTTACTTTTTACACCAGATCATCAGGTTGTCATCTATGGGTGATCAAACCAAGTTCTCATGAGCCAATATTAAAAATCAATGACCTCCATTATCTCTATTACCATTAAGACACATACATTCTGTGAGAAGCAGCAGAACTTGGGTTAAAAGCATGGACTCTGGAGTTTAAACTACCTCAGCGTTACACTTAACCACTTGTTGATTTAGGGCAAGTAACTTCTTTCTGTGAACATTTCCTAATATTATACATCTGTAGAGTAAATATAATAGGTCCTACCTCATAGAATGAAAACATGTAAAGTACATCACACAGTGCCTAGCACTTAACACAGAGATCAAAAACACCAGCAATCATCATCATCATTGTCAATACCATTACTATTGATAACTACAGAGATTGACAGAATTAAATATTATTTTTATTTATCAGGGATAAAGAATTTTTTTGAAAATACACTTTAAGTTTATAGCCTTAACAAAATCTCCTGTAATATATTTAATAATGTTCAAACTATGAGATTTTTGAAATTGTCACAGGTATACTTGCACGTGTAAAAGAAAATACAAATTAAACATAAGAGGTCTAATTCTTTCTGTTGAAAACTAGGGAAGGAACTTCTGCTTTTTCTTCAAGCATTTACTTTAGAAAACTTGTAAGTTGTTCTCTATCTTTTTGAAATGTAGGTACATCTTTCAAAAGCTCAATAATCCTCTTACTACTGTTACAAACCGGGAATGTCTTTCTCAGGGACCTGGGAACTCTCTCTTTGAAGTATAATTGTGATATTGTGACTTATAACAATAAATATATATTTGATCCTCCTCTTTCCTGGCACATAACTCCTAAAACCCTTGGGATTTCCAAAGGAATGTCTTTATCTGTGCCGATGAGCTGCCTGATGACTCTGGGTCCTGGATAGCCTCAGGATGGGGGCCAGTTGCCAAAAGAACCAACAATGCGATCAGAGGGTTGCAGCTTTCAGCACCACTCCCTGACTTCCAGGGAGGAGGGGTTGAAGGGTAAGGTGATCACCAACGGCTAATAATTTAATTAATCATTCCTATGTAATGAAGTCTCCATACATATTCAAAATGACAGAGTTCAGAGAGTTTCTGGGTTGATGAACACATCTATGTGATGAAACTCAACCAACTCAATAAAGCAATATATCTATAAAGAAAATGGAACAAACTCAGATGTCATTTGTAAGTGGTGAATCCTCAAGTTACCTACAACTTTCATCTGACTTTCATCTGACGAAACCCCGTCTCTACTAAAAATACAAAAAGTTAGCCAGCCCTGGTGGTGGGCACCTGTAGTCCCAGCTACTCAGGAGGCTGAGGCAGGAGAATCACTTGAATCCAGGAGGCGGAGGTTGCAGTGAGTTGAGATCATGCCACTACACTCCAACCTGGGCAACAGAGAGGGAGACTTTGTCTCAAAAAAAAAAAAAAAAAAAGTCCCCAGAGATGGGGTGGAGGTGACCATCACAGAAGCCCTTGCACGGTGTGATTATCATTGTGTGAGTGAGATGAGATGCTTTTAGACAGTTTTAAGCAGATTAAATCTAATTTATATTTTAACAGCATTACCCTGAATGCTCTATTAAAAATAAAAAGAGAGGCAAGAGCAGATAGATGCAGACCAGACAGGCCAATAGGAAGGCTACTGTGAGAATCACCTGGTGAAGTTTACTTAGTCACCATAGGCATACAGTGTACTTCAATTCAGTGGTCTAGTCTTTCTAGCATGTGCCTCATGATACAGTTAAACCTCCACATAATCCTCAAAATGGGGCCCAAAGTATTAATTGCATAAAACATGTAGTCTGGTTATTGCAAAGTTAATGAGAAAACAAAGGGCAAAAAAACCACTGAAGCTTAGATAGAAGACTCACTGTACACAGAATTGAGAGCAAGTTCCAATAATCACAAGGCAATTACTTCCTAGGCCTTCTCTGGTTTCCTGTTGAAGACAAGAACTTTAGCTCATTGCCATCCCTGATCCTACAACCACCATCTAATCCTTCAAGGTGGATGATGGCTGCTAATGTCTAGACCAAAGGTGGGTAGCCATTGGTGCTGGCTCAAATTGCTACAGAGGCTACCTGTTCATGGTCCTTAAATTTAAGTGAAGGTTCTTTGGAGGTTGATTCATCTACGTCTAGACATACAGAGTCATCACGGGATTTAACACATTTAACAATACACAGGCACACCTTGTTTTATTATGCTTTCCTTTATGTGCTTTGCAGATACTGTTTTATTGTGCTTTCTTTTATTATGGTTTGTGGATATTGTGTTTTTGTTCGTTTTTTACAGGTTGAAGGAGGCTGGCAACCCTGCTTTAAGCAAGCGAGGCTATTGCTGCCATTTTTTCAACAGCATGTGCTCAATTAATGTCTCTGCATCACATTTTTGGCAATTCTCCCAATATTTAAAACATTTTCATTAATATTAGCTCTGTTCTGGTGATCTGTGATCAACAATATTTGAAGTTACTATTGTAATTGTTTGGGGGAACCACAAACTGCACCCATATAAGATGGAAAACTTAATCGATAAATGCTGTGTGTGTTCTGACAGCTCCACTGATGCCCTGTTTCATCATCTTTTCCCCCTCCTTGGGCTGCTTATTCCCCGAGACACACGATATTGAGATCAGACCAATTAATAACCCTAAAATGGTCTTTAAGTGTTCAGGTGAAAGGAGGAATTACGTGTCTCTCACCTTAAATCCAAAGCTAGGAAATTAAGCTTTGTGAGGAGGGCATATCGAAAGCTGTGATAAACCGAAAGCTAGGGCTCTTTTAACAAATAATTAGCCAAGTTGTGAATGCCCAAGAAAAGTTCTTAAAGGAAATTACAAGTGTTACTCCAGTAAACGCATGAATGATAATAAAGTGAAGCAGTCTTATTTCTGATATGGAGAAAGGTTTAGTGCTCTGGCCAGAAGATCAAACCAGCCACAACAATCCTTCAAGCCAAAGTCTAGTCCATAGCAAGGCCCTGGCTGTCTTCATTTTATGAAGGCTAAGAGAGATGAAGAAGCTGTAGATGAGAAGTTTGAGGGTAGCAGAGGTTCATTCATGAGGTTTAAGGAAATAAGCCATCTTCATAACTTAAAAGTTTAAGATAAAGCAGCAAATGTTGATGTAGAAGTTGCAGCAAATTATCCATAATATCTAGCTAAGATGATGGATGAGGATGGCTATGCTAAACAATACATTTTCAATGTAGATGAAACAACCTTTTCTTGGAAGAAGATTCTATCTAGATCTACCATCTCTAGAAAGGGAAAGTCAATGCCTGGCTTCAAGTTTCAATGCACAGCTAACTCTCTTGTTAGGAGATAATGCAGCTGGTGACTCTGTTTAAAGCCAATGCTCATTTATCATTTCAAAAATGTTAGGGCCTCAAGAAATATCCTAAATATGCTCTGCCTACACTCTGTAAATGAAATAACAAAACCTGTATGATAGTCTATCTGTTTACAGCATGGTTTATTGAAAATTTTAATCTCACTGTGAGACCTGCTGCTCAGAAAAAAAAAAAAAGATTTCTTTCAAAATATTGCCGCTCATTGACAACGAACCTAGTCACAAGAGCTCTGATGGAGATGTTCAAGGAGATTAATGTTGCTTTAATTCCTGCTAACACAGCATCTATTCTGCAGCCCATAGATCAAGGAGTAAGTTTGACTTTCATGTATTATTATTTAAGAAATACGCTTAATAAGGTTATAGCTGCCAAAGGTAGTGATATTTCTGATGGATCTGTGCAAAGTAAATTGAAAACCTTTTCTAAAAGATTCATTGTTCTAGATGTCATTAAGAACATTTCTGATTTATGGGAGGAAGTGAAAGATCAGCATTAACAGGAGTTTAGAATAAGGTGATTCCAACTCTCATGTATGACTTTGAGGGGTTGAAGACTTCAGTCAAGAAAGTAACAGTAGATGTGGTGGAATTAGCAACATAACTAGAGTTAGAAGTGGAGCCTGAAGATGTGACTGAATTGCTGCAATCTCATGATAAAACTTGAATGGATGAGAAGTTGCTTCTTATGGATGAGCAAAGAGTGGTTTCTTGAGATGGACTCGACTACGGGTGAAGATGGTATGAATATTGTTAAAATGACGAGAAAGTATTTAGAATATTTCATAAACTTGGTTGATAAAACAGCAGCAGGATTTTAGAAGATTGACTCCAACCTTGAAAGAAGTTCTACTATGGCTAAAATGCTGTCAAACAGTATCACATCCTACAGAGAAATCTTTTGTGAAAAGAAGAGTCAATGTCACCAATTAACATTGTTGTCTTATTTTAAGAAATTGCCACTGTCACTCTAAATTTCAGCAACCACAACCCTGAACAATCAGCAGCCATCAAGGCAAGTCCCTCCATCAGCAAAAATTTTTAAGACTTTCTGAAGGCTCAGATGATTGTTAGCCTTTTTCAATAATAAAGTATTTTTGAGTAAGGCATATACACATTTTAGACATAATGCTATTGCACTCTTTGACTACAGTATAATGTAAACATAACTCTTGTATTCGGGGGAAAACAAAAATTCATGTGACTCATTTTGCTGGGATATTTGCTTTCTTATGTTAATCTGGAACAAAAATGGCAATACCTCCAAGGTATGCCTGTATGGAGAATCATATTTTTATATCTATAATTTAAAAACCCACCTTTACAAAGGAGACTTGTATTATAGTGCTAGTATAATGACATGGCCAATATATCTCAAAAGTAGATTTTGAATGATTTTACCACAAATAAATGGTAAGTATGTGATGTGATGGATATGTTACTAATAATTAGCCTGATGTAATGATTCCACAATGTAAAACATGTATTATAGCATCACATTGTTTTGCATAATTTTTTTTTTTTAGATGGAGTCTCACTCTGTTGCCAGGCTGGAGTGCAGTCGCGCGATCTCGGCTCACTGTGACCTCTGCCTCCTGGGTTCAAGCGATTCCCTGCCTCAGCCTCCCGAGTAGCCGGGATTACAGGCACAGGCCACCACACCCAGCTAATTTTTGTATTTTTAGTAGAGACGGGGCTTCACCATGTTGGCCAGGATGGTGTCAATCTCTTTACCTCGTGATCTGCCTGCCTCGGCCTCCCAAAGTGCTGGGTGGGATTACAGGCGTGGGCCACCATGCCTGGCCAATGCATACAATTTTTATTTTTCAATTAAAAATAAAATTTACAAATCTATCAAAAGAAAAATGTAAAAGAAAAGTCTATTTGAGGTGACTGAGTACCAATAAATATTTTGTTACCAAAAAAGAAAATGTATTTACGTTTTTTGTTTTTTGTTTTTGTTTTTGTTTTTTGGAGAAACGGAGTCTTGCTCTGTTGCTCAGGCTGGAGGGGAGTGGCGCGATCTTGGCTCACTACAACCTCCACCTCCCAGCAATTCTTGAACAGCGATTCTCCTGCCTTAGCCTCCTGAGTAGCTGGGACTACAGGTGCACACCACCACGCCTGGCTAACTTCTTTTGTATTTTAGTAGAGATAGGGTTTCACTGTATTGCCCAGGCTGGTCTCAAACTCATGAGCTCAGACAATCCACCTGCCTCAGCCTCCCAAAGTGCTAGGATTACATGCGTGAGCCACAGTGCCTGGCCGTCTTTGTTTTATAAACATGGGCCACCCCAGAATTTTATGAGATAAAATGTCTTTAATTTTCAGCTTTTCAGGGTTACTACTGTTATTCTTATCCAAACCTAGTTAGTCACTGTCAGGCAGATGACTCTGATATTTTACGTGCCAAAATGGGGGGACATTAAGCTTTCTTAGATGACGCTGGGAGATTGAATCCCTTGAGGCCAATCTCTATAGATGCATTATACAACTTTTTTTTGTTGTTGTTGTTAGGTTCTGGTATTTCCCTGAGGATCAACAAGGCAATAGGATATAGGTCTCTGCCACTCTTAGGACCCTCAGAAATCCATATTTTTCCAAATTTGAAGTAATATCCTCTGTATCTCTTTCTGTTTCCATTTCTTTGCCCCCATCAAAGCTATGCCTGCCCTGCCTGTTTCTGAATCTCATCAGTGAGATCAGACTCACACAGATGAGAGCCAGAAAGACAGGTGCACTTCACATCACTGACATAAGGGCAAGACTTACCTTTCTTCCTGAAATGCAAGAAAAGAAAATATAAAGTAAAAACAGATAGCTTTATTCATCATCCTTCTTCAGTGATGCAAAGAAAATATAAACATCTTCATACATATTTCTGCCACTGAAGTCATATATATGGAGCAGGACATAGAATGGGATGTTTCCCTATTGACTTTGGCTGAATTTTTATTGAAGCTCCAACTGAGAAAAGAAGTTAGATATATCTGTTCAGGCTTTGCTGAGAAAAACCAGATTGCTCCAGGGCACATCATTTCCAGAAGGCTTATAGAAGAGCATTTTTAAATTCATTCTCTGAGGGAAAATTGTAAGAGAAGAGAGAGTAGTGGCATTCAACTATGCAACACCTCCTCTCCCTCCCACCACCACCTGGATTTAATAAGCAAATCCACTGAAGAGACAGCACTTGCAAGCAAAAGGGGCTGGCCTCAGATTCTCCTGGTGGCTGCTTGGTGGGCTGCAGCTTTAGGCCTTGCTTGTGCTGCTAGCCATGTAAGTACTTGGAAGGCTTGACTTGTGTTCCCTGAGGATGGGGGGAAGGGAACAGTCAGATGGCTCTTGATGGGCAAGGTCAAAAAGCAGCCTTTGATGGCAGAGTGAGGAAAGGGCAGTTTTGAAGACAGCCTATTCAGCTGCATCTGTTTCCTCTGACCAAATAGTTACTTCAGAAGAGAGCCAGGAATGAATATGGTAATCATAAAATCGTTTTGAAGGTTTTTTATTTGGAAACAATTTAAAACTTATCAAAAAACTGCAATCTAACTTAGAGAACTTCTGTGTTCCCTTTACTGAGATTAATCAACTGCTAACATTTGCCACATGTGTCTTACGTTTTTTGGGTTTTTTTCTTTATCATTCTCCCCATTCCCTGCTCTCTTTCTATGTATAAAGTTTGTTGGTTTTTTTTTCAAACCATTTGAGAGTAAGTTACAGGTGTCATGTCTCTTACCTCTTATTGCTTCATCATTTATTTTTATGAGCAAGGACATTGACCTACATGACCCCAATACAATTATCAAAATCAAGAAATTTAAAATCGATAGATGGCTACTATTGACAGACTACTTAGATGTTACCAATTGTTAATTGTGTAATTTATTATTCAAATCAGGGCAATTTTGAAAGTGAAAGAGTGATATTAAAAATTATGCCAGGACAACAGGTATAAACTGAGGCCATGCTAAGAAAACTAGGATGTATGGTCAGTCATTCCGGGCTTGAATAGTCTGTTAAACATCTCATCTAAGAGAGTTGTCCCCCTTCAGGAGTGAGGGAAATCACCAGAAAGGGGCCAGAAGTGCTCACTGAGAGCTGAGGCTGAGGGTGAATCCCAAGGGCTAGCCAGGGTTCAGTACTAAGGGCAATATGGCGGCCCTTGCCTTGTGAGGGTGTGAGGAATGCACAAATGCATTCAGCGTGATAGAGCAGCATTCAAATACCTGCTGTGGCAGCATACAGGACAGCTGAGAGAGTGAGACAGCCTGTGCCAGCTAAGAAAAAACGTTTTGTCCCTTTCTGCCTCATAGTGGTAGAGGTACCACTATGGTGGTCCTGGAGAAAAGAGAGGCAGTTCAGGGAAGAGAGGGAAAGAGGTAGGACAAGGGGAATGAAAAGGCAGACTGGGTCCCTTCTTTGTGACTTCTGTTCCCCACCGTTGAGATTAGAATTGCACCAGGGGAGGAAGAGGCTTTATTATGATGAGAGATTAAGGTTTGCAATTATATTGGAGTGAAACTTTTAAAATTAAAAACAAAATTATTCAAATACATGAAAGTGATGGAAAAAAGCATGCAATTTTCTCTCACGGGGAAGAAAATCCCATAGGTCACATTTGAAGGAGGTGATGGGAAAAAATGACACAACTTTTCAAATCCAGCATGTCTAATAAGCTGGCCACATATGGTTTAGAAAAATTCAAACATTGCCTAAGTAAAATAAAACCACAATTCACCAGTTCTTTTTCCCTCCCCAGCCCTCTGGAAAGCTGTGCTTTACTTGTTTACAGTATTCTCTTCTCCCTAACTTTTATCTTTTAAAAAATATGCACCGTATATACATGTATATACACATATGTGTGTATATATATGTGTATATATGCATGCATATATGTGTGTGTATATGTGTATAAAGTACTGCACATCCTGTTCTAAATTTGCTTTGTTCACTACTTTATGATATGCTATAGATATCTTACAACATATCATTGGCTCTTTATGTTACAAACTGTAAAGATCTACCTCATTGTAGGGACCCACCATTGTGTGGATGTATTACGATTTACCTAACCAATTCATTATTTATGACAGTTTCTTTTCCATCATTAGTGATAATAAGTAATTTATTATATTATATCTTTAGGATAAATTCTCAGCGAACTTGTATCCAAAGTGTAGACTTAAAGGATTTTGTGACATACAATGCCATATTTCCTTTCCCAAAATTTGTATCTATGTATACTAGCAATAAAAAGAGGGCCTCTTTCCTCACTTTGTTGTCAAAAATCTAGTGAATATTATTTGTCTATCAACTACTATTCATTCACAAAGGGATACACTTCAGTTTACTTTCCAGTGGTCATAACCAGAAATAAGACAGTCCAATGGTATGGAATGGAATAATATATTCTTTTAACTTTTCTTTTTCTCTTTCCTCTTTTCTTTCTTTCCAAATAGCTCTTCAAATTTAAAACTTAAGAATTAATGGGAGAAGCAAACAAAATAATTCCACGCACTGCCAATGTTGAATATATTCACAGCTTTCCAAAATTTGATAGCTGGATCTGAAATTGTTTTTTGCATTAATACAATTTTGTTTCTGGCTGATCATATGGTTCACCACAGAACCCACCTCCACTTGTTGACTGGTTACTTTCAGTGACATCTGTGTGAGTGGGATGTTAGAACATTCTGCAAGAACTGCAGAATTATGCTTTATAGGATTATTAGAATTATGCTTCATTTCATACCATTACAATTCTTGGCTTCTGTTTTTCCCTTATGCTACCTCTCTAAAAACTGAAAAACTAATAATAGCAGTAAGGTTGGAACCATAAAATTGTGGCCCTTTGTGTGGCTAGGCACTTAAGAGCATCTCAACTAAGAATTTGCACTCCATCTGCTTTGCTTACAATGGTGAAAATTCAGGTAATTTCTATTCTTCATGGAGATGCATTGTTCATAAATGGCATGTTTCTTGCTTACTCCTGTGCTGAAGCCATGCTTAAGTTCCCAAGGAGAGACTATTTCATAGAAAAGAAGAATGAATCAGGTGGCTGTGCAGGCCTGACAAAGACCTGGCCTGCGGTACCCATGAATAGCTCCCAGCGGGTCTCACAGCTGTAGCTCTAAAAGAAGTAAATTGCTTAGCTTTAGGAGTTACTTTAATTCTTTATGCTTACCAAAGTCTATTTAGACCAACTAAAATATTATTTTTAAGTGAAATAGTACTCTATTAGAACGCTGAAGCTTCTCCAAAGGAGCCATAATTCTTTCCCATCGGGCCATGTATTTCCAAAATTTGCATTGCTGGAGCATCTTGGCTGTTCGTAGGGAGTTCCTACAAATATGGTAATTTGTTATAGCTCAGAGCTTTTATGGCAGAAACAGTCTACAAATAACAGTGCATGAACTCTTATCCATGTGTCACCTTAGGGTGCTATTAGTCAGAAGTGATAAATTAGAGGTTGCAAACCACTGGCCAGCAGGATCATCTGTCCCATAGGCATTTTCTTTGTCTAACACAGGGTGTTATGGACTGAATGTTTGTGTCCCCTTGAAACTTACGTGTTGAAATCCTAAACCCCCAAGATGATGGTATTAGGTAGAAGATGGGACTTTTGGGAGGTAATTTAGGCCATGCAGATGGAACCCTCATAAATGGGATTATTGCTCTTACAAAGGAAACCCCAGAGAACTCTCTCCGGCTCTTTCCACTATGTGAAGGTACAGTGAGGAGTGGACAGTCTGCAACCTGGAAGGGGACTATTGCCAGAACTTGACCGTGCTGGCACCTTGATCTCAGACTTCCAGCCTCCAGAACTGTAACAAACAAAGTTTGATTATTTATAAGACACCCAGTACATGGTGTTTGTTATAGCAGCCTGAACTAAAATAGGGCCTTTCAAAATATTGATCGTTAACCAGTATTTAGAAATCTGAATTTCAAGTTTATTTTGGAAAATTGAAAGACCTAGTATTGCTTGGGTGACATTCTTACACAATAATATCATCTCTGCCCCTTCAGGACAGAATATGGTCTTCACTCATTAATATTACCTGTTTCCTGTAGAACCTTGAATTTATAACCCTTGTTACATTCTAAAGAGGCACAACATAACTTTTGTGAGAGGCAATTCTTTAAGACAGCCCAGTTTGCTATCCTCTTCAAAGTTTCACATTCTCAGTGAGTAAATGATTCTATGTTCTGGCAACACTTTGTACATATCTGGATGAAGATACTTTTCATAATATGTTGTTGCTTTCCCCCGCAAGCCTACCTTCTCCCATAGACTTTGAGGGTAGAAACTGTTTCCTGATTGCCATTTTAATGTTCCAGTGCCTATCACTGCATATAGGTCCTTGAGAGCTGCTTTCTGAATGAATGCTTGAATGAACAAATGAACAAATGGCCCATTCTATTAATGATGACTTGGGTTTCCAAACTAAGGGGCATAGAGGTGACTTAGGATGACTTTTTCTCAACATTTGGTACTCTTTGAGTAGTTTGCATCGTATAGATCTTTGAATCAATGTCATTTGAAGCCTGAACTATAAATTAGAGCAACACTATTGCCATGGAGCAGCTTTATTTTTCTCTGAATACTGGGAATAACAATTCTTATTTGATTATCCTATTAAAATTAACACAAAACCTAACACAAACTCATTATTTCTGTCAAGTTTTTAATCATTACCTGACAAAAGAAGAAGCTGAAATCATCCAAAAATATAATTTCTGTCCTCCTTTTGAAAGAATAACATATTCAAGTTTTGTCTCATTGTAATTTCAGTTCTGTTTTTAGTTAGCCTTTTATAAAAGAATGTAAAATCTTCTTTCCAATCTCACCTTTGTAAAGAATGTAAATAAAAAGTGTTCAGTGTTTTGGAACAGTTTTAATATATTTCTCCTTTAAATTAGGATCATAAATGCTCAAAAATGTCATAGCCATTTAATCAAAGGGTGCATATTTTAGTGACTGCAATGAAAGGGAAGCTATTGAACAAATGGTATCTGAGGGTGGTTATTCTAATTAGAATTGTTGCATCAGAAAAGCAAAAGCAATTCCCCATATGAAGAAGGCAAAGCTGATTTAATCTGATCTTATTAAGGACAGGTCTATTGTAAATGAGATTTTAATCAATTATTTTACCACAAACCAGAAGTTACTTTTACATTTGTTTCCCACCTAGAGGCTGCAACATTTCTATCATTCTCATCTCATGTAGTTATCAATCACTTTAACACTGATATATTTTAGAAGTTAAATTTAAATCATATGTAATTACACATATGAAATTCAATTTTGTATTATAATTATGTTATAAAATTGGACATAGGTCCATTTCTATGTGGGCAAAATCATCAGAAAAATTGATCAAGGCATTTTTTAAATAGGAAAGGGTTCATAGGATGTCTGGCTGTGAGAAATTTTGAATAGATTCTGTCTGCTAGGAGTAGTGCCCATTACAAGAACATTGATGTCTTGATAAAACTAGATTGTGCCTGGAGAAGTAGCAATGCATGACTATAACTTGATTTTTAATTGCATATCTGTGAAAGCATATTTTATATCATATCTTTAGTAAAGAAAAGACTATATATTTGCTATGTTAATTATTTAAAAACTTTTAACTGGATATTATTTTAGGATATCATTAATATAAATAGAGAACATGCTCAAACAATATTATTTAGTGTTTCTTGACTATGGAAAACCACATACTTCTCTGCAAATGTAATTCTTGGCAAAGATTTGTCTCCATTCTGGACATTTGAAATTTCTTTCCCAGTTTAGAATAATAGTGTCCCAGCTTACACCAAAAATGCTGCTTTAATGTTCTTTGTTTGAGTGTTTAGTGAAGTGGAAGTGCAAAGGAAATTCACCCAACTCTCCATTGGGAATGAATTCCCCATCATTTTTATTGTGAGTTCCTGTAGTATTAAAGCATTGTAAATGTGTAGCAATTACTGAACCTGTGGTATAACAATTTTCCCCACACAAATATAATGTTATATTTCTTTAAAGAAGATTTTAAAAATAACTCACAAAGAGAAAGCCTGCCAGGGTAATCTTCAGCAAATCCTTGTTTGATGTGCAGCAGTGGATGGGAAAGTAGGACCAGGTGGCCTGCTGGGATATTCTGTCCAGCATTGAACTTCTCCTCAAAGAATCTTTGTCAAAGGCAAGTTCCTCTGTCCTTAGAACATCAGTAAAGTTACCTCATGGTTCTCAGGAGGCCACCTGCTGTGGAAAAGAAAGAATGTAAAGCCCACCTACAAGGGTGAGGCTGTAACTTCTTGGAGTCAACGTTCGGTACTCTTTGAGTAGTTTGCATCATATAGATCTTCGAATCAATGTCATTTGAAGCCTGAACTATAAATTAGAGCAACACTATTGCCATGGAGCAGCTTTATTTTTCTCTGAATACTGGGAATAACAATTCTTATTTGATTATCCTATTAAAATTAACACAAAACCTAACACAAACTCATTATTCCTGTCAAGTTTTTAATCATTACCTAAAAAAGAAGTTGAAATTATCCAAAGATGATTTGATTGTTTAAGACAGTTCAGTTTGCTATCCTCTTCAAAGTCTCACATTCCCAGTGAGTAAATGATTCTGTGTTCTTGCAACACTTTATACATATCTGGATGAAGAGCCTTGGATTCTCTTCTTCTCCTGTAGTGTCCAGGGAGTCCTACATTTCTAAAATTCAAACTTGAAAGGACTTCTTATTTAACTCCAATTTCAAGTGTACGTTTTGACTGGCAGTGGAAAGGCGGTGCAACTCATTGCTGAATGGCAATTGTCTCAGGTCTCGTGATGGAAAAAAGGCAGTCCTTTTGTAGGCTCTGAAGCACTTACCTTTTGCCTTCCATTAAGCTGTATTTACTCATGAAGTAACTTCACTAAGTCACCTTATGCCTGAATTGTGGACTCACATTTTTCTGACATGGAGGAAGTGTGCTGGATCCACAGAAATCTAACTTATTCTGCCACCCATCTCAGCTTACCCTAGTCCATTTCCACAACCATACAACATCAATATTAATAAGTATGTAGAAGTATGTAGATGCTAAATTTACTCCATACTCTTGGACTTGCTGTGACAAACTTATGTAGTTATAAGAAATGATATGTAAGTTTCATTTAAATATATTACTTTAAACTTCCTCAATTATCAGAATCACATTTTAGCAAGTTGATTGTAAGACACTGTGCCAAACAGTTATATAAGCTTCTTTTTTTTTTTTTTTTTTTTTTTTTTTTTTTTTGAGACAGAGTCTTGCTCTGTCGCCCAGGCTGGGGTGCAGTGGCTGGATCTCAGCTCAATGCAAGCTCCGCCTCCCGGGTTTAGACCATTCTCCTGCCTCAGCCTCCCGAGTAGCTGGGACTACAGGCGCCCGCCACCTCGCCCGGCTAGTTTTTTTTTGTATTTTTTAGTAGAGACGGGGTTTCACCATGTTAGCCAGGATGGTCTTGATCTCCTGACCTCGTGATCCGCCCGTCTAGGCCTCCCAAAGTGCTGGGATTACAGGCTTGAGCCACCGCGCCCGGCCCAGTTATATAAGCTTCTAAAGAAAAACCAGTGATCTATTTCCTGAATCTTCATCCCTTATTCTTTAAAAAAGTATTCCATTTTCAGTGCTTAATTTTGACCATTTATCACCCCACTCTTAGACTATCAAAATAGCTTTTCAATTGATTTTCTTATTCCAGATTCTTCTCTACAGCTTCAAACCATCCTGCACAATGTTGTCAGGTTAATTTTCCTAAGATCTAGCTACTTGTATGCTGAAAATCATTCAGTAATTCTTACTCTTCAGCAGTAAAAACTTATAAACTTATTAAAAGGTAAAATTTATTATGACAGTCTGCTGCTTAGCAACCTTTTTGGCTCCCCGTTGCCCTTAGAATAAAGTCCAAATGGCTTAAAACATGGCCATCTAGCTCTCTCTGACCGATCCCTGACTACTATTCTAACTGTGTGTGTCTCTGTTGTTCTCACACACTCCAGGTGCCAGAGCCAGTTCATGGTAACTTGGGGACTTGTATCATTCTCAAAAGCCAAGGGATTTGACTGCAGAGAGAACTATTCATAACCTGACTGTTTCTGCATCCTGACTCCACCAACACCCTAGTCCAAGTCACCATTATTTTTTATCTTAACTGTATGCCTTCTCTTTGGTGTACCCACCTCCACTCCTACCTTACTCCTGGTTTTCTTTCAGTCCTATGCATTTGTCATGCTTGTTCCTACCATGGAGACTTTGTACTTATTGATCACTCTGTCTCAAGGGCTGCTTCTTCCCTTTCATGCCTACTTACCTCATTTTCATCCTTTTATATTTCAAGGATGAATTATATTCATCCTTTATATTTCGTTTAGGCCTTCCTCAGGAAAGTCTTCCTTGAGCTTTCTGACTACATCGAATGCCCTTCCTGTATTCTCTTTCAGCTTTGTATGCATCTTCTTCATGGCACTGTTTCACAGTAACACCTTTTACATGCGTTTTTCTGACTCTTTGGATAGTGTCTGACTCCTCCATGAGACTGTAAACTTCGTTAGAGGAAGCGCTAGATCTATTTTTTTAAACTACTTTATTTCTGGGGTCCTGTGTCAAAACTAGGCATGCTTAATAAATATTTTCAGAGTGAATTTGAATAATAGACAAAGTCATTTCTTAAGCTTATTTTGAAGTAATACATTTTGATCCAGATTTATGATTTCTCTTCCCCCCCAATGTGCATCAGAGTAAGAGATTTTATTAATGTTCAACTTTTTCAGAATATTGCATTCTTTCTATTTCCTGAGACACCTTGCAGTTAGGTCAGATTTTCTCATGTCCTACTGTCTTAGCCTTTCTAGAGACATGATGGGTTTCTTGCTTGCTCGCTTGCTGTGTTGTTTTTTTTTTCTCTCTGAGATTTCAAGTTACCAAACTTTCATAATAAAGTTTCCTGTCAGTGTTTTCAAAAAGTTATAAGCAAGAAAAATATGGGCATTGTTAAACAAACAGATAGAATTAGAAGGAAAAATGTGATAAATAGGTAAGTGGAAAACTTAATTTTATTCCATTTTAATATTGAGCCTCTATGATCTTAAATCTTATTTTAGGCCCCAAATTATATTTAGGCTCTGGGTCCATTCCAGGCAGTTTTCTCAGCCTGGCATTCTCTACTCTGTCCCCTACCCCATCCTTCCTTTGCCACACATCCTTTAGATCTAAGTAAAAATAGCGTGTTCTAAGGATTATTTTCTCTGGTTTATCGGCTCTGTGAATGGAGCCATTTAATTTTTTTGTTGCTGTATTCCCAAGTACAATGCCTGGTATATAAAAACTGCATAACTCATATTTCTTGAATGGATAGATTAATTGAATGAATATCCTTTGCCATCTGGGTATAACCTTTTAACTCACACTGCCTCTGACACAAATTTTACACTCCATTTCTGTGGTGTTGCTTCTGCCATCTGTAGACTTACCATAACATTCCAATTTCCTAAAATAGCACTATGTATCTATGTTTTGTTTTGGTTTTGTTATAGACTTCCTTCCATCCTCATTCATCATGGCCTATCTACCTCGAAGCTATCTGCTTTGCTGTACCTTTATATTTCCCTAGCTAGAAATAATCCCTTTCTCTTCTAAGCTTTCAAAGCCATTAGCTGGTCACATGTCTAAGGCAATGACACCTTGTATTACAGGCATTAATGAAGGGCTCATATATCTCTAACTTGATTGCAAACTCTTTAAGAGAACAGGCTATTTTTACCCATCTCTCACCCATAATTTCCAACATAGTACCTTGCAGATAATACTCATTTACTCAGTCAATATTTGTTAAAATAATTGAATAATAGCCACTCTAGTTAACCTAAGGTTTTCCTATTCATATTGCTTAGTTTACTTAATCTAAGTGTTAAAGCCTCCTGTGCAAAAGATATTACTTTATCGTAGTCTTATTTAAGCAGTTTGTTTTATAGCGATTTTTTTGTTATTTGATTTTAGGAACTCCCTTTATATTTAGCAGACTAAGAATTTTTACACGAATACAAATAGCCCGAAAACCTGGTCATAAATCTTTTGAATGATGGACTAAGAACAGACCCATTTTCCCTGATTTACAGAGAAAGTACTAAATGGAAGAGTTGATTCTACATTGTGCATGATTGGACTTTATTCAAGAATTACTAGATTTAAACTGAGTGTAGTAAGCAATTTAAAAAGTCAGTATGGCCCCAAGTCTATTCAGTTTCCAACTAGCATAGAGCAAAACATATTTTACAGTGACCTACATATAGTTAGGAAATTAAGGAGCTTAGTAAAACTTCTGCTAAAAACATTTTTTGAGAAATTCTTAGCTAAAAATCCCCAAGGGATTCTTGAAGAAATCAGAAATGATAGTTCAGACATAAAGTGCATCCATCTTTTTTTTTTCAACAAGGGAATATTCTAAGTGAATGCTTACTTACAGGCAGCACAGAGTTTAGAAAATTAGAAAGAGTTTTACAAGCAGCACACACTTAGGGCCTCAGGGTTGTCTTATTCTACTTGTGCTACTGTAACAGAGTATCACAGATTGGGTGATTTATAATGGACAAACATTTATTTCTTATAGCTTTGGATGCAGGGAAGTCCAAGATCAAGGCACTGGCATCTGGGGAGGCCTTCTTGCTGGATCCTCACATAACAGAAGGATAAAGGGACAAACCCATTCCCAAACTCTTTATATGGTGACGAACTCTTTATAGGGGTATTAATCCCTTCCATTTTTCTGCCCTCATGACCTAAACATCTCCCATTAGAACCAACCTCCTGGCATTATTGCATTGGGGATTAAGTTTCCAACACATGAATTTTGAGGGGCACATTCAGAGCATAGTAAGAGTTATTATGGAAAGACCCCAAAGGGACAGAGTATGCAAACTACTCTTAATGATTATACCAGAAAGAGTATAAGATATTTTTGCATTTGCCTAGAAGTCATTTGCAAATGAATTTGGGGGTCTGGGACAATAAGTAAGGAGGTCTTAGGGATTAGATTTCTCATTGCTATGGAACTATTTTTCAATGACAAAGTTCCTCTCCTTATGTTAGGGGAGAAGTTACAGAATGTGAGGTCACCTAGGACAAGGAAAGGGGTGTTTTCATGATCTTAATCCAGCCCTAGTCTCTGTGAAATTGCATTTCCTGGTTAGTAAGTGAATGCCTGTTTCTAGCTTGGAGTTGCCTTGAGAGGGGTAGGAAGCAAACTGGACTTGTCCTGCACAGGATTGATTTTAAGGACTATCTCACTGTCACAGTCTGGTCTCCCCTCTTCTTGGCTTACTGGTTGACTTCCAGAGGCTTATCGCTAGGGAAAATTTCTCTCATACCCAGTATCAAACCCCCTATCAATATTTTTCTTGCCTTTATCACATAACTTACAAGGTTCTTACTCTACATACCTGTGGAATCACAGCAATGGCAGCATTTCCAGAGTTACATGAGAGATTTTGTCAGTATAGAAAGAGTTCTTGGGTTTGGAACAAATAAACAATGAATGGGGCCAGTGTGGTGCTTCTCATCTGTAATGCCAGCACTTTAAAAGAAAGGCAGAAGGATTGCCTGAAGCCAGGGTCAAAGCCAAAAATTAGCTGGGTTTGTTGGTGTGCACCTGTAGTCTTAGCTACTTGGAAGTCTGAGGTGGGAGAATTTCAGTGAGCTATGATTCTATGATCGCACCACTGCACTCCAGCCTGGGCATCAAAGCCAGACCTTGTCTATAATAAACAAGCACCAAAAACCAAACAATAAATGGGACACACTCAAGGATTCCTGAGACTGACCATGGTTTGTGTCGAACTACTTTCAGAAGCCCCAAGGAAAATATGGGCATGGTTGTAACTGATGGGAAATTCTAGGACCTAGTTTATTTTTCCTACTTTAAACTTCAACCTCAGATTACACACTAAAGAAGAGCACAGAGTGGATTGTAATATTGCAATCTAACATCAATAGTCATTCCTCAGTTAAAAAAATCCCAATAACCAACTGAAAATGTGTCCTAAGTATATTGTAGTGGTTAAGAGCTCAGACTTGTGTGCCGAGATTTATACATGTATTCAACCATGTATCTCTTCTCCCTGTATCTCCAACCTCAGTGTTCATTTATTGTGCAGCAAAAGCTAAGAGCTAAGAAAATTCAGCATGTTATTTAATCTATTTTTAAGTATTGGTTGCCTCATTAGTGGGTGAAGAAAATGATAGCAGCTACCCTGCAGAGTTTATATGAGGGCTGCAAAGCAAGAATACTCAATACATGTTACTTATTACTATTTTAAGAACACTCTTTTCAATGTGATACAATTCAATGAAATAAAATAAACTGAAATGTAGGGTATACGGTTTCATATTGGAACAGCTTCAAGTTTTGATACTTAGATGAGAAAGCTTGAAGCAGTGGAAAGAATTCCACTTTGGGAATTAGGTGACCTGCATTCCCTGGGCAAGTTTCTCAATGCCTATAGGTCTATGGTTCTTCAGCTGTACACTGAGACTTGCAGGTTAGATCAGTGACCACAAAAGGTGAGTGTCTACCATACTGGCAATGGAGGTGATTTAAGCCTATTTGAACCAGAGATCAAATTGCACTGAACTACAAAATGTGTGTTTTTCTGTTCAGTTTTCTTTCAATACTTCTGTTTAAATTAAATCAAAGAGAAAGGTTGAGTTTAGTACTAGTCATCACCTCCTGCCAACATTAGTTAAACTCTCTTTTTAAGAAAATAAACCACAGCAAGTAGCCAGTATCTAAGCAGACTTAAATAATTTGTTTTCATTGTGCTTATTTTTGTGGTTACTTTCTATTTATGGGAAGTAATACTGGGTAGTTATTTATAGTTTCCATTTATAATATTTATATAAAGAAGTAAACCTATTGGAAGAGAATTATTAAATCTAGGGAATATGTACATTTTGAAAAAATTGTGAAGCTGGCTGAAGAGTGAGACGTTTGGGAAACATTCTACTATTCAACGTTGGATTATTTCAAGTTTGTGGTTTCAAAGGTGAAATAATGGCACACCAGATTTATTTATAAAAGCTAATAAATTTTACACTATGTAAATGAGAAAAAATAAATTCACAATTATAAAATAAAGAGTCAATGCATATTTTTTTAAAGAGTGGGAATTTTTGAGAAAGGATTAAGAAAGAAGTCCTTAGGTTAGGACTAGGAATTACCTTCAGATAGATTTTGGGTCATATTAGGCATGGGATGAGATTAGAGACAAGGGAGAAGGACCTTAATCAAACCATATTATTCAGGTAGGGATACTTCAAAAAAATTCATTTCCTTTTCTGAAAAACTTCCGTTTAAAAAGAGGATTATAAAGAAAAACAGCATTATTACTGATATGGAGAAAGTTTTAGTCGTCTGAATAGAAAAATCCAACAAATCCCAACACTCCTTTGAATCAAAGCCTCATCCAGAGCAAGGTCCTAACTCTCTTAATTCTGTGAAGACTAAAAGAAGTGTGGAAGCTGCAGAAGAAAAGTTTGAAGGCAGTAGAGGCTGGTTCATGAAGTTGAAGGAAAGAAGCCATGTCCATGACATAAAAGTGCAAGGTGAAGCAGCAAGTGCTGATGGAGAAGCTACAATAAATTATCCAGAAGATCAAGAGAAAATTATGGATGAAGGTGGCTACATTACACATCACATTTTAAATGAAGACTAAATAGCCAGTTATTGGATAATAATGCTATTTAGGACTTTCATATCTGGAAAGGAGAAGTCAATATTTGGCTTCAAATCTTCAAAGGACAGGCCAACTCTCTTGTGAGGGGCTAATGCAGTTGGTGACTTTAAGTTGAAGCCAATGCTCATTTACCATTCCAAAAATTCTAGGGCCCTTAAGAAATTTGCTACTCTGTCTCTACTCTATAAATGGAACAACAAAGCCTGGCTGACAGCACATCTATTTACAGCATGGTTTACTGAATACATTTAAGCCTACTGTTGAGAACTCGTGCTCAGAAGAAAAGACGTCTTTTGAACTATTACTGCACATTGACAATGTACATAGTCATCTAAGAGCTCTGAAGAAGATATATAAGACTAATTGTTTCTTTGTGCCTGCTAACACAACATCCATTCTGCAGCCCATGGATCAAGGAGTAAGTTTGATTTTCAAGTATTATTATTTAAGAAATGTGCTTCATAAAGTTACAGCTGCAAAAGATAGTGATATCTCTGATGAATCTGTGCGAAGTAAATTGAAAACCTTTTCTGAAAGATTCATCATTCTAGATGCCATTATGAACATTCATGATTCACCATAGGAGGTCAAAATATCAACATTAACAGAAGTTTGGAAGAAGATTATTGCAACCCTCATGAATGACTGAGGGATTCAATACATTAATGCAAAAATAACTGCAGGTGGGGTGGAAATAGCAAACTAAAGTAGGATTAAAAGTGGAACCTAAAGAGGTTATTTAATTGCTGCAATCTTATGATAAAACTTGAACTGATGAGTTGCTTCTTATGGATGAGCAAAAAAGTGGTATCTTGAGACGGAATCTATTCGTTTTGAAGATGCTGTGAGCATTGTTGAAATGACGACAAAAGATTTAGCATATTCCATAAACTTAGTTGATAAAACAGCCATAGATTTTGAGAGAATTGACTCCAATTTTGGAAGTTCTATTGTGGGTAAAATACTATCAAACAACATCACATGCTACAAAGAAATGTATGAGAGGAGGTCAACTTCATTGTTTCTTATTTTAGGAAACTGCCACCACCACCCCAAACTTCAACAACCACTACCCTGATCAGCAGTCACTAATATCACGGTAAGACCCTATATCAGCCAAAAAATGATCACTTGCTGAAGGCTTAGATGATTGTTAGCATTTTTTAGCAATAAAGTATTTAAAATTAAGGTATGTAATTTTTTCAGACATTACTATTGCACACTTAATATACTACAGTATAGTGTAAATATAACTTTTATATGCACTTCTAATGCAAAATTTTTGTGACAGGCTTTATTGCAATATTCCCTTATTGAAGTAGTCTGAAACTGGGTTATGGCTGAGGTATGCCTGAATATGTCTGTATGTATGTACATATGCATGTATCTATAATATACATATTTCTTGTATATGTAATTATTTCCTTATGCCATTTTATCCTTATACTAGAATGTCTTGCAGAAGGGTAGGCATCAATAATAATCTGTAGCACAATGTTGATATTTGATACATCTTAGCTGGTATAGTTTACAGTTTTCCAAAGAAGAACAATTATAATACATCATTGTAACAATTGATATGACAGATACACAATTCCTCCAACTTATTTTATTCCCACCTTTCCAAGTAAGTGTCTGGACAAAAATTACAACACTTTCTAAGCTTTTGTCTGTTAATGTTCAGGTATGTCTTGGATGTTAGAATTAAAAAAAACCTCAGTGCATACTACTGCTTCCTGTTCAGAAAGGCAATATGTCAATTTAATAACCATTCCACTATTACCGGGGTATCTTTCAGAAACATCTAATTTGAAATTGGCTAACCAAAGTTGTTTACTTCAGTGTTAACTTTTTACTTTTGAATTGATTTTCTAAGATGAAGATAATTAGAATTAATTATATAACAGGAGGTATACTGAGAGTCACAGCAGTGGTGATGGTAGTGGTCTTCAACAGCAAATGGGGGTGGTTCTTTTGCTTACCACCTTTATGATCTTAAGCAAGTCACTTAATGCATCTAACCATCAATTTCCTTAGCAGTAAAATGAAAATAATAACACCTAATGCTTTGATGATTAAATATAAATCACTCAGTGTAGTTACTTACACAGAATAAATGCTTAACTAACAGTAGCCATGATAATAATCATAGCCAAGACTGACATAGAATAAGTAGTCATAATACTTTTATTTTTTCTCAAGAGTTTCTCCATGTTAATTTTAATTAATTTTTAAAAATAATTTTCTGTACAGCCTTTCATTTATATAGCAAATGCTTCATCTTAGACAGGTGACAGGTTTCTAGGGAAACCATTACCTTCTATAATGGCTTTGACAAAAGTATGAATGACAGAATAAATATTAAAAGTAATAGTTTAGTGTTAAATGTTTTAAGTGACAGCTTTAATATATTACATTGGATTTCTGGAAAGAGTTGAGTAAAATTTTTTTCATATATCACAGTTTTTGCTTTCCAATGAGATGAAGTTTTGCTAGTCAATCTTTTCCTGTTTCTAAATGTGAACAATGTGTTGACTCATGGGGAATAGCATAAAGGTTGATAATACTGTTTAAACAAAACTTTTCTGGAAGTGAAAAATACTTGAGACATCCAAAGTGACTATGTAAAATTATGAGTCAGATAATATAATTTATTCTTTTTTTAAATTAAAAAAATAATCTGAGAAGTACTTCTTTAATGACAGAATAAAGACTTCCAAAAACAAACTCTTCCATAAAAACAATAAGAATACTAGCAAAAGGTGTCAAAATGTTTATTAGGATGCTGGAAATTAACCAAAGTCTTGCAACAATATGATAAACATTTATATAGGAAAAATGTCTGAATCTTTGTAAGATCAATGAGCTTTGTGGCATTTTGACTTGCCTCCTTTGTATTCCCCTCTCCCTAGCTATTTTGTAGGCTTAAAAACCATCAAACTCAGTATGAAGCAGATGTAAAAATCAGCAATCTAATAACCACTGTAGGGGTAGAAAAGATTTGGTGCTCCCCAAAAAGCCCCATCTCCAGAGAATGATTACTATTTGATCTGTGTGGTAGCTCTTGGTAAAACCCATTTACAAAACATAGAAGTCTTGCCTTTATTTGACCTGATTCAGAGCTCAAT
Source organism: Macaca fascicularis (assembly GCF_037993035.2). Taxonomy (NCBI): domain Eukaryota; kingdom Metazoa; phylum Chordata; class Mammalia; order Primates; family Cercopithecidae; genus Macaca; species Macaca fascicularis. The sequence goes on along the minus strand of NC_088380.1, from coordinate 69,500,521 downwards.
CAGTGAGGAAATCCCATCCCCAAGTAATTTGTTAAAAACATTCAGCAGCAATTGTTTAACACTGAGCCACTTGTGGCGGCAATACAAATTGGGGAAAACAAAAAGCTGTCAAAAAACGAAACATAAAAATTTAGGAATGAGGTGTATGTAGAGGACTTTGAAAAATTCCAGTATATTTCTAGGGATTTACGCAGTTATGTGCAGGAATGTGTGTATGTTCAGAGAAGACCCGAGAAGACCCAATCTCTCCCTTCTGACTGACCTTGAAGCTCTGTGCAATAGACAGTAAAGGTCATTTCAAAGTGCTCAGTGACCGGAATATTAAAGGCATACCCGAACACACACACCGATCCCCTTGGCAAAGGGTGGGGGGCTTAAAGTTTCAAGACATTTAAGTAAACCTATGTCCAATCATTAACTGACAACTAAACTAAGAAGAAAATTCTGTGTTTATACATGACAAAGAATAGAGAGTCTTATTAAAGTAATCTAGGAAGATCAATAAACAGATAAACAGCAACAACAACAAACAGCAGCAACAACGAACCTTAAGGAATGAGGAAATCTGATTTCTGAACTTTCTACATTATATTATTTAAATGTTCAGTTTTCAACAAAAGTTATGAGATACATGTATAAACAGGAAAATGTGGCCCATAAACAGAAAAAAAAGTCAATAGAAACATCCCCTATAAAACCCCAGATGTAGAACTTTCTAGACAGAGTCTCCAAAGCAGCTATTATTAATATACTCAAAGAACAAAAGCAAACTATGTCTAGGAAAATCAAAGTATGAGAAAAGACTACATACTCAATAGGAAATAGTACTAAGATGACAGAAATTATAAAAAAAGAACCGAAATAGATAATCTGGAGTTAAAAATTACTACACTTGAAATGAAATATTCACTAGAGGGACTCAACAGCAGATTTAAACTAGCTGAAGAAAAAATCAGCTTGAAGACAGGTCTGAAAAACAAAATAAATTAAGAATGAAAAACAAATGCAGAAAAATGAAGAACCATTCAGAGACCTGTAAGATACCATCAAATGAAACAACATGTGCCTTATGGTAATCCTAGAGGACGGAAGAGAGCCAAAAGAATATTGGAAAAAAAAATGGCCAAAAACTTTGTAAATAAGATTAGTAACATTAGCTTACATATCCCAGCAGCCCAACAAAATTCAAATAAGACAAACTTTAAGAGGGGCACATCTAGTCACATCTTAATCAAACTATTGAAAGACAAAGACAGAGAATCCTGAAGCAGTTAGAGAAAAATGACTTGTAACTTACAAGGTATATTTAATAAGATAAACAGCTGACTTCTCATTAGAAACAATGGAAATCAGAGGTAGTGGGATAACAAATAAAAAGCTCTGAGAGAAAAAAGCTACCAACCAAGCATTCTATGTACAGCAAACTATCCAAAAAAAAAAGAGAGAAATTACACAATTCCAAAAAAAGAGAAAAATTAGGAATTTATTACTAGAGACGTGCTCTGCAAGAAATACTAAATAAAAGCATTCCTTCAGGCTGAAATGAAAGCACAATATTCTATAACTTGAATCTAGTTAAGGTAACTATATAGGTAAATATTAATATAAAAGACAGTAAAATTTTGTTTGTTTGTTTATGTGTTTGTTCTTTGGTATGTCACCAGAAAAATAGATAAATTTTACTTCAGAAAAATTAAAAACTTTTTTTTGCAGAAAATGATGCTATTAAGAAAGTGAAAAGATGTCCCACAGAATGAGAGAAAATATTTGTAAATCATATACCTGATAAGGGCCCTGTTTCCAGCATATAAACTAACCTTAACTCTTTGATTATAAAAAGACACATATTTGAATTAACAGGTGGACAAATGATTTGAATAGACATTTCTCCAAAGAGGATGTATAAATAAGTGTTCAACAATTGCAAGAAAAGATGCTTAACTTCAAAACTTGAATGAAATTCAGAACTATAGCTGAATACATGCTAGAACAGCTAAAATGAAAACAGATAATATATATTTAAGATATTAATGAATAGGCGTATGGGCTCATTGCAGTTGGTTTTATGTACAACTCAAGTCCTTTACCCTGTTCTTATCCTCCTCAAATTCATCCCAAATTTATCCTCCAGTTTGTCAAACTAAATGGCTGTCAAGTACTTTGGAAGTCAGTCACTTCACTCAGGCGTCTGTCCCCAGCCCCAAACCAGGTCTTACTTATAATGGTGGCTCAGGGCATACATTGTCTAGTGATATTAAGGATATTACATTTATTTAGTTTCTGATTAAGATTATATGTCCTTGTCCTTTCACTGCTCTAGGCCTGTAGCTTCTCAGAAACCTTAGTGTAGGCAGGGACTAGCAATAGTTTTTCCATCTTCCCTTGGGCAAAGGCAGGGAGCACTACCTCCAGTTGCTGACTTCAAGCAGTAAGCTTGATCCTTACCCCTCATCTCACATAGAACTCCTATGTCTCCAGTTAGCCTGTTGTTGTGTAGCAGTGAACTCTTGGCCACCACTTGCTGCTTCCATTTTCCAGCTCTCACAGAACTGTGGCTTTGTCCCTTCAACTTTGTGTTTTGTTTCTGCTTCATAAAGATGTTTATTTTGCTTCAGAGCTGGGCTACGTTCAGATTGCTCTTGAGATATTTTGTCTATCATTGTCAAAGATTTGCAGCTAAGGCATTAGTCAAAGTCAAACCTTATAACCAACATTTTATCAAAGCCTCCCTTCCCCATTTAGCTCTCTTAATTGATGTATTTTTAGAAGCCATTTTCAGGAGTTATATCAGCTTTGCCCACAAAAGGTACTAGAATCTTGACTTTAATATAATTGTTTATTTATTAAAATAAGAGAAAAATTATTTGGTTTGCAACTTTATATCAATAATAAAAAGATTAAATAAAAATGGCTAAACAAACAGTAGGGAATTAGCATTGTGTAATAGTTTACGAAGTGACATATTTATAGATATCATGAAATGTAATAATATGTAATATGATTCTCATGTTAAATTCCCAAACATTTCCATCAAAGTACTGGTGAAATTCTTAGCCAGGGGTGCTTCATGAACTAGTTTCTCCTATTATGTTGAGAAATTTTTCTTTTATCACATTTTGGCTCTGACACACACTGAGTTTCTTTATTAATATATTCTTCCCTGCATACAAATGATCATTTCTTTGTTTCAAAGTCACAAACTTATGATTTTGATTGACATACTGCTGTACCTTCTAGGGAAACATGTACCCCAATCTGAGAAATGGTGATCTTAAGAAAAGATTTGAGGGGGAAAACCCTAGTCATTAATAATTCTTTAATATTTTAATAAACTTTAATATATAATTGGTTTATTTAATGAGTATGAGTCAATATGAAGCCAGATAAACATAATAATAATAATTTACTACTATTATTGTTATCTCAGTCTTGCTTTCTTAATCTTTAAATCCATTACACAGAATTGTTCATCCCAGCTGCTAAATGAAATCTGGGGCAGAACAGCAAAAGAAACTATTATCAGAGTGAACAGGCAACCTACAGGATAGGAGAAATTTTTTGCAATCTACTCATCTGATAAAAGTCTAATATCCAGAATATACAAGGAACTTAAACATATTTATAAGAAAAAACAACCGCATCAAAAAGTAGGCAAAGGATATGAACAAACACTTCTCAAAAGAAGACATTTATGCAGCCAACATACATCTTAAAAAAGCTCAACATCACTGATCATCAGAGAAATGCAAATCATAACCACAATGAGATACCATCTCACACCAGTAAGAATGGTGATTATTAAAAAGTCAGGAAACAATAGATGCTGGCGAGGCTGTGGAGAAATAGAAACACTTTTAAGCTGTTAGTGGGAATGTAAATTACTTCAACCATTGTGGAAGACAGTATGACAATTCCTCAAGGATCTAGAACCAAAAATGACCCAGCAATCCCATTACTGGGTATATACCCAAAGGAATATAAATCATTCTACTATAAAGACACATGCACACATATGTTTATTTCAGCACTATTTACAATAGCAAAGACATGGAACCAACCCAAATGCCCATAATGATAGAATGGATAAAGAAAATGTAGTACATATATACCATGGAATATTACGCAGCCATAAAAAAGAATGAGATCACATCTTTTGCAAGGACATGGATGAAGCTGGAAGCCATCATCCTCAGCAAACTAAACAGGAAGAGAAAACCAGACACCACATGTTCTCACTCATAAGTGGGAGTTGAACACTGAGAACACATGGACACAAAGAGGGGAACAGCACACACCAGGGCCTGTTGTGGGGCTGAGCGGAGGGAACTTAGAGGATAAGTCAATATGTGCAGCAAGCCACCATGGCTCACCTATACCTATGTAACAAACCTGCACATTCTACTCGTGTATCCTATTTTTTTTTCCGTAGAAGAAATAAAGAAAAAAATCTTGGGCAGAGACAATGGATTTTCTAGTCATTTTCAGGTATTAAAAAGTCCAGTCAATTTTATTACCAAAACTCCAATAATTTTGAATTAAAACATTCTTTAGTTTCGCTTTGACTCAGGCTTTAGAACTTGTATGATAAGTATGGAGGTTGGATCTTTTTTCTTGCTTTATCTCCAGTTCTCCTTCTAGATGCTGGTTCTAGTCTCATCCAGGGATAGGCCTAGGGGTGAAGTTTAGAGATAATAATAATCAGATGTTTTTGCTCCCTGTATATAGCAGATTTCCAAATGCAGGTTTCTTTCCTGTGGGGCACTCCTGTGGTTTCTTCTGAGATTTTCCCCCATTCCCACTGCTGGTGGCTCTTCCTCTTGCAGTCTGCTGACAGACAACACCTTCTCCAGTTAGCAGCTGCCTATAAGTCTCCCCTTAGCCCACCAGCCACAACCCCCACCACTGCAGAATCGATGCTCTTATCTGGGATACATTTCTATGACTGAGACTTGGCTATTTTTCACGGTCCTCCTTTGCTGATGGAACATAAACTTCTTGGCTTTCCAAATTTTGGAAGCAAAGTCTGTTCCCAGTATACATACCAAACATTACCATAGTCATCTTCTTACCTTTTATCTTTTTCTGGTATGTGTCAGAAACTGTCCTCAAACTCCAGGGAACATATGGCAAGCTCTCTGAATGGTTCTTTTAAATCTCCAATCACTTAGGAAGGAAAGACCTCCTTGGTCTTCTTACCTCTTTCTATCTGCTACACTTGGGGCAAGTGATGTGCTAAGAATTTCAAATAATCAATGCAATTTTCAAAATATCACTTTAATGTAAAAGACATGCTATTTTTAGCTTTTAGAAGGCATTTCTTTGAAAATAACTTTTTAATAAAAAATGTTGTATAGGTTTTCCAATACACTAAAACAAATTTTAGAATCAATAAATATTCCAAAAATTATTTTCTTTCAGTTATTTCAATAACTGTTTTACATGATTTCTCTATTTAAAGAACATGCTCAGCTATAAAACTCAATTTGACCAATAACTCATTTGACGATTTTTTAAAAACAGTTTTTTTTCTGATTTGAATTATCAACTAAAAATATACAAGTCAATTTGATACAGACCTAAATAGTGCATTGTTCATCTTATCCTCTTGTGATTTTTGTGATGTTTATATTTCTTCCAGATCTTTGTTACTTTGTCTAGGCAAATTCCCAATATCTTTCTCCAGATGGCTTTTGTCACTGGAGATGGATTTTGTACCCCTCCTGTTGTTTTATTTTTTTGAGACAGAGTCTCACTCTATCACCTGGGTTAGAGTGCAGTGGTACAATTTCAAATCACTGTAGCCTTGATCTCCCAGGCTCAGGCCATCCTCTAACCTCAGTCTCTCAAGTGGCTGGGACTACAGACATGTGCCACCACACCTAGCTAATTTTTGTATGTTTTGTAGAGCTGCAGTTTTGCCATGTTGCCCAGGTTGGTCTCGAACTCCTGGGTTCGAACAATCCACTTACTTCGGCCTCCCAAAGTGTTGGGATTATAGGTGTGAGCCACCATGCCCAGCCTGCTCCTGTTGTTTTAACTGTAGAAGGCACATGGTGTCCTAGACACTGTGATGATTATAACCTGTCTGTTCTCTCTAAGACTATTCATAATATGTGTGTTTGCATGCCTCACATGTACACATTGCCATTTAACATTTTTAAAAATCCTTTTATTATGTCTGCTTTCTCACACATTTTATGTTGTATATATTTAATAGAAATACTCCAGAGAATACTTCGGAGCTATAATTAAATCTGAATATTTGAAATTCTTCTCCTAATTGGCAGTCTTGAGAGATGCAACTTGCTTTAAAACCTCCCAAACTATGCGGTTTATACAAATGACAGAATTGGGGTTATTTTATGTTTTTAATTGCATAAAAGATTTTTTATTCTAAAATGATCACTTTAAGTAGCAGGAAATCTTCCTGAGGTATTACAAACATAATATGATTTATACATTTTTAAAGTTACTCGGCTTTAAAAAAAAAACCCACATCTGTTGCATACAAGTAAGGCACATTCGTAACTACCAAGAAGAATTATACAAATAAATGATGTTAAGAAATTAAAAGACGACTTTGGCCAAGTGAAAAACTGCCTAGTAGGTTAAGTTCTGATGCTCTTCCATTGCATTAAATGATTATTTCCTCTTTTGTAACAAGAGTAGGCCACCATTTCTATTTCAAAGGAAAAGATTCAGTTTTAGATAAAATATTGAATTTCTGGGTCTAGACTCACATTGTCATATTCTGTTACTATTGAGTCAATTTTAAATACTAAGTAGCTAAAGGGGGCACTCCCTTTTCTTTGTGCTACTTGCTGTAAATGTTGCGTTGTTTGTACTTTGAGGAGTTTTTTTTTTTTTTTTTTTTTTTTTTTTTTTTTTTTTTTTTTTTTTTTTTGGTTATTTTGTTTCTAAAAATACCTCTACAAAGCAGGTTAATCCACTTTTACTTCTACTACATGTAATACTGGCAGGGAAATTATTAATTTATAGGCAAGTAAATGTTTATTTCCTTTTCTCTACCTTTTTCTTTCTTAATAGTATAGTAAATCCAGACACATACCTGGAGAGAGATCTTAGTTGTATAATTATTCTGTTTCTTGGATATTTTTTAACTTTCAAGCCCAGCTGTCATAGGTTTCGTACAAAGTCTGTGTACTGATTATTTCATATATTCCACCCTGAAGCTACTCAAAATATAGTAACCATGGAAATACACACACTCTGCACGTCTCCCTTCCTTTTACTTTGTGTTATTTATTTAGTTTTGCTAAATACAGTTAAACAAATGCTTTCATTTGAATTTGACTGCTGGGAGTGCCAGAAATTCTTACATTATTATATATTTCAATTTGTCTTCTGGAATATTAAAATAGTTACTTTCCTTTCCCCTTTTTTTTTTTTTTAAATCATGGATGGTACAGGGTCAACACACTGATGGAGGTTCAATTGAAATTAATTTATTGGTCCTGCAAAATATGCTGGTGTCCTTTCTGAGGGCAAGGGTTTATATTTCAGAATGGAAGGAAGCAGGGCTAAGGCATATTTGAAAAACACAAGAGACAAGCTGGAAAAAAGAGTGGGTATTTCTGGAGTAAGGGTACAAGAGAGAGCCTCTTGTGGTCAGCAGCTCACCAGCCTTGTCTACTTCAAATGGCAGCACTGGGTTCACAGCCTCATCCTGAAATCAACCGCATCACGCCATTATGAGACAGGAGGTCGCTCTGCAGGTATCTCCAGATCTTGTCATCTGGAAGATTTGCCCTGACTTTCTCTACAATGATACTGTTCATAAAAATAATTCATTTCCACTATACCATTTAGATACATGCTGGAACTTTGAAGGCAATAAGGACCTTGTAAGATAATCTGGATTTTTCTTTAAAAAACTAGTGCTTATATTGAACTACATTCATTTAAAAAATCTTTCTTAAGCTTAGTCTGTTTGTATGGTAGCAGCAATAGTTAACAATCATTTAAAGTATTTACTTCATGCCTGGAACTCTGCTAGGTGCTTATCTCACTAAAGGCTCACAGGGTCTATTGCATAAATATTATCAACATTACATTAGATGACAAAATTTAAGTTTCAAAAGGAGTAGTAACTTTCTCAGGGTCACATGGCTAGGAAGTAAAGGTGCAGGGATTGAATTGGAGAACTTTCTGTCTTCTGAGCCCATTTTCTTTTCACTGCTTCATAGTGCGCCACCCAGTGTTATCCTGAGTAGCCATGGTCCAGAAGAAAAGGAGAATATGACCTTTTCCTTTACAGAGTGTGTGATATGTCTGGGGAAGAAAAATATATTTTTCTGTAAAACAACTAGAGGTGAATTTAGTATGTTAACTATAAAATGAACCTGTACCACATAACCCCCAATGTGTTTTGCTTCAAGGTATGATCTTGGTTCTAGAGGTCCTGCATTTAAAGTGACAAAATGATTTCTGAAGAGAGGGATAAAACTTGTATTTTAATTCCTCTATGGGATATTTTTTTCTCAAATTTCCATTAAATATTCTAAATCACATTTATGCTATTCTGGCCTAATTCCAAACTCTACCCTCTTTTCTTTTTCTAACCCAAGGGTGATTGATGGATTTTGGCCACATGCTGGGTGTCTCAGCTTAAGTACAATTGAATACTAGGTCCACTACATGCACCTCAACCCTCCTCCCTACCCACCCACTCACTGAAGCAATGGAATCATAAGATGAGTGCATCATGGTCCTTGTCATGATTCAGCACTGCTTGATTTCCAAGACACTTAGCTCTTTTTTTTTTTTTTTTTTTTTTTTTTTTGAGACGGAGTCTTGCTGTGTCACCCAGGCTGGAGTACAGTGGCGCGATCTCGGCTCACTGCAAGCTCCGCCTGCCGGGTTCATGCCATTCTCCCGCCTCAGCCTCCGAGTAGCTGGGACTACAGGCGCCTGCCACCACGCCCAGCTAGTTTTTTGTATTTTTAGTAGAGACGGGGTTTCACCATGTTAGCCAGGATGGTCTCGATCTCCTGACCTCGTGATCCACCCGCCTCGGCCTCCGAAAGTGCTGGGATTACAGGCTTGAGCCACCGCGCCCGGCCGACACTTAACTCTTAAGATCCTCTCTCCCTTGTCTACCATTTCCATAACCCCATATATTTCTTACTTATATAAAAGTACTCTTTTCTTTTATTCCTCCGTCAATCCTCTCTGGACATCATCTCTGTCTCTCCCCAGCAAGGATCTTATCTTTTGTTTCTAATTTTCATGGTGCTCTTATTTGTGTTCTAGAATCTTTGAATTTCTGCAACTCCTGCCTTGCCCTCCTCAATCCTAGATGACTCTAGCAGATTATTTTTCTGCTTTCTTTCATGATGATTGAATCTGTTAAAAATTCTGGGTAAAGAACATCACAACTGGTTGCCAATTTATCTGTTAGTTTCTATATTAGTCCGTTTTCACACTGCTATAACGACATACCCGAGACTGGGTAATTTATAAAGAAAGGAGGTTTAATTGACTCACAGTTCCATAGGTCTGGGGAGGCCTCAGGAAACTTACAATCATGGTGGAAGGGGAAGAGGCACATCTTACATTGTGGCAGGTGAGAGAGAGTGGTGAGTGAAGGGGGAAGAGCCTCTCATAAAACCATCAGCTATTGTGAGAATTCACTCACTATCATGACAACAGCATGGGAGAAACAGACCCCATGACCCAGTCACCTTCCATCAGGTCTCTCCCTTGAGGGAAGGATTACAGTTTATTTTATCTTCTTTGAAGCTGGTATCACTTGCTAAAGGAATTAACAATGATATGAAGATATTATGGGAACATACGCTAAGCTGCATGACTTTCTGCTATAACATTATTAGCAGTTACTGCATTTAGACTGACATTGGAGAAAATGTGGTGGAAAACTTTAATATTAATGTAGCTTTCATCACAATAAAATAAACCATGCAAAAATTATTGCATGGCTTTGTTTACATGTAGAAATTTCAAAGTTACTACAAAGCATCCTTGTAGTTTTATCTGGTTTAGTGTAATTGATAGATCATTTTGGAGTTCGTTGATAATGAAGTGGTAGCCCTTTAAGTAGTATAGTGGTTGATTTTTGTGGTTGCATTATAATATGCCTATTAAACTACATAGATTTGTATTAAATGTTTGCTATATTTAGGCAACATGTATGAAGGAAAATGCACATGAAACACACATGATGCATAAAAATTGCATAATGTACAGTGCATTACCTTCTAGGAGCTTCCTTACAGTTTTTCCTGAGTTAGGAAAATGCTTTCATCTGAACATTCATCTTTGTGGACCTCCTGATATCATTCGTGGGAAAAAATAACTGAAACCTCAAAAATCAATTTTATTACTTTTAATTTTTTAATTTATGGATAAGTATAGCCATAATTATTTAATATAAAGAATGATTATGCCATACTTTCAATATTACTAATGTATTTCTACTTATGGAAGTATTTTGATTGGGTGAGTTTTTTTTAATCCTTAGAAATAGGCTAACCTGCTTCTGCCACTAGTACCTGTAATACTGTATTAGCCAGGGGTCATATCAAGAGACAAAAACTAAACAATAATTTAAACAGGAAAGTTTAATATGGATAATTATAAATATTTTCTTATCTATTTATCTATTAATCGATTATTTAGAACTAAGAGAGAATAAAAGAGGATTCTAACAACTACTCTGGGTCTGAAGGTGATTACCTAAAGAGGAAACTAACTTGGAAAGGGAAGGATGGACTTTAAGGCTGGGATGCAGACTTTTTGTTGGAAATGTGTTTGTACTGAATGGAGGAGAAATTGCCTGGGTTGCGTGCTGACCAGAAGTGATTCAAAGTCAATAGGCCATTTTGAAGGTGCTTTGAAATCTATTTTGAAGGTAATAATGCTTAAAGAATTTGGACTCCACTGAGTAGTTGAGGTAATGATAGGGGAGGATAGTATCACAGTCTTTATATCAGAAGTTATTTATTTCCCTTTGTTTTCAGAGAAGTTCAAGTTCGTAAGGCAGAGTGTTCTGTTTTTCTTTCCTCACTTTTACCATATCCCTGCTCCTCCTGCTACTTCTGCTCAATTCTCTGCTCCATGTTAAAAATAATTGAATAACGATTTCTAAAAATATAAGAAGTACATTAAGTATCGATTCACACACTAAAGTTTAATTTTGAATATAAAAGTGAAGGAAATAATCATTTAAAGCCACTCTATCCTTCTGTTAATTATTCCTCTTTGTTTTCCCCATTATACCTATTTCTGTCTCTCTTCATTATATTCAGTAATGCTACCTCCTCCTTGTTTTGGTTTATTGAATATTTAAAAAGTTATTGCTGTTTAGTTTCACTGGTGTTCTCTTACAGACTTGCCCAATCATTTTTCATAGTCATTTGATTTTCTCTTAATTCCATAAAATAGATACGTGTGTGTTCATTATGTATGTATATTGCCACAAAAATTTTATTTTACTACATATACCTAGGATTCCATGTTTATATCTATACATTTATATTTGTTTCTATTTTTCTATCTATTGATCTATTTATATATCTCTGTCTCTATTAATACATGTGTGCACACACATACATCCTCTGGAATACAATATTGATAAATTAGCAGTAAAATATAATCAGCTACATTTCCTTCTATTTCTTATCATAATAACCCAAATAATTTTATCTTAAATATTTTCAAGTACACTTAGAAATCTCTGGAGATGCAGAATCTACATGTTTTGACTTATAAAAAAGGCAGAAATATTAGTTTTTATTTAAGCTGAATCTCACTTTGTTCCTTTTTATAAATTATCAAACTATAATCCAGTCCACTATTCCCATTTTGCAGAAGGGGAAGTATGAAGTAGCTTACACAGCTCACACACATGATTACAGTGATTTTTGACCATCTTCTATATGAATTACTATGCTATTAATCCAACAGACCAATGGATGGAGCATTTCAAAATTAAATATTTGAGGTTACCTGATGAATATTTTAATAAATGTTCATATATTTCAGTCTACATGTTACTCATTTATCTTTTATTTAGCTCTATGTTTTGGAGATAAAATAAAATCTGATTTTGAAAGTGGGGTGTAAAACATGTGTGTGCATCTATGTTTTTGCATGTGTGCTGGGTATTTAATGAGACAGAATCCTTTTCCCTTCTTTTCAGCTTTTTAGGTGGGGTCTGTCTTTCAGAAGTCCAGTCTAAAAGGACTGGGTCTGTCTCTGAATAACCACATTACTAATTTCCCATACTTAAAGGCGCTGTCATAGGCATTCAGATGAATTATTGAGTGACAAACAATGACATCCATCAGCCCCCAGCTCCGCCTCTTCCATTGGGTACAGTTCAATAGCTATTTATCAACTTTCACTGCTCGTTTTAAAAGTGAGACTTCACACTAGCTCACAAAAGCCAAATAAATTTGATTTCAAAGATGCACAATAGTGTCTGGATGAATTACTTAGTGTTTACTGATGTGCCAAAAAGAGAAATAAAGAAAACATCAGCAAACACAGTCTGAGCTGCCTTGGGGGTAGGAATGGGGGAGTAATTTCATACTCTATAAAATTTGCTTCATTGCTTTTATGTTCAAAGGTTTTATGTGATAGCTGCCTTTTGTGCTGGTTGCCAATGCAAGTTTATAATTTTATGTTAGATGCTTGAATTTTTCAATTAAAAAAATGTTAGCCTGAGCAAGCCAGCCAAGACTATAGAGAATAACAAGTCATGTAAAATAGATTGTATTTTTATTGGAACATGAACAAGAGTATAAATGTAATTCTAGAGGCAGCAGCCCAGGATGAGCCAAAGCTGGAGAGTTTCTGTTCAAACTCCCCATTTTCCTTTTATGCACCATGGCAAAAAGCATCAGCTTCCATCATCAGTGCCTAGTTTTCAAGTTATAACAATTCTTTAGTGTCTATTTTTGTTCAGATATAGATCTTACTTTAGTCAATGCTATCTTCTCTAGGGCTCCTTGTTAAATAATGCATCAATTTCCCCATTGAAATTACTTTTAAATGGGAAGTTGTTTGTGAGCACAAATTACTTGGTAAGATTTTTTAAAAAATACATATTCATAATCTCCACCAAGTTGTTTTGCTTTAGGTGGCCTGTGGTGACTCCCAGGAACTTTTATTTTGAATGCAAAGTACCCCAAGTGATTCAAATGTAGGTGGTTTGAGAATCACTAAAATTGTAATTGTAAAAGTGAGCTGATGCCGAAGAGTTCTCTCAGCAAACATAGTCTGAGCTTAGCAGGTACAAATTCAGATTGTCTTAACCCATGTAGCTACCTTGTATCTCTTCCCTAAAAAATTCAGACTGAAGTTGTCATTGGATATGACTGTTTGATCTGAGTAACTTTCCTCGAGCATGGTTGAGTGGCAAACTCTCTCGTGAATATGCAGTGAAATCCTGGAATGTAGGTGTTTTCACTGAAAAAGATGTCTCTGCCAAGCAGAATTAGGGGATCTTCTAACCATGGTCAGAGACCATGGAAGAAATGCAGAGCTGATAATCTTTGTGTTCAACGGTTACTTTTGCCTAAAGCAGACAAATAAGACAAGGCGGAAAAAGATGACAACACAAACAATCAAACAATAGCTAAACATTACAAGTAGTAGGTTGTGCCAGTTACAGCAACAGCACTAAATAGCATTTAAAAGTTCCTAAACACTTTTTCTAACTTATCGTTATTATTTTTTAAATTTGGCCTCAATCATTAATCTCCTGGCTTAAATGCCCATAGTAAAATGCCCTTTTACTTTGATTCAGTTGAGCAACCATGGATTTAGGTCTGCTATTTGTGTTGGCATATTAAGCATATTAAAATGTAGCAGTTTATTTACAAAAAGATCATACAAAAGAGGAAGGGATGTATTGCCTCCATAAACAGATACTAATATGATGTATTTATTCCTAATTTTTAATATTTCCTTATAATTTGTTGAATGTTAATATTAACTTTATCTTTCTGATGTATGTTAGATATCTGATCTGAGCTTCCAAGAATATACATAGACGTTTGAGTTTTCTTTGTCTGAGTGAGGACAGTTTAAGAAGTTGAAGGATAATTTGTTTTCAAATACAATTGATAGTGCATCATATTTAAAAGTTCATCTAATTATTAATAAGTAAACTTAAAGTTTGATTTTAAAAATAAAGCCTTTTTATGAATCTGACAGTTTCTAAAAGTACAACTCAGACATCCACACACTGTGTAAAAATGGATTTGTTTTCAGTTTTGCAAAACACAAAACACTAATTAGTATATGTAAAGAAACATGCACATATCCTTTGATCCTCATCTGATTAAGATGTTCCTTGATTGCTAGCTCTTAAATGTTAGGAGTTGGGGAACAAAACCAATTATCTGGCTTCTATTATATCTATTGCTTAGCTTTGTTCCTGTTGTCAAAGCTGTTAAAAAATATGGGTGACATATGGATATAATATTAAAATAAATGCATCCTTAAATTTGTATTTTTGCTGTAAAGATTGCCATATGCTATGGGAAATTAAAGTAACACAAAATCAGAAAAAATAAAATAATTTAAAAACAAAAACAATAAAAAGTCTGGCTCGTATGTTTAGACAAGATTTTAGGAGGCTAAGGTAGAAGTTGGGAGACCTGTTAGGAAGCTGTGTCAATCTACTATTTCTAGAATAACAGTAAAAATCATATAAATTCGGTAGCATACAGGACATTTATATTTCATGCATCTGTGGGTGGGCTGAGTGTCTCTGTGGAACTTGACTGTGCTCATGTTCTCATCACTCATCTGCAGTGTTTGGCTGGAGGATCTGTCTACTTAAGCTGAACTTGCCTGTGGTGACTGAGCTCCCCATTTTTCTTATAACCCTCTTGGGACCAGCAAACTAGGTATATTTTCTTGGCAATGTCAGAGGCACAAGCTCCCTCTTTTGTCGCTGTTTCTAAAATTCCATTAGCTAAAGCAAGTCATATGGCCAACATCAAGGGGTAGGAAAATAAATTCTGTTTTTTAAAAAGATCTGCAAAATTCCATGGCAATAGAAGGCATGGATAAAGTAGAAAAGAAGTGAGGCCAGTGATTCCATGTACCAGAAAGTCTCTTGTAGTAGTTTAGACAAGAGGTTTGGGTTCAGACTAGCATAGAATTATGGTAATGAGAAGAAGTAGTGGGATTCTGGATATATTTTGAAGGGAGAGCCAGAGAGATTTACTGAGTCATGGAGAGATGTTAACGATGGTTTCAAAGTTTCTAGTATGGGAACCTGGAAAGATAAGCTTGTCATTAACAGATTATGAAATGTTATAGATGGAGCATTTTTGGAAGAAAAAGAACAAATTCTGTTTTGAACATGTTCAGTTTCAAGAGTCTGGATTTACAGGAGTACGGTGTGTGCTACCAATATATATTTGGGAATTGTGTAGTATTTAAAGTCATGAGTTTGGATGAAACCAGTAACTGATAGTATGTAGAAAGAAGAGAGAGGAGGCCGGGCGCGGTGGCTCAAGCCTGTAATTCCAGCACTTTGGGAGGCCGAGATGGGCGGATCACGAGGTCAGGAGATCGAGACCATCCTGGCTAACATGGTGAAACCCCGTCTCTACTAAAAAATACAAAAAACTAGCCGGGCGAGGTGGTGGGCGCCTGTAGTCCCAGCTACTCGGGAGGCTGAGGCAGGAGAATGGCATGAACCCGGGTGGCGGAGCTTGCAGTGAGCTGAGATCCGGCCACTGCACTCCAGCCTGGGCGACAGAGCAAGACTCCGTCTCAAAAAAAAAAAAAGAAGAGAGAGGAGGACTAAGGAAATTTTTAACAGTAAGAGGGTGACAGACACAAGAGATCAGCAAAAGGGACTGAGAAGTGATCTACGAGATAGAAAACATCAAATGAGTGAGGTGGGCTATGTAAGTACAACATAGCAAGGAGAAAAGGGTGGTCAACTGAAGTAAATATGGCTTATAAGTCAAGAATGATGCAAACTGAAACTTACCATAAGATTTAACAACATGGAGGCTACTGATGGCTTTACCAACAGCATTTTCAAAGAATTGCACCACACTGAGAAGTCCTGTTTGGAACATGCTGGAATCCGTAAATGTAAGGATTGAATTCTTTAACAAACTCTGAAGAATTCTAAAATTCTTTTTATTATTATCATTATTATTATTATTATTATACTTTAAGTTCTAGGGTACATGTATACAATGTTCAGGTTTGTTACATAGATATACATGTGCCATGTTGGTGTGCTATACCCATTAACTCATCATTTACATTAGGTATATCTCCTATTGCAGGCCCTGGTATGTGATGTTCCCCACCCTGTGCCCAAGTGTTCTCATTGTTCAATTCCCACCTATGAGTGAGAACATGTGGTGTTTGGTTTTCTGTCCTTGTGATAGTGTGCTGAGAATGATGGTTTCCAGCTGCATCCATATCCCTACAAAAGACATGAACTCATCCTTTTTTATGGATGCATAGTATTCCATGGCGGATATGTGCCACATTTTCTTAATCCAGTCTATCACTGATGGACATTTGGGTTGGTTTCAAGTCTTTGCTGTTGGGAATAGTGCCGCAGTAAACATACGTGTGTATGTGTCTTTATAGTAGCATGATTTATAATCCTTTTGATATATCCCCAGTAATGGGATGGCTGGGTCAAATGGTATGTCTAGTTCTAGATCCCTGAGGAATCGCCACACTGTCTTCCACAATGATTGAACTAGTTTACAGTCCCACCAACAGTGTAAAAGTGTTCCTATTTCTTCACATTCTCTGCAGCACCTGTTGTTTCCTGACTTTTTAATGATCGCCATTGTAACTGATGTGAGATAGTAACTCATTGTGGTTTTTATTTGCATTTCTCTGATGGGTAGTGATGATGAGCATTTTTTCATGTGTCTGTTAGCTGTATAAATGTCTTCTTTTAAGAAGTGTCTGTTCATATCCTTTGCTCACTATTTCATGGGGTTGTTTGATTTTTTCTTGTAAATTTGTTTAAGTTTTTTGTAGATTCTGGGTATTAGCCCTTTGTCAGATGGGTAGATTGCAAAACTTTTCTCCCATTCTGTAGGTTGCCTGTTCACTCTGATGGTAGTTTATTTTGCTGTGCAGAGGCTCTTTAGTTTAATTAGATCCCATTTGTCACTTTTGGCTTTTGTTGCCATTGCTTTTGGTGTTTTAGACATGAAGTCCTTGCCCATGTGTATGTCCCGACTGGTGTTGCCTAGGTTTTCTTCTAGGGTTTTTATGGTTGTAGGTCTAATATTTAAGTCTTTAATCCATCTTGAATTAATTTTTGTATAAGGTGTAAGGAAGGGATTCAGTTTCAGCTTTCTACATATGACTAGTCAGTTTTCCCAGCACCATTTATTAAATAGGAAATCCTTTCCCCATTTCTTGTTTTTGTCAGGTTTGTCAAAGATCAGATGGTTGTAGAAGTGTGGTATTATTTCTGAGGGCTCTGTTCTGTTCCATTGGTCTATATCTCTGTTTTGGTACCAGTACCATGCTGTTTTGGTTACTGTAGCCTTGTAATACTGTTAGAAGTCAGGTAGCATGATGCCTCCAGCTTTGTTCTTTTGGGTTAGGATTGTCTTGGCAATGAGGGCTCTTTTTTGGTTCCATATGAACTTTAAAGTAGTTTTTTCCAATTCTTTGAAGAAAGTCATTGATAGCTTGATCGGGATGGCATTGAATCTATAAATAACCTTGGGCAGTATGGCCATTTTCACAATATTATTCTCCCTATCTATGAGCATGGAATGGTCTTCCATTTGTTTGTGTCCTCTTTTATTTTGTTGAGCAGTGGTTTGTAGAACTACAAATGGCTAGTAGTAGTTAGAGTAGTAGTAGAGCTCGACCTCCTTGAAGAGGTACTTCACATCCCTTGTAAGTTGGATTCATAGGTATTTTATTCTCTTTGAAGCAATTGTGAATGGGTGTTCACTCATGATTTGGCTCTCTGTCTGTTATTGGTGTATAGGAATGCTGGTGATTTTTGCACATTGATTTTGTATCCTGAGACTTTGCTGAAGTTGCTCATCAGCTTAAGGAGATTCTGGGCTGAGACAATGGGGTTTTCTAAGTATACAATCATGTCATCTGCAAATAGGGACAATTTGACTTCCTCTTTTCCTAACTGAATACCCTTTATTTCTTTCTTCTGCCTGATTGCCCTAGCCAGAACTTCCAACACTATGTTGAATAGGAGTGGTGAGAGAGGGTATCCCTGTCTTGTGCCTAATTATTTTAAATAAACGCTTCTTTCCTTCCTCTCTATTCTCTGTTTGTTTCTGGAATAATTTTTGAGAAATATAATGGACAATTCCACTATTTTCCATGTATCTTTACTACCTAACACTTTACTGTATGTTTTTTTTTCCATTTTTGATGGCTTATTTAGCTCTGTCTTCTGATGCTTATATATCCAATATATCCAATTATGTCTAATCTGCTGTCAACCAACCCATTGAATTTTTTAAATTCAGTGATCATTTCTCTTTATATCTGCATGATTTTGCTTTTTCATGTTTCTGATTCATTTTTATATATTTAATTATTTTAAACATGTAGTGTTTATAATCTATGTTTTATAACTCCATCATCTGACATTCTTAGGAGTCAAATTCTGTTATTTATGTTTTATGTTGACTCAGCTCATAATGACTTGTTTTCTGTGCTTACTAATTTCAGATTGGGATGTCATGCTTGGTGTGGCTACCCTTGATAATTATGTGCAGCCTAACTTGGAATGTGTTAGTTTATCAAGGTTTATTTTTTGGCTCTACAAGTCCCTCAGAGATTATAGCAGATATAGTTATAGCCCTACCAATACTCTTTTGTGCCTTATTATTTCTATGCATGTAGGAGTAATTTTTATTTGCCAGCATACATGTCTCATTGCTTGAAAGTTTTGTCTGGCCACCACTCCTACGAGGTACACAGAAGGCCAAAAGTGCAAGGTAATTAATGTTCCCTACCTCAATAAATGAAAGATGGGAGTTGGTGTGTAAATAACATAGCTCTCTTGCATCTTGGATGGAATAGTTCTGAGGTTAGTGACTGGTATCAGCCCCAGATTTCCCCCATGGGGATAAAATCTTACCTTCAGGGGTAACACACTGGATAATATACCCTTTATTGGCTGCCTTTACTTTCCTGACTCACATACTCCCCTACTCACTCAAATACCTACCAACTCAGAGTCTGTTTCAGGAGTATCCAAAGTAAGACAGTCTTATTATGAGACCAGAACTACCTTTTTTTTTTTAATAGCTGATTTTCAGAACGGCTTTGTAATACTAAGGATTATCTTTGGGTTCTTGACACCTGAAGATGTTGTAAAAATTGAATCCTGAACTCGTATAGAGTAATACTCTGGTTCAGAGTCTTCAAAGAAGACTTTTCCCCCTACATAGTTATTAGGCTAAGACAGAAAAATTATCCTGATATCATTTTATGCCAGTAGGAATATTTTTTTTTCCTAGTGTGTTTTATAGCCCCAGTTGGAAGCAAGAATATCACTCAGTATTTTATGCCTTATGCCAAGCCCAAACTGAGATTCCTGGGTTTGTAATATATTCCTGAAAATGAAAGAATAGGCATACATCAGAGATACTGTGGGTGGGATTCCAGACCTCTGCAATAAAAGTAAATAGAGCGATAAAGAAAGTCAGACAAACTTTTTGTTTGTCCAGTGCATATACAATGTATATTTACACTATAATATAGTCTAAGTGTGCAATAGCATTGTGTCTAAAACTGCACATATACTTTATTGCTAAAAAATACTAACAATCACCTGAGCCTTCAGTGACTTCTAATATTTTTGCTGGTGGAGGGTTTTGCTTCAATGTTGATGGCTGCTGACTGATCAGACTGGTGGCTGCTGAAGGTTGAGGTGCCTCTGGCAATTTTATAAGATAACAATACATTTTGACAGATTATTGAATCTTCTTTTCATGAAAAATATCTTTGTAGCATGTAACTGTTTGATGGCATTTACCCAATTAGAACTACCTTCAAATTTGGAGTCAATCTTTCCCTAGAGCTGGTTTGCAGCTAAGTTTATGGAATATTCTAAATTATTTGTTATTACTTCAGCAACGTTCACAGAATCTTCATCAGAAGTAGATTTCATCTCAATAAATGACTTTCTTTTTGTATCTGTAAAAAAGAACATTTCATCTGTTAAACTTTTATCATGAGACTGTAGTAATTCAGCCACATCATTGGGCTCAACTTCTAATTCTAGGTTTCTTGCTATTCTCACCACATTTGCAGTTACTTCCTCCACTGAAGTCTTGATCCCTCCAAGCCAAATCATCTATGAAAGCTGGAATCACCTTCTTCCAAACTCCTATTAATGTTGACATTTTGACCTCTATGAATCACGAATGTTCTTGATGGCATCCACAATGGTGACTCCTTTTCTAAAGGTTTTCAACTTAATTTACCCAGATCCATCAAAGGTATCAATATCTACAAAAGCTATAGCCTAATAAAATGTATTTCTTACATAATAAGGCTTGAAAGTTAAAATAACTTTTTGGTCTATAGATGGCTTCAGAATAGATGTTATCTTAGCAGAAACGAAACCAACATTAATTTCCTTTTACATCTCTATTAGAGCTCTTTGGTTCATTGTCAATAAACAGTCATATTTTGAAAGGAGTCTTTTTTTTCTGAGCAGTAGATCTCAACAGTGGGCTTAAATCATCAGTAAATGATGCTGTAAACAGATGTGCTGTCATTCAGGCTTTGTTACTCCGTTTATAGAGCACAGGCAGAGAAGATTCAGTATAACTTTCAACATCTTTAGGATTTTTGGAATGGTAAATTAGCATTCACTTCAACTTAAGGTCACTAGCTGCATTAGCTTCTAACAAAAGAGTCAGCTTATCATTTGAAGTCAGGCATTGACTTCTCTTCCTAGACATCAAAGTACTAGATAGCATCTTCTTCCAGTAGAAGACAGTTATCCACACTGAAAAATTTGTTGTTCAGTTTAGTCACCATTATCAGTTATCCTATTCAGATTATTTGCTGCAGCTTCTCCATCAGCATTTGCTGCTTCACCTTACACTTTTATGTTATGGAGACAGATGGCTTCTTTCCTTAAACTTCATGAACCAACCTCTGCTACCTTCCAAGTTTTCTTCTGAAGCTTCCTCACCTCTCTCAGCCTTCACATAATTGGAGAGTTAGATCATTGCTCTGGATTAGGCTTTGGCTTAAAGAAATATTGTGGCTGGTTTGATCTTTTATCCAGACTACTCAGACTTTCTCCGTATCATCAATAAGGCTGTATGGCTTTATCATTCTTGTGTTCACTGGATTAGCACTTTAATTTTTTCAAGCACTTTTCCTCTGTATTCACAACTTAGCTAACTGATTCAAGAGGCCTAGCCTTCAGTCTGTCTTGGCTTTCGGCAAGTCTTCTTCACTAAGTGTAATTATTTCTAGCTTTGGCTTTAAAGTGAGAGACACGTGATTTTTCTTTCACTTGAACACTTAGAGGTCATCATAGGGTTATTAATTGGTCTAATTTCAATATTTTTGTGTCATAGGGAATAGGGAGGTAGAAGGAAAGAGACGGTGAAATGGTGGTCAGTGGAGCAGTCAAAACAGACACAAGATTTATCAATTAATTTGTCATCTTACATGGCAGTTACCATAGTAACATCAAAGACTACTGATCAAAGATCACCATAACAGACATAATAGTAATGAAAACATTTGAAATACTGGGAGAATAACCAATATGTGTCACAGAGACATGAAGCAAGTATATGTTGTTGGAAAAATGGCAGCGATAGACCTGCTTAATGCAGGATTCCATAAACCTTCCATTTGTTAAAAACGTAGTATCTTTGAAGCACAATAAAATGAATTGCAATAAAACGTGGTATGCCTTTATCTTTCCCATTATTTAGAGAGAGTTATTACCAGGGCCATAATGAAAACATTTGCCTTCTCAAAGCAGGAAACTGAAAATTTTAATCGGAATGATATTAACATAATCGAGGCTTATTGATGCACCAAAATATGAAGATCTTCCGTTAGTTTCCTTTTGACTAATGCCTCTGATCCTGGAAAGTTAATGATGAAGAATTTCTTCTCTCATTCCCCTCTCTTATAAGTTTCTAGGATATCAGGAAAATATCCAAAGGTAATATTTTTGCCCAATTGACTTGTCCATTTGCTGCTGTTTGAGCTTGTCAGGAGAAGATGAATACATGTCTGTTGGATGTCTATATTTCTAATTTCATTTGGCTATGCATGGATATTTGTTCCCATGAACATTATTTCTGTATAGATCACCATCAGTCAAGTAGACCCTGCCACCCTGGTAAGATAACTTTGAAGCTTTAGTCATACCTAGTCCTTTCTCCTATGCCTGATGTTGTCATTTCACACTTTGACCACAGCTTGTCTGCAAGTGCAAAATGTAGTATCTCTGTTGTGTCTGATTGAGAAGTAACTTGAGTGGGTTGGTTTCTGTATCTTAAAAGAGTTTTTATTTCTGCACATTATTTCTGTACAAAAGCAAGGAAAACTATTTTCAAAGGCCAGTAAATAACCTAGGGCATGTGTGGTAGATATGATGGGAAGCATGAAGCTCTCAATCTTAATGGGCCCTGGGATATATATTAACAGCAGCTTGCAAGTGGGAAAAGAGTAGCCTTTGATCAGTTAAAAACACCTATAATAAAGCAATCCTCATAATTAAAGCCATCAATTTGGTGATCATCTCAGGAATTTTCCGCTCAACCTTTCAAAAATGCTAGTATGATATATGTGTTTTGGCTCAGCTTGAGCAACTCCTCAGGTTATTGGGTCCAAACCATTCCATCGCAGGATGACTGTAACTACTTAAAAATTCTTCCTTATTTTGATTCAAAGTCTGACTTCTCCTAACTTCTTAGTCTTTACCAGTTCTAATTTTTCCCTTAAGAATATCACTGTCCACAGGTCTTTCTTCAATAATGGAAATGTTCTAAATCTTGCACTATCTAATATGGTAGTCAGCAGCTACCATATTAGATGAGGCTATTGAGCATTTGAAATGTGGTTAGTGTGATAAGAAACTGAATTTTTAGTGCTACTCAAATTTAAATCTTTTTTCTTTATTTAAATTTTATTTAAACCTTCTTCTAGGAGACAACTGTTGAAGTATTTAGAAGCACTGTATTGTTTGTTTCAGTGTTCTGTTTCTGAGGACAACTTGCTCTAGAGCCTTGTGGCTTACTGTATTCTCACACTTCTCACTTTCTCCAGATTACGTTATTAATTACCTGCTTAAAATCTGGTAATCATATCTGGTCACAGTGGATCAAGATGGTCTGACTAAGCCAGAATGCATTGGACTTATCAACTTAGAGTGAGCATTGAGATTTAAGAAATTTTATATTGTGTTTATTTGTTTATTTGAGACAGAGTTTTGCTCTTGTTGCCCAGGTTGGAGTGCAATGGTACGATATTGACTCACTGCAACCTCTGCCTCCCTGGGTTCAAGCTATTCTCCTGCCTCAGCCTCCTGAGTAGCTGGGATTACAGGCACCTGCCACCACGTCTGGCCAATTTTTTGTATTTTTAGTAGAGATGGGGTTTCACCATGTTGGCCAGGCTGATCTCAAGCTCCTGACCTCAGGTGATCAACCCACCATGGCTTTCCAAAGTGTTGGGATTACAGGCGTGAGCCACTGTACCCAACCTTGTGTTTATTTTTGAATGCCATAATGCACTTGATATTTTGTTGGTGAGAAATTACCACTATTGATATAATCTGTATATTTGTCTCCTCCAAACGTCATGTTAAAATTTGATCCCCAATGCTGGAGGTTGGGCCTGATGGGAGGTGTTTGGGAAATGGGGGCAGATCCCTCTTTGGCTTGGTGATGTCCTTGCAGTAATGAGTGAGTTCTTGCTCTACTAATTCATATGAGAGCTGGTTATTTAAAAGTGCGGCATCTCCTCCTTCCTTGCTCCATCTCTTGCTATGTGACACCCTGGCTCCCCTTCCCTTCTGCTAGGAATAGAAACTTCTTGAGGCCTCAACAGAAGCTGAGTAGATACTGATACCATTCTTCTTATATAGCCTGCAGACCGTGAGCCAAATATACTTCTTTTTAAAAATAAATTACCCCATCTCAGATATGCTTTTATAGCAATTAAAATAGACTAATAAAACTACCTTTAGGCAAATGATTGGATTTTAGAATTAAAAACCATTTTGGGGACTTTCTAGTTCAGTGGTTTTCATAGTTTCATTTTATCAATTGACTAATTATTAAATGAAACTTTCCCAGAAGAGTAAATGGTTAATTCTGGAGCTACTTGGATTGGAGCACGACTGGGTTGTCTAGCATGAAATTCCTACCTAAACAGTATAACCCTTCTTAATAGAGTATTGATGTGAGTTCCAACCAATACAAACACAGAATCAAATCACGAGTCAGTAATTAGACCTCCTAATTGTATTATTTAAGGAGTATTGAAGGTTGCCTGACAAAAAGACAAGCTCAAGTTGGAAAATGAATGCTTAAGCAGTTATTTAGAGCATTTAGGGTCAGACATCCTAGTAATGATTTGTACCCTGATTTTATTGAAAGTATAAGGTTATTCATAATTACTTTAAGATATTGGATATAGGTTATTTTTTCAGCCTATGTGGCAATATTGGGAATTTGGGTGTATACCTATTGGATACATTTAAAATCCTTTTTTCTTTGGTCTTCTACTATATAGGTGAGGGCTTTGTGGGCTTCTCGGTTCCCTTGGCATCTCTCATAGAATTTCTCAAACTTTTGTTTGCACGAGTATCATCTGGAGATCTTGGTGAAAACATAGATTTCTGGTACCCATCCCTGGAGACTCTGATCTGGTACAACTGGGACAGGTCTCAGGACTCTATTTTTAACAAGTCTCCCAAATAATGCTGATACCTTTAGTCCTTATTCACAATTTGAGAAACACCGGCTTATACCATGGTAATTAACAAAGAATGGGAAATTTATGTATTTACAAGCTGTCTTGGGAATTAAGTGTAACAGTTATTTTTTTTTTTTTCTTAATCTTGGAAGGTTTATTTTAGAAAGATTTTCATCCCCAAATATTTTGAATCCTTTTTTTTTTTTTGAAGCCTTACACAATGTGTTTGTCATGTGGCTGACGTTCCTAAGCTCTAAGATAAGCAACATTTAATAGGTATTCTAGTTCTATTGCCCTGCTTTTGGAAACACAGTTTCTCACTATGGATCCTACCTTTTACATGTTATTATTCAGCCTTTCAACCTTACTTGATGTGTGATCTGTCATCAGCCTGCAAGAGGTTCTTGGCTCTGATGTGGTCTTGACACATGACTGCTGTGGCTGCCACATTTTTTTCCTCTTAGCTTTTGTTCTTCCTCACTTATAGATATGTCTACATATTTCATTGAGGCATAATGGAGAAAAA
Source organism: Macaca fascicularis (assembly GCF_037993035.2). Lineage (NCBI taxonomy): Eukaryota > Metazoa > Chordata > Mammalia > Primates > Cercopithecidae > Macaca > Macaca fascicularis. The sequence goes on along the minus strand of NC_088380.1, from coordinate 69,475,047 downwards.
TTACTGTTGGGATAATGAGTCTGAAAATTAATAATCTTTTTAAACAAGATTTCTTTCTTGTTAGTGCCCTTTAATGAATGTATCTAAGCTGTGGGAAGGGGAACCACTGTAAAGGCCATACAGGGCTTTCTCATTATTCAAATGCTGGGTTGATACGATGAGAATTTAATGTCATCTGTAATAACTTCTGAAAGTGGCACTATAGCCCGTATCTTTTACCAGTAGAACATATTTAATACATTTATAAAGCTTTTGTCTTTGTTCTACCGACATAGAATATAGATGAAACACCATGAACCAAATACATTGGTTTGTTGACTTTTACTATTTAGATACTACCTGAAACAGAGGATAGCTACTGCCACATAAAGGTGGAAAAGATAGATTGTTTGGAGATAGCAAGAGGCTGACAGTACAGTAGCAACCAGCTGCATGTGGCTACTTAAATTTAATGTATTTGTTAAATCAAGATTTAAAAGTTAGTCTCTCATTCACACTGACCACACTTGAAGAACTCAGTAGCCACAAGTGGTTAGTTGTTGCTATATTGAACCAAGCAACTATAGAACATTTCCACCAGGAAAACTCTTTTGGACAGTGCTACCCAAGACTCTCAGCTTGTTGACCTTATCTCAGCAGGGCAAAAATGTAAGTGCCTTCTATGTAACATGCTGATGTTTGCTTGGGTTAAGGTTAGTTGCTACTTAGGACTGTTTGCTGTGTGACAATAGACCTGTACTGAGTGTGATGCATTTCTGAAGTGTGAATATAGTTTTTGCCTCCAATTGAGTTGGCAATTTTTCTTCCCAGAAGAGCCTGTTGACTTATAGATAGTGGCTGAGTATTCAATGATTTAATCATGTACAAAATTTGCCTTATTCTTTTTTTAATTAAAGCATAAAATAGTTATTTTAAACGATGTTTATAAATTACTGTATGAGTATTTCCTGCTTAAAAAAATCTGCAAAACAAAGGCATATGGAAATTATTTTCCAGTTGAAAAATAATTGTTTGCTTCATATTAAACAAATACGTTTATTTTTTATTTTATTTGTGTTAAAAAAGAAATTCCTGCAATAGCAAGATTCTTTAGTGCAGTTAGAATCAAATCAGATGAATTTTTGTTTGAGTGTGTACATTTATATCCAAGAGCATCAATTATATTGCTATATTGTTGTCAAATATTATAGATTTACTCTCAACTCAAAGTAACTGCTTTCCAGGTGGTCAACAGATATTTCAGCCTTCAACTTTCTATAATTCCAACTTTTATAAAGATATATGGTTGTGAAAAGATAATTTTGAGACACCTGTGCTCAAATGTCTCCTACCTGGGAAGAAGGACAGTGCAGGCAGTGGCTCAAGTACTATGGGCAGTAGAATTCCACATGACCAGCGCTGGTGTGGTCATAGTCTTGATTCTTAGTAGAGCAATCTGGAAGTCAGAGAAGCAAATTGGTGAACCTAGAACCAAAGAATCAATCAATTAGGTAGGAAAATGATGCTGAGTTATTCATTGGGATAAAGTTTTTTAAGCATTGAGGACTTTGAAAGACAATAATTGGAGAGCCAATTTGTTTGTAACATCAAGAATTCCACACATTTCTCCGGGCTGACCAGGTTCTGGCTGAGGATTGGTTCTGATGAGGAGAAGGCTGTAGATGCTTGGACTATATTATTTTTCACCCACTGAAAGATTTCTTTTATTGGGATGCATTTTATATTGTTACATCTGGATTTTAACTGAGGGTGGTACAAGAAACAGCTCCATGTTATGAACTACTATACTTGTTATTGAGGACAATGTTTATATAGTATCATGCCCCATCTGAAGCATACTGAGTGAAAAATTTCTTTTTAGAGTTAAGGGCTAGAAAGTTTTGCTACTCCAGAAACATTGCAGTGTTCTCTTCTTCTTGGAATAAAAACAATAACAATAACAAAAACTAGCTGGGGAACTGGCATGACTTCTTTTTACTTTGTCTTCTAGAACACGTAGAATCAAATTCTTGCCATTAGTGGTTAGAAAGGTTGATATGATGATTAGTCCTTGGATTTGGGAATATATAAAACCCCCAAATCACTGAATACTCTCAGATCAATTGCTGATATGCTCATGATCCACAAACGACTCTTGCTCTATCACTGGCTAAAATAAGAAGCGAAACAATAAATCATGGATTTCAGGAAAATCATTTGTAAATCACTATTGGATGATCATTAATCACTCAACAAACACTTGCGGAGACTCTGTGTGCCATGTGTCATTCTGGATGTTCTGTACATACATCAGGAACACGACGAAGATGCTGGCTTTAGTATGTACCTTCTGGCTGTGTCTTTTGAGTATATTGGAGCAGCATTCAGGACCCATTTGAGGTTCATAGCCATACGTTTAATGTGAAATCAGTCTGTGTGGTTGTGTGCTTTTCCCTAGCTACTTTATCTTCATGGGTATGGGCATGAAGTCCATGCAAAGTTGGTTTTAACCAAGATTATGGTTGTGCCCAGTGTAGTAGATACTTCTTATGTTCAGTCTCACATTTCCTCAGCCTTTCATGCTGATTCCACAAACAGGTAGTGTTTGAAGGCTTTGACTCAGTGCATGTGCTGAAATTTCTTACTTCTAGTCGTGTCATCTGCACTTTTTTTCTTTCCTGGGGTTTCTTTAATATTAATGAAAGCTCACGGGAACTGATTTGGCATACACTCATTCATACCCCTAAAATATAGGGGACTTAAGTATGCTAAGCAACCCTTAGCAAACCCTCAGCAATGGAGAAATGGAACTGATGGATAAATGCTTTTATTTGTTGATCTTCAGGTGGACATTTCTGAGAGGCTTTCTATAGGAAACTGAGAAGTTTCTGGTAGCACCCACCCTTGGTTGAGACAAACTCAATAACACACCATTGCATTGACTTTTTCTCCTTCTCTGTTTTATTCTCTTAGGCCCTTCAGCCTAATCCCTGAGATTATCTCACTTATAAGTTATACACACACGTCTTTTCTTTCAGATTCTCTTTGGAAAGGACGACAGGCTAAGCTACCAAGTGAGTACAATAAAACAGAATCCAAATGAAACTAGGATATATATAAAGGTGTAATTGTGTTTAACCTGGTAATTTAAGTTGAATAAGAAGAGCAGTAAGGACATCAGGGTAGTGAGGGATGGTGACTAAATTGGGGACTCTAATGGGTAAATTAGATAGAGAGGCTGCTTGAGGTAGATGGAAGGTGATTTCAATTAATTGGATCAAGATTATGTCTCATGTGTGCTATCAGAGATATGTTACTCAGGTAGGTTGGAAAACTAGATTCTTGACAGAGAGAAAGTTAAGGAACTAAAAGGCCAGCGTGTTAGAAGAAACTGCTATTTTACCTTATTTCATTGCCTATCCTCATTCTTTTCCTTTGATTTTGATTTTTGATCTTGATTTATTATTCCTATTTATAATTTGCCATTATTTATTGTGTATGCTAAAATGTGGAATAAAGTATGTATCTATATACATATGCAGTTGATTCTTATTACTTAGAGTAATGTTCTATAAAGTCGCCACAGGATTGAATTAGTATATATTGACTCCTGTCTCATTCTTATCAACTCATTAATAAATAACCTTGTATTATGTGTGTTCTGTTTAAATGCAGAAACAGATATTATATAATATATAGTTAATTCATTAACATTAAACTCAGTCAGGTGCAGTGGCTCATGCCTATAATCCCAGCATTTTGCGAGGCTGAAGTGGGTGGATCACTTGAGCCCAGGAGTTTGAGATCAGCCTAGGCAATGTAACATAATGTTGTCTTTACAAAAAAAATACAAAATTAGACAGGTATGGGCATGTGCCTGTAGTCCCAGCTACTCAGGAGGCTGAGTGGGAGGATCACTTGAGCCTGGGAGGTTGACGCTGCAGTGAGCCATGATTATGCCACTGCACTCCAGCCTGAGTGACAGAGTGAGACCTTATCTTAAAATAAAAAATTAAACTCACAGCCAACTACTAGAACTTTTGCCTGACTAAAGTTTATTTAGAACATATATTTTCTTCATAAGGTACATATCTTAGACCATTTTGTTTTGCTATGAAAGAGTACCTGAGACTGAGTAATTTATAAAGAAAAGAGGTTTATTTAGCTCACGGTTCTGTAGGCTGAGAAGTTCAAGGGCATGGCCCTGGCTCCTGGCAAGGACTTTTGTGCTGCATCATACACAGTGTAGAAGGTCAAAGAGGAAGTAGACACATGTGAAGAGAAGCAAACTTGAGTAGCATCCTGGCTTTATAGCAACCCATTCTCTCAGGAACTAATTTATTCCCTCAAGTGCTAATCAACTCATGTGAGGGTGAGAACCCACTACCACAAGAACAGCACCAAGCTGTTCATGAGGGTTCTGCCTCCATAGCCAGAACATTTTCCAATAGGCCCCACCTTCTAATACCGCTACACTGGGGATCAAATTTCAACATGAGCTTTGGGGAGACAAACTATATCCAAACCATAGCAGTATGTCACATCCTCTTTGTACTTAGGAACACTAAACAGTACTTTAGCACTATGTTTGGGGCCACTAAACAGTGAAATCGTGGTATAAAAGAAAAGGACATTTTTTTTCCACTATGAGAGCTGAAACCAGAAGGCAAGCTTCCTTTTCCTCTACTTCACTGGGATGGTTTGCCCCAGGCAACTCAAATTTTTTACCACTCTGTGAATGCATACGTCTACAACTGACTGAAAGTGCCATACATAATGATTTTGGATTTGCAAACAAATTTGAGTGAGTAGGTGAATTCCAAAAATGTGGAATCAGCAAATAAAAAAGATGGACTCTATATGTATATGCACACATGTATATATATATACCTGAATGTGGGTGTTTGTACAAGCTAATGGAAATTCCTGAAAATTGGCAGAGATTTCCTATGATTATCCCAATAGCAGATGAGATAGCCAGCCTGTTATTAAATACAAAGAATGTATGAGGAAGTTAGAAGAAGACTGCCCTTTTTGTTTATCTGGGTAGAAAAAAAAATGAACTCAAGATACCATATCAACCTTGGGAGGCTAACATATAGAGGTCAGTGCAAGATTGCAACTTCTGCATGTTATTATAAATTAGGATGGTGTTTATGACATCTGGGTTTTAAAAAATAACTCTATGGAGAAATGAATATTGTAAGAGTTGTTATTTGATCACTCAATGATGGAGAAATTATCTTTACTCCTGCATATAGATTTCCTGAGTATCCATGGAAGGCTGGGGTCATAGAGAAAGAAGCAGGTATACATTATAAATTAAACCCAGACAAGGTTTTTTTTTTCCTCTCAATTCCTAACTTCAACTATGTCCCCCTGTGAATTCCCTTATCCATTCATAGTTCTCCTTATTTTAGATGAGGAGGAAATTTGACATTAGCCTTCATCCTGTACGCTCATTCTCTTTTTCTATCTCCAATGACAATTTTCAGGTACTTAAAATACTTAAACTCCATCAAATTCATCCAGAAATTGACAGGTTGTGGTATATTTATTATAAAAAATGAGGACAAAGAACAAAACCTTTTAATCATGCGTGTCATCACAGTATCAATTACCCAGACTATATCTGAAGGCCTAATATATGCATTGCTGGCATAGCTATTGGAGGTAGGAGAGAGTTCTAAGTGGCGGGAACCACAGCTTATCCATCTTTTTCTCTTCTTATAGCACATAAAACTGCCTTAACCTACAAGACTTGATGATAATGGTGGAGGTAGCTACCATCTATCTAGCACTTTTTTTGGACCAGACATGATGACTTTCTTTCAAATCTTATCTTAGTTAATCCTCACAATGGGCCATTTATAAACAAGGAAATTGAAATCCAGAAAGGTTAAGTATCTTGGTTAAGGGTCAGATAGTTGGAAAATAATCTTTATGTGTTATAACTGAGTTTTCATCTGAGATACACAATTAATCTTTAGTTTCCTTTTAGGCAGCAAAGTGGAAAACAGGCAGGAGAAATTTCAAATACCAAGGAAAAGTGCCTGCTAAACAAACTTGTTTTTTAGATGTTTTAAGATCTGTTTCTAACTCATCAAAATAGTATAGATTCATGAATGTAGTATAGTATAGCACTCTATCACAATACTCATGCTTGGTGATATATTTTTCTTGTCTTCTGAATTAACACCAATGTACAATAAAATTACTGTTCTGGAAAACACTATATATAATTTTTTCTTCCTCCCCAAAGCTAATTAGGTGGTGATAATAACAGTTCTTATTTACTGCAGTATGTTTCACACATTGTGTTAAGGGCTTTGAAAGCAGAAAGTATATCCCTTTGATATTACAATAATCTTATGAAGAAATTATTATCCTTATGCACATTTTCAGATTTAAAAATGAGGCATAGAGTGCTTGAATAACTTGCTTAATATAACTCAGTTCGCACAAGTGATAAAACCGAAATTTGAACTTATATTTGTCTTTCTTAACCCTTTCTTTAATGAATACACTATTAGCTATTCTGCCTCCACATTGGTAGTCAGCTAGTATTTATTCGACCTGTACCATGTTTCTGATCTAGTGTAGTAAAGTACCTGTGCTCTACCCTCCAGAAACTTTCATCAAATTGGGAATACAAAATGACTTGCAGGAAGAAATCGAAGAATAAAAAATTGTTGGGTTTTATGAATCTAAAATTTAGGGAAATTTAGGGAAATAAACTATTGGAACTGAAAACATTAGGAATGCTTCATGGAAGTGGAGTTTACAGTGTCTTTTAGACATTGGATGGGATTGAGAAAGACAGTGAAATGAGAGAAGGTTCTAGGCAGGCAGCACACCATGAGCAAATGCTGAGGAATGAAAAGAAATTAAGTGATCTGACTGAAGGAGGGAAAACATTCACTTACATGCAACTCTTCATTTATTTAACATAACTATGATGTGTCAAGCATTTGACTAGGTACCCTGGAAATTGTTGCCCGGTGTCCTGTAAATAACTGTACTGTATGTTGAGGAGATTTCTCTGTATATAGTAGTTGCCCCTTATCCATGGTTTTTTTCCACAGTTTCAGTTACTGACATTATTTGGGTTACTGTCAATTATGGTAGCTGTCTGCCTTTTCTTCTTTGGTCCTTGCTGCTACTAAGGAAAGTCAAGCATACCCACAGGAGTTAGGTGGGTACAGGGAGTCTACATTGCAATAGATGTATACTATTTCCTTTGAAGGATGGTCCAAATGTATTAACTTACAATTTCAGAAATAAACAATTTGTAAGTTTTAAACTGTGTGACATCTGAGCAGCATGATGAAATCTTGCACTGCCCTGCTGTGTTCTACCTTGTCTTGCCCAGGTGAGTCGTCCTTTTGTCCAGTGTGTCCAAGTTGTCTATGTTCCCTGCCCATTAGTCACTTAGCAGCCATCTTGTTTATCAGATTGAGAAAACATAGTGTGTGTGTGTGTGTGTGTATATATATATATATATATATTCAGTTTGGTACTCTCCTTGGTTTTAGACATCCACTGATCTTGGTTTCAGACATTCCAGGTCTTGGAATGTACCTCTCATGGGTAACGGAAGACTAATGTACCTCAGTATGTAAGGTATCTGGTAGCATGCTAAAGGCTTGGTATTGTATACAATAAGACAGCAAGGAGTTTTTCTTGTTTATTTTTGAAAGGAGAAGTAATGTATTACAAGTAGCAGCAAAAAGAAATTTTAGGAGTCAGAATATTTGGGTTTTAGTCTCAGACTGGTTATTAAGTAATTAACTGTGTAACTTTGGTTAGCTTCATTAGTCTATTTAATATGGGGAGAATGGCATGTTCCTGCCTGGTTCATGGAGTTGTGCAAAGACAAAATAAACATGAAAGACTCTTGAAAATTGCAAAGTACTTAATTTATAGATATTAATTAATGTTATTTATTATGGGAGGCATATGTGGGAGGTTAGTTTTTGGAGAGGCTATGTCTCAGCAAGCCAATGAACAGGCTTATAATATGCCAGATTAGAATGGTGTGATAGCTTCAGGAATGGAAAGGACACAGAGAATCTGGGAGTTATTCCAAAGAAAGAATCATGAAACACAGAGGTTAATGACAGGTTAGATAATGAGTGATTTAGTCATCCACTCTTTATTAAACACTTACTATTAAATATCTGCCCTATGTCAGACACTGAGGATTCCCAGCTGAACAAGTCACACACACCCTGTGCCCTCACATGAAATAGTGGAGACATTTAACAAATCACTCAACTTTAGAGAACAGTGAAATGGAGCAGAGTCTTCTGAGAGCGTAAAACAAGAAAGACTGAGGGCTTAAAGAAGATTTCTCTGAGGAAATGAGGTTTAGGTTGAGATGTAAAGCAGGAGTGGGATTTAGATGAAAGGGATCAGATCATTCCAGGAAAAAGATAGCATGAAATAATTCCCCAAGGCAGAAAAGAACACAACACATTCTATAAAATAAGACAAGTCTAGTATAGACTCCCCTGTACCCACCTAACTCCTGTGGGTATGCTTCACTTTCCTCAGTAGCAGCAATGACCAAAGAAGGAAAGGTAGACAGCTACCATAATTGATAGTAACCCAAATAATTCATAGAAGCCACCATTAGAAAATATTCTCAAATTTTGTCCATTGTTGGAGTTCCATCCCTTGCAGCAATGACAACCAGAAAGAACAGGTGAAATAGTATAAATTTTTTAAAAAATTATTGCATTTATACCAAATTATGGAATCAGTTGTAGACATAGCTCTGCAGTATTTAGAACTTACTTTTTTGTGCCCACAGCTTCTGTACAATCCTTTTTACTTATAATTCTACTTGCCATAGTTTCTCTACTATGCAAACTAATTGCAAACTCCTTCCTTAGTCTTCCTCCTAAATCAAGTTAGATAGGCAATATGTTGCTTTGCCTCTATTTAATATTAATTTTATTTATTCTTTCATTTATATTATTTTTAGTATGATTATGAGCTCTGTAACCATGGAGAGCATGAAGTGGTGCATTTTCAGTTTAAATAATTTTAAAATTGTTTAATCTTTGCTCATACATACTGTACTTGACTAAATTCAAAGTCTGCCCTTGACTTCTGTATGCTTCTAGTCACCAGACTGTAAATGCTTTGGATCTTTCTGCTTTTTCTCTCAGGTTTGTCAACCAGCATTATATTATCTCCTTATCTTGCTGACTGGGACAACTTCAGTCTAGCACTGAAAATCTTTCAAGTACTTTGTATATCCAATCATATCCTTCATTTTTAAGGCTTGATAGTAGATGTATTTTTAACTGACAATACTATATGTACATGAATTTTCACTTTTTAATCCTTTTCTTTTACTTCTTTTTTTTATGAGATGGAGTCTCGCTCTATCGCCCAAGCTGGAGTACAGTGGTGCAATCTTGGCTCACTGCAAGCTTGGCCTCATGCCATTCTCCTGCCTCAGCCTCCCGAGTGGCTGGGACTAGAGGCACCCGCCACCATGCCCGGCTAATTTTTTTGTATTTTTAGCAGAGATGGGGTTTCACTGTGTTGGCCAGGATGGTCTCGATCTCCTGACCTCTTGATCCACCCACCTTGGCCTCCCAAAGTGCTGGGATTACAGGCGTGAGCCCCAGCACCCGGCCTCTTTTACTTCTAAAGAATATATTTTCTTCTTCAAACAGCCAATAGTTAGAGCCAGGAGAGAAAGGATGGCATAGATAAAGCCAGAGAGGTAAAGGAGGCCACATCATGGTGAGCCTTAAGGATTATATTAAGGATGCTGGACTTTTTCCAAATGGCATTTGGTACTGTAATACATTTGGAAGTAAATATAATTATTTGCATTTTAAAATATTTTTATTTTAGTTTTTATAACTAGACTTTTTTAAAAAGAATAATTTAGAAAAATTGGGAAGATAATACAGAGTTTCCATTGATCCTACACCTAATTTTCCTTGTTATTGGCATCATGTATTACTGTGGTACATTTGTTACAATTTATAAACCAATATTGGTTCATTATTATTAACTAAAGACAATACTTCATTCAGATTTTCTTAGCTTTTACCTATTGTCCTTTTTCTGTTCCAGAATCTCATTCAGGATTCCATATAACATTTAGTAGTCATGTCTCCTTAGATTCATCCTGGCTTTGACAGTTTCTGGAATTTCCTTATTTTGATGACCTTGGCAATTTTGAGGGGTACTGATCAGGTATTTTGTAGAATGCCCCTCTATTGGAAATTTTCTGCTTATTTTCTACTGATAAGACTGGTGTTATGGATTTTTGAAAAAAAAAAAAAAAAGACTGCAGATATACAGTGTAATTCTCATTGCATCATTTCAAAGTTAAGTACTATCAACACGATTTGTCACTGCTGACGTTGGCCTTCATTACCTGGCTATGGTAGTGTTTGTCAGGTTTCTCTAGAGTAAAGTTACTTTCCCCTTACTCCTTTTCATATCATACTGTTTGGAAGGAAGTCACTATGCAAAATCCACTTTTAAGTAGTGGAAGTTATACTTCCCCTTTTTGGGAGTGGAGTAGCTATGTAAGTTCTTTGAAATTCTTCTACAAGACTTCTTTTGGAGAATTTTATTAGTTCTAAAACTACAAATGCTTCAAGCTCATCTTGTATATTTCCCATCCGAGTCCAAAACTCAACCATTTCTCCATGGAGTCTTGTTTCCTTTTATGGAGAATGGTATTAGCAATCAAGATCTGGCACTAGGTGTGCTCATTGCTATGGGATGTGTTGCTTTTAGGGCTTCTCAGCTGACAGACAAAAAAATGTATGTAGACACCTACATACACAAACACATATATTTTAAGATGATCATTTGATTTTTGTTTTTTTTTATTATATTGACATATCTTACATTAACTAATTTTTAGATGTTAACAGTACATTCCTGGAATAAACTCCACTTGGTTATAGTGTACATATTTTTTATGTTGCTTGATTCAGTTTGCTAGCATTTCATTCAGTGTTTCTGCATCCATATCCAAAAGATATATTGGCTTGTGGTCTTCTTTTCTTGTGATGTGATTGCCTGGTTTTGTTATCAAGGTAATACTAGCCTCATAAAATGTGTTGGGAAGTGTTTCCACCTGTTCTATATTTTGAAAGCATTTGTAAGAATTAGTGTTAATTCTTTAAATGTTTAGTAGAATTAAGCAGTAAAGTCATCTGGGCCTAGGATTTTCTTTGTGGGGATTTTTTTTTATTAATAATTCAGTCTTTTCAATTGATATAGGTCTATTCAGATTATCTAATTCTTTTTGAGTCAGTTTTGGTAGTTAACGTCTTTCACTGAATTTGGCCATCTCACCAAATTATTTAATTTGTTGATGTACAATTATTCATAGCATTTTTATAATCATTTTTATTTCTGTAAGAATGGTAGTAATGCCTCCTTTTTCATTTATGATGATAATAATTTGAATTTTCTCTTATTTTGATCAGTCTAGCTAAAAGTTCTGAATTTTGTTGATATTTTCAAATAACTATCTTTTGGTTTCATTGGTTTTCTCTGCTGTTTCTCCTTTCTTTCTTTCACTAATTTCTGCTTTTGTCTTTATTATTTCCTTCTTTTGTCTTGCTTTGAGTTTAATTTGCTCTTCATTTTCCAGTATCTTAAGATGAAAAATAAGGTTATTGATGTCAGATATTTCTTCTTTTTTACATAGGCATTTACAACTAAAATTTCAATCTACACACTGCTTTTGCTGTATTCCATAAGTTTTGGTGTTTTGAGTCTTCATTTTCACCCATCTCAAGTTATTTTTTGACTTCTCTTTTGATTTTCTTCTTTGACCATAGTCATTTAGGAATATGTTGTTCACACCTTTGCACATATTTGTGATTTTCTCATATTTTTTCTGCTGTTGGCTTCTAATTTCACTTTATTATGGTGAGGGAATCTATTTTATATTATTTCTATCCATTTACATTTATAGAGTTCTATTTTATTACCTAGTGTATAGTCTACTCTGGAGAATACTACATGTACATTTGAGAAAAAATATATTCTGTAGTTGTTTGGTAAAGTGTTCTGTAGATACTTGTTAGTTCCAGTAGGTTTATAGTATTTTTCCAGTGTTCTATTTCCTTTTTGATGTTTTGTTTAGTTGTTCTCTCCATTATTGAAAGTAGAGTCATTTTTTGCTTTGTGAATTTTGGTATTGTGTTATTAGGTATATGTCTTTTTTAGTTCAGGCTATTATAAAATATGTATCATAGAATGCCCTTTGATCATGATCAATGATCTTTGTAATGTGTCATTGAATTCAGTTTTCTAGTATTTTTTTTTTGTGAAATGTTGCATCTGTCTTAATGAGAGAATATTGGCCTATAGTTTTATTTTATTGCTGTTGTGTCTTTTTCTGGTTTTGGTCAGGATCTCACTGTGTTACTCAGGCTGAACTTGAATTACTGGACTCAAGCAATCTTCTTGCCTCAGCTGTTAGTAGCTGGGACTACAGGCATGCTCCATTGCGCTGGGCTCTTTGAACCCTTTGAATATGTTATCCCACTGCTTTTTGGCCTCTATTGTCTCTGCTGAAAAGTCAGCTATTCATCTTATTTTGTTTCCTTATAGCTGACAAACCATTTTGTCTTGCTACTTTCAAGATTTTCTCCTTTTGTTTTACTTTTAGCTTGTTTACTATAATGTCTGTTGTGGATCTCCTGGTGTTTATCCTAATTAGAAAGTCTCACTATAAGCATTCCAGTTCAGTATTGTACTCACACCCTAGCCTTGCAATGTGGCAAAAGAAAAGAAAAGAAAAAATGTAAGGATTATAAAAGAAGAATTAAGATTATTATTACTTGCTGATGACATAATTATTCACACAGAAAACAAAAAGAATCTCTAGAAAAATTATTAAAATTAATAAATGTTTAGCAAAATAAAAGAATCTCTAGAAAAATTATTGAAATAAATAAGAAAATTCAGCAAAGTTGCTGGATATGCAATCAACATGCAGAAGTCAGTTGTCTTCCTATAGACTGTAGTTGTAAAATGCAATAGTGGTTTTCATATAAACATTTCATTTATTATAGCAACAGAAAAGCGTAACCTCTAAATCTACAAAACATGTGGAAGAACCATGATAAAAGTTTTAAAACATTGAAAGAGCAATAATTAGAGAAGCAAGTCATTTTCAAGGATAAAAAGCTTTGATATTTTTAGGATGCCAATTCTCCCCACATCTATTGATTAAATGTAATAGTAGTCTATATTCCAAAAAAAATGTTTTTTTTTTTCTTGGACTATGAAAAGATGGTTCTAAAGTTTACATTTTAGAAAAAACTACACCAATACCAAAGGTGAAAAGTAGCAATGGTGAAGATGTGACAGGCAGTAGTGGAACTGGGGAGACTTGTCCTACCAAATTTTAAAGCCAAGCTGTTAAAACGACATATTGGAAAAGTAGGTAGAAACATTAACCAATAGAACAGAATAAAGAGACCAGAAACATATATGGAAAGCTAAAGGTTTATACTATCTCACCACACAAATAATTCAGAGGAAGCACTTAAATATGAAATACAAAATTTTAAATCTTTTAAAAGAAAATATTAAAATATATCTTAATGATATTAGAATATAGAAATTTTTTTCCTCCATAAGTCACAGAGCACGTAGGCCATAAAGGAAAAAATATTAGTAACTTTAACTGAGTTAAAAGTAAGCACAGTCCATCAAGACAATTACTATAACTTTGACTAAATGTAAATTAATATTTGTTCATTATTTGAAAACACTATAAAGAGAATTCAAAGAAAAGACAAAAACTGGGAGACAATCTTAGCAACACGTATAGCTAAAAGGAATCAGAATATAGAATATTAAAATAAATCTTCTGAATCAATAGGAAAAAGACAAACTACTGAATGGGAAAATGGCCAAGGACATATAAACATATATTTCAGAGAAGAGGAAAACACGAATGACCAATACACATACAAAAAGACACTCTTATATGACTAGGTACCAATAAATTGGAAAATAAAATCACATTGAGATACAATTTTACAAACACTAGAAAATATGTATTTTAATTTTTCAGTATATTAAAATTTTAAAATAGGCAAAACTAAATGATACATAAATATCTGATAAAACTAAAAAAAGCATGGCCATGATTATGCCAAACTTCAGGATGGCAATTACCTCTGGAAGATAGGAGAGTGGTGTAATCGTGGAAGGACACAAGATAGCCTCAAAGGTATCAGAATATTCTGCATCTATGGCTCATGGATATACAGGTATTCATTTTGTTATTATTGCTTAAAATGACAATATATTTTATAAATACACTTTTGGGAGACATTAATTCTTCTGAAGATGATGTTCTTAAGTAAGGAGGAATTAGCCAATGCCCTAAAGTTTCAGTATTAAAAATCTTCTCTGCTATAACAAAAATAGGGCTATCACTTTGACGGGGCCTTGAATTCAGGTCATGATGGCCTATCTCTAAAGAACTTCAACCTGAGGGGCCATTGTTTCCAACCTCAAAAATCAAAAGGCCCAGCAACTGGAGAGCATCTGATTCTTAGTACTTTTGCCCCTCAATCTTTTGCAGGCATGAGGATGCTACAATGCTTGTATTCAAAGCTGGGTTTAAGTCATCCATATCTTTTGCAGATCTGAGACATAAGGATGTCGGTGCCAGCAATAAAACATGTCTGGACCTAAATTTCCATTTTCCTCAAATGAATCATTCCCCTACAATGCCTCTTATGAATGAATAAAACCTCAGTGAAGACTGCTATCTAAAAATCTTCTCTTTGGAAGGAATCTTAAAATACTGAGAGACATATCTCCATGTTTAAGATGGCGGGAAATCAGGAAGAAAAAGAGAGGTAGAATATACAGGCATGGCAGGGGATGTTTGATAGTATGCTGTATGTGAGACGGTGGGAAGAAATGAATTCCAGAGGCTTAGATGGGGTGGGAGTGGTGGATGAGAATACATTCTCTATGTGTGAGAAAAGTAGCAATGGTATGAAATAGTGAGTGAAAAAGGACACAGAAGTCATGAATAATGGTACTGTTTTGCCATTAGGAAAGAGGCCTTTCAGCAGCACTCAGAGAAGGCTGGTGATTGCATTTATCCAGAACTGGGGTTTGTCCAGACAGTGCTATGACAGAAAGGAAAAACAGATTGAAAATATAGTTCATGGAATTTAAGTTGAGAGGAGGAGAGGTGTAAATGCTAGAAAGAGGAGAATGATTAGGAAGAATGTTGAAGAGTTGATGGGTGTGAGGTTCACATGATGTCAAAAAAAAAAAAAAAAAAATAGGTAATCAAACAAGAGACAAGACCAGAACATTCCTTCCCAGATCCCTTTGCTTGTCCCACCATCCTGCCCTTTAAATGTTGTTCACCAGGTGTATTAGTCCATTCTACACTGCTAATAAAGACATATCCAAGATTGAGTAATTTATAAAGGAAAGAGGTTTAATTGACTCACAGTTCCACTGGGTTGGGAGGCCTTAGAAAACTTACAATAATGGTGGAAGGGGAAGCAAATATGTTTACATGGTGGCAGCAAGGAGAAGTGCAGAGTGAACGAGAGGAAAAGGCCCTTATCAAACCATCGGATCTTGTGAGAATGCATTCACTATCAGGAGAACAGCATGGAGGTAAACGCCCCCATGATTCACTTACCTCCAACTGGGTTCCTCCCATGACATGTAGGGATTATGAAAGCTACAATTCAAGATGAGATTTGGGTGAGGACACAACCAAACCTTATCATTTTAGCAGTGTCACCTTGAACAATCTCATCAATGTTCTCTGTTGCCACAACTCCCAAATCTGTATCATCAGACATGGTCTCTCAACTCATGTATTTAACTGTTTTTTTTTTTTTTTTTTTTTTTTTTTTTTTTTGGAGTCTCTTGGAAACCGTCTTTCTACCTATCTTATTCTTGTTAGTGGCAACACTGTCCGTTCAAATCAGAAACCTAGAAATCACCTTAGATTCTTCACTGTGCTTTAACTTCCTTTGTATGCAGTCACCCATGTCATTTTCATTCTTTTTGCTTAATGTCTGTTTACTCTCCCTCTGTCTCCTCCCTTTTCACAGCTATTCCAATGATTAGCAAGCTCTCATCTTCTTTATTCTGGATTGTTACATTCTCTTGTGTTCTGCTTGCCTCTAGTCTTACCCTCTTACAAATATTTTTAATATTTTCTATATTAAAGATATAACCTCCATAGTGTATCACTCAACACCCTGCTGTCTAGCCTGAACTACTACTACTCAAATTGCACTCCGTTTCTTTGCCTCTCAGATGTTCCTTCAGTCTAGAGTATCTTTCCATCCTTTGTAGTCTGATAACTTCCATCCATGCATAAAAGCTCACCTCAGAGATTTTCTTTTCTTTGAAATATTTCTTGATTCTTTAAAGTAGCATTAGTCATTCTACTTTGTCACAAATTTAACGCATATTTCAGTATTGCACTTTTCATGTCATGTTGTTTTATGTCATTCCTTTTTATATCACCTACTAGAATAATCTACCTTAAAAGCTGGACTGAATTCTTTGGGGGAAAGGAATATGTTTATTTATATTTGTATTTGAAACAGATGAGACAAAGTACACACAGCAACTATTTGTTGAATGAATGACAAGTTCAAATTTAGACATTTTTGTAGTCAAGGCTTATATAAAACTGTAAATTGCGAAGGCATTTCTCAAAAGAAGACATGCAAATGGCCAAAAGTTATATGAAGAAATGCTCAACTTAATTAATCATCAGGAAAATACAAATTAAAACCACAATGAGACATTGCCTCACACCTGTTGGGATGGCTATTATCAAAAAGACAAAAAATAGGTTTTGGCAAGGATATGGATCAAAGGGAAACCTTGTTTACTGTTGGTGAGAATCTAAATTAGTATAGACATGATTGAAAACAGTATGGCGGTTCCTCGAAAAATAAAAAATTGTAGAGGAATAGTTTGCGTTTTCCCCCTATGTGCTGACTTATTTCAGGGGTCTGGCCTATCAGTTTTTGGTCAAAGACTACCACTCATGCTTGAATTAGTAGATGGTTCTATTTGGCTTACCTGGGTTGTTATGGCTCCATCTGTACTTTCCTGGGATTTTAAGCCTTGATCCCTGACTTATCATTAAATCTGGCTTTCATACATCAGGCTGGAAAAAAAATACCCCAACATTTTCTAAAAATATTTTAATGAAAAAATAATATACATACTCATTTTGACCACTTAAATCACATAAAGTTACATAAAAATACAGTATTACTCCCCTCTTTTCTTCTTTCATACAACTTCCCTCCCTACACATAGTAAAGAGTATAAAATAATGTGGAGTTTTTTCTTCCATATATTTTCCTAAGTTTAAATGCTTACTTGAATACAGATAAATTTTAAAAATAAAAATGGAACTATTCTTTGAAAATTATTTTATAATATAAACATTTTTATAGGTGAATTCTGACAAATTAAACTGCCATCCCCTAGTGATTCAGAGTTCACCACAGCAGAAGAAAGCATGGGACATTGTATTCTGGTTCTCAAATGCTTTTGTCTGTCATTTTGAACACATTTGATTGGCCACAGAAACTGACATGAGCATGTCCAACTTCAAGGGCCCAGAGATTTGTAAAAATCTTCCATATGTTCAGAAAGACCCAGAAATATTGGTATCACCTACCACAACAGTAAGCGACATTACGAGTGATCGTAACAGGGAGACTGGAACCAGTAGGAGGTCAAGAAAGGTTTTCATGAGAATGAGAATGTCTCTGAATGGGACATGTATAACATTCTTTGTAGTGGAAAAATTAGGTGCACAAATGGATGCGAAGAAGCAGGAGTGCTCAAGTAATTGAAAACTACCATGTGGCAGGAGAAGAAAGAGAGACTAAGTGAGGGGAAGTGTGGCCTAAGATGAGGTTTCAAAGACAGGGCCTTTCAGGCCTTATCAAGGATTTTGATCTTTACCAATGGGAATCTTTTCAAGCATGTGAAGTGGGAATATGACATGCTCAGTTAATATTTAGACATGATCATGTTTGCTATAGTATGGAAAATAGGTAGGTAGGGGTGATGGGAGTGTAAGGGGCAAGAGAGGGAGTACGGAGACACAATGGTAGTTCAAGAAGAGAGAACACAGAGGCTCACTGCAGTGGTTGTGGTGGAAATCAAAGTAGGACTTGGATTCAGGAGAAATTGATGGATATTTATGATGTTTTCAAATTTATGCTATTATAATACTACTCTAAAGTCTTTCTTACATATTCCTATTTATGATTAATTTTTTAGTGTGATGATGTCAAAAAAAACCATTTATTCAAAGAGTGTTCATAATTTAATTTTAATCAAAATGGACACTTTTTGATTCCCCAAATGATTGTAACAATAAAGACCTCACCAACAATGTGTAATATGGGGCTCTTTACTACACCTTCATAGAAACAAGACCCTATCATTTAAAGACACAAGTATCACTTTCTAACATTTTCTCCCTGATATGGTTTGGCTCTATTTCGCCACGCAAATCTCATGTTGGATTGTAATCCCCACGTGTCAGGGGAGGAACCTGGCGGGAGGTGATTAGATCATGGGGGTGGATTTCCCCCCGTGCTATTCTCATGATAGTGAGTGAGTTCTTGTGAGATCTAATGGCTTAAAAGTGTGGCACTTCTCCCCTCCCTGCCACCATGTAGGACGTGCCTTGCTTCCCCACCTTCCACCATGATTGTAACTTTCCTGAGGTCTCCTCAGCCATTTGGAACTGAGTCAGTTAAATCTCTTTTGTTTATAAATTACTCAGTCTAAGGTAGTTCTTTATAGCGTGGTGAAAATGGACTAACACACTCCCCATAATGTATTTTAATATTTTTTTAACCCAAATTCAACTATCTGAATCAATTACTTGGTCTAAAGCAGGTTCCCATTCTCCAGACCATAGAGCAGCACCAGTCCTTGGCCTATTAGTAACTTAGGAATGGGGCCTCACAGCAGGAGGTGAGTGGCAGGCCAGTGAGCAAAGCGAAAGATCCCTGCACATGCAAGGGATCTGGGTTGTGTGCTCCTTATGAGAATCTAATGTCTGATTATCTGTCACTGTTTTCCATCACCCCTAGATGGGACCATCTTGTTGTAGGAAAACAAGCTCAGGGCTCCCACTGATTCTACATTATAATGAGTTGTGTAATTATTTCATTCTATATTACAATATAATAACAATGGAAATAAAGTGCACAATAAGTGTAATGCACTTGAATCTTCCCCAAACAGTCTCTCTCTGCTCCCTCCCATCTGTGGAAAAATTGTCTCCCATGAAACCTGTCCCTGGTGCCAAAAAGGTTGGGAACTGCTGGTCTGAAGTGTAGATGCTAGGCTTGTTTTAGCAAAATTCAGAGCAAAAGAACATAAAATATACTGCAGCTTTAACACAGTTATTTCTTCAAAAAGCTATTTCTCCAACAGGTTAGCAACATTTTTTTACAAAACCATTTAAAATTGCATTTTGCTAAGTACCATGTGCATTTCTTATGTATGTTTGGCATATTATTCATTATTTAATTATATCATTATTAAGTTATATTATGGTACATATTTGTTGTATGAGAAAGAAAGAGTACTTCATACCCAGTATCTTTCAATACTGCATGCAAACTTCCCTGCTAATGAGTTAAGTGACAGATAATTAGGTAATTGCAGGTAAATAATCAAACATTTTTAAATTATGTAGATATCTTTGGTGGAATTAATTACATAGTGTTTAAGAGTGATTTAGTGACATTGGGAATGTTTATTGGAATTTCTTGTGGACTCAGAATCCATTGTTATTTTTTCCTATTTAGAATAATAAAATGTGGCCTGATTTCTGTATGTTCGTTATTTCCCACATTTTTCAAGAATGCACTCAGTTTAGATGAGGATTACCAGCATATACATAGATACATATATCTCTCTAGATAGATAGAGAGATAGATAGATAGATAGATAGATAGATAGATAGATAGATAGATAGATAGATGATAGATAGATGATTGATAGGGCCAATATAACGAATGAAAAATGGTGTCCGGTTTAATATGCATCTTCCTTACTACATGTAAAATTAGAAGTTTGTATATGTTGATTGCCATTTGCCTTTTTCTCTTATGTATGCTTATTTTTTGTTTGCTTTCTCATGTTTGCATTAGGATAGGGTCTGAAAATTAGTCTGAGGTAGATAAATTAATTTTATTCTGAAATTTTTAAGGGGTCAACCTTTCTCCGCTGTGTTGGTAAGAAAGTATATAATTTTCCAGAGTTGAGTCTTTTCAGTTTTCAGCCATTGTAACAAATTTTATAGTTTCCTCCTTTGATATCTCCATAGAGCCTCTTTCACGAAAGATCCAGATATTCCTTTACATTCCAGGAAAGAAACAGAAGCTCACTCTATCTATCATCTATCTATCTATCTATCTATCTATCTATCTATCTATCTATCTATCTATCTATCTATCTGTCATCTATGTATCTATCTATCTATCATCTATGTATCTATCTATCTATCATCTATGTATCTTATATCTCTAAATGTCAGAGCAGAATGGGAAACAACACACTATGGAATGTATGATACATTCTAGCAAAAAGACCACCCAGAAAGTAAGAACCCCGCCTCTCACTCTTTCACTCTCTCCACCCCATCCACCAGTGTCCACTTTTCATTTGCTTATCTTTGTAATGTCCTTTCTGCACAGTCTGCACACTCTTCCTTTGCATGGAATATGCATGCTTCCCTTATTCATCTTTTTGGTTCCAACTCAAACTTTATAGCCTAGCTCAAATGTTATTTCTTCAGAAAAGTCTTCTCAGATCTTCCCATTTAGTTTTCCTAGTATCATTTAATTATCATTGTCACCTTTTATCACACTGTGAGTTTTTTTAAAAATTACCATTATTTGATTAATGTTTCTAACCTCCATTAGATGGTAAGTTCTAGACTCAGAGACTGTGTGTGTGTGTTTGTTTGTTTTGTTCGAGATGAGGTCTTGCTCTTTTGCTTAGGCTGGAGTGTAGTGGCATGATCATGGGTCACTGTAGCCTTGACCTCTTGGGCTCAAGTGGTCCTCCCATCTCAGCCTCCTGAGTAGCTGGGACCAAAGCTATGTGCCACCATATCCAGTTAACTTTTATTATTATTATTTTTTATAGAGATGGGGTCTTCCTATGTTGCCCAGGCTGTTCTTGAACTCCTGGACTCAAGTGATCCTCCTGCCTTGGCCACCCAAAGTGCTGGGATTACAGGCATAAGCCACCAAGTCTGGTCATTATGTTTGGTTTTGCACACATTGTTCCCCGCATACAGTATAGTGTTCAGCATGAAGTTGACACTTCAGTCTTAGAATTTTCTTTGCTTTACTTACAAATTGGGCTTGTTTCTATTGATTCCATCTGTACATGTTGCTAAACTTATTTATGAGCCATGCTAAAGCTTTATCTGTTTATTAGTCTCACTAATTTAATTAGTCTCACTTTTCATTGGGGTTTATTGCTTTTAGTGGGGTTATACTCATTTAACCTCACCTTTTAGTAATATAAAATGTTTATACATGTCTAATGATTCATTTGTAGTGGTTTCTCGCAGATTTGCTGTAGATACCATCTAGAATCAGTGGAGTAAATTATTTATGGACCCCTTTGGAGCATTGAACAGAAAGTTTTGTCCATGACTCAGGACCTGTAATGATTTCTTGCTCTGGGTATCTCTAAGATCTATCACTAGTATCTCTAGATGGAGCTATTTAACCTTTTCTCTTATAAACTAAAGCCATAAGAAATGTAATGAAAGGAATGTGCTCACACTGTTTCTAGGATTCTAGGCCTTAACGTTTGAAGATTGCTTAATGCTGGGGGTTCCTGATAATGTACGATGCTGGGAGTTCCTGATAATGTTCACTGACTTCTTTCTTCTTTTATCGTTTTCCTCATCAAAAAAGGCCAGTTATGCTAGTAAACACCAGGTATGAGCAAAATTATTCTTTTTTTGGTCTGAGTCAGTTGAGACCATGAACAATAGCATTTTCATTTAAACTATTGTGTTTTCCTAAAAATCCAGAGCGTTTCTCTATCCAAAATAACATTGTTTTGTGAAATGGTAGGTTTAAATAAATCTATACTATTATATTAGCAAAAACAGAAACAAAAAATATGCGTAAGGCTGTTAAAAATAAATTATGGTTTAATTTTAGTTTTAATGGTGAGCAAGTTGGGCTTCAGTCATAGACCAATATTTATTTTTGATAATAAGGATATCATCTGATATCTATCTATAGCTATCGGTCTATCAATTTATATACCTATCTACCTATTTATTATCTATTACTATATTCCAGCTGCTTTATATACTGCCATTTAATCCTCAGAACAAGCCTGTTTTTTACATAATTACATAAAAGTCAAATAGAAAGTACTGTCTTCAGCCCTTGGGCATGCTATTAAGTGTGTGTTTTAGATGACATACTGAACACTCACTGTAGATTAAATTCTATATTTTATCCTGCATATCAGCTCAAATACTTATTTTTGAATTGCATGATTTTTTAGCTTGTCTTTTGGATGGCGAGTTCCTTGAAGGCAAAAACTGTGTCCTGATAATAGTTATATCCCTAGTACTCAGAATTGTTTTATCCAATATTGTAACATGTGGCTAATTAAATTTAAATTTAATTAATTAAAATGGGATAAAATTAAACATTCAGTTTCCCAATGATACTAAGCACATTTCAAGTGCTCAGTAGTTATCACTCATGGCTAGGAGTTACTCTATTGGATGAAGACGGCATGAGTATTTTCATTATAGAACGTTCTATTAATGGCAATATTTAGGATAACAATTTGTCATGAAATAATTCATGACTTGATAAATATTTATCAAGTGGCTTGTAAGATGTAGACATTATCTAAACATAAGAGAATGAAAAACAAAAAAACACATTTTTTCTCCAATCTTTTCCCTATCTTATTAGTTTGTGAAGAAAATATACATTAAGCAACTCAGTGCTAACGGGCATGTATTTAACAGCAGACTATTTCATATTCATTGTAGAGAGGCCCATTTTAAAATTATCTGAGTAGGGCTTTTTGTCAATCAGTAGCACATCCTAGTGAAAATATTTAACCTTTCCTTGGTTCCTGTGGCATAATTAGTATCAGAGGTACAGAAATCTATTCCTTTCTTTCTGGAACCATTAAAGGGATAAGAGCAGCAGATTTTATAACTTTTTAAAACTTTGTACAAATTTCTGTGTTAGATGTGTAGAGATTTAACCACTCTCCAAGGAGAAATGGGAGGAGAGATATAGCATTTAACACAGCAGGAGGTTCATTAGTGCCCTGCAATAGGACCAAACATAAGCAAAATTTTGTACTGGCTTCCTGTGCTCATGATCATGGGGCTTTTTATTTTATTTGCTTCCATTATTTTCCTTTTGATTTTTGGTGAACCAATTTCACATGTGTTCAGACATCAAAGTTAAACAGGGAATAGTAAAGAAGCTTCATGAAGACTTCTAGACCATTATGTGATGCTAATACACTAATTATCTAGGAAGAAGCCACAATCCTGTTGGTAAATACAGAGGACTCACTTCTGCTGTGGGCTGCATAAATAGATAATGCAGCTGTAAATTTTCTGGTAATTGATGTGATCATTAGTTTAAGTCATTCCCAACTGGCTAGATTGTATTCCTTTATGTGTGATTGCTGTCTCTGGGAAAACTGCACCTGGAAGGGTTTCCTATACACCCCGAGGAGTGAGACTGCTGTAATTGCTGATGAAGGGAGCACGGAGATAGAACAGCAGCAGCTGTTTAAAGAGTGGGTAGATAGGCTACATGGAACTCTGTGCAGCTTGAGAAAAGAGAACGTTTTGCTTAAAACAAGTGAAGCATTTTATTTTAGGAATATCAGGATTCTAAGAAACACGGAATAACTGTGTAATTGAAGATGAAGTGGTAGGTGGTAATCGTGCTTCCCAACATCTAGGGCAGGCCAGCATTTGACTTTTGACTTTTCCAAACTGCCTGCAGAACTTACAGAAGGAAAATTACACAGAATTTGAAATGAGACTAGAATTCCTTCTCTGCTTCCATTTAACATGTTATTGATTCAAGAAGCTGAAAATGACATCTGCTTGCAAACAATTTTTAAATGAATTAATGGCTTCCACATTTGGTGAAACTAAATGGGCTGGATTTTATCCTATGCCTAGTGTTCTATTATGGGAACGCTAAGTATTTGAGAGTTATTTATATCCTACTGCTCAAGGTCATCACCAAGGTCTGATTGTAAAAATTCAAAAATTGCAACTTCAGGCAGAAATGGATTAAAGATCTTGTACTGCTTTAGTAATTTCTAATTTCTATCCATTTATTTTAAAATTTATATTCTTTATAAGACATTGAAAACAGCAACCAAACACTAATGACAAAAAGCATTTTAATAGAGAGCATAAAATAATTCTTTTCACCAGATCCATAAACTACATCTATCTGATTTAAATTTTTTATGTATCTCCCGAATATATCTTTAATAGAACAAGAACAAGAGTTGAAAAGAAAAATTATATTTATTTCCACTTCACTCTTTCATTTCTTGGGAAGTAACACTTTTGATATCTTTAATGGGTTATATCATAAGAGGGCCTTATAAATAGTATCTGAAACATTTTTTATGCCATATTTCAGTAAGCATGAAAATTATAAAAAGTGATATAGAAAACAAGAACTCAAAATATCATATAACAAAAAAAGATTTTGTCTTCGTTTGATTCTAAAATTGTAGCTGGTTTTCAATCTACATTTTAATGTACATTTGTCCTATATATACAATAAGAAAAAATATGACCTTTCAAGATTTGCTTAAATCATAAATACTTCAAATAAATTATCTTTACGTTTCCTTTAAAGAGTAAGATTCAAAAATAAGTAATATATTATGAAGATTATTAAAATATATTAACTAAATGATTGGTATACTATTTAATGATTTCAGTGTTTAGCTCTTTATTACAACACAAATTGATAAAATGATTTTTTTCCTTTCTTTCTTTCTTTCTTTCTTTCTTTCTTTCTTTCTTTCTTTCTTTCTTTCTTTCTTTCTTTCTTTCTTTCTTTCTTTTCTTTTCTTTCTTTCTTTCTTTTTTTTTTTTTTTTTTTTTTTTTTTTTTTTTTGAGGCAGGTTCTTGCTCTGTCACCCAGGCTGGAGTGAAGTGGCCACGATCATGGCTCACGATAGCCTTGACCTCACCTCAGCCTCCCAAGTAGCTGAGACTAGTGGCACACGCCACCATGCCTGGCTAATTTTTGTATTTTTGTAGACGGAGTTTTACCACATTACCCAGGCTGGTCTCAAACTCCTGGGCTCAAGCGATCCTCCTGCTTCGCATCCCCAAAGTTTTGGGATTACAGGCAGTAGCCACTGTGCTTGCTGATAAAATGATTTTAGAAATTCTTAATGGAGTGGGCTCTCTATATCATAATTACTCTGAAATGAATCTGTGAATCAAACAAGTTTAAAATACAGTTTAACAAGTCTTAGATACTTTTTGTTGTTCGTTGTTACAAGCATTTGCTAACAGTGTTTTAGTTTTTTCTCTCTTTCTATCTGTCTCCCTTTCTCCTTTTTTTTTTTTTTTTTTTTTTTTTTTCTTTTTTGAGACAAAGTTTTTCTTTGTTGCCAGGCTGGAGTGCAGTGGAGTGATCTTGGCTCACTGTCACCTCCGCCTCCCGGATTCAAGCGATTCCCCTGCCTCAGTCTCCTGAGTAGCTGGGACTACAGGCGCACACCACCACACCTGGCTAATTTTTGTACTTTTAGTAGAGATAGGGTTTCGCCATGTTGGCCAGGCTGGTCTCGAACTCCTGACCTCTGGTGATCCTCCCGCCGCAGCCTCCCAAAGTGCTGGGATTACAGGCATGAGCCACCATGCCCGGCCTACTTTTTGCTTTTTAAAAGATGTTATTTAGACTTTCACAAAAGTCCAAAGTCTCCTGGAAGTTGGATTTGATGATCAACATATTTTGAGACCATTGAACTCAAACCCTAGAATCCAAAAGCCTTAACATTTCAGCTTCCCCATCTGCTGGACATTCCTAGCTCTTTCTGCATCTGTGTCTTGAAATACATCACACTTCAAGAAAAAAAGAGGCGATTTTAATTCTAACATTTCTTTTAAAATAGCCTAAACATGGTGAAATGGAAATCTAGAGCTCCCTGTGGACATTTGCTGTTGCTGCCATTTGGCTCCCAAGCATTCACACTCTTTCCTGTCAAGGATATTTCCTAATGGTATGATGGATGGCAGGGTTTCTTTGAGTGAAGACATCAGATCTACTCTTTATTGATTGGATATTCCTGTTCAGGATTTACAAAGAATACAAAACTAAAGGATTTAGAATTCATGGACAGTAGCATGCAGTGCAGTGGAATAATTCATTGGCATGTGTGCTACCCTGGGTAATAGTCACCCAAGAGTTCCTGTGTTATGATGTAGACTGCCTGACCCTTTGATTCCCATTGGATTTTTGAGCCTTGCTTTTGAAGCATCCACATAGATTGTGTGAGCTAGTCCATAGTTCTCTAATCATAATCTTTTTTCTGCTTAAGACAGCCAGAGTCAGTGTCAGTTGCTTAGAGTAGGGAATCCTACCTGGTGCAACTTTATTATCTAAAATTCAGAAGGTAATTTTACTTTGATTTTTTTTTCCCTGGTAATGAAATGTGATGTTGAAATCTCATGAAGATCCCATTTCCAGCAAACCTGCACCCTGATTAATACAACACTTTAAGTGATCATTGTGAGAATGGCTCTGATAAGCCATTTTTTTCTCAGTGGCTCTTGAAGAAAGGTTACATGATCATGAAGAGTCAGGTGAAGGAGTATGGCCTGCACATCTGATTCGTGACTTCTTATCAAGTTCCTGCACATCACGGACATGCACAATTGATGGTTTCCTTTATTCTTTTAGACTAAAGGCATCTGATAGCAAATGAGGAAGAGCTGCTTCCCCTTCTTTCAAAGCTCTCTCTCTCTCAAGAGAGGAGATAAGAAGGGAGCTGTGGAGCAAGTGTTTTCTGAACTTAAATTGTTAAGAACTGGAGGAAGAACATACTTCTAATCATTTCAATTCCAGAATAAAATGACAATATCAATGTTTTAGTATTTATATAGTATTAATATCAAAGTATAAATATAAATACTGATATTTTGATAGTATCCAGAATTAGTATTTCAAAATATTAATGACACATTATTTGATATGGTCAAATGCAAGAAGGCATAAATTAATTTTAAAAGTTAAGTAAAAATTATGAGAAATATAAAAGTCAGATGCTTATTAGAAGATGGGTTATAAACATTATTAGCAAATAAAATTAGATACCACAAAAATGAAATACATTTAATTCATCATAAAATTACAAAATATTAATAAAATAATAATTGCATTATATTAAATGTATTATTTGAATATACATGTGGAATGTATTGTTTGATAACAGTATATATTACTTGAATGTTTTAAAAAATATGATCTTAACAAAGTGCACAAGCAGTAATATTATTTGTGAGTATATTTTCTTACAACTTTTCTAGCTGCTGAAGTAGCCCTTTCTAATTCTACACTAGTAGGGAAATGGTGAAGAGAGTTACAGACTAGTGCCAGATATTTTCCTTTATCATTTTTAACCTTTGAATAATCCCATCACTTGTTTGATGATTTTGAAATTTTTTAAACAACTTTTTTTCCCTGAAACTGCAAACTTCTGTTGAAATCAGCTTGTAGTTTTATTTCAAAGTATTTCTGGTTTGTAATTCACTGTATTTGTTTTGTTGTCATCATGTATAGATAGTCTTATGCAGAGTTACTGTATTAGTTTGTTCTCACACTTAGAATCATGATGGAAGGTGAAGGGGGAGCAGACACATCTTCACATGGAAGGAGCAGAAGGAAGAAAGAGAGAAAAAGGGAAAGTGCTATACACTTTCAAACAACCAGATCTCATGAGAACTCTATCACAAGAACAGCAAGGAAGAAGTCTGCCTTCGTGATTCAGTCACCTCCCACCAGGCCCCTCCTTCAACACTGAAAATTACAATTCAACATGAGATTTAGGTGGGGATGTGGAGCCAAACCATATTGTTCCACCCCTGAACCTTCCCAATTCTTATGTCCTTCTCACATTTCAAAACACAATCATGCCTTCTCAACCATCCCCCAAAGTCAATTCATTCCAGCATTAACTCAAAAATCCAAGTCCAAAATCTCATCTGAGACAAGGCAAGTCCCTTCTGCCTATGAGCAGCCTATAAAATAAAAACCAAGTTAGTTACTTTCAAAATAAAATGAAGGTACAGGCAATGGGTAAATGCTCCCATTCTAAATGGGAGAAATTGGCCAGAACAAAGAGGTTACAGGCCCCATGCTAGTCCTAAACCCAGCAGGGAAGTCATTAAATCTTAAAGCTCCAAAATAATCTTATTCAACTCTGTATTTCACATCCAGGCCGCACTGATGCAAGGGGTGGGCCCCCAAGGCCGTGGGAAGCTCTGTCCCTGTGGCTCTGCAGTGTACAGACCCCTCAGCTGCTTTCGTGGACTGGTGTTGAGTGCCTGTGGCTTTTCCAGGTACACAGTGAAAGCCGTTGGTGGAGCTATTATTCTGGGGTCTAGAGGATGGTAGCCCTCTTCTCACCACTCCACTAGGCAGTGTCCCACTGGGAACTCCATGTGGGGGCTTCAACCCTACATTTTCCCTCTGCACTGCCCTAGTAGAAGTTCTCCATGAGACCTCTGCCCCTGCAGCAGACTTCTGCCTGGCTATCCAGGCATTTCCATACATCCTCTGAAATCTAGGCAGAGGCTCCTAAGCTTGAATTCTTGTTCTCTGTGCACCCACAGGCTTAACACCACATGAGAGCTGTCAAGGTTTGCCACTTGCACCTTCTGAAACAATGGCTTAAGCTGTACCTTGGCCTCTTTTAACCATGGCTGGAGCTGAAGCAGCTGCCATGCAGGGCACCATATCCCAAGGATACACAGAGCAGCAGGGTCCTGGGCCTAGCTCACAAAACCATTTTTCCCTCCTAGATCTCCAGGCCTGTTATGGGAAGAGCTGCTATGAAGGTCTCTGAAGTGCCCTGGAGGCATTTTCCTGATTGTCTTGGCTATTAACATTCAGCTCCTCTTTACTCCTCTTTTGCAGGTTTGAATTCCTCCCCCAGAAAGTGGGCTTTTCTTTTCTACCACATGGTCAGGCTGCAAATTTTCCAAACTTTCACTCTATGCTTCCCTTTTAAATAGAAGTTCCAATTTTCAACCATTTATTTGCAAACACATATGAGCATATGCTTTTAGAAGCAGCCAGGTCAATTCTTGAACACGTTGCTGTTTAGAAATTTCTTCCACCAGATACCCTAAATCATCTCTCTTGAATTCAAAGATCCATAGATCTCTAGAGAAAAGGCACAATGCCACCAGTCTCTTTGCTGAAGCATAGCATTAGTGATCTTTACTCTAGTTCCCAGTAAGTTCCTCAACTCCATCTGAGACAACCTCAGCCTGGACTTCATTGCCCATATCACTATCAGCATTTTTGTCACAACCATTCAACAAGTCTCTAGGTAGCTCCAAACTTTCCCACATATTCCTATCTTCTTCTGAGCCCTCCAAACTGTTCCAACCTCTGCCCATTACCCAGTTCCAAAGCCACTTTCACATTTTCAAGTATTACAGCAATGCCCCACTCCTGGTACAAATTTTCTGTATTAGTCCATTCTCACACTGCTATAAAGGCATACCTGAGATTGGGTAATTCATAAGGAAAGAGGTTTAATCAGCTCACAGTTCTGTGGACTGTACAGACTTCTGCTTCTGGGGAGGAAACTTATAATCATGCAGAAAGTGAAGGGGAAGCAGACACATCTTCTCATGGAGGGAGCAGCAGGAAGAGAGAGAAGGGGGACGTGCTACATACTTTCAAACAACCGTATCTCATGAGAACTCTATCACTAGAACAGCAAGGGGGAAGCCTGCCCTCAGGATTCAATCACCTCCCACTAGGCCCCTTCTCCAACAGTGGGAATTACAATTCAACATGAAATTTGGGTGGGTACACAGAGTAAAACCATATGTTTTCTCATCAGTTTAATTTGCATATTCTACTTGTTCAGAAATCTTTGATATAGGGTAAGAATTATTATTGCAATAGAAGCTTTGCTCTGTGGATTGCTTTCAAATTTATGCTCTAACCCATTGAAGAATAAAGAAGTTACAGAAGAATACTTTTAAGTAGTGAAACTTTGTTCAATTTGAATGTTAGTGAAGCACATAACTTTGTGAGTATATCTCAGTATGTAAATAATTTTTGTTTCAGATTTTTAAAAGGCCAAAAAATGTATCATATCAAGTGAAGTATGGTATTTCAGAAGATAAAAATAGAATGATATACTAGAATAACAAAAATTTATACTGCAGTCACTAAGCACCACTGACTGGGAATCTCATCAGACCATGAATAGAAGAGGTAACAGAGAGGGGTCATAGCATCATGTATCTAGGAGAGACTACTCATATACTCCTAGGGCACTAGGACTAACCCACAGAAGGAATCAAATAAGCTGGATTGAAAGGCAATGGGGAGATGTTTGAAGGTAGAAAGCAAATGGCAAAGTTTGCATTTCAAATTCACCAAAAGAAGCATCAGAAGAAACAATTACCATTCTACTCCATGGACTAGCATTTATGCCTAGAACATAACATAAATCCTAAGGATCAACCAGCATTTCCAGAAGCCCTTTTGTCAGTCAAGTTTCACACAATTGTTTTAATATATGTATAACAGCAGCTGGAAGGAATTTTTAAGTTAGGGAAGGATTTAGTGAGATGCCTAGAATCTTACACTATGCAATTAGAACTATACTCTTTCCACCATGTATGTATTGGGAGGGTGTATGAGATGCACCTTGTAAATTGAAGCACTAACTGAATTATTATAATTCTAATGTTGATATGTTCCCAGAATCATACCTCATTCTTTCATTCTCTTCAAATCTTTTAAAATATTCATATATATCCAGTTATTTGTTCCAGTTTTTGTTCATACAATGGTATTTGTCAACTTCCAAGACAGCAATGATGTTTATGCCTCCCTTCATCATGTCAAATAACTATTTTCAGTCCACAATTGTCTGCTGATTGTTACCCTTCTTTCCTTGACCATTGCTTAGAGGTGACTGGACCTGCTATTAAACTTGTATTTTAATATCCAGAGTGCTATTACACGTTGTAATTTTGCAGTCTCTGCAGCATGTTTACATTTTCTTGTCTTTGTCACCCATTTTGGATTAACACTTCACCAGAAAACAAAATAATAGCAGGAAGTGAGGCTACTGTAGGGTAATCAAATGTATTAGTGAGCATCAGTTCAGCTGAGGAAAGCACAATGTGATGGTTCAGTGTTCAATGGCAGAGAGCATTTGCTAATATTTGGTCTACTGTACTGCCTCACTGGCCATGAGAACAATATGCAGGAGCTGTACTGCTCAATCTTAAAATAGATTTGCATATTTAAATACAAAAGTATTTAGACAAAACACGTTCTAATAAATCAGCACTGCACAGAAAGGTGCTCCAAGAGAAATGTATGCATAGAAAACACATCAAACATGACTTATAAATGCCACCCAGTAGGCAGCTCAAATGAAATTTTAATTCTTCTTCACAAGGACTCTTTACAACTCAAGATTCTGTAGCATAGGAGCATGATTTCTGTTCTGGTTCTAGCAGGAACATCCCTTTCTCTGCCCTGTCCAATGTCTAATGACATTTTTTTGGCCTGGGCTATTCAAGGTAGAAATGGACTCGGCAAATATTTTCTGATCAGCTGTTATGTGTAAGGCAGTATTCTAGGCTTTAAAAACTCTTACTTCTGAAAGAAGGAATGATTTCCAAGTTAGGTCCACTTTGTGAACAGACTTCTCTGTTCAGCTGGAACCCAGGGGACATTATGTTTCCTGGGCAGCACATTCTCCCTGCCAAAGCTCAGGATTTGACTGTTTAACTCCTGTTAACAGGTAATCCACCCTCCAATGAGGGATGACAACCTCATACTGCTTGCTAGTACGTAGTTGAAAGGGAGCAGATTTTTAAAAAGATGTTATATCCTCAATTTGAGATAGAGCAAGCTGAACCTAGGTAACTTTAAAATGTCCCCCAGAATGCCTAAAATCTGACAAAAAAAAGAACACTTGTTATTCCTTAGCAGTCTGTTAAGACATTAAAAAAGACTTGCTAAGTGACAAACAGCATATGCACACATGACATATTAAAATCATGAAAAACCCTTGGTTTGCTCAACAGGATGTGTTTCTAGCCCAACCTTGATGTTCGTGTTGTTTTGTTCTTGGTTTCCCTAAGTGCCATAGCAGACGAGAAACCTTCAGATGGCAAGACCTTGTTAAGAACATTATCAGCATTTTCAGGTCATACTGTAACATAACATTTGAAGTGACACGTTTCTTAAAAAGTGTTGTCTACTTTAGGTCTTTTTAATCTTTTGGATGTTTTTAAAGCAGGGGTGTCTAGTCTTTCCACTTCCCTGGGCCACACTGGAAGGAGAATTGTCTTGGTTACAAATAAAATACACCAATACTAATGATAGCTGACGAGCTTTAAAAAAAATCACAAAAAAACCCTCACTGTTTTAAGAAAGTTTACAGAATATTGTTGGGCTGCGTTCAAAGCCCAACACAAAGTCTTGGGCTGCATGTGGCCTGTGGGCCGCGGGTTGGACAAGATTGTTTTAAAGAAATATGATGTTTGTAATATTAGTACAATATCAAACCAAAACTAGGTTTCAGAGACATATTGTAAGATACCATAAAACATTAACATTCCTTGCAAGCCTTCCCCCATATGGCTCTTTTTAATGTATTCCATTTGAATTTGCCATATCTATGTCTAAATTGTGGAGAGGGGATGTCAAAGAGAAATGTAATTTAAAATTATCTGACCAAAACTGTGTGCTTAGTTTTGTCAAATTTTAGCATGCTACTCACTGTTAGATATCCAGTAATGAATATCATGAGATTCTGATTGCTTTCTTTTCAAAATAATATTTGTAGATTAGAAATGCTATTTACTCAGTATCTCTTTCTCAACAGGTGAATTATCTACACATTGTGTGCCTTTTGGTAATTTCACTGCTCATTAACACCTCTATCAATGGGGAGGCGGGAAAATGCAAGCTATGAGACAAAATTCTTGTTCTCCTTGTTAATAATATTGCAAGAGATTTAGAAAAGACTGTAATTAGCCTCTGACCACCATCTTGTCCACACGAATGGAAACAAGAGCTTCTTTGAAAATGGTACCAATGAACAAGGAAGAGCCCTGAGAAGGAAAGCAGGCAGGTAGTTTGTCATCACCACCCAGTTTACTTGTTTAGTGTATACTTTGGTTGTTTATGCAGTGCAACTTTGGAGGTATTCCTCAACATCGATTTCTATACCCAAAAGTCTGGTCTACTGACTGATGCTTGAAAAAAAATTAAAGACTTTTATTTCATAATCAGAAATAAGGCTAGAAGTCTTGGGAATGATAACAATGACATAAACACAGACTAAAGTATAGATTGTAGTACCCCAGAATTCTTTCTAAGGACAGATATTGAAAAAGGAGTGTCTTTAGATTTAAGGAAGAAAAACAAAAGGACAAAAGGATGCATTTATATTAAGGAATGAGGAAGTAAAACTGTGCCTAATCTGGAAAGTGGAGGAACATGAAAAAGAGACACTAAGCAAAAATAATTATTTTCACTATCTGTTCAGAGCCAGTCCCACCCATCATCTTAGTAATGTAGAAACAAAAACACTTTCCCTAAAGTCCTGGTTGTCATAAATGTTTGGAATGTCTTTTCAACATAAATACCAAGCATATGTTTAATGTGTTGATTTTTCTTAAGTCTGTTCAATTACTTTCCTAGTAAAAAGAAATAAACTCATTATAAAATGTCATACCTTTAAAAAGTCTCGCTAGCAAGCAGAAGTGCTTGTTTCCCCCATTATAGTTTCCTTAGAGAGTTGTTTGCATGTATTCTACTTAGTATTATAGAGATTGGAGGCAGAATTGCAGCATGGGTAAGAACATGAACTTTAGAAACACACTTAGTTCCAACATGGCACAAGTATACATATGTAACAAACCTGCACGTTATGCACATGTACCCTAGAACTTAAAGTATAATAAACAAACAAACAAAAAAAGTTACTAAAAAAAAAAAAAAAAAAGAAACAGACTTAGTTTTGATTATTAACTTTGTCATCTATAAGTTGTGTAACTTTGTACATGTTACTACTCTCTGCCTTAGTTTTCTTGTCTATAAATTGGTGAAAACAATAATGTGTCATGAAATTAAGAGGATTGAATGAGCCCGTATATGCAAAGTGCTCTGCACCAAGCCTGTCAGATTCTAAACACTCAGTAAATGAATGGTAGCCCTGTGGTTGATGGTGGTAATGGTGATTATGAGATTTAAACTTTTTAACTCAGTAAGTATAAGATCCTTAAGTTAAAGGACTGTGACTTACCTGTTTTTTTTTAATGTGCTTGAAATATAGGATCAAATTGCACAGAGTAAAGTATACTTAATTAGTTAAGTAGAGAATTTTAGAGTTTTTTGAATTAATTGGAGATAGTTCTTTTAAGTTGGTAAAAAATAATTACAGCCATGATATATTAAAAAGCAGATGTAATTGGATTATTTAAAAATATGTGATAACTTGAGTTGCTAATAAAGTATTACCCTCTATCCTTAGCAAACTAATGCAGCAACAGAAAACCAAATACCACATGTTCTCAGTTATAAATAGGAGGTAAATGTTGAGAACACAAGGACACAATGAAGGAAACAACAGACACTGGGGCCTACTGGAGGTTGGAGCCTGGGAGGAGGGAGAGAATCAGAAAAAATATCTATTGAGCACTAGGCCTAGTACCTATTACCTAGGATGAAAAAATAATCTGTACAACAAGCCCCTGTGACACAAATTTACCCATATAACAAACCTACACATGTGCCCTTGAACCTAAAATAAAAGTTAAAGAAATAAAGTATGACCACATAGAGGTCATTTGGAAACCTAATTTATTGATGAACTAACAAAGATTAAAGTTGTTAGCTTAAATGACATGAAGCAGTATTTCTAAGGTGTTTAAAAATTATTCTTATGAAATTGAATAAAAGTTTCTTTGTATATTTTATATGCTTTTTATGTCAACACTATTTTTAATTTTTATTTTTAATATAGCAGACATTAAGGAACACAGAAACCAAATCTGAAAGAGATTTTGTAAACTTATTTAATATTAGCAGAAATGAAAAGAACTGAGAATGTTTGTCTAAAATAATATAAAATTCTGGAGAGGAAGTAGCATCAATCTTAAAATATATATAGAACATTGATACGTGCTTTCAGTTGAGATTGTTTTGGCTGCAAGTGACAATAAATACAGCCCAAGCAAAATTAAAGGGGAAAAATAAAAGAATGCATTAGTTATACAACTGAAAAGTACAGGAAGTAGATCTGCTTTCATATTTGACTGTATATTTCAGGACCCAGTCACTTTTTCTTTCTGTTCTTCCTTAGTGTGTGTTAGCTGCATTTCCAGAGAGGCTCTTGCTTCCCATGGGCTAGATGGTGGTCAGAAGATCTCTACCTCCAAGACCCACTGAAACAATGAGTGTTTCTCTTGCTCAACAATTCAAAGTAAAACTCCTGGCCTGAATTAGGTTTTGTGCTGTTTACCTAAATAATAACTATG
This sequence comes from Macaca fascicularis, assembly GCF_037993035.2. Lineage (NCBI taxonomy): Eukaryota > Metazoa > Chordata > Mammalia > Primates > Cercopithecidae > Macaca > Macaca fascicularis. The sequence continues at coordinate 69,439,187 of NC_088380.1, read as the reverse complement.
GTCTTGTGAGTGCTACGCATTCATGTTTGAATCATAGGCCCACCCCTGGAGATAGTAGCAATCAACAATACCAGACCCAAATGTACTACAATTTGGTGAGCGGTGATACTCCAGAGAATAACTTGGGTGCTAGGTTCTGAGGAAAAGAAGGAGAATAGATAACTACTACAGCAGAGAAGAGGGAGGCCCTGTATTCTGTTTTGCTCAATGGGAAGGATCTGGAATCTATTGGGGAAAAAAAAAAAGTCATAAGACAGATTTCAGTTCAACAAAAAGAAACTCGTATTTAGAACTCATAAAGAACTGGCCCACCTGAAAGGCTAGAGTAGCTTGCTTTGAATTTCTTTTGAAGAAAAAGTAGCTTATTTTGAATTTCAACTTTGCTGAAAATTTGCTGCATCAATTTCTAGCTGACGATTTTATAACTCAAAAGGGAAGCCCATTGTTGGGAAGTATTTACTACCCAACATATTGAAGATTTAATTGTAATATAATTTCCTAGAAAGGTTAATTGACTTTCTTTCCTACAAACAATCATAAGCCTGTGAAGCTTGTCTTCAGGCTCGGGCTTGGTGGCAATCTGTGGGAGACTGGAGTAGACAGATGATCTTTAAGATCTTTTTTTTTTAGTCTGTAGGTGGTTACTAGATTTCTTCCGTTAAGTTTGGATGTGATAAAGAGATCATATGCTAAATCCTTTTAAGGGTATATATATAAAACAATATTACCTAGGGATTTGCTTGATGGAAGCACAGACGGTCCTAGAGGAAGAACCTTCCTCAGAAGGCAACATGCTTTACCAAGAATTCACATATAAACAACCTGGATGTCCATATAATTTTTTTTTATATTTTGATATTTAAACTTCAAAATATTTCCTTTTATTTTTCTTTTTGCAATTCTCCCTACTAAAGAAGATAAAGTCTACATCTCTCCAGTATCATAACTTTTATATGAGACTATATGATTAGAACTCAAAATCTCTCTAGTCTTTTTGTAATACGTTTATGCAAAATGCGATTTTTTTTCCATAAAAAAGGGAGGAACTCACAAAGGTGATATATGGTGAAAAATCACTAATTTTGGTCTTTAAATAATTTTCTGTCCATAGAGATTTAAACAGCAAATGAGGAAAAGGACGCAATAATTACTGAACATCAGTTGTGTACCAGGTGCTTTATACAATTGATCTAATGTAATCTCCACATTATCTATAGGTATAGCTATAATTAGCTCCATTAATACATGACAAACTCAAAGTTTATGAAAGTTTGCATATCTTGCCTGAAATAAGTCATTTAGCAAAATGTATGGTCTTGTCCAAGGTCATACTCATCAGCAGGCAGAGCCTAGATACAAATCTGAATCTATTTCTAAACCCACTCTCTTTTCAACATACTACATTGCCTAAGAAAGGAGATGAAACAAAAAAGAGTCTGTTTTCCAGTGATTCCAGAGAATACTGTGAAGTTTATTGTTTCCAATTTACTTGATATTTCTGTTGATCTTCAAATTTACTTGCATATATGGGAAGTATGGTTCTATGGGGAAATTAATAACTTCAGACTATTAATGCAAAGATGGAAATCACTATTGAATCCATAATTTAGTAAAAAATACAGAAAACATTGGTAATTCATTATATTATTTTATATAATGGTAGTGACAATGGTTTACGTAGTGACAATGGTTTCTGTAGGGTTCAGCATTCAACATTATTACTGTATATCACCTTCACTTTTTATTGCATTGGAATGGCCATATTTCCTTTTTCTTTATTCTTTTAAGAGTGAGCTCATTTAAAATTAGTATATGTGTTTAAAACTTTTTCTTTATTGAAATAAGGAAGAAAGTAGCTTGTTTTGAATTCCAACTTTGCTGAGAATTTGCTGCATCATTTTCTAGCTAAAGATTTTGTAACAACTCAAAAGGAAAGTCCTTTGCTGGGAAGTATTTACAATGCAAGATATTGAAGATTTAATTGTATTATTATTTCCTAGAAAGGTTAATTGACTTTCTTTCCCACAAACAATAATTGCACTCAGCTATGAGCTATATGGGCTTCAGCTTCTAAAATAAGAGCTGACACATGGAAAGTTATAATTTTATGAAAATAGGGGGGTGGAGCAAGATGGCCGAATAGGAACAGCTCCAGTCTCCAACTCCCAGCGCGAGCGACACAGAGGACCAGTGATTTCTGCATTTTCAACTGAGGTACTGGGTTCATCTCACTGGGGAGTGCCGGACGATTGGTGCTGGTCAGCTGCTGCAGCCCGACCAGCGAGAGCTGAAGCAGGGCGAGGCATTGCCTCACCTGGGAAGCGCAAGGGGGAAGGGAATCCCTTTTCCTAGCCAGGGGAACTGAGACACACAACACCTGGAAAATCGGGTAACTCCCACCCCAATACTGCGCTTTAAGCAAACAGGCACACCAGGAGATCATATCCTACACCTGGCCGGGAGGGTCCCACACCCATGGAGCCTCCCTCATTGCTAGCACAGCAGTCTGTGATCTACCGGCAAGGCAGCAGCGAGGCTGGGGGAGGGACGCCCACCATTGCTGAGGCTTAAGTAGGTAAACAAAGCCACTGGGAAGCTCGAACTGGGTGGAGCTCACAGCAGCTCAAGGAAACCTGCCTGTCTCTGTAGACTCCACCTCTGGGGACAGGGCACAGTAAACAATAACAAACGCAGCAGAAAACTCTGCAGATGCAAACGACTCTGTCGGACAGCTTTGAAGAGAGCAGTGGATCTCCCAACACGGAGGCTGAGATCTGAGAAGGAACAGACTCCCTGCTCAAGTGGGTCCCTGACCCCTGAGCAGCCTAACTGGGAGACACTCCCCACTAGGGGCAGTCTGACACCCCACACCTCACAGGGTGGAGTACACCCCTGAGAGGAAGCTTCCAAAGCAAGAATCAGACAGGTACACTCGCTGTTCAGCAATATTCTATCTTCTGCAGCCTCTGCTGCTGAACACCAGGCAAACAGGGTCTGGAGTGGACCTCAAGCAATCTCCAACAGACCTACAGCTGAGGGTCCTGACTGTTAGAAGGAAAACTATCAAACAGGAAGGACACCTACACCAAAACCCCATCAGTACATCACCATCATCAAAGACCAGAGGCAGATAAAACCACAAAGATGGGGAAAAAGCAGGGCAGAAAAGCTGGAAATTCAAAAAATAAGAGCGCATCTCCCCCGGCAAAGGAGCGCAGCTCATCGCCAGCAACGGATCAAAGCTGGACGGAGAATGACTTTGACGAGATGAGAGAAGAAGGCTTCAGGCCATCAAATTTCTCAGAGCTAAAGGAGGAATTACGTACCCAGCGCAAAGAAACTAAAAATCTTGAAAAAAAAGTGGAAGAATTGATGGCTAGAGTAAATAATGCAGAGAAGGTCATAAACGAAATGAAAGAGATGAAAACCATGACACAAGAAATACGTGACAAATGCACAAGCTTCAGTAACCGACTCGATCAACTGGAAGAAAGAGTATCTGTGATTGAGGATCAAATGAATGAAATGAAGCGAGAAGAGAAACCAAAAGAAAAAAGAAGAAAAAGAAATGAACAAAGCCTGCAAGAAGTATGGGATTATGTAAAAAGACCAAATCTACGTCTGATTGGGGTGCCTGAAAGTGAGGGGGAAAATGGAACCAAGTTGGAAAACACTCTTCAGGATATCATCCAGGAGAACTTCCCCAACCTAGTAGGGCAGGCCAACATTCAAATCCAGGAAATACAGAGAACGCCACAAAGATACTCCTCGAGAAGAGCAACTCCAAGACACATAATTGCCAGATTCACCAACGTTGAAATGAAGGAAAAAATCTTAAGGGCAGCCAGAGAGAAAGGTCGGGTTACCCACAAAGGGAAGCCCATCAGACTAACAGCAGATCTCTCGGCAGAAACTCTACAAGCCAGAAGAGAGTGGGGGCCAATATTCAACATTCTTAAAGAAAAGAATTTTCAACCCAGAATTTCATATCCAGCCAAACTAAGTTTCATAAGTGAAGGAGAAATAAAATCCTTTACAGATAAGCAAATGCTTAGAGATTTTGTCACCACTAGGCCTGCCTTACAAGAGACCCTGAAGGAAGCACTCAACATGGAAAGGAACAACCAGTACCAGCCATTGCAAAAACATGCCAAAAGGTAAAGACCATCCAGGCAAGGAAGAAACTGCATCAACTAACGAGCAAAATAACCAGTTAATATCATAATGGCAGGATCAAGTTCACAAATAACAATCTTAACCTTAAATGTAAATGGACTAAATGCTCCAATTAAAAGACACAGACTGGCAAACTGGATAAAGAGTCAAGACCCATCAGTCTGCTGTATTCAGGAGACCCATCTCACACGCAGAGACATACATAGGCTCAAAATAAAGGGATGGAGGAAGATTTACCAAGCAAATGGAGAACAAAAAAAAGCGGGGGTTGCAATACTAGTCTCTGATAAAACAGACTTTAAACCATCAAAGATCAAAAGAGACAAAGAAGGCCATTACATAATGGTAAAGGGATCAATTCAACAGGAAGAGCTAACTATCCTAAATATATATGCACCCAATACAGGAGCACCCAGATTCATAAAGCAAGTCCTTAGAGACTTACAAAGAGACTTAGACTCCCATACAATAATAATGGGAGACTTCAACACTCCACTGTCAACATTAGACAGATCAATGAGACAGAAAGTTAACAAAGATATCCAGGAATTGAACTCATCTCTGCAGCAAGCAGACCTGATAGACATCTATAGAACTCTCCACCCCAAATCAACAGAATATACATTCTTCTCAGCACCACATCGCACTTACTCCAAAATTGACCACATAATTGGAAGTAAAGCACTCCTCAGCAAATGTACAAGAACAGAAATTATAACAAACTGTCTCTCAGACCACAGTGCAATCAAACTAGAACTCAGGACTAAGAAACTCAATCAAAACCACTCAACTACATGGAAACTGAACAACCTGCTCCTGAATGACTACTGGGTATATAACGAAATGAAGGCAGAAATAAAGATGTTCTTTGAAACCAATGAGAACAAAGACACAACATACCAGAATCTCTGCGACACATTTAAAGCAGTGTGTAGAGGGAAATTTATAGCACTAAATGTCCACAAGAGAAAGCAGGAAAGATCTAAAATTGACACTCTAACATCGCAATTAAAAGAACTAGAGAAGCAAGAGCAAACACATTCGAAAGCTAGCAGAAAGCAAGAAATAGCTAAGATCAGAGCAGAACTGAAGGAGATAGACACACAAAAAACCCTCCAAAAAATCAATGAATCCAGGAGTTGGTTTTTTGAAAAGATCAACAAAATTGACAGACCACTAGCAAGACTAATAAAGAAGAAAAGAGAGAAGAATCAAATCGACACAATTAAAAATGATAAAGGGGATATCACCACCGACCCCACAGAAATACAAACTACCATCAGAGAATACTGTAAACACCTCTATGCAAATAAACTGGAAAATCTAGAAGAAATGGATAATTTCCTGGACACTTACACTCTTCCAAGACTAAACCAGGAAGAAGTTGAATCCCTGAATAGACCAATAGCAGGCTCTGAAATTGAGGCAATAATTAATAGCCTACCAACCAAAAAAAGTCCAGGAGCAGATGGATACACAGCTGAATTCTACCAGAGGTACAAGGAGGAGTTGGTTCCATTCCTTCTGCAACTATTCCAATCAATAGAAAAAGAGGGAATCCTCCCTAACTCATTTTATGAGGCCAACATCATCCTGATACCAAAGCCTGGCAGAGACACAACAAAAAAAGAGAATTTTAGACCAATATCCCTGATGGACATCCATGCAAAAATCCTCAATAAAATACTGGCAAAGCGGATTCAGCAACACATCAAAAAGCTTATCCACCATGATCAAGTGGGCTTCATCCCTGGGATGCAAGGCTGGTTCAACATTCGCAAATCAATAAACATAATCCAGCATATAAACAGAACCAAAGACAAGAACCACATGATTATCTCAATAGATGCAGAAAAGGCCTTTGACAAAATTCAACAGCCCTTCATGCTAAAAACGCTCAATAAATTCGGTATTGATGGAACGTACCTCAAAATAATAAGAGCTATCTATGTCAAACCCACAGCCAATATCATACTGAATGGGCAAAAACTGGAAAAATTCCCTTTGAAAACTGGCACAAGACAGGGATGCCCTCTCTCACCACTCCTATTCAACATAGTGTTAGAAGTTCTGGCTAGGGCAATCAGGCAAGAGAAAGAAATCAAGGGTATTCAGGTAGGAAAAGAAGAACTCAAATTGTCCCTGTTTGCAGATGATGACATGATTGTATATTTAGAAAATCCCATTGTCTCAGCCCAAAATCTCCTTAAGCTGATAAGCAACTTCAGCAAAGTCTCAGGATACAAAATTAATGTGCAAAAATCACAAGCATTCTTATACACCAGTAACAGACAAACAGAGAGCCAAATCAGGAATGAACTTCCATTCACAATTGCTTCAAAGAGAATAAAATACCTAGGAATCCAACTTACAAGGGATGTAAAGGACCTCTTCAACGAGAACTACAAACCACTGCTCAGTGAAATCAAAGAGGACACAAACAAATGGAAGAACATACCATGCTCATGGATAGGAAGAATCAATATCGTGAAAATGGCCATACTGCCCAAGGTAATTTATAGATTCAATGCCATCTCCATCAAGCTACCAACGAGTTTCTTCACAGAATTGGAAAAAAACTGCTTTAAAGTTCATATGGAACCAAAAAAGAGCCCGCATCTCCAAGACAATCCTAAGTCAAAAGAACAAAGCTGGAGGCATCACCCTACCTGACTTCAAACTATACTACAAGGCTACAGTAACCAAAACAGCATGGTACTGGTACCAAAACAGAGATATAGACCAATGGAACAGAACAGAGTCCTCAGAAATAATACCACACATCTACAGCCATCTGATCTTTGACAAACCTGAGAGAAACAAGAAATGGGGAAAGGATTCCCTATTTAATAAATGGTGCTGGGAAAATTGGCTAGCCATAAGTAGAAAGCTGAAACTGGATCCTTTCCTTACTCCTTATACGAAAATTAATTCAAGATGGAGTAGAGACTTAAATGTTAGACCTAATACCATAAAAACCCTAGAGGAAAACCTAGGTAGTACTATTCAGGACATAGGCATGGGCAAAGACTTCATGTCTAAAACACCAATGTGTTTAGACATGGCAGCAATGGCATGCAAAAGCAATGGCAGCAAAAGCCAAAATTGACAAATGGGATCTCATTAAACTAAAGAGCCTCTGCACAGCAAAAGAAACTACCATCAGAGTGAACAGGCAACCTACAGAATGGGAGAAAATTTTTGCAATCTACTCATCTGACAAAGGGCTAATATCCAGAACCTACAAAGAACCCAAACAAATTTACAAGAAAAAAACAAACAACCCCATCAAAAAGTGGGCAAAGGATATGAACAGACATTTCTCAAAAGAAGACATTCATACAGCCAACAGACACATGAAAAAATGCTCATCATCACTGGCCATCAGATAAATGCAAATCAAAACCACAATGAGATACCATCTCACACCAGTTAGAATGGCGATCATTAAAAAGTCAGGAAACAACAGGTGCTGGAGAGGATGTGGAGAAATAGGAACACTTTTACACTCTTGGTGGGATTGTAAACTAGTTCAACCATTATGGAAAACAGTATGGTGATTCCTCAAGGATCTAGAACTAGATGTACCATATGACCCAGCCATCCCATTACTGGGTATATACCCAAAGGATTATAAATTATGCTGCTATAAAGACACATGCACACGTATGTTTATTGCGGCACTATTCACAATAGCAAGGACTTGGAATCAACCCAAATGTCCATCAGTGACAGATTGGATTAAGAATATGTGGCACATATACACCATAGAATACTATGCAGCCATAAAAAAGGATGAGTTTGTGTCCTTTGTAGGGACATGGATGCAGCTGGAAACCATCATTCTTAGCAAACTATCACAAGAACAGAAAACCAAACACCGCATGTTGTCACTCATAAGTGGGAACTGAACAATGAGATCACTTGGACTCAGGAAGGGGAACATCACACACCGGGGCCTATCATGGGGAGGGGGGAGGGGAGAGGGGGGAGGGATTGCTTTGGGAGTTATACCTGATGTAAATGACGAGTTGATGAGTGCAGCACACCAATAAGGCACAAGTATACATATTTAACAAACCTGCACGTTATGCACATGTACCCTACAACTTAAAGTATAATAATAATAAATAAATTAAAAAAAAAAAAAACTTAAAAAAAAAATTTCATGAAAATAAATTATTTTCTCATTTATGAAAACTTTGATGTACATCTATGTTAAGGAAAGGTTTTTAAGAATTTTGAGGGCATTAAACAAAAAAAAAGAGAAACATCCCAGCACCCATGAAAGGCGACTGGTAGACAGGGATCTTGGAATGTTTCCTGCTTGTCAGATGTGTTCTTTGGAGCCTGTTAGTACAATATTAATTTCACATTATATCTGATCCTCATTAAATAAATTCCTGTTGTATTATACATCTTACGGTATGTTTAAAAGAGTTTACATCTTGCTGTGGAAAGTTAAACGTTTTCATGAGATCTTGGTTGAACTTTTAGGAACAACACACGCTTCTTACCTGTTGATAGGTCTGACTGTGGGTAATAAAAAGAATACTGTGTTCCTTACTTTCTTTGTGGGGTCAACTGTTTAAAAACAGAAAGACACACATATCTTCCAAGAGCCCACGAGGATTATGGCTTGGGTAAGAATGAACTGCAGTACTGTATCTAAGTGATACAACAGAGTATGCTATCAAGAGGACAGGATTTGCATGTATTTGCATGTACTCTGCAACTTTAAGACTGTGTGACCTTAGGCAATTTACTTCCTTATCTGTAAAATGGAAATAAAAGTAACTATATTGTGGGGTTGGTATAAGAATCGAAAGACCTAATATATATGGGTGCCCAGTAGATAGTAGCCACTCCATAATTTTTTACTGTAACTTGATTTAAGAGAATGAGAAGGATGCAGGTTATCTGTGGAGAGGACACTCAAAAGGAAAAATTTAATATTTATGATTGATCATTGTTTTGCTACTTAAGTGAATGTAACTATTATATATAAAATATCACAAACTTCAGAGGTGAAAGACCTGGGTTCCTGGGTTCTAGTAACAATAGCTACTACCTAGCTCTGTAGGTAAGTTGGTTATCATTTCTATAAAAGGAGGTTGTTAGGCTAGTTTTGGTTTTCTAGATCTTATTTTAATTTTTAATTTATTTTAAATGGCTCTTTAAAATATGAATTTTATTTTTTAAATCCACATATGTAATATGTCTATCCATTCATATTTAGTAAGAAACATTTGATGAGAAGCTAACACTGTACAAGGCACTGCTGTAGGCATAGCATATATAAAGACAGCAGTCCTTGTCCTCAAAAATCCTGCAGGGGAGATAGATAAGTATAGATCCCCAAACAGAAACAATGACCACATGAGACTTCAGAAAATAGTCAACTCATTCATATAAGAGGAAAAGAGAGTCATCTATGTTTACTCAGTTACTCGTATAATTTTTTTGAATTTCTATTGAATGTCAGGTATTGTGATAACTACTGTGATATTCATGGAATTTATAAGCAGAGTTTTTCAGAAGAAATTGGATGTACTTTCTGAAGAGAAAAATGTAGGCTGAAAACAAATGCTTTGGGATTTGAAGTCATGCAGACAGATGAGCTTCTGGGGAACTCCAACATTTAAGGAGTGGGCAGAAGAAATGTGCTCCCAAATAATTCTGAAAAAGAGATTTTAAGGAAGTGAGGGAAATACAGGAGTTATCTGGGTTGTGGAAGCCCTGATAGCAGAGGGTTTCTTGAAGGGAAAATGGACAAATGGTGGTGAGAAAATATTATAAGATATGAATTTAACAGTTGGAAGTATTTTGATATCCGTAAGAAGAGTCTTAGTGAATGGGCCAGGGTGGAAAAAATGTTAAAGTATGTTGAAGAATAAAGAGCACATATATAGACATTTTTAGAAATCCAGCCGGAGTAAATTATTGCTTTAAGAATTTGATCGTGAAGGCAGGACAAGATTGTGCAATGTTCTGATGGAGAGCATTAGATAGAATGTTCAGAGGATCAAAGACATGGAGATTAGATTCCAGACTTCTAGAGTGTTTGCCTAGCTCTCTCCTCCTAATTCTTTACTATATCCCTTCAATATGGAAATATCCAAATTTTATTTTAATTTCTGTGGTTGGTACTATTTAATCTACTCAACCAGTACGTAGGTAACATTTTAAGGGGCTCTGCTAGTGCTCTGAAGTGCCTTTGTATTTCACCAGGAGTTAGCAAGACTTACAGTCAAACAATGATGTATGTATTGAAATGTGTGCCTTGAATAAGGTCATGTGTCTCTGTAGAATCTACTCTAGGGATTTTTTTTTTCTATGAAAGAGCAATGAAGCAGCTTCCCTTTGTGGAAATTTGACAGAGTTCAGTTAAAGCTCTCACAGTAAGTACTATGATTCAAATATTTGTCTCCTCCAAAAGTCATGCTGAAATTTAATCCTCAATTTGGTAATATTGAGAGCCAGGGGTTTTAACTAGTCTCTGCTCTCATGAATGGATTAATCATGAATAAATGGATTAATGCGTTATGGGAAGAGAACTGGTGGTTTTATAAGAAGAGGAAGAGAGACCTGAGCTGATATACTAGCATGTTCAGTCCCCTACCAAGCAATACCTTGTGCCACTTGGGACCCTCCAGAGAGTTCCCACCAGGAAGAAGGCTCATACCAGATTCAGTCCCCTGATTTTGGACTTCTCAGCCCCCGTAACTGTAAGAAATAAATTCCTTTTCTTTTAAATTACCCAGTTTCAAGTTTTCTGTTACAAGCAACAGAAAACAGACTAAAACAGTAAGCCCAAGAATTTTGAAAAACTTCATTTTGACCTAGTTAACATTTATTTAGTAATATATCTTCAGCTTTTTTTCTTCATCCTTCCCTAGGGAATGAATTGCAGAGGTATATGAGCTAAAATATTTCCCTGATTTCAGCTTTAACCTAATATGCTGATCTCCAACTCAGAAGAACCTGTGGTTTGGACACAATACAGTCTGTAGTTTTTGAAAACAGGATGATAATCATGGTGAGGGGAGTCTATAGCCTTCTGGTCTCTGGAGAGGTTAGATCAGCAGGCAGGCTGTTAGTATAAATACGGCTGAGCCTTCAGCTGGCTTGTCTTGCCAGGAGGCTTTTTTAAAATAATTTTTTAAAATTTATTTATTTTAGTCTGTTCCAATGGACAACACTGCTTCTGCTTCTGGATAGTCCTTTTTTTTTTTTCTTTTTTCCCTGAACACATTCCACCCCTCCCCAACTTTAATAGTTTAACAAATCTCACATGGCAAAAGTATCACAGCTTTTGACTAGGCACAGTTCCTGTTTCTCCATAGGAGACATTCTCATGGCAGCACTTGCCTCATTTCCATTTGTCTTCCTGGAATCTCACATCCTACGTTTGTGCAAATCACTCAGATGTGTCTGCCAGTCCTCTTGCTAGGAAGCAGGTACTTTACTCTCCCAGTGTTGAGACATCTAAGAAAGCAACTCTTGTTATTAGATACCTTTTTAAAGAGAGAAACTGTTCATTTTGGACAGCAATTCTTATCTCTTAAAAGGAAGAAACTGAAGTATAAAAGAACTGTGTTTTATACTCAGTTATAGGCACACGTTAAGGGATCTATGTGAAGACTAGGAAAATAATAATGTGTATCTAGTTAAATGTTGTATCATTTTGAAAAATATGACTTATAACTTAGTAAAGGCACACTTGATGAGACTTAGTGTATTGTAGCCAAATCCTGTAAGGTTAGAAAAATTGATAGATTTGCTTTGCTCTGACCGATGGAATTTTGTCAGTGAATTTCTTATTTTAACTTGGGTAGTAAGAGTCAGCCTTTACTGAAACGCTGCAGAGTGCTACAAAATGATGAAACTATGAGTCTATTCTAAAGGAAAAATGACCTGTTTTTTTAGAGTCTCATGTGTCACTGAAGAAGGCTCCATGAATATGCAGCAAAAAAAGAATTGTGAGGGAGAAGAGGTAATTGTGGTGTGTTGGGGTGGCAACACTTATCTTCTTAAGAGGTGGTAGGCTTAGGTAGAGTTTAGCATGAGCACAACTGGGATAAGTCCCCCAAGAATCTCAGAAACCTTTAATTTATACATTCTGTGAGAATGTAACATGAGATGGAGATTGAGGTCTCTGAGGTGGGCAATGGGCACCGCAGTGAGAGAAAATAATGGATGTCTTAGTCTTATTTTGAAAAGTTGCTTGTCATTACACTTTTGGGGGTAGTTTGGAGGTAGCAGGATAGCCTGAAATATGGTATGGATGCAATGCAAGTTTATTATTATTTCATTATCTATTACTTTTTTATTACTTGTTCATGTTTAGTTAGAGTTATAATGTTTACCTTGGGAGCTTGTTGCTGTTTGCTTTGAAAAATTAATTATGTTTACAAATGGGGTTTGGCATGAAATGAATGCAGTTTTGTAATTAAGAATAATTTATTCCTGTCCCCAGTTTCATTGATGAAGAAACTGAGGTTCAAAGAGACTGAGTGACTGGTCCAGGGACACACAAAAATTTGTTGGCTAAGAAGGCAACAAATTGGTAATGTGATTCTCCATTCCATACTTTTTCTACTGCTTCACATTTGCCATACACCCTAAATGATTTAGTTGTGTGTGTGTTTGTGTGCATGTGTGTGTGTCAGGCGTGTGCCACAAAGTTGGTCATATTGCATGTGCCACATGATACTTGTGTAGGAGGATTTCTAATACCAGAAGAGTATCTACTGCTAAAAGTACTAAATTTCTAAGTAGTAATGGGAGGCTATTGAATAACATAAAATTGTACTTGAAAGTGAGATCACTTTTATGCCTATAGATATTTCACTAAACTTTTATATACACAAATACAGATTTGCTTTAAGGAAAAAATAATTGTGTATTTTAGACTTTATAGTTTTTCTTTCTTTCTTTCTTTCTTTCTTTCTTTCTTTCTTTCTTTCTTTCTTTCTTTCTTTCTTTCTTTCTTTCTCTTTTCTTTCTTTTCTTTCTTCTTTCTTTGTTTCTCTCTATTCTTTTCTTTATTCTCTTCTCTTTCTTTTTCTCTCTCCTCCTCCCATTCTCCCTCCCTTCCTTCCTTCCCTTTTCCTCCCTCCATCAAATGGTATCAAAATGGCAGAGTGACTGACCTAACTCTAACCTGGTGTTTAGTACGGAGCTGGTGGTCAGTAAATATTTGTTGCTTTTATTGATGCTTATATAGCTTCATGCCAAGTTTTGATTCAAAATATGAACTCAAATAGGGACCAGATGGTTGATGCTTAAATACTCTACTCATAGGGTAGAAATGTAAGGATCTGGGATGCAGGCATTAAAGGAAGGTGAGGGGCGGAGCTGCATAAGGAAAATGTTGTTTTATTATGCAGATAAAGTTTCCCAGGAAATATCTTAGAACTTCCCTCAGAAAAATAGATGAAAAGTATGTCTGAGCATGGCAACAATCCCAGTTTCTCCTCTTCTCTGATGGTTTATCTTTCCTGGTTTTTTGATAAGATCCCCAGGAAGAGAGTGTAAGACAGTTGCATTTCTTTTAGAAAGAAGCTTTCTTGGTCAAATAAGAAAATTCCAGAGAGAATCCCTCCTTACACCTGGAGGGGCTGGGAACAAGAGAAGGTTACAGGGACCTTGGTTCTGAGAACCTTCAAAGGCCTCTACATGTTTAAAGAGCCAGCCTTTGGGGAATCACTTTCTAAGACCCAAAAATAGAACCTCTGGCAACTTAGTGAAGCACAAGGTGAGTGTGACTGGCACCTTTCTCTTTGGCAACATATTAAATTCATGATGTGCATTTCTTGAAATCTCCTCCTATTCTGTTCCTCAAATTCCTAAGTGGCCTTCAGTAGATCTAAGGCACCCTGCACCTCCAGCTACTCCCTCTACAGTGCTTCTTTCTTTATAATGTTTCCAGATCATTTTCCAACCTCTCACCTTCTATTTTCATATTTGCTAACAGCAATTGCATCAGAGTATAAATGACTATTTTAATCATTGCAAAAACATATTTATTTTCTTAAAATATTCCTTTTCTTTAAGAATGAGGACTATGTTACCATGGGAATTTCCTGCATCAAATAACAGGGACATATTTTGACTAAGCGTCACTCAAGCACTCAAGAATGGAGAGCAGCCTGTCCCTTCATTAGGGAGTTCCTTGACTTCCTATCTGAAGAGGCAAAAAAGAAGTGCCATCATTGATTTTGGAAAGGGCTATGGGGATCATCTCTTCTTTTAATCTGAACATTCCTGGAAATGAGATTCTGAAATATAGCCACTGCCCTAATCTCCTAGAAGTATTAGTTTTGGGAAAAAGTAAAAGTAAAGTCCCTATTTCCTTTACCAATAATGGGTTAAGATAAAGTACTTTATCCCTATTATAGTTAAAATGTTGGCATTATGAAATTGTTTTATTCAATAGAAATGAAAGAGAAAGGGGTGGTTAAATTATTACATACATAAAGTGTGGATATGTCTATAGTTGTATGGAATGGGAAGAAGTGATAGGCAGAATAACAGCTCTGAAAGATGTCTATACTCTTATCCTTAGAATCTGTAAATATGTTACTTTACATGGCAAAAGATATTTTGCAAATGTGGTTAAGATTAAAGACATTGAGAAGAGGAGGTCATCCTGGGTTATTCTGATGGTCCTAATATAAGCACATAATTCCTTCAAAGCCGAGAACCTTCCTGGCTGTAGAAAACAAGGGAAATGACAGCATGAGAAGGACACAACCTGCAGTTAACTGGCTTTGAAGTTGCAAGAAGGGATCATAAGCCAAGGAATGTGGGCAGAAGCCAGAAAGCTGTAAAAGGGAAGGACACAAATTCTACCCAAGAGCCTCCAGAAATTAATGAAGTCTAGCTGATAACTTGATTTAAGCCCAGTGATACCCAGGTTGAACTTCTGATTTGAAGAACTGTAAGAGAAGGATTTGTTGAGAAGAGTGCTGACATTTTAAGTGAATTCTGATCAACTACTGAATGAGGTTAATAGCAATAGTTAACACTTTTATAATGCCTCATATATACTAGACATTTTTATAAGCATATCGTAGTCCATTCTCACACTGCTATAAAGATACTACTGGAGATTGGGTAATTAATACAGAAAAGAGGTTTGCTTGACTCACAGTTCCACATGGCTGGGAGGCCTCAGGAAACCTAAAATCATGGTGGAAGGTGAATGGGAAGCAAGGCATGTCTTACATGGCAGCAGGAGAGAGAGAGAACATGAAGAGTGAACTGCCAAACACTTAAAACCATCAGCTCTCATGAGAACTCACTCACTATCATGAGAACAGCATGGAGAAAATTATTCTTGTGACCCAGTCACCTCTCAACAACTCCCTTCCTCAACACCTGTGGTTTACAATTCCAGGACACAGAGCCAAACCATATCACATATTAACTGTCAAGAATCTAATGTCTTCTCATTCTTAACATAATTTTGCAGAAGATAAAACCAAGACAGAGAGATTAATTAACCTGCACAAGATCATACAGTTGGGATATTGTGGAGCCAGAATTTGAACTCAGACCATATGGCTGCAGTGTGTATCTTTAGAATCAGGTTATAGTATTGGTGGTCTTAGTCACTACATCATAATGTATTATTACTCCCCTTTTACAGATGGTGTGTTAGTCTGCTCTCATGCTGCTAATAAAGACATACATGAGACTGGGTAATTTATAAAGAAAAAGAGGTTTAATGAACCCATAGGTCCACATGGCTGGGGAGGCCTCACAATCATGGTGGGAAGGTGAAGGAGAAGCAAAGTCATATCTTATGTGGCAGCAGGCAAGAGAGCGTGTGCAGGGGAACTGGCCTTTATAAAACCATCAGATCTCCTGAGACTTATTCACTAACACAAGAACAGCATGAGATAAATCACCCCCGTGATTCAATTACTTCTGGCCAGGACCCTCCCATAACATATGGGGATTATGAGAGGCACAGTTCAAGATGAGATTTGGGTGGGGACACAGCCAAACAATATCAGATGGCAAAACCAAAGTGACAAGAAGTCTGGTTTCTTGCCCAGATTCACAAAGCCAGTGCAGAAACTATGACTGCTCCATTTCATCAGAAATGTCCTTTCTTCCTTCATTTCTTTCTTCCTTATCTCTTTCCTTTTAAGAAACAGGAGGCTTTGGAATAAGGAAAATGTATTGTCTACTTATTTATCTAAATGTGAGAGAAAAGGAGACTTTCATGCTGAAACAATGTTCTTAGCTCATTAGAAAGTATGGCAAAATAGTCTGTGATCAAATAGGTGGAATTTTAGCCATGTTGCATTTTCTATCAACACACCTTTATTCTTCAAATATAAAATAAACGGTTTTAATGTATGCAAATAATTTGTGCTTTTTGTAAGCTATTTTTGAAATACGGAATGTAGAATGAAAACTATCATTCCACATTTACTCCCCAGAGACAATCATTTTCATTTTTTCCTACTCCTCTCTTTGCTGTACACATATTTTATAGTTGAAATTTACCTATTTTTACAATGTAGTAGCCTGTTTTTCCATTTAGTAGGGCAACATAAACATACCCTCATATGAATGTAAACTCTTCATGAGTAATTCTTCCAATGGGTATATTGTATTGCATATTAAGTAGCATAGCCACTTAACCATTCTTCTACTATTGGAATGTAAGAATATTGCTACAATCTCACCAACATCTTAATTTTAAAAACTGCTATTCTACTGTGCAGAAAATATTTTATTAAAATAATTGCCTCTTAAGATTTTTCACACCCACCTTCTCAATGTGAAACTAAACAAAACAAAATAATTCTCGCCCACTTACTTTGTAGAAAACAACAGCTCTCACTTAAGATGAAATCATAGAGTGGCTGCAGAAAAATGGGATTGCTTGTTGACTCTAACTGAACCAGAAGCTAAGCCTACATATTTCATGAAGAACTGAATGTGGGGGGAAAATATGATGTAAACTTGGGAGCTACTAATGAGGACAAATTAAAAAAAAGTTCAGTTTGCCAAGATCTTGGAATGCCACAAATAGAGGGAGAATTAAATAGAGTCTAGAGAGTTATTTTCTTTTATGTGTAGTTAGTTACCCTTTTGTTTGCTTTAATTTGTTGCCTCTTAATTAGTATTCCTTATTGAATCAGGATTATAAGTTATTATTATATTAAGGAGGCTAGTTTGCTAACTCTATGAATGTGGTTTTATGTTTGGACTCCTGCTTTAGGCACTCCTTCAGTTTTGTTGTTTTATTTTTGCAGACCCTAGCACAACACTGTAGTTATCTTGAAATGTTAGATTAACTTTTAGAAGTGCAGACTCTGAAGCCAGATATGAGTAAAAAACTGCTCTTATGTTTATTAACTGTGCATCCTTGGACAAGTTATCTAACTCCTCAAAGCCTTAGTTTCCTTATTTAGAAAACTGAGATAACAATAGGACCTACATTGTATAGTTGCAAGAGAATTAAATGAGGCATTGCAAACAATGACAGTGCCTAATAAAAGATCAGTAACTAATAGTTGTTACTATCATCATCATCCTCATCATCACACCATCCTCCTCCTCCTCCTCATTATCATCAATATAATTTCTTTATCTTTCTGATTTTTGTGCATGATTTACTTCTGCCTCAACTACGTGGTTGAGAAACTCTAGTTCTCACTTCCTTATCTTTCTTCATTCATTCATTCATTCATTCATTCATCAATAAACATTCATCTAGAACAAAATAGATAAAGTCTGGACACAAGAAACTTATACACTTGTAAGAAAAGATCAATAATGAACAAATAAGCAAATAAATATTTAGCATGTCACGTAGTATTGTGATGGGGACAAACAGAACAAGGCCAGGTACACATGGAGGGATAAAAGTCAGAATGGGGTTACATGGGGGGAAGGTAGGTTATTATTCACACAAAGTGGTAAAAAGCTCTGACAAATGTCAACTGAGCTGTCTTAAACAGAATGAGAGAAGAACGCAAAATTCCCAATGGAGAAATATGCCTAGTATTTTCAAAATCTAGCAAGAGAGACTGTGTGGAAAGAATAGAGTCATCCTATGGAAGAGTAGAAAGAGATGAAGTCAGAACGTGGGGGCGAGGCAGAACACATAGGGCTCTGTAGGCCACCATAGGTCACTGTGGGGGCTTTGAGTTTTACCTGAGTGAGATGGGAAGCCACTGAATGAAAATGAGCAGAAGAATGACCAGTTAAAGACAGAGGTGGGGGATAAGATAGAGGAGACTATTTAAATAACTCAGGTGAGACAAAGTGGTAGCTTGGACCAGGTGGTAGTAGTGGTTGTAGTGATAGAGAATTGGTTGGATTCTTGATATATACATACATACATATGTATAGAACTATCATCTTCTTCTTAATGCACTGACCTTATAAATAGGTGTAAAACAAACTAGTGGTCCTTTTCTTTTTGTTTCCAGTAGCTGCACTTATTCTTTTGTTCTTTAGAATGCTCTTTTTATTTTTTGTTGTTAACAATTTTTTGTTGTTAACATTTTTTTTGTTGTTAATTGTTGATATGGTTTGGCTCTGTGTCTGCACTCAAACCTAATCTCAAATTGCAATCCCAATGTGTCAAGGGAGTGAGGTGATTGGATCATGGGGGTGTTTTCCCCCACACTGTTCTCATGGTAGTGAGTGCATTCTCATGAGATCTGCTGGTTTCATAAGTATTTGGAAGTTCCTCCTTCACTGTTCTGTCTCCTGCCACCATGTAAGATGTGCCTGCTTCCCCTTCTGCCATGATTGTAAGTTCCCTGAGGCCTCCCCAGCCAGGTGGAACTGTGAGTCAACTAAATGATTTTGTTTATAAATTACCCAGTCTTGGGTATTTCTTTATAGCAGTCTGAGAATGTACTCACTCCTACAGTAAATTGGTACTGCAGAGAGTGGGGAATTGGTATAAAGATAACCTGAAGATGTGGAAGCAACTTTGGAACTGGGTGACAGGCAGAGGTTTGAACAGTTTTGAGGGCTCAGAAAACGACAGGAAGATATGGAAGGGTTTGGAACTTCCTAGAGCCTTGGAAGTCTCAGATGACAGGAAGTTGCAGGAAAGTTTGAAACTTCCTAGAGACTTGCTGAATGGCTTTGACCAAAATGTTAATACGCATCTTAACAATAAGGTCCAGGCTGAGGTGATCTCAGATGAAGATAAGGAACTTGGAAACTGGAGTAAAAGTCACTCTTGCTATGCAAAAAGACTGGTGACATTTTGACCCTGCCCTAAAGATCTGTGGAACTTTGAATTTAAGAGAGATGATTTAGAGTATCTGACGGAAGAAATTTCTAAGCAGCAAAGCATTCAAGAGGAAGCAGAGCATAAAATTTGGAAAATTTGCAGCCTGATCAGGAGCAAAGAAAAACCCAGTTTCTGGAGAGAAATTCAAGTCAGTTGCAGAAATTTGCATAAGTAACCAGGAGCCAAATATTATTCACCAAGACAATGGGGAAAAGGTCTCCAGGGCATGTCAGAGACCTTCACAGCTACCTCTCCCTTCACAAGCCTTGAGGTCCAGGAGCAAAAAAAAAAAATGGTTTTTTGGGCCAGTCCCAGGGCTCTGCTGCTTTATGTAGCCTCAGAACTTGGTGTAATGCATCCCAGCCACACCAACTCCAGCCTTGGCTAAAAGGGGCTAAGGCACAGCCTGGACCATTGCTTCAGAGGGTGCAAGCCCCAAGTCTTGGTGGTTTCCAAGTCATATTAGGCCTGCAGGTGTACAGAATTCAAGAATTGAGGTTTGGGAACCTCCATCTGGATTTCAGAGGATGTATGGAAATACCTGGATGTCCAGAAAGAAGTTCACTGTGGGGGTGGAGCCCTCAGGGACAACTTCTGTTGGAGCAGTGTGGAAGGGAAATGTGGGGCTGGACCTCCCACATAGAGTGCCCACTGGGGTACTGCCTAGCGGTGCTGTAAGAAGAGGGCCACTGTCTTCCAGATCCCAGGATAAGAGATACACCAACAGCTTGCACCATGTGCCTGGAGAAGCTGTGGACACTCATTGCTAGACATGAAAGCAGCCAGGGATGGGTTGGGGGCAGGGGAGCACTGCACCTTGCAAAGCCACAGAGGTAGAGCTGTCCAAGACTATGAGAGTCCACGTCTTGCATCAGAATGCCTTGGATATGAGACATGGAGTCAAAGGAGATCATTTTGGAGCTTTAAGATTTAATGATTGCCTTGCCAAACTTCAGACATGCATGGGCCTGTAGCCCCTTGCAAATTTGGCCAATTTCTCCATTTGGAATGGGAGCATTTACCCAATGTCTCTATTTCCACTATATCCAGGAAATAACTAACTTGCTTTTCATTTTACAGGTTCATAGGCAGAAGGGACTTGCCTTGTTTCAGATGAGACTTTCAAGTGTGGACTTCCAAATTAATGCTTAAATGAGTTAAGACTTGGGGGACTGTTGGGAAGGCATTATTGTTTTGAAACATGAAAAGACATGAGATTTAGGAGGGGCCAGGGTGGAAATACATGGTTTGGCTCTGTGTTCCCACCCAAATCTCATCTTGAATTGTAATCCCCACATGTTGAGGGAGGGAAGTGATTGGATCATGGGGGTGATCCTCCCCCAACTCAGTATTTCTTATGATAGTGAGTGACTTCTCATGAGATCTGATGGTTTTATAAGTATTTGAAAATTCCTCCTTCACTCTTCTCTCTCCTGCCATCCTGTAAGACTTGCCTTCTTCCCTTTCTGCCATGATTGTAAGTTTCCTGAGGGCTCCCTAGCCATGCAGAACTGTAAGTCAATTAAACCTCTTTCCCTTATAAATTACCCAGTCTTGCATATTTCTTTATAGAAGTGTGAGAATGGACTAATACAATTATTGCTAACAATTTTAGTATCTTGTCACTGTCATTCATCTTCCCTCTTCATCATCCTCTAACCACCTGGTTCCCCTTCCTTTAAGTCTCTGGATTCTCCAAAATTGTTTTAGACTGGAGAACTGTTGAGCACCTGAAAGTCTTTCAAATGTTCTTGACTTAGTTTGAACATGAGCAAGTCCCAGTGCTATATTTCCCTGATCTTTTTCAGTTGAAATGGAACTCGGTCTATCTTCTTTGTGATTGTTTTTGCTTCCAGCATCATTTTTCTGAGGCAATTCACACTAAGTAGAGAAGTGCTTTGCCTTACCCTCTTAATTTCCATTTAAGGGACTGGTGATAGAAAAGTCTGTGGAAATGATTTTTTTTTAATGTCCTTCGACTCTAAATATGTACAGTTGAGTGAATTTAAATATGCTGTGATATTTAAGGTGCATGGATTGTATTAGTGGCTTTATGGTGAGGCATTTATGTGGTGTAAAAAAGAGCCACACATATCTGAGAGATACTGTGTAGCAAGATTGGAGATGCTTCTGTGGGTAGGTAGTCAATTTCTTCTCCATTTTCCTATTGTTTTAGTCTTTGTATTTGATTCATCTTCTTGTCTGCAGAATCTGTGTCTTCTCATCCCTCTCCCTTGTGTAAGGTACATATTAGGTAACAAGTAGTCATGTTATGTTAGTGGATACATGTGGAATCCACCCCTTGCTCTTTCTCTTTGCATGAAAAGCTCTTCTTCCAGACACACATGTATGATTTACTTCCTCACTTTATTCAGGTTTCTATAGTCTCATCTGAAATACTTTCCTTGGCCATTCTCTCTAAAGCAGCATGTGCCTTCATCACCCCTTATTCCTATTTGTGTACTTCTATCTGTGTATTTACTCAGGTATTTGTCTATTGCTAGAATGTTAGCTCTGTAGCACTTCACATGTTGTTTTGTTCCCTGTGGTATATCCAGAGCCTAGCACAGTGCCTGGCTTAAAATAGTGTTCATGAATAGTATTGAATGAACAACAGAAAAAAAATGAATGTGCCTCATTCCCTGCCTTCAAGATATGTAAAGAATGAGGAGTAAAATATTTAACAATATCGTATAATAAGACCAATTATAGAAATAGCTAAAAATATATATTTTTATTTGAGATGGAGTCTCACTCTGTCCCCCAACCTGGAGTGCAGTGGTATGATCTCTGCTCACTGCAGCTTCTACCGCCCATGTTCAAGCAATTCTCGTGCCTCAGCCCCCCAAGTAGCTGGGACTACAGGCGTATGCCACCACACCTGGCTAATTTTTGCATTTTTGGTAGAGACAGGGTTTTTCCATGTTTGCCATGCTGGTCTCAAACTCCTGGCCTCAGGTGATCTACCTGTTGTGGTCTCCCAAAGTGCTGGGATTACATACATGAGCCACCACGCCCAGCCAATAGCTAGAAAATATTTTTAAAATATAGGGAAAGGCACATCTCACCAAATAGTGAGGAACCAGAAGAGGCAGAGGCTTGAGATATGAGCTGGGATGTCTGTCCTTATTCAGATGATGTCTATTCTTATTTAGATGATGTCTATGTGTTCTGCTGAGGATCAAAAGCTTCAGCTGTCAAGAGGCTGTGTGTACCATTCACTTACATTCTTTTAGCATTGTGCTGTATGCTATTTGGAGAGTGTAAAATAAGAGTTTCTAGATATCATAATTTATTCCAGGGAGTGTGAATAGTAGCTTCCTAATCCTACTTAAAAAATAGGGCAGAAAAGTAAAATATTTGAAGCTTCCTCCCTCAGAATCATCCTCAGAGTGCTGGTAACCTAGCAGTCTATGGCAGCTGGTACCTACTCACTTTGGGTATATGATAGAAGCACGAGGATCTTGCTGGGGCTGATGGCTTCCTTTGAGCATCCACGGTGCCACCTAAGAGACAAGGCGTGCTATCTGCAACTTTCATAGTCATTAGGGGTGCAGTGAGTGTGTCTGCAAGCAGTAAGAAAGTCAGTCTTTGAGTTCCCATGACTGTCAATATTTCTTTTGAATTTGTTTGTCTAGCTACTTTTCAAGCCTTTAGGAAATGCTTGAAAAGTAGTGTTTCATGTCAGAGATCAACTTGTTACTGTGGCTGAAATTGCCCCTGCCACTCTGTGGATATTGGCAGGAATTCAGATGACCATTGCTGAAAATGAACTGGTATCTTCTGTCTCACCATTTGTGTGGTACATGAGTTTTGTCCCCTTTCTATGACTGGCTAAATTAAAAACTTCAAGATTTATTCTCTCAACATTCTATGCAACAAATCATTTGACGACTAGGAGTCAGTGAACACTGGTTCTAATCCAGGCTCTGCTAGTAATGGTCTTTATAGCTATGAAAGCTTTTCATTAAAGCTTTTTGATTCTGCAATTTAACACAACAAACCATAGACTTTCAAATCAAAAAGCTTTTGAAAAATTGAAGAAATGAACGAAAATAAACATAACATTTACAACTGTAAGTTGAAAGACAATAAGTAGTGATAGAGGAATAAAAATGGAGTCAGGAAATTTGGTATCTAATTTTGAACTGGATACTAGTTGGCTGTGTGACCTTGATACATCATTTAACCTCCAGGGACCTCACTTTACACATTAATAAAATTAGGGGTTTTGTCTAGGCCAATACTCTTCAATAGAATATTGTGTGATAATGAAAATGTTCTATATCAGCACTGTTCAATATAGAAGCCACCTTGGTCTGTTGAGCAATGAGGTTATTACAATTGAATACATTTTAAATGTATCTAGTAGTCTTAGTGGATATTTGCATTATTTGAAACTTTCCTAGTTGTCTATATTATTCCTATCGAGAGGCAGAATTCATCTCTCACTATAACTGCTAAAAACCCCAGAAACTTGCTTTTCTAGCTTCCCTTCAGTGAGGGGTTGGGCACATGACCTAGGCTCAACCAATAAGATGCACCTACTCTGGTCTTTGAAATAGAAGCTAATTGAGCAAAGAAGCAGAAGCAGAGGAAAATATATACATATAAATACTATTCACAAACACTATTTTGAGCCAGGCACTGTGCTAGGCTCTGGGTATACCACAGGGAACAAAACAACATGTGAAGTCCTCCAGAGCTAATCTAGTAATAGACAAATACATGAGTAAATACACACGGGCATTGATAGCAATAGTTCCAGTAGGGGAACCTGTTATTCAGAACTGGCTGTAAACTATGGTGTCCTTTGTTCAATATGATGTCAGCAGAGTCCTTTCCTGATTGGTTCTGTTACATAATATTATCTGTGATCCTTACTGCTGTGCAGACCTACATATTCAAGACTGATATTCAAGACTGGTTCTTCGACTTTCTGAGAATACTGACAACTACCCAATATATTTTCCTTTTTGTTTCTTAAATCTGAAAGATTCCATTTTTGTGACTTGTGGCTGTGATCCTACAGATTATGGGCAAAAGGAGACAAACATTTAATTAATAATTACAATATAATGTGTACATGGAATCATGTACAATAGTGCTCAGTAAGCACAAAGGGGATGTGAGATCACGTTTTACAACTGGTAATAGTCCCGCTGGATCTTCAAAAGAAGTGGGGTTTTCCAAGTTGAAATGGGAGAAGTGCATAACAACAGAAGAAAGGGCATCCAGGGAACCTCGGAGTCAAGATAGGGTGAGCCATGCTTGACTAAAAGGACGGAGTTCAGTGATTAAAGAAGGGATAAAAAGTAAAACTAAAGAGATAGGCTGATGTTCTACTAAGGAGTTTTGGCTGTATTTTATAGACTATAAGCATCCGTTGAGAGCTTAATCAATCCTGCTTTCTGGAGGCACATTAGAGTGGGGAGAAGCTGATGACTAAGTTTGGTTAGGAGGTTATTGTAATTTTCCAGGCATAGAGAATGAGGAAACAAGGGGGGAAGGGTGGAGGCACTAGATTTGAGAGTTGGATTTCCCTTTGCTTTTACTTTCTTTTACACTTATTAAATATGGGAGAGAGTAGAAAGTAGGGATTGAGCCACACATATCTGAGAGATATCCCTCAAGTGGGGATTGAGGATAGACTGAGATTTTCATTTTGGGACATCATATAGATGATGATTTTGTAAACTGAAACTGAGACTACTAGAGAAATAGGCATGTAAGACAAAATAATGAGTGTAGGTTTGTAATGCATCACATCCTAGAAGTAGGAGCCAAGAAAGACATGGTTAGGTTGATCTGGGCATGGAGCTGTCAAGGAATCACTGGAGAAGTCTTATAGATGAAGGAATTATGGGTACTACTGAGGCAATGCTGCTACAGTAACTTTGTTCTCAAGAGTGGTTTCAGTGCAGTAATTAATGTTCAATTCAGTATATTCATCAATACACCTTCATCTCAGTCAAAGATTCACCTCTTTCCAATCCTTCTTGCTTTGGGCTCTGAATCCAGCACTGCAGAATAGAGTCAGCATCACATGTTCTTCCTTTACACACACTTTACCTCACCTCTCTGCTTTCTCCTTGTTCTCTCACTAAGGTATAGGCAGACCAACAGAGCAACAACTTCCCCCAAAATTCCTTGCAATTTTCAGAAGCATCTTCAACTTCAGCTTGTTAATAATTTTGAGGTAGGTGAGTGCTAAGAATTTTAGGTCACCTTCCTTGTACTTCCTGCAAGGAGGCCAAGCACTTTAGGGTGGATGTGAGTGCAGGGGAAGAGAAGCCAGCACCATTGCCGTGGAGCCTCAGATAGGACTGAGGCAGAATTCCAATGACATATACTGTTACGAGTTTCCCCAGTCTCAGCAGTCCTGCTCAGCCTCCTTAGTTCAAATACTTTGTGCTCCAAGATGTCTTTTAATTTATATAAGACCTCAGTGAGACCATATGTTTGTATGGTAATTTTTTTTTAAAAAAAGAGATGAGTAACTTGCCAGTTCAGAAACAGGAAATATCAATGAAATATTAAAGCAAGACAGTGGCATGACATCCTGCAGGGGAAAGGGCTTTAGAAATGAATAGATAGAATTGTACTTGAATCATGGGTTCATCATTGCTTAACCATATCCTTAATTTCTCCAATTCTCAAGGTCTTCATCTGTAAAAATTGGTTAACACAATACCTGCTCTCTGTATAAACACAAAAGTAAATAAATTTAGTAAAGGGAAAGCTTTAGGGGAACATAAAATCTGTTCAATGTTTTATATCCTTTTGTTTGTTTATTGGTGGGGTAGGGGCAACTCTGCCTTTGCAATAAGTAGTTATTGTTATTTCAATGCAGTGCTTATGAATTTCCCTGGGACAAGGTTCTCTAAGGATCTATTAAGAAGGGATCCTGGTTAACACAACATGAGAGCTTTTCCTAAAAAAAGTATTGATGGCAGTGTTATTTTTCTGTCCTCTCGCCCCCTCTTGTCTCTCTTTTCTTATTCAGTAACTCTATTCCCATCCTCATTGCAGGGCACCAACACAGCACCAGTAGCTTCCAGCCTTCCCTTTCTCTCTGCCCCACAGAACCCCTGAGCCCTATTCTCTAGAAGGAAACCTATATACTCATTCAAACCAAGGAATTAATGGCACATGTGAGCTTAATTAGCCACTCTTTCCACATAGAAGGCTCATTTGAGCTAAAGCCTCCTTATGGTTTAAAGAAGATAAGAACACATTAGATTAATTGAAAAGTATGTGTAGGGGTCAAATAGAGACCAACACCACTTTATTGCAGCTAAAGCTGAACTGGAGGGTTTGATCTGGATCTGGTAAAATGCTTCCTCCACCCCCATTCCTCACCACATTGCCAAGTCAGATCTTAAGACCCCAGTGTGGGAGTGTCAGTTTGCAGAGAAGGCTCACTCAATCAGCTGTATATCTCATGCCTGCAAAGAGCTGGAATAGGGAGGAGAGGCCATACATACACAAAGATGTTTAGCACATAACCCCACCTGATAGAAAAATAGGAATTTACAGTAGTCATATGCTTCTGTCTGATATTGTTTGGTTCTGCGTCCCTACCCAGATCTCATTTAGAATCGTAATCCTCATGTGTTAGGGGAGGATCTAGGTGGGAGGTGATTGGATTATGGGGGCGGTTTTCCCCATGCTGTCCTTGTGATAGTGAGTTCTCATGAGATGTGATGATTTTATAGGGCAGATTTCCCTGCTTTTGCTCACTTCTCTCCTGCCACCTTGTGAAGAAGGTGACTACTTCCACTTTGCCTTCTGCCATGATTGTAAGTTTCATGAGGCCTCCGCAGCCATGCAGAACTGTAAGTCAATTAAACTTCTTTCCTTTATAAATGCCCTAATCTTGGTTATTTCTTTTTCTTTTTCTCTTTTTTTTTTTTTTTTTTTTTGAGACGGAATCTCACTCTGTCACCCAGGCTGTTGTGCAGTGGCACGATCTTGGCTCACTGCAACCTTGACCTCCTAGGTTGAAGCAATTCTCCTGCCTCAGCCTCCTGAGTAGGTGAGATTACAGGCACCTGCCACCATGCCCAGCTAATTTTTGTATTTTTAGTAGAGAAGGGGTTTCACCATGTTGGCCAGGATGGTCTTGAACACCTGACCTCAAGTGATCCACCCACCTCAGCCTCCCAAAGTGCTGGGACTACAGGCATGAGTCACCATGCCTGGCTTCAGTTATTTCTTTATAGCAGTGTGAGAACAGACTGATGCACTGTCTGCTCAGCGAGATCAATCACTTCTCACATTGGAAAAGCAAACGAGAAATGGAAGGAAGTTTGGATGCTTCAAACCATTACATACAAGAAGTTAGAGGTGCTGATTTTGTGGACCAATGGAAACCTGAGACAGGACAAGAAAAGGATTTTTCTTCCTACTTTTCTGGGCCATAAGAATGGATTGAAAATATAGAAAATTGAAGCATTTTCGAAGGGAAAATGTAGGTCAATAAAGGCCTTCCTGGTGCCATTTAATCATATTTTATTGGGGTGGTTTTCCCCATGCTGTTCTAGTGATAGTGAGTTCTCATGAGATATGATTTTATAAGGCAGTTTTCCCTGCTTTTGCTCACTTCTCTCCTGCCGCCTTGTGAAGAAGGTGACCACTTCCACTTTGCCTTCTGCCATGATTGTAATTCTTTTTATATATAGAAACTTGCTATAATTTTATATATAGAAACCTGCTATAATTATGTGATTATTTGTTGTTTTAAGCAGCCTCTGTTGTCTTGCCTTTTAAAAAGCAGTCATTCATGGCTGGACACAGTTTCTCACGCCTGTAATCCCAGCACTTTGGGAGGCCGAGGTGGGTGGATCATTTGAGGTCAGGAGTTCAAGACCAGCTTGGCTGACATGGTGAGACCCTGTCTTTACTAAAAATACAAAAAAACAAAACAAAACAAAAAAATTAGTTGGACATGGTGGCCTGCGCCTGTAATCCCAGCTACTTGGGAGGCTGAGGTAGGAGATTGCTTGAACCCAGGATGCGGAGGTTGCAGTGATCTGAGGTTGTGTCACTGCACTTCAGCCTGGGAGACAGAGTGAGACTGCCTTAAAAGAAAGAAAGTTATTCACAATTTTTTTTTCTTCATGTAATGATAAGGGCCAGTGAAACAGCAGACAATACATCTAACTCTAATCAGAATATTTCAGGTTTATTCTTGGCTAGAACTAATATTTACAACATAGTGTAAGTCTTTTGAAATCTGAAAGAATATTTTACTTTACCTTATAGAAAAGATCTGTCATGGTGCTTAGCACATAGTTCATCGAGGATTCTCAAAAAATGAATGAATTATCCTGATTATATTCCATTTCCTCGCTTCCTAAAGTCACCTTATGTATTAGTCCATTTTCACACTGCTGATAAAGACATACGCAAGACTGGGAAGAAAAAGAGGTTTAATTGGACTTACAGTTCTACATGACTGGGGAGGCCTCAGAATCAGGTAGGTAGTGAAACACACTACTTACATGGCAGCAGCAAGAGAAAAATTAGGTAGATGTAAAAGCAGAAACCCTTGATAAAACCATCAGATCTCATGAGACTTACTACCACGAAAACAGTATGGGGAAACCACAGCCATGATACAAATGATCTCCCACAGGGTCCCTTCCACAACACGTAGGAATTATGGGAGTACAATTAAAGATGAGATTTGGGTGGGGACAGAGAGCCAAACCTTATCATTCTGCCTCTGGCTCCTCCCAAATCTCATGTCCTCACATTTCAAAACCAATCATGCCTTCCTACAGTCCCCCAAAGTCATAAATTGTATCAGCATTAACCCAAAAGTCCACAGTCCAAAGTCTCATTGGAGACAAGGCAAATCCCTTCTGCCTATGACCCTGTAAAATTAAAAGCAAGCTAGTTACTTCCTAGATACAATGAGGGTACAAGTATTTGGTGAATACAGCCATTCCAAATGGGAGAAATTGGCCAAAACAAAGGGGTTACAGTTTCCATGCCAGTATGAAATCTAGCAGTACAGTCAGATTCTAAAGCTCCAAAATGATCTCCTTTGACTCCATGTCTCACATCCAAGTCATGCTGATATAAGAGTTAGGTTCCCATTTTCTTGGGCAGCTCTGCCCCTATGGCTTTGCAGGGTGTAGCCCCCTGCTCCTGGCTGCTTTCACAGGCTGGCATTGAGTGTCTGTAGCTTTTCCAGGTGCACAGTGCAAGCTGTCAGTAGATTCTGGGGTCTGCAGGACAGTGACCCTCTTCTCACAATTCCACTATGCGGCGCCCTAGTGGGGATTCTGTGTGGGGGCTCCGAGCCCACATTTTCCTTCTGCACTGCCATAACAGAGGGTCTCCATGACGGCCCTGCTCCTGCAGCAAACTTTTGCCTGGGCATCCAGGCATTTTGATATTTCTGAAATCTAAGTGGAGGTTCCTAAACCTCAATTCTTGACTTCTGTGTACCTTCAGACTCAACACCAAGTGGAAGCTGCCAAGGTTTGGGGCTTGCACCCTTGTAAACCATGGGCCAAGCTTTACCCTGTCCCCTTTTAGCAACAGCTGGAGTGACTGGGATGCAGGGTACCAAGTTGCTAGGCTGCACACAGCATGAGAACCCTGGGACCAGCCCATAAAACCATATTTTATTTCTAGGCTTCTGGGTCTGTGATTGGAGGGGTTGCCATGAAGACCTATGACGTGCCCTGGAGACATTTTCCCCATTGTCTTGGGGATTAACATTTGACTCCTTGTTACTTATACAAATTTCTGCAGCCAGCTTGAATTTCTTCTCAAAAAATGCGTTTTTCATTTCTACTGCATCATCAGGCTGGACATTTTCTGAACTTTTATACTCTATTTCCCTTTTAAAACATAATGCTTTTTAACAGCACCCAAGTCACCTTGTGAATATTTTGCTGCTTAGAAATTTCTTCCACCAGATACCCTACATTATCTCTCTCAAGTTCAAAGTTCCACAGATCTCGAGGGCAGGGGCAAAATGCTGCCAGTCTCTTTGCTAAAGCATAATAAGAGTCACCTTTGCTCCAGTTCCCAACAAGTTCTTCATCTCCATCTGAGACCACCTAAGCCTGGACCTTACTGTTCATATCCCTATCAGCATTTTTGTCAAAGCCATTCAACAAGTCTCTAGAAGATTCCAAAATTTCCTACATGTTCTTATCTTCTTCTGAGCCCTCCAAAACTGTTCCAACCTCGGCCTAATATCCCGTTCCAAAGTCACTTCCACATTTTTGGGTATGTTTTCATTAATGCCCCACTCTACTGGTACCAGTTTACTGTATTAGTCCATTTTCATGCTGCTGATAAAGACATACCTGAGACTGGAAAGAAAAAGAAGTTTAACGAAGTTTAACTGGACTTACAGTAAGTTCCACGTGTCTGGGGCAGCTTCAGAATCATGGTAAGAGGTGAAAGGCACTTCTGACATGGCGGTGGCAAGAGAAAAATGAGGAAGATGCAGAAGTGAAAAACCCAAATAAAACCATCAGATCTCATGAGATTTATTCACTACCATGAGAACAGAATTGGGGAAACCACCCCTATGATTCAAATAATCTCCTACTGGGTCCCTCCCACAACACGTGGGAATTATGGGGTTACAATTCAAGATGAGATTTGGGTGGGGACACAGAGCCAAACCATATCACCTTAATTCCTTGAACTTCTTCATTTCCGTTTCTTGTGATCCCTGGAAGCATCTTTAATTTCTTTTCTCTCACTCATCTTTTTTTTTTTTTTCTCATAGGCAACTCTTTGTTCTTGCAGTGCTTTCATTTTTCTCCTTCTTATTTTCTGCTTTCATTCACTCTTCCTTTTCTGCTTTCATAATTGTCTTTCTATCACCTTTCCGGGTGTGACTTGGATAACTGGAGTGGAACATCTTACATTATGAGATACTGAAGTTGATCAATTACTAATTGGTTATGGGGGGAAGAGCCAGAAATCTGTCTTGGGCTGACCTGAGACAAAGACATACCGATATCTATTTTGACATTACAAACATCTCCAAAGGACTGCTGGTCTTTCTTCACTGTGGTTTTACTTGAATCTAAAACCCACTTCTGAAAAGCTGATCAAAACTTTGCTAGCATGCATATTTATAAATTAATACACATGAAAATAATGGGTATTCATATTATCTCTCTGTTCATCTAAATATCTAACTTAAGAAAATATAGTGAAAAGGATAATACCTTTTATTATTTAAGTAGTTACAACAGAACCTATCATAGGTCCTTTTGAAATGCAATAAACATTGATTTAAAATAAATTGTTCAAATTATTACTATGAAACTCTACCCCAGTTGACAATATTTTAGATTTTTAATTAATCTGAAAATATATGTAATTCTTCCTGTCTTTCCTGGCAATTCTCCCAACCAAAAAACGATTGAATTTGATTATAACCTAACCAAAGACAAGACAGTATGGAACAAGCACAGCTACCTGGGGAGAGTTAACCTCATGAGTATCATGTGCCAGAAAATTGAAATGAATCTTTAATATGAAATTTAAAACAACAAAATAATAAAGCTGTGAATATTCAGTAAGGGAAATTACTCAAGGGTTACTAATTTTGAGAGGTTTAGTCTTAAGGAAAATGAGTCATATGGGAATGAGAAAGGTCTCAGGGATTAGACCAACCTCCTAGGGAAGGAAAAGTGATAGCTCCAAAAAATTGACAGCAGGCAGAAATTCAGGCAGGTCAGAGTTGACATAAGAGAAGAACAACTGTAATTATTGGGGACAAGTTACTGGATTTTAGGGCAGAACTGTGGTTATTTTTACCTCATAAAAACTGAGAAACCATCCAAGAAACCAAAGGAAAGACTTACAGAATACAAATAATCAGACAGCCAGAGGTTAGCCACTAGGAGTAAGAAAAAAGCCTAATTCTTGGGGATCAGAACAATGGTCAGAAAAAGAGCAGAAGCCAGGCTACCCAGGTTTTTGATTCTCTAAGCTATGCCTCAAAGTTCCTGAAAGTTCCTGTGACTAGCACAGAATCTGTCCCAGAGACGAAGATGAACTAAATTTAACAGGAGTAAAGTGAGAGCAGCTTTGAAATTTAGGGGAGAAATAAGACAAACCTCATTGTGTGAACAGTACATAATAGAAAAAAATATAATAGGATAGTCTTGTGCTGCAATAAAAGTCTAAAGTTAGTAATTAAAACTTTTCTTATAGGGTTGCTAGGATGATTGAGTAAACGTCTCAGTATATAGAAAGTGCTAAGAAAAGTGCCCTATATGTTGTAGGTATTCAGTCAATGTTAGCTTATTACTGTTGGTATTATCAATGTTCTGACCATTTTGAAGTTCTTCATGGAAATGCTGCTTCTGCTTAAATTTTCTGAAAGAAGTCACAAAGGGGATTGACTGGCAGGAGGTTCTTTTTGGGTTGAGTGACTTGAAAATTTATACTGAATACCCTGAATACCTTTTGGAAAGTAAGAGAGGCCTAGACAGCATGGGTTGCGTAATATATTATCAAAGTGCATGAACGTTAAGTGGTCTGTAAGGCTCTGAAGACTGCTTCTGTTTTGTATCCCTAGAATCCATAAACCCAGATTCAATTTCCAAATGCCTTGTTGCAGGTCAGATGAAAGACACTTGGAATCAGATAAGTCTAGTTTACAGATCTTAAGACTAGGGTCTTTGATAAAGTACATAGAGGCAAATTTTGTCCTTAGTGACTCTTCACAACACCTTATTCCGAAGAGGGCTCTGATAATTATAGTTTCCTCTGTCCACTCAAGACTGATTCCAGCCTTAGCTCCCAGCAACTCCATATCACCATTGTTGCTTTCATTCATTCACTGGTTAATTGACTGCTTCATTCATTCATTCATTCATTCACTCTGATATGGTTTCACTCAGTGTCTCCACCCAAATCTTACCTTGATTTGTAATCCCCATAATCCTGATATGCCAAGAGCAGTACCAGGTGGAGGTAACTGGATCATGGGGGCAGTTTCATGAGTTCTCATGAGATCTGATGGTTTTATAAGCATCTGGTATTTCCCTGCTTGCGCTCAGGCTGTCCTGCCACTCTGTGCAGACGTTGCCCGCTTCTCCTTTGCTTTCCATCACGATCGTAAGTTTCCTGAGGCCTCCCCAGCAATGTAGAACTGTGAGTCAATTAAACCTCTTCCTTTCTAAATTACTCAGTCTTGGGTATTTCTTCATAGCCGTGTGAGAACAAACAGATACACACTCATTCACAATTTTCAATACCAGCCAGTCATTTGCAGACTCATGGATTTGATGGATTATCTGTAAGATTTTGTGAGGTAGTAGCACAAAAGGCTGTTATACTTTATTTTACACAGTAAGAACACTTTAAAAACACACAAGTAAAATTATCACTTTATATACCAAAGGGTATTGTAATACTCTAAAAAATGGAAGAGATTAAGAAGTCATATTAAAAGACTGTTTCAAAACCATAGAATAGATTTTTCTACTTATAAAAACTGTTATCTACCTTATGCTTCTTACTTGACCCTGGTTCAGGGAATACTTGGTTGTACATTGGCAGTGGCAGGATTTGGAACCACTGCCTTAAGCCACAATCTCCCTGCCTTCTTTTTTTGCTGCCTTCACATTTTACCCACGATGCTCTTTGTTTCTGCTAGCTTCCCTGCTGGAGAATGGCCTGATAAGTGATCTGGCCTTTGAACATTAAACCTTATAGTTAGTCACATTTGAAAAAGACGCCTGGAAGGCTTCAGTAGCTCAAGTTAGTATTTAATGGTCCTTAAAAAGCAAAAAAGAGCAATATATTCCTTCTGATATTTCTTAAAAAAAAAAAAATCAGGAAATACAGTAAACTTCTTACTAGATTAGTCCTTAGAATGGGGCTTTTCTCATCTTTCTAATTGCTCAACAATTCCTATGTCTAGGGATTTTAACTCCTGAGACCAGCCAAACAGATCTAATGATGCCAGACCTTTTTTTTAAGCTTTTCTGAGGGAGTAGACAAATGATTATATAACAGGTCCCCAGATTACTGAAGTATCCCAGGAGATGATCTGTGGGTGGCGCAAGGATCTGCTTTGAATTTATTATTTTTCTCTATATTGTTTTACTAGAAAAAACATTCTTGGCCTAACATATTTGGAACCTATCAGTCTATTTCAATCAGGGTTCATATGAAGCCAATTTGTAGTTATTCTTTTTATAATTCCAAATATCTCCTAATGTGAAGTTAGTTACTATAGTAATAGAGTTATCCTTGACCTAAAAATCACATAAATTGGGTTGTTGAAAACCGAAGACAGACTTGTTTTATAACTAATAAAAGAATTTGAACATGAGAAAATTATTTTTTCCTACTATGAATTTTAATTTGTTTACACGGTGACTTGATTCTCATTTACTGGGCCAAGGTTTCTGCTACAAAAATCAAAGGCAAAAGTTTCAAATACTTATTAAATTTAGTCACTTTTTCATCCACTGATAGGCACCATTGACTGGGATGAAAGCAGAATGATTCAGTTAAATACATAAGTGGAATTGATAATAGAAACACAAATGAAACCTGATCAATGCTTTGTTAGTCAATAAACAATTTATTTCCCTTCTTTTAAATATTAGCTATTATATTAGTCATTAGATATTTTGTTACTAAATATATACTATATATTAGTTTTAAACATACTAAATATTATCATGAATTGAATGTTTGTGTCTCTCCAAAATTCGTCTGCTGAATCCTAACCACCAATGTGATGGTATTAAGAGGTGAGACCTTGGAAAGTGCTAGACTGTGAAAGTGGAGTCCTCATTAATGGGCTTAGTGCCCCTACATAACACGCCTCAGATAACTGTCTTCCCCCATTCCACCCTGTGAAGATACAGCAAGGAGCTGCCATTCTGGGAACCAAGAAGCAGGCCCTCACCAGACACCCAATCTGCTGGTGCCTTAAACTTCCAGGCTCAAGAACTGTGAGAAATAAACTTCTGTTGTTTATAAGCTACCTAGTTTATTGTATTTTGTTACAGCAGCCTGAACAGACTCAGACATACGACTATATATATATATAATCATTACATATATATCACTGTAGCTTAAAATAACAAATATTTACTCTTTCATTTAGTAAATTTAGCAGTTTAAACTTAGAAGTTTAAAACAACAAACAATTATGGTCTCAGTTTCTGTAGGTGAAGGATTCAGGAACACTTTAGTTGTGTGGTTTCATCTAGGGTCTCTCATGAGGGCACAGTTGGGAAGATCTGCTTCCAAGATGCCATACTCACAGGACTGTCAGCAGCAAGCTTCAGTTCCTTGCTGGCATTTGGCAGGAGGTCTTAGTTCCTCACTGCATTCTCCTTAGGGCTGTTGGTGTGTCCTGTCAACATGACAGCTGGCTCCTCCCAGAGTGGATGATCTGAAAAGACTGTAAGGGAGACACAATGCCTTATGTAATCTACACCTAGAAGCCACATACTGCCACTTCCACCATGGTCTATTTATTAAAAGCAAATCACCAAGCACATTTTTTACTCAAGGGAAGAGAAATGAGACCTCACCTTTCAGAGAAGAAGCAAAAATTTTATAGACATAGTTTTAAATTGCTATAAGCATATTTGGCTTTCAGCCAGGGTATATAGATCACTCTCATCATGATATAATAATTGCCACTGCAGCTGTATTCTGGGCCTGCAAGGTCATATTTCCGCTAGTTAATAATCTTGAACCACTCTGTATCTTCCAGGAAATGACTTTGTTTAGTGCTAGGAGTAGAAATTGGCTATGGAGGTTCAGCTTCTCTTTTTTTCCTTTCTTCCCCTCTCCTTTCTCCCATTCTCTTTTTCCTTTTTCTGAGTCCCCTTGCCCCTGGGGCCCCTAGAACAAGTTGTAGATATATGGCTTGAGGGAATTGCTCATTATACAGCTCTAGGAAGATGTGTGTTTTCTGTAACAATAGCTGGCTTGTAGATAATGAGCTATAACCCGCAATACACCTATCTACAAACCTTGAGTG
This sequence comes from Macaca fascicularis, assembly GCF_037993035.2. NCBI lineage: Eukaryota > Metazoa > Chordata > Mammalia > Primates > Cercopithecidae > Macaca > Macaca fascicularis. Next base: position 69,402,717 of record NC_088380.1, on the reverse strand, counting down.
AAAATCTCTAGGCATTCAGAACTTTTACATATGGCACACTGCCCTTTGTAGTTTACACTCAGCCATGGGGTGCCAGATGCTAAACATGTGACTTTCTGTTTCATATGACCTGACAGTGACTAACCCTGTGTTGTTTTACTATGTTTTTACATGATACATGTATTTTTTCATTTATGCCATTACTTTCTCATTTGTTTACTGTATTATAAAAAAACTCAAATATTCCTTTGGGTATATACCCAGTAATTTAAATCATTCTGTTATAAAGACATATGCCACGTAAGTTCACTGCAGCACTACTCACAAGAGCAAAGATGTGGAATCAACCTAAATACCCATCAATAATAGACTGGAGAAAGAAAATGTGGTATGTATATGCCATGGAATACTATGTAGCCATAAAAATGAAAGAGATCATGTCCCTTGCAAGGACATGGATGGAACTGGAGGCCATTAATTTTAGTAAAGTAACAAAGGAACAAAAAACCAAATACCACACATTTCCATTTATTAGTGGGAGCTAAATGATGAGAATATATGGACACGTAGTGGGGAACAACACATACTGGGGCCCTTTGGAGGCTGGAGGGTGGGAGGAAGGAGAGGATCAGAAAAATAACTAATGGATACTAGGCTTAATACCTGGGTGATCAAATAATCTGCACAACAAACTCCTATGACACTACCTATGTAACAAACCTGCATTTGTAACTGTAAATTTAAAATAAAAGTAAAAAAATCCTCAAATATTACCTCTGATGATTTGTTTTTCTCAATCATCTCTCTTGTTTTATCAGGCATTTCTACGTGGGGAATTGTGTGCCCCTCTTCCCTTATGTTCATATGTTGAAGCCCTAACACCCCATGCCTCTATATTTGGAGATAGGGTTTTTGAGAAGGTGATAATGGTTAAATGAGGTCATAAGGTTACAGCCCTAATCTGATAGGGATGGTGCTCTTGTAAGCGGAGGAAGAGAGGCCAGAGCTCTCTCTGTTCCCTGTGAGGACACAGGGAGAAGGTGGCCATCTGCATCCCAAGAAATGAGCCTTTGCCAGGCACTGTCCCCGATGACTCCTTCATTCTGAACTTCTGGCTTTAGAACTATGAGAAAATAAATGACTGTTCTTTAAGTCACCCAGTCTGTGGTATTTTGTTAGGGCAACTTGAGCAGTCTAAGATGGGCTCGTGCATCTCTGCTCCCTTTCTCCCTCACAAGTTTGCTCCTGGGTCTTCTCACTCTCTTCCCAGAGAAGAGACAACATATTGCAAACATATGGCAAGCCTCTCACTGAATAGCCATGAGGCTGGTGGCAGTGGTCACTAGCTGATGAGGCAGAATGTTTCAGATGTCAGCAAATAGGAGTTTTACTTGGTAAGCAAGAAATTGAAAGGCAACATTTATAATGTGAAGAAATTAAAGTGCTTTCAAGGCGACAAATGAAGTCAGATTTATTATGTCGTGGCACTTTGATGGGACTATTCTAGGTGTGAATTATAGGCCGTAGTCTTGCACTAAAAACCCCAGGACCAGCTTGGTTCTGCAATTCAGATCCTTTAGGATTTTAGAAAAGTAAGGTCAATAGAGTAACTATTTTGCAAGCTAAATCAATTCCATAAGGAAAAAAACTGGCCTTGTAAATTTTATTGTTTTACTTTTTCAGGGGTTCTTTTATAATTATATGACAGTTACTCTAAATAGCTTTGTTACTCTAAGAAATCCCTTACCATGAGACAAAAAAGTTTTCAAACAGAGGCATATGGATGAGATCAGGGTAGGAAATGGATCAGCTCCCTAAAACAGGGACTAGAACAGAAACCAGTAAGAAACATTACAATGCAGAACCCATTGTATATAGCAAGTTAGAGAATGTATCTGAGCTGAACTGAGGGCCGAATGACCATCACGTAGATAAAGTGTCAAGAATAATTCAATTAGATCTTGTATTATTGTTTCACACTTAAAAACTACAGAGGGTGTGTGTGTGTGTGTGTGTGTGTGTGTGTGTGTGTGTGTGTATGTGTTGTGAGGGCAGAAGAGAAAGGGGGTAGCATTCTGAGTTTTCGTAAGTGCTCCTACCTTAGTAAAGGTTGGCCTAGAAATAATAGTAGGGCTAACATTGCAGGCATGGATTTTAGAGGGCTTAAATGTGTAATTCCAAAAGAATCCAACTTACTAATTTGGCAAGTTAGAGAAGAATTAAAGAGGTAAAGAGGACAACTGGTCCTCACTGAGATAGTTACGAACTAGTGAAATTTCCGTCATTATTAATGTGGGCCTAGAAGAACTTCTGAAGACAAATAACTGTTAGAAAGTTGTATACACGTATTCAGGAATTCCAGCCTATCTGCACCAGTTTATAAGTGAGGAAGAATGTATGTACCACACATAAGTGACAAATAGCTAGTTACTTTTAAACTAATAAAATATTATTCCTCTAAGTGCTGCTTTTCTCCAGGGCTTAAAAGTCTCTGTACAATTGGGAAAGTTTTCTTGCTGCTTATGCTGAGTTAGTTATGTTAAATTACAAGACATTAGAGCAGCTATTAAGCTAAGACATGAGTTTTAGAAGTCAGATTTTTAAAAATGAAATCCTTGAACTTCATCTTATTTAATACAATTTTTAGTGGTTTGAGAATCAGAATTGTCAGATTTACGTTAATATCCTCTGTAGCATCTAGTGGAGTACCCAGTAGAAAATGGAAATTGAATAGATACCGTTGAATTGAAATGAACCCTTCCCCCAAAAGTTTAACTTCCTGACTCTGTAACTTTCTTTTCTAAGATCATTATCTCTATTTTATGAACAGACAGTTTATAAAGTGACAAGTGCCAGATTATTATACTTGAAGTAGGTATCTTCTTTGATATACTAAGACTTCAAGGTGTTGTATGTCAAGATTTGGCTATAAATGACCCAGTTTGGGGTCAGAGCAAACTGTGAGGGGCGAACCAGCACCAGGAGTTGGTGTGAGTGGGAAAAGAACAGACTTAGCTACTTGATAAAGATTCACACTGGTCATAAACACTGCTTTCTAAGGTTCCCCTACTAGAATGTCATAATAAAAGCAAGATTTCTCATCGTAGACTTTAGAGAGGGTAGCAGAGGCTTTGGTAGGTAGGATGTAACATGATGTGTATCTGCAAGTAGCAGATCCAAAGGCACAAGAAAGGTAGAGTTCAGGGATAATCTTCTTTCCTTTTATTATCTCCCTAATGGAAGTCCTCTCTTATGTAATATGCTGACCCCTGACAAGTACTACTTTTGTTCCTTTTCCATATCTGTCTCTCCAATTAGCACAGTTACTACTAGCAGATTACTAATAGCACTTACTACTACTATCACCACATCCAATTAAATCAACACCTTTTCTGTGTTCAATTTTGCTTTCACTACCAGTTTCAATAACACTACCTCACTATTCATTTCAATTTGTTGAGCACTTACTATATAGACCAAAATCTGTGCCGGATGCTTCATGGCATTATCTTTAACCCTCCTAATAGCACTTACAGGCTTGGTATTACTCTCCATATTTTCAAATGAAAATTCTGTTGTGTTTATTATGTGTCTACTGTGTACTAGGCATGGTGATAGATGCTAGTGATACAAAGGTGAATATGTCCTCATGATCTTCACCTGAGGAAAGATCATTATAGAACAACAACAGGTGGCATAGCTAAGGCCTGAGAGGCTGGTGTGGAAAGAGAGAGAGATCTAGTCCATTCTAAGGGGAATTGGAAAGGTGGTGGTAGTGGTGAGTGCAGGATGACTTCGGGACTTTGAATTGAGTATAGATGATGCATAAGGTTTATGTGGGCAAAGCAGGGGTGAGGAAGAGAGAATCAATCTAGATATATTTTGTCTCTTAATTGATAAATCTATGTTCTTGCTTTACTTTCTTGGGGATTTACTCAACTTTATCTTCTAATTGTTTAACATGTTCAAATTTCAACTACTATATTTTAATAAATGTACTTCTTTGTCCCTAATTTTTGCTTTGAAGCATTCTATTATTGCCTATCATATTACATATGAGTAAATGAACTATCCATTGTATATTTTTGCTTAAATTAATCTATTCTGTTAAAATTTGTAGGCTAATATTTTTATTTCTCATGACAAGCTAGAAATATGTTTTATTGCTTAATTTTCAAACTTACCATTCAAAAGTTACCTTCCATATTTTGGAAAATTGGGGGAAAACATTATATATAGGCTTCTTCAGAGAAACAGAATAATTAGGAGAAATAAGGAATTGGCTCACATGATTATTGAGGCTAGTAATTCCCAAGAACAGAGCTGATGTCTCCATTAGAATTCCAGGAAAAAACTCATATCTCAGTTTGAAGGTTGTCAGGAAAGAAGAATTCTCTCTTTCTTGGAGGAAGGTTAACCTTTTAAATTCTATTGAGGCCTTCAAGTGATTGAATGAAGTCCACTCATATTAGGAAGGATAATCTGCTTTACTTAGTCTACAAATTAAAATGTTTATCTCATCTAAAAATACTTGAAATAACACTAACATCTGAAATAATGTTTGAGCAAATATCTGAGTACTCCAAGTCCCAGTCAAGTTGATACATAAAAGTATTCTTCACAACCACTAGTTGAATATTAAAACTAAGTCATAATTTTCTCTGAAATAATAAGGGGTTGGCTAGGTTATAGGGTTATGATGGCCAGTTTAATTGATTGAAGAAGGCAAAAGGAAAGGCCACTATACCACCAGGCATTGCTACCATGTGTCTGGCCACAAGATATACATCATGATCAATTCTGAGCTATCGTCTCTCTCTCTCACTCTCTCTCTCTCTCTCTCTCTCTCTCTCTCTCACACACACACACACACACACACACACTCCCTCTCTCACAACAAACGTGTCCTAAATCTAAAAATAAACAAACAAGCATAGTAATGCTGCTATAATGAAATTGTATCTGAATTCCAAGACTTGCTACAAATATTTCTCAAATAAGATATTTTTGTGAACTCTTTAAAAAATCTCAATCCAAGTATAAAATTGCTATTTTTTCAAATGTATTTTTTCAATTAGGTAGACTACCATGAAAGCTTAGCTCAATCAATTTTAAATACAATTTATTGTAGCCAATATTAAAAATAACTTGGGCTAATTTAAAATTTGAAATCTGCAGAATAGCAGAAAAATGCATCTTTACTCCCATCACTCAGTGAGACTGCTATTAGTTGTACAGTATTAAAAATCAGTACCCTGACTCAGCTGTCATTCCTTTGAATGAATACTTTCTCCTCACCCTGGTTAGTGCAGAGGGAGAGACAGTACTGGACTGGGAGCTAGAAGACCTGGATTTAACTCCATTGCTTTTCATGTTTATTTGCCTGGATTTAGGCTGGCCTTGGGATATCATTTGTCAAGAGAGAAAATTGGACTAGAAATGATTTTAATGACATCTTTCAGGCCTAATGCTCCATGATGCTTTCAAATCATGGGTAACTTCTGGTAGACTGATTAATGTCCACCAAGAGAACGTTAACTATCATTAGTTTAAGGGGTTAACATTGAGTATAAAGCTAAATATGGAAGTTTCCTATCTTTACATTTTTTTCTCCCCAATCTCAAGTGCATGATCTCTTTAGAATATTTCAGAAAAGGCATGCTCATTATGTGTGTGTTTGTGTGTGTGTGTCTGTGTGTGTGTATATTTAACGTAGGGTAGATATTACCCAGATTCTGGCATCAAAGGACTAAGCTCATACTGCTAATCACCATGTTATTTTCCTAAAACAAACTATAACTGAAATCATTACTAAGTCGTATCTTATAACTATGTGTTGAGGCCATGCATTGTAATATCTCTAAGTGGTTGCTCTTTGAATCGGTCAAGTTTAGGATTGATGCTGACCAGCTTGAGTCAAACTTCATCCAAAAAAATACTTGCTTCAGAAACTCAGCTTTATGATACTCTCAACTGAGGAATTTAGTGAAAATCTCAAGTGTTGCACAACTATGGTCAGTGCTTCTCTAATTAGAACTTAGACCTTCATATTTTGACACTAAAATGTCAACAAATGCAAATGCAAAAGAAATAACACATTAAACAAATGCAAAAGAACAACATTTAAACAAATGCAAAAGAAATAACACATTAAAAAAACTCAGGAGTCCAACATGGCATTTTAAAGCTGAGTGTGTAGATTTCCAAGAATTTAATAAGATGAGGTTGAGCAGATGGAGCATAGAAAGACAAGCTGTGTTCTAGTTTATTTTCAAAGTAGTATTATTTTTTTGAGAACCAATTTTTCTATTGGACTTTAGAAAACACCCGTGAATCAGAATTGTAGAAGAAGGTGTCAGTAAATTAAGGCTTATTGCAAAACATTAGAAGTAAAGTGACTCATTTAAAATCAGGAGACTTCTTTAGGAACTACTAATTTAGCTAATCAGGGTGATACAGCTTTAGAAAGTAAAATGTGCTTAAACGAGGTTCTGATGTGGCTCTAATCCTTTAAATGGCTCCCAGAGCATGTCTGCACTGATGATAGAACTACAATGGCAATTTATTTGGATGTTGTGTGATTCAAGAGTTTAATGTCAGAGAAGAAGAAACTAAAATTCCCAAGTTAAGCTATTATGCATGGGATGATATATAAAGGAAAGGCTGTCAAAGCCTCTCCATGCAATTCCAAAGTCAACTGTCAAACACACCTCATCTCCTCTCCTACCAACTGGAGTGAAAATATGGATATATATATTTTTCTCTCTAGCTTCCATCACCCAGCATGGACTGTCTCACCCATTGCATTTGTTAGGTATGTAAGGTCTACATGCTAAAAGTTGGGGGTGGGTGAAATAAGAGGGTAGAGAGGTGAAATTAGAGTCTTGAGTGTGGGGGCATAGAAAGAGCTGTGAGGAGCATATAATGCTGCTGGGAGACATCCCTCCTTACTCCCCTTTTCTTCCTTCACCAGGATCTAAAGATGATACCAGAGATTTTTCTCTTTGTTGCTACACTTTTACCTTTGGTAACCATTTCTGCAAAATAGTTGGGTCCAAAGCAAGTGCTCTTTGACACATTTTGATTAAATTGTATAGTGAGAAGACTTCTGCTTCCAGACATGGTGAAGTGACAGGGACCAAATTTACCTTGCTGCCTGAACAGGGCATGAGAAAAAGAGAAAGGTAAGTGGGGATCGGGGAGGTGGGAGGGGTAGTAGCACTTAACATATGTGCAGGGGACTCCCCTTGAGTCAACAGCAAAGTACTGATAAATGCATGCGTCCAGGATAAATAACCATTGCTGGGAGAAGAATCAACATAAAGCAACAGGTAGAACAATGTTTAAGGATCACACAGAACCAAGAACAGTTCACAAACGAAAATGGAAAGACCTCTTAACATGTAATACATGCTGTCAAGTTCTTAGCTGAGTATTGCCTCAAGAGTGAAACCAGGTTAGCCCTAAACTAAAGGGTGTTCTGTATCAGTCTGACAAAGCTGAAATACGAGCTTCGAAAAGTTTGAATTGTTTTCAAGTAACTTATCTGTTTCCCAGAACAAATTCCTAAAAATATTTATAATATTTAAATATGTAAATATCATAAGATGTCCAATCTCTGACATGTAATCAAAACTTATCTAGCAAGCAAAGAAGCAACAAAACGTGATCCATAATGAGGCAAGTGAGGGGTGTGTGGGGGAATCAATCAAGAGAAAGAGACCCTGAAAAGTAACAGTTGATAGAATTGGTACACAAGAATAATAAAACAGCGATTTAAATATACTACATACATTTAAGAAGGTAGTAGAAGACATGAGAATAATAATGACATAGAGGCATAAAAGAGATGCAAATCAAATTTCTAGAGATCAAAAATACAATGGCTGGTATGAAAAATACACTGGATGGGATTAACAGCAGATCAGCCACTGCAGGAGAAAAAAGAGCAATGAATGTAAAGATATGTCAATATAAAGTCTGCAAATAAAAACACAGAAAGAACTTAAAGTAAAATTTTTAAAAATGTGGAAAGAAAAAGACTGAAAAAATGAACAGAATATCATAACATGTGGGGCAATATCAAGTGGGCTAAAATATGTGTAATTGGAGTTACAAAAAGGGTATAGGGCCGAAAAGACATACAAAGAAACAATTACTGGAAAAGTACAAATTGTAGTCTCTACTACATATGCTGAATCAGATTTATTGGGTAGGCCTCTGCTCTGACAAGAAATGAACCACTAGGGATAGATGAATGGGATGGGAAATAAAAAAGTGGAATTGAAATAAACCTATAACTTTAAAGTAAAATAGAAGAGTTATCTGAATCCTGAGGTAACCAACTTAGAATAGGTTATCCTGCTTTGGCGCCCAATATACACACACAAGGACATCATGTTGTGAATTCTAATAATATTCAATACAATCTTTGATGAGAAAGTGGAGCTCCCTCTTCTAAAAATACCACATAAAACTCTAGATAAACTTTCCCTATTAGTCTCATGGCCTCAAGCTACAGTAATATGAATGAACTACATTCAAATGGGTGAAACACTGTTTTTAATCATGCAAATTGTCTCAGGAAGATAAGCAGGTTTCAGATAAGGTGGGACTTGAATGAGGAAAAATTCATCATACTTCTCATAGATCAGCTCACTTTAGTGTGAGCAAACTGAAAAGACGCCTCTGAGTGACTGGGTAAATACAACAGCCCTCTCCCCCAGTCCTAAAGAGAAAGAAATATGGAATGGAAAATACAGAGTATTCAGTTGAAGAGAAAACATAATTAAAACAAAAGAAAATTTCACATTATTGTTTTACATTGTTGAAGTTAATAAAAGTGTAAATTGAATAAATCAAGAGATTAAATCCAGGAAATGAACACTAAAATGAGATATAAAGACAATTTATAGAGTTTAGGCAACAACCAGAGGTCCAAAATCCACCTTTATGAAACTAAAAGATGAACTAGAAACAGAAAGTGACAAAATAAAATTAATTAATTTAATTAAATATGAATTACATAATTTCAAGGAATAAAGTCAATATAATCAGTGAACACATAAGACAAAGAGATCAAAGCAGTAGTAGAGACAAAATATATACAGCTAACATATACAAAATGTGTTGCTAAATTACAGGATATAAGAACATAATAATAAAAATAATTAAAAACAAAATAGAAGAAAAAATCCTGAATTAATGGCATAACCAAATCAGGAGATTGAAAAGCAAATCTAGGTGAAAAAAATTATTATAGCATGATAAACAAGATATGCTTTAGTTTTATTATTAAACTTTAAAAAATGCATCATCAGGTATCAGAGTAGAAAGTACAAGTCACCTTGTATAACAAAAATAATCATAATAGTTTAACATTTTCCTCAGCAATAGGCAAATGTGTTAACAATGTCCTGAGGAAAGACAGACCCAAAAATATTTTAGCTAGCCAAGCTGTTTTTCATTTGTTAGGAAAAAAGGCTAAAATTCTCAAATAACAAGCAAACAAAGAGTTTTAGAGACCATCACTCCAGCTCATTATAAACGGGGCTTTAAACGGTTAATAGAAAACGCATATTATGAAAATACTATGTATAGATTTCAAATTTTTTTTGCAGTAAAATAAACTTGTACGGACTTGTTATAGCATGTCTGAACAGGATCTAGTTTGAGGCATTAAGGATAAGACAACAGTGTGAAAAGAGCCTCTATCAGGAAAACTTGAATTCTGCTAAAATTGAAGCAAGAGCAAACATCAAATTTGTGGTGAAGTGTGAGTGGAAGACTGCTGAAATCATTGATGCTTTCAAAAATGTTTATGAGGACAATGCCCCAGATAAATCAGCAGTTTGAACACGAATAACTCTTTAAAACGGAATGAGATTATGTTGAAGAGGAAGCATGCAGCAGCAGACCACCACATAATTTGCAAGGCAAAATTTCATCTTATTGGCACCCTAATTGAAGAGAATTGATAATTAACAACAGCACAAACAATAACCAATACCATAGACATCTCAATTGGTTCAGCTTATATAATTCTGACTGAAAAATTAAAGTTGAGCAAACTTTTCAGCCAATGGGTACTAAAACTGTTGTGTCCAGATTAGCTGCAGACAAGAAAAGAGTTTTCAATGGAAATTTTAAACAAATGGGATGAAGATCTTGAAATATTTCTTCCAAGAATTGTATCAGGCAATGAAATGTGATTTTACCTGTACAATCCTAAAGACAAAGCCCAATTCAAAGCTGAAAGTGGTCCCGTCAAAGCAAAAGCAGTCAAGAGCAAACATCACGGCAATAGCTTTTGAGGGTACTCAAGATATTGCTTGTTGATTTTTTGGAGGTTCAAAGAATGAGAACATCTGCTTATTGCGAAAGTGTTTTGAGAAAGTTAACGAAAGCTTTAGCAGAAAAATGCCTGAGAAAGCTTCGCCAGAGGTTCCTCTACTATGACAAAGCTCTGCTTATTTCTCTCATCAAACAAAGGACATTCTGTGAGAAATTCTATGGGAAAGTATTAGGCATCCACCTTGCAGTCCTCTTTTGGCTCCTTCTGACTTATTTCTTTCCTTTTCTTTTTGTTTTAAATTAAACTTTAAGTTTGTTACGTAGATATACATGTGCCATGGTGGTTTGCTGCACCCATCAACCTGTCATCTAGGTTTTAAGCCCCATATGCGTTAGGTATTTGTCCTATTGGTCCCTTCCCTTGCCCCCTACACCCTGACAGGCCCCGGTTGTGATGTTCCCCTCCCTGTGTCCATGTGTTCTTATTGTTCAACTCCCACTCATGAGTGAGAACATGCGGTGTTTGGTTTTCTGTTCCTGTGTTAGTTTGCTGAGAATGATGGTTTCCAGCTTCATCCATGTCCTTGCAAAGGACATGAACTCATTCTTTTATGGCCACATAGTACTCCATAGTGTGTATGTGCCACAGTTTCTTTATCCAGTCTATCATTGATGGGCATTTGGATTGGTCGCAAGTCTTTGCTATTGTGAATAGTGCTGCATAAACGTACATGTGCATGTGTTTTTATAGTAGAGTGATATATAATCCTTTGGGTATATACCCAGTAATGGGATTGCTGGGTCAAATGGTATTTCTGGTTCTAGATCCTTGAGGAATTGCCACACTGTCTTCCACAATGGTTGAACTAATTTACACTCCCACCAAGAGTGTAAAAGTGTTCCTATTTCTCCACATCCTCTCTAGCATCTGTTGTTTCCTGACATTTTAATGATCGCCATTCTAACTGACGTGAGAGTACTCACTTTTCTTCAGTTAATAATGTAAAGAAGACTGCATTGGCATGGTTAAATTACCAGGATCCTCAGTTCTTCAGGGATGAACTAAATGATGGGTATTATTACTTACAAAAGTGCCTTGACCTTGATGGAGTTTATGTTGAGAAACAGAGTTTATATTTTTCATTTTTATCCTTAAATTCTATTTTTCCATAAACGTTATGAAGTCCCCTCATACCAGTGGGAACTAGTCAAGACTATAAATGGAGACTGATGTACCATATGTCAAAATTTAAAAGATGATATCTAAGATTTTGTATGCATGTGTGTATGTGTGTGTGTGTGTCTAACAACTATATAAAATAAAATATGTTCTCTCCTCCTACCTTGACAAATATAGTTTTTCAACAATCTGGAATGCTGGGTTTAAATTTAGAATTTTCAACAACTTGGAGTCCCAACTGAAAACATGATTGTGTGGCAAGAGCCAGCTTGACTCCAGGACATTTGTCAATGTTGGACATTATCAGGGACATCATTTGCATATATCTGAATACCTTAGTTCACACATTTAAATTGTATCCATACCTTCTCAAGCAGTCATCCCTGGGATATTCCTTGGGTCTAGGTGTGGTGGCTTGGTCCACTGTCAGGAGAACAGACCTGGGGAAGGTGCATGTTTAGGCCCTAGAAACAGGCTTAAGGTTGTTTGGGCAGAGAATGTTGGGTATCCAGGTACCCAAAGTGTAGTTTAGAACAAGGGCAAAAAGACAAAGTCCCTTGAACCAGCAAACCCCTTACATCATGTCTGATAAAGACATGAGCTAGGGTAAGCTAAGTTCCAGGCCCTTTAAAATATAGGGATTGGGGTGAGAGTACTTCCTGCACAGTTCTAAGTGTGGTACTCATGGGCATAGCACCTGTGGATTTTTTTTTTTTAAGAAAATACTAAGGAAACTAAGAAATCATGCTACCAGAGACAAATGCAAAAAAAATACTAAAGTATTCAACCAATAGTCAATTTACGAAGATAGTGAAGGCATGCTTAGGAAGTTTAGTAGTAAAAAAGAATCTGATCCAATAATTTTATACCCTTTCATTTTTTTCTCTCATATAAAAGGCAATATATTGATATTTTCAAGTATATAGAAATGCATACAATACAGGAATGATGAGCCTTTCTTAAAAATGAATTAATGATTAAGTCTATTCAACCAAGATATGACTACAGAAAAGTATGGAAACAGGGCTAGTGGTTATCATTGCATCTATTAATAGACAGAACTTAGACTTAATAACTGAGGGGATTATGGTTATAGAACAGAATATAAATGTTGTAAATCCTGTAATATCAGTGATTACATAACTAATATTAGGGAGTAGGAGTGAGACTAAAGGATATACAAGAGTTCTAATTTTCTCATAGTGAAAAGCAGGGAGTCAATTATTCTCCCTAAAGTTGAAACATGTTGTTTAAAAGAAACAATAACTCTAGACTTTTAGTATTGTTTCCTATGTTTTTATTCATAAAGGAGAAATGAAATTATATATTGAAATATAAAAGCATACATTTAAAGTCTAGCAGTTGCTTTTTCTTCAGCTTCCCTTAGGTTTCTTTTTTGGTTGAAGGCAAAAATTAAATATAATATTCTCTTTTTAAAAATATCATGTATAGGATAACCATTTTTTAAATTACTTTTATCTTTTGATTAATTTGCCATCTATGAATCTATTGATCTATTTATATATCTATCATTTAGCTTCCTACCTCTCTAAAGACCTAGTCACTTAACCATATATCTATTCACCATTTTTTTTAATCCTTCTCCCTGTCCACACTTTGATCTGCAAATCTTCATCAATAGGTGTCTGGAATGATAATCCCTTGACATAATTCTCTAGTGCTATTTGGAATATTTTGGTTAATTTCTTTATACAAATGTCTAATTCTTGATTTCATTATAGTGAACATGCATGGATTTTACAAAACAGTAAAGTCATTATTGAGCAGAATACTTTGGGTGAACAAACTCCTGGTGGAGCTGTTGGCAGAGGTAGAGGAACAAGGAAAACAAAGAATAATAATGAGGGAAGGAGAATGGGATTATTCTCCTATAACATAATTGTCAAAAGCCGATATCAAACTGAAGGCTACACTTGGGCTCTATTGCTACCCCCCCACTGATCAATCTAATTGCCCATATTTGCTTAGAATTTCAAATGAGTTCCAAAGGTCAAGGTCTAAGTGGAATATTACCTGTTGATAATCATATGTCTTTCTTGGGAAGGTGTCTTTCTTGGGAAGGAAAGTAGGCTTCAAATGCAACTTACAATGCACTCCTATCTTTAATTCTCTTTATTTGAGTTTAGATGCTGAAATCTGTGAAAGATACAGAGAGGGGAGAAGCAGCAACACAAAAGAGTTCTAGAGAATGGAATGGGGAGTGCATCACCCCATGGAATCTCCGTAAGGCCCTTCAGATTCCAGGGGAAGTTCTCCAAGATGTGCTCTGCAATCAGTTCTATTTTACTCTATAAAAAATACACTGAGAACAGAGACATTGGGAAAAATGTAGGGTAGCCGAAGGTCTTGGAACACACTGACAGAGTCAGCAGGCTTCTGGCTGACAGGGAATTGCAGAAAGCAAGAGACAAAAAAAGACTTGGAATGACAGAGGTGGAGAGAGATGAGAATTAAGCCAGAGACCTTTGGGTTTAAATCTGCAAAGTATGAGACTGCCAAAATAATTTGGACTGAGAATTTCAAATGACATCTCTGTTCTCTTGATATCTGTATTTGGCAGCTCAATTTTTGAAATTGAAGGTTAATTTCAGAAGGTGTGGGGATTTTTTAAGACATTAAATCATGTGAAATAGCTGTTTTCAGCAATGAAAATAATCAATATTAGCAAGACTTAACCTAATATTTATCCCACCACCCCCCTACTTTCTCTCAAATAGATTTGAGCTCAAGTTGTGGCTCAGCCACATCCTAGCTGTGTGAATTCTGGGCAATCATCCTCTATAAAATTCACTTTTTTAAATTGAAAAAGTGAGAATAATACTATTACCCAATTCCTAGGCTTATGGTAAAGATTAAAGGAATGTTTATTATGTATTTAGTCCCAGAAAGCATTTAACGGCAGTTCTTATTACTTTCATTTTTATTAAACAAATCTTTATGACATTCTCCTGCTTAAACCCCTTCTTTGACTTTCTGAACCTCTTAGAAAAACTCACACTCCTAGACATGACTTACAAAGCCTTCGTACGTTCTGGCTTTTGCTTATTTTGACAGCCTCCTGTTTTGTCATTCCCATAAACATTATAAACACTTTTTAAACTTGTGTCACAGAGAAGTCCTTCTATTCCTCAGCAAGTCACATTTGCTTTCAACTCCTTGGCTAGAACACCAGCCCCTTGTCTCATCTGCCTTCATCCTACTCATAGATACCATTTCCTCTGGAAATCTTTTAGGCAACTCCTACACTGTGTTAGATGCCTTGAGAACCTCCACAGTAGATTGTATTTTGCCCTGCAGTTTGTTCACCATCCCTCATTATAATTCTTTGTTGCAGTCTTTCTCCCCATCTGGGAGCAGCCTATCTTGCTTATCTTTCATTGTCTCCCAAAACTAAGATAACACTGAACACATTTTAGGACTTTAGTCATTCTCTGCTAATACTGCCATATCTCGTGAACATACATTAACATGGATCAAAGGTTTGTCATGGATCAAAGGTTTGTCCTTTCCCAAAATTCATCCGTCGAAACCCTAATCCTTTAATGTGATGATGTCAGGAGGCAGGGCCTTTGAGGGGTAATTAGGTTATGAGGGTGGATTCCTCGTTAGTGGGATTAGTGCCCTAATGAGAGAGGAGTGAGAACTTGTTTTCTCTCTGCTCTCTGTGGTGTGAGGATCCAAGAGAAGATGGCTATCTGCAAACTAGAAAGTGGCTCCTTATAAGACTGGTTCTGTTAGCACCTTGATTTTGGACTTTCAGCCTCCAGAACTGTGAGAAAAAATTTTCTGTTGTTTAAGCACTCAGTTTATAATAATTTGTTATAGTGGCCTCCAATGATTAAGACAGTACATTACTCATTTTTTTCTATTCTCCTAGCTGCTACTGTTTTCTTTAGAAACAACTCACAGTTGTGGGCTGGCAGAAGAGGAGAAAACATTTCCTGCATCGCAACCAGGTATACAGAGAGACTTATTCCATATAAATAACTATTGATAAACACAATAGCCTTTAATTTATTCCAGTATTAACTCTTTTCTTGGTTAGGCTTATCTGAAGTTTAAATCGTCAATGAACATTTAAAGCAGTCATAAATCTAGATATAATGTTCTAAATGTGATTTTAAAATGTTATTTACCAGATATTTAGGGCAATCAAGGGAGAAAGAGAAACTTCTTATGAAATAATGCTTTAACCTGTCTCAGAAAATAGTGTTGATTTTGCTTTCAAATTATTGCTTTTACATTTTTACATTTATATTTATATATGAATAAGAGCTTAATATACTCCTACTCAGTAGAACTAAAAAGGGATATTTGGATAAAAAATCGAATATCTTGGCTCCATAATGGTCTGCATTTAGAAAGAAGCCAATTTAGAATGGTCTCTGCTTAAATGCTCATTAATTTTATTCCGAGGAGTATTGTAGTGTGTTTCTAGAAGGGAGGAGAAAAGCGTAGGAGAACAACGTAGGAGAAAAGGAGATTACTGTTTTAGTGAGTCTCATTTTACATTAAATGTTTTACATATCTTTGACAATAGCTTTAAAATATTTTTAGATAGAATGCTTTACACATAAGAAGAATGTTCACATTTTTTCTTATTTGATTCTGATCAAAATTTTGTGATATGACTGCAGATGTAGAAATTGAGTCTGAAAGGGAGAAATGGATTGCTGCAGTCTATTTTACTAGAAGGAGAAAATTTAGCTTTGCACCTGCGTCTTAATATATAATTACAAAATAATCCATAGCAAGAATGCTTCAAATAATTTTTGGCTTTTTTTGTATTATTCAATATAATGATCTATTCCATTGCTTTATTAAATTATTTCCCCATAAATTTCTTCCCAAAGTTTTATTTAATGTTATCTTTCTTTTTATTCTATTTGATGATGGGATCCTCAATGTTGATAATTAGCCAGTTAGATGTATAACAGGTATTCCAATGTTAGCCCCTAAAGATTATAGGGTACCATGGATTATTTATTGCATTTTCCACTGTGGATTGCTTCAGTATCTTGGGGCTTTTCTTTTGCTTTGATTTACTGCGGAAATATTTCCTATAATCCCATTTTAAAATATGTGTTTGCTCCATTACCTCTCTATTATCACTATCACAAATGTCCTTAGAAAATACAAACAAAGCAAGTGCTCGTGTGAATGTGACTTAGAAAAGAATCATATTTATTGCGTGTTTTTTAGCACTCTCATAGGACTTTTAGCAACACAGACTATTATGAAAAGAAAAAATATCCTTCTATAGTTACTGTTCTTTCACAGTATAAGTGCTAACTCCTAAGAAAACTTTATTCATGATTATTCTTTTCTTCTAAGGAATCTAGGGCAGAATTAAAATGTTCAAGCTTAATGTGAAGGAAGGATTTTTTTTTTTTCCTATTCTATGGCTGATCTTTCTGACAATAAATAAAATAGACATTGCTGATTTTTTAACTTTGAAAAGTAGGAAGAAGAAAATAAAAATTCCTGTCGTTTTACCCAAGCAGAAATAATACTCTTAAATTTTCATTTCCTTCCAAGCAACTCAGTGTGCTCAAGCATTCCCCACCTGCCTCCTGTAAAGCCATGAGCCCTATAGAGACACCTGTGCCTAAGACTCTGCTGGCACCACCTGGCGCCTCATAGTTTCTCCATTCCGTTTCTTTATACCTAACTGTTATCCTTCTAGCAACAGAGTAAAAGTGTGTGGCTAGCAGTGCTGGCAAAGGGTCAAATAACACTGCCTCTGAGTGTAGAACAGAGCAATGGGTGCCTGCAGGTTGATGCAGGTAATACCCTTACTGGGTATTTCTGTTAGATTTGTCTTCTTGGCTCTTAATTTCACCTTACCTCCTAATTATTGCTCTTTGGGTCCACCCCAGCCTTGGCTTCATAGCCTGTTAACTGCCAAGACCATTTAGTTTCTGTTTTATCTTTTGTTGTATCTTCCAATTTGTTATTGCTACTCTAGAGTAGAACAAGTAATATTTAAATATTTATTTTACATCTAAGCATTATAACATTATGACCATTGTTGGCCACAGGACACTACCTGCTTAAAAGGATGCATGGACATAGTCATTTTGTGCATACTGTCTCCCTTCTAATTCCTGAAAATAAATTGATGGGGCCAGGAGTGAGGGAGCAGTCAATTTTTAAATGCCTCTTGATACTGACAAATCACTTTTCTTCTTAGTAAGCACTCTGCATATTAACAATAACAAAATTTTGTCTAACAAAGTTTTTCAAGAAAAAATTTGCCTAGATTATTTTCTTTTAAACTTATTTTTTGAGGTTTTATTGAGATCCTATCTTTCAGTAGTATTTGTCAATATCTTTCATTGCTTTGATTATTACAGAGGTTCTGTGTGTGCCATCAAAACCCTCAGATTTTTATACTCTTTTATATTTTTATGATCCTCAAGCATATTTCCTATTTTTATTTGGAGTCCCTTATCTTTATTTCTTTCATTTATCTAAAATTTAGTATGCGAAAAAAAAATTAAAATGAAGGCCACAATTTGGATATACCCCAACGCCAACTGCCCATAGCCATGTAGCCAAAACTTGAGTTATTCTGATTACCTGAAATACTGTTTCTAATAAAAAACAAAACATGAAATGGAAGCTTTTCATCTCTGTCAGCATGATTCAGTGAAACTAAACCAATCAGCTACAGACAGATCAGCTTCAACAGCCCTGCTTGCCTTAAAAAGAATGTTAATGTGTAACAGCCAATTGTGAACATGGTCGAAATACTTACTCTTTTTTGTTTTATAAACTGCATTTTAAGAGCTCTGAGGAGGCTTCCTACCACTTTCAGTCTGTGGTCTCCTGATTTGTGAACTACTTTTTTTGTATGAGCAATAAACTTCTATAATTTTACAATTTTATCTGATTTTATTGTTCAAAAGTAAGTTTGTGGCATGATGTGGATTTCTAACATGATTTTTTAAAAAGCCCGACAATTGAAGGCAGAGCTTGCAGTGAGCCGAGATCGCGCCACTGCACTCCAGCCTGGGTGACAGAGAGAGACTCTGTCTCAAAAAACAACAACAACAACAAAAAAACCTGACAATTATTCCAGTTCAAATGCTTGAAAAACCCTTAAATCAATTGGTTTCCATACAATAAAGCAGAAATAAGCTATGGTTTCTTTGCATAATTATGACTACACATGCTTAATGTGGTTCACACACACTTGAAAAAAGCCAACTGGCATTTGAATAATTACTAAGAACGAACTGTGTAGAGGCCTATTGTGTTAGCTCACCATAGTAACTCAATGTATTGAATAACTTGGTAATTAAAAGTCATGGAAACCCTGGCACTGTAGTTGGTAGAATCATAAAACTGTTCTAGTGTCTTACTGGGTGAGAAGGCAGTGTAAATGAAAATAAACATGTAAACATGAATGCTTGGATTCATATGTACAAAGACAACTCAAAATATTTTCTTTTAATGTCCCAATGAATAGAGTCAAAAAAAGAGACAACAGGCAAAACTCTGTGGGTCTGTATAGACACATATATTCAAGCACTCCTTTGAATTTGTCTAGACCTATAGATGCCATAGTCAGGTCATTTTAGTTCATGAACGATGTAGTTCCATATTCTCATCTCCTTTCCTGCTCTACTCTTGGAAAAGGCAGAGTACCCCTATCCTTGTATACCTCCTTGTATGACTTACAGCTCTTGTATGAGTTACTCTGGGATTACAGCCACCAAGATGATTGACTGGTTTATTTTCTCTCTGATTATCATTGTCAGGAAGGTTTGGGCTCATGTAGGAGTGTAGGACTGGGACCAATTAGAAGTCTTGATTTAGAAATTTTGAGTTGAAGCCCAGAGTTTCGCAGTATTTCCTTGCTCCTCAGATGATTCTTGTGAATGCTTAGGTGTGAGAACTACTCTAGCGGGCCTCTGTTTTTAAGAGATGTGTTCTGTTCCATTGATTGTATATTATTGTTGATAGTGTTTTATTGTTTTAAACCTTATCATTTTTATGTTTCATTTATCTAGTAGGATAAGACTTTATAAACCTTGTCATTTATAATTTCGAATTTTATTCTTATTTGTCTTATTTGTTTTCATGGTGTTTGAAATGTTTGTTTTTTGGTGTTGTAAATAAATAGTATTTGAATATAAATCTAATTTTTTTAATAAGGCTATTTTTATTTTTTGTAGAAAGGGTATATTTGTCAGTAGTTTTGTTATGAGAGCATATTGAACAAAGGAGACAGGATTATTTATAATTTGATGTGCTTATTTTATTGTTGTGTTTGGTTTTTATTGGTTGGAATGGGACTTTATATTTTGTATGTGTTTTGATTGATTAGTAACTTAGAATTTTTTTAAAAAGGCAAAGGCAGAGGAGAACAAAGGAAGGAGGAAGTAACTTCTGGAATGTTGAGGAAGGTAAAATCACTTTTAAATAAGAGGAACAGGCTATGATTTAATGTTTGTTTGGACTAGTAAAAGTATGTTAGGGCTAATATTTAGGGTAAATTGTGGGAGTTAAGAATATAAAGCATATTGATTTTTTATCATGGCTAGGAGATATTTAAGAATGTTAGTATAGGTTTTTGAATAAAATTTGTTTTTAAGATAAGTTATTATTTAGTTTTAATTAGATGGGGAAGAAAGTCTTTTTGAAGAGGAAACTCCACTTTCTACAATGGGAATTTAATTCAACTTATAGTGCAAGAATTTTTATTTTTAAAATAAACATTTATACATTTCAAGAATAGAACAAGTCTATATTTCATCAATATTTTTCTTATTTTTCCAAGTAAAGTTGTTTTCTTTGTAGAGGACTATAATGTTCTTATTTATATTACTAGATATCTTATATTCTTAGTTGCTATTGTGAATTAGTTTCTGTTTTATCTTTTGTTGTATCTTCCAATTGGTTATTGCTACTCTAAAGTAAAACAAGTAATATGTAAATATTTATTTACATCTAAGCATAATAACATTTACAAATCAATTTGAATTTAATTTTAAATTTTATTCCTTCATGCTTTCTTGGATTTCTTCAAAAAATGACGCATATCTGAAAGGGGTTTTCACACACAAACTACTTTTCTTGAGACAAAATACTTGGGTATGTGTTGTTACATATGTAAGATCAGCCATATGAAAAGAACATTCATCAAGAGGAGAAATGAGCTCACTAGCATAATGAAATTAATATAAAGACCCTCTATGGCTTTCTAAAATGATACATTGATGTCATAAACTCTTTGTGACTTAAAACAATCAGGTATTTCCTAATTAGGAACAGAATAAAAATCAAACTAATGAGGATTGAAAAGAGTGGCCCAAAACAATACAGAACTGAGACTATTATAAAGAATAAGCTTAGCATGGTGGCTCACACTTCTAATCCCAGCACTTCGGGGGACTGAGGCTGGTGGATCATTTGAGCCTCTGAGTTCAAGACCAGCCTGTGGAACATGGTGAGACCCCATCTCTACAAAAAGAAAAAATACAAAAATTAGCAGATCATGGTGGTACACACCTGTAGTCCCAGCTACTTGGGAGGCTGAGGTGGGAGGATCTCTTGAGCCTGGGAGGTTGAGCCTGCAATGAGCCAAGATTGTGCCACTGTGCTCTAGCCTCAGTGACAGAGTCAGACACTGTCTCAAAAAAAAAAAAAAAAAAAAAAAAAAAGAATACTGTGACAAATTTAGGTTTAGTTAATTAAAAGGATTTTTGCTAGGGATTGATCACTCAGAGCTTTGGAAGATAGTTCGGTAGACCGTGCTGCCTGGGAAACTTCTATATCACCTCATAAGTAGTCCAATATTGATATACCTTCTCCAAAGTTTTGTTCATCTTTACCTTTTCATAGATCTCTCCCCAAGGTTATAAACATTTTCCTTTAACTGTTCTAGGGCAGGTAAGATAAGTCTGTGTGTGATCAAAAGTCTAGGACTGTATAGCAGATGTACCTGATAGCAATAACTTCAGCATACCCTGATAAGAATTATCTAAGAAGAGTATGTGTTCAGAGTTCTGAGCTAAGAAACTCAGGAGTGACCAACCTGGAGGTTCCTTCCTTATCTATGAGGAACAAACATCTGAAGCTCTGGCCTATCCCCTGGAATGTGGGCCAGACAAGAGATTGAGGCCCTTTGTTTGGGTTGAATGGAGGTTGTCAGTGGAGGTTGCTAGGGAGAGGGTGCTAAGTGAAAATGTTATATAAACTGCATGCTTTTTACAAGCCGTTCTGGTTCTCCTGTCTAGCCCGCTGCCACTGAACTGCTCTGCATGTACGTGCCCTCAATAAACCCTATGTGTTTTCACTGGCACCAAGTCTCTTCTTCAGCCTTTAAGCATGGTACCATCCCTATTGAAGTCAATAGGGATCTGACAAAATAAGAACTTGTTATTCTTTCCACCTGCCATGAGCTATGTGATAATATCTTGTCCTTTCTCTAACTGGCTCCAACTAATTTATTTGTGTCCTAAATTACTAGTCTGTTCTGTGAATATTTCCCTCCATCTATGTATTGAAACCAGGGTAAAGCCTGAGGTCTGTACGGTGGAAAATGAAAAGAGAAAAATGTTAAATGTAAAAACTGTTTGCAGGTTCAGCCCATTGCTCAAAGAAATCAGGATTCCTCTTAAAAAGATGATTCTATCTCTCCCTTTCTCCCTAACTCTTCCTGTCTCCCTCTTCTCTCTTCTCCTCCTCTCTGGTTTTCCATCTCCAGTAGAATCCCAAAGGATTTTTAAGCTCTTTCTACATTGTCTCCTCCTTTAAGTCCTGTGGATTCTTCCTCTTAGGGATTTGCTTCCTAATATCTACATTTATCTCAATCAATATCTCCCCCTCAGCAAATGCCTGAAGTAAATGAACCTGCCTTTGCTGCCTCCACAGCTAGAGTCCCAAGAGGCCCACTTAGGGCCAACACTCTCGGCCATGTGCCCCAAGTTTACACCTGGTCTTTTCTCCAGCTTGGAATTCCCCAGGCTTAGACAATAACCTGTGCTACTGCAAGGAAGCAACAACATTTTCTTCTGCATCCTCCTTTCTTGCCACAGGGGGTTGGGTTTCCCTGCATGCATTTCTGTCCGGGGTAGCTATGCTGTTGCACTTTCTGAGAGCCTCCTTTCCTGCTATTAGATTTCTTCCTGCTCCAGTCATAGTCGTATCTTCCTAGACATTCATTTTATTAACTTGTCTTTTGAGGAGATTATCCTTCCTCTAGATCATTGACTAGATTTTTTTTTCCCCACCTTTCTACTGATCTACTGATTAAGACCATATTATTTTTTGAGCATGATTCTTTCCCTTTTGGAGTCTTGAAGAAACATTGATTCCTAGAGAAGGTGTTCCAGAGACACCTAATTTTAAAATTTTAACCTTTAGGTCTTAATGTTTCTGTGAAGTTTTTTCCACCTTAGTACAGGAAATGATATTATCCCCATGATAACGATTTATTGACAGAATACACTAATCATGGGTTGAATTCACAATCTGAATTCCTGAAACCCATCACTCTGACGTGAGCTTATGTAAAAAACAGCCAGGAAGGAGTTTAGAGAGCAAGTGGTAATCATGTTGGGGGTATTGGAAGGTCATTTAGATCTATAAGGCCTGTGGTTATATCACCCTCTAGTGACTAGCTAATATCTATTCTAGCTCTCGAGACCTAAAATCTGGATTTAAACAACAAAAGGTCTATTTGCCAATACTTTAAAACATCTGTATACCTAAGCTCTGTTTATTTATTTTTCTAAAAGTTCCTTATGGATTGTTTTAAATAAGCAGAAACTCACCATAGCTGTGCCTCCGCTAGCAGCTCCGGCCAAGCACACAATCTTTGAGCCTAACAATACCCAGGCCTTATCAATTGCAGTGGTCATCTAGTCTATCCCACTTTAGTCGTCTACCTAAAATTAGATATAGAAACTTCCAATCCTTCAGAACAGCCCATTTCTAAATGTTAAACCTCTGCTGAGGATGTTTTGCTTGCCCCTTTGGACCTTTGATCCAATCTTTTTTACCCTTCTCTGTTCCCCATATGTTTAACCTAAATGGACCCATTAGGGATGAGCTCCCTTGCTGTCTGGCTTCCAGTTTGGCTCACACATAGGGAATCAGCAGATTAGAGAGAGGATAAAGAATGAAATAAGGGCACTTATTCCCCCTGCACCCTTCATGCAAGGATGCTCTAAATTATCAGGAGGCCCTTCCAATATAAGTGTCCATTCCTGACTCTGATAATTATTTTCTCCACGGACCTCTTCATGTTTCGGTATGGAAAATGTACCCTGCTGTTGTCAACCTTTGTGAACTGTGTTGTTCCTAGGGTTTCTATACATCCTGCCCATGCAAAAACATTTGAAAATAGTGGATTTACTAAACACTCCTATAATTACCCAGTGTGTTCCATATGTTTCTTATTCAGACATGATTATACTAGCTATCTTACTATTATTCACAGCATACCTAAATTTGAATCCCAAATCATCTATCTGCCAACATATTGTTTTCCGAATTCCTTTTCTTTTATCTAAGCTAGATTTTTCTGGTCTTTAAATTTCAGTTATCTTTTGTTTTTTTCTTCAGTCATCCCCTGTGAAACTCCAGCCTTGTAACAATCTAGCTATGTGAATAATTTGTTTCTATATTCCAGAGTCTGAATGTTACTGGGCAAAAATAAGACAATTATATAAATTTGTGTTGCTACAAATTCATGGTCCTGTATCTCAGCTGGGCTTGCAATAACTGCCCAGTTATACCTCTCTTAGTGGCTGCAGACTCAAACAATCGCCCTGCTATTATACTTTTATCTTACCCTTGGCACATGGTCTAGTTTTCTAATTCATTGGAGGAACCAAAATTTCAGTTAACAATTTCCTAACCACTTCCCTATATTTACTTACATTCTTTCCTTATTAAACTTTTGTATACATAAGAAAGATTTTAATGGCAAGTAGCAGAAAAACCAACCCAAAATAGCTTAAGCGAAAGGCTTTTTGTTGTCTTAGATATTTGGAATCCCAAGAGTAGAGCTGCCTTAGATAAAGCAAGGGGATCAAATCATGTCACAAGAACCCAGTTCTATTAATTTCTTGACTCAACTCTGTTGTCTTTTTTGCATTAACTTTGTTATTAAACAGGTCCTCTGATGTAGTAGCAGGGATGTGAACAGCAGCT
This sequence comes from Macaca fascicularis, assembly GCF_037993035.2. Lineage (NCBI taxonomy): Eukaryota > Metazoa > Chordata > Mammalia > Primates > Cercopithecidae > Macaca > Macaca fascicularis. Next base: position 69,378,074 of record NC_088380.1, on the reverse strand, counting down.
TCAGATATCATATTCTCTCGTGTTCCTATATAATAGTCATAGGTCCACTTTCCCTGTAACAGTCAAACAAAAGTTCTGGACCTGTATCTAGTTAGCTTGAACTGATAGAACTACTCATCTCTGAGACAATCAACTTAGAGTAGATGCTGATTAGCTTAAATAAATCAATGCCTGATTTTGAATCTGAAAATTTGTCAAAGTCCCTATGCAGTTTGTGTTAAAAAGTCTACTATCTTATTTCCTTAGTTACTAGGCAATTTAGGAATATGATGTTTTATGTCCAGTCAATAAGGAATGAGGTGGAGACCCTGCTATTGCAAGAGCAATTTATGTCGTTCTTCTTCTTTCTGAGGTCAGAAACAGTTTTATACTCCTAGGCTTCATATACCACCAGGTTATTAGTGTCATACTTGATACTTTACCTAGAACCCCTGGTTCTACTTAGCTAAGCTCCCCTACAGTTGTCTTCAACCATATTTACTTGCAAAAAGAAATATGAACATTTGACCAAGAAAAACAAAAGTAATAATGAATCTGATGTACCTCCTAAAAAAAGTGTTTCACAATTTGATTATTTCGCTCATAGAAATTACCATAAAAGAAACCCCACTGTATGATATTAAGTTACTTATTTCCTTTAGTACTTTTTGTCCCAACCTAATCAGTAAGACAAGATAAAAATGAATATTATAGTTAAACCGAAGAATAGTTTCTCTGCTGCTGTCTAGTTATATTCCACTTAATATGTGGCACTCCTGAAAATTCAGTTAGAAGTTGGATGAGTCTTTATGGTTTGTTTCACTCTCTTTTATAAGATAATAAACTAATATTAGCAAAGAGAATAGAACTCAGCAGTACTAGAACTCTTCCAGTCTTGTACACAAGAGACTTTCAAGGGAAAGGTGGAGTTCTCTTATATTCATGTGTCAGCATTGAAATAAAGAAGGGACTTTGTTCCAAGAAACTTCAAAATATGTTAGCATTTCTAGTATAGTGAAACACTTCTGAGATATTGTGCGTATAGTATAAGAATAAAATGATTCTTTAAAGCTTTGTTTTGAATTTTCAAAACTGAGGTTCAACACATTTTTACCTCCTTCCCCCACTTCAGCTTGCTGGGTTTTGATAAGGATCATATCATATGCTCAGATATTTTCTTGGCAGAGAGAAACTTAATTACAGAAACTGTATTGAAATATAGTTTTCCATCTGATTCTCAGTCAATTACATAGTTTGCCATTTACTTATGTGTTTGGCTTGGTTTCCTGTATGAAATTGAAGAAAGAAAAAGTAAAACTCTTAATGATTCATTTTATCATTTCCCTCCAAGCATGGTTAGGAAGTAGCTTTAAAAAAATGGGTGAGGAGCAAGATGGTGTAATAGAAGGCTCCATAGTCCCCACCCTACACAAGGACACCAAGTTAACAACCATTATCTACACACACACACACACACACACTCAAACACCTTCATAAGAACCAAAAATCAGATGAGCACTCATAGTACCTAGTTTTAATTTATATCACTGAAAGGCACTGAAGAGATAGAAAAAGCAATCCTGAGTCACCGATATCACCCCTCCCTAACCTCTGGCATTGGCAGCATGTTATGTAGAGTGTCTCTGAGTGCTGGGGGAGAGAGAGCAGAGCAAGTGTGAGGCATTAAACTCAGTTCTGTCCTGTCAGAGCAGAGAGAAAAAGCAGACCAAGCTCAGCTGATACCCATCCACAGAGGGAGCATATAAACCAGCCCTAGCTGAAGGGTAATTGAGGATGCCAGCAGGTCAGAACTTGAGTTCCCACAAACCTCACCACTGAAGGGCTACAGTGCTCTGTGTCTCCAAGTAAATTTGAAAGGCAGTCCAGGCCATAAGGACTGAAACTCTTAAGCAAGTTCTAGTGCTAAACTAGGCCCAGAGACATTGGACTTGGAGGGAGGGGGGGGCACCTGAGCTACTGAGACACTACCAAGGCAGCTAAGGGAGTGCTAACATCACCCTGTCCCTAACCCCAGGCTGTATATCACATGGCTCCAAAAGAGATCCTTTCCTTCCACTTGAAGACAGGAGAGGGAAAAAGTGGGAAAGACATTGTCTTGCATCTTGGGATACCAGCTCAGTCATAGCAGGATTGGCCACTGGTCTGAGTCATGAGGCCCCTGTTCCAGGCCCTAGCTCCCAGACAACATTTCTAGACACATCCTGGGCCAGAAGGAAACCTTTTTCTTTGAAGGAAAGAGCCCAGTCCTGGCAGCATTCATCATCTGCTAACTGAAGAGTGGCTAGGCCCTGAATAACCAGCAGCAATACTCCATCGAGGGCCTTGGGTGAGCCTCTGAGACTTGCTGGCTTCAGGTGAGACTCAGTACATTACCAGCCATAGTGGGTACAGAGCAAAACCCCTGCCTGAGAAAAACAGAGGGAAAAGTAAAGGGAACTTTGTCTTGCACCATACGGACTAGCATGGGTACAGGGGGCTAGAAGACAAAGTGGAATCTTGAGATCCCTAATTCCAGGACTTGACCCTTAGACAGTTTTCTAGACCTGACCTGAGCCAGAGGGGAGCCCACTCCCCTTAAGGGTGAGTCCCAGGCCAGGCAGCATTCACCACAAGCTGACCGAAGAGCCCTTGGGCCTTAAGGGAACATCAGTGGTAGTCTGGAAGTACTCACTCTGTCCTGTGGTGGTGGTGGCTATGGGGTGAGGCTCATCTGCCTTTGGAAAGGGGAGGGAAGAATGGGAAGGACTGTGCCTTGTAGTTTGAGTCCTAGCTCAGCCACAGTACAATAGAATACCAGGTAGATTTCTAAGGTTTTTTACTCTAGTTCATTACTCCTGGAAGGCACGTCTGGACCCATCTGAGACATGAGAGACCTTTCTGCTCTGAATGAAAGGACACAGGCCTGTCTGGCTTTGTCACCTGCTGATTGTAGAGCTCCAGGGCCTTGTGAGAACACAGACTATAGCCAGGGAGTGGTTGCTGCAGACCTTGGGTGGGACCCAAGTTCTGTGCTGGCTTTAGGTCTGACCCAGCATGGTCATAATAATGGTGGCCACAGGGGTGCTTGTATCACTCCATTGTCAGCTTTAGGAGGCTCAGAACAGAGAGAGACTCTGTTTGTTTGGAATAAAGTAAGTGAAGAGAATAAGAGTCTTTGCCTGGTAATTCAGAGAATTTTTCTGGATCTTGTACGAGATCCGTCAAGGTGGTACCTCTATGAGTCTGTAAGACCAACAGTGTTACTGGGCTTGGGGTGTCCCCTAAAGCAGATACAGCTTAGATCACAATACCCATGGCCTTTCAAATATTGGGAAAGTATGGCCAAAAGAATGGGTACAAACAAGCCCAGACAGTAAAGTCTACAATAAATATTTAACTCTTTAATGCCCATACCATGAAGAATATCTACTAGCATCAACACTATCCAGGAAAACATCACCAAATTATCTAAATAAGAAACCAGGACCCAATCATGGAAATACAGAGATTTGTGACCTTTCAGACAGAATTTAAAATAACTGTGCTGAGGAAACTCAAATAAATTCAAGACAACACAGGAAAGAAATCCAGAATTCTATCATAAATTTAACAAAGAGATTGAAATAATTAAAAAGAATCATGCAGAAATTCTAGAGTTTAAAAATACAATAGGCATAATGAAGAATGTATCGGAGTCCTTTTGTAGCAGAACTGCTCAAGCAGAAGAAAGAATTAATGAGCTTGAAGACAGATTATTTGAAAATATACATTCAGAGGGAGACAAAAGAAAAAAAAAAACAAGAGTGTGCTTAAAGGATCTAGAAAATAGCCTCAAAAAGGCAAATTTAAGAGTTACTGGCTTTAAAGAGGAGGTAGAAAAAGAGATAGGGCTAGAAAGTTTATTCAAAGGAATAATAAGAGAGAACTTCCCAAACCTACAGAAAGATATTAATATCCACGTACAAGAAGGTTATAGAACACCAAACAGATTCAACCCAAAGAAGACTATATCAAGGCATTCAATAATGAAACTCACAGGGGTCAAGGATAAAGAAATAATCCTAAAAGCAGTGAGAGAATGAAACAACATACAATGGAGCTCCCATATGTCTGGCAGCAGACTTTTCAGTGGAACCTTAAAGGCCAGTAGAAAGTGTCATGACATATTTAAAGTGCTGAAGGGAAAAAATCTTTTACTCTAGAAAAGTGTATCTGGTAAAAATATCCTTCAAACATGAAGGAGAAATAACGACTATACTGGACAAAATCTGAGGTATTCCATTAACACCAGACCTGTCCTACAAGAAATTCTAAAGGGAATACTTCAATCAGAAAGAAAGGCACATTAATAAGCAGTAAGTAATCACCTGAAAGTATAAAACTCATAGGTAATAGTAAGTACACAGAAAAACACACTGTAACCATGGTGTATAATTTACTCTTGTCCTAAGTAGAAAGACTAAATGATGAACCAAACAAAAATAACCACTACAACAACTTTTCAAGACATAGTACAATAAGATATTAATAGAAACCACAAAAAGTTAAAAGCAGGAGGACAAATTTAAGGTGTAGAGTTTTTATTATCTTTTTGCTTGTTTGTTTATGCAAATAGTTTTACGTTGTTATCAGGCTAAAATAATGGGTTCTAAGATAGTATTTGCAGGCCTCATGGTAACCTCAAGCCAAAAAACATACAATGGATACACAGAAAAGAAAAAGCAAGAAAGTAAATCATATCACCAGAGAAAATCACCATCACTAAGAAAGACAGTAAAAAAAGAAAGAAGAAAGAAGACAACAAAACATCTAAAAAACAAATAACAAAATGACAAAGTTCAGTCCTTACTTATCAATAATAACATTGAACGTAAATGGAATAAACTCTCCAATCAAAAGGCATTGACTGGCTGAATGGATGAAAACAAAATCTATCCAAAGACCTATTGATCTGTTACCTACAAGAAACACACTTCACCTATAAAGACACACATAGACTAAAAATAAAGGGATGGAAAAAGATATTCCTTGCCAATGGAAACCAAAAAAGAGCAGGAGTCACTATACTTACATTGGACAAAATAGATTTCAAGACCGAAACTATGAGAAGAGACAAAGAGAGAGGGTCATCGTATAATGATAAAGGGTCGATTCAGCAAGAAGGTATAATTGTGAATATATATGTGCCCAACACTGGAGCACCCAGATCTATAAAGCAAATATTATTAGAGCTAAAGAGAGAGATAGGCCCTAGTACAATAATAGCTGGAGACTTCAACACCCAAGGTTCAGCACTGGACAAATCTTTCAGACAGAAAATCAACAAAGAAATATCAGTCTTAATCTGCACTACAGGCCAAGTGGATCTAATAAATAATTAAAAATATTTCATCCAACAGGTACAGAATACACATTCTGTTCCTTAGCACATGGGTTATTCTCAGGGATAGATCATTTGTTGGGTCACTTTTGAGGCCAAATGAGAAATGTAGGCATGAATTAAAATTCAGTCTTAGTTTGCAACATGAATTCTGTGTACTATTTTATAATGTGAGGTCTTCAGGACTGTTCTGTAAACTGGCCTTATTTGGGTAATAGGATGAGAACTATGGTAAAAATATTATAGGTTGGACACTTTGGTCCTTTTCCTCTTGCAAACATCATTAGTCATCCTAGAGATATGCTTTTGTTTACATGATTTAAACAATGCTCCATTTGTTTACAATCCTGATGGAAATGATTAGTAACTAAATTTCTGGAGTAAAGAGTTTGCTGTTTTGTAATAAGAGAAAATAGATCCTTTTTTTCCCAAGCAAATACTGAATATTTTATTTGACAGATTATTCTTTTCTTTTATTCTTCATCATCATTAGTACCTGTGAATCAATAACCATTCAGATTAATTTGCATTCTTCATTTTCCCTTCTTGTTTCAAGCCTGGCTTAGTCATTGCAGAGATATTGCTATAGCTGTCCCAGCAGCTGCAGTGATTTGCATCAATTGACACCCAAGCAGCTAGCTCTCCTTCACAGTCTGGCAGCTGCTGCTGTTGTTAACACCTGTATCCAAACTCTGTTATTGTTGTAAATCTTACAGAAATCTTACTCTCCACCCTCAGATTCATTTTATCTGTAAAGCCTTTATGTATGTATATACATATATAAAAAAACCTTTTACATATATACATTAATGTATGTGTATATATAAAATATATAATAAGCATAAATCTGTATACATTGGTTTCATATGCATGTATCTGAAACTAGTACTGGTCAGAGAGAAATCTAGTTTGGAACTTCCCAGCTGTGGCCTAGGGGCAAGTGACTCATTTTACCTCTCAGCACATATCCTCAACTTTAAACCTAAGATAGCAATAAGGACCTCACAGGGTTTTTGTATTTTTTTTTTGTTGTTGTTAAGGAATAGATAGAACACATGTAAAGCATCTGACACAGTTATTGATGCTATAGGTGAATTTAAAATGGAGAGTAGTTTTGTTATTTGAAGTATCAGCTCTCTTTCTCCAGTTATAAGGAAGTTGGAGAGTAGAGAATGGGATGTGCATCAAGAGGGAGGATGGGAAAGTAGTTGGAAAAAATGCTCTTGTTGGCCTGTTGGAATGTCTTCAGATTCATTTATTTAACGCACATATATGGAGAGCACCTTTCTAGGATCTGGGGCATATCACTGAACAAAACATACAAGATTCCTACCCACATGGAGCTTAAGTTCCAATAGATTTAGACAGTCATAGTCAGCTATCTCCTAAAGTTTAATGAAAGGTCTGTATGTGGAAGTCAAGCTCTCTATCCTTTCCCAATGCATTGGTGGGAATAAGTGTTTACCCCATGGGAAGAAGGCAAGACTGCTCTTGCTAAAGAAATTAAACAAATGATCAAGAGAGAAATAAGTGAGAGAACTGTCACTCCCAAGCAAAGTATTCCAAATACTGGTGCTTAAGGGTTACCCACGGAAATCATAAAAACTCTGCCAACTACTATTAAAGAAATGTCTAAAAGCCATAAAAACCACACGTCTCCTGTTTGGTAATTGTTTTTGTACTTGCCTTATTTTTTCCCCATTTTTCTATCATTTCTGGTTTTAATTGCACATTCTGTAGCATTACATTTTCTCTCTTCTCTAAACCTGTCAATTACACTTTTTAAAAAAGTTGTAGTTACCCTAGAGTTTATAATACACATTTTTTACTAATTTAAATCTACTCATTGTTCAGTTCCCACCTATGAGTGAGAACATGCGGTGTTTGGTTTTCTGTTCTTGTGATAGTTTGCTAAGAATGATGGTTTCCAGCTGCATCCATGTCCCTACAAAGGACACAAACTCACCCTTTTTGATGGCTGCATAGTATTCCATGGTGTATATGTGCCACATTTTCTTAATCCAATCTGTCACTGATGGACATTTGGGTTGATTCCAAGTCTTTGCTATTCTGAATAGTGCCGCAATAAACATACGTGTGCATGTGTCTTTATAGCAGCATAATTTATAATCCTTTGGGTATATCCCCAGTAATGGGATGGCTGGGTCATATGGTACATCTAGTTCTAGATCCTTGAGGAATCGCCATACTGTTTTCCATAATGGTTGAACTAGTTTACAATCCCACCAACAGTGTAAAAGTGTTCCTATTTCTCCACATCCTCTCCAGCACCTGTTGTTTCCTGACTTTTTAATGATCGCCATTCTAACTGGTGTGAGATGGTATCTCATTGTGGTTTTGATTTGCATTTCTCTGATGGCCAGTGATGATGAGCATTTTTTCATGTGTCTGTTGGCTGTATGAATGTCTTCTTTTGAGAAATGTCTGTTCATATCCTTTGCCCACTTTTTTATGGGGTTCTTTGTTTTTTTCTTGTAAATTTGTTTGAGTTCTTTGTAGGTTCTAGATATTAGCCCTTTGTCAGATGAGTAGATTGCAAAAATTTTCTCCCATTCTGTAGGTTGCCTGTTCACTCTGATGGTAGCTTGTTTTGCTGTGCAGAAGCTCTTTAGTTTAATGAGATCCCATTTGTCAATTTTGGCTTTTGTTGCCGTTGCTTTGGTGTTTTAGACATGAAGTCTTTGCCCATGCCTATGTCCTGAATGGTACTACCTAGGTTTTCCTCTAGGGTTTTTATGGTATTAGGTCTAACATTTAAGTCTCTAATCCATCTTGAATTAATTTTCGTATAAGGAGTAAGGAAAGGATCCAGTTTCAGCTTTCTACTTATGGCTAGCCAATTTTCCCAGCACCATTTATTAAATAGGGAATCCTTTCCCCGTTTCTTGTTTCTCTCAGGTTTGTCAAAGATCAGATGGCTGTAGATGTGTGGTATTATTTCTGAGGACTCTGTTCTGTTCCATTGGTCTATATCTCTGTTTTGGTACCAGTACCATGCTGTTTTGGTTACTGTAGCCTTGTAGTATAGTTTGAAGTCAGGTAGCGTGATGCCTCCAGCTTTGTTCTTTTGACTTAGGATTGTCTTGGCAATGCGGGCTCTTTTTTGGTTCCATATGAACTTTGAAGCAGTTTTTTCCAATTCTGTGAAGAAACTCATTGGTAGCTTGATGGGGATGGCATTGAATCTATAAATTACCTTGGGCGGTATGGCCATTTTCACGATATTGATTCTTCCTATCCATGAGCATGGTATGTTCTTCCATTTTTTTGTGTCCTCTTTTATTTCACTGAGCAGTGGTTTGTAGTTCTCCTTGAAGAGGTCCTTTACATCCCTTGTAAGTTGGATTCCTAGGTATTTTATTCTCTTTGAAGCAATTGTGAATGGAAGTTCATTCCTGATTTGGCTCTCTGTTTGTCTGTTACTGGTGTATAAGAATGCTTGTGATTTTTGCACATTAATTTTGTATCCTGAGACTTTGCTGAAGTTGCTTATCAGCTTAAGGAGATTTTGGGCTGAGACAATGGGGTTTTCTAAATATACTATCATGTCATCTGCAAAGAGGGACAATTTGACTTCTTCTTTTCCTAACTGAATACCCTTGATTTCTTTCTCTTGCCTGATTGCCCTAGCCAGAACTTCCAACACTATGTTGAATAGGAGTGGTGAGAGAGGGCATCCCTGGCTTGTGCCAGTTTTCAAAGGGAATTTTTCCAGTTTTTGCCCATTCAGTATGATATTGGCTGTGGGTTTGTCATAAATAGTTCTTATTATTTTGAGGTACATTCCATCAATACCGAATTTATTGAGCGTTTTTAGCATGAAGGGCTGTTGAATTTTGTCAAAAGCCTTTTCTGCATCTATTGAGATAATCATGTGGTTCTTGTCTTTGGTTCTGTTTATATGCTGGATTATGTTTATTGATTTGTGAATGTTGAACCAGCCTTGCATCCCAGGGATGAAGCCCACTTGATCATGGTGGATAAGCTTTTTGATGTGTTGCTGAATCTGGTTTGCCAGTATTTTATTGAGGATTTTTGCATCGATGTTCATCCGGGATATTGGTCTAAAATTCTCTTTTTTTGTTGTGTCCCTGCCAGGCTTTGGTATCAGGATGATGTTGGCCTCATAAAATGAGTTAGGGAGGATTCCCTCTTTTTCTATTGATTGGAATAGTTTCAGAAGGAATGGTACCAACTCCTCCTTGTACCTCTGGTAGAATTCAGCTGTGAATCCATCTGGTCCTGGACTTTTTTTGGTTGGTAGGCTATTAATTATTGCCTCAATTTCAGAGCCTGCTATTGGTCTATTCAGGGATTCAACTTCTTCCTGGTTTAGTCTTGGAAGGGTGTAAGTGTCCAGGAAATTATCCATTTCTTCTAGATTTTCCAGTTTATTTGCGTAGAGGTGTTTATAGTATTCTCTGATGGTAGTTTGTATTTCTGTGGGGTCGGTGGTGATATCCCCTTTATCATTTTTAATTGCGTCAATTTGATTCTTCTCTCTTTTCTTCTTTATTAGTCTTGCTAGTGGTCTGTCAATTTTGTTGATCTTTTCAAAAAACCAACTCCTGGATTCGTTGATTTTTTGGAGGGTTTTTTGTGTCTCTATCTCCTTCAGTTCTGCTCTGATCTTAGTTATTTCTTGCCTTCTGCTAGCTTTCGAATGTGTTTGCTCTTGCTTCTCTAGTTCTTTTAATTGCGATGTTAGAGTGTCAATTTTAGATCTTTCCTGCTTTCTCTTGTGGGCATTTAGTGCTATAAATTTCCCTCTACACACTGCTTTAAATGTGTCCCAGAGATTCTGGTATGTTGTATCTTTGTTCTCATTTGGACTCAGGAAGGGGAACATCACACACCGGGGCCTATCATGGGGAGGGGGGAGGGGAGAGGGATTGCATTGGGAGTTATACCTGATGTAAATGACGAGTTGATGGGTGCTGACGAGTTGATGGGTGCAGCACACCAACATGGCACAAGTATACATATGTAACAAACCTGCACGTTATGCACATGTACCCTAGAACTTAAAGTATAATAATAATAAATAAATTAAAAAATAAAAAATAAAAAAAAAATAAAAAAAAAATAAATCTTCTTTCAAATAGCACTCTACTGCTTCATATGTAGTACAAGAAACTTATATTATTCCCAATTCTTCCTTCTCCTCTTTTACACCATTGTTGTCATTCATTTTTCTTACCCATATGCAATGATCACCAATACATTGCTACTGCTATTGCCTTAAACACAGTTGTATTTTAGGTCAATTATGGATAAAGAAAATATTTTATTTCACCTTCATTTATCCCTTTATTTTCCCTTCCTTTATGTAGACTCAAGTTTCTGATGTATACGTTTCCTTCTTTGACTTCTCCAGCCCTTGCTGATTTCCAGCTCCCTGAAACACTCACATTGTGGTCTGAGACACATCTTCACATTTTAACAATATTGTGTCTTGCATTGTTTTTTGTTATTTCATGATGTGAGTCATGATCTTTCCAAACAATTATAAACTCACTGAAGTAGAGGGTCTTCTATAGTATTTTTTTTATACCATGCAGTGGTTGACACAGAGGTGGGCATATAAAATACACTGGATTTACATTGATTGCTTATAGGCTAGTATAAATGTCAAGATGCTGCAAGTAGGAGTACCCTTCTGAGTTTCTGCCATTTGAAGAGTGCCTGTGATGATTTCGTCACTCCCATTAGAGCTTCATTTTTCCATCAAGTGGATGTTTTCTGTGTTATTGTTATTATTTTGATGATACATAATCAGAATTTCTAAGCATAGCTCATAATCTAAGCTTTGGAAGTTACAAGGAAGAAAATACACATTGGCGATGGTATGGAGGAGGTGATGGCAATTTTACTCATCACCCCTTGGTACTCTAGAACCCACAACCAATTCATATCTTGTCTTCCTGCCCACACTCTATGAGCAGGCAGGAGCTCAAAGCAAGTCAACTTTTGCATTTTACATCTATTCCCTGAAATGTATTATTTTAAATGTAAGTTTCATGGATATTTGTAGAATAGAGTTTTGGAGGTATTTGAAAACATTATTTTGATCTCAGTGACAGCAGCTTGTTTGGCACTATCAGGAAAAGTGTCATTGGAGATTAAATATTGCTTTGTGCTTCACACAGCCACATGTCACTTACTTATTATGTCACTAAGTTTTACCTGCTTAGTAGTATTTCTTACTCATCTGTTATGATGAAAAAGCATTATAACGTTTGTAATTTCCTTATCGTATAGTGCCACTTGTTGAAGTATGTTAGCTATAGCACTAATCTCTGAAACATTTCCTGAGATGGAAGAGAGACATTTATCTCTCAAATTTCACACATAGTATTTGTATTGGCATTGTTTGCCCAAATTTGATTGATATATATATGTTAGCTTCAACTTCAGTTATGCCAGCTTATCTTTATTTATTTTTCACCAAACTCTTTGACTTTTGTATGAAAATACTGTGGCATGTACATTGGCTTCCTTAACTTATGAATCATATTACTTTGATAGTTTCGTAACTCTCTGCTCTTTCCAAAGTATGGAAAGTTAACAAGTGAGTGCCAGATATGAGCCCTCATATTCCTGCATTGCCCTGTTTGCTCAAATTCATCCATGGCTTCACTAGGTTTCCTGAGTATGATTTCTCTGATGCTTTTTATTGAAAGGACCTCCTTCATGTAGAATGGCAATCACATTGAGAATGTATGGCCAGTTTTTTTAATAAAGGAGGGCAAGTCTCTATTACAGCTAACTTAAAAAAATCACTTTAATTTTTGCCTTCTTTAATATCTCAGAAAGAATGGAAATTCACCTTCTTAAATATTTAAATTAGTGGAGCTTATGGGATTTTATGGAATTCTACATGCCAGTGACGGCTCTCTAAGTACTTTGTATATTAGCTTCACAGAGTCTTAGTATTTGCATCTGTAATAATATGAGGGGGAGGGTGGTTTAGAGTATTATTATCTGGAAAGTCTCTAATTTCAGTTTAATATTGCATCTCATAAGCATTTACTCTGATTATACTTCCTGACAATTGTAGAACACTTAAGTGTTTGCAAAAAAAAAAAAAAAGTAAATTTGATCCTTAAAATTATCTCACAAAACAATAAGGCATATATTATTTTATCCAATTTACAGACAAGAAAACTAAAGATTTTAGTTCATGTAAGCTATAGCTGAGAACAGAATATTCTCATTAGAAGAAGAAAAAAAGTTTTTGCTTCAAAGCGCATACAATCTGAGGTTAATCATTCCCTCAAAAAGATCCCCCCTTGAACATGACCAGTGATCCTTATTTCCATGGCTTCTAAATAAATAAGAAAACATAATTTGAGTCATCCTAACTCCCTATGACAATTTGACTCTTCTGTGGTTAAATCATTTGCCTTGTCTGCTCATGACAGAAAGCAGGGCTTGGGGGTAGATGGTGATAGCCAAGGCTCTATCTCTGGGGAAAGTCAAGTTGCTAGCCTCAAGATTCAGTAACTCTGGGTCCTGGCTTTTCTGCTACAGGAAGGCTTTCTGATATTGTCGCCTATTACTACAAATACACCTTGTTTATAACACTACATATTCTGAATTATTCTTTAGAAGTTATTGTCAAAATAAATAGTGTGACTTGCTTTATCGAAGAAGTTTGCCTAGCCTGAAGCTGAAGTAACTTATTAGTGAAGCTAAATTGAGTTTCCACAAAGATCATAGATGTGTGCTGGGTGTTTAGAAGTAAGAGAACAAATTAAATATTATACCTTAAAGTGAGAAGTGGATGGACTCCTGCCAGATTGATGGGTTTAACATTCCATTTGATACTAGCTATAAGACCTTGGAAACTTAACCTCTGTGTGCCTCAGTTTTGTTGTTAGTGAAATGGGATTGTCATCACTTACCAAGCTCAGCAAGTTATTGTGAAGATTAGTTGATAAATATATGCACACTCATTACACATAAGTGTCTGCTATGATCATAATAGTTAATATTGGTTGATTATTTTCTATGTTAGTTATTGAATTCCATGATTTAAATATTTTATTACATTTAATTTTCATGACAATCCCTTGAGATAGGGGCTATTTTGATTCCAACTTTACAGAGGATAAAACTATAGAAAAATTAAATAACTATCCCCATATCACACAGACAATTGGCAGGACATCTCTTACAATTATGCCTTCAACTTCTAAGCTAGAAATGGTCATTTCTAATAGAAATAGTTTAAAAATAGAGAAGGTAGAAGTAGGAATCCCTATTCTGGAACATGCTTGGCATTTAAGCTGACAAAAATAACTTCTACAGTTGACCCTTGAACAGCATGGGTCTGAACTGTGTGGGTCCACATAAAAGCAGAATTGTCTATAACCAAAAGTAGATTGAAAATACAGTATTAGGGCCAGACTTGGTAGCTCATACCTGTAATATCAGTGCTTTGGGAAGCCGAAGTGGGAGGAGGCCTTGAACCCAGGAGCTCAAGACCAACTTGGGCAACATAGCAAGACCCTGCTGCAAAAAAAAATTAAAAATTAGCTGGAATTGGTGACATGACTATAGTCCCAACTACTTGGGAGACTGAAGCAGGAAGATCCCTTGAGCCCAGAAATTTGAGGCTGTAGTGAGCTATGATCAGGCCACTACACTCTAACGTAGGCAACAGAATGAGACCCTGTCTCTAAGAGACCCCATCTTTTAGACCCCATGTTTAAAAAAAGAAAGAAAATACAGTATTTGAATATTTGCTGGATGTAAGACCTGCATATAAGGAGAGTCAACTTTTCCTGTATATAGTTCTGCAGGGCTGATTTTTGAGACTTGAGTGTGTAAGGATTTTGGTATGTGAGGGTGGTCCTGGAACCAATCCCCAGAGTATACCAAGGGATAATGGAAAATTGTAAACTTTGTCTTGACTATAAATAGCTGATAATATTGATGTTATCTTATCCTGCAGGTTACCATTAATTTCAGAATATTAACTTCTAGATGATTTTTTTTAAGTTGTGAATCTGACTCAATTATAATTGCACAGAATCAAACAATATAAAGCACTGATGGCCTATGTTTCTAAGTTTAAATAATACAGTACAGATAATACAGTACAGATCCTTGAGTAGATTCAAATTGCAATGAGATGAATGATTAGTTATTTGCATTGATTCTTTTCATCATGCCCTGCATGTTAAAATGATTTACAATTACCAATTATTTTCTCTTGATTATTATTTTCTCTGTAAGCTTTATTAATATTTCCATCACTTTTTAAACAAGAAAGTTGGTTTATTGAGAATATAGATGTTTTAAAGTTTAACAGAAATGTAATGTTTTAGATAGCACAAGCTTTAGAAACCTTAGATCCAGGTTCCATATTGAATACCCTTTAGAAAGTTACTTAAACCCTCTAATCTCTTTCCTTATTTATAAAAGGAGTGGCTGTTTTAACTTCAGTGAGAAAACTTATGTAAAATATAAATACTGCATCAGGCACTTTTTAATGCTCCAATAAAAGCCATTCTTTTTTCTTTGCATTCCATATTTACATTTGCTTATTATGAGAGCTCTGGGTAACAAAACAGGAATTGATATAATCTCATGTGTATTAGCGTTCTCCAGAGAAAAAGAACCAATGGAATATCTATCTATTATCTATCCAGAGAGAGAGAAAGATTTTAAGGACTTGGTTCATGTGATTGTGGGGTCAGTGAGTGTGAAATATATAGGCTGGAAGTACAGGAAGAGTCACTGTTGCAACAGTTAGAGTCTGAAATCTACAGGTGGGTCGGCAGGCTACGAACTCAGGCAGCATTTTCATGTTGTAAACTTCAAGCAGAATTGCTGCTGCTTTGGTAACACATAGGGTGACACAGAAGTGAAGGTGAAAAAGGGTACCTTGATTCCTTCAGAGGTGTTCCTGGGTCTTCTCAACTTTACCTCAGCTCAAACTAGATCCCTGTTAGGGGTGAGAACACTCTTCCCACAAAGGTGTACTTATTGTTGGCAGGTGAAAACATATGCCTCAGATTAGCACCCTGAACTCCACTATTATGCCAGAATGGTGGAGTTGTTTCCCCCTTAGCAACTTCTGTGGCTGTCTCATATCCCAGGAAATGTTGGTTGCTGTGCAGGTGGCAGACCATCAGTTGCTTATTTCAGCCACATCTGAAATGCAGCTATTGCTTTGGAGAGGAATGTGGAAGCTATCCACTCTCTATTTCTTATACAGTGACTTAAGACATACCTCCAAAGAAGATAATTCCATTATTGCATTTTTGAAATGAGAGCCTAATGGAGTGCCATATGTTAACTATTGTGAGTATTCATCCCACATGCTCAGCGAGCTTAAGGCCATCTCTTTGGGCGTCTGTATCTCTGAAAGAAAATAAATAAGTACCAGCTCTCCAAACCTCATAGAGAAACGTTCTCAGAGATTTGAGAGTATGTATTGCTGGCTATTAGCCTTTCAGATGCTCTACTCAAGAAAGGAGATCATCTGCAGTATTATGGGTTGATTTGGCACCAGTGTATACAGTATTGTATTTTCTTGCAGTAAGAAGAAAACAACAGGCAAGTTACTCTAGGAAACCAGGGGCCTGTGTTGCTTTTTAAAATCTTTCCAAAATCGAAACCTATAACTGCAGGTTAAGAAGTAGAGTATAGACACTGGTATGTGGACATTTCTCTGCCCATATGGACTATCTCTCCACAAAGACCTTTAAGGAAATGATGCCATTGATAATCGGGGAAGAAAATTCCCATTGAAGCACTTCATCTTCAAATACATTCTTCGTGTTCTGTTGAGGACTAACAGATGGCCACGCTGGAGAGTTTTATAGACTGACTGTTGAATATGATACTTGTACCAAGGGTCCAGAGTGAGATTCACCCGCAGAGGTGCAGCCAGATCTTGTTAAAGATGACAAGCTACTACGGGGACATCAAAGTCTTGTGCTTGCAGAGCCACACTGCTACGGCTTGAGACCATAAAGGCTGCTGCCTACCTTCTCACTCATCTAGAGCAGTGCAGTGATAACGGCACCAGAGGCTGCTTGAAAAACTGCTTTTTGTGAACACTGTTTGTAATACCCTTAACATGTAAGGGTCATATTGTCATATTGAAGGGGAGTAGGTCAGGCTCTGAGAAGAGAAGTTCAAATTTAGTAGTATGGAGAATGAAATAAAAGCTTTGTTCCAACTATATTCTGTGCACAAGTGTACTACTTTGAGTTCCAGCCACGACTTTAATTAGGCTGGATTTCTACTTCCTTGTTTGATTTGTCTTCTTGAGAAACTCAGAGAGAAGAGAGCTGCTTCAGCTGGCTTCGGCAGAAAAGTTGTCTAACTACATAGTAGGCAGATGGAAATCTGAACTCTTATTTCTGCTCCCAACTTTTCTCTTGTGGAAAACTGACCTTTAGGTAAATAGAAGATACATGGACTATGATGCCTATTTATATATTTTTTAAACAATGATTGCCAATATATTGACTTCGTTTAAAACTTGAAGAAGAAAAGATAACTTTTGCTTCTTGCCAAAGCTACTATCTTTGAGACGCTGGAAAACACACCTTCTTTTTCCTACTCCATCTTCTTAGTACAGTGATTTATTCTGACCTTGTCAGATTAATCAGGGAATCCAATCTTTGTCACAAGAGAAACAAATGTTATTAACTCTACCATCTAGAGAGAGACAGCTTGATACAAGAATATCAGGGCTTTGTCTCACAGGTCAAAGCTTTTATTATTTAGTTTAATCCTTTCCTAATACACACACCTGCACACTGACACAGCTAAATCTGAAGTTTAAAAGGAATACCTCATATCTTAGAGGAAAGATTTCAATCTGGTGATCCAGGACCTCAGTTAACCTTTAAAATGCTTTTCTAGAAAAGCAGCTATGTGAGGTTGGGAATTTCAAGGCCTCCATTTTATAGAACGTTGATGAGTTTTCAAAATTTTTACTTGTTCTCTGTTAGCAAATGATATTTTATTAACAGTCAAACAGTTGTCAGTGAGGTTGATAATTTTTGTCTCTTGTGTCTTGATTATCTTCTTAAAGCTCTTTCTAGATGTCTCCGTAATTATCATCTGCGTTAACATTTTAACAAATATCTATCAGTGTCCTTTTCTCATTTTTGCTAGTTTTCCCCTTCTTTGAAAAAGATTTTCCTTGCATTTTGTTAAGATAATTAGACAATGTAATTAGGAAGCTTTCTCCAACAACAGCTAGACATAACAAATGACAATTGGAACATTTGTGGAGTGACTGGTAGATGTGGGAGAGGTCAAACACTGTGATTAGAACATTATACCTTGTTGTGTAAGCTAATACCTTAAAGTTCAGAGAAAAATCAAAATAATTGCACTCAGAGTGCCAGGAACAATAAAGCTTTCACCATGTTGTAGATGCCAATGATGTCTAATAAATTCCATAATCTCTGGGTGACCTGAGTGCATAGGCTGCCGTGGCCCTTGTGTACAAATTTCAATTAGTCTATTAGAGATCTCTCAATTTCTGGAAAAAAAAAAAACTATATTACATTTTGATATACGAAAAAAGGGTCATGTATATAGGCTAGATTTTTATTCACCTAAATCTTAATACTGGACCAATAAATGGTACACTAACTTCCCACTGTTAACTACAGAAAATTAAGTTTTATCTCAAAAGCTTTCTGTATTTTATTTTCAGGTAAAAGCACTTAATACTTTCTCTAGGCAAAGTGCTTTGAACTAGTCTTGTGCCTTTCATTTAAGTGTCTTACATTGATCCCACCATATTTTCTCACTTAGACTCATAACTGCCTTAGGAAATAGAAGGAGTAGAGTGGCAGCAATCCTTTGTAGATAAAGACTTGAAATATAGAGAATTTGGAACCATGTGAAATAGGCTGGTAGAGAAGGTAACATAATCCAGGATTCCTACACAATACTGACTAATGGACTGGAATATCTTCTGTGCATTAGGCGAAGAGACTGACTTAGTTCCTGCAAGTACTGAGGGTTTCTTGTGCCGTCTCTTTACCTGACTAGGTGAACATTCATCAACATTCAGTTTGGAATGCCTGAGTTCAGTAGGCAAACTACTGGTATAAAAAGCCACTCAATATCCTAGGGACATCACCTTCCTCTGATACTAAAACTGTTTATGCCAAAATTGCCTTTGAAGAGTTAGAACTCGTAATAACCATTTTTGCCTCCTAATTCAGTGATGATCATCCATATTTAGAAATCAAAATTCTGATTTTGGTCACATTTACTTTTGTACTTTAATCTCTGTACTATTTAATGATTCTTACCGACCCTCATCCTTTACTACTGATCTTCCATAGCAATAAAATCATAATGCCCTGTAGGAACCCTGTTCAATTATGAATTAACTTTCTGCATCTGTAATATCTTCATATTACTCAGTGGGATTCTGGCAAATATTTAACAACGGACTCTCTGAAACAAACATATGTGTATATATACACAGGGTTTTAAAAAATCCATTTTACTGATATAAAATGTGGCACAGAGTTTATACATAATAATGTATGATACTCATTATAAATTCAATGTAGCCAATTGATTTGCACAGAACCCTTTTATTGATTTTTACTGAACTCTTGTGTATATAAGCAAACAACAGTTGCAAATGAATGTAGAATGCCAGTTGGTATTTTCATTTGGATTAATGAGTAAATTAAAAATGAAACAATGAAGGCATATGTGAGAATCACACTGGTTTTTCAATAACATGAGTAACTGGTGAACCAAATAGTTGTTTCAAATGTTGGAAGGGTATTTTTAAAATCTTTTTCTTTGTACTATTCACAATGAAATGGATACAGACATGACATACTTTTAAGTTTAATCTGCATTATTAACATTTTCTCCATTATTTTTTTAAGTCTAGACCAGGAGTTGGCAAACTTTCTCTTAAAGGACTAGATAGAAAATATTTTAGGCTTAAGGACCATATGGTCTCTGTTGCAAGTGCTCAACTTTGCCTTTATGTTGGAGCTATAGACAATACCACTGACTACTGGACATATTCCAATAAAACATTTTTACAAAAACAGGCAGCAGTTGTGCAATAGAATTTTTCTAGACAATTTCCAAAAAAAAAAAAAATTAAGCCCTAATCTTTAGTATCTGACTATTTCCATGGCATAAAAACTCCACCACAGCCAATTTCAAGATACCAATATGGTGTTACTGAGTGAGGAGCTGGGAAGAGATACGTAGCAGTATACCATTATGTAATATTTCTACCATCTAGAAACTATAGATAGAAATAACCCTAGGAGCATGAATAAAAGTAAAATGTAGTATAATCATTAGAAAATGATGAATTTCAGTTTTTATTACCTTTGATTTTAATATTACTGCCTTAATTGTAAGTTCATATAATTTAATTTTAAATAATTATTTTAACAACTAGTCTGCAGATTTTCTGAAAAAATTGTAATTAGTTCCTCCAATTTGGTATGAGCTGGTTCTACCACACCACTACTTCTCTTGGCTCTTTTTCCAGTGGAATTTTATTATTTCATACTTAACTTACCAAGGAATTGGGAATCAGGATGCATTCATTCATTTCACAGACATTTCATTAACTGTCAGTTTGTGTCAGACATTGTGATATCATTTTCTTCGCTGTCCTCTGTTACTTTCAGATACAATTTTTCCAATCCCCATGAAAAATATGCATATCTCTAAAGCCTGGCCTTGCTCTAACCCATTGAATATTCTATCATTCTGTTAAATTCATTGATTACTTATTTCACAGTTTTCCTCTTTGACATCCTCCTGAGTGATTTCAACTGCCATATAGATGACCCTATTAACATTCTAAGTAATGTGATTTCTTCTGTCCAATGGCCTTCATCATTATTCTAACAACCTACTTCCATATATGTTTCCTAAGCATATCAATACATGGAATATACTCAGCCTTCCATATCCATGGGATCTGCATCTGTGAATTCAACCAACCACAAATCAAAAATATTCAGAAAATATAAATATAGCAATAAAAATAATACAAATAAAATATGATTTTATAGCATTTACATTATATCACATTATGTCAGGTATTATAAGTAATCTAGGGATGATCTAACATATATTGGAGAATGTACTTAGGTTATATGCAAATACTACACTATTTTATGGAAGAGACTTAGGCATATGTGGATTTTGGTATGCATGAGGGGTCCTGGAACAAATCCCCTGCTGATACCAAGGGACAACTTGTATCTGAATATCTTGAACTCTGATATCTCACTTCTGACTTAAATCATAAACTGTCTCATCTTATTTTATGACACCTAATTTTTAATCACATTGAAATATGAAATGCTAGATGACATTTTTTTTCTCCCAGTCAGCCTATCCTAATTTAACTTTATTACCCATCACAGGCCACTGGGATCATTTTGTTTCACCAGTCTGAGTATGCCATCTTTTTGGTCTACTGTCACACTTCAAAAATTATAGACCTATATTTAGATAACTAATTTTTTTTCTTTTTAATACCTCTGATAATTGGTGAATGATATCACAATTTATGCTTTTCTGTTACTCCACTCTGCTTTCCCATCTATTCATTTATTTTTCAGAGTAATTTACTCTGTTTCCCAGTAATACCTTCAATATCCTAAGCCTGGCTCTCTCTTCTCATGCAGAGGATTCTATCCTGCTTCTCTCTGTCTCAGCTGGCAACATTGCCACCACAACTCAAGGCCTGGTGAGCTGGGTAGGAGATGTCTGAGCTTCAGTTGATTCCCTGGAACAACTGCCTTAATCCAATCAAAGTGTTCCTGAGACAAGCTGAATGCTGAATCTCGAGGCTTAAATAGGCCTACAAGGCTATGAGGAGTAATGAAGCCACACATAGGCCAAGATCCATTTTTCCCTGAGCTCTGTCTTTGGTCTGCTCATCTTTCTTTCTTTCTTTCTTTCTTTCTTTTTTTTTTTTTTTTTCCAAGTATAAGTAGTTTATTTGGGAGGTAGAGGAAATATCAGTAAGGGAGGGGAGTGGCATAACAGATGAAGAAAGGCGACAAATACAGGATGTATTATCATTCCAGCTACCACTGTAGATAAACTGGAGCTCCAACCCATGAGAAACCTCTGGGAAACTGTAAAACGCACATTATTTCAGGGTAATCCCACCTGAGCAGTAAGGGAGCTGCGGGTTTTGTTTTATACACAGCTTTCCTGAGGTGTTAATTCCAGGCACTCCTAGTCTGTCTTACAAAGAGACCTTCTCCAGCTTCTGTGAAAGCCCTTGCAGGGAATAAGGGCTTAATAGGGCAGATGCGGCCTGCTCATCTTTCACTCAGCAGATTCTCTCTGAGCAATCATATGCATAACTTTAGCTACAACCTTAAGTCTGATGACACATTATTCTTTACTTTCAATTCAGATCTCTCTCTTGGGCTTTAGAATTTTATGTATGACTACACATCTTTATCTGAAATATTCCAAAAGCAAAATAAACTTAAAGTGGTTATGTCCAAAAATGATGTTCCCTCCTCAGCCTGCCCTTGTGAAACTGCACTTTCTTTCCTTGGTAATTGACAAGGCAGACACCTGGGAGTCCCTTTAACTCCTCTTCCTCCCTCATTTGCCGTGTTCAGAGGTTTTCAATTCCAGAAAACTACGTCTTTGAACATCTTATCCATCTGTCTCAACCTTGCCAACAAATATTGCTGATCCTTTGGTTCAAAATTTATCCTTCTTCCCATTCTGATAACAACCAAACTGTTCTCATCTGCTCCACTAATCCTTTCTATGTTGTTAACAGAAGAAGAAACCCAAAATGCAGATTCAAGTTTCCTTTTAGTAACCCCTTTCAGATCGCCCAAACTTTCTTTCTTTTTTTTTTTTTTTTTTTGAGGCGGAGTTTCGCTCTGTCTCCCAGGCTGGAGTGCAGTGGCCGGATCTCAGCTCACTGCAAGCTCCGCCTCCCGGGTTTACGCCATTCTCCTGCCTCAGCCTCCTGAGTAGCTGGGACTACAGGCACCCGCCACCTCGCCCGGCTAGTTTTTTTTGTATTTTTTAGTAGAGACGGGGTTTCACCATGTTAGCCAGGATGGTCTCGATCTCCTGACCTCGTGATCCGCCCATCTCGGCCTCCCAAAGTGCTGGGATTACAGGCTTGAGCCACCGCGCCCCGCCCCCAAGCTTTCTAAGAGGTCTCTGCATGCCTACCTACCTTCAATTCTTTCTATTCTCAACTTTTTTACTCTTAATTTCTAAACAACTATGGGATAAATTCTTTTATGGTTTTATACATTTTCATATATAGCCGACTTCAGCAAGAAAATAAAAACAAAAAGCAGTTGAAGTGAGTAACAAATAGACGCAGTCCCCTCAGACTTTGGGTATGTATCAGGCAGAGACGTTAGGATTCTCTCTCTGTGGCACTTGAGTTCTACTCTCTGCAGCACACAGAATATTGTTTCTGTTTTTTTTTTCTCTCTTCTTTCTAAATGCAGACCAAAATTTTAACCTCAAAAACACAAAGCAGGAAGTAGGTGATAGAGACTAGTAGTGATGAAGTCCATTTTAAGACAGTTCCACATATAATTGATGTTTATGAATATAAGTGGGGACCCTGGAAACAGAGCATCATGGAAATTATCACAGTAGAGAACTATCTCATACACTAGGAGGGAGGTACCACCCATATATAAGAGGGGTAACGTAGGTGAAGCCTTTCAGAAGCAGGAGATTGTACTGGGGTTTAAACATATTAATCTTCCTAAAGATCAGGAAAGGAGATTATATGAGTGTGGGCTTATAGAAGGACTAAAACTAATATAAATACACTGTTGAGGAAAAATAAGACATTTCAAAAGGGAAAGGGATTATTTTAAAATTACTTCAAATTAAGAGAAAAAGAGCAGCACTTTCAAGGCCTAAAGACAGAGTGTTCTTCTGAAAACTGTCATCTGTAGTCTTGGGGAGATTTGGCAATCATAACTTTATACATTAAGAAAACAGAAAATTAGTAAGGCCTGAGGGAAACAGAGTCCATTAGGATAAAATTTAAAATCAGATGGCTAATATATGTAAAAATTGTTCCAAATAAATTAAAATCCACCTTTAGGACAATCAAGAACAGACATGTCTCTAAAGGAAAATGATTTTTAATGTGAAAGAAAACCTTCACAGTATTTGAGAGGATTTAGATTAAAGCAACGAGAGAGAAAATTACAGATATGGAAGAGAAAGAATAAAGACTCACTTTTTCCTGGTTTTTATTACTGAAAGAGGGACCAAAACAAAAAAACAGAAATAATCACACAACATAGATAATAATTTTCCTAAGTGGAAGAAAGCAAAACACTTTATCTAAAGTGTCGTAACTTTAGCTCACATTCTGGTGAGCTTCTACTCTCGAGATTAAAAAAAATAATAATCTTACAAGCATTTAGGCAGAAGGAAAAACAATTACCCACAATAGCAATTGGTAGCATTGAAGGATGCTTAGAGGAGTTTAACCTCCAATAGTCTCTGATCAGTTGCTCAAGGCACTCTAAATTAAAACAAAATATAAATAAAAATATATTCTTGCAGTGTAACCATGGTTTTGAGTCCCAAAACATCCTTCCTGTCACCCATCGCCAACCCCTTTAGATTGCTATACCTAATGCTTCCTGTATAGTCATTCTGGAGGCACCATTCTTGAAGACATATTTAGTCAAATGAGAAATAAAATCAAAAGTAAATGAAAAATGGGAACTATACCACAGAAAATCACTGGTGGTGAATGTCAACCAGTATGTTTTAAGGTAATTTATTCAAAAATTTATTGATTCAAAAGATTCATTGAATGCCTTGTATATGAAAGTTGTTGTTCCAGGAACTACGTATATAACAAAAAAAACAAAAAAATTATAAAAGAACATTCTTTTTTAATGTCTTTGAGTATGAGATACCTGCATGTTTCTAAGAATTTAAGATTTAAAAAAAAAATACATTGCAAAATGATAAAAGGATGGTGTTTCCGCTTTGAATTTTGTTTTTGAGGTTCCTTTTTAAGACCTAAGTGACTTGTTTCATTTCCTGGCCAAACTTATGTGTTAGGAGATAATATGGTTTAAGCCACCAATGTGATGATTTACAGCCCTGAGACTGAAGGGAATAGGAAAAGAATAAGCTCAACTGTCAGGAGACTATGTTCACCTGGTCATTCTGGGAAGTAGTTTAAATGCCCAAAAGACTGCGCTCAGGAGGCAAATCTTGATTTTGCCACTTTATAGCTGATAGATCTGATGTAAGTTGCTTAACTTCTCTTACCTCTCATTGAATTCCTTAATGGAAGAGAAGATTGCATGAGATAATATATGTAAAATGGTTAGGATAGTAATATAGTTTGGCTCTGTGTCCCCACCCAAATCTCTTCTCAAATTCTAATCTCCATATGTCGAGGGAAGAACCTGTAATCCCTACAGGTCAAGGGGAGGGAGGTGATTGGATCATGGCGGCAGTTTCCCCCATGCTATTCTCATGACAGTCAGTGCGTTCTCATGAGATTTGATGGTTTTATAAGGGGCTTTTCCCGCTTCACTCTATTCTCACACCTGCCACCATGTAAAATGTACTTGCTTCCTCTTCGCCTTCCGCCATGATTGCACTTTTCCTGAGACCTCTTAACCATGCTTCCTGTTAAGCCTGCAGAACTGTGAGTCAGTTTAATGTCTCTCCTTTATAACTTACCAAGTCTTGGGTAGTATGTTTATAGTAGTGTAAGAATGGACTAACATAGATAACTTCCTTGGGACATGTGTTCAGTAGATATGGTCTTTTCTTTTTTTCTTTGAAACATAATTCCTAACCAGTGGTAACTGTATCTGATATATACCAAATTTTCTTGCCCAAAATATTAGTATCATTTCTGGTTGCTCTTGAAAATAGGAAAATATGTGGAGATGGCCATATAGAGAAAACAATTTTCTTTTCAAAATTAATTAGAAAAGATAGAATACACAAAGACAATACATGATTAAATATGATTTTATTAGTTGGGAAAAATTCATTCTAGTTTTGATTTGTACTGGGTGATGGGCGCTTAGCAATTAGCAAGAAGACTCAGGTTAAGTTCTGACTTTTTGTAATTAGAAAATTAAAATTGTACTTCAATGAAATTTGCTCTTGGTAGGAATCTTTGGAGTGATTTCTTATTTTTTTTTCTGCAGAAGTCCTCTATGGCATGGTTGTAGTCCCCTCCTTGCCACCCAGCAATTAAATTCTAGGCAACATGCTGTGTCCTTTAGAAGTTTCTATATTTCTGATATTAAATGGAAACTTCTAAGGATAAATATATTTTTCTCCTTAAAAAAAAAAAAAAAAAAAACACACACCTAAATGTTTAAGATCCTAGTGTCTGAAAAAAAAAAACCATGGCTGTAGTTTAATCTTGTTTCACTAAAATAAGAAAAATAATTAAATTGACCTTATTTGGGGCCAAGAAATGCAATCACTTTGATGCTATTTTAAGAAGATGATTTGCTTTGGAATAGACAAGAGGTTTGATTGAGATAATTTGTTTCTGTTTTAAAATGTTTTATTTCAGACATGGATGAATGAAGACTTCTTAGTTATTCCATCTGTTTCAACATGGACACTAACATTATATTTTCCATATTTATTGTGGTGAGCATACATTTTTAAAAGTATAGAGTTCTTAATAGCCTGAGCTCTGATAAAATTATAAATATGTATGGGATGATATGTAGTAGAATCATGTCTATAATTTACTTATCTCCAATTCTTACATTTTTAAAATAAATAGTAATGACAAGTCAGAATAATCTAAAGTATCCAGAGAACCTTATAAATGTATCATTTCTTCAGAGCCATGAGTTGGGAATTTATGACCCACAGACCAAATCCATTCAGCTGCCTAATGCCTCATTCATTTACAAATTGTTTATGGATGCTTAGGCACCACACGGGCAGAACTGGGTAATTGTGGCAGAGATTGTTACATGCCGAGCAAAACCTAAGACATTTACCACTTTACTCACACCCTCCATATCTCACCTCTTCCCTATTTTACATCTAGAAAGGATGTCCACTAGGCTTAGTGAGCGTGGGTAAAGGGAGAGTTTTTTTTAATTTGAAAGGTTAAACAAATACCTGGAAAAAAAAGGATTGCTAGTATGAGTGATGGCGATGGAAGACAAAGTCCTCTGCATTCTGCAACTGGCAAGTGCAGACCCTAGCATATCAGCACCTACCTGCTAATTTTAAAGTTAAGGTTACCAATTGGTGATATATCCAATGCTGTTAGCTATTGATAAATGTGAATTTAAAACAAACAAAGAAGGGTTACTAGATATTTGATAAAATCTTAGAATATAAAAAGAAACCAAAAGTAAACAAAAGTGAAAAACTGACCTGAAGCAACATAAAAATAATTCAGAGAATAGAAATGATAATTTTTCCTTCTAGGCAGTGGATTAGCATGCATCAGATTATTGCTTCCATGAAAATAACTAGAAAAGCCAGATAACTTAAAAAAAAAAATCTATTTAAAGATATTGGAGAGTGCCAAATTAATGATAACCAGAGGGGTCAAAATTCTAGAGAAAGGAGAACTGCTAAGATGTAACCTGATATTCCGCAGCAGATTTTTCTATGGGAGCATTTGCTGATTTGGGACAAGAGGCTGCAAATTCAGATTAATAATATGTGGCTGATTTTCCTCCAATGCATTTGGCAAATCTGAAGCTGCATAAACAGAGAATGGC
Organism: Macaca fascicularis; assembly: GCF_037993035.2. Lineage (NCBI taxonomy): Eukaryota > Metazoa > Chordata > Mammalia > Primates > Cercopithecidae > Macaca > Macaca fascicularis. Next base: position 69,350,936 of record NC_088380.1, on the reverse strand, counting down.
AGGGAGGTGTGAAGGTGATTGATACCAGTTAAGTTGTTACCGATCACATCAAAAACTCATTAGATAATGCCACAAACTGTAGCTTTAAAAAATGATACAAATATATAACTTGAAAATAAGGAAATAGGGATTACAGGCATTAAAACCAAAAACAATTAAAATGGCTATTACGGAAAATATAAAATAGTTCAGAATTTACTGACAACTGATATAGATAGATCTTCATATCAAAATTGGTGTACTATAACTAAAATAACACTTATGGGAAAATATATACCATAAAATTCGCATAGAAAAACAAAGAAAGATGGAAAAGTAATGATTTTGGCATTTTACTGAATCAATCAGAAAAAAAGCAGAATAAATTCCCCCCAAAATATTGAAAAAAGGAATTAACAAATATACAAATCAATATTATAGAAATGGAGAAAATACATGTATATCAAAATATTTTCTTTTGAAACAGAAAAATTCCTAGTAATATTGAATAAGAAAAAGGAAAAGGCAAAATATTTAATGTTAATAGTGAAAAGTAGAGTCTAAACAAACGCATTAGAAAGGGAACACTATAAACAGCTTTACGCTATAAAACTGAAACATATTAACAGATAATTTTTTAACCAAAAATAATACAAAGCTCAATAAATAGAAAACTTTAATAGATATACTTATTAAAAATTAAAGGAGTTAAAATTTAACTCATGCAAAAAATTATGAGGCTGTTTTCATAAGCAGTTTGTTCCAAATCTTCAAGAAAGCAATAATCCACATAATACATGCTAGAGACAAAAAAAAAAGGAAGTGTTCCCAACTCAATTTATATGGCTCTTGGATCTTTGAAGCCTAAATCAGCTTAGAGTAGAAAATAGTGATGATTTTTCATTTATAAACTTAAATGTAAAAATCTTAATGCAGTTTTTATTGAATAATTGAATATAATTGTTCATAATAGTGCCTTATAAGTATTTTTATTTCTGAGGTGTCTACTGCATTGTTTTCACTTTCATTTTAAATTTTACTTACTTGAGTCTTCTATCTTTTTCTCTTAGACTAGCTAGGGGTTTATCCATTTTGTTTTTTCAAACAACTCATTTTATTGATTCTATCAATAATTTTTCTATTCTATTCTGTATTTGATTTACTTCTGTTCTGGTTTTTCTGTTTCTCTTTTTTTTTTTTTTTTTTTTTTTTGAGATGGTGTCTCGCTTTGTTGCCCAGGCTGGAGTACAGTGGCGTGATCTTGGCTCACTGCAAGCTCCGCCTCCCGGGTTTACGCCATTCTCCTGCCTCAGCCTCCTGAGTACCTGGGACTACAGGCACCCACCACCATGCCCGGCTAATTTTTTGTATTTTTAGTAGAGATGGGGTTTCACCGTGTTAGCCAGGATGGTCTCTATCTCCTGACCTCATGATCCAGCTGCCTCAGCCTCCCAAAGTACTGGGATTACAGGCGTAAGCCACCACGCCCAGCCCTGTTCTGGTTTTATTTCCTTTTTTCTGGTAATTTTGTATTCAGTTTATTCTTTTTCTGGTTTTGAGCTGTAATGTTACTATTTACAACTATCTACCTCTGGGAGGTAGATATTTTTATTATCATACCTAATTTACAAATAAGGAAAATGAGACATATAGCTTATAATCAAAGTCATACAACTAATTAGTAGAAGAACCAGGATTTAAACTGGGTCAGTCTTGTTTCAGAGTTCAGGATCTTAAGCACTATACTACTCTTGTTTCGTGCTATTTATCATCGTCTCTTAGACTTAACTCTTTTGATTCTAATTCCACACTTATACAGCATTTTTCTGATTAATATTATCTTCACATTTAGATATACCCATGCTCTCATTAAGCCAAACTGAATTCTTTTCGATCATATGGTGACTCTACTCTGCCTTTGAAGATACACATCTTTTTCTTAGTTTTATGTAATGTGAATTTGTTCTTGAATAATGGCTCAACTCGCAGAGTACCATAGACATTGACTTCCTGAGAGGGAAAGCATAGGGTCAGATCCTGAATGTGGTGAGTTATCAAGTAATGAGGCCTCTTGGTAGTCAGCCAGAGCACTGCTCCCAGTAGCTTGCTCATGACACATGCCCTTCTATCCAGGCTTCAGAAACATCACCACTGATGGGTCTCTAAGGGCAGCCAGCCCACTAGCCATTTAGCTCTGTTGGCTACAATTCAGCTTTTCTAGGCTAGATAGAAGCAAGCGTTGCAAAGCAGGAGGGTCAGCTGAAGCAAGGCTTTGGAAAGCCATGTAAACTGAAAAAACAATGATTCTCTGAAGGCTTAAAAAATGGATATGTTACAAAAGTTATCTCAAAATGAATAATAGACCTAAATGTAAAGTGAACAACTATCAGTATCCTGGAAAATAATATAGGAGAAAACTTAGATAACATTGAGTATGGCAATGACCTCTTAGAGGTAACACCAAAGGCAGAATTCATGAAAGAAATAATGAGCTGGACTTCATTAAGATGAACAACTTCTGCTATGCCAAAGACACTGTCAAGAGAATGAAAAGAGAAGCTACAGGCTAGGATCAAAAATATGCAAAAGAGGCATCTGATAAATGACTATTATTTAAAATATTCAAAGAGCTCTTAAAACTCAGCCAAAAGAACAATCTGATTAAAAAATGGGCCAAGGCCTTAACAGACACCTCACCAAACATTTAAAAATAAATGGCAAGTAGGCATATAAAAAGATATTCTATATCATATGTTATTAGGGAAATGCAAATCCAAACAACAATGAGATACCACTACACATCTATTAGTATGGCGAAAGTCTAGTACTCTGATAATACCAAATGCCAACAAGGATGTGGACCAGTGGGAAGTTGCATTCATTTCTGGTGGAAATGCAAAATGGTATAGCCACTTTAGAAGAAGTTTGGTGGTTTCTTACAAAACTATATATAGTCTTGCCATATGACTCAGCAATCACACTCCATGGTACCTATGCAAAGGAGTTGAAAACTTATGTCCACACAAAAACCTGTGCATGGATGTTTATATCAATTTTATTCATAATTACTTCAGAAACAGTCATGATGACCTTCAGTAGGTGAGTGTACAAATCAACTGTGGTACATCCAGTGGAATATTATTTAGTGCTAAAATGAAATGAACAATCAAGTCAGAAAAGATGTGGCTGAACTTTACATGTATATTATTAAGTGAAATAAAATAACCTGAGAAGGCTATGTGCTGTATAATCCCAACTATATGTCATTCTGGAAAAGACAAGACTATGGAGACAATTAAAAAAATGAGTAGGTTACAGGGGTCTTGGGGATGAACAGACAGAAAACAGAGAATTTTTAGGGAAGCAAAAATGGTGGTTGCTATAATGGCAGATACATGTCATTATACATTTGTTAGAACCCATATAATGTAACACCAAGTGTGAACCCTAATGTAAACTCTGGACTTTGGGTGATTATGATCTTTCAGTATTGATTCATCAGTCTTTAACAAATGTAGCTCTCTGGTGGGGGATGTTGATGATGGGGGAAGCTATGCCCGTGAAGGCAGGAGTTATATGGGAAATATCTGTACATTCCTCTCAATTTTACTGTGAAGCTAAAACTTCTCTAAAAAAAAAGTCTTAAAAAAAAACAGGTCTGGTTTTTCTACTGGAATCTGACTATTGCTGATAGATCTTTTTAATCATTAGAGATAATTGGAATTGAGTCTAGGAAGTCTTAGAGGATTTTCAGTACTTTCTTCAATAGATGTTTAAAAATACCTTATTTAATATTTTTAATATGAGGCATTCAAAACTGTTTCTACTATCAGATACTTTTTGTTATAAATTGATGTGTGGAAATTGATTTAAAGCAGTGGCCACTGTAGTACAGTCTACATTCTGTTGTACTGACTTACAGTTTCATCCCAAATGTCTATTTAATTTTCTAGCCCTTTGAATCAGGCTATATCATATGCAAGCCTCCAGGGGCAGCTTTTATGCCTTAGCTTAAGATCTGTAGTTCACAGGCAATATGAAGAATCTACTCCCTGTCCTTTGTCCCTCGTAGTTGTGGTCTTCTGAAGTCAGCATTTTAACTTTAGGGGAAAAATGAGTAGTAAAAGAAATAAGATTTTTCTTGTTCCATACCATTTATAACCCCCTTAATTCTCTCTTAAGAAGGTCCCACAAGCATATCAGATCTCCTTCTGAATTATATTAATTTCTGTTGTTGTGCAATACATTACTACTAGCTCAGTGCTTTAAAGGAGCAACCATGTATTAGCTCAAAGTTCTGTGGGTTAAAAGTCTGGGTACTGTATTAATGGGTTCTCTGCTTAGAGTCTCTAAGGCTAAAATCAAGATGTTGGTTATGCTGAGTTAATGTCTGGAGGCTCAGGAAAAAAAAAAAAAAATCACTTTCAAGCTCATTCTTATTGTGTCCACAATTCAGTTCCTTACAGTTGTAGGTAGGGCTGATGTTCCCAATTCCTTCCTGGTTGTCAGCCAGGGGTTACTCTCAATTGCTAGAGGCTGCCCATATTATTTGCCACCTGGCTCCACCAGTCTGCAAGCTGATAACCGTGTGCCAAATCCTTCTCATGCTTCATGTCTGTACTTTTCTTTTCTGTCATCCACCAGAGAAAACTCTGTTTTAAAGAGCTTCTGTGATTAGATTAGGCTCATCCTAGAAAATCTCCCTTTCTTAAATTGAACTTTGTCATGTTAGGTGATCTCATAGCAGGAGTAAAATTTATCCCAGAGTCCCAAGAGTGAGACAGGATGTGTACACCAGGGGGTGGGAAATCTTGAAAGCTATCTTAAGAGTTTTACCTACCATGGGAATGAAATGAAGAGGTAATGCCTAGAGACTCTTCAAGAATTTAGAGTCTTTGGCCACCTTGCCTTAGTACACATTTTTATCATTTTAGAAAGGAAGCATAAGGACAGAGCAAGTTTATGAAAACATTACCTAAATGGTATATTTTTTCTAAACTGGACTATTGTGTGTTTAAAAAATCTTTCTTCATGAAATGGTGATTAAATGTCATAGCAAATTTTAATACTGTGGACAAAAGGCTTTAATAGGGCTTAATCTATTGGACCTGGCTATTTCTATAACACATCTGACACCCTAGGCCTCCTTTAATTTGCAGTGAGTCTGCATTTCTGGAAAATGATAGTGCTTTCCATATCTAACATGTAAGGGCTGTCCCTTTAGGCTGTGTTATGATTCTAATTATTCTTAATAGCTGTGTTATTGTTTGTCTCTATCAAGCAATATTGAGTTCAACTCATCATTTATGCTTAATTTTTATGTTTCTTTTGTGGCAGGATCTTACACATATAATTAATGTTTGTCTTAGAAAACATGCATAGTAATAGGTTTTGCCTAGATTTTGACAAGACCTCAAGCCAATCACATACGCTTTGGTTATTGATATTTATTTTCTTTAAGGAATGAGCACATGGAGAAGACAGTGAAGATTAGCTTATTATATGGGGGTTAGTCGCCTGGTGATTAGGTAGTGTAGAATGCCAAAAATTGCCATCTGTTTTCTGCAACTAAACTGGCTAACTATTCTTATTATAAATCCATACACTTCTTCAATAAGGTTGTTGGGAGTAAGCCCCCCAAAATCTGGCCATAAACTGGCCCCGAAATTGGCCATAAACATATCTGCAGCACTGTGACATCTTCATAATGGCCCTAAACCCAAGCTTGAAGGTTGTGGGTTTATGGGAATGAGGGAGAGGAACACCTGGCCCACCCAGGGTGGAAAACCGCTTAAAGGCATTCTTAAGCCACAAACAATAGCATGAGCGATTTATGCCTTAAGGGCAAGTTCCTGCTGCAGTTAACTAGCTCAACCTACTCCTTTAATTTGGCCCATCCCTTCCTTTCCCATAAGGGATACTTTTAGTTAATTTAATGTCTATAGAAACAATATTAATGACTGGTTTGCTGTTAATAAATATGTGGGTAAATCTCTGTTGGGGATCTCAGCTCTGAAGGCTGTGAGACCCCTGATTTCCCACTTCACACCTCTACATTTCTGTGTGTGTGTCTTTAATTCCTCTAGCGCCACTGGGTTAGGGTCTCCCCGACCGAGCTGGTCTCCACAAAGGTATTTAAATCCTACACATAGAATATCAGGGCAGCTTTCAGTGTGATCCTAAATAATCATGAAGACTGTATTTGTGGCACAGGTGGGAGCAGGAGTCAGTGGAATGGAGCAAAGCCATTGTTGCACTTTGTTCTCATTACTCTGCAATCTACTGCCACCCTGTTGAAAGGGGCACAGTGCTTCAAGCAGTTCAGTAATTTATGGTACACACGTGCAGTTTGGCTTTCTGTCTGGACTTTTATTTTTTGCTATAAAAATGAATAACTATATTGAAGCAAAACAAAACAAGATATTAAACAATGATCAATAAAGTAAAGAGTAAAGGATTTTTTTTCAAAAATAAACACTATAGTGAGAATAGAATTACTGGCACAAGATATGCATAGACAATGCTAGGATTTTTTTGCTTGGCTTTTCTTTTAGAAAGTTGCGTAACAATTTATATAACAATTGCAATTTTATAGGTTATGCAGGCATTTGGTTAACATCGCTCTCTCATAGTGGTCTAACAGCTCCATGAGATGTATCTTTTGCTCACCATTGTATCAACTACACCAGCCAGTGTCTTGTACATAGTAAGTGTTCAATAAATGTATGAACATTATTGAAAGTCACTCAAAAGAAAGAAATACAAGTAGATAATGAAAAATAATGTAATAAAGAGCAAACTTCACTTATACAAAATAAAGAGAAGCATTTTATTTATCACACTGGCAAGGTAAAAAATGAAATACCAACTATATATCAAGGTTTTAGGGGGGAAAAGACATTCTTATTCACTTTGCCTCAATTTAAACAAATAAATTGAGCATAACAGGTGATAAAGACTTATTAATGAATCAGATGTTCTTTTGATAAGTGAGAAGACAAGCACACTGCAAAATGATATGGAGAGCAATTTGGCAATTATGTATTAATAGTATAAAAATGTTCTTACCCTTGACTTAGTAATTATAACTCTAGGGATTCATCCCATCGTGTTCACTATAGTATTATAAGTTTGAAACCTGGAAAATAATCTCAAAAGCTAACTAAATAATAGTTTTAAAATCATTACATATCCAAGTGATGAAATAACATGTATTTATTCAAGTAAATTTTTGAAGAATATTTCAATGCATGTGAAATTGCCTAAGGTATGCTTAGCAAGAAAATAGGTGAATTACAAGCTATTTATATGACATAATGTCATTCTTTAGTTTTATATTCAGAAGATTACAGATGGCTTTTTAAACAGACTTTACTTTTTAGAAGAATTTTAGATTTATAGAAAGATTTAAAAAATATTATAATTACAATATACCCATCTAGTTTCCCCTATTAACATCTTACATTGCTATGGTGCATTCACTAATATTAATGAACCAACTGAGACATTATTAACAAAGTTCATAGTTTATTTAGATTTCCTTTTTTAAATTTTTTTAACTTTTTTCATTTTTTGAGATGGAGTCTCACTTTGTTACTCAGGCTGGAGTGCAGTGGCGCAATCTTAGCTCACTGCAACCTCTGCCTCCGGGTTCAAGCAATTCTCCTGCCCAGCTTCCCCAGTAGCTGGGATTAGACAGCGTTCTACCATGTTGACCATGGCTGATGTTGAACTCCTGACCTCAAGTAATCTGCCTGCTTCAGCCTCCCAAAGTGCTGGGATTACAGGTGTGAGCCACTGTGCCTGACCTGATTTCTTTAGTTTTTATGCAATGTCTAGGTGATTTTCAATTTTTTAAATTGATAATCTGTATTATTATGTGTTTTCTAAAACATACTTCCAGTTTCCAAAAATGGCAGAATAGCTTGTAATACTCAACTGTTTGTTGTTGATAATAATTGTTGTCAATAATAATTGATCATTATTGTTGATAATAATAAATTCTAGAAATATAATTAAAACTGAATGATAATTTCTCAACTCTGTAAGTGTGTGATGAGAATCCAAGGAACACAGCAAAACAAAGCTAGAAGGCTGAAAGAAGGGAGAATTAGCAACTGCCTGTTGCTCAAAGAAGAAGTTGAAATTAAATTCCCCCTAAGTTAGAGAGATTTCTAGAACATTTCATGCATTCCATTGAAATAGCAGAAGAAACACATCTTTGGAGGAAAGGTTGTTTCCCATTGCAATGGCTATACCTCATGTATAAAGGCAAACTGAAATAGACCTACTATAATAAAACCCAAAACTGAGCCCTAGGAGATGAAAGGAATGTATCTGTTATTTAACTGCACACTAGAAAATAGCTCAATACTTTTCAGAGGAAGGTAATAGAATATAGACTATAATGTATCATCCATAATGTCCAGTGTAATATAACATTTACTGTACCAGCACAGTCATGAGAAAAATAGCACAAAGAGGCCCAATGAAGACTGACATATTTGAATTAACCTGACAAACGTGCTAAAAATAAACAACAGGAATAGGTAGAAATATGGGTAAAGGGATCAGAAATTTTAAAAAGAGATATGAAAACTTATAAACAGTCAAATAGAAATTCTACAACTAAAATATACCTGATATCAATAAATTTGTAGGATGCTGTTAGCCGTATAATGAACACAATAGAAGAATCTGAGAAATTGAAAACAGATCAATAGAAACTGTCCCAATTGAAGCACAGAGAAAATTTTTAAAAATGAAAGAAAATGAATAGGGTCTCAATGACCTATCAGACAATATCAATAGCAATAGTATTTTGTTATTGCTCAGAGTCTCAGAAAAATAAAGAGAGGAAATAGGACTAAAAAATTTCAAGAAATAATGACCATCATCCTTCTGAGTTTGATTTTAAAAACAAACAAAACGAACCCTTAGGTCCAGGAAAGTCAGTGAATCCCAAGGAAGATAAAGCCAAAGAAAATTACACCTAGTATCCCGGCCCGCGGGATAGTCAGAGCAGGCCCTGGAGGAGGGGGTGGGTATTTGGGGAACAAGAGACACGAGAAATGGAGACAAGACAGTGCTCTGATCAAGTCTCGTTTAATGGCGGTAATGCACTGCCTTATATACACTTGGAAGGGAAGGGGTTGGGCTAAGGCGGAAATGATCTCATTGCCGAGGGCGTGGCCAGGTTAGTTTCAGTTTCTCCGGTCGGACGTCATGTTGCACTTGTGCTATTAAGTAACAATTTTCCCGGGCGCGGGAAAAGTGAGTGAAGAAGAAGCAGGAAGAGCGCCATCTTTAATGAGGTATTAGTACAGGGGAAAAAAGGCAAAGATAGGGAGAAGGTGTGGGGTGGAAATGAATATAGCTCAGGCGTTTAATCCTCAATTATTATTCGCTATGGCCGGGGCGTGCAGCTCCGGACAGGTCCCCCTTTTTATATTTTTATGATAAGAAAACCCCTCGGGAACTGCGCCTGTCTTAGGTTGGGTCAACTCACCCCCACCTTCTAGGCCCATCATGGGATAAGGCAGCAGCAAGGGCGGCGCTCCTGTCTTAGGCTCCGATGGAGATAGTGTCCTCTTACCCGTCATTGACTGTCCAGTTCAGCACACAGGGGAGGTGGTCTTATTAAGGTAAATAAGACTCACCATTTTCAGTCATCTCAAGGCGATGATAATGGACCTGTATAGGTTTGGCCTGGAAGGCCTCAATTTGTTGTCTGACAAATGCCATAAGCTTATTAAGGATTATAGGCCCGAGAGTGAGGAAAAGTAGAAGGGTGAGTAAAGGACCAAGAAATGGCAGGAGATGGGGGAGAAGTCCATCGAGTCCAGTCCATAGTGGATTGGCGGCTAGGCCTTTTCTGCGCTTTTCTAGTTCTTCTTGCAAAGTTTTTATCTTATCTCTGACGATTCCGGATTTGTTGGCGTAAAAACAGCACTTTTCCTGTAAAGCCAAACATATCCCTCCCTGTTCTGCCGTTAACAAATCCAGACCTCTTCTATTCTGGAGAACTACTTCAGCTAACGAGTCTACTTGGTCTTGTAAATCTTGTATAGTACTGGATAAGGTCTGTACATCTGAGATTAATTGATTGGATAATTTAGTATATTGGGTTAGTGAGACTCCTAGGCCTGTGGCTCCTGTAGTAAAAGCAGTGGTGATTCCTAGTCCAGCCAACAAGGGAATAAATTGTATGGCTCGTTTCGGTCTATAAATAAAATGTTCAATAGCGGGGATGGGGATAGGTTCATCTCCAGGGATGATATCAATGTCGGGGAGAAGAGTGGCCAGAACACAAAGCCCTGTCCAATTTGTAGGTAGATACGTATATGCCATGTTGTTTCCACAAACGAAAACCGAGCCATTTATAGCACACAAAGGGTTGGTGGCATTGATTATGGAAGTACAGTTGCCAAACACAACATAGCCTAAATCAATTTCTTTACTGTTATTATATGATGGTGAAAAGAGGCAAGAGGAATTAGAAAACGTCATCGGTTGAACTAAGAGGGGGGGTAATAGGACAGGAATTATTTACTAAGGATTCATTTGAGTAATTGACATAGGGCAATGAAAGGTTAGGTATGGCTAGAGGAATAGGGGGGCCCATTTTAAGACAAAGCCAACAATCGTGGCCCAGGCTTGTATTGGACATTTGAAGTAAATTGTAAGTAGCATTGAGGATATCAAAGGTTTGGGCATCGAGCCTAAAATTACCTCTAAGCTCAGGCAGGGCTAAAGGGTGATATTGAAGTTCAGGATAAGAAGCTTTATGAATTTCTTCTAATTTTTTCTGGACGGTTTTAATTCTTGCAATATCTAATGGGCCTCCTCCATCAGAAATATTAATGGGGGCGGTAGTGCTCCAACAAACAGGCTTTCCTTTTTGGCTGTTACAAGGAGACTGTACAAGTTTATTAGTGGATCCTAATACTTGTACGTCATTAATGTCTCCAGTTTGTGTTTTTAGTAACGTGGCCGTATAATATGTTCTATTGCCTGATTTGCATTGTTGATAGGAGGTATAACAGGAACTATGTACAGAAGATTGGAAAGAGCTACAAGGGCATTCTAGGAGCGGCCCGTTAGGTGAGGTATCTCTTGGGGTAGACTTACATTTCCATAACTGGTTTGGCATTAGGTAAGCTGTCTTGCCCGTGCACGTCACCTGGGTGATTCAATCTGATGGAGGTTCAGATATTTGTCCCCCTCTGCAGTCACAAGGCTGGCCGTATTGTTTTTGTAATAATTCTTTTGCCTTACGAGGGTCACCAAAACCTGCATAGACTGTCACTATGTTGTATAGAGCGATTATTCTCCAAAGGAATTTCATGTTAGGCTTCATTTTCTGAAAAACAAAAAGGAAAGAACTTCTCAGGGAGATTTATCTTCCCTGGACTGACAATGGTTATGATTTATTTGTCTTACCAATCTTTCAGGCAGCCATCTGGCTGCATCATTTTTTTGTGAGAAGATGCATACTGAGCCGTTTCCCCAAATTAAAACTGGATCGGGGCCATGCCATGACCTATCAAGTGGATCTTTCCATTTTACCATTGCAAACTGTTTTTGAGATTCAGGATGCCAGAAACGGTCGGCAGCCGATTTTCCATGACTGTCCAAATTTAAAAAATTAAGGATAAACAGGGCATGATTGAGTATGTTTCTGGAGGTACCCTTCACGGGGTACCAGCTCCCCCCTCTTAATTTTGTGATAATAGTTTTTAATGACAGATGAGTTCTTTCTACTATACCTTGTCCTTGGGGATTATAGGGAATGCCTGTGGTATGTTTAATTTGTAGGGTATTACAAAATTGTAAGAAGGTTTTGGCTATATAACCGGGGCCATTATCTGTTTTGATTTGTTTGGGTATTCCTAAAATAGAAAAGCAGTGTAATAAATGAGCTATGACATGTTTGGTGGCCTCTCCTGTTTGGAGAGTTGCACTGATGAATCCACTATAGGTGTCTATGCATACATGGATATATTTTACTTGACCGAATTCTAAGTGGTGAGTAACGTCCATTTGCCAAATTTCATTGGGGATGAGTCCTCGGGGGTTAACTCCTAGATAGGGAACAGGTAAATATGTTATGCAGTTGGTGCATTGTTTAACTATTTGTCGAGCTTGTTCTCTGGTAAGTTTAAACATAAGTCTTAAGGTTTGGGCATTTAAATGATGTAAGGCATGTGCTTTTTGCGCTTGTTGCAAATTGTCTGTAGTGACTGTGGCTATGGTTTTTGTTGCCGTGTCAGCTGTTGCGTTACCTTGTGTTACAGGTCTTGGTAATCCTGAATGTGCTCTAATATGCCCAAGAAAAAAGGGAGTAGTCCTTTTTCGGATAAGTTGTTGACATTGTAAAAATAGGTTAGCTGTGTCTGAAATATGTTTAATTTGAGACACGGTCTCTAAGAGGGGTATTGAATGAGCCAGGTAGGCGTTGTCTGTATAAATGTTAAGTGGCTGACAAGGAAAAGCTGATAGTGCTGCAATTATAGCTTGCAATTCGACCAGCTGAGCTGATGTATAAGTGGTCTGGAATTTAACGACTACATTATTGTAAGTGTAAGCGGCAAGTCCTGTGGAAGATCCATCAGTGAAAATTAGTAATGCGTCATTGAGAGGTTCTTTACTGGTAATATGGGGAAATACAAACGCATGAAGTTTACAAAATTGAATAAGTTTGTTAGGTGGGTAATGGTTGTCAATCACGCCAGTATAAGAAGCGCAAGCAATTGGCCAGGCTTCCGTATTTTGTAACAGCCAATGGATGCGTGATTGAGTGTAGGGCTGTATAATGGTAGAGGGTTCTATTCCAAAGTATTTTCTACTGTTTTCTCTTCCCAAGATAATTAGATCAGCTATGGCATCATAATAAGGCAACAAAACCTTTTTGGGGGAGGAGGGCAGGTGTACTCACATAATGGGATTGTTCTGCCAAAATAGGCCAGTAGGGGTTATTGTTGTGTTAAAAATAAGGAATATTAATGGCTGAGAATAATCAATACCGGTAACAAATTGTGTTGCAATGGCATGTTCTACCTGTTGGAGTGTTATTTATGCTTCTTTAGTAATGGACCTGGGGGATTTTGGATTAGAGTCTCCTTTTAATATATTGAAAAGAGGTTTTAACTCTTTTGTGGTGAGCTTTAAGTACGGTCGAAGCCAATTTATGTCTCCCAGTAATTTTTGGAAATCATTTAAAGTTTTTAAATGATCACGACGTATAACTTCCTTTTGATTAATGATTTTGGGTCCATTAATCTGGAAACCAAGATAAGTGTATGGATCTTGTAGTTGTACTTTTTCTGGGGCTATCTGTAGTCCGGCTGCTGTTAACTCTTGTTTGAGTTGGGCGAAGCACTGTAAGACTTGTTCGCCAATTTCTCCTGCTATTAAAATATCATCCATATAATGTATAATATACATTTGTGCCCATGTTTTTCTGACTGGCTCTATAGCGGCAGCTACATATTTTTGACACAAGGTAGGACTATTGGCCATACCCTGAGGTAAGAGTTTCCATTGATAGCGCTTCATTGGTTGTTTAAAATTTGTAGATGGAAGACTAAAGGCAAATCTTTTCTGGTCAGCAGGGTGAAGGGGAATTGTAAAAAAGCAATCTTTAAGGTCAATAATGATTTTAAAATATTTTTGAGGAATCGCAACCGGTGAAGGCAATCCTGGTTGTAAGGCACCCATAAGGATCATAGTGATATTTACTGCTCTTAAATCTTGTAAGAGTCTCCATTTACCAGACTTCTTTTTAATAACAAAAATAGGTGTATTCCAAGGGGAATTACTTTCCTCAATATGTCCTGCTGCTAGTTGTTCCTGCACTAACTGTTGGGCAGCACTTAGTTTATCATTGAGTAAAGGCCACTGATCAACCCAAACGGGCTCATCTGACTTCCAAGTAATGGGGTCAGCGCACCTTTGGGGTGCAGGTATGTCAGTGGCCTGAGCTAAAAATTTCCAAACCCCTTTTTATCAAGTTGTCCTGAAACCAGTATAGGCTGTGGGATACTGTTCTCTCCTTTTCCAAGACCTTTACCAGGGGTGTATCCTTGAGTTAACATTTGTGCAGTAACTATATCATTTGGACTACACATTATAATTTTCATTTGAGAGAGCAGATCTCGCCCCCAAAGGTTAACAGGTAGGTAAGGGATGACAAATGGCTTAATGAGGCCTGAATTGTTTTCTTTATCTGTCCATGTTAGGTATTTAGAACTTTGTTTAGGATTACTGCTTTGTCCAATTCCTCTCAAGTGAGTTAAAGTTTCTGTAGTAGGCCAATGAGAGGGCCAATCTTCCTGTTTAATGATAGTTACATCAGCCCCTGTGTCTATTAGTCCAGTGAATGCCTTCCCGTCTAACCATAAGGTTAGAGAGGGTTTTTGATTTGTAATTGGTTGCACCCAATATATATCTGATGATCCGAAACCTTTTATATTTCTATTAGAGTATTGGATATTATTATCTGTTTTAACCAAAGGTAGCAGGAGTAACTGAGCTATTCTAACTCATTGAGGGACAGTAATAATACTATCAATAGCTCTGGCCATAATTTTAATTTCTCCTTCATAATCATTATCGATAACTCCAGGGAGGACTTGTAAGCCTCTCATGGTGACACTACTTCTTCCTAAAAGTAACCCAAAAGTGTTAGGTGGTAAGGGTCCATATATTCCGGTATTTAAGGTTTGCGGTCCCATTTCAGGTGTTAGTATTGTGTGGGAGGTGGAACTGAAGTCCAATCCTGCACTTCCTGGGGTTGCTCTACTAAGTTTTGAATTGGATTGCTGTTGCTGGCTGGAACAAAGCTGACTACCCCATATGCTTGTTTCGGGGCCTGAGGCTGGCCCCTCATCCCGTTTCCCTGCCTGGGGGGTAAAGGATTTCCTTGACTGTCAGTTTTAGATTTACATTCGTTTGCCCAGTGCCTTCCTCTTTTACACCTTGGGCAAAGGCCTGGGATTTTTGCTTCTGGACTCCTATTTTGGTTTTCACAGCAATCTTTTGCAAAGTGTCCCCTTTTACCGCATCTAAAACATCCCCCTTTATCTTTACCTTTGTTAATGAGGAAATCTCTTACTGTTTGGCCGCTAAAAGCGGCGGCCATTGCTAGGCCTTGTTGATATGAGGGCCCAATATCTGAACAAAGGCGAATGTATCCTGTTAAATCTGTTTTCTTTCAATAAGGTCTGATTGCCGCTTGGCAGGAGGGGTTAGCATTTTCATAAGCTAACTGTTTAACATAATCTACACCCGTTTCTGCATTTCCAAAGATTCTACCTGCCGTGGTCATAAGTCTATGCACAAAGTCTGAAAATGGCTCATCGGGTCCTTGTTTAACCGCTGTGAGCGAGGCCCCTGGATCTCCTTTAACGGGAAGTTTTCTCCAGGCCTTTGTAGCAGCAGCCTGGATTTGTGAGAACAGTCCAGGGTCATATTGTATTTGGGCCTGAGTGTCTGCATAATTACCTGAACCAGTTAACATATCAAAATCCCAACCGTTTCCTGCCTGTTGATTTCTTTTAGCTGTATCTCTACAATTTTCAAAGAACTCTGACTTCCAAATTAAGTGGTCTCCCCCAGAAAGAACTGCCCTGACTAAGGTATTCCAGTCTGTAGGAGTGAGCCAATTCTCAGCTACAGATTCCACTATAGCAAGAGTATATGGAGCAGTAGCCCCATACTGAGAGGCAGCAGTCTTTAACTCTTTTATAATAGTAAAATCAAATCCAGTATGATGCCTCCAAGCCTGTCCCTGTTCATCTATGGTTTCCGTGACCGGAAAAACGTCTTTGGGGAAGGAGTCTTCTCTATGTTGGCTAGCAACTAACCCCCCTCTTGGAACATGTTGTCCAGGCCGCTGAAGTGGGCGCAAGGAACCCTCCATAGCGTCTGAGTTAGGTATTTTTTCATTTCCTGTTTTTAGCTTTTGGAGCCTAATTATCAATGATTGATGTAACTCTTCAAGTTTAATCTGTTCTTCTAGTTGAGCAATTTTTTGCTTTAATTCTTCTTTGGGATCTATTGCTGCCATAACAATGGGCGCAGAAGCCTCATTATGTGTCTTATTATATGGGGGTGGGTATGAAGTAAAGGGAGGCAAATCAGGGTTGTGATATTTAGCCGCCTCTTCCTCTAAATCATCCCAATTTATATCCAATTGATTAGGCTTATTAATTTCCTCCTCCTTTTGAAGCATCTGTAAAATTGGGTATTTTTTTTGGTTTGTTTTCGTGTGGTATTTCTTTATCTATTACAGAAGGAGACTTAATTTCCTCATGATCACTTTCGAGGGAAATGAGATCTTCCTCCGTATCTTGCGGAGGCTTTGTGAGGTTAGAGCGGGAGCTAATCTTTAAAATATGCTCTGTCTGAGCGACCGCAGCCATGACTTGCGGATCGGCCTCCTTCTTATCTATTAAATCTTTAATGAGGTTCCAATAAGAGAAGGCGGTTACAGGAATTTTTTCTGGCCCAAAAGTATTATAATAGTCCTGCAAACAATCCCCTACTCTACGCCATCTTTTAATATCAACAGTTCCTTCCTGTGGGAACCAAGGGCAAGTGCCTTTTACAAAATCAAAAAATTTAAACAAATCATTACCTTTAACCTTTACTCCTCGTATCTTTAAAGCCTCTTTTAATTGTCCTACATATATTTGATGTTGGCTTAATTCTTGTCCCATTTAGGACGCGTCACTTACCTTCGATCCTGACGCGGCAGGTTCCCGCGGTGATCGGAAGAGTTTGACTCCTTTTGTCTTCGTTAGCGGTCGACCGTCCTTTGGCGTCCTCTTCCTCACGGAGTCCCTCGTTTCCAGGCCCCACGTTGGGCGCCATGTATCCCAGCCCGCGGGATAGTCAGAGCAGGCCCTGGAGGAGGGGGTGGGAATTTGGGGAACAAGAGACATGAGAAATGGAGACAAGACAGTGCTCTGATCAAGTCTCGTTTAATGGCGGTAATGCACTGCCTTATATACACTTGGAAGGGAAGGGGTTGGGCTAAGGCGGAAATGATCTCATTGCCGAGGGCGTGGCCAGGTTAGTTTCGGTTTCTCCGGTCGGACGTCATGTTGCGCTTGCGCTATTAAGTAACAATTTTCCCGGGCGTGGGAAAAGTGAGTGAAGAAGAAGCAGGAAGAGCGCCATCTTTAATGAGGTATTAGTACAGAGGAAAAAAGGCAAAGATAGGGAGAAGGTGTGGGGTGGAAATGAATATAGCTCAGGCGTTTAATCCTCAATTATTATTCGCTATGGCCGGGGCGTGCAGCTCCGGACAACCTAGGTACCATGTTGTAAGATTTCTGAATTCTCAAGAGAAAGAGAACATCATAAAAACAACCAAAGGAAAAAAAGACACATTATATACAGCAGAACAGCTGTAAGAATGATGGTTGCCTTCTCAATAGAAATAATGAAGGACAGAAATTATGGAATTGCATATTTAAAGTGTTTGGAGGAAACCTCTCTACCTAGATTTCTATATCTAGTGAAAATTGCCTTAAAAATGAAGGTCAAATCAACACAGTTTTAGATGAAATCTGAAAGCATTTGCTGTTATTAGACCTATACTAGAAAACATACCAATAGTAAACTAAGTTCTTAGAAGGAAAATCACATAAGATAGAAATTAATATCTATAGAAAGGAATTAACAGGGACTAAGATAAATATGTAGTAAGTATAAAAAAAGCTATTTTTCTTTCTGAAATTATCTTAAAAATCAATTGACTATTTTAATAAAAAAATCTTTCATGAGATGTATAGCACATATAATTTTTTAAAAATGTCATACTAAATAGAAGGTGGGATAGATGTAATACACAGGAAAGGATTCATTTAATTATACTGGTTATAAGATTCTTGTGTTATACATGTAATGATATGCTATTCTATATAGATTATGAAAAATTAAGGATGAGTATTAATATTTTAATCTCTTACATAATAAAATACAGTATATCTACAAGTTAGAATTCTATATTTTTAAAACCCAATTAAGCCCTTCCTTGTCCCTCTTCACCTCCGGACCCCAAGGGAGGTAAAATAGAAAACAAATGTCAATATGGTAGGTTTTAAAACATCCATACAAGTAATTATATTAAATATAAATGAATTAAAAATCGAAATAAAATCAGATATTGTCAGAGTGGATAGAAAAGCAAGCTGCAACTATAAGCAATTTATAAAAGATTGACATTAAATATAAATTCACAGGCAAGTAGAAAGTAAAAGAATGAGCAAACGTATCCATGCACACACTAAGCTTAGGAAAGGTGGTATGACTATATTATCATCAGTCAAAGTAGCCTTAAAAAAAAGGAATACTATGAAAGACAAAGTGTGTCACTATATAATGACCAATGGGTCAATTTATTAAATATATGGAATTTATTTGGTAACAGAGCTTCAAAATACATAGAACAAGGATGGACAAAACTCAAAGGAAAAGCAGATACAAAATTATAGTTGGAGTTTTTAATATCTTTCCCTTTTAATTTCCTTTTCTAAGTATGTATGCTTTAATGCACATGTGTATGTATCAATATTGATATGAAAAGATGCTTAATATCCTGGGTCATGAGAAAATGCAAATTAAAGTAACAACGAGAACATATTATGCATGACTCAGAGTTTTGAGTGGGCATATTTTTAGATGCAATCTCTTTAAGATCCTTTTAATTCTACTCTTCAGACATCGCAAACTTGTCTTTCAGTTCTGAAAAGAACTGAATAGAAAACTGAAATAGAATAGTTCATGAAAACTGAATAGAAAACTTTCTCAATCTTTGAGAATTGAAAAAATTCTTACCTAAGAATCTTATTTGTAATGTTCTCTATGTAGTTTTTACATTGAGATAGGTAAGCAAACATCTTAATGCTTCTTGTCAGACCAGTCACTTTTTGTTTCACAACATTGTTCTTTTCATCATGTTGTTCTACCGAATGGCATCCAGTTTCTATAGTTCTCACATGTGATTTTTCATAGGATTGTTCAAGAAGTATCCAAGATTCCCCACTTTCTTCCAAATAGTGTATTAATAAATGGGTCAACAATGCTTTATATTAACCTCTTCATTACAGGAAAAGAAAATTGCTTATAAAGTTCTTCGGCATTGCAGGCATATAAAGGAAAGGGGACATATACACATCTGCTACAAAGTTCTACATTTCTTCATCAAGGATATGGGACACTGTGTCTGGAGTTGGTTCCTTCCAGGGGATTCATGGTCTCGCTGACTTCAAGAATGAGGCTGTGAACCTTCATGGTGAGTGTTACAGCTCTTAAAGGTGGCATGGACCCAAAGAGTGAGCAGCAGCAAGATTTATTGTGAAGAGCAAAAGAACAAAGCTTCCATAGCGTGGAAGCAGACCAGAGTGGGTTACTGCTGCTGGCTGGGGTGGCCAGCTTTTATTCCCTTATTTGTCCCCGCCCATGTTCCATTTCTGCCCTATCAGAGTGCCCTTTTTTCAATCCTCCCCGCGATTGGTTACTTTTAGACTCCTGCTGATTGGTGGGTTTTACAGAGCACTGATTGGTGCATTTTATGGAGTGTTGATAGGTGTGTTTTTTCAGAGTGCTGATTGGTACATTTTACAATCCTCTTACTAGCTACAGAGCACTGATTGGTGCATTTTTACAGGGCACTAATTGGTGCATTTTACAAACCTCTTGCTAGCTACAGAATGCCGATTGGTGCATCTTACAATCGTCTTGTAAGACAGAAAAGTTCTCCAAGTCCCCACTGGACCCAGGAAGTCCAACTGGCTTCACCTCTCAACACTATAGAGGTATCCCGGGCATGGTGGCTCATGCCTGTAATCCCAGCACTCTGGGAGGCTGAGACAGGTGAATCACTTGAGGTCAAAGTTTGAGACCAGCCTGGCCAACATGGTGAAACCCCATCTCTACTAAAAATACAAACATTAGCTGGATGTGGTGGCATGCTTGTACTTCCAGCTAGTCTGGATGCTGAGGCAGGAGAATCGCTTGAACCTGAGAGGCAGAGGTTGCAGTGAGCCGAGATGGTGCCATAGCACTCCAGCTTGGGGGACAGAGCGAGACTCTTCTCAAAAAAAAAAAAAAAGAAAAAAAAGAAAAAAAAAAAAGCAAAGTAGCAACATAAAGAAGGAGCCACTGGAACATTCTCGGAGGGCTTTTCCATGGCCTTTTACTTCCTTATGGGGACACACAGCTGCTGGTACAGAAAGAACCTTTGCTAACCCGGACTGACACAGACTTACATTACTGTTCAGGAAAAAGTTAAAACATTCAAAAAAAAAAAAAAAAAATGTACACCTTCAATTAAGAGAATGTTGTCCAGCTTCAGTCCCTTTTAGTTCCTGAACCACATTCAGGATCAATAAAGCCATACACTCATTCAAACAGAGGAAGCAAAATTGATGCCCCGGGGTCTCTGAAAAATTTGTCTTCTTTCAGCTTTCTCTAATAGTACCTGGAAAAGCTTTACTCTTCACAAATTTAAACCAAGTGTAAATTCAGCAGTGTTTTACAGACCAGCATTTCTAGAGAAATGTGGGAGTTGTTGGAAATGCTGTATTTTTAAAAGTCAATAAGTCCTCCTTGAGTAGACAATCCCCGTTTTTATGGTCATTGTTATATTTTGATTTTGAATCATAAAATACAGTTAGCTTGTCTTCCCTGCATCTCTCTCTAAGATTTTAAGACAAACATATCTTTCTGTGCTATTCACTTTGAACTCATACTTATTTAGAATTTTAGCTCTTAGCTTCTTGTGTTGTCTTTAGTTTTTATTAATTTTGTAATCTTGTGAGAAACAGTAGCCTGCCAATAAAATAAGGGCCTAAGATAGTACATTGTGTGAACTGTGGTCTCATTGTAATTTCCTTAGTTGAGATTCAACAATGAGCCTTTTGGTAATTTTTAAATGTGTTCTTAAAATTTAATTTCCTTTATGTTTGATAGTAGCATAAAAGTAAGATACCACAGTTGAGTAAGGTCATTTCATTAGTCTACTTTATATATCTTTTGGCTATAGTGAGGTACTTTGCAGGGCTTTGAAATGTGCTTACCTTGAGTGCAACCAAGGCCTAGAGTATAGACGAAAAGCAGTGTTTTTTCAAGTGTTGCAGATGACAGAATCCTGCACTGAGCCTGATTTTCGTGATAGTTTTAATGTTTTTGTTCTGCAGGACAAAAATTCAATGTAACCATGGTAGATATGTCAATGCTATTAATTTTATCCTCCTGTAATCAGTGAATTTTCTGTGTTTACTTACTCTGTGCTGAAGAATAAAAGTATTCTACTTTTATTCATTTAAAAGTAAATATGTGGTTGTTACTTTTTGAAACTCCAATTAAATAATCAAGAAAAATGATTTTCCTGAAAAAATCTGAAATCTGTAATATTCATCTTCATATCACTATACCTTCAATAGAGTTCTTGAATTAAAAATAAAATTTTGTTTTTTTGTCCCCTTTCCAATAGAAACAAAATATTTCAAGGGTGTGGTCACGATAGAGTTGAGTATTTGCTCTTGCAATCCCAAAGATTATTGCTCTTATTTCTTTTGATATTTATTTGTTGGGACATAAGGAGTCAAGTCCTCGACATGTTTTGTGTAAGAAGAATTAAGGTAACTCAACCTGCCTTGTCCTTATTTCCTGGAATCAAGGACTATTAATTACCAACCTGAAAGCATGTTTCTTTGCCTTGTAAATAATGATACTTGTCTGCTTTGATTTTTAAATCTTGTCCTTCAGATTACGACAATTTTCTTAAGTCAAAGTTCAGCAATCTCTGTAATTTAAGTCAGAAAAATTTCCACGTCACAGCTGTAGGCAAATCACTCCCCACTTCTTTGGGCTATGTGTCATGTACTCTGTAAGTAACCAGACAGGAAATCTAGTTTCCCGTTGACCCAGTAGTACATATCTGAAATTCAGCAGAGGTGTATCATGTGATATGAATTCCCTGGATTGTATTCAGATAATTTTTTGACTCAATCCAGCAAGGAAATCCTAGATATAAATTTCTGTTATCCATATCTCAAGACAAACTTAGAATTCATTAGAATATAGGATGTAGAACAAGAACAATTAGTACATTGATAATTCTAGATTCATCCTTGAAATGCAAGTTTAAATGAGATACTTGAAAATGATAATGCATCTACTAGAAGAAATTCCGGTTGGTGATTTGCTGCTTAATTGCTGAGAATAAGGAAGATTGACCCTGCACATTTTTTTCTTAGCCCCAACGTTGGTGCTTTAGAAATAAGGAAGTTTGGAGGCTACTGGACACTCCCACAATATGATCAAAAATGGGTTGCTTCTGATAGGAACATTTAACACCATATTGGAAGATCCCTGGAGATCAATCTCACATGACACCAAAAATTCATTTGAGAGATGCTTTGGATTTAGTTCTCCTATAGATAATGATATTAAGTGCTGATAACCAATGGAAAGGGGAAAACAACCTCACTACAATGCACAAATAATGCTCATGTAAGGGAACAGCAGGTATGACTATAAGAAAGGACAGCCAACTTAACAAGGCCCATCCCTCCATCCCTACTATAACATCCTAGAAGCAAGCCCAGGAAACCACTCTTTCCTCCTGCCATCAGAAGGAAGTACTCCTAAGGGTGAAGTTGACACATAGAAGTCAAACTCAAAAATAGATCTAATTTAAGCTCTGCCTGAATCTAAGTATATATAAAGTATCTCCTTTATGCTAGTATTTGTAATGTCCTTTGACCTCAGTTCCTCCTTCTGTAAGATAGGATTCCTCAATATGGGAGAAACTTTAACAAAATTCCTGCCATGTTTACCTCCATCTCAGCTCAAGTTTCATGAGTAAGAAGGTTAACTAGGGTGAAAGATGAGGAGAGTTTTCATCTCATGTGAAATTAAAATCTTACCTGTACTAAACTGCTTTAATAACTGAAAGAACCCCCAAAGTGATGAAAGCGTTCTAAATTATTGCTAGCAAAGCACAAAGATAAAGTTCTCAAAGTACTATTGGTAGCAGTTCCTGAAAAAAATTTAAAAATGTTTTGTGCTTACATTTTGTAAATGGAGACTCTTCAATCAAATTGATTAATGAATTTTTATGAATTGCCTTAGTTATCTTAAATAGATCTATACTTAAAATTGCTAAGCATAATTTGGGGATTCTGACAAAATGACCTGGTTCCTTTATTTTAAAAAGAAAACCAGTTTGGAAAAAGCTGAAGCATGTTTAATCAATCACCCAGAGAGACACTGAATAACCTAATTAGGGACAGCTGGGGCACACAGGGCTCTTATTTGCTATGAAGGAAAAGCCTGCTTAATTGTAACCAAGCAAGAGCCAAACTAAGAAGACAAGGCATGTTTCAGAGGAGCCATTAGCTCCTAGCGCGATACATGAACTAATTTCCCTGAGAAAAAATAAATATGTCCACATGAACGTAGCAGAGTTAATTCTTAAACTACTAAAAGTGCTAAACTAGAATGGGTACATATTGAACAGTTGATCTATTTAATGTTGCAGGATACATTGCAATTATGTGTGTCTAACATATATGAAGACCTGGGGCAATCTAAAGGAATGTTAGTGTTGCAACTAAGTAAAATTGAAGCTTTGGATCTATTTGGACTTATTGTTAGACTCAGGCTTGTTTGTAAGGCAAAGGACCTTTTTTTTATTTGAAGTAATTTGGATTTTTATAAACAAATATCAGGAGGGTCAGAGAGAGAAGAATGACAACTGTCTGATAATAACTGATATTATTGGCGGAAACTACCTGAAAGAAAACCTTCAAAAGGATTGGAGGAGTGGGTGTGGGAAGAGAATGGGGTCACTACATTTTGAAAGCCCAAAGCATTCGCCATAATAGAAATAGCACAATTATGAACTAATGGGCCTCTGAAGCTCTAACTTGCTTCAGAATTATTTTCAAGAGGACTTTTGATTTGGGAAACATTTTTACAGGCAGATTTCAAATGAGCAAGATGACTGTTAAAGCTATAACATAGTTTAAAAGAAAAAGACAACTATTGTCCTCTTATTTTCCATCAACCTCAAAATGCAGGAACATACAATCCAGTAAATATTTAGCCACAAAGCTTCCAGACTATACCTTTAACATTATTTTATTCTGTCTTGGAAATTATTGTTATTACTATTATTATATATATTTTTTGAGACAGAGTCTCTGTCACCCAGGCTAGAGTGCAGTGGCACACTTTTGGCTCACAACCTCCACCTTCTGGGTTCAAGCTATTCTCTCAGCCTTCCGAGTAGCTGGGATTACAGACGTGTGCCACCATGCCTGGCTAATTTTTGCATTTTTAATAGAGATGAAGTTTCACCATGTTGGCCAGGCTGGTCTCGAAATCCTGACCTCAAGTGATCCACCCACCTCAGCCACCCAAAGTATTGGGATTACAGGTGTGAGCCACCGAGCCCGATGGGAATTATTCTTTATAATCAAGAGCCTTTGAGTCTTTTTGATCAAAAAATCATTTGTAGTTAGCGGACTTGTGAGATAAGAAATATGTGATCTCACTAGGATTCTTGCCCTTATCCTAGTGTTGGTGTTCAGTAAATTGAATTACAGAATTATGTAGCTCACACTACCAAAATTAGGCTGAAGGACAAAGCAGTTGACAGTTCTCTGCTGTAGTAAACTAAATCAATTGGGTGGAATATAAACATCAAATATGACTGCAGTTAAGCCCAGGGTTTGTGTCTATAATTCCATATTGTATACATCTTTTTTTTTTTTTTCTAAATGAAAGTGCTCTTGAAACTGAAAACCCAACGTGCATGCTTCACTGTAATATAGTTAGAAAGGCTTTTAGCTGTGTTGATCAAAGCCTTTCTGCTATGTGACTGTCTCCCTTGGATATTTTTAGGTAACAACTACATTTTTTTGAACCTTGAAAGTCTTGGTTACAAAGATATTTGTAGGTATCTCAGTGACATGGTGACACACCTCCAGCAAGGGAGGACAAACAAATGAATTAAAGAATAACTTTGTTGTATTAGTGAGGAAATCACCATTTAAAATCCTCTGATCCTAAGGTTTTTAGAATGCTGATACCGAAATATATAAATTCATTATTGGTTAACCTTAGGTCAATTTGACCTTAAAGGAAGAAGAAAGCAATGACAGGCCCAGAATTTGGTCTTACAAACATTTAAAAAGAGATGGTATGATATATGAGATGCTAGTGTGTCATAGTTTAAAAATCATGAAAAATATGCCATTAATAAGTTATACAATTTTAGATAAGTTAATAAAACATTCTAAATGTTTTCTCGTATTTGAAATATTTATCTTATAAGTTTCTGAGCTTTAAATGAGACAACAATATAGTATGGCTAAGAGTTATTAAGTGCCTCTGTTTATGAAATATCTACCCCCTTCAAAGTCAAAGGCAGCTGTTTCCTCACCTAAACTGAAATCTCTCTGAGGATATGTTCTACCTGTAGCAATCTACAAATGTTTTTCAGTCAACTGACACCTATTCCATGAACTCATGAAGCTAGGCTGACTAGAGAGATAGGCTCATATGCAGAAAGGTAGACACTGGGAATTACAGGATTATAGCTAGCTTCATGTAGATAATAAAACAACAGGGGCATTGAGTGACTTTATGGTGAACTGAAATGGTCGAGGAATTTTCACAGATAGGCCTTAGGCAGAGTGAAACATATATAAGAAAAGGGAAAAGTGAAGGGAATTATGGATTGGGATACCAATTAGATAAAGAAGGGTGAGAAACATGTCAAAGAAAAAAAGTTATTTGACTCAGCTTGCCAGAGGATTGTTATATACATCCTCCAGGGCTGCCATAATAGAATCCCACAAACTGGATGGCTTAGTGTACAAAAATTGATTTTCTCACAATTCCTGAGGCTAGAAGTCCAAGATCAGGGTACTGGTAGGGTTGGTTTCTGGTGATACCTCTGTCCTTGGCTTGGATTTCTGAGTCCTTACATGGCCTTTCCATTGTACATACCCACTCCTGGTATCTCTTCTTCTTAGATGGACACCAGTCCTATTGGATTAGGACCCCACACTTTTGACCTTGTTCTTTTAATTCCCTCAGTAAAGGCCGTATCTCCAAATACAGTCACATTGGGCATTAGGGCTTTAACCTATGAATTGAGGGGGGAACATAATTCAGTCTATTACAATTGGAAATTGTAACATTTGAGAGGTGAATTAGAAAAAAATTGTCAAGGAACTTGCCGAAACAATATTTACTATTCACATTTTTCTCACTAAACATCTATAACAAAGATATTCACATATGTGACTCTTACTCTTGGAAAATTCCTGGAAGATTAGCTGACTCTTCTTTGTTTCTCCTTTCTTTTTCTACTTTTAACTTCAAAAAAAAAAATATATATATATATATATAAAGATATATGTATATATATACACACACACATATACACATATACACACATATATACTTCAATATACATATGTATTTTGAAGTTAATATATATGAAGTTAATATATAGTATATTCTCTTACATGTATATACATAAAATAAAATACAAATAAATAAAAAATAAAATATAAATAAAAAGTTCCAAATTACTTCAAATGAAAAAATAGGTCCTGTGCCATATATGTGTGTGTGTGTGTGTGTGTGTGTGTATGACAGTGATCATATAGAGATAACCTCCATTCTGTTTAAAAGTGACTTAAAAGTAGCTCAGTTTTGATAGGCACAAAATATTAAAGCATTAGTATTTACAGTTATCTCTTCCTTGGCTTTGGAATGGATGACTATATGTTCTTGCAGCTTTGTTCCTGAACCCTGATTGTGCTAAGGTCTTGGGAGGTGAGGATAATTAGAAGATACTCACGAGGACTACAATAGATGTTTGTTGACTGTCTCCCATAACTAACTGCTCACCACAGTCTGAGTGGACTATGTTTTCCAATTCTTCTTACAGGCAGGCATGTCTATGTGACTGACTCCTGGCCGGTGGAATTTAAGCAGAAGTAACAAATACCACTTTAAACCTGGCCATCAAATCCTTTCATGCCCACTGATCTAAAGTGCATAAAGAGACAAAAGTAATCTAATGTGTTAGAGGTCACTAGTGGGGGTGATTGGGCAAGACGTGAAGGGGTGTCTTGATGCTGAACGTCTTCTATTTCTTGGTCTGAATGGGGGTTATATGGGTGATGATTCAGCAAGCAATACACTTACACTTTATAAATTTTTCTGTGTTAATATTGTACTTCAATTGAGAAAGTTTAAAAGTATCCTTTCATAGCGTTTCCCCCATGATCTATTCCCCTTTTGGAAGGCTGTGATAAAGAAGATGTTCAAGGACACCTTGGAAAGCATATGTTGAAGATGGCAGAGGCTGTTCTCACCCAGTGTCAGAGCTGTTCATTCTATCTGTTCACTGTAGGGAGTTTGAATCACTTTGCACTTTTGCATTTCTTTGTTAGAGCCACTACTATTAACCTAAAACATATTCCCATCATCATTTCTCCCCCTTTTACTGCCAATAGTATTCTCATCTTCCCACACGAATTTAGCTATTTTCATTTTTGGCAACATGATCTTTTAGAAATGACCCTACCTCAGGCTCCAATTAAGAATTCTCATTAGTTTCAGCTAATTAATATAGCCATCCCATGTCCACCATGAAAGGCTGGACTTAAAACCCAATGCAATGAGATGCAATGAGATTCAAGGAAACTTGCTGGGATTTTCATGAACATAAACTTCTTTGGTTTCCAGCAGCGCTATAAGAAAATATTTTCTTCCTTTAGATTTGGAGCTCTGGTGATGTGAGACAGGACCACTGCACTCTATTGCCATCAGAAGGCGGTCTGTCTGAGAGTGAAGTTGACACATAGAAGTCAAGCTCAAAAATAGATCTAATGGTCTAAATTGAGCTCAGCCTGAAGCATAGGAGAGATTTTTTATTCTTTTTCGTAGTCAAGAGGTCTTTCTTTTTGGCAAATACCTTGATGAATTCACTTAAACTAATCTATAAGTGTATATTGAGTATCTCCTGTGTGCTAATATTCATAATATTGTTTAACCTCCATGGCTTTTTCTAGAACATGGAGTTACCCAAAGACTAAGGGCTGAGCCAAATGATACCTTGTGGCCCTTCTAAATCAGATATCAATATTCTGATTTTCCATTGTCTTTATATAACATGACCATTTTTGTCTAGTTATTTCAATACATATTTATTGCAAAAACGTTATATTCTTTCCATTTTGACCTCTTGAAACCCAAGCATTTTATCTTCCATTTTATCCCCCCGTTATCTCTTTTCTGTAGAAAGTACACACCATTAATATCATATCATGAATTTTCTGCCACATTAATGTTTTTCAAGTGAGGTTTTATTGTCTCATTTATGCTGTTATAACATAATTTGTAGAACTGTGGTTTAAATTATATAGTTTTAAAAACCTTTATGTTCAAGAGTACATGTATAGGTTTGTTCTATAGGCAAATTGCATGTCACAGGGGTTTGTTTGGTGTTCAGATTATTTTGTAACCCAGGTAATAAGCACAGTACCAGATAGTTTTTTGATCCTCACCCTCCTCTGGTCCTTCGCCCTTAAATAGGCCCCAGTGTCTATTGTTCGCTTCTTTGTGTCCATGTGTACTCAGTGTTTAGCTCCCATTTATAAGTGAGAACATGTAGTATTTTGTTTTCTGTTCCTATGTTAGTTCGCTTAGGATAATGGCCTCTAGCTCCATCCATGCTGCCGCAAAGGATATGATTTCATTCTTTATTATGGTTGTATAGTATTTCATATATGGTATATATGTACTGCATCTTCTTTATCCAGTCTACTGTTGATGGGCATTGAGGTTGATTCCATATCTTTGTTATTGTGAATAGTACTGGAATGAACATATGTGTGCATGGGCCTTTATGGTAGAATGATTTATATTCCTTTGGGTATATACCCAATAATGGGATTGCTGGGTCAACTGGTAATTCTGTTTTAAGTTCTTTGAGAAATTACCAAGGTGCTTTCCACAAAGGTTGAAACAATTTACATTCTTACCAGTAGTGTACAAGTGCTCCCTTTTCTCCACAACCTCACCAGCATCTGTTATTCTTTGATTTTTTAATCATAGCCATTCTAACTGGTGTGAGATGGTATTTCACTGTAGTTTTGATTTGCATTTCTATAATGATTTGTGATGTTGAACATTTTTTCATATATTTGTTGGCTACATGAACGTCTTATTTTGAAAATTATCTGTTCATATCCACTTTTTAATGGGGTTGTTTGTCTCTTGTTTGTTAATTTGTTTGTTATAGATTTGGGATATTAGACCTTTGTCAGATGCATAGTTCGCAAATGTTTTCTCCCATTCTGTAGGTTTTCTGTTTGCTCTACTGATAGTTTCTTTTGCTGTGCAAAACTCTTTAATTAGGTCCCATTTCCCAATTTTGTTTATGTTGCAATTGCTTTTGACATCTTCATCATGAAATCTTTGCCAGATCCTATGTCCAGACTAATATTTCCTAGGTTATCCTCCAGGGTTTTTATAGTTTGGGTTTTACATTTAAGTCTTTACTCCATCTTGAGTTGATTTTTGTATATGGTGTAAGGAAGGGGTTCAGTTTCAATCTTCTACATATGGTTAGCCAGGTATCCCAGCATCATTTATTGAATAGGGAGTCCTTTCCCCATTGCTTGTTTTTGTTAACTTTGTCAGATGGTGGTTGGTGTGTAACATTATTTCTGGGCTCTCTATTCTGTTCCATTGGTCTGTGTGTATATTTTTGTACCTGTACCATGCTGTTTTGTTTACTGGAGCCTTGTAGTATAGCTTGAAGTCAAGTAATGTAATGCCTCCAGCTTTGTTCTTTTTGTTTAAGATTGCCTTGACTATTTGGACTCTTTTTTGGTTCCATATGAATTTTAAACCAGTTTTTTTTTTTTTTTCTAATTCTGTGAAGAATGTCATTGGTAGTTTGATAGAAACAGCATTGAATCTGTAAATTGCTTTGGGTAGTATGACCATTTTGACAATATTAATTCTTCCTAATCATGAGCATGGAATGCTTTTCCATTTGTTTGTGTCAACTCGGGTATCTTTTAGCAGTATTTTGTAATTATTTTTGTAGAGATCATTCACCTTCTTGTTTATCTGTATTCCTAGGTATTTTATTATTTTTGTGGCTATTGTGAATGGAACTGCATTCTTGATTTGGCTTTCAGCTTGTATGTTGTTAGTGTATATGCTACTGGCTTTCATACATTGATTTTGTTTCCTGAAACTTTGCTGAAGCTATTTATCAGATCTGGGAACCTTTTGGCAGAGACTCTGGGGTTTTCTAGGTATAGAATCATATCATCTTCAAAAAAAAAAAATAGTTTGATTTCCTCTCTTCCTATTTGGATGTCTTGATTGTTTTATCTTGCCTGATTGGTGCGGCTAGGACTTCCAGTAATATTTTGAATAGTTTTGGTGAGAGAGGGCATCTTTTTCTTGTTTTTGTTTTCAAAGGGAATGCTTTGAGCTTTTACTCATTCAGTATGTGTTGGCGGTGGTTTTGTCACAGATGACTCTTAAAATATATAGTTTTATCTTCTAAATGTTTCCTTTATTTTTTTCTACATCAACTCAATTAAAATATATGTTTAATTATTACTGAGTGATTACTGTAGTGATAACCGGAAAGTTAATTTCTTGAAGATAATTACCTATCTCATATAACCATAACTCTGGAAGTATAAAGCTTCTAGGTTTGTCTCCTTTGGGTAAAGCATAGAATTTGGAACACATTTTTCTGATATATTTTTGTTCACACAAATGAAAATGTCACAAAGTTTGCCTTCCCCATTTAAGAGAAAAGTTTTTTTTAAATGAAATTTTACTTTTTCTCTCTAAACTGAAGTTCTCTGAATGAAGCAAAAACAAGAAAACAGTGTAGAGCAATGAAGAGAAAGCTGAGAGGTGGATTATGGTCCACGCTTTGCCACTAATCTGCTGTATCAGATAATTTATTTTACCTGGATCTCAGTTTTTCTGTTGAGGAAAGCCAGACAATTAATAGGAAGCATGCTGCCCGTATAACAATCTATGGAGAGAAACTAATGTGGATTTGGAATAGAATTCATCCTTCTAGTCAAAATGGATATGCTTTTTGCATCTAGGAGGCATAGGCTTCACATTACCCAGACTCCATGACTAAACAGAAAAGATTCCTTGATTTTTCTCCATTACCTGTTACAGCATATGACAAGGCATGCATTTCTCAGGATCACATGTAACTAGAAACTAAGAAAACTGAAATTAATCTGAAGACATGGACTCATGTCCTCATGTTGCTGCTTACAAGGTTTGTGACTTTGGACAATATATGCTACATTGGCCTAACTCACTCTGTTTTCTAAGCTAGGGAAAAAACAACCCAACCAAAACTCTATTCCCCATCTGGATGTGTACTGCTGTTATTTAACGATAGCATGTAAACGTTATAATACTTTGCTTACTGTGTAACTGTAGATATTGTGCTTAAACCCTAGACAGAGCCTTTTGTCTTCTGGTATATAGAAATAGACACAGTAATGGATGCATGGTGTTTTCCCACCCTTGGGGAGATGCTCTGTTCATGATACTTCTCTATTGTCTGTTGTCTTCTCTCATCTCTTCTTGTAATATCATGGAAGCCAACAAGTGTCCAGTATTCTCCTTTCTTGAAGGATTTGACTAGCTCTTTATCTTAAAGATAAGTAAATCTATTTTGAATATTTCTATGTATTTTTAATTCTCTTTATTTTATTTTATTTATTTATTTATTTATTGTTTTGAGATGAAGGCTCGCTCTGTCGCCCAGACTGCGGTGCATTGGCACAATCTCAGCTCACTGCAAGGTCCAGGTCCGCCTCCCGGGTTCACGCCATTCTCCTGCCTCAACCTCCCGAGTAGATGAGACTACAGGCACCCGCCACCACATCTGGCTAATTTGTTTTTTGTATTTTTAGTAGAAACGGGGTTTCACTGTGTTAGCCAGGATGGTCTCGATCTCCTGACCTCGTGATCTGCCCACCTCGGCCTCCCAAAGTGCTGGGATTACAGGTGTGAGCCACGGCGCCTGGCCAATTCTCTTTATTTTTTAAGTTAATCTCCTTAACGCCCCTGTCTTTAATCAGCATTGTTCAAAATCTCTTTAAAATCTGTTTAGCCTGTAAGTCTAATTTCCTCTCCTAAAGGATTTTTTATTTCTTTTGGCTGCCTGCTTTTCTCTTCCACCTTAAAGAGAGACCAAGGGCCGTTATTTTCAAATGTTATTATTGAGCTGCACAAATACATAAGTACTGCTGTTGCTTCTATGCACAAAAGAAAGCTCTCTGGTAAATTACTGAAATTGTCCTTTTTATGCTAATTTGAGTACAGACTTATTGGAATGAATTTATCAGCCCCCGAACACTCACTGGGAATTACCACAGGCCACTCCTGTAAATGAGATGTTGCATTTCAATGAGTAAATACATTTCAAAATGAAAAAGAAATCTATTTCAGGGATTTTTCTTACTTAACTCAAGTGTTCTGTAGTTGGTAACTAAATTTGCTAATATATTAATATGAAAAGTACCATCAGAAATTATACGAAAAAATCTTGTTTATTACAGAAATAGGCTGAACAAAGCAAATATTAAAAATGTAATTGGGGTAATTAGCGTGAATTTGATGGGGAGAGTTCTGGGTAAGAAGAAGGTTAAGCTACTAGGTGTATATAGTGAAAAAAACTGATTAAACTATAATTGTTGCATTAAATTGTTTATATAATGTTGGCTGATGTTTAAAACATTTGGGGCCATTATAGAAAGCAAGATGTTTACTCATTTATCCAGCAACAGCCTGAGAAATTTAATTGAAAGCAGCTGATGCAGTGATAATGCCAGGCCTCAGTATAAATGTCAACAGAGAAAAGAGAGTTATTTGTTGGTTTGCTTATTTGTTTTTTCCAGGGAGAAATTTGACTTCAAGAAAGGAAATTGCCTCCAAGGAAGAACAAAAAGAAACCAGTGCCTCTCCAAAGGCTATCACGAGGCTAGATTGCTAACCCTCATTAGCAAGCAAGAGACCTGGTGAGTTTGAGATATTGTGGCTCTTAATGCAATAAATAGTAAAATTATGTTATATTATTATTGAGACATCAGAATGTCCATTTTTTTTAAGAACCAGGCTAAAATAAAGAGGACTAAATTTTTTGCAATCAGGTTTAATTGTACATTAAATATTTGAGTACCTTTAATATGCCAGTGCAGACACAAATGTAAAGAAAATATACTTGAACTTTAAGAATCTTCCATGAAGCAGTAAGAAATCTGACTAAGAACACATATTGTATGAAAATGACTGATACTAAAAGTGTACACTGCTTGGGTGATTGGTGCACCAAAATTTCAGAAGTCACCACTAAATAACTTATTCATGCAACCAAACATCACCTGTTCCCTAAAAATCTATTGAAAGAAAATGGAAAAAAGATAAAATCACTGGATACTAGAAAAAAAGAGAGTCAACCTGAATTCTGATGTTTATTCATCCAAAGATAGCCCTAAATGAGTTACATCTCCCAGTCTTTGAATCTGAGCTGGCCCTACGTTATTAACAGACTGTGGCAGAAGTGATGCTTCATGACGTCTGAAGCTAAATCATAAGTCCTCAGCTTCTGCCTGGGTTTCTTGAAACATTCACTTGGGGTGAATCCAACAGCCACATTATAAGTAGGACTACCCCAAGATGGTGAATATGTGAGGAAGCCTAAGCTAGCCACGTGGAGAGGACACAAGAAGAGAGAGCTATGATCGATCTCCTCAATCTGTTATAACAATCCCAGCTCAGCCTCCAGACATGGGTGAGAAGGAGCGACTTTGGACATTTCATGATGATAAAGATATTGGAGACTGAGTTTCCATTGTTAGGCTCCACCCTAAGGAAAGCACAGAGTACACTAATCACGGTGATAAAGACATTGGAGACTGATTTTTTTATGTTTAGGTTGCACTCTAAAGCAAATCATGGAGGACTTAAGTATCATTGCAAGGGTTAGATTTGGTTTCAGCTAACAAAGTCTGACAATGTAAGAGTGAATAAGATAGCAACTGGGAGGGAGTTGAGAGAAGAATTGGTATACAAATATTCTCATTCACAAAAGTTCTGTGATTGAAAGATTTTATCTGTAGTTGATGAGGCAAAAAAAAAATACAGGTATGTAAAAATCTTCAAAGATAAATAATACAGGTATTAAAGATATAATTATACTTGGACTTAAAGTGTGTGCATCTGGAAGGATGTCAAATAATTATCAACAGATAAACTCTAAAAATCAATACACCAATAAATAACTTTGAAGGCATATTATTTAGCAATATAGAAGATCCAGTTAATGTAATTGAAATTGTTTTTTCTTGGGAGCACAATTAGGTGTTGGAAAAGAGGAAATAGATACCTTTTCATTGTTATAAATTTTGTTATTACTGTATGTCCTTTTTAAATGTTTTAAAACATATGTATTTATAAGTTTTGAAGCTCTTAATTCATTAAAATAATTTTATCACATTTTTTCAAACATAAATTCAGAGATAAATGGAATGAGCACTTGTGTATATACTAAGCAACTTTAATGATAATATTTTATTATACTTGCTTTAGATATTTAAAAGAATGACACATTAAAAGTAGATATAATGCCATTTGGTATCCTTTCTAATTTTATTGTCTTCATCCTTCTCTCATTTTCTAGAAGTAAGTGCTATTAGTATTTGGATTTTTTACTATATTCTATATTACTAATATGCATGTATCAATAATAATATGTATAATGTTTCCATATTTAACCTTAGGTATATAGAAATGTATAATCTATGTTCATCTTTCCTCTTGTAATAAACACATGTTTGTGAAATTTATCTATGGTAACACATTGTTTAGTTCCATTTTATCTATTGAATTAACATACCAAAATATCTATTTTCCTATTGGTGAATATTATTTCCACTTTTTTCTATCCCTGGAAATTTTTAGTTACCATTTCTCCGGCAAATAGAAATGCTGCATCATAGGATACATACATGTTTTCAGTTTTACCACGTGCTGTTACCCAAACTACTTTCATTGATTAATTTTGCTAATCAACATTTTACTAGTTTTAAGAAGTTTTTCATGTATTGTAACTAATGAAAGTCTGTACGTTTTTCAAATAGCTTCGAGCTTGAGAACTTACTAATTGCTTTGATATGTTTAGATGCTCAAAGTTTCTGTTTTTAATTTATGACCTCCCACTATGGTTTATATATATAATGTATGTTTTGTTTAAGAAATCCTTCCCTACTCTGAGGTCATAAATATATTCTCCTGTATTTTCTTATATGGTTTTAAGCATTTGTTTTCACCTTAAGGCTTTAATATTTTCAGATTTGATTTTTATATATGGCTTGAGTGAAGGTCCAATTATATTTTCTCCTCCTATGATGAATATTCATTTCTATCCCAGGAACTTATAATGCCAAGTGAGATATATTTCATGTCTCCACATGTGCAATGATCTGATTCTGGTATGACTAACCTGTTTCATTGTTCTGTTTGTTCATCTCTATAGTAATAACATACTATCTTTATTAATCTAAGTTTATAACAATATCTGATATCTGGCAGAGTTCACATTGATCTTAATTTTAAAATTGTTTGGTTATTCTTGGCTCTTTGTTTTTCCATATATATTTTAAAATCAACATGTTATGTTCCTCAAATAGCTCTATTGGTATTCGGATGAAAGTTACACTGAATTTATAGATTTAGTTGAGGAAAACTGACATCTTGAAATACTAACTTTTTCTGTTTATAATCATGGTTTATCTTTCCATTTATTTAAATCTGAATGTCTGTCACTACTGTTTTAAAATATTTCCCATAAATTCTTATGCATTTTATTTTATTTATTGGCATATTATAGTGTTTGATGCTACTCTAAATGGTATCTTTTATAAAATTTAATTTTCTGTTAATATAAGAAATCATTTTTAAGAATTATGCATATATATAGCAACATGCAAAATGTATTTAAAATTATTTTCTATAAATTATTTGGATATCCTGTGTAGAAAAATCATGTCAATTGCAAATGATGACAGTTTTCTTTTTTGCTTAATAATTTATATAAAATTTACTTTTTTCATAACTTAATGTTTTGGCCATTATTTCTAGAACCCAATTGAAGTATTACATGGCAGAAGATATGATAGAGCATTTTTTTTTTTTCTCAGTTTCTCCATTAGGCATATTTTCTATGGGTTATTCTTTTTTTTTTTTTTTAGAGATATTCCTTATCAAGTTAAAAAATCCTATTTCTAAATATAGTTGCTTAGGGGTCTATTATCAGTTTAAAATTATTAGTGGGTGTTGAACTCAACAGCAATCCTTTCTACCTTCATTCTATTAATTAGATAAATTGCATTAATATATTTTCTTTAATTTTATTTGTAATATAAAATAAGTTTGTCTTAGTCCTTTTTACTCTATAACAGAATATCAAAAACTGGGTACTTTTTAATGAGCAGAGATTTATTGGCTCACATTTTTAGAGACTATGAACTCAAATATTAAGGTGACTGCATCTAGCAGGAACCTTCTTTCAGCATCATCCCAAGCAGAAGGCAGAACAAAGAGAGCAAGGAAGAGAGAGGGAAAGGGAAGAGAGGGAAAGGGAAAGGAAAGTGAGCTCCTCCTTTTGTGAGGAACCCACTTCCAAGATAATAAACCTACTCCCTGGGTCAGGCATTAATTTATTCATAAGGGCAGAGGCCTCATGGCCTAATCACCTCTTAAAGGTCCTACCTCTTAATTCTGTCACATTGGGGATCAAGTTTTCAATACATGAAGTTTGGGGGACATATTCACATCATAGCAAAGTTATACATATACGATGTTAGGTTTTGAAGGGAAGGCAGCGGTTAAAAGAAAGACGCACACACACACACACACACACACACACACACACACACACACAGGAAGAAGGCAGCTCAACAGCAAAAATCTTGTGTTCAGGTGGTTAGGGAGGAGGTTTCTCATGGCTCAAACCCCCATGAAATGTTTCACTTTAACTAAGGTCTGCAAAATGGCAGGGAGTTTACAAAATGGTGTAGTTTGGACTAATACAAAACAGCATATATAACATACATAGGTACATATTAAGGGGTAATAACAAAAACATCAGGGTACTCTTCCTGCAAGTAAGAAGCAATATATTACCAGTGATTTTGAAATACCCACTTACATCCTTGTCCTCCTGAGAAACCACTAACTTAAATGCTAATGATTACTTTATCTTTACAGGTTTATTATATACATACATGTATATACAGCCATGTACTGCGTAACAATGTTTTTGTGATGATGGACCACATATATGACAGTGGGCCCATGAGATTATAATGGAGCTGAAAAATTCCTATTGCCTAGAGACTTGGTAGGCTTCATAATGTCTCAGTGCAACACACATTACTTAGGTGTTTGCGATGATGTTGGTATAAACAAACCTATTCTGCTGGCAGTTGTGTAAAAAGATAGCATGTACAATTATATATAGTACATAATACTTGATAATGATTATAAACAACTGTATTACTAGTTTATGTATTTACAATACTATACTTATTGTGATTTTAAAGTGTAATCCTTCTACTTATTAAAAGAAAAGTTAACTGTAAAACAGTATCAGGCAGGTCATTTAGGAGGTTCCAGAAAAAGGCATTGTTCCTAGATTAGACATGTAGGAGATGACTACCTCATGATTGTTTTATTGCCCTTAAAGACCTTCCAGTGAGATAAGATACGGGGAAGGAAGGTAGCAATACTAATGATCATGACCCTGTATAAGCTTAAGCTAATGTGTGTGAGTCTTAGTTTTTAACACTGAGCTTTAAAAGTTAAAAATAGTTTTTCAATGGAAGAAAGCTTATAGAATAAGGATATAAAGGGAAAAATATTTTGTACAATATGTTTGTGTTTTAAGCTAAGTGTTATTGCAACAGAATCAAAAAACTCTAAAAAGTTAAAACATTTATAAAGTAAAAAAGTTACAGTACGTTAAGGTTAATTTATTATTGAATAAAGAAATTTTAAAAATAAATTTAATGTAGCCTAATTGTTCAGTGTTTATAAAGTCTACAGTAGTGTACAGTAATGTCCTAGACCTTCACAGTCCTTCATTACTCACTCCCTGACTCAGCCAGTGCAATTTCCAGTCCTGCAAGTTCCATTCACAGTAAGTGCCCTATGCAGCCAGGGGTACCATCTTTTATCTTTTGTAGTTTTATGATACGTTTTCTGTGTTTAGATATATTTAAATACGCAAATACTTGCCATTGTGTTACAATTGCCTCCAGTATTCAGTATAATATGCTATATAGCTTTGTAGCCTAGAAGCAACAGGCTGCACAGTATAACTTGGGTGTGTAGTAGGCTATATCACCTAGGTTTGTGTAACTACACTCTATGATATTTGCACAAACTATGAAATGGCTTAAGGATGTAAGTTTCAGTAAGTTTATGTGTCTTAAGATGTAAAGAAGTTTTTAACTTTAGCGTATTAAAAATGGTCCATCTTTTATGGTTTGTATTTGTATGTCCTACTAAAATCTGCCCCTACCCAGAGGACATGAAGATATTCACATATATATTGTCATTTACATTTAAGACCTTAAACCATCTAGAATCCATCCAATGGTAACTTTATATAGTTTAAAACTATTTTTGGTAAAATAGGAATTCAATTTTGTGGAACGTGTTGGATTTTTTGTTAGGTTTTTCAATCTTGGCATCTTATATTTTCAATAATATTGAACATTTTTTTTAACTTAAAATGTCTTACTGTTTTCTGTTTAAATACAGAAATATACTTATTTTGTGTATTGATTCCATAAAGTATATTATTCATCCAAATAACTTTTATGTAGTTTTTGGTGGTTTTCTATAATCTCTAATGACAACAGTGTTTCATTTCTTTCCAATTTTTATATCAATTCTTTCTTTTTATTCTATTATTTCAATGTCTAGGACTTCAGTAAGATCTGTGGTGTTAAATGTGTCCTTATTTTGTTCATGATTAGTACTAGAGCGATACTAACATTTCAATATTGAGAACATTTGCTGTGATTGTTTTTGGGGACATCTGAATCACATTAACAATATATACTTCTATTCTTAGTTAAGAATATGGAGGAATCTTGAATTCATGGAATGGCCTTTATTCACTCATTTAAATATAGTGGTCCCAGGGATTGGTTTCATGGAGGACAAGTAAACAATTTTTTCACAGGTAGGGTGAGAGGGCTGGGGGCCCCTACTTTTCAAAAATTATTTATTTATTTATTTATTTATTTTTGAGACAGGGTCTCTGTCAACCAGGCTGGAGTACAGTGACACCATCTTGGCTCACTGTAGCCTCAACCTCCCAGTTTCAAATAATCCTTCTGCCTCAGCCCCCCAACTAGCTGAGACCACAGGCGCACACCACCATGCGCGGCTAATTTTTGTATTACTAGTAGAGATGGGGTTTCGCCATGTTGCCCAGGTTGGTCTCAAACTCCTGAGCTCAAGTGATCCACCTCCCTTTGCCTCCCAAAGTGCTGGCATTACAGGTGTGAGCCCCCACACCCTGCCTTGGGACCCCTAATTTAAAAGATTTCGTGTTGATTCCACATTGTATCCCAAGACATTAATAATTCTAATTTGATATTCCAATTTGATGTAGCCTGGAATTCCTGAAATATACAACTTGGTCATGATTCATTATGTTTAATTCACTCTTCAATACAAAGAAAGCTTTTGGAGGATTACAACTCTTTTAGTTAGTGGGGTTGCCCTGCAAACTCTCTCTCGACACTGATATTAAAGTTATACTACCTTCCTGTTTTTCTCTAATAAAAAATGTATTCAATGAAAGCTGTAGGTTTCATGAATGTTTGATAAAAATGCTAATAAAACTGGCAGAACTTGTTTTTATTTGGGCAATCAGTGCTCTTACAGATTCCATTTTTATAATGGTATGGAAGCATTTAGTTTCAATGTCTTTGAGACACAGTTTTATCATTTTTATTTTTCTAGAACTTACCCATTTCCCCTATGTGTTCAAATATACTGACATAAAATGTTTCTTACAATTTTACTATGCCTTTCATTTCTGCTGATTTTGTAGTTCTAACCCTCTTCACATATAGTGTACTATTTTTCCTTTCTTTTCTATTATTTGCTTCTTTTCTATTCAATCTTGTGAAAGGTTTGTTGCTTTTATTAATTGTATCAAATAACTGAGGTTTGCTGTTGTTAAAACTTTTTTTCTGCTTGATTTGTTTTTATTCATACCTGCATTATTCCCTCTATTTTATCTGAATTTATTCTTGTTTTTCTTTTTCATTTAAATTTCCTGAGCTAGAGAGTTAGCTTATCAACTGTTTTTAGACAGTCCCACTGTGTTGCCCAGGCTGGAGTGCAGTGGGTCCATCATAGCTCACTACAGCCTTGAACTCCAGGACTCAAGCCATCCTCCTGCCTCAGCCTCCCGAGTAGTGGGGACTATAGGCAAGTACCACTATAATCCGCTTATTTATTTATTTTAGAGATGAGGTCTTGCTATGTTGCCCAGGCCGGTCTAAAATTCCTGGGCTCAAACAGTCCTCCTGCCTTGGTCTCCCAAAGTGCTAGGATATAGGCATGAGCCACTATGCCCTAACCATCATTAATTTTTAATTAGAAGAAAAGCCTAGAGACTTTCTCAGGTGATAGGCCAGGTGGAACACTAGGCCAGGTCATGTCAAGTACTTTGGAGTAATTTTATTAGCAATGGGAATTCAATCCAGGGTTTTAAGCACATCAATGATATGTATAGATCTATTTTTTAATAAATGATTTTAGATGCAATAGAGAGAACAGTTTGGAGGAACCAGAGTAGATTTAAGAAAATTTGTTATCAGATTATTTCAGGGGCCTTAGACAGCCTATAATGGGAACTTGATATAAAAGGTATTCTAGTGAAAATAGGGAAAACGAGTGGATTCAAGAAATCTTTGAGGTGAAATGGCTGAAATTCTTGATGGATTGGATTACTCACTGTCCTGCCACTTCTCAAATGTGTCATCCCCAGTAAGGCAAGGGTAAAGTGCTTCCATAATTATTGGACCTGTTAATATTTGTTGAATAGTGACTAGAAAGCTACTAAGGTAGTGATGCCCAAAGAGGAAAATGTGTCTCCTTCCCTGCTATTTACTCTGCTTCATTAAGAAGATTGAAATGCTGCATAAGAGAGCAATACTGGTCAACTCTCTTTTAGTGACTGCTTGTAGCAGTGACCTGTTTTCTGAATATCTTGCTCAGCTTGCTATGTTTTAGAACAAGATATGGATCTGCTACTTATTGGAAACGGGAACCTGGACTTCAGGGTCAGGGTCTATCTCATGAGCATTTATCCACTAAGCCCTAAGATTTTATTCCATAACAATGCAGATTATTATCTGATATTATCATTTTCATGACCAACAGAATTCTCCATGACCCATCACAATTCAGAATATTTACTTGTGGAATTATCTAAGGGAAATAGGGAATTAAAAAAGATTTGGAACTACTGCTTTAACTATCTTGAATGTACTTTTTGAATTTCTGATTAAATACTCGATATACAAATGGGTCAGCTTTCTTAAAAATGATATATCAAACAAGAGTTAGGGAAACAACAAAGATGAGATATTAGTCTGGAGGACGATTCTGAGAATATTTTGCACATAGAAAGAATAATGGTTATAATAAACTAATACTTTTCACATTGCAAAAGTAAATTTTAATTCACCCTCATATATTTAAAGGCGTAATATGTTTATTGGAGAGCTCAAATTTTTATTTTAGGGAATGTTTAGTTAGTATATCCATATGGTTACATTAAATTTGGAGATTTCCATTATTTTTGCTGGATACTTGAAAAACAGTCACATTTGAAACTAGTAAATTTTTAAACCTATTTTGTAATGCTACTGTCTAGAGTTGCCGCTATGAGATCTGAGTTAGAAAGTAATTCATTTTTGAGTTTTATCTCTCTTTGGGAGAAAGATCTAGATAAAAAACAAATATAATTTTATCTCATATTTACTAGAAAAGAATAAATTATCTTTGACTTAATTTTTAGGAACTTATAAAAATGATCTATTGAAAGATGCTAGACTGTGTGGATATTGTTCTTTCCTATATTCAGGAATGTGAGAACAATAATGGTGTAAATATTTAATATGTACAGGACCCTCCTCCCACGTTCCTCCCCTCCTAGAGGAGTGATGATCTCCATCAATAAAACAAGTGAAATGAAGAGGTTGATTTTTTTTGTTTTTTAGTTTTTGATATTTTGGAAATTTTATTGCCTGGAAGGGACAAAATGGATATATGCAAAATTATCAAAATCTTTATATAAATATCACAGAGTTCTTATGATAATTGCTCACTAATAGAGATATGTAAATAACCAAAATGCCTCTTGCCCAAGGTCTCATATTTGCGAATATACAAGATTTCATAAATCATTTCTTTCATGATTCTTGAATGGCCACATCAATAATAATGTATCTTACTTAACAATTCTTGAGCAACTTGCTTATCTCACTATATATCAACATAACCTTTTCAGATATAATACCATTGGTTAAAGAATTTCCCTCTAGCTTCCATTTTCTCTTGAATATTGATCTGCATTATAGTTCTTTTTTAGAAATCTATAGGAGAAAATGATGGAATGTGTTACAAAGTCATAAAACATTAGTCAAAAGACTTTGACATCAAATTTGAAGGCATTCATTGTGTATCCAGTAGTTTGTATCTTTTCAGTGGGAAATGTGTTGTTCTATTATTTTTAATTACTTTAAAAACTATTAATTTGATAATGTCCTGCTTATTTCGGTTAATTAACTTTTCTTCAGGCATTGTGCTAGAATTATGAGTGGTGAAGGTGATGAAGTAGATTTTACCAGCCATGATTATCAAAAACCTTTTTTAAAAAATTAACAGATAAATATACTTTTCTAAGACATGTCTTAATCAAAATAGTCAAAAATATTTAGTGAATATTAGTTTCAATGAATGCCAAGTAGGTATAAAGTTTAGCTTATATTATTTAACTTTTAATACCTTCCTTACATTTTAAACACGTATTTCTCATGTTTCTAGTGG
The DNA here is from genome assembly GCF_037993035.2 of Macaca fascicularis. NCBI lineage: Eukaryota > Metazoa > Chordata > Mammalia > Primates > Cercopithecidae > Macaca > Macaca fascicularis. Next base: position 69,307,703 of record NC_088380.1, on the reverse strand, counting down.
TTCAAATATGGAAAACCTAGTATGTAATTCACACATAACATTTTCTATCAGCTTGCTGTTTGTAGTTCTCTTCCGTTGCTGACAACCTTAATTACCCTATCACTATGGAGGAGTTTTATCGGTGCCAAAATTTAGCTAATTTCAAGTACTCTCTATAAAATAAAGCAATTTTTTAAAATCATAAGACTTCTCTCTCTTCTCTAGTGTCTCAATTTAAAAATAAATTCTGAAATTAAGGTATGTATGCAAAAAATGCATATGGTAATAAGAGATAGCTTAATGAATTCTCTCAAAGTGAAAACACCCACATGTTCACTACCTAACCTGAAACTTATGTCTTCATTTGTAAAATAAACTTGTAGTGTAGATTTATGTAATCCTCAAATTCTCTTCCATCTATGGATTTTATAGTTCTGTAAAGTATGACAAATTAAATTAGTTTTCTTCTTTTTTAACAACAATTTTTTAAATACATGTTTTTATTGAAGCATAAAATACAGAAAATTTTTAAATCATCTGGGTACAGCTTGTCATCTCACCCCAAAGTTAATATACTATATAAGCACCATTTAGGTAAAAATCATCATCATCATCATCATAAAATAAAACATAACAAATTATTAAATACTCCACAATCCTTCTATTTCTCTTCCAAGTTTCTCTTCAGTCTCCTTCTCAAGTGTGTGTACTATCCAGACATCTTACATCAAAAATTAATATGCCTGTTTTTGAATCTTTTATAAATGGAATTACAGAGTATTTGAATTTATTTTCCTGGCTTCTCATGCCACAATATGTTGTCTGTGAGATGCACATGTATTTCATTCATTCTGTGCTGTATAATATCCTATTATATGAAGATACATTAAATTGTCCATTCTTCTGTTGATAAGGATTTGAGTTATTCCTAGTTTTTAGCTGTTGTAGACAGTTAAAACAATTTTGCACACTTGTAGTGCAAATATGCTCTTACTTGTGCTAACTATATACCCAGGAGTGGAATTGCTATTGTCATAAAGATTTCATAGTTGATGGTAATAGTTTTCCAGCATAATTGTGCTGATTCACTCCCCTGCTTTTAGCGTATGGGATCTCTAGTTGTTTTACAGCCTTGCCAACATACGATATTTTGTGTTTTTAAAACTCCATTCAGAATGTGTTTTATCTTTTTGTATCACCGGGTTTGGTTGGCTAATATTGTGTGTAAAATTTATTTTCACTTATGTTTATGTTAAAGATTGACCTACAATTTTCCTTTCTTGTTCTGTTCTTTTAAAGTTTTTGTATTAAGGTTTCATTGGCATTGTGAACAATTACAAAGTGTTGCTTTTCCTTCTATGAAAGATAGAGAAATAACTGTTTTGAAGAAATGACTGCTAAAGCAATCTGGGCCAAAAGGTTTCTTTGTGAAGTGTTCGAATTAGGGATTTAATTAATTTAATAATATTGGACTACTAAGATTTTATATCAATATGCTTTTGTTTCTATTAATACCATGCAACCCTTTGGAAATCCCTACCGAAAGACTGTTTATCAGAGCCTTTCCTTCTTGGCATACCCAGATCTCCAATTTTTGTTTGCCTCCTCTTCTGTGATTGTTAAGTGCTCTGCTCAACTTCTAAACTCCTTAGGAGCCACTTTAGAATCTGTAAAGGCCTTTGGTTAAAGTTGACTTAAATGTTAGGTTCACCTATCTGCATTTATCATCTCCCTGTCTTAGCAATTCCTTCAAACAGTGATTTTACATCTTTTATTCATATTCTCTAGTCGTTTTTGGTAGAAGTTTGGTTTGATATAAGCCAATCAATTGTAGCTAGAAATAGGCAATTCATGCTCAGTTTTCAATCCGCAGAAACAAGATTGCAACATATCTTACTTTCTGTCAGCATGGCACTACATAGCACCTTAAATACTACACAGTCTTTGTTATCCTTGCACAAAATCCCAGTAAACTATCTTTCTTTAGAGATATCTTGCTGCTTTGATACTCTTTCTTGAGCAATTGCACATTAAAAAAAATAAAATAAAAATAGCACTGCAGGATCCTGGTGCCATTTAAACCTGATCTGTCCTACAAGTATATTTTATATATCCTAAGTGAAATGTGTGGGCTATTTATTTTTCCTCAGGCCGACTATAAAACACACTAAAAGAATATTTTTATACACAAATAGAATGTGGATTCCTCTTGTGTCTTTATCAAGGATTTTTTTCAAATAATTTTATATTTGCTTTTGAAAAGATCTAAATAGCTTTCAAAATTAGAAAGATTTGTCACACATCAGATTTCTCCTGCAAAACTAACTCACTTTTCTTTTCTTGTTGCCTTCTTATGTAAACCATTTAGTGCCAAAAAACTGATGATAGAATCAGCATTTTTGAAATGTGCTTTTATCCCCATGCCCACTCCTTTGTTTACACAGTTGACCCTTGAACAACATGGTGATTAGGGACGTAGTCCCATGTAGTCAAAAATCAGTGTATAATTTCTGAGTCCCCTACAGCTTAACTACTGTTGTGGCAGACCAGGTTTCCATTAGCAACTAGAACAGGCAGTTTCTCCTAGCCCTTTACTATAACTCTGATGAATGTATAAGTTAAACATTAAAGAACTGGAGAAACTGGTACCTAAGTACAAGGACTGGAATGCAAAAACAAACGCATTGAGACCCCAGACCCTAGTTAAAGATTAGAAGTAGATTGAATGAAACACTGCTGTTTGTAGGTGCACACCCACTCATAGACAGGGAGCTTAAAATGTATATAAGCACTAGAAAAAATCTAACTTCGAGTTGTTCTGGTGAGTTACTCCGACCTTCTCCTTGTAACAGGTTGCAGAAATAGACTCCTTTCTTTTGCAGTCTGTCTGCATCTCGTTATTAGATCACCAGGACAAGCAGCCAGGCCTCATTCTGTCTGGGAGCAAATCTGGTAACTCTCCTGGGAGAGTTCAGCAGCCAGCAGCCTGCAAGGAGGTGGTCTTTGGGAGACCCCCAGCAGCTGCCTGGTATGGTTTGTCCTGGGGACTCTCCCAAAGACCTTTCTGGCTGCAAAGACTGCCCATCTCTCTATTACTGGGAAAGAACAGAGATTGGGAGCAGTTGCACTCAAAAGGTAAGTAAAATTGGATCCTGAGTCAGGAGTCTATTATTTCCTCTATTTGGGCTCATGTAGCCATTTGTTTGGATACTACTGAGGAAATAATAAGACTCTTTGAGATACCCGCTTTGCATTTGTTTGAGGAATTTTTTTACATTCGTTTTTGAAAATGTGTTCAGTTTGTCTGATATTTGTTAAGTTTAGACTACTCAGTATGGGCAACACTGCACCAATACCTACAAATAGTCCTCTAGGGAGACTTGTATCAGATTGGAAGCACTTTGGTTATCTACCACCCATGACTGAAAGAAATTAATCTTCTATTTTGACACAGCCCAGCCAATGTGTGTTTTGGGGTCTGAGGAACAGTGGCTGGTATTTGGATCTTTACATTTTCATACTGTTTATCAATTAAAATTGCTCTGCCAGAGGTCAGGCAAGTGGGGTGAAATACCTTACATCCAGACATTTACGTTGCTGCATAATAAGGATGCTAAAGAAAAAGGAAATAAGTTAACGGTGCAAGGCACTGCGAAGGTCTGTCCTGACAACCCAGGGGAAGAAGAGAAACCCTCTGAAATCCAACAGTTAATACCCTGAACCCCATAGTAGCTACTGCCCCAGCTCAGGAAAAAGAGGGAATGTCACCCTCAGAGTATGGGGAGGCAGCAGGGCTGTTGTCTCCTTCTTGGACTAGGCAAGATACTAATTTGGCCAGGGAGTCACCAAGTCTGGAGATGGGCAGTTCCACTAGGACAATATCCAGTAGGAGTCAATCAGCAAGGAGCTCCACTGGGATATCATTGGGCTAATACCGCAATATTGGCTACACACTGTCCTACCTGGGCAGATGTGCATGCAGGCTCTTCTAAACAGGCTCACAGCAGATGAGTGGTGGCTGGTTTTAAATGAAGCAAAGGAAGAGGCATGATACCTTCATGATGAACATCCAGATCATGATGGGGCAATTCCCCACACAGTTCTAAACTGGAATATTTTAGAGGACATACATCCCAGTGTAACTAACCCATATACTATGTTCATTTCTCTTCCTGGAGATCATAAATGGTTTACAGTATTGGATTTGAAATATGCTTTCTTGGCTGCGTGCAGTGGCTCACACCTGTAATCCGAACACTTTGGTAGGCTGAGGTGGGTGGATCACTTGAGATCAGGAGTTCGAGACCAGCCTGGCCAACATGGTGAAACCTTGTACTAAAAATATAAAAATTAGCTGGGCATGGTGGCGGTCGCCTGTAATCCCAGCTACTTGGGAGGCTAAGACAGGAGAATCATTCAAACCTGGGAGGTGGAGGTTGCAGTGAGCTGAGATCACACCATTGCACTCCATCCTGGTCAACAAGAGTGAAATTCCGTTTCAAAAACAAACAAAAAGAAATACAAAAAAGAAATATGCTTTCTTTTGCATACCCATAGACAGAGAAAGTCAGTTGTCATTTGCCTCTGAATGAACAGATCCTGAAGCATCAGCAAGGTTTCAGTATTATTGTACTGTGCTCCCACAAAGATTTAACAATTCTCCAGCTGTATTTGGAGAAGCATTGGCTCAAAATTTAAGGAGTTTATAATTTAAAAATGGGGTATTGTTAAAATATGTGGATAATTTACTAACATCTAACCCTTGAAGATGGGAATGTCAGAATAATACCATTAAAACTCTCAACTGTCTAGCAACCTGTAGGTGTCAGGAAAAGACTCAAATATGCCAACAAACTGTGGAATATTTTGGTTTTCCCTTACAGAAGGGGACCAGAGTTTTAAAGGTGAAAAAGCGAAACACAATCATTTCCATCACAGCATTCACTACCAAAAGGTAACTGAGACGATTTGTAGGCATGGCAGGGCTTTGTTGGATCTGCATTCCTAACTGTGGGCTGCTGGTAAAGTCGCTATGTGAACTGTTGAAGGGAGCTAACAACTCCTTTGGGAAACAAAACACCAGCTGGCATTTGAATAACTAAAACATAAGTTGACCTCCGCCCTAGCCCTGGGGCTCCCAAATCCTCACAAGCCCTTTCAACTTTACATGCATGAGAGATTGGGTCTAGCACTAGGGATCCTTACACAAAAATTAGGAGAAATATTTCAGCCAGTGGTTTACTTTTCTAATCAACTGCATACTGTGGCTAAAGGCTGGCCCCTTGCTTAAGGGCAGTCGCTGCCACCTGCCGGCTATTCAAGGAAGCTGAAACGTTGACTGTGGGACAGCCTATCATGATCTACGTGCCTCACCAGGTGCTGGTGTTACTAGAGCAAAAGGGAGGCTATTGGTGGACAGTAGGGCAGGCTGGGCAAATACCAGGCCACACTCTTAGATAATCCCACAGTGAGATTGCAGACTACTGGAGTCTTAAACCCAGCTACATTACTTCCCTCTACCAAAGAGCCAAAAGAACCTATAATTGTTTAGAAATTATTGACCAGGTATTTTCCAGTCACCCTACTTAAAGGACCCAGCCCTTCCACAAGCAGACTGGACATAGTGGATGGGAGCAGCCTGGTAACCAATGGAAGAAGGAATGCTGCATATGCTGTGGTAATAGAAGTAAGGACTTCACCAGTAGGAACCTCTGCACAGAAAGCAGAACTGATCATCTTTACTACAGCCCTGCAGCTGTCCCAAGTAAACAAGGCACTTGGAATAAATTGGAAACTCACGCAGCATGGAAACCACAACCTTCTGGACAGACTGAAAGGATGAATCAAACACAAAAATAGTGTCAAACTGTGCCAAGTAAAATGGATTCAGTTACTCAGCATTGTACTGCTTTGGGTAAGTGACCCCTAGAAGTGGGATGAGGTTAAATCCCTATAAAATGATAAATGGGAGACCCTTTGCTGCTAATCTGTCTCGGATTACTTGGGTACCTCTTAATAGAAAGTCAACTGTTAAACACTACATTGCTCACTTGGGACAAATACTTAATGTTTTGCATAAGCTCGCTTCCAGTAGGAGTATCGTAAACTCAGCAAAACTGTGTCACTCGTTCCGGCCTGGTGATTAAGAGCTGCTGAAAGAATGAAGAGAAATGAGCCCAAGTCAGCAACTACAGGAGAAACAGAAAGGGCCCCATGGCATGCTACCAGTTTGGCAATGAAACTGGCTGGCATCAAGCCATGGATCCACCACATGTGGGTGAAGAAGTTCCTGCGGAGGAAACATTCATGACATAGGACACCAAGGCTGCCAAATGGGAGACAGAACCCCTTGAAGGCCTAGGATTTCTGTTCAAAAGATGATAAACTATTGTTTTACATTGTTCCATTGCTGCTTTACATTGCTGCTGTTTTACATTGTTATTTCTGCGTACCTCTAACCTTTTCCTACAATGGGCACAAGATTATGCAGATAGCTTACAGCAAGACTCTTGCTGGGTCTGTGCTCTATTACCCCTCTCTAGCACCATGGGGCTGCCTTGGCGGGTCTCCCCCATATAAGGAAAAAGTCAGGTTTATAACATCTTGATTTGGTAGAAGACCTTCCTGGTGGCAGAAAATTCTTCTTGTCCTAGCTGCCTTCCTGGGCATAAGCATAATACTATGTTGTGAATTATATTGTTGTTATATGCTGTTCCAAAACATTCCCCAGGCTCATAAGATCATGCTTTATCAGGCACTGCCTTTGAGTCTCTGAAGTCAGGAACATTACCAGCGCCAGATAGACATCTTCCACTCTAGCGCCCCCTGATGACGACTCTCTTCAGCAGGAAGTAGGTGGAGGGAATACATACCCACTTTCCCTTAGTCGGCTATGTCATATTTACACTTTTGTCCTAATCTTTTTAACAAACCAGTACTTGAAAAAATTAACTAACATGCCAGAAATCATATACAAATTGACAGTGGGGATTGTGGCAGGCCAGGTTTCCATTAGCAACCAGAGTAGTCAGTTTTCACTGTAACTCTGATGAATGTATAAGTTAAACGTTAAAGAACTGGAGAAACTGGTACCTAAGTACAAGGACTGGAATGTAAAACAAACCCATTAAGACCCCAGACCCTAATGATTAGGTATAGATTGAAAGAAACACCTCTGCTTGTAGGTGCACCCCCACACACAGGCAGAGAGCTTAAAATGTATATATGCACTAGAAAAATTATTGTAACTGCGTTGGTCTGATGAGTCACTCTGACTTTCTTGTAACTGGTTGCAGAAATAAACTCCCCTTTTTCCCCAATCTGTCTGCATCTCAGTATCGGACTGTGAGAAAAAGCCACCAGACCTCTTTCTGTCTGGGAATACAGTGAACCCAAAATATCTGAGAAGGATCTGTCAATGTAGAAAGTTTATTTTTCTAAGGTTAAGAACACGCCCATGACACAGCCTCAGGAGGTCCTGACAACATATACCCAAGGTGGTCGGGGTACAGCTTGCTTTTATATATTTTAGGGAGACATGAGACATCAATCAATATGTGTAAGATCTACATTGGTTTGGTCAGGTAAGGCAGAATAACTCGAAGTGGGGGCTTCTGGGTCAGAAGTACATAAGACACAAAATGCTGCATTCTTTTGAGTCCTAGATCAGCCTTCCACTGAATATGCAATTTAGTCTGGCTCAGCAAATATGCATTTTTATGTAAATGATAGGGCAGAAGAAGCAATCAGATAGGCATTTGTCTTAGGTTAGCTTCAGAGGGATAACTTTGAGTTCTGTTCTTCGGCCACAAGAAGTTTCTTTGTGGGCAGAGTGAGGGATGTATGTAGCTTCTTACCTTTGTAGCTATCTTGTTTTGGAATGAAATGGGAGGCAGGTTTGCTTGACATATTTCCCAGCTTGACTTTTTCCTTGGCTTAGTGATTTTAGGGTCCTGAGATTTATGTTCCTTTCACACTACTAATAGCCTACTGTTGACAGGAAGCCTGACTGATAACACAAACAGTCAATTAACACATATGTTGTATGTTATATGTATTATATAGTATATTCTTACGATAAAGTAGTTTAGAGAAAAATGTTATTTAGAAAATCATAAGGATGAGAAAATATATTTACAATTCGTTAAGTGGAAATGGCTCATCATTAAGGTCTTGATTCTACTCATCATACTGAGTAGGCTGAGGGAGAAGAGGAAGAGGAGGGAGGTCCTTGCTGTTTCAGGGGTGGCAGAGACAGAAGAAAAGCTGTGTGTAAGCAGACCCTCACAGTTCATACTCATGTTTTTCAAGGGTCTACTATTCATCTTGGAATATTATCCACTTCTAAAATTATTCATTAAAATGCTACACATTGGATAAGAATAAGTTTGAGTGGGACAACCCCTGTGATTGCTCCCATAATCATTTATGTCTACTTTGAAAGAATATGACCTAGAATTCTGCATAACACACATAAACTTCCTTAGCATAATGTCATACCTCACAGCTATTGTGCATCTATGTTATTTCACACATTATTGTAATCTCCTTGAAGACAGGAACCTGATCCTAAATAGTTTCTTATCAGTTAAGTGTCTTGTTTATAGTAGCTATTCACTTATAATGAAGTAAAATGAGTTTGAGAGATATTTAAAGTTAGATGCTGTACATAGTGTGATTATATTGATGACTTTTATTTTGTATCTAGAATAGATTTCTACAGATTTGGGGGAATTCTTTTAAAGATTAAATGTAGTAATTCTACAATATAACAGAAATAAAACTAAGAACAGAAATACAACATGAATGTTGCACACATTAATAATTGGGTTGCCATCATTTTAATGAAAATACTGTGATATTCTCGCTGTAAATTTGTTCATAATCAATTGGAAAAGCCCCTTTCCTTGTTCTGATTATTTTGTTTTCATTATGATTTTTCAGTTCTCCCCACTCACATCAATCCGTTGAAAAAGTGGTAACTAGGCCGGGCGTGGTGTCTCACACCTATAATCCCAGCACTTTGGGAGGCCGAGGCGGCGGGGGACGGGGATCGCCTGCGGTCAGGAGTTCGAGACCAGTCTGACCAACATGGAGAAACCCCATCTCTACTAAAAATACCAAATTAGCTGGGCATAGTGGTGCATGCCTGTAATCCCGGCTACTCGGGAGGCTGAGGCAGGAGAATAGCTTGAACTTGGGAGGAGGAGGTTGTGGTGAACCAGGATTGTGCCATTACACTCCAGCCTGGGCAAAAATTGTGAAACTCTGTCTCAAAAAAAAAAAAAAAGGTAACTATAAGTTTCCTTGAAAATGCCTAAGCCTTAGCACTATTCTACTGAAAGAACTTATCTAAGGATATAAAATCTGTGTGACATTTTACAAGAATGATAACTTAAAGATTCAAGCTGTTGACTCTGAAATTTGTAATATGCATTAGAAGGTAGAAGTAGGCAAGTCTCTACAATATTTTGGCTTGACAATCATTTATTTTTCAATGACAACCCATTTTTATTTTTAATAGTACTTGTTTTTGTAAACAGAACAATCAGTCCTACCAAGGATATACACCAAGTATGGAAGAATTGTCCTCACAAAGCTAGCAAACAGCATCCATGCCATGCAAGTCATTTTCTACTGACATGATAATGGGTGCTAGAGTCTTGCTAAATATTACAGATCCCATTGATTTTTTACAAGTTTTCCCACCTGCCAGTACTCAGTCAGTATGGTATTTGTTTAAACATTTTGTGTTCTTTCTGTAACTTATAGTGATACCAGTTACAAAAATTCAGCAGTCAGAATTTTACTGACAGTTTTCCCTTTGAAACATGGTACAGAAACATGGTATGAGCTTGTTCTGCTCCAGGTGCATTTGCTCTGTCATGCCAAAAGCGCATAGCATAACATATGATTGTCAGTTAAGGAAGCAAATAGAATTCAGAGATACCCAGGGGAAAGAAAATGTTGACCATGGGAGTAAGACTATTTTTATAGTTACATTTTTAATTATAGCTATTCTTAATGGAAGGAAAGAACAGCTAGGGAAGTCACTAGAATACCAAAATGCAGATTTATTCACTGCATAAACAATGCAGTGGTTTATTAAAGACTGAGACCCTGTAAGTAGCCTTATGTGGGCTTAAGAAAATATTGTTCTTCTAGGCAACCTGGAAATACTTTTAAATTTTGTCTGTTAGGTAATGAATACCACTTATGTTTATTATTATTAAATTATACTGATAGTATATTTGATCTCAGTCTACACACAGACTATCATATTTCTATCTCTTTTGATATTGTGTATTATTATTATTATTATTATTGTTATTTTTAGATGAAGTCTTACTCTGTTGTCCAGGCTGGAGTGCAGTGGCACAATCTTGGCTCACTGCAACTTCCGCCTCCTGGCTTTAAGTGATTCTCCTGCCTCAGCCTCCTGAGTAGCTGGGATTACAGGCACCAACCACCATGTCTGACTAATATTTGTATTTTTAGTAGATATAGGGTTTCACCATGTTCGTCAGGCTGGTCTCAAACTCTTGACCTGAAGTGATCCACCTGCCTTGGCCTCCCAAAGTGATGGAATTACAGGCATAAGCCATCGTGCCTGGCCAAGTGTGTATTGTTTAGTATGTATACATTCAATTTTTTAAAGAAAATATCAAATAGTTTTCCAAAGGTGTTGCACCATTTTATACTTTCTTCAAAAGTGTATGAAAGTTCCAGTGTCTTCACATCTTGGCCAGAATTTAATATTGTGTTTGTATGTGTGTGTTTAACTTTTAGCTAATGAGTGTGCAGTGTTATCTCATTAGAGTTTAATGGGCATTTCCCTGATGCCTAATGGTGTTGTGCATCTTTTCATGTGCTTATTTTGCCATCTGTAGATTTCCTTTTGTGAAAATTATCCAAATCTTCTCCTTATTTTTATTGGGTTGTTTGTCATCTTTTTAGTAAGTAGTAAGAGTTATTTTTATATTCTGGATGCAAACCCATTATCAGACAGATGCATTATGAATATTTCTTCCCAGTTGGACTTACATTTTTATTTTCTTAATCAAGTATATCAAAGACTTAATCAAGTATATCAAATTTTATATTTTAAAATTTGACTAAACCAAAATTATATATTTTTCTGTTATAGATTGTGTTTTTAGTGTCCTATTTAAGAAATCTTCCCCTAATCCAAGGTCCCCATCAACCTGCTTTTATTTATTTTCAGAGTTCTCAGTTTGTTGCCTTTGAATTTTGTCTTGAATTTGGTGGCGATTATGGGTAGAGGAAGCCTAAATTGTTTTTCTCCATCTTGAGTGCTTATCTTCTGATAGTATTAATATTTTTGAAACACCAGGAACAACTAAAAAAGAAATCTACTTGGGTAAAGGAAATCCCTGCCCTCACTTAATTGAGGCCATCTTTTTTGAGAGAATAGAACTTAAAGATGTTCTGGAAGTGTATGAAAAGAATTTGAGTATATAGGAAGCAGTGTATAATAAGAGTTCATATTTGGACTTATTTTAATAAAACCTCGCTTTTCCTTGTTGCTTGAATTATTGCGTGGTAATATATGACACCTAAAGAGAGATTTTTGTTTAAGACACAACACTAGTATAAAATTCTATAATCCAGTCTAATTTGCAAGTTGTATATCTTAAAGTATTCTTTCTCTTGTATTGTCTAGTACTGAAACCATAACCTTTTATACCAAATGTTCACTGGGTGGGAGTGGCGGGGACAGGAGGAGATGGGTAATATGCTTCTCCCATTTAGGACAGCATTTCTGCACCAGGGATTACCGCATATTCTAAATCATTTTGTTGAGGAAGGCAAAGCCATTACTCACCTCTTGCAATAGGATATTGGTGACATTTGGATGGGCACTCAGAAGTCTGTTCATGAATTTACTTTATTCCAGGGCTCCTCAGAAACTCTTGCTTCCTTTAAGACAGATAGAAGGATTTCATGTGGGTGGATACCAGTCCTAAGAGATTCTATTTGTGTTCCAAGGACATTAATCCATAGAAATGTGTCTCTTGATTATAATTTTTGAGCAAGAGGTATGGATTTCACAAGAATATGTTTCTAAAAATGTAAATATTTAGAGTTTGCTCAGTTTTACTGTGTGTGGGTTGGGGAGGAAGCGACCTTTGAGGGAGACAGACACTTCTGCCATTATAGCACATGATGGAAGGACTATAAGGATAACAATACTAGCCTGATCAGTTTTCTAGTGTATAACTCTGTCCATTACACAAAATGTTCACAAGTTTCTGGAAAGCAAATTGCTGATCTCAGTCTAAACTACTTTTGATTGAAAGGGACTAGAATCTAGGCAACATAATGAGACCCTGTCTCTACAAAAAAAAAATAAAAATAAAAAATTGGCTCAGTGTGGTGGCATATGTCTGTAGTCCCAGCTACTTGGGAAGCTGAGGTGGGAGGATTGTTTGAGCCCAGGAGTTCAAGGCTGCAGTGAGCCTTGATTGCACCCCTGAACTCCAGCCTGGATGCCAGAGCAAGACCCTGTCTCAAAAATAAATAAATAAATAAATAAATAAAATAAAATAAAGGGATCAGTAGTAAGTCTATTAAATCTTGCCAAATGTGTTTCAAAGGTTAAAATGAAAACATGAGTGTTTCACAATTTTATTTATTGTTTAGAGGTTTAAAGAAATATACTACAAATGGAATTTTTTTTGCTTTTAAGTCATTTTTAAGTGAATGGGAATTCTATATGTGATATTAACATAATTTCCAAAAGGCATTTGATTAATTACTGCTGAAGGCTTTAGGGACTGGGAAGTATATAAAAATATAGATCTCTTATAATACTTTTCTTGGTTTTGAAAAATAATGAGGCTACTTTCTCTTGATCATGCTTCTCCTGCGTAATCTCTCTCTCTCTCTCTTTTTTTTTTACCTTGATGAAGATCAGTGTAATAATCTAGACTGGCAGTCGTGTGTTTCATGATCTCTGTTTTTGACTTTTATCTTCACAAGTAAAAAGAGACAGTTTGTTTCCCAGATGGGAGAGCTCCATAAATGCCACAGTGTAGTTGAGTTATATATACCTAATGAATTCTTTTTCAGTCATGATCAGTATTATTCCAGCTAAAGCAGGTATTCCATGTACTTATAATAGCAAGAAATTCTAAATCAGTGATGCTTAGAGATTCCAAGCCACTTTAACACTTTTCTGCTAAGTTTTCATTTTTAAAGTTGCCGAGGTTTTTGGTGCCTCATATTATCTGTTTTGCAGTGCAGTAGGGAATATGTCTCACAAAACCCGTGCTTTTTATATGCTGCATAATTGTCTGCCATACTTTTTCCTTACCTAGCACATATGCAAAGGGAAAGAATGTCTTGGAATAATCCTGAAATGATATATTTCCTGCCCTTCCTCTTCTAAAGCCCCATAGACAAGATGGACACCAGACCCAGAGGACTTCATTAGTGTCATATATATAAAATTAAGAAATAATTCTAATATGTACAAACTTGTCTAGAGAATAGCAAAAGAAATCATAATAGCAAAAGCTAGAAAGAATGGTATGAGGAAGATATATTCCCAAACAATTTTATGTGTGAATATAGAGGTAAAAAAATCCTCAACCAAATAGCCATAATAATCTTAGCAATTTTTCATTTCTCAGAACAGCTCAACGGAAGCCTAACATTAAAATTTTTTTTCTTCTGACCACAACCTCTGGGCTTTTCACTTCTGTTGGTCTTTTATGTCTTTTAAGTTTCATCATGACTTGGTTTCATGATGGTCTCTTGATGTCTTCCCTTTTATGCCATTCTACATCCCTCTATCATGTCACTGGCCTCCCTAACGGAGACCACATGTTGAACTACTTCTGAATGTTTATCTTCTTACTTTTTGTAAGAACAAATGAGAAATCGTGTTAACTGATTCCATGAAAGATTCTTGCTATCTGGTTTTAAATTGGACTTCAAATATGCCTTCTAATCATTTTTTAAAACCTCTATTTCCAGAAAGCCATCCATAATGGACTACAATGCATTCACTAAACTTTTGTCTCTAACATTTTTCTCCTTTCGTGTAAATTTTGGCCACTCTCCTGTGTTTAATTTATCCATATATGTAAATTCTCCTATCACTATATTCATAAATTAGGCCTACAAATATTTAGAATCACATTTAGACACCTAATAGTTATGCCTAACAAGACATCTGACACATGCTTTAAATGCAACATGTTTACAATAATATTCATTCAGTCCACTTTTTAACTTACTAATATCTGTTATTTCTTTTTTCTCCTTTTTCTCCCTGAGCCAAAGGACTGGCGGCGGGGGGGGGCTATTGATTCTACATCTGGAATGGTTCTTCTCCTCCTTTCTGGTCTCACTCTGACAAGCCTGTGCAGGCCTGCTTTGTTTCTTTTCTAGACAATGTAATCGTCTTTCAGTGGATCTTCATTTCAATAGCTTTTCCACTTCCAAAAAAAATGTAACACCAGAACAATCTTCTGAAATGAATCTGATTATGCAGTTCCTCTCCTTGAAAGCCTTCAATTGTTCTTCATAGTCTGTCCAGTGATTTTTAAAAAATTCTTACCAAAAGCATTATTTTTTAAAAGGAAAACAAAAACTCATAATGAAAAGCCAGAGACATCCTCTTTTTTTCTATTTAAACCTGCAAGGGGTACATGTGCAGGTTTGTTACATGGGTAAATTTCCTGTCATTGAGGCTTGGTGTATGAATGATCCCATCAGCAATGTAGCGAGCATAGTACCCTACAGGTAGCCTTCCAATTCACGACCCCTCCCCAACCTTCCCCCTCAAATAGTTCCCAGGGTCTATTGTTCCCTTCTTTGTGTCCATGTCTATTCAATGTTTAACTCCCACTTATATGTGAGAACATGATATTTGGTTTTCTGTTCCTATATTAGTTCACTTAAAAAAATGACCTCCAGCTGTATCCATGTGGCTACAAAAGATACAATTTCATTCTTTTTTATGGCTGCATAGTATTCCATGGTGTATGTACATCACATTTTCTCTATCCAGTCCACCATTGATGGGCATCTTGGTTGATTCCGTCTTCGCTATCGTGTACAGTCCTGTGACGGACATATGAGTGCATGTGGCTTTTCAGTAGAACTATTTCTTTACCTACACCCAATGGTGAGATTGCTAGGCTAAAAGGTAATTGTGTTTTAAGTTCTTTGAGAAATAGCCAAACACTTTTCCACAGTGGTTGAACTAATTTATATTCCCATCAGCAATATATAACAATTTCCTTTTCTCTGCAGCCATACCAGTGGGCTATTCTGGGCATACACTTCTCTCTGTGATGACAGTGAATCAGTATGACAAGATAATAACCATTTTAATAATAATCATTCTGACTTTGTGTGAGATCATATCTCATTGTAGTTTTGATTTGCATTCCTCTGATAATTAGTGATGATGAGCATTTTAAAAATATATTTGCTGGTCACATATAATTCTTGTTTTGAGAAGTGCTTATTCATGTCCTTTGCCCATTTTTAATGGGGTTATTTGATTTTTGCTTGTTGAATTGTTTCAGTTTCTAATCGATTATGGACATTAGATCATTTTCAGATGCATACTTTGCATATATTTTCTCCCATTAGTCTGTTTCCTTTGATGATCATTTCTTTTGCTATGCAGAAGCTGTTTAGTTTAGTTAGGTCCTGCTTGTCATATTTGTTTTTGTTGCAAATGCTACTGGGGACTTAGTCATAAATTTTTTTGCCAAGACTAATGTCCAGAATGGTATTTACTAGGTTATCTTCCAGAGCTTTTGTTGTTTTTGGTCTTACTTTTAAATCTTTAATTCTTCTTGAGATAATTTTGGTATACAGTGTAAGGAAGTGATCCAGTTTCAATCTTCTGCATATGGCTAGCCAGGTATCCCCACACCGTTTATTGAATAGCAACATTCCTGTTGCTTGTTTTTGTTGACTTTGTCCAAGATGAGATGATTGTAGGTTTGTAACATTATTTCTGGGTTCTCTATCCTGTTCTATTGATCTATGTGTCTGTTTCTGTACCAGTACCATGTTATTTTGGTAACTAAAAATGTGTAGTATAGTTTGAAGTTGAGTAGTGTGATGCATCCTGCTTTGTTCTTTTTGTTTGGGATTGCCTTGGTGATTTGAGCTCTTTTTTGGTTCAATGTAAATAGTAGAACAGTTTTTTCTAATTCTATAAAAATGATGTTGGTAGTTTGATAGGAACAGTATTGAATCTGTAAATTGCTTTGGGCAGTATGGTCATTTTAACAATATTGATTCTTCCTATCCATGAGCCTGGAATGTTTTTTTCATTCATTTGTGATTTCTCTGATTTCTTTCAGCAGGGTTTTGTAATTCTCATTGTAGAGATCCTTCATGTTCTAGGTATTTTGTGTGTGTGTGTGTCAATTTTGAATGGGATTCTGTTTTTGATATGACTCTCAGCTTGTCTGTTTTTGGTCTAAAAGAATGCTAGTGATTTTTGTACATGATTTTGTACCCTGAAATTTTGCTGAAATTGTTTATCAGCTGAAGGAGCTTTTGTACCAAGACTATAGGGTTTTCTATGTATAGAATCATATCGTTTACAATCAGAGAGAGTTCAACTTCTCTTCCTATTTGGATACATTGTCTTTCTTTCTTTTACCTGATTGCTCTGGCTAGGACTTGCAGTACTATGTTGAATAGGAGTTATAGGAGTGGGCATCACTGTCTTGTTTTGGTTCTTAAGGGGAATGCTTTCAGCTTTTGCCTGTTCTGTATGATGGAGGCTGTTGGTTTGTTGTAGATGACTCTTGTTATTTTGAGATATGTTCCTTCAATGCCTAATTTGTTGAAGGTTTTCAACATGAAGGACTGTTAAATTGTATCAAAAGCCTTTTCTGTTATTAAGATAATCATGTGGTTTTGTTTTTCGTTCTGTTTATGTTGTTAATCTCATTTGTTGATTTGCATATGTTGAACCAACCTTATGCCTAGCGATAAAGCATACTTGATTGTGATGAATTAGCTTTTGGATGTGCTAATGGATTTGATTAGCTACTATTTTTTGAGGATTTTTGAATCTATGTTCATCAAGAACATTGGCCCGAAGTTTTTTTATTGTCATGTCCTTCTCAGGTTTTGGTATCAGGATGATTCTCGCCTCATAGAATCAGTTAGGGAGGTTTCCCTCCTCCTCAATTTTTTGGAATAGTTTCAGTAGGAATGGTACCAGCTCTTCTTTGTACAGCTGGTAAAATTCAGCTATGAAGTTGACTGGTCCTGGGCTTTTTCTCTTTGGTAGGCTTTTTATCACTGATTCAGTTTTGGAGTCATTATTTGTATGTTTGGGGTTGCAAGTTCTTCCTGGTTCTATCTTGGAAGATTATAAATTTCTAACAATATATCAATTTCTTCTAGGTTTTCTGGTTTGTGTACATAAAAGTATTTGTAATAATATCTGAGTGATATTTGGGTTTCTGTGAGGTTGCTGGTAATGTCCTCTATGTCATTTCTGGTTGTGCTTATTTAGATCTTCTCTCTCTTTTTCTTTACTAGTCTAGCTGGTGGTATATTAATCTTATTTATTATTTCAAAGAACAAATTCCCAGATTTATTGATCTTTTGCATAGCTTTTCATGTCTCAATTTCCTTTAGTTCAGCTATAATTTTGGTTAGTTTTTGTCTTCTGCCCTCTTGAGGGTTGGTTTGCTCTTTTATCTCTAGTTTGATGAAGTGTGATATTAGGTTGTTAATTTGTTTCTAAGTTTTTTATGAGGGCATTCAGTTCTTAATCTTCCCTCTTAACAATTTACCTACTTTATCTGTGTCCCATAGATTCTGGTATGTTGTATCTTTGTTTTCATAAGTTTCAAAGAATTTCTCGATTTCTGCCTTAATTTCATTGTTGACCCAAAAGTGATTCAGGAGCAGGTTGTATAATTTCCATGTAATTGTATGGTTTGGAGTGTTTTCTTTTCTTTCTTTTAATATTGATTTCTAGTTTTATTGCACTGTATTTTGAGAGTGTGGTTTGTATGTTTTTAAAAAATTTTCTGAGAATGGTTTTATAGCCAATTGTGTGGTCAATTTTAGAGTATGTGCCAAGTGCAGATGAGATGGATCTGTATTTTGCTGTTTTGAGGTGAAGTGTTATATAGATATCTGTTAGGTTCATTGAGTCAAGTGTCAAGTTCAGGTCCCAAATATGTTTGTTAGTTTCCTGCTTCCATGATCTGTCTAATACTGTCAGTGGGAGTCTCCCACTATATTATGTGGTTATCTAATTCTTTTCAAAGGTCTCTAAGAACATGCTTTATGAATAAGAGTGCTCCTGTGTTGGGTACATATATATTTAGGATTGTTAGGCATTCCTGTTAAATTGAACGCTTTACCATTATGTAATGTCTTTCTTTGTCTTTTTAAAAAAATCATTGTTGGTTTAAAGTCTGTTTTGTCTCAAATTGGAATTGCAATCTCTGCTTTTCTGTTTTCAGTTTGCTTGGTTTATTTTTCTCCATCACTTGACTTTAGGCCTATGATGTAATTGCTGTGAGATGGGTCTCTCAAAGACCTCATACAGTTGGGCATACAGTTGGGCATACAGTTGGGTCTTGCTTTTGTATCCAACTTACCACTCTGTGCCTTTCAATTGGGGCATTTCACCTGTTTTTTTTTTTTTTTTTTTTTTTACATTCAAGGTTAATATTGATATGCGCAGATTTGATCCTGTCATTCTGTTGTTAGCTGGCTATGATGCAGACTTGATTATGTAGTTGCTTTATCGTGTCAATGGTCTTTGTATTTAGGTGTTTTTGTGGTGACTTATAATGGCCTTTCCTTTCCATGTTTACCACCCCATTCAGGACCTCTTGTAAGGTCTGAATTTATTACCATCAGGTAATAAATTCCCTTAGCATCTGCTTTACTGAAAACGATCTTATTTGTCCTTCACTTATGAATCATTGTTTGGCTGGATATGAAACTTATTTGAAACATCTTTTCTTTAATGGTGCTAAATACAGGTCCCCAATGTCTTCTGGCTTGTGGGATTTCTGATGAAAGCTCTGCTGTTAACCTGATGGGGTTCCCTTTTTAGGTGACCTTCCCCTTCTCTATAGTTGACTTTAACATTTTTTCTTTCATGTTGACCTTGGAGAATCTGATGACTATGTGTTTTGGGGATTGCCATCTTGTATAGTATAATACAAGGGTTCTCTGAATTTGCTAAAATAGAATGTCAACCTCCCTAGCAAAGTTGGGGAGAAGTTTGTAGATGATATCCTCAAGTAGGTTTTCTAAGTTGTTTCCTCTCCCTGTCTTTCAGGGATGGCAATGAGTCATAAATCTGGTCCCTTTACATAATCCCATATTTCCTGGAGGTTTTGTTTATTCTCCTGATTCATTTTTTAAAGATTTTCATCTTACTGGGTTAATGTGGAGAGCAGTCTTCTAGCTCTCAGATTCTTTCCTCAAGTTGGTCTCTTCTGTTAATATTGCAATAGTATTATGAAATTACTGAAGTGAGTTTTTCATCTCTATCACATCAGCTTGGTTCTTTCTTAAATTGAACATTTTGTCTTTCAGCTCCTGTACACATACGAGTATAATTGCTCAGTCACATGTAACTCTGTTTAACTTTGTGAGGATCCATCAAACTGTGTTTCTCAGTAGTTGCATTATTTTACATTTCCACCAACAATGTGTGAGGGTTCCAATTTCTCCCCTTTCTTGCAAACACTTGTTATATTCTGCTTATTATCCTTATTATTATATAGCCATCACAGTAGCTGTGAGGTTGTATCTCTTTTTCTCTTTTTTTTATGTTTTTTACATTTTTATTTGTTTTTTTTTGTTTGTTTTTTTTTTGGTCTAGGGTACATGTGCACAACATGCAGGTTTGTTACATATTTATACTTGTGCTATGTTGGTGTGCTGCACCCATCAACTCGTCATTTACATCAGATATAACTCCCAATGCCATCCCTCCCCCCTCCCCCCTCCCCATAATAGGCCCCAGTGTGTGATGTTCCCCTTCCCGAGTCCAAGTGATCTCATTGTTCAGTTCCCACCTATGAGTGAGAACATACGGTGTTTGGTTTTCTGTTCTTGCGATAGTTTGCTGAGAATGATGGTTTCCAGCTGCATCCATGTCCCTACAAAGACACGAACTCATCCTTTTATATGGCTGCATAGTATTCCATGGTGTATATGTGCCACATTTTCTTAATCCAGTCTGTCACTGATGGACATTTGGGTTGATTCCAAGTCTTTGCTATTGTGAATAGTGCCGCAATAAACATACATGTGCATGTGTCTTTATAGCAGCATGATTTATATTCCTTTGGGTATATACCCAGTAATGGGATGGCTGAGTCATATGGTATTTCTAGTTCTAGATCCTTGAGGAATCGCCATACTGTTTTCCACAATGGTTGAACTAGTTTACAATCCCACCAGCAGTGTAAAAGTGTTCCTATTTCTCTACATCCTCTCCAGCACCTGTTGTTTCCTGACTTTTTAATGATCGCCATTCTAACTGGTGTGAGATGGTATCTCATTGTGGTTGTGATTTGCATTTCTCTGATGGCCAGTGATGATGAGCATTTTTTCATGTGTCTGTTGGCTGTATGCATGTCTTCTTTTGAGAAATGTCTGTTCATATCCTTTGCCCACTTTTTGATGGGGTTGTTTGTTTTTTTCTTGTAAATTTGTTTGAGTTCTTTGTAGGTTCTGGATATTGGCCCTTTGTTACATGAGTAGATTGCAAAAATTTTCTCCCATTCTGTAGGTTGCCTGTTCACTCTGATGGTAGCTTGTTTTGCTGTGCAGAAGCTCTTTAGTTTAATGAGATCCCATTTGTCAATTTTGGCTTTTGTTGCCGTTGCTTTTGGTGTTTTAGACATGAAGTACTTGCCCATGCCTATGTCCTGAATGGTATCACCTTGGTTTTCTTCTAGGGTTTTTATGGTATTAGGTCTAACATTGAAGTATCTAATCCATCTTGAATTAATTTTCACATAAGGAGTAAGGAAAGGATCCAGTTTCAGCTTTCTACATATGGCTAGCCAATTTTCCCAGCACCACTTATTAAATAGGGAATCCTTCCCCATTTCTTGTTTTTCTCAGGTTTGTCAAAGATTAGATGGCTGTAGATGTGTGGTATTATTTCTGAGGGCTCTGTTCTGTTCCATTGGTCTATATCTCTGTTTTGGTACCAGTACCATGCTGTTTTGGTTACTGTAGCCTTGTAGTGTAGTTTGAAGTCAGGTAGTGTGATGCCTCCAGCTTTGTTCTTTTGACTTAGGATTGTCTTGGCAATGTGGGCTCTTTTTTGGTTCCATATGAACTTTAAAGCAGTTTTTTCCAATTCTATGAAGAAAGTCATTGGTAGCTTGATGGGGATGACATTGAATCTATAAATTACCTTGGGCAGTATGGCCATTTTCACGATATTGATTCTTCCTATCCATGAGCATGGTACGTTCTTCCATTTGTTTGAGTCCTCTTTTATTTCACTGAGCAGTGGTTTGTAGTTCTCCTTGAAGAGGTCCTTTACATCCCTTGTAAGTTGGATTCCTAGGTATTTGATTCTCTTTGAAGCAATTGTGAATGGAAGTTCATTCCTGATTTGGCTCTCTGTTTGTCTGTTACTGGTGTATAAGAATGCTTGTGATTTTTGCACATGAATTTTGTATCCTGAGACTTTGCTGAAGTTGCTTATCAGCTTAAGGAGATTTTGGGCTGAGATGATGGGGTTTTCTAAATATACGATCATGTCATCTGCAAACAGGGACAATTTGATTTCTTGTTTTCCTAACTGAATGCCCTTTATTTCTTTCTCTTGCCTGATTGCCCTAGCCAGAACTTCCAACACTATGTTGAATAGGAGTGGTGAGAGAGGGCATCCCTGTCTTGTGCCAGTTTTCAAAGGGAATGCTTCCAGTTTTTGCCCATTCAGTATAATATTGGCTGTGGGTTTGTCATAAATAGCTCTTATTATTTTGTGATACGTTCCATCAATACCGAATTTATTGAGAGTTTTTATCATGAAGGACTGTTGAATATTGTCAGAGGCCTTTTCTGTGTCTATTGAGATAACCATGTGGTTTTTGTCTTTGGTTCTGTTTATATGCTGGATTACGTTTATTGATTTGCGTTATGTTGAGCCAGCCTTTCATCCCAGGGATGAAGCCCACTTGATCATGGTGGATAAGCTTTTTGATGTGCTGCTGGATTCTGTTTGCCAATATTTTATTGAGGATTTTTGCATCAATGTTTATCAGAGATATTGGTCTAAAAATTCTCTCTTTTTGTTGTATCTCTGCCAGGCTTTGGTATCAGGATGATGTTGGCTTCATAAAATGAGTTAGGGAGGATTCCCTCTTTTTCTATTGATTGGAATAGTTTCAGAAGTAATGACACCAGCTCCTCCTTGTAACTTTGGTAGAATTCAGCTATGAATCCGTCTGGTCCTGAACTTTTTTTGGTTGGGATCTCATAGTGGTTTTGATTTGCATTTCCCCAAAGACTAATGCATTTGGGCATTCTTTCATGTGCTTTTTGACCATTTATATAACTACTTTGGAGAAATATCTATTCAAGTTCTTTACCCATTTTCTAATTGGATTCTCTGTCTTTTTTTAGTTGAGTGGTAATTCTTTATATAGTCTTCATTCTAAACTGTTATCATATATGAGTTACAAATATTTTCTCCCTTTCTGTGGGTTGTCTTTTTACTGTCAATAGTATCCTTTGTTGCAAAAACGTTTTGGATTTTAGTGAATTTCATTTAATTATATTTTCTTTGATTGCTTGTGCTTTTGGTGTCATATCTAAGAAATCATTCCCAAACCAAAGTCAAGAAGATTTGCTTCTGTGATTTTTAAAAGAGTTTTATAGTGTAAGGTATTAAATTTAGATCTTTTATCCATTCTGAGTTCATTTTTGTATGTGGTGTGAGGTGATGATCTAAGTTCATTTTTGTATGTAGATATACAGTTTTCTCAGCACCATTTGTTGAAGAGACTGTACTTTTCCTATTTAGTAATCTTAGCACCTTGTCAAAAATCAATTGACCATATATGTGAAGAGTTATTTCTGGATTCTTAACTCTATCCTATTGATTTATCAATCTATCCTTATGTCAGTACCACACTGTTTTCATCACTGTAGTGTTGTAGGACATTTTGAAATCAGAAAGTGTGAGAGTTCTTCAACTTTGTTCTGTTTCTTCAAGGTTGTTTTTGACTATTCTGTGTCCCTTGAAATTATGTACGAATCTTAGAATGGGATTTTTTATTTCTCAAAAAATACCATTGTGATTTTGAAAAGAATTATTTTGACTATGTAGATTTCTTTGGGTACTATTGTTGCCTTGACAATGTTAAGTCTTCCAATTCATGAACATAGGATATCTTTCCATTTATTTGTGTCTTCTTTAATTTTGTTTTGCAATGTTTGATGGTAGGTGTACACATTTTGTACCTTCTTGATTGAATTTATTTCCAAGTATTTTATTAGGCTATTGTCAATGAATTGTTTTCCTTAATTTTTTTCTGGAATGTTCATTGCTATTATATAGAAATACAACTGATTTTGGTGTGTAAATTTTGTAGCCTGCAACTTTGCTGAATTTATGTCTTAACTCTAACCATTTTGTATGTGTGTATGCATGCTTTAAGTTTTGCTACATGTAAGATCATATAATCTGAAAACACAGATGAATTAAATCTTTTTATTTTTGATGCCATTTACTTATTTTTCTTGACTAATTGTTTTGGCTAGAACTTCCAGTACTATGTTGACTAGAAGTGGCAAACATAAGCATCCTTATCTCTAAGGGGAATAGCTTTCAGTCTGTCACCACTGAATATGATGTTTTCTATGGGTTTTTAATTTATGGTCTTTTTATGTTTAGAAAGTTCACTTCTATTCCTAGTTTATTGAGTATTTGTATTATGAAAGGGTATTGAATTTCACCAATTCTTTTTCTACATCTATTTTTTCTTTTCGTTTATTCTGTAATATGATATACTAAACTGAGTTTTTTTCATGAATTGAATTACCCTTGCATTCTTAAGACCACTGTGAATTTCTCAGTACAATAAAAAAAATCCATCACTCAGTTTTGGATAAAAATAAAATTGAATTAACAAATTAATTTTTCATACCAAAAAATTAAGAATAATGGACATGGGCTTTCTTTATAAACTGGCAGAATGACTTGAAAAATTTCACCAGCAAATAGTTGGAGACACACTCCTTTTTTTCCCTCTTTGCTTAATTGACTTTATTCCTTTATCTTTTGGGAAAATACCAAATGAAAATGTCAGCAATACATAGACATTGTCCCAGCTGTGCCATATGTAAATTTATTGTTAATCTTCAAAAAGTTAAAATTATCCTGGTGGTGTGACCAATATAGTATTGTACCTAAGACCTCAGGAGAAGATCACAGCCTAAGAGTACAGTAAGAGCTGGGACATCTGTGGAAACGAACAACCACAGAGATTGTTTTTACCTATGCTGCTTAAAGTAGCTGAACACTGGTCAAATGCAATCAAGATAAGGGGTGGTATTCTTCAGGGACGTTTTCTGCTCTAGCATGAACTGTGTATAGGTGCAGGGCCATCAATAGTATGTATGTTGCCTAGAATAATATGTTTCCTAAGGTCAAAGTTTGTCCCGCATCATATAAGAAAGAGGCTGCCTAGGGCAAAGATTTGGTTTCATAGTTCAGTTTCACCAAACTATAGTGTGATTTCATAATTCCATGCTTATAAAATCAACTTGTAATTATAATTTGGCTTCCCCATTTCTATAGACCTATGTATATATTATATATATACACACATATATGTATATATTTTTTATATATACATATATGTATACACGTGTGTGTCTATATACATATATACACATATATATGTATACAAGTGTGTGAATGTGTGTGTGTATATACATATACACACACACTTTTTAATAAGCAGGATAATCAATGGGTGCTGGAGCTGGTGAATACATGCTTGGGAGAGCCTATTGGTAAATTTTTTTTTTTTTTAATTTTATCTTATTTTATTTATTTATTTATTTATTTATTTAAATTTATTTATTATTATTATACTTTAAGTTGTAGGGTACATGTGCATAACGTGCAGGTTTGTTACATATGTATACTTGTGCCATGTTGGTGTGCTGCACCCATCAACTCGTCATTTACATCAGGTACAACTCCCAATGCAATCCCTCCCCCCTCCCCCCTCCCCATGATAGGCCCCGGTG
Source organism: Macaca fascicularis (assembly GCF_037993035.2). Classification (NCBI taxonomy): domain Eukaryota; kingdom Metazoa; phylum Chordata; class Mammalia; order Primates; family Cercopithecidae; genus Macaca; species Macaca fascicularis. Next base: position 69,282,446 of record NC_088380.1, on the reverse strand, counting down.
TGTGATGTTCCCCTTCCTGAGTCCAAGTGATCTCATTGTTCAGTTCCCACCTATGAGTGAGAACATGCGGTGTTTGGTTTTCTGTTCTTGTGATAGTTTGCTAAGAATGATGGTTTCCAGCTGCATCCATGTCCCTACAAAGGACATAAACTCATCCTTTTTGATGGCTGCATAGTATTCCATGGTGTATATGTGCTGCATTTTCTTAATCCAATCTGTCACTGATGGACATTTGGGTTGATTCCAAGTCTTTGCTATTGTGAATAGTGCTGCAATAAACATACGTGTGCATGTGTCTTTATAGCAGCATAATTTATAATCCTTTGGGTATATACCCAGTAATGGGAAGGCTGGGTCATATGGTACATCTAGTTCTAGATCCTTGAGGAATCGCCATACTGTTTTCCATAATGGTTGAACTAGTTTACAATCCCACCAGCAGTGTAAAAGTGTTCCTATTTCCCCACATCCTCTCCAGCACCTGTTGTTTCCTGACTTTTTAATGATCGCCATTCTAACTGGTGTGAGATGGTATCTCATTGTGGTTGTGATTTGCATTTCTCTGATGGCCAGTGATGATGAGCATTTTTTCATGTGTCTGTTGGCTGTATGAATGTCTTCTTTTGAGAAATGTCTGTTCATATCCTTTGCCCACTTTTTGATGGGGTTGTTTGTTTTTTTCTTGTAAATTTGTTTGAGTTCTTTGTAGGTTCTGGATATTAGCCCTTTGTCAGATGAGTAGATTGCAAAAATGTTCTCCCATTGTGTAGGTTGCCTGTTCACTCTGATGGTAGTTTCTTTTGCTGTGCAGAAGCTCTTTAGTTTAATGAGATCCCATTTGTCAATTTTGGCTTTTGCTGCCGTTGCTTTTGGTGTTTTAGACATGAAGTCTTTGCCCATGCCTATGTCCTGAATGGTACTACCTAGGTTTTCCTCTAGGATTTTTATGGTATGAGGTCTAACATTTAAGTCTCTAATCCATCTTGAATTAATTTTCGTATAAGGAGTAAGGAAAGAATCCAGTTTCAGCTTTCTACATATGGCTAGCCAATTTTCCCAGCACCATTTATTAAATAGGGAATCCTTTCCCCATTTCTTGTTTCTCTCAGGTTTGTCAAAGATCAGATGGCTGTAGATGTGTGGTATTATTTCTGAGGACTCTGTTCTGTTCCATTGGTCTATATCTCTGTTTTGGTACCAGTACCATGCTGTTTTGGTTACTGTAGCCTTATAGTATAGTTTGAAGTCAGGTAGCGTGATGCCTCCAGCTTTGTTCTTTTGACTTAGGATTGTCTTGGAGATGCGGGCTCTTTTTTGGTTCCATATGAACTTTGAAGCAGTTTTTTCCAATTCTGTGAAGAAACTCATTGGTAGCTTGATGGGGATGGCATTGAATCTATAAATTACCTTGGGCAGTATGGCCATTTTCACGATATTGATTCTTCCTATCCATGAGCATGGTATGTTCTTCCATTTGTTTGAGTCCTCTTTTATTTCACTGAGCAGTGGTTTGTAGTTCTCCTTGAAGAGGTCCTTTACATCCCTTGTAAGTTGGATTTCTGGGTATTTGATTCTCTTTGAAGCAATTGTGAATGGAAGTTCATTCCTGATTTGGCTCTCTGTTTGTCTGTTACTGGTGTATAAGAATGCTTGTGATTTTTGCACATGAATTTTGTATCCTGAGACTTTGCTGAAGTTGCTTATCAGCTTAAGGAGATTTTGGGCTGAGACGATGGGGTTTTCTAAATATACGATCATGTCATCTGCAAACAGGGACAATTTGACTTCTTCTTTTCCTAACTGAATACCCTTGATTTCTTTCTCTTGCCTAATTGCCCTAGCCAGAACTTCCAACACTATGTTGAATAGGAGTGGTGAGAGAGGGCATCCCTGTCTTGTGCCAGTTTTCAAAGGGAATTTTTCCAGTTTTTGCCCATTCAGTATGATATTGGCTGTGGGTTTGTCATAAATAGCTCTTATTATTTTGAGGTACGTTCCATCAATACCGAGTTTATTGAGCCTTTTTAGCATGAAGGGCTGTTGAATTTTGTCAAAAGCCTTTTCTGCATCTATTGAGATAATCATGTGGTTCTTGTCTTTGGTTCTGTTTATATGCTGGATTATGGTTATTGATTTGCGAATGTTGAACCAGCCTTGCATCCCAGGGATGAAGCCCACTTGATCATGGTGGATAAGCTTTTTGATGTGTTGCTGAATCCGGTTTGCGGGTATTTTATTGAGGATTTTTGCATCGATGTTCATCAGGGATATTGGTCTACAATTCTCTTTTTTTGTTGTGTCTCTGCCAGGCTTTGGTTCAGGATGATGTTGGCCTCATAAAATGAGTTAGGGAGGATTCCCTCTTTTTCTATTTGGCGGAGCAAGATGGCCGAATAGGAACAGCTCCAGTCTCCAACTCCCAGCGCGAGCGACACAGAAGACCGGTGATTTCTGCATTTTCAACTGAGGTACTGGGTTCATCTCACTGGGGAGTGCCGGACGATCGGTGCTGGTCAGCTGCTGCAGCCCGATCAGCGAGAGCTGAAGCAGAGCGAGGCATCGCCTCACCTGGGAAGTGCAAGGGGGAAGGGAATCCCTTTTCCTAGCCAGGGGAACTGAGACACACAACACCTGGAAAATCGGGTAACTCCCACCCCAATACTGCGCTTTAAGCAAACAGGCACACCAGGAGATCATATCCCACACCTGGCCAGGAGGGTCCCACACCCACGGAGCCTCCCTCATTGCTAGCACAGCAGTCTGTGATCTACCGGCAAGGCAGCAGTGAGGCTGGGGGAGGGGCGCCCGCCATTGCTGAGGCTTAAGTAGGTAAACAAAGCTGCTGGGAAGCTCGAACTGGGTGGAGCTCACAGCAGCTCAAGGAAACCTGCCTGTCTCTGTAGACTCCACCTCTGGGGACAGGGCAATAAGAAACGCAGCTGAAACCTCTGCAGACGCAAACGACTGTCTGACAACTTTGAAGAGAGCAGTGGATCTCCGAACATGGAGGTTGAGATCTGAGAAGGGACAGACTCCCTGCTCAAGTGGGTCCCTGACCCCTGAGCAGCCTAACTGGGAGACATCCCCCACTAGGGGCAGTCTGACACCCCACACCTCACAGGGTGGAGTACACCCCTGAGAGGAAGCTTCCAAAGCAAGAATCAGACAGGTACACTAGCTGTTCAGAAATATTCTATCTTCTGCAGCCTCTGCTGCTGATACCCAGGCAAACAGGGTCTGGAGTGGACCTCAAGCAATCTCCAACAGACCGACAGCTGAGGGTCCTGACTGTTAGAAGGAAAACTATCAAACAGGAAGGACACCTACACCAAAACCCCATCAGTACATCACCATCATCAAAGACCAGAGGCAGATAAAACCACAAAGATGGGGAAAAAGCAGGGCAGAAAAGCTGGAAATTCAAAAAATAAGAGCGCATCTCCCCCGGCAAAGGAGCGCAGCTCATCGCCAGCAACGGATCAAAGCTGGACGGAGAATGACTTTGACGAGATGAGAGAAGAAGGCTTCAGTCCATCAAATTTCTCAGAGTTAAAGGAGGAATTACGTACCCAGCGCAAAGAAACTAAAAATCTTGAAAAAAAAGTGGAAGAATTGATGGCTAGAGTAATTAATGCAGAGAAGGTCATAAACGAAATGAAAGAGATGAAAACCATGACACGAGAAATACGTGACAAATGCACAAGCTTCAGTAACCGACTCGATCAACTGGAAGAAAGAGTATCTGCGATTGAGGATCAAATGAATGAAATGAAGCGAGAAGAGAAACCAAAAGAAAAAAGAAGAAAAAGAAATGAACAAAGCCTGCAAGAAGTGTGGGATTATGTAAAAAGACCAAATCTACGTCTGATTGGGGTGCCTGAAAGTGAGGGGGAAAATGGAACCAAGTTGGAAAACACTCTTCAGGATATCATCCAGGAGAACTTCCCCAACCTAGTAGGGCAGGCCAACATTCAAATCCAGGAAATACAGAGAACGCCACAGAGATACTCCTCGAGAAGAGCAACTCCAAGACACATAATTGCCAGATTCACCAAAGTTGAAATGAAGGAAAAAATCTTAAGGGCAGCCAGAGAGAAAGGTCGGGTTACCCACAAAGGGAAGCCCATCAGACTAACAGCAGATCTCTCGGCAGAAACTCTCCAAGCCAGAAGAGAGTGGGGGCCGATATTCAACATTCTTAATGAAAAGAATTTTTAACCCAGAATTTCATATCCAGCCAAACTAAGTTTCATAAGTGAAGGAGAAATAAAATCCTTTACAGATAAGCAAATGCTTAGAGATTTTGTCACCACTAGGCCTGCCTTACAGGAGACCCTGAAGGAAGCACTAAACATGGAAAGGAACAACCGGTACCAGCCATTGCAAAAACATGCCAATAGGTAAATTTTTAAGAATTTTATAAGTCAGTTGATGTTGGCAGCTTGGTATTTGACACAGTTAGAAGTAATTTACACGTAAAAATTAGCAAATGCTACAAATTAGTTTTCCTTTTCCCCAAGAAAATCCAGCTGTTAAACATTTATCAGCATGCCACTGCTAAGATAAAACAAGCTAAAATTTTTTGTAACCTATTGGATCTTTCTGAGGGCACTAAAATTGGGTTTCTTGTATCTGCAAAGCTGAGGCCCTGACATTAATGTATGAAGAGTCTAATAAAGTAGTACAATAACATAGCTATTGGCTATTGGGTAGTACTGTACTCCAGGCACTTAAAACATATTTCCTTTTAGTAATCATCAAAACAAAGCAGTTAGATGTTATATTACTTTTATTTTACACATGAGAGAACAGAGATCTAGAGTTTAAGCAATAGGCTAAAGCTCATGTATTGTCTTCATGAGTGGCCATGCCTGAGCTACCAACCAACCACCATCTTTGACAATTCTGTCCTTTTTAAATTAAAAGAGTAAATAAATAGGCTTAATAGTAAGCTGTAGTGAATATTATGTAATCTTTTATCTAACGTTTCGTAGATATTTTGTTTCTTGGAATGTTGCTAGGTTAACATTAGGAATATCATTTATCCTTTCTAGTTCTTATTTTCCCTATCAAATAAATATTTGGCATAAAATGGCACTTTAGCTCCAAGGCAGTATAGTTTCATGACAGTATTATGTATACACAAGAAAGCCAAAACTAGAATGACTCTATGAATGGAAACATCAGTACTAGAGTTTTTATTTAACCTTAGTTATAGAACTTAATTATTATGAAAATGAATTTTGAGGTTAGCCTTGGGTTTAAAATCTATATATGCTCATTTCTAGCTATATGGTTACTGGGCACGTTGCTTAAGCCCAAAGATCTTTAGTTATTTCACTGAATAAATAACAATCATCACACCCCAACTGTACCCCCAAATTGTAAGGTTTAAATGTATTACAGTAATGTATGAGCATTGTTCAACACAGTGTATGGCACAGAGTATGTGCTACATGAAAGATAGTTACTATTCTTATTAGCATGGTGATTTGGGGAGATATCACCATTTTCAGTAATAAAACAGAAAATAATTATGTTTGTCACTTACACTTTATCATCATTGCATAACTAATTCATATATTCAGTAACAGCATTGGAGAAAAACAAGATATAATTTTTAAATAATTTGGAAATTATCAACTGAAAAATACAATGTTTGTATATACAAATAAAAAAACTGTAATGTGTCAAATAGATTTAAATAATGCTACAAAAACAAAGATGTTTTGTGGTTTCTTTTGATTACTTGACTGCTTCAGTTAAATCCGCTTGAACTGAAATGACTTAACTTCACCAAGAAAGTAATTCACTACAATTATCTTAAAATATACTGCATATATCAGAGGTTCTCAATTATTCTGTTTTCTTTCATTGCAATTTAATTACTTTGGAACATATAGCCTTATTTAAACTATAGAAAATGCTGAACTAAATATGTATCTTGAAGAGAAGCTCAGAGGATATATCTCTATATTTGAGACCTGCACCTTGATGAGTTTGACAGTTTTACAAGTGAATTCAGAAACTCCTTAAAAGGATATGCTTTACTGAATTTTCTCTTTGAACTACTATATAAACCTAAGTGAGGGTTTGGCAAATTGTCAGAGTAGCACCCGCCCCTCTCAACAGCTTTATTTAAATAGTCGCTTTACAAGTTGAAGAACTGTTTCAGTGTGAGACTGCTGCTTTAGTGAAAGTATGATAAGAGGAATAATTGGATGACTACTTTTGTGAGCCATATGATCTGAAAATGGTATGGACCAGTCTGCTGGAGAAGAGGGATGGGGTAATGAGGTAGTTTTATTTTTCTTTTTTTTAAAGGCTTATGCTTGGGACATTTCTGTAAAATCAGGCATAGATAGTTAAAGCATCTCCCAATCCAAAACATGAGAGTCAACCAAGTCTAACGATTAAGCACATAGATTTTGGAGTCAGACACATCTGAGTTTAAATCAGGAGTCAGACACATCTGAGTTTAAATCAGAGATCTATCACTTACTAGCTTTGTGATCTTTTGCAAATAATTTTAGTACTCCAAGCTTCAGGTTCTCATCCATAAAATGTATATAAATAATACACCCTACCGCATAGGGTATTTGTGAGAGTTAAAGGAGACAATGAACAGACAGTATACAGCAAAATGCTTGCCAGATAAATGGGCTCATAAATAACAGCTATTATCATCTTTGAAATATTCTTTTTCTACCAACAATAAATTAGTTTGAACCAATGCCATTTTTAAAGAAATACCCCTGAAAGGGGTCAATATCGAAGTTTTCACTACATAACACTTTATCTAATAACAACTTAGTAAAAGTTTTATGACAACTGAGAGTGTGGACCCGTGCACCCAAAAGACACATAGCAGACAGAGGTGATGAAGATAGATGGGGCACTGCAAGAAATGGTAGGAATCAGTGACAGTTCTGGAATATTTTGCAATTTTGCTTGAGGCAAACCTTGACAACACCATTAAAATTTTCCTCATTTCTTATATCTGGCCCACAAAAAAGGTATCCACATCTAAAGGTCTTATATCTTGGACTATCTCCAGAATCTAAAAACTTGCTGCATCCTTCAGTTGCAGCCAGAAACAAGAAGATGATGTTCCCATCTACACGGATATAAATCAAGACAAAGAGGAGAGAGAGGTGCAACAAGGACCACCACACACTCTTCTCCATTTTGAGATATTCCAGATACAGATGAAATAATAACATTTCATACATATCAACTGATACACTGACAGAACAGAACACCATTAATGTTCAAATATATTTTAAAAAATATATAAACATAAAACAGTAAGTATCAATATAAACCAATGACAAATGTAGTTTTAGAAAACCAGTTGTCTCTAGTTATCTCATTGGAGATTACTAAATTTCAAACTAAAGCACATTTCTGTTCATTTTCATTTAAAAAATAAATATACCTTGTGGGATATTGCAAGTGAGTGTGTGATGTATAGCCAGCAAAGCTGGTTATAATGGCTCTATACAAACAACTCTTTAAAGAGTAGAGCATTTGCATTCACTCACTGGTTAAATGCTAGACATAAATCCATCATCATAATTCATGCTAAATGAAATGAGACAGACCCACAGTTATAATTCTCCCTATTGCAGAATATGATCTTGATGAACACTTAAACCCAGATGCCTCTTTGCCCAATAGTACTCAACCCCGGCTGCACATTAGAGTCATTTGAGGATCTTTTAAAAAAGTTAACATACTCAGAGATCCTGATTTAATATTTAATATTGTGTGATAGGCATCAATTTGTTTTACGCTTTTTATTTTGAAATAATTTCAAACTTACAAAATAAAATTGTAAGAAAAATACAAAGAAATTTCATATACCCTTCATCCAGAGACATCATTTTTTCAACTGTCCCAAAATGTCATTTATGGCAAAATAATCCAATCCAGGATGTCATGTGGCTATTGGTCGTTATATCTCTTCAGTTTCCTTAAATCTGGAAAAGTTCCACAGTTCTTTCTTGACCTTACTAACTTTCATATTTTTGAATATATGCCAGTTGTTTTGTAGAATGTTTTTCAAGTTGGATTTGTCTGTTTTCTTATAACTAGATTTGAACTATTTTGGCAGAAATGGCAACGACTGAGCCTCCCTCTTCTCACTGCATTCCTTCAGGTGGCACACGATCATCCTGATGACATTAACTTTGATCACTTGGTTGAGGTCTTGATCATAGTCTGCTTAAGTTATTCTACTCTAAAGTAATTCTTTTCCCCATTGTATTTGTAAGTATTTTGAGAGGACATTTTTGAGATTCTGTAAAAATCGTTTTTTTTTTCCATTAACATACATTGATGTTCTTTGTTGACTGAATTATTACTACCATAATTGAAAATAACACTTTTCCAATTCCACCATTCTTTCTACATTTAATGTTTAGCATTCTACTGTAAATAAGAGCTTTTTCTTCTCCACATTAATGTGCTCACTGTGGATTCCTAGATTTCTCTTTATGTATTCCTCTTTTATTTAATAGGATGTATTCCAACAGTACCCATTACTATCAGTATTTTATATTAATAACCCATATTATTCTAGAGTTACTAGAATTGGAAATATAGACAAAGACACACATACTCTTACACAACATACTTTTGTATGTAATTTATCTCTGCATATATATACATAGATATGTAAAACCATGAGTTCACACCCATATAATTCCAATTGAATATGACAGTGTTTATTCTTCCATTTCATATTTGTAATTTTATTCTCTCACAGTGAGAAAGCCAGCTTCTGGTATCATCAGTATGTTTACTCTTTGGTTCAATCTCTTATAGACTCCAGACCCTCTAAGGCTGCTGTTCTGAGTCAGGCTTTCATAATGACTTGTGGACTACAGCATAGGAGAAAAGTAGGGTGAGAGAAAGAGAAAGAGGGAACGAAGGAAGGGGAGGGAGGGGGTATTCATATTTTTTAAGTTCCTATGTTAACCCATTTTTGCATTGCTATATCTTAGGCTGGGTAATTTATAAAGAGATTTAATTGGTTCATGGTTCTGCAGACTATATGGGAAGCATGGTGCTGGCATCTGGTGAAGGCCTTAAGAAGCTTTTACTCACAGTGTAAAGCAAAGCTGGGGGAGGCATCACGTGGAGAGAGAGGAAGCAAAAAGAGAAGGGGGAAGTCCCAGACTCTTTTAAACCGCCAAATCTCACATGAACTTATACAGCAAGAATTCACTTGTTACTGCTAGGATTGTCCCAAGCCATTCATGAGGGATCTGCCTCCATAATCAAAATACCTCCCACTAGGCCCCACCTCCAGCACTGGAGAGCACATTTCAATATGAGATTTGGAGGGGACAAATATCCAAACCATATCAGATTCTCGGGTGAAATTAACAACCAACGTTGAAATCATTCATACTACTTCCTTTGCAAACAATCCTACCTGTATTTGGCTAGTGGTATTATTATCTTCCTAGAACTACATAGGGGAATGAGACCACATTTCAATAACTTTTACCTGCTTTCACTACCCCATTCATGCCTCATTATAGTTTTCTCTGTCAATGTAATATGTGAGTCAGTGTTTAAAAAAGTTTCTTTTTGCAAATAAGCATGCCCATTTAAAAATAAACAGATCAGTGCTTCACAATTGCAGAGAAAACTTTCTCTCTATATCTGGGCAAATCAATATGCAAATGACTACATCTCAAATGAGCCCTATCCCATGTACTAAGCGGTAGCACAGATCTCTAAATGCAGATCAGGGACTTCTACTTTTCCCAATATAGTTCACAAATGCCTCATTTCTTTCATTCTTTCCTTTTTTTAGATAATCTGGATATAATTTTTTATTGTTCTGCTTCCAGAAGAACATGGAGAGCAAATTTTGGCTTTGAGTGTAATCAGTATATTTTCCATATTTTTGCTCTTAAAAAACACTGATAGGTTAGACTTGAATTTTTGATCCAACAAGGAATACACTGAATTTAAAAAGCTTTCCTATTTATTTCATTAGAGAAATAAAACCTGAAAGACTCTGACATAACACCAAAAAGTCTCTCTCCAAGGAAACCTATGTCTAGGAAGAAAAAAAATAACATTATAGCATTTCAACTTACTGACTCAGTGTAGAATGGAACAGATGTTAAACCACATTTTGCTTATTATAATCCACAAGGGTGATGGAGAACACTAATTTGCATTTGCAGCTAAACACATTTCAAGAGTTATATCAACAGAATATCCTGGTAGATGTTACAAGCACTGTGGGTTTATCAGAACGGTACAGCGTCATCACCCAATAGAAGCTGATGCTGATGTTAAGGTATCATTTCCTTCTATTCTTCCTGCCTCAAATATTTCCAGAAATTTTGTCACTTTATGCTCCAAGCAGAATTTTTTTTTAGTTTTGTTTTTTAGACGGAGTCTCCCTCTGTTGCTGTGTCGCCCACGCTGGAGTGCAGTGGCACGACACCTGCTCACTGCAACTTCTGCCTCTCAGGTTCAAGCTGTTCTTCTGCTCAGCCTCCCGAATAGCTGGAACTACAGGCATGTGCCACCACGCCTGTCTAATTTTTGTATTTTTAGTAGAGATGGGGTTTCACCATGTTGGCCAGGCTGGTCTCGAACTCCTGAACTCAAGTGATCCACCCTCTTCAGCCTCCCAACAAGCCAAATTCTTGACTAAAAATTTTATCTATTGTTAATGGCACAAATCAATTACTATATATTCTTCCTTGACTCTCCCCACACTCCCTCCCTGGAGAGGTGATTTCTCTTTACTCTTACCTTTTTATCCTCAGTTATTTTATTTGCTCATTTATGAACTTGTTTAGAAACAGGTCCATTGTTCTGAATGTTAGCAGCCATTCCTTATTTTTTCTCATTTTTATATTCAACCATGTTGAACATGGTGAAAGATCAATAGCTAGTGAGGAATAAAGGTGAATACAAATGCTAACATGACATCTCATTCAATGATCTGATTGGGTCATTGAACTCAGTCACTCCTGTTAATTAAAGCAAAGTTTCATGGTGTTGTTATAATTTTTTTTTAAATGTAAAAGTGTAAGAAAAATTTTGGTGAAGAGAAATTTGGTCAAGTAATTTTCAAAAGAGATAGGTAAGTTAGATAATATTGAGCATCACTGTAACTTTTCTATTTTATCATCCAACAAAGCATGAAGTGCTATGTAATAGGCAGTTTGAATCATCTCCGATAACAAACACCTACACAAGGAAGGCAAAACAGCAAATACATTGCCAAGTAAAAAGATTTGAAAATGCAGTGTAATCACATAAAAGCTAAATCATTAGGCCCAAAACATTCCCTGAAATGTACATAGTAGAAAAAACATAAGAGGCTCCCATAACACTTTCTTCTCTATGAAGCCTTTACCAAATGATGAGACAAAAAAGATAATTACCTCCTAACCTATTCTGATTGAACATGCAACTCTCTCCACTCACCCCCCTCTACTATATAAATATAGTACTGTCTTTGGGTAGCTCCTTTACTATACACATGCATATAACTTCAGTCTCTGCAACTTGGAATTATGCCTAGGGATCATGTATATTTTATAAAGAATGATAAAGAATGCCCATCCTCTCTCTGTCTTTGTCTCTGATGCGCGTGCGTGCACGCGCGCGCGCGCGCGCACACACACACACACACACACACACACACATACATACACACAGAGGAGAATGTTCCATTATACAGAATTACTGTGTGACACTCTGTATGGGTTCAGTGCTCTATCTGGGAAGGTGGACTAGACTATTTAACTTTCTTCTGGTGAATATAAGATGGATCTTTTGAATGTGTAGATACTTCCCTTGGATGCTTCTTAACAAAAAGAACAAGTAAATGTTGACATGAATTGCCCAGATTCTCTAAGAAGGTAAGAGGAATATATTGTGAGGAATAAAAATTGTAGGGTAAGGAGAGGCCTAAGGAGTTCATATATCCTGTTAGTTTCCTATTATTCCTACACTTTCTACCAATTCTTTTCTGCCTCTCTTTGATATCTGGAGTTCAGATTATTAGTTGTCTAAATATGAAACACATAAATTACATAATGCATAGATTTTAAAAATTGTATAATATATCTATAAAGTATAAAATTGTCTACATTTATAGTATGCTTAAGCACATATAAAATAGATATACTACATAAATTTATAAAATAAATAAAATACATTCATGTATAACATGTATATATACACACAAAATATATTCATTATATATACATATATATATATACATACACACACACACACACACTTCACTTTCATTTGAAAAATAATTATATCCCATGCTGAATCTTATACATGAAAAATACCACGATGGACGTTATGCCTAAAATAGATATTTCATGTACAAATCAGGAAAATATCAGAAAACAATGTGAATGGAAGCATTGGCACACTATTGAGACCAAAAAGCCTGATATTTACCGTAAACTTGGCCATTATACAGGATTACATTTAGGAAAATAAGACTCAGAGAAATAAATAGTGCAAACCCAGGGAAATAGTTGGGAATAATTCAGGCTTTGCTATGACATACTCTATTTTTCTTTTCCTATAAAGATTATTTAAGTAAATATATGTAATATCTATCCAACCCAATCATCTGCTTGATACTATTTGTAGGCACACAAATGAAATAAAGGTAACGGTTATGTACGTAAAGAAGAATTTATTATAAACATTTCTTCAGTAGTGCACTTAGGAGAAGCACTTTTTGATTTTCAAGAAGTGAAAATAACTAAGCTTTTGAGTGATACAAGAAGAAATAAAGTTTCTCTCTTTGCAAAATTGTATTGAAGTAGGAGACAAGCAAAGAGGAGGGATATGATGAAACTTATCAAGGTCACCTTTAGACAAAGAGCACTTCACAATTTACTATTGTACCTTCTCTGAGATTAGAAGATTATTTTCATATAAACTAATATTTCAGACCATGGTTAGTTATTTCATTGTTATTTTCTTAGATCTTTGTTCATAAAAAAGCCATTACCACAAGAACAACCTATTTTTCAAAGTGCAAAAAGCAATTGTACCACATAATAAAGAATAGGTTGGGGGATGTTAATTTCTCAGTATGATATTTAGTCATTTATTCCACGTAACCTAGTCATGTCTGCAATTTTGGCAGCCTTGTGATCTCAGGTGACCCTATTTCCTCTCCAATTCCACCTAAATCTCTCTCTGATGCTAAGAAGCGTATGTCCCTTTCAAATTCACGTTTGTGTCTAAATGCATGAGATGACAAACATAAAAACTGATCATAGCACACAGGTAAATAGCCAATGGGTAGTTCAGAACAAAGTATTAATAATAGATACATAAAATAGGAAGTGGCAGGATTTTTTCTGGTTGCTTAATAAAAGCTATTTTATTATGCATGTTTTAGCTTTAAGGAAAATACAAGTGAGCAGTTAAAATGCATTCCCTAGACTTATAAGGTACTTATGTATTACATTATATGATTAAACAAATACAAATAATTAAGAATTTAAGGAGCCATATAGAATTTTTACCGGGAGCACAATTATGAAATGATACATGCACATACACTAGGGAAAAGAATCATGATGTAAACACGTGATTGCAGTAGAAACTTTCTATGACTGGGGCATATTTTCCTTTTCTTTGTTATATGTAAGCACATACACATGCATATATCCATATTTTAATCCAGACAAAGTCTTTTAACATGCTTACATTGAAATATATGCACCACTGAAATTTGGTCTTCACTAATACTCTTTTTAGATATACTTCCATAAGACTAACATTTACACAACTAGGGAAACAATAGAGAAACTGAAAGGGTAGAAACCTATTCACTTCCTGCTGAGGTAGAAAGTAGTAGGCGAAATGTCTGCAGATGCAGGTGTAGTCCCTCAGGAGAGGAGCAGGCACAGTGGAGGTGGAGTTCCCTAGATGACTGTGATCCCCTGAGGCAGAGTTGTCTCTCTGGCACTTGTCACAGGACAGCAAGTATCTCCATTTATAACCCAAATCTCTAGTTGTTTCACTTTCTCTGTCTCTGTTGCTTATCAGCACTCTGCATTTAACTTTTTTTTTTTTTTAATCCCAAGCATCCATTAAAATATACTCTGAACCACAGGTTCATGTCAACAAAATCAGCCTGGGTCTAGTAAACACCAGAGAGCAGATTTGAGATATTTATTGTACTCAGCAACAAGTATCTTATAGGGGAAAACATTGAAGTTTTAGCAAACCTCATTCTGAATGTGTGGCTTTCTACAAGTCACAACATTTCTAGTGAACACCACCACAATCATTTGTTGATTATTTTTTACTAGAAAAAGTGCTAACTATTGACATGCTCATTTCATTCCAGCCACAACCCTATTGGGGTAGGTAACATTTTCACTTCCAGTTTTATATAAGATGAAAATGAGTTGAAAGGTTAAAAAATAATCTTCCCAGGACGACATAGTAATTAAGTAGCAAAATTTAAATTCCAACCTTCTTATGCCTGCCTGATAGGAAAGTCAGTGCCCTTACCCACCATGCTCACTGAGGTACAATATTAAGCATATCAAAGTCACTGGGTTATAAGATGCAAATGGAAAATCACATCAAGATGACTGTAAAATATTAATTACTCGATAAATGGCCATTTGTTTATTATTCTCTCTCATGTTCCTGATATTCTTGGTAATATGTTTTGCATACCAAGCATCCCAATTATTTGGTGAAGGTTTGCATATACCCTCTTGTCCTAATGACATAACAGTCAGTAGAAAAACATGGGGCCAAGGAAGCAGTGGATGGGGTGACATGGATAACTATAAGCAAGGTCAAAACATTCTACAGACTTGTCAGAATTTTTGACAAACCACTGATTTTTGGAACCTATCTACAAAAACTGCCCTGAAGCTTGGACTAGCCTAATGACTGTTTTTCTGAAATCTACACATGAGGTCACATAACAGAGCGATTTAGGCTCAAATATAAATGAATTATTTCAGCCACAAATATGACACTCAGATTAAACACTAGTCAAAAGCTGAACAAAACAAAATAAGAAATGGGAGATAAACATTGTGAAGTTATTATTTTTTCTCTCAGGATTCAATCATCTTTATTTTTGTAATAGAAAATTTCCTACTCAGCCTCCAATGGTAAAATCAGTTTAGACACTATCTCTAAAATATACATTTCTTGCTATAACACTGCAGTGACATGTTGATGTAGTTTGAAGCACTTAAAGACACCTTTAAAAAGTACCTGTGAAAGTACAAAGAGTCAATGTGTATTTGTATTTGTAATTATTTTTGTGTAAATCACAGAGCTTTAAGGAGTGTTTCGTCCCTTGCTCTACATATATAGAAGTGTTTCCAACAGATACCCTTTTTCTTTTGTGTGAGAATTGAGAACTGATTTCAGTCTCTGTGACAGACACCACTCCCCGCCCCCCAAAAATTAAAATGTGCAGAATCAAAGCACAAGGATTCAGGCATTGTGGATGGTGATTTGTACCTGGAAGCATTCTGTAGGTTTACTAGCGATACTGCAGTGAAATGTAACTTTTTTTTTATAATATATTTAAAGTGTGTCTGTATTAGACTTCTGTAATATTCTTGAGAACGAACTGTGTTTTATAAATTTTTGTATTCCCAATTTAAGGTTTACCCCTTTCAGTATCACTGTCCTTTGTATGTGCTATTCTATGCCATCTGTCTGTTTTCCCCACATTCATAAAGGATATGGGTTACTGGCTCTCAGTAATCAAGGCCAGTGACTGGCTTGCATCATGAGATTAACAGTAAAGAGTGTGACTTCTGCAGTCTATCTGGGTTCAATTTCTGGTCTCACTCTGAGGGCTGGATTGCATCCTACTCAAATTTATATGTTGAATCCTTAACTCTCAATGTGACTACATTTGGAGATAGGGCTTTTAGGAGGTAATTAAGGTTAAATGATGTAATAAGGGTGGGTTCTAAACCAATACGGTAGGTGGCCTTATCAGGAGGGGAAGAAAGGGAGGTATCTCTTTCCCTCCCTCCACTCAGGAAAGACCGTGTGAGCACAATGAGAAGAGGCCCATCTGTAAGCCAAGAAAAGAGGCCTCACCAGCGTCTGGCCATAGTAGCACCCCAATCTCAGACTTGCAGTCTCCAGAACTGGGAGGAAATAACTTTCTGTTGTTTAAGTCACTCAGTCTATGGCATTTTGTTATGACAGCCTGAACAGACTCACCCACCATGGTATTGTTAGGAAAAGTAGTCAATATCTGTGTACTATAGTTTTTCACCTAAAATTAAGAATAAGATAGTTCCTTCCACATAAGATAGTTGTGAAAATAAAATAGAATAATACATGTTAAACACTTAGAGGAATTTTGTTTTTCAGTCAACATGCAACTCATGTTACAGTGATTTTTCGGATCTGTATCTCTAGCTAATAACTCTTCTCTGAGCTGTAATTTCATATTTTTGGCTTCCCAAAGTTATCCTCCTCCAAAAAATTATAAGTATGTCAACCTTAACTTTAACCAAACCAAACTTTTTTTTTTTTCTTAAGCTCTACCAAAAAAATCCCTCATTCTTCCTTTACCTACCTTTCTCTTTTCAATTAATAGGATCAGCTGTCATCATAGCTGTTTTGGCAAAAATATTAGAGACAACCTTCGACTCTTTATTTTTTCCAATTGTTTAAAGCGACTGTTCAAGGTATACAGTCATACACCTGTATTTTTCTATCCTATAGATATTGCTCTAGAGGAGGCCCTCATCATCCTTCTCCTGTCCTGTTATAGAAAGCCTCTTAATTGCTTGTTGCTCTATAGCCCCATGACTCCACTTTCACATCTCCACTTTTAGTTTTTTTCTTTTTCTGAAACTTCAATCCAGGATTTAGAATATCAAATAGCTAGTCATCAATGATGCAAGTGATTTTCAACTTGCCAAATTTAAGAACACAACAAAGTTACAACACTTTTAACAAGCTGAAATTTAAGATTGCCAAAAAACCTGTCCCCAGAATCCAAGGGAAAAATTACTAAGTATAAGGTTGAAGAAGCTGAAATAGCTTCCAGCCCCTGACAAAAAATGATAGGAAGACACATTCTCCTTCCTCCATTATCTGCCCCTGAATCAGAGTCCTTGGCTCTGTGCTAAGCAGAAAACTATTCTTAGAATGGTACTCAGAAGCTCCAGTAAAAAAGCTTCATCCTATCTCAGAGAGACTTCACATAATACAGGAATTAAAAGATCAAATTGAATTGACCCTCATGGCTCTTATCTTCCAATAAGTCCTGGATTCAGGTCAATAGCTTTGGCAAGAACTGAAAAAGTGACCATCCATTCATTTCTTGTTCAATTGCCAAAGCACACTAATGTACACAGCTAAACTGTTCCATTTTACGTGCTACTTGGAACTTATTTTCCCAAGTGACAGAAAAGATCTACTTTTCTATTTTCTTGAAGAGATGTAACTTATGCCTTATTTCCATGTTAAATTACCTAAACAGACATTATTATTGGTGGGAATGCTTTTCACTTTCATTTGTAGTATGCAAATATTGGGGTTACAAATAGCTCAAGTAAAAAAAATCCAAATTTGAGAGAAATTCTTTTCAGATATATGTTCTGATACATGAGCAAAATGTGTGCAAAAACAGGTAAGTTTTGCTTTTCTTCCACTACCCAAAGAAATAATTATCCAGTAGGGGTTGAAATAGCATGCAAAATTTTGAAACAAACAGAATGGGTGAAATAATACAAGTACTGGATTTATATTTATTTTAGATGCAAATGTGCAATGAGGAAAGCAGAAAGAACTAGATTTGGATTTACAGAGACAGAGATTGAAAAAAGCTTGTGATGTAGACAAGTGTTTTTCATTAATTTATCCATGCATTCATTTGTGCATTCATTTAATACTGTCTGCTCAGTGTTAGAAACAGAAATTAAAGGAATCAGATAGAAAGCCAGACCTCAGGAATTTAAAGGGTGATAAGATACATACATGAGAAAATCATCTAGGATGGAAAATTAAGAATGCTGTACTAAAAACAGATCATGATTTTTAGGAACTCAGAAAAAGAATAGTTATGATGCTTTACCAGCCCAAGTATAGTGACTTCAAGGTATCTTTGATAATTTTCATTTAATAAAGTTTTCTGAAGGTCAAATAAATATTTTATAATATTGTGGGAATAGAAAATAAGCCTGTATCAAGTCCCATCAAACAGTACCTTGAATATTATTTTCTTCTGCAATATAGGAATATCACATGTAATGCCCTGTTACCAACATGGATGACTACTGTATTTGCAATGCTTCATAACCCCTGAAGGAGTGTGTTGGTTCAATGTTACACTGCTTATCCTGCTTTACTTCCTCCTTCAATTCATTCGCTCATTGTACCTTTAACATCCTCTCTGGGAAAAGACTGCAAAGATTTAGATATTGACAGGCAGTCCATTAGTTTTAGGGTCCTTAGGAGAGCTGTTGGTTTGAATGTTGTTCCTCTCCTGGCTTGAAAATTGCATTGTTACCAATACCCTCATTCACATCAAATAGGCCAGTTAATATAAGGGAAGGGGAGATTCACTTCAGAATTAAGTGACACACACTGGATGTTACTGTTATTTGTTGCATTGTCTTGTCTCAATTTTTAATACCAATTTTGTGTTGTCTTATGTTCCAACAATATACAAAACTAAGTTAAAACCCTTCCATATACATTGGTCTTCCTTTCTTTGTCAAGTAAAAATACAGTTTGAGAGAGTGTGTAGTGTGGATATTACTTAATGCATATATCTTGTAATTTAAAATTTGCAAGCCAATAGCATTTTCTAGAATCCACTAAGCCAAACAGTAGCAGCTATAGTCCAGGACAAAGTACATGTGAGAAAAATAGAAAGGAACTACCTATGGTGGGGTGACAGAAAGGATCTAACAATACATCCAAGAGAAGCCAATTTTAATTGTTCAAATATTTCCCAGTTAATGAATGAGTGGTGAGTCTCTGATTTACTGGATCTCTCATTATTAAGCAGGACATACACATGCATATCCAGAGAGATGAAACAAACACACAGAACAGGTACTGAGGAAAATGTACATGAAAATGGCTTTACATATATAGACTCTTCATATCAGAAGTTTTGTCTCAATTTCTGTTGCCTGATAAATCATAATATACTACTCAACAGGATATGCTGAAATTCTCCCTTCTATTGTCTCCTTACTTTAATATACCCATAAGCCTAATCTTAACCAAAAGGCTAAAATTAAATTCTTTCAGCAAGACAAACAGCTGATGCCACTCATTGACTATTTCCTATATACAAGAAGTTGTGCATATAGGACTTTGCATACAGGACTTTCATTCTTCATAGCAATCCTACAGGCCAGTACACATGATAAAACAGAGAATTCAAGTGCCTTGGCCAAAATCATAAAAGATTAAAATCGCATCTTTCTGATGCTAAAGCTTAAGCTTTTTATCAGGCCATGTTACCTATTAGCATTTAAACAGTTAATTAACATTGCTTCAAAACAAATAATTCATTATACTGGATGATTCTAATTTAATAAGCTTATACTAGGATCCTATTAAGACTATATTATAGATATAACCTATAAATTAAACAGTCACTGTCCTTCAAGAACCCACAACTCAGTATGTGAACAAAAAAGAAACTAAATTTCATTTAATCCATTAAATAAATAAGATACATAACTAGATGGATAGAAGGATGGATAGATATGTGATAAAGTACGTTTAGTAAAACCTTTTTGTAGTTAGGTGGTAGGTATTGAGAAATTTTCGGTAAAGATCTTTCTGAATTATATAGTACCTAAGCCAGAAAGACATTATTAATAAGACAAATGAATAACAGAACTTGCCTAATATTTACATTCAGGGACTAGGATAACATATATAGAAATGGATCTTGATAGTATGGTACTAGTTAGGCGGTAGAACATAATGGTGCCTGGGGAGAATTTATTGACATGAGTTTTTTACAGTTGATATGGGACTTAATGCCCTGACAAGGATACCTGGAGCCAGTTCTAACAGTTTTCTAAAATCACTTGTTTAAGCGTGGACATCATGATTTATAGTAAATTAGGTGGAAACGTTCAAATCTATGTGGAATATTATTTAGGAAATGTCACAAGGCTTAAGGAGAATAAATGTTAGAATAGATTGATTATATAAGATCTGAGAAGCCACTACTTGGCAATGATTCTCAGAAAGTCCCAGAGGTTATTCTTTAAGCCAAGAAGAAAATAGTAAAAGGAGAGATGTTAGCAAATTTAAGATTGGAGGTGGCTGTGCTTTGTAGGCAGAGTTTGATGAGAAAGATGCTGCCATGGGATTGGATTTCCCACTATCAGTGGAAATGGGAGGATCCTCAAATTGAATAAATTAGGAATAAGAAATTGGGGGTAGCTAGGTGAACAAAATTAGCATGATGATCAAGAACTAGGATGGTCATCTGGCAACCTTGCCTTGCAGGAATCAGGTGATGAATAATCATGATGTTCTTAGAGGCAAGACTGAAGAGCCTCTTAGGGTGTTGCTTGACTGATGTAACTTAAAAAAAAAATCAAGATCTGTCAAGCAAAAGATTCATATCAGCCACTACAATGAAGTATCATGCTCCCCTACCCAGGTTCCATGTCAGAGTCAGTTCACAGACCCGAGCACATTGACTGAAAGAGAAACCAGACTAGGGCCCCTTGATGAAGGTCCTTGCAAATGCACCACTTTTACCTTAAGTATATATTCCCAATTCTTTCCAAAATGAACCTGTATAAATGTGTGCTGGATAAAGTGGCATAAGCAGACTTTTTAAGAAATGATAGATGAATTGAGTTGACTGGCACTGATACTAGCAGACCTGACATGCTATCTTATCCCTGTAATGAAATAAGAGATATGTTCAAATTGCATCTTAACGAGACATTTGATGCATCCATAGGAACTCCTTATTTCCATGTTCCTGAGTATATAACTGGGGTAGATATGTTTAGTAGCTGGCAGAAAACTCCTATTGGTTTCCAGAGCTATGGGAAAAGGACCTTTCTGATTTGGAAGACTGCCAATTTCAAGTGAGGCTTAGAGTAAGAGAGGTCTATGGATGAAGCCTCCTAGACTTTAAGACATAAGATTCAGTAGTGCCAGAGAGGACAATGATACCATGTGGAATTTCTAGGAGGCCCCAGTAATAGAATCACAATTTAGACCAGTAATGTCCTTGAAAAAAATCATGCCATCTACAGTAGAAAACTACCTTGCTTGGAAAAAAAAAAAATGTTTAGGTATGCAAGTGAATGTACTAGAGACAGAGCACCTGACTGCAGGGACCAAGTGATACTGTTATCAGAGGCGCCCATCATGAGCTGGGTATTACTAGATCTCTCATATCAAAGGGTCAGGTAGCAATCCATTCCATCCATTCAGGAACCTGTTCAAGGAAGTTCGGAAGGCATGGATAAATTACATATACAGACTGCTCAGAATTCCATATCACCTTACCTTTGTTGCTCTAAAGTCCCTTGCTAAGTCCATAGCTTAGAACTAATGAGTGTTTATTTATTTCCAACTAACAGGAGGAAAGAACTCCAGGACTGTTTTCCAGATAAGTTGATTCTGATTATTGTCATGCTGTAAGTCTGTTATTACTCAAAAGTGGCAATAACCTAGCAGAATCACTGTAACCCACTAAGGGAAAATTAGAAACCAGCCAACAAGCTGACTGAGAGTGAGAGAAATCTGTAATTGGAAACCCTAATATAGGTGAATCATCTTTGTAGTCAGGACCAGCAGCAGCAGTAGTGACTCCATCTTGTTTCACTAAGTCACCTGTATTAAATCTTTACAAAGATTGCATGTGGCCATTATCTTAAAGGGAATATGTACCTCCTCCTTCAGATGAAAAGTAAGGGCATCTTGATTTGATAGGGTGAAGACCATTGTTCAAAGAAAATAATTTTTAAAAATCATGCTTATCAGGCAAAACCCTAAGACCATTTATCAATCATACATATTGTATGATGGGTGCCAGCTATAATGGGAGGACATAATACAGGTCTAAGTGGTACAAAGTATGCAAGATGTATACTTCTTCGGCTGACTTCAAATTATCTCATTCTCACCTGACACCAGGGCCTTGTTTTCATCGTTTTATGTTTTGCTAGGTGGGTCTAGTTGACTTCAGGTGGCCATAAGCCAGTGGTCTCACACTCTACCAAGTTATTCTCACCTATCACCCCAGGGCTTTCCTCAGGACAGAATTTACTGAGTAATTGCAGGACATACTTTTCACTCATGCATATGAAATCAATGCCTGTAAGGGAGTTCACTCACAGTAGAATACAGGAGTGTGCAGATACATTTTTTTCTCTATTCCTTTTTTCAGTTCAGGCATCCCCCAACCCTGGGCCACAGACTGGTACCAGTCTCGGAACTGGGCCATAGAGCAGGAGCTGAGAGGCTGATGAGTAGCATTACCACCTGAGCTCTGTCTCCTGTCAGATCAGCGGTGGAATTAGATTCTCATAAGAGCAGAAACCCTATTGTGAACTGTGCATGCGAGGGATCTAGGTTGTGCACTCCGTATGAGAATCTAATGCCTGATGATCCGAGTGGGAAGAGTTTCATCCTGAAGCCATCTCCCTGCCCCCCTCCTTTTTGGGAAAACTGTCTTCCATGAAAGTGCCAAAAAGGTTGGGGACCACTATTTTAGTGGATAGCCCTGAGATGTAGACTAAAAACTTCCATATGATTAAGCAATCCATTGCCCTGGATATCAACCTCGTATTTGCGCTTCCTCCTGCCCCATGTAACTCTTCTATTCCTTCACTGGGACTGTGTTCCTCAACAAGATATTAGCAAATATGCTTTTATTTCAAGCTCTGTTTTCTAGAAATCTGAGCTAGAGGAAACAAGAGTGAATGGAAAGTGTCACAGAGACTAGAATTTTAAAGCACTAAATTACAAAGCTACTTGCTAGTCTTCCCAGTGGCTTTGGTGGCGTAGCCCATACAAAAGTTACCATGGATGATACGGTTTGGCCCTGTGCCCCCACCCAAATCTCATGTTCAATTGTGATCCCCAGTGTTGGAGGAGGGGCCCAGTGGGAGGTGATTGAATCATGGGGGTGGACTTCCTCCTTGCTGTTCTCACGATAGTGAGTGAGTTTCCACAAGAACTGGTTGTTTAAAAGTGTGTAGCCCTTCCTCTTTTCCTATGTCTTCCTCCTGCTCCAGATATGTGGGATGTGCCTGCTTTCCCTTTGCCTTCTGTTATTATTGTAAATTTCCTAAGGCCTCCGCAGCCATGCTTCCTGTACAACCTGTGGAACTATGAGACAATTAAACTTCTTTTTAAATAAATTACCCATTCTCAGGTAGTGTTTTATAGCAATGTGAGAACAGACTAATACAATGGCTATTGCCTGGCCTCTTCAGCCCAAACGTCACACTCCATGCCAGTGGTACTAAAAGTTGGGTTCCTCAGTCAGCAGCATCAATATCTCTTGGGAACTTGCTAAAAATGAAAATCTTCAGGCCTCACTTCAGATCTACTAAATCAGGCACTCAGAGAGAGAGAGAGAGAGAGAGAGAGAGAGAGAGAGAGAGAGAGAGAGAGATTTTTGACATCTCCTACAGGCAATTCCAATATATGCCAAGGTTTGAGAAACACTATTTCAAGCATTGGGTTAACTGCTCTTGCTCCTCCATGGAAGTCAGAGTGGTGGGAAGAGGTCATAAATTTAGCTACTCCCATGCTGCACATCTGCAATCAGCTCCAAGCCCTCAGGTTCTATTAATTATGAGCACTCACTCCTGTTATCAGAAACTGCACACTCCTGGAAGCAAACAGTGATTTTTTATTTTCAAACATGAAAAGGGAATATTTTATCATAATAATTAAGATTCCCTTTAAATACTAGTTTCAATTTTTTTCATTTAATGAATGATATTGAATTTAGTCAAAAGCTGTTTGTTTTATTAATATTATTCTAAATTTCCTCTTTAATCTCCTAATATGGTGAATCACAATAATTGATAGTCTAATGTGAAACAAACATACAAACTTTGCTTTCCTATAATAAAGCCAAATTGGTTACAACCAATGACAGTGACATGATAGAGGAATGGAGGATGGCATAAAAAGGAAGACATCAAAAGATCATCTTGAGATATCAAGATGAGATTTAAAAACATGAAAGACCAAGAGAACTGAAAAGCCCAGAGGTTGTGGTCAGCAAGAAACATTTTAAAATGTTAGGTTTCAGTTGAGCTGTTCTAAGTGTTGACAAAGTCTAGCTGTAGTCATACTTCTGATGATTGGAAGACATTTGGGAAGAGAAGGTTGTGGAGGTATAGAGCAAAATCCCTTAGACCAGTGTTAGTAGCTGATAAAGAACATAGCCAGTAACTCTAAGTGATTGGAGAAAAGGGAAGTGATATCATAATTGGGGAGTTAGATGAGAAATATATGAAGTTAGAAGTTTGGTTGGGAGAGAAAATACAGTAGAAATGAGACAAAGGGTGAAGGATTATAATGAGGCTTGCTGTGGAGATGTACGGAGTGAAACACTGCAGAGGTTTCCCACTCCTTGTTTACAAAATCTCATTCTGCCTTTATTTTTGATGCCTAATTTATTCTCTATTGCTCATAGAACCTACATGGCTTCTGTGGCCTCTTTAAGATAGAAATATTGGCCGGGCGCGGTGGCTCAAGCCTGTAATCCCAGCACTTTGGGAGGCCGAGACGGGCGGATCACGAGGTCAGGAGATCGAGACCATCCTGGCTAACACGGTGAAACCCCGTCTCTACTAAAAAATACAAAAAACTAGCCGGGCGCGGTGGCGGGCGCCTGTGGTCCCAACTACTCGGGAGGCTGAGGCAGGAGAATGGTGTGAACCCGGGAGGCGGAGCTTGCAGTGAGCTGAGATCCGGCCACTGCACTCCAGCCTGGGCAGCAGAGCGAGACTCCGTCTCAAAAAAAAAAAAAAAAAAAAAAAGATAGAAATATTGACATGACGACAGTGAAGAAAATCAATGATCAGTTACCTGATACTCTTGTATGGCTATTACCGACATAGGAACAGTGAACTAAATTGCTTTACAGTCTCAGATCTTCAGTTCTCTTTGCACTAGTATCTATTTTCATGTGACTTGGTGATTTGGGCATTAGGTTTAGGGTTTAGTGTTTAAGTGGCTTTAGTGTTTTCTTGTCATATGAGTCACTGCCATCACAGAGAGAAGGGTATACCCAGAATAGAGCACTGGTGCCAAAAGGAAAACAAGAGATACATGGAGCAGAGTTGCCACAGCTGAAAGTCACCAGCCACACTCAGTCTAGGGCAGACCCCAGTCCGCCTGCAAATGCATGATGGAACCAAATTGAGATCAATAGAGTCCAGTTTTGATTACAGATCCCCAGGCAATGCGTAGGTAAGTAAGTTATAATAACACATGATTGTCCTTTTAAGCTACAGAGCTTTTGATTGCTCTGTGATATAAAAATAACTAACTGATACAGATAGCATGTGAATAAATCTATACATGGTGAAACATATGTTCCCAAAAAGAAACAATTTTGTCTAACTTGGGTTTTGATATAACCAGCAGTGGTGGTGGGAGATGAGGCTGTAGAGATATGTTATTATCCATTGATTGAATATATCAATATGTATCTATGGACATTATCATCAAAAAGATTTTTGATCTAATTGCCAAACCAGATCAGGCAAAAGAAAAATCAGAGAGAAAGGATTTGCTGCTTAGCCCATCCTTATCTCCAATAACTTCTCTTTAATCTAGTTTCTAGAAGAGTTTATCTTTCCAATTTAGCAATTAATGTGTGCCAGCATGCCTGTTCTATCCCAAGGCCATTATCATTAGTCAATGAGGCACTCATCTCTGCTGAGTCAAGAAGTCTTCCCAACAGAAGTCTCTTAATTTTCTCTCCTTGAGATCATCTTTCCTCTATCTCAGAGTTCCAAATTCTACCCATCAATGATGAGCTCACATGTTATCTTCTCCATAGAGCCCTCCATGATTTGTTTTCCAAGATATACTATTTCTTTCTTTTAATCGGGTATACTGTTTCATTTATCAGTTTTTGAAATATCTCATGGCATTTACTTTACCTTTATTTCCCATACTAACCCTAGGCCTCTTGAAGTTAGAGAGCCTATCTTAAGTTTGTTTGTTTTTTGAAACTCCTGCAGCACCTAGATTAGCACTTTGAATGTATTAGATAACCAATAAATGTCTGTTGAAAGCATAAATTACAAACTTGAAAATTTTTCTTAACTCTTGCAACTGTTTCTTAATTCTTGCTTTTGGCAAGAAAAGTTTAAGAGACTTTTTGAATGGTATGCAAATATGTGATTCTGCCTATTTTAGATGTTTTCTAACTGGTGACTAATTAATTTCTCTTTTAAAATGTACCTGACAAGAATATAAAAAGGGAAGAAAAAGCATGGGGAAATTCCCTACTTTCAGCAAGTGAAAAGTGGATACTAAAATTTGCAGGCAGATAGTCCTCTTCCACATTGGTCCAAGAAACTGAAGGAGATGATTTCCCCTCCAAATTTTGGGATCCATCTTCTTTTTATTTAGGGCTGTAGAGATGCATTAGCTCTAGAATCCTGAATGTGAGTCTTCTATGAATTTGATTATTCTTATTTGTTCAGCTCCTAATAAAGGAACCATTAACCTCTCCTCTTTCTGACTAACTCAGACTATTTTTGTGAGTCATTAAAAAAAGAGAAAATTCAACACTTATAATTCTAACACACAGATCATTTTGCTCCAATAAATTAGATAGGGAGCCTGAACTACTGAGTAATAATTTTATTATTGAATACCTCATTTATGCAAAAAACAAGAATTAATCTTACATTGAAGGAAGGGAGAAAGGAAGAAAGGGAGGAACAGAGGGCGGGAGGGAGGAAAGAAGGAAGGAAGGAAGGAAAGAAGGAAGGAAGGAAGGAAGGAATGAAAGAAGGTAGGGAGGGAAGGAAGGAGGATGGAAGGAAATGGTTCCTGTTGATGAGTGCTTTATTTATTTGAATGAGCCTTGACTTGAAACCTTAAAACAATTGTATTTGATTTTGAAATTCCTTCAGATATTTCTAATAATTCATTAAGTATCTTAGTTCCTTATAGTCAAGTCGACCCTAACAATAAACGTGGGTCTAAATGAAAATGTCTATGATAAGAATAGTGTTTCACTGTGAAAGTACCACCCGTCTTCCCTGACTATATACATACACCCACTTGATATAGCTTTCTCCTGTGACTTTTCAGGAATGTAATTTGTATTATATAAGTTTATAATTTCTAATATATAATAATTTCACATTAATAAGGTGTTCTATAGAGTAGGTTAGGAATATTAACTGAATATTAAATTCATATAAACTCTTTTATTGTTGTTATTTTTTGTTGTTGCTTTTTTAAGACAGGGTCTCACTCTGTCACCCAGGCTAGAGTGCAGTGGGGCTATCATAGCTCACTGCAGCCTAGATTTCCCAGGCTCAAGTAATTCTCCCACCTAAGCCTCCTGAGTAGCTGGGACTTCAGGTGCACACCATCATGTCTGGCTAATTTTCTTGATTTTGTTTTGTTAGTAAAAATAAAGTTTCATTATGTTGCCCAGGTTGATCTTGAACTCGTGAACTCAAGCAATCCTCATGCTTCAGCTTCCCAAAGTTCTGGGATTACAAGAATGAGCTACTGCACCCAGCCCTCATTGTTGTTGTTATTTTAACAAATAATATTTAAGTTTATAAAGAAAGCAATGAATTTTCCCTTGGGGATACCTCATAAACTCAAAGTGTGCTTCATCAAATATTTAAGTTTCTCTTTGTGTCACTTTTTTTAAACTGCCTGGATTACCACATTATTGAGCAAACTATCAAAACATTAACCAAACTTTTCCTAGTTTTAAAATCATACAGTTCTCTAAGATGTCCCACAGGAATGATAGATTTGAAGCCTGGTTTAGGCTGAAATATTCACCTTGGACATTTTCTCTTATTTAAATTTCAACATGACATCTTAATTGTCTTGAGCATTTTCAATTTCAGATACTAACAATTTTATGTAAAGAATGATGTATCATTTATATACACTGAAGAATCTAATACTCTAACTTCTTTCCATATGCAGGAGAACAGCTGGTAGATTATAGAAAAGAGAGAAATATTTTTGACGTAGTACTGAAACAGTTGGAGAGTTCACATAAGAAAGTGAAGACAAACTGTAGCTTTTGAAATATCCACCAGAGAGTCCTGTTCTGGAAAGGAATGCTAGAGTAACTCTTACAAACTAAACATTTCCTACTAAGATCTTTGAATCCAAAGAAATCCTTATTTTTCCTCCCCACAAAAATCTTTGTAGTACTATGTTTACATTTCAGAATATTAGTCAAAACTGTTGCCCATCTCTCTAATGTAAGAACCAGGCTATGAAAAAAGGATTTAGTATATTGTGTAGGGTAACAAGAATGCCTTTACCACTGAAATAACCAAGACCAGAGTTCTCAATGGTGACATGATATATTGCAAAGAGTTTGACCAATGCCAACATAGTTTGTCTGAGGCCAGCGGGCAAGGATGTTGTTTGCCCGAGACTGCTGAAACATGTCGGGATGGAAGGCATGATACTTTGCCAACAGTTATATGGTTCCTTAGACAGATATTCACAAAGTAGTCTGTTTCTATCAGAACTGAACCAATGGAAGAAAGAAAGCGGTTTACGAATGACCTAAAGTCAGATGTGTATCTTCACTCACCCTCTCCCTGTCTTCAGCAACTCCCTTGTCTGATGCAACTTTTCGTCCGTTGCCTGTCTCCAGGTTTCTTTCTTTCACATTATTTCTGTTTATTTTCTAAGACATTTCTCAATTCTTATTTTAATCCCTGCCTCTTTTCTACTCATATTGATTCAAAATTTCTGATGTTTTTCTAGCATGACTTTTATTATTTTCCTTTTTTAGTGCTGTCACATATTGGTTTGTAACTTTTTTCTCTTGCAACATCACCTTTTTCCACTACCCCAGTAAAACAAGTGAGCTATCTGCACGTGCAGTTTGTGGCTCTGGTGGTGATGAGGTGTGACTACAACTTGTATACATGAAAAATTTTGCAAATTTGCTTTTTTTTCAATAAAATGGAAGAATATCTGCAAGTGATACCTAACTCGGAATAGTGTATTTATTAGCAATAGTATGGCAATGTGAATGATTTTTTCCTAAGAGTGCAAAAATTCTAAATCATGCTCAAAAAAGCAAAGGTTCACTTTGTTGTTGTTTATTTTTTACCATGTCGTGATTTTGTTTTACTTTTTAAATCATCTTTATTAAGGTAAAGCTTACATATGATACGATTCACTAAACTTACTCCAACTCAGTCTTTTTAACAGCACGATTGAAGTAAAATTGAGATCCAGTTAGTTGTACATATTTAAAATATATATCTGAATAAGTATATACCTCTGAACCCATTACCACAATCAAGATAATAAATATGTAAATTGCCACCAAAAGTTTCTTCATCTCTTTTATAATCACAACTCCAGACTTCCTCCCTTTCCCAGTGACCTTCCAATATGATTTCTATCACTATAGATAGGTTTGTACTTCTAAAAGTTAAAATAGATGAAATAATATAATATTTAGTCTTATTTTATCTGGCTTCTTTCACAGTGTAATTGCTTTGAGATTTATCCACATAGTATCATGAATCAATAGTTCATTTCTTTTAATTGCCAGGAGTATCTCATTGTATGAATATATCATCATCTGTTCATACATTCACCCGGATGCACTTGTGGGCTCTTTTAAGGTTTTGAATATTACAGATAAAGCTACTATACCATTTTTTAAAAAAGAAAATTTATGGGTCTGAGGAAATGATTGGTTTTTTTGTTTGTTTGTTTTTGTTTTTGTTTTTTTAGATTGGAATTCATTTTATTAGCACTCATGAAAATTTTAAGGGAAGTCATGTTTTAAGCTCTCTAGGGAAGATATTTTAAAGTACCTTATCCAAACTACAACAGTTTACATGCAGACAAATTTTTTTTTTTTAGGAAATGAATATGATGAGCACTTATGTACTACCTAATTAAGTACAGTAGAAGTACAGCTGTAGGAATAAAATAAAACCATTATGTAACAGATTAGCAATATGATAAAACTCAACAGTGCACTGCTGGCTTCCCATCCTGTCTTTTTAAATTTTGTTTTGTTTTGTTTTTGTTCTTTTGACATGGAGTTTCATCCAGGCTGGAGAGGAATGGTACAATCTCGGTTCACTGTAGCCTTCGCCTCCCTGGTTCAAGCGATTCTCCTGCCTCAGCCTCCCGACTAGCTTAGATTACAGGTGCATGCCACCACACCTGGCTAATTTTTGTATTTTTAGTAGAGATGGGGTTTCACCATGTTGGCCAGGCTAGTCTCAAACTCCTGGCCTCAGGTGATCCACCCACCTTGGCCTCCCAAAGCGCTGGGATTACAGGCATAAGCCACTGCGTCTGGCCTGTTTTTGTTTTGAGGGTCCCTGTCTAAGAGTAAATGATTCATTGGAGGTTAAAAAGAAGTGACTAATACGGTAGTTTAGGGAAAGAAGGAGAATCAATCTTCTTTGTTGGCTCTAGAAGAGGAATATCAGAGAATGAAGTAAAATTTGAAAACTAGCACTTGCCTCTTTAGAAAAAAAAAGAAAGAAAGAAATGCTTAATTTTGTTGAGGATGTAAATTAGTAAAAACCTCTATGGAAACTAGAATGAAGATTTCTCAAAAAACTAAAAACTACCATTTAATCCAGTAGATACTCCCTACTGGGTATCTGCCCAAAGGAAAAGAAAACATTATTGCAAAAAGATACCTGCACTTGTATATTAATCACAGCATTATTCATAATAGCAAAGATATGGAATCAACCTATATATACATACCACATTTTCTTTATCCAATTATTCATTGGTATATATACATATATATGTGTGTATATATACACATTTTCATATATATAAAATGTACACAAATATATATACACTTAAATACTATTCAGCCCTAATAAAGAATGAAATTGTGTACTTTGCTGCCACAAAGTTAGAACTGGAAGCCATTATATCAAGTACAATAACTCAGAAACAGTCAAATATCACATCTTTTCACTCATAAGTGGGAGCTAAATAATGTGAACACGTGAAAATAAAGTGTGGAATAATAGACATTGGAGACCTGGAAGAATGGGAGGGTGGGAGGGAGTGAGGGAGAAGAAATTACTTAATGGGTACAATGTACATTATTTGGGTGATGGTTGCACTAGAAGCCCAGACTTCACCACTATGCAATATATCTATATAACAAAACTATACTTGAACTTCTTAAATTTATAGAAAAGTTATCTTTATACTAATTGAACAATGCCCCATTTTTTCAATTAGTACAAACACCAAAATCAAGGTAATAGACATATGCATCACCTCCAAAAGTCTCCTCTCTCTTTCCCTCTCTCTCTCTCGATATTAAGAACACTTAATATCTAGCTTCTTAAAGTTTTAAGTGAACACTAAGATATTGTTATCTATAGGTGCTATATTTTAGAGCAGACTTCTAGAACTTATTTATGTTTTATAACTAAAATTTAAAACTCTAGAAGTTTTCAGAAAAAGGAATGGCATTGGATATTTTAGTTTGTGCAGTGAGGTTTGAAGCTAACCTTACCTTGATCATAGATAAAAGAAGAAACCCTGAGAACCATCTGGATTTACACCAAATGGTGCCCACCACATTGTCACCTCTTTCATATGATAAAAGATTCTTATTGAGCAATTCTGTATGAGGCATTTAAGTGATGATCAGGGTCTGAAAAGATAGTTCCTAGTATCCATAAGGTCTGGATACATAATAGGACTTTGACACACATTTTTGAACAATGAATAGATTGATGGAAACATCCTAAAATTTACACCTTTTCAGTATACAGGGGCTTAAAAATCTCAAATTTATATATATATATATATAAACTTTGGTTCATAAGGGTGGCTTAGGCACTTTTTTGGCTTCTAATATTTCATGTTGGTGAAAATATGTTAGTAAGTAATCATTTTGAGCAACCTCTGACAAAAATGTGAAGCTTTGATTTTTCACTTTGATAAGATCAGAAGTGAGTACATGAGATGAATGTCTCTAGCCTCTCAGTAAGCAAAGATGCTTTACAAGTCATCACTCTTCACAACAGAAATGGAGGAGAAAGTCTTCACAAATTCACCATTTTTAGAAATGTTCTCTGAGGTGAAATTTATCTTAAAATGATTTGTAGAGCTTTTAGGTAATATCCTTATACATGATTTAACTTTTCACCGGGCAAAAGAATTTCAAGTAAACAAGATTTCACTGACTATCATCATCATTTATTAACCCATGAAAATCAGTGGTTTTTATTTTCTGAGAGTCTGGGCTTACATGTCTTCAGGCTGGTCTGGGAAGAATTAACATCCTTTAGAAGTATAGGATAACTATACTTCTTAAGTATAACATAACTAATATTTAACATCCTTTAGAAGTATCATCACTGTTAATTAACACTAACACTACTAGTACTAATCACAAACCTGTTTCATTATTACTAACACTACTAGTATTCTCTTTTTTCTTTTTTTAAATTTAATTTTATGTAATTTTAAGTTCCAGGATACATATGCAGGACATGCAGGTTTGTTTCATAGGTAAATGTGTGCCATGGTTATTTGCTGCACTTATCAACCCATCACCCAGGCATTAGCTACTTATCCTGATGCTCTCCCTCCCTCCATCCCACCCCCGATAGGCCCAGGTGTGTGTTGTTCCCCTTCCTGTGTCCATGTGTTCTCATTGTTCAGCTCCCATTTATAAATGAGAACATGTGTTGTTTGGTTTTCTGTTCCTGTGTTAGTTTGCTGACGATAATGGCTTCTCATACTTTTTAAAATCAACCTTTGACTCTTTGGTATCTATTCATCCAGTCTATAGATTAACTACCTCCTTTGTTGTCTTATTTTTCTGCCCCAGCCCACCTTCCAGGATTTTTGTATTCCTAGTATTTGAGGGTTGAGGAAAGGAAATTCACACACCAAATGGCATTATTAAAACTGTGGTACACAATCGCAACTATACATAAAAATCGGCACAAATACTAATCTTTGTATAACTATGCAGAAAAAGAATTCAAAGCTCTAGGAGAGAATATACCATTGTAGGTATGCATATGCGATTTCCTTTTTAATTAGAAATGAAACAGTATTACCAAAGCTTTTTGTCAATATATTTGTAATAGCATTTGTACCTCTTCTGGCCAAGTTTCTCAGGTTCATCTGCAGATTTATTTTATTAATGCTCTTTGGTTTGCATTAGTATAATCAATTAGGATACATCATTACATATATTATGGCTAAACACATGCAGAGAACCATACATGCTGTAGTTTTTATTTAATTTCTAATATAGGTTTTGTTCAATATGTTTTAATATGAAGAACCAGTTTTTTGTTGATAGATGTTCTTTGATATAATTATTGAGGTATTTGGTATTTTAATCAATATTGAGTTAAAGCTTACAATAAAAATAAAACACACACTGCCTTATGCACACACTGAAGGTTGAACCATGTGAAATTGCCAATATTCAACTGTTTTTGACCTAAAAAAAGATCAAATCATATGAAAGACCATAATATCCACTAAATGAAACAGTTTACTCGTGTAGACATAGATTAAGAGATCTACTTTGAAGAAAGCCAAGCATTTCTCAAACAGGGAGTGTGTTAATTAAAGTCTTCAAAAACTAATCTTAGAAAAAAGCCTTCTAATAATTTATTGAAATACCACAATGATACAATGTGCCTAAGGATAAAACAGAGGCAATTATAAGAATTAAAAAAAATGATATTGAAAAAAAATGTGCAGTTGACTTTAAAATCCTTGTGAGTATTCCTTGAGGATTGCTTTTAAAATCCTGCTCCATGGAAGCAACTGCTTATTAGTGGGCTCCGTCCCAGTTCAATGCTGAACTGAAAGGCAGCATCTCATTACTGTGCTCACTGGTAACTTTTCAAAACTTCCTTCTGAAGCCTTTTCCAAAAAGCATCATTAAAAATACAATACACAAATAAGTCATCTCATTTGTCCCCAAGTGTGGTATGTGCATGTGCAGTTCTGAATAAAGTACAGTATGATAGTACTTCAAAAAGCAAATGGAATAAACATAGGATCAATTGACCAATCTAAAATGTTCAGCTTCAGTTTAAAGAGATAAGAGAAAAACAAATACCTTTCTTTCCTTTAAGTAATTCATGTTCAGATTGTGATAATATGTACAGAGTAGTTGAAAATAGAATGAGGCGTTAAAACATCCATCAATAAATCCTCTTTTTTCTTTCTTTTCAAAGGCAATTTCTCATCCTTGATCTGGCTTTTTAAGTAGGTTGATTATAATAATTCCTATGTGTCCTTCTGGACTGCAGTGATGAGCCTGTGAATGTTTCCTCACAAAATTATGAAAAAAATAGGGAATTGGAAAGTAAATATGAAATAGGGGAAAAACACCCATACATACAGGGAAATGAGGATAAGGAGAAATGGCTAACCACATACACAAAACTAAATCCCTTCTCAGCTGGTGTGTTCAAAAACCATCCTTATAATTTGAAAATCAGTACAATATATGCTGATGAAAGAGCTTTGGGGGTTTGTGCTAAATGGCTACTGTGAATGTCAAAGATAATTTTGCTTACCACATGAAATGGAACACTTTTGAACTCTTGTGTGAATAATCTAGGCCAGTATGTCTCAGGATAGTCCTGTTCCCAGCTGAACACTATGGCAGGAGCATTGAGTTATTAGGAAAAAGGAAGTGATGAATTAAAAATAAAATCTGATTTTGGAAAGTAAGAGCTTAATGAGAAGTATTATAATGAAAAAAGAAAAAAAGAAAACAAATTATTTAATGAATTTTTATGGTTTTTCTAAATTTGAAAGTCTATCCTATAAACTTCTACCAGAAAGTAGAATTCAGTAAATATTTATGTGGTCATATTCTATTATAGGCATAGGTTCAGTTGGTAGTTTCTACTCTAAGGACCTCACCATCTAATGAGGAGACAGAGAAGTAAGCCAATCATAATATACTGTAATAAACATAAGGATATAAATATGAAAGTACTGGAGAGTATAAAATGGGGAAAATCAAAGCTGTTGAGAGAGTGAGTCAAGGCAGGCTCTTCGAGGTTGTCACATTTGGCAAGGTTGAAAATGAATTTGGAAATGCACACTGGAATTTACCAGAAGCAAAACATGATGGGAAAAGGCAAAAAAGAAAGTATGTTGAAAGCCATAAAGTAGAAAAGCATGTAGTGTTTGGTGAATTACATGCAGTTTGTAAAACTGGATTGTAGAGTATGGATTGGGCAGTAAAGTTGAACCTTTTCTAGGTAACAACAGCCATACAATCATGCCACATAGGCACCCAGCTAAAACGTCTGTCTAGAACCATGTCTTTCCCTCCTCTATGGAGGCCTGAAGAGACTCATTTTCTGGTAAGCCCCCTGTAGAGCTAAGGATGCTTGCCAAGGAGAAGACACATTGACTGCATTCAGAATGTGGCAAGCTGGCAACCTTGACTTTTATAGGCAATATAGATTTTTATATTTTATTCTCACATCTCAAGGTTCTTCCTTCCTTTCTAGGAGGAGGAACTGGAAAAAAATTTTTTTTCTGGGATGGTCTCATTACAATGCTTTTTCCTGTTGCATATGTGAATGCTTCTCTATAGAATATTTTCAGGAAGACATAACAGGAGATATCTGGCTAAGGGTTTTTAAGTGAAAACAGCTTCTTGAGTCACCCAAATTCTCTCCAGGTGTGCATATTTTGGTAGTATCGATGGCAGTCCTCCTGTATCTAGTGAGGCACTCCCAGGTTGGTAAAGCCATGGTTGCTTACTAAACCTCTTAATCCCAAAAGACCTCACCTTAAAATCTCAGAGAGACTGCTTTACTGCTTTACGTAGTCACTAAATTTGTCTTTT
This sequence comes from Macaca fascicularis, assembly GCF_037993035.2. Classification (NCBI taxonomy): domain Eukaryota; kingdom Metazoa; phylum Chordata; class Mammalia; order Primates; family Cercopithecidae; genus Macaca; species Macaca fascicularis. Next base: position 69,246,346 of record NC_088380.1, on the reverse strand, counting down.
GCAAACTTCTCTCCTGGCTTTAGTATTTGTGTTTTAAGTAACAATTTTATGTTTCCAATATCATTTTGCATTACATACTTTACTTAATCGTCTGTAAAATAGTATTTGTTGTAAAATATTTTATCTACTGCTTAGAAGAAATACTGCCAGCTAAATCAATACACTGTTCTTATCACTTAGAATCTTTACATTATACTGTAAGAAAAAACTTATTTAAAACAAATGTAATCATAGACTGCTCATGTGAATACATAAAAAGAAAACATAGTGCTCTGATTAAGATAATTCCAAAACTTTTTCATATTTCAAATTTGCAATCTTTATGCCGTAAGAAAAAGCTTATTTAAAACAAATGTAATCATAGACTGCTCATGTGAATATATAAAAAGAAAACATAGTACTCTGATTAAGATAACTCCAAAACTTTTTACATTTCAAATTTGCCATCTTTGAGTACGTGATCAACTGAGTCAATAATGACATGTTTTTCCACACAGAATCACCCTCTGTGCTACCAAGAACATAGAAGACAGCATTTTTAAAAAGGTGTTCAATTAGACTGCTGTCTGTTAAAAAGCAGCAAATTTCAGACACATTCTGAATTATAGATATTAAAATGTGAGGTAAAATGATATTATTTGAATTGATGAAATACTACATATACTATTGATGGATGTAGATATACTATTATGTATACTCTATATATACTATTATGAGATGTAGACAGTCTCATAACTTTGTAAAATGACCAGTCTACGGGCATGTCCAATCAGCCATCTATGAGGCTAGAAACAAATGGAGCAGAGCATTAAGACCAGAGTCTACCTCAGACAAGAATATTTCATGGCACAAAGTAGATGCTGAATAAATCATGTTTGAATGAACAAGTTGCATTTCTACAGCAGAATTTAGCATTGTCTCATACTAATTTGTTGGTGTCAGTAGTTGCTTCAACAACCCATGTATTAACTAGAGAAAACTTTCACTTGCCCTGGATATACATTCTATATTCTCTTCATTTTAAATAAGCAATATATCTGGCTATTCACAAATACTATAAAGAGTTTGAATACGCAAAAGCAATAGCAATGACCAAGTGAGCTTTTGCAATGTGTGAAGGTCATGCAGCAATACAACATGGATATGTGCATATGCTTGGATTAAAATGTTATACACAGACTCTTATGCTCTACCAACCTAACTAGCCTATGAATCAGTAGCAAAACAAACTAACTAAATAGCTAATAATCTGACTAAAGTGGACTAAGGACTTGAATAGACATTTCTCCAAGGAGACATATAAATAGTCATCAGGTATGTAAAAAGATGCTCAACATCACTAATCAGGGAAATGCAAATTTAAACCACAATGACATATAATCTTGAAACTTTTAGGATGGCTATTGTTTTAAAAAATAGAAAAAAATAATGTTGGTGAGTATGTGGAGAAATTAGCACCCTCGTACACTGTTGGTGATAATGCAAAATGATGTGGTATATATACACAGTGGAATATTATTCAACTTTAAAAAAATAGGACATTTTGCTGTATGATACACATGGATTAACCTGAAGGACATAATGCTAAATGAAATGTTAGGCAAAGAAAGACAAATACTGTCTGATTCCACTTATATGAGGAAGCTAAAATAGTCAAACTTATAGAAACAGAGAGTAAAATGGTGGTTGCCAGAGGCGGCTGGGAGGAGGAGGAGGAAATGGTGAGTTGGCAATCAGTAGGTAACAATGTACAGTTATGCAAGATGAATCAGTTCTGGAGATCTGCTATACATCATTTTATCTATAATTAATAATACTGTATTTCTACATCTGCTAAGAGGGTAGATCTCACGTTAAGTGTCCTTGCCATAGCAAAAAAAGTTCGTTAAATAAAAAGGGAAATAAGAGCCTGCTTTAAGCTGATAACACTAAAATACTTGACATATATCTGTATGTGAAGAATTTACTTGATTATATGTTTTTTCGAGAATGGCTTACCTGTTTCATCAGATAGTATAACAATTCTTTCATAATTAAGAACAGAAACATCTTTGTGATTCTTTGTCTTCCTTTGAGCTTTATTGATTGTTATAGCCTCTGAGATTTTATACTGGTGTGCAACAATAATCCTTAGGCTATCTGCTAGCAGTATGATTTGATTTTGATTACAATCAAAGCCCATATGTTGAGTTGCTAATGTAACAAAAGTTACCCTGGTACTGCTGTATTAGTCTGTTTACATGCTGCTGATAAAGACATACCCAAGACTGGGTAATTTATAAAGAAAAAGAGGTTAAGTGAACTCAGTTCCATGTGGCTGGGGAGGCCTCATGATCATGGTGGAAGGTGAAGGCGCGTCTTTCATGGCAGCAGGCAAGAAAGAATGAGAACCAAGTGAAAGGAGTTTCCCCTCAAAAAACCATCGGATCTCATGAGACTTATTCACTACTGTGAGAACGGTATGGGGGAAACCACCCCCGTGATTCAGTTATTTCCTACCAGGTCCATTCTACAACATGTGGGAATTAGAGGAGCTACAATTCAAGATGAGATTTGGGTGGGGACACAGCCAAACCATATCAACTGCCCAGACTAGATGTCAGACACTGTAGACCTGCCTTTTTTGTTGTTGTTTTTAAACAGATGTGTTTAGAGAAGAATTACTTGTAATACAGAGGATTAAAAATGTCACATGAAGAATATCAGGGACACAGAGCAGAGATGTTTAGTCTTTAAAAGAAAGAGTAGAGAGGAAATACAAAGATCTGGTAGTTTATAGTGTACAGTGAAGCCTGCACATGTACTTTTGAGTGGTTTCAATAATTAGAATTAAGGGTGGAGAAAGATTTAGATTTAGACTAAGAGCACATATTCAGTGGTCATTGCTACCCAAAGATAGAGTGAGCTGCATCATGCAGCTCCTGTCCTAGGATGGACAATTGTTAAGAATGCTATGAAAGTGTCTGAAGCATCACCAGGTGAATTAACTAAGGGACTTGTATAATCCCTGAAAATCTAGAGCTTTTATGACACTCAGAAGATAAGAGTCATGGTGGTCTCTATATAATGAAGATAATACAGACATACCTCATTTTATTGCACCTCACTTTGCTGTGCTTCACTGATATTGCACTTTTTACAAACTGAAAGTTAGTGGTAACCCTTTATAGCACAAGTCTACTTGTGCCATTTTTTCCAACAGCACGGGGTCACTTTGTGTCTCTGTGTCACATTTTGCTAATTTTCATATTTAAAACATTTTCATTATGATTATGTTCATTAGCTAACTTGTGATTGGTGGTCTTTGATGTTGCCACAGTAATTATTTTGGAGCACCATGAACCATATCCATGTAAGACAGGGAACTTAACCAATGTGTTGTGTGTGTTGTGTCTGCTCCACCAACCGGCCATTCCTCCATTTATCTCTCTCTTCTCAGGCCTCCCTATTTCCTGAAATATGACAATATTGAAATTAGGTCAATTAAAAACCCTACAATAGCCTCTAAGTTTTCAAGTGAAAGAAATACTCATACATATCTCACCTTAAATCAAGCTATCAACCATTAAGCTTAGTGAGGAAAGTATATCCAAAGCCCTGGCAGTTTGAAAGCTAGACCTCTTGTACCAAACACTTAGCCAAGTTGTGAATACAAAGAAAAAGCTCCTGAAGGAAATTAAAAGTTCTATTCCAGTATCATAAAAGTGCAAGGTGAAATATCAAGTGCTGATGTAGAAGCTGCAGCAAGTTATTCAGAAGATCTAGCTAAGAGAATTAATAAAGGTGGCTAAATAAACAACAGCTTTTTCAATGTAAACAAAACAGCCTTCTATTGGAAGAAGAGGCCAGCTAGGACTTTCCTAGTTAGAGAGAAGAAGTCAATGCCTGGCTTCAAATCTTCAAAAGGTGGGTTGCATCTATTTTTAGGAGCAAATGTGGCTGATGACTTTAAGTTGAAGCTAATACTCATTTACCATTCCCAAAATCTTAAGACCTTAAAGAATCATGCTAAGTCTACTCTGACTGTGCTCTAATAAATGGATTGGATGATATCACACATGTTAGAGCATGGTTTATTGAATATTTTAAACCCACTACTGACACCTACTTCTCAGAAAAAAATATTCTTTTCAAAATATTACTGCTCATTGACAATGCACCTGTTCACCCAAGAGCTTTGATGGAGATGTACAAGGATATTTATGTTGTTTTCATGACTACTAACACAACATCCATTTGGTAGACCATTAATCAAGAAGTAAAATTTGACTTTGAAGTCTTATTATTTAAAAAATACATTTTATAAGGCTGTTGCTGCCATGGATAATGATTCTTCTGATGAATATGGGCAAAGTAAATTGAAAACCTTCTGGAAAGAATTCACCATTCTAGATGCCATTAAGAATATTCAAGATTTATAGGAAGAGATCAAAATATCAACAACTCTCTTAGATGACTTTGAGGGGTTTAAGGCTTCTATAGAGGAAGTAACTGCAGATGTGGTGAAAATAAAATGAGAACTAGAATTGGAAGTGGAGCCTGAAGATGTGACTGAATTGCTGCAATCTCATGATAAAACCTGAATAGACGAGGAGTTACTTCTTATGGATGAGCAAAGAAAGTGGTTTCTTGAGACAGAATCTACTCCTGGAGAAGATGCTGTTAACGTTGTTGAAATCACCACAAAGGGTTTAGAATATTACCTAAGCTTAGTTGATCAAACAGCAGCAGAGTTTTTAAGGACTGACTCCAATTTTGAAAGTTCTGTGGGTAAAATGCTATCAAACAATATTGCATACTACAGAAAAATCTTTTGTAAAAGGAAGATTCAATTGATGTGACAAACTTCATTGTGCCTTATTTTTGAAAATTGCCACAGCCACCCTAAACTTCAGCAACCACTACCCCGATCAGTCAGCAGCCATCAACAGTGAGGCAAGACCCTATACCAGCAAATAGATTACAACTCTCTGAAGGCTGAGATGATCATTAGCATTTCTTAGCAATAAAATATTTTAAAATGCAGGTATATATGTTTTTAGACATAATGCTATTGCACACTTAACAGGACACAGTATAGTGTAAATATAACTTTTATATGCCCTGAGAAGCTAAAAAGTTTGTGTGACTCATTTTATTGTGATATTTGCTCTATTGATGTGATCTGGAACAGAACCTGCCATATCTCCAAGGTATGCCTATACATCTAGGCTTATGGGCTAGAAATAAGTAATGATATCTGCAATGTACAAATGCGTTGTGATATGTATTAAGATAAAGTTTCTGAGAAACATTGCTATTTTAATTATACTCCATCTCCCCTGAATCTTCATGCTCTGCATTTTTTCCCCGTATTTCTGCTTGAATATCTAATCACTTTTTACAGGCCAGTCTAAATAAGTAGCCCTTTCTCCAATACTATCTGTATTTAGACTATTCCCAGTAGATTTAATTACTTCCTCATCTACATTTCTATAGTGTTCTATGCATAATTTGAGTAGAATAGTTTTATGACCTTTGTGTACATTTTTTTCTAATTCCCTCTGAAATGTGACTTCCATAAAAGGGTGTTCATTCACTCAAAGATTAATTTAATTTATCACATACCAGACAACTCATGGATCATGACTGTTGTGGGAAATTTCTTCATAGATTTCTTGTGTTCTTCCTACACAGTCTAGGCCTTTTGACTAAAAGAAGTTTATCAATAGCAAACAGCTTTAGAGTCTAAAGGTAGAGTATCCTACTAGAAAGATGTACAATCATCTTCCTCCTGTGGAGACCCTTCATAATTTCTTTTCTTTTTCTTTTTTCTGAGACAAGATCTTGGTCTATTACCCTGGCTGGAGTGCAGTGGTACAACCATGGCTGACTGCAGTCTCGACCTCCCATGCTCAAGCAATCCTCCTATCTCAGCACCTCCATCTTCCATAGCTGGGACTACAGGTGCATGCCACCACACCTGGCTAATTTTTAAATTTCGTCGAGATGTGGTTTCACCATGTTGCCCAGTCTGCCTTCATAATTTCTGGCTCCACACTGTTTTGCATGTATGTACACATGAATATGTGTATGTATGCACACATGAATATGTGAATGAATGTAGTGGAGCAAAAGGAGAAAGGGAGGAAGAGATGAATATTAAATAGATAAATATACTCTAAAATGTGCTAATTTCTGAAGTACAGCAAAGTGCTATAGGAGTATAGAGGAGGAACTAGAAACTTCAAGACTAATGAATACTGAATATTTTCAAGTGATTGTTAAAATACTACTCAATCTGTTTTAAGATGAGGTGTGTGAAGAGTTCTCAGCAATTAAATCTGTTCAGTCATCTAGGGAGTTTCCCTTTCCATAATGTGAAATCACAGACTTCCTTGCTGCCCCTCACCCTCTTTGCAGTGAAAGATTTCTTCCTACGCTTTATTTCCAGGCATTATCTGATTCATTCAGCTTATATCTTTGTGAATAAAAAACACTCTCTTTTGTTTCTCCGTAGTTTCCTTCTCACTTCCTGGATGACATGGGACTTTCTGTGATCCTAGGACCTCCCCTATAATTTAAATAATAAAGCAATAGCATAATAGTGTACTTTTCTATAAGAACTATTTCCTTAAACAACAGATTGTCAGAATTAGGAAAACCAATAGAAAGAGCAAATAAAAGCTGAATCAACCATACTCTTGAACGGAAGACCCTATCATCATTTTACCTTATCAGTGCCACAGGTACCAGCAGTTAGTACTTTCAGGGGCAGTGAGAAGGAAAGTTATTTTAGCCTTCCTTTTAGCAGATCTGGCTATTAGATAACTAGTGTGTTTTACTTTTTCCTTTCCTCTGTCTTTTTTTAAGGTCCTGAGCACATTAGTGAGAAATCAATTTCCCAAACTATGTATGAGACATGCTTTTGCCCAGAACTAGCCAGGGTTCCTAGAATGAGTTCCCCTCCTAACTCCTTCCTATGAGAATAACAGGATGGAGCTGAGGTTGAGGTGCAGCAAAAATGATTTCCTGAGGAGGCAAGCGTGAAGCTGAAGATAGTTACTAGTGTATGGAAGGCTCAGTCCTAATAAAGCAAAGCCAGTCTGACGCCCACACTCTCTGCCCATGGTCAACCTTGAGGAGCAGGCATTCCTCCCATTCTTTAAAATGTTGCAGGAGGAATATAAGAGTGTGAAAAATACCCTGAAAGGCTGGCCTCCTCCTTTAGTGCATGGTCCCAGCCAGACCAATTAGCTTAGATCCAGAGACCGAGTGACCCACGCAGATCAGCTGTCACCTGAGTTTGGAGCTGAGATGTAATGGATTAGTAACAACCCAACAGCAAAGAAAATCTCAGGAAGCTTGAACACCCTGGACACACTGACCAGTCTATTCACAGCCATGAATCTTGGTACTCCAGGCCAGTGGTCAGGCATAACAGCTGACTATCTCAATACCCTGTAACCGTTCTAGACACATAGATGGACAGGAATAGAGCATTCCAAAGAGGCAATAGATTGCTGACCACCAATCATTTCCTGACCAGATCGCTCTCCCACCTGCACCCTGGGAACCCTCTGCAATTCCATACCAACTTCCTGTTGGGCTTTGAATATACCGGGAAGTAGAGCTGGGATGGTACGTTGTGATGACCCCAAGGTCTCTGTGGCCTACCCTCTAACCTATGAAATATGTGGTTGTATTATTTTACCAAAATACAACTAAGCTTGGTTTTCAAAATTGTTATTACAGCCAATGAACACACAGCGTCTAGTGATCATTCTAACAATAGCTGTCACTGTTGAATACTTATTTTTTAACAAATGCTCTACTAAGCACTCTGTGTGTGTGTGTGTGTGTGTGTGTATACTTCTTTCATATATATACTTTTTCATGTTTAAAACAACCCCACGAGATAGGTCCTTTTATTACCCCTATTTAATAGATGAGAAAACAAAGGCATGAGAAGTTAGCATCTTACTAGTTACAAAGCCAATACTTACAAAGCCAGAAAGTGACCCTGCACAGTTGGACTCTAGATATTCCTTCTTAACTACTGTTTCCTATTCCATGTTTGATTTGTAAATGTTGACATTGACAGGTGGGAGGTAGGAGTGATGTTTCCACAAAAATACTCTGTTTCTAAATATTCAATTACTCTTTTTCTTTTAATTAATCTTGAAGCTTCTGTGTAACATTTAACATGTGCTATATTGAACCAAAAATAATGATTAAATGGACATAATATTATTATGTATATCTCAGTCTGTAATAGAATAGGCTTTTTTTTTTTTTTTTTTGAGACGGAGTCTCGCTCTGTCGCCTGGGCTGGATGGAGTGCAGTGGCTGGATCTCAGCTCACTGCAAGCTCCGCCTCCCAGGTTTACGCCATTCTCCTGTCTCAGCCTCCCGAGTAGCTGGGACTACAGGCGCCCGCCACCTCGCCTGGCTAGCTTTTTGTATTTTTTAGTAGAGACGGGGTTTCACCGTGTTAGCCAGGATGGTCTCGATCTCCTGACCTCATGATCCTCCCATCTCAGCCTCCCAAAGTGCTGGGATTACAGGCTTGAGCCACCGCGCCTGGCCAATAGAATAGGCTTTTGAAAGAATTTGATTATTCCTTCTGAAATCTAGAAAATCCATAGCACTTTTTCCCTAAAAAACAGAATACCCAGTTGATGATAAAAACTTCCCAAAGAATTCACACACCGGGGCCTATCATGGGGAGGGGGGAGGGGGGAGGGATTGCATTGGGAGTTATACCTGATGTAAATGACGAGTTGATGGGTGCACCACACCAACATGGCACAAGTATACATATGTAACAAACCTGCACGTTATGCACATGTACCCTACAACTTAAAGTATAATAATAATAAATAAATTTAAAAAAACAAAAACAAAAAACTTCCCAAAGAATTAATTGAAGCTGATACTTTCAGAGTCAAAGATGAAATCTCACAGACAGAGGATGAAATCCATGTGTTAATATATAGATATAATATAGTAATAGTTGGAGTAAAGAATTAAGTGACAGCAGAAGAATCCTTTGATTGTTCTGGAAGCCTTTGTCATCATGACATTTCTGCCTTCTTATTTATTTTGAAAGTATCAAGAGTATCAAGAAGAGTAAAAATCAGGAAGTTACCTCTATTTGTCACAGGTTACTGACACAGCTCCCCAGGTGAAGCTGACATGTACACGTTAAAAAACTTCTGACTCAAACTTTGGCTTTCAAAATACTGAGCTAAATCAAGCCTACTAGAGAAGGGCAATTCATAAGGAAAAAGATATTTAAAGAAAACTGGCAGAAATTATTCAGACAGGTAGAAGAACTTTCTAAAGTGTCCTTGGTGTACAACACTGGGATCTGATAGTATTGTCTTAAGTCAGAATGTTTGCAGATGACTTTCCCTGCATTCCCTCTGTTATCCTCATCACTTTAGAAAAAGTGGTTCTCAACCTTGACTGCACATTAGGGTTACTTGGGGAACTTTAAAACATATACTTATCTCAGCCAGAGCTTCTGGTTTAATTGGTTTGGGATGTGGCCTGAGCATAGGGATTTGGAAAAGCTCCCCAAGTGATTCTATATACAGCAAAAGTTTAAAACCAGTGCTAGAATTCTGTTATTCTAACTAACCTCCGTTCCCAACTTACACTCTCCTTTTTCCCCTCCCACTCCTATGCGCATGCCTCTTCCTCTCTTACCCCAGTCCAGAACTATTGAGAGACATACATGCTGCAAGCAGGTTGCTCTAACCTAGGAGATATTATATTAATTCACATAACTTACTTGAATACTGTTTAGCTTTTGTTATTACTAGAAACATTGTGTATACCATAGAAGCACACAGTTATTAACATCCATGAAGTACAGATAATTATTGTGTGAAAACCCAATTTGAATATTTTTGAGTAATATTTTGAGGAGAAAATTCAAGAAAGAATAAAAATTCCTTTTAATGACATACCCTAGAGAAACAAACTTTTATTTTCTGATATGATAACAAATATCTATTAAAATAGAATTTCCTGTTCATATAAATTTTGGCAAATACTTGGTAAAACTAAAGTTAGACAATTTTTCTCTATAAAACTTGTTTAATACTTAATATGCTAACATGTATTGTGACTCTTCAAAAGTATTACATTATTCTGTGTTCGCAAACTTGAGCTCTTTTTCTAATAATTAGAGAAATAATTTTTAGAGCACTAGTTATTTTTCATTTTCATATTATTCTTCCCCTTCTCTTCACTCTTCTTAAAGCTAGTAAACTTCCAAAAATCAAAATATAAGATATTCCTTTATCGAGGAACTATAAGAATGATTGAATACTGGATGTGCAAGTAGAAAAAGAGGATTTATGCACTATGTCAAATATCATAAGGACAAATTTAGGACCAGATAATAATTTAATACATTCAGTGTTTGGTACTTAGATGAACTAGATTATAGTCATGTGGATATAGTACACAAATGAATTGCTTCATGTATGCTTAGAGGTATTTGATAAAACTCTATAGATGTCCTTATTAGGTTTAGAACTTGCAGACAGCTGGAGAACTTTCCTACAAAAACCACTAATATAGTTGGAAAACATTTTAAATCTTTTTTTCTTTCTCTAAATCTAAGATTTTTAATGATATCCTCAAGACTTTTAAAGTAATAACTATGTTGATAAATGTGGTACTTGTTTGATTTGTTGCTGTAGAGCAAACTACTCTATTATTTTTATTTATTTATTTATTTATTTATTTATTTATTTATTTATTTATTTATTTTTGAGACGGAGTCTCGCTCTGTCACCCAGGCTGGAGTGCAGTGGCCGGATCTCAGCTCACTGCAAGCTCCGCCTCCCGGGTTTATGCCATTCTCCTGCCTCAGCCTCCGGAGTAGCTGGGACTACAGGCACCCGCCACCTCGCCCGGCTAGTTTCTTGTATTTTTTAGTAGAGACGGGGTTTCACCGTGTTAGCCAGGATGGTCTCGATCTCCTGACCTCATGATCCGCCCGTCTCGGCCTCCCAAAGTGCTGGGATTACAGGCTTGAGCCACCGCGCCCGGCCCAGAGCAAACTACTCTAAAACTTAATGGCCTTATAGGAATAAAAAATGGTGCACCTGCAGTTCCTCAAGAAGATAAACACAGGATTTCCATATGATCCAACAGTTCCGCTTCTGGGTATTTACCCCAAAGAATGAAAAACAATGATTCAAACAGATACTTGTACATCATTATTCACTGCAACATTATGCACAGTAGCCAATAGGCGGAAACAGCTCAAGTATCCATCAACGGATGAATGGATAAACAAAATGTGATGTATATGCATATTATGGAATATTGTTCAGCCATAAAAAACCAAAATTTTGATACATGCTACAACATGAAGGAAGCTTGAAAACATGCTAAATATGTCAGACACACAAAAAAATGTATGATTTCACTTATAAGACATATCTAGAATAGGCAAATGTATAGAGCTGGACACAAATTTTAGAGGCTATAGGTGGGTTGGGGAGAGCTCTAGAATTATTGCTTAATGGGTAGAGAGTTCCTGCTTTGAATGATGAAAAATGTTTTGAAGTGAATACTGGTAATATTTGGACAACATTGCAAATATAATTAATGCCACTGAATTGTATATTTTAAAACCGTTAAATGGTGAACTTTGTTGTATATATTTTACCATTATAAATTCTTTTTTTTTTTTTTTTTTTTTTTTTTTGAGACAGAGTCTCATACTGTTGCCCAGGCTGGAGTGCAGTGGAGTGATCTCAGCAACCTCCGCCTCCTGGGTTCAAGCGATTCTCCTGCCTCAGCCTCCCAAGTAGCTGGGATTACAGGCGTGTGCCACCACGCCTGGCTATTTTTTTTTTTTTTTTTGTATTTTTAGTAGAGACAAGGTTTCACCATGTTGGTCAGGCTGGTCTTGAATTCCTGACCTCGTGATTCACCCGCCTCAGCCTCCCAAAGTGCTGGGATTACAGGTGTGAGCCACCATACCCAGCCTACCACGATAACATTTTAAAAAATAAAGTAAAATATACTAGTGGCTTAAAATGATAACCATTTTATACCCTCAGGATTCTAAGGGTCAGGAATTTAGCCTGCACTTAGTTGGGTAGCTGTACTTCATGCAGTATCAGTTAGTTTCTCATGAGTTGATGGTGGTTGTGACTACAAAATCCAAAATGGTTTCACTTATATACCTGGAAAATGCCAGGAAGGAGCTCAGCTGGGTTCTCAGTAAGAAATTTCTTCCCCATGCAGATCTCTTGACATGGATGTTTTGGCTTCCTCAACAAATGGATGAATTCCAAGAAGGTTTCAAGATTTAAAGGCAGGATTTGCCATTCCCTGAAGGCTCAGGTCAGAAGTTAATAGTTTGCTTTCTATTGGTCAAAACAAGTCATAGAGCCACCCTAAATTCATGGGGAGGGAAAGATATTTCCCCTCTCAATAGTTGAATAGAAAGATTACGTTGATATGACCATGTAGGTTGGGTGCTATTGTTGCAACCATTTTTGGAAACATAATATACCAAAGTGTTAAATACATTTTAAAAATTACTATCTTACCCTTATTGACCTTCACTCATGGAAAACGACCTGATTGTCATAACATGTGATAACAATTTTAAGCCTATTTTACTATCTGAGGGAGAAAAAGATGCAAATGTAAAAGTAGCCCTTACATGAAGGAGAATCAGTGCTGAGACTACTCATCAGTGCTTCTACTTCATGGCATTGCCCTAGTGTTCATGTGTCTTCTGAAGTTTTGTTTCATCTAACCTCTGTATCCATACCATGTTCCCACTGACCTATACAAACAAATGCCACTTTGGGTAGTCTAGTGCAGTGCCACATGAAATAAGATATTGATCGTAGTCTAAATGAGACAAGCAAAGTGCAGAAAGAAAAGAATTTAGAACCATAGACTCTTCATGAAATTATCCCACTCAACAAACACAGATGCACATTACATAAGTCAGGAACACAGTTGTTTATGTTTTCCTCATAATTAAATATTTTAGATTACAGACAGCCAGTTGTCTCAGTTACTTGAGAAAACTGAAAACTTTTTTTTTTTTGTTATTATACTTTAAGTTCTAAGGTACATGTGCACAACGTGCAGGTTTGTTACATATGTATACTTGTGCCATGTTGGTGTGCTGCACCCATCAACTCGTCATTTACATTAGGTATATCTCCTAATGCTATCCCTCCCCCCTCCCCCCTCCCCACAATAGGACCCGGTGTGTGATGATCCCCTTCCTGTGTCCAAGTGATCTCATTGTTCAATTCCCACCTATGAGTGAGAACATGCGGTATTTGGTTTTCTGTTCTTGAGATAGTTTGCTGAGAATGATGGTTTCCAGCTGCATCCATGTCCCTACAAAGGACACGAACTCATCCTTTTTTACGGCTGCATAGTGTTCCATGGTATATATGTGCCACATTTTCTTAATCCAGTCTGTCACGGATGGACATTTGGGTTGATTCCAAGTCTTTGCTATGGTGAATAGTGCTGCAATAAACATACATGTGCATGTGTCTTTATAGCAGCATGACTTATAATCCTTTGGGTATATACCCACTAATGGGATGGCTGGGTCAAATGATATTTCTAGTTCTAGATCCTTGAGAAATCACCACACTGTTTTCCACAATGGTTGAACTAGTTTACAATCCCACCAACAGTGTAAAAGTGTTCCTATTTCTCCACATCCTCTCCAGCACCTGTTGTTTCCTGACTTTTTAATGATCGCCATTCTAACTGGTGTGAGATGGTATCTCATTGTGGTTTTGATTTGCATTTCTCTGATGGCCAGTGATGACGAGCATTTTTTTTTCATGTGTCTGTTAGCTGTATGAATGTCTTCTTTTGAGAAATGTCTGTTCATATCCTTTGCCCACTTTTTGATGGGGTTGTTTGTTTTTTTCTTGTAAATTTGATTGAGTTCTATATAGGTTCTGGATATTAGCCCTTTGTCAGATGAGTAGATTGCAAAAATTTTCTCCCATTCTGTAGGTTGCCCGTTCATTCTGATGGTAGTTTCTTTTGCTGTGCAGAAGCTCTTTAGTTTAATTAGATCCCATTTGTCAGTTTTGGATTTTGTTGCCATTGCTTTTGGTGTTTTAGACATGAAGTCTTTGCCCATGCCTATGTCCTGAGTGGTATTACCTAGGTTTTCTTCTAGGGTTTTTATGGTATTAGGTCTAACATTTAAGTCTCTAATCCATCTTGAATTAATTTTTGTATAAGGAGTAAGGTAAGGATCCAGTTTCAGCTTTCTACGTATGGCTAGCCAATTTTCCAGAAATCTTTAAAATAACTTTAACATCACAATTCCTTGTCAAAAAATATTTATACTCAGATATGCACATATACACACACGTGCACACACACGTGCACACACGCACACACACAAAGCTCTATGCTCTGCAGCTCTTCAGTATTTACAAGTTAAACAGAGATTGCTCTTACCCTCTATTAATTTTTATTTAAGGTTATAATATTTTATTAGCCTAAGAATTTGTCACATCTAAAAGTTCCTCTCACCTACACACACCAAATTTCATCTCACGATGTTCGTGCTTGTGCTTAATCATGCTTTTATTCATTTGTAATATTTGATAATTTATCTGGGTGACGGATTATTTACTTTATTACACTATTCTGTGCCATATTTGAGGTAAGGGACTCAGTGTTTTCATGATTCTGCCCTAGTTCTTGGCTTTTTAGATTAAAAAAAAAAATCTGAAGTCTCCTCCTTTGTTTAGATGCTTAAAAATAGTTTCAGTTCTGATATCAGGCTTTCATTTATAATAATAATATAAACAAAACAACCTTAACACAAAAATTATGCTAAACTTTTATTGAACACTTCATAGATGCCAGGCTTTCAAGCACCCTATAAGCATTCTATTATATAATCTTCAAAATAGCTCTATAAATTAGGCACAATTTTAATTCTCATTTTACAGATAAGGACACTGAGGCTCGTTACCTATCTCACATCATCCAGCTAGTAGGAGCCATGAATTGAAACTGGGTCTGATGGCTCTGGAGTCCAGGCTCTTCATTGCTACTCACAGTCCTCACCACAAAAGTTTTCAGTGTGGGCTCTGGCTTTATTCTCCTGCTGTTAATCTGTTAAGATGGGTTACAGAGGCTTCTATATTGGAGCTAATATTTAGAGAACATGTGTATCAGCTACTCCTTTGTGGCTGAAAACAAAAACATCTCCACCAACTTGTTCTGAGTAAATGGAGTTTATTACATTAACCAATAAGTATATAAAGCAGTAACAATAAAATATACATGGCAGGAAGCAGGTCAAGGCTCTCTCTCATTATTTACTGACTCTCTTCAAATCGTTGCCAAGTCTTATGAGGAGTAACCCGAGAACAAGTCATGGCTGATCTTTTTGAACATATTCTATGTGACATTAGCTAAACCTGCCATTATTGGGCCACAAATACAGATCTTGAAATGGCTCTGACACCATTCTAATGATCCATTAAAACACAGTAGTATGGACCAGGCACGGAGATTCATGACTGTAATCCCAGCACTTTGGGAGGCCAAGGCAGTCAGATCACCTGAGGTCAGGAGTTCGAGACCAACCTGACCAACATGGCGAAACCCTGTCTCTACTAAAAATACAAAAAATTAGCAGGGCGTGGTGGTGCATGCCTGTAATCCCAGCTACTCAGGAGGCTGAGGCAGGAGAATAGCTTGAACCTGAGAGGCAGAGGTTGCAGTGAGCCAAGATCATTCCATTTTTCCAGCCTGGGCAACAAGAGTGATACTCCATCTTAAATTAAAAAAAAAAAAAAAAATGTGCAAAATATAACTAAGCCACAAGTAAAGACCCAAGGTCAGGTACAAACTTGCAAAGTACCCATGAGACAGAATTTTTTTTAAAAAAAATCTGTATTATCACAACAATTGGAGAAGAGGCAACTTATCTTCCTGCTTTATACAGAAGAGGGAAGTTGTGCCTCTACCCAGGTCTGCATGTGCTATATGTGCTTCTACAGGGCAAATGAATACGATGCTTCCACATAAAGATGAATTTGAATGTTCATTTGGTTGATTGTTCTTTCTTGTTCACTTGTGGTTTCAAATAAAGGAATGACATTATTTATTTGAGAAATGTCAGTGAGCATCAACTGGGGAAGAGATACCGTAGTAAATACTGGGAAATAGACTCACATTATTTTGGAGAGATGATGAACAGATTGTCACCACACAAAATGATGGGAGATTTAATAGGGAACTTGTAAGTCCATATGTGAAGGTAAATTGAAACGGTCTTATGAGTCTTTTTGACAGCTGTTCTCCTATGAGGGACAAATTCAGTTTCACTCTGAACAGATAATGAAATGTATAAATTTACTTATGCAGATTATTAAAATAAAGGATGCTGTGTGTTTGTACTGATGAAGTTTGATAAAAGTTCTCTCTCTCTCTCTCTGTTTTTATGGAGAGAATATGTAATATATAAGAAATCCTAAGAGGTATTTCAATGAAAGTAAGGACACCTTGCATGAGAGGGAAGGGAAGACCTAATTTTAAGAAAACATCTGTAAAATATCCTTTTGTTTTACAGTGAACACAGTTAATGAAGTCATTGGAAATATACATAGGCCTTAATAGGAGAAGCTATATGAAAATCTGGGCACACAACATTTTTTTCCCTCACGATTTAGAGAAAATATGTGAAGAAATTAGACAGTGTACAGTGATTGCAGTGAAGCGATAGAAACAAGGAAATTAAATCTCAGAGGCTTAACCTTACAAAGCTAATTGTTTTCACTCACAGTACATGTTTATTGTGGGTTTCTGAGAGGTACATTATAGACCATCCTCACTTCAGGACCTCAGCTGACAGAGCAGCCACTCTCTGGGACATTGCATGTTGTTGTGGAAGAAAAAGAGAAAATAGTGAGCATGTACTGACTCGTAAAGTTTTTGTCCAGAAGTAACACATATCACTTCACTTGCATTTCACTGGCCAAAGGAAATCACATGGCCACAGCTGATTTCAGAATGGTGGTTAATTATGTTAAAAAGGTAAACTAAGGTGCAATCAAATTTTAAAGAATTTATGTGAACAAACAGCAATTCATGAACTCAGTAGCTTCAGACCAGAAATGTTCTGAGGGCTCCATTGAGGAAGCATTATGGACAGGCTTTTAGAATGAATGAAGACATAATAAAGAAGAAATTATTTGGTTAGTTACAGTTACAAAGTTGCCTTACTTGGTGTATCCTACTAGAAAGTCTATAGTTATATAAAGATGAGTTTGTTGGGTGCTTGTGATTGGTTGAGCTTGAGTTCTATTTTTAATATAGAGATTTATAAGAAATAGCTCAAGTTAAGTTTGGCTTGTGTTTGCAAATCAAGCAAGGTTAAGGTCACTTATGAAGTCTAAATGGCTTTGTCTGTTCAGGAATTCTATAGGTTTCATCTCTATTTTAATTTACTTGGACAATTATAATACTGTCATCTGGCTGAAAAATAAGAGAAAACCAACTGCTTGTCAACTGTCTTAATGGTTACCTCAATATATTTAGCATGAAGTTTCTCTTTTGCCTAACCTGACTTCACTCTTTGTAGTATACTATGCAAAACAGGTCTTATATTCTCAAAAATTAAACAAAAAAGAAAGCTGTTATGCAATGACATGTTATTATTACTTATCCAATCTACCACGATATTCTATGGTATCCAATCTACCATCGTATTGTACACTTCTGCTTTTCCTCCTAATTCAAGAGGAGGAAATGAAGTGTCATTGCTATTCATTATTGCTGAAAAGGAAGAATCATGCTGGGTGGCCTCCAGTGGAAGCCCGGATGGACCAGATGCTTCCTCATTGGCACGCAGAGCAATGTGCTGCAGGACTCAACTTAGATACTGTACACAGCAAAGATGCTGAGAAGTAACTCTTTAGTGCTTTCAACTAATCAAATGCTGTATGTGAGAAAAAGGTATAACAAATTAAAAATAATCCTAACATTCCACTGAAGAAGAAAGTAATGTGTATTTACCAGTGGGCATGGTGGAAAGAATGGAGGGAACAAACAGAAAAGCCCACTGAGAAGTCTGCAAAAGCATTTACTACTGTCCTCAAACCAGGGAAACATCACCTGTTTCCCACCAATTAGGAGATCCCTCTTACGTAGAGCAATCATCACTGTACAGTCTTGGGATTTAAAAAGAAAAAAGATACATAACATTTTACATTTCCCTGACTTGTGTATCAATTATTCCATTTGCTTTGGCAATGTGGGAATAAATGGTATGCAAGTCAGGGAAATGTAAAATGTTAATAATTCATAACAAAATATGAATTATATCTGGATTCAGCAGGGTAAAAACTCACTGAAAGATAAGAATATGGAATGATATTTGAGTGAGAAAAACAAGAGAAATTCTCAACTTCCTGGGGTTAGCCCTGAAGTCAACACTGACAAAATAGAGCACATTCTACACATCGATAAGTACAAAAATGGCTTGCGGAATATGCAGGTTCTTGTTCCTAAACATGCTAGAGTCAAACTGTGCTGTGAGCAAGGCTCTGAGTGTGTTTGTATGGAGGAGTGTGGTTAGGGGTGAGTGGTGGAGTAAGACATAGCTAAATAATAAATTTTTGATCAGAAATCAAAGGCGGTGTATGGGCGTTTATTCTCACCTCCCTGTGTAATTTACAGCAAAACAATTCCAATGCAGCCAGTCTAGATTTGGTGCTGCTTTCCATTGTAATGTTTTGAATCCACATTTGTCTATTAAATCCAACCCAGTTTCTTAGGGAGCATCATCAACACAATGGTCTCAACCTGAGAAGACTCAGAGGGTGTCATTCAGAGGCTGCTGTTTTTTAATGAGTTTAAAATGTGTCCAATCAGTCATTATGTTGCAGCATATATAGTTTTTCTAAAGAACACTGCCCAGGAGCTGAAACTCAAAGCAGTGAATGAAGAAATAGGTTGGGTAGTTCACAAATGCTTTAAGAGTTCCCTTGGCTTTCATAAAACAAAACAAAGACAAAACATCTTAACCCTTAAAACCCTTTAAACGTCATAACTGGATTTTCAATATCAAACCACTTAGCAAAGTAATTGTGACCCAATTTACAAGATAACATTGGAAAAGCATGTTAAAATGATAATTGAATTCAAATGTAATGGTTTTCTTGTATTAAGAGATTTGTATTGATCCTCTACCACATGCCTATGAAATGGTGGCTCTTGAAGGAGAGAAACTAAAGACTAAACAGTTAAGCCAATTGAGTCAAGGTCAGAGAGCCAGGCATCATGCCCTCTTAGCAAGAACCAATGACCCAACATGGGGCCCCAAATTATTTTCACTAAGTGAAACTTGCATTTTCTCTGATACCAAATACCAGGTATTTAAGTTGCTCCCTTTCAAATCCCCTCTTCATGCAGTTCATTCAGTGTGTTAAGTCAATCACACTGACCAAGGGGACACTACTCACTGTGCTCTGACCTGGTCTATTTTATTGAACATAGTTCTTATTTAAAAGTCTTAGTGGATCAATGTCTTTTTGTCAAGCAAATACATGTCATGAGTACAAAACTCTGATTTCATCATATCAAGATGTGGAAAACTAGAAAGAATAGTAAAAAGTCCTTTGAGTTTGCTAATGATTTAGTCATTTGACAAATCATCCTTGAATGACTGCTCTCCGGCACACTCTATTCTAGGGAACAGAGGAATAGAAATACAACTTCCTGACACAGACAAGACAAAGATTCCCTGGCATGCTAGTAACTGGTAATTGTTTATTCAACCTGCAGATATTGATTGAGTATCATGTGAAGGACAATTGGATACACATGATTTGGGATGCAATATATTGTGGTGGAAAACAATAGAATAGAAGACACTGTCTCTGACCAGCCTTATCAGCTAATTTATTTCTCAGAAATACACAGAAAATTTTGTATGGGAATATCCAAGTTATAGCCTACTTTGTTTAAACAGCTTCATGAACATTATTTTGAGGGAAAATAGCCAGTCACAAAAGATGACTGTCTTCATATGGAGTTTAAGACCAGGCAAAACTATTCTACAAAGATGGAAATCAGAAAAGGGGTTATCCCTTAAGCCCAGGAAAACATGAAAGATCTTTCTGGGGTGATGGAAAAGTTATCGGTTTTGATCTGAATGATGGTTACATGGGTGTTTATGAAAAAGACATCAAGCTATTCAATTAAGATTTGTGCATTTTATTGTATGTAAAATACATCTCAATAAAAAGCACAATGATCAATCCAAACCAAACCAAAATCAGGAACAAAAAAAGAGTCTTGATTCTCATAGTATTTCTCAAGGTTAGCTATTCGACAATTGTTAAAAAAAATTATTATATTGAGACTTTATTATGGTTGTAAAGATATTTTTTAAGAATGAATGAACTTACCCTATTAAAAAAGAAGTGTAATTACGTTAATAATAGACCTATTTATCAAACTACCAAGTTGTGACAACCCGTTCTTTCTCTTTGAGCCTTTTCAGCCTACATGTTTTTGAAAAGTAGTATCTCTTGCATTTTGGTGAGAACAAAACTGTCTTTGGCTCTCGGAATCTCTTGCTTATTAAAGTTCAAGCCAAAAACAAACTCTCATAGGCAGAAACATGAATACTATGACATTTTCTGTGCAAAAGAAATATTAAAAATTCTACCTGACTTTAGGGTTAACTACTTTTCTGTGTGCTTAATGTAAATTATAAGCTGGAATTAGTTGGCAAGATCTAAAATAGTATTATTACAAATAAAATTTTAAAACATGATTCCGCTTACATAAATTTACATAATACCTTATAGTTACATTGTTCTTTTGAAAATATTTTCATTTTATTTTTTTCCTTAATTTTCACACTAACTCTGAAATACAAAGGTCCAAATCACTTAGTGACATTCTCGCTGAATATTATGAAGGAATTATCAATCTGTGCTATTCCTTTCCTTAGTGCAGTGATTTAAGCTAAAATTCTTAGTTAAAAAAAATATATTAACAGAGTGAGACCCCTATAAACCTTTTATATACTACATAAGGATACAAACAATACTAGTGGTTTATGTAATTTTTAAATTCAGAAATCAAATGATCAGAAGAAGTAACACATATTATAAACATTATGTAGTTAATGATAATTTCATTGAGAAATCTAGTTTCACTCCACAACATTCAATCTTCTGTGACTAATGCTTTGCAAGTCAAAACTCATCAAAATAAAACTTCACTCTAATATGATTGAAGTTGCTTTGATCTTTCAAAGTTGTATAAAGGATGCAAAAAATTGTAAAATAATGGAATTTGAAAGAAAAGTGGAATTCAAGTGTTCTGGATAAAATGTTCTTGAATTTTTCTGGCTATTTGCAGACCTCTGAGATTAAAATGTAAGTTCTAAACAAAGTTTCAAAAAACTGAGGATCTGTGGTAGTGTGAAAAGTTTATTGTAGGCATAGAAAATATGCTCAAATATCTGTTATCACACAAAAATAAAACCAGAAATTATTTTGTAAATAATAGGACAAGGAAAATACTTTGACTACCAGAAAATCTTTTCATAGTTAACATATTCTTCCCAATATAATTCTTTGAGAAACAACAAGGATAATATTGCAACCCATGTTGTAATAAGGGTTAAAAAGAAGATAATATCAGATTAAATAAAATCTTTGCTATTGAAGAATTTGACTCATTTTAGTTTTATGATGCTGTAGAATTTCCAGGTTTAAAACCCCTGGTTAACAGTCTTTATTTTTCCATTTGCAATCTGATATTTGGCACTAATGAACATCACATGCAACTGGATGTTCATTGCTCTGACTTGAAAAGTGCTAAGATTAAAATCAGCGAATCCTTCTAATTTACCTGAAAATTACAAGTGAATGTACTATCTCTTAGAGTTGAGATATGTGTGTTTATATTTCAAAAGAAATTTCCTGGTAAGAAGTTTATTGGATTGCTTTAACTATCTGAATTTATATTTTCTAAATTACACTGCAGTTTGAAAATCTGTGACTTCTTTGTTGGTCATTTAAAATAACTCTTCAACTACGATATCTCTCCCAAAGCCAAACCTTAATTAACATCGACACTTCATACAAGTGTCAGAAACTCATAACATCATTCAATTACTGTCTTATACAGTTCCCTATAGTTTCTTCCAAGTTGTTTTTGTCTTCTCAATTAGTTTAAGCTCATGGAGATCAGGTATTGTTATTTTCTTTAGCCCCATCTATCATGGTGTTAACTCTATCAACAGTATGCAAAATGTTTACTGAGTAATCATCTATCAGAGAAAGATTGTTATATTTGTTTTGTTATTGTCACTGAATTTCATCTTGTTTTAACATTTTTCAAGTTGAAGAAACTTCTCTGTACTTAAGTGAACCAATAAGTCACTTATTCCTTCAGTAAACACTTATTAAATCCCTATATTTCATATAACTTAAAATGACCATGATGAATCCAGTGATACCACTTCTACTTAACGTCCTCTTCAGATAAAAGTACAAATGGAAACCTTAAGTATTTGGTTTGCTTACTTACACTCTACAATCCTAAGATAAGTTATAGAAATAAGTAACCAAACCTCCCCTGGCACCTGCTAGCATTTCAGTCATACACATTTGATTTATTTACTGGCTATTTTGATATTAAAGATGACAAAACTTTAACACTGAGAAACATTTTACACATTTTACATTGGCCATCGTCATTGTCTCAAAGACCAATAGCCCAATATGCATTTTGATGGAGAGTGACTTGACAGTGAAAAACGAATCTTTTCACCTTTATCCATTCAAATGAAGATTTATTAATTTGATAAAAGTAATGCAATGGATATTGCTTTTAGGGCAAATGTTTAGGAAAAGCAAACATCAAAGTTCACCGTAACATCATTAATAAGCACACTTTTTAAAAAATCTAGCAATGCATGGAGACATTCACTGAAATTACTTCTCCCATCATTCTCATTTTTTATTTCCTTATTGTGTTTTATTTTTTTCACAGCACTTACTATTCTAATATTTTTGTTTTTTAATTATCTGTTTCTACCAGAATATGACTTCCAGAGAAGAAAATTTGAATTTTTTATTGCTAAGCTTCCATTGCCTAGATATTGACTGACTTAAATATTAAGTTTAGATCAACAAATATTTGCTGAGATGATGTGTTAAATAAATGTAATGATGTGAAAAAATGATTGACAATAAAAGCTTCATTCTTCTTATAACTAAGACAAATGTCAAAATTAAGAATATTATCGATATTTCTACAGAGATTTAAACAAATATTAAACATATCCCAAGATAACATTTCGAAATGCTTGTGTTTTACACTAATGGTTTAAGTTTCTATTGCATATTGAGCTCATGAGAGATAATACGATTTACCACACACATTACTTAGTTTTCAGAAAGGATGCAGGACAGTCAGCAAGTTACCATGCTTGTATATACCAGAGCAATGCTTCTGATTACTCAGTCACTTGGGAGATATGTGGTCACGAGAGATGAAGTTGAGTGGGGGCACAGCTCTCAGTTCAGGTAAGACTTCAACTCTAGGATCCCTTGACTTTTACACCTAGAGTATCACATAGCCCTCTTAGGTGTACATGACGATCAGCTGGTCACGCAGCCCTCCTAGAGATCTGTGTCTGGCTCCTATCTCTGGTACTGGTATATCCCATCAATATCAGTTATTCATTACTTTATAAATAAGCTCAACAAGGGATAGGTGTTTGGTCCAGTTGATGGTCCTTATTCAAATGCTCATTTATCTTAGTTCTCACATAAATGTTTTCATGAGAAAACATTAAATCTAAGAGAATGTAAGAGAATTGTAAGAGAATTCAACTAAGATTCAAATCTTTTTTTTTTTTTTTTTTTTTTAAGACGGTCACCCAGGCTGGAGTGCAGTGGCGCAATCTTGGCTCACTGCAAGCTCCGCCTCCCGGGTTCATGCCGTTCTCCTGCCTCAGCCTCCTGAGTAGCTGGGACTACAGGCGTCCGCCACCACACCCAGCTAATTTTTTGTACTTTTTTTTTTTTTTTTTTTTTTAAGTAGAGACGGGGTTTCACCGTGTTGCTAGGATGGTCTTCTTCTCCTGAAATCATGATCCGCCCGCCTCAGCCTCCCAAAGTTCTGGGATTACAGGCGTGAGCCCCCGCGCCCGGTCTAAGATTTAAATCTTTAGCATCCCTTGGATTTAGATAAAAGTCATAGAACTAGCTGTTAACTCTGTCCTTTTATACTTTTATGTATGTGCAAAAATAGAAAAAAAAAATAGGTATTTAAAAAACATTTGCATTCAAAATTTTTCTAAGACTTCATATGGAAAGCCATATTTTCAAAATTAGATTTTAAACCAAGAATATTATTTAATGTTTAAAAATTAAGTATTTAGAAGAGCTTAAAATGTCTTCAAAATTAAAGCTAAAGTACAGGTCTAGTGCCCGAGAGTTTTTTTATTTTTAAATTTTTAATATACTTTATGTTCTAGGCTACATGTGTACAATGTGCAGGTTTGTTACATATGTATACATGTGCCATGTTGGTGTGCCGCACCCATTAAGTCGTCATTTATATTAGGTATATCCCCTAATGCTATCCCTCCCCCGGCCCCCGACCCTACAACAGGCCCCAGTGTGTGATGTTCCCCTACCTGTGTCCAAGTGTTCTCATTGTTCAGTTCCCACCTATGAGTGAGAATATGTGGTGTTTGTTTTTCTGTTCTTGCAATAGTTTGCTGAGAATGATGGTTTCCAGCTTCATCCATGTCCCTACAAAGGACATGAACTCATCCTTTTTTATGGCTGCATAGTATTCCATGGTGGATATTTGCCACATTTTCTTAATCCAGTCTATCATGAATGGACATTTGGGTTGATTCCAAGTCTTTGCTATTGTGAATAGTGCCACAATAAACATATGTGTGCATGCCCAAGAGTTTTTACAAGCAAAAATTAGAAGGAAATGCCAATATATATGGAAACAAAATTGAACAGAAACGTTTTTACCAAAAACTTTAAACAAATATTAATATAAATGAAAATGAATAATAAAAACCAAAACAAGATTAGACTGCGTTGTTATTAGCAACAGAAAGTAACAAAGCATAAGACAAAATCTAAAATACTAGGAAGAATATTATGTTCCAGACAACTAAAGAGCTGAAAGAAACTATACCTGATAGCCAGAGTGAGATTATTAATCACATAGGTATCATTATGTTTGGTTATGTCTAAAGAGAAACTCATATATAATGATGACAATAAATTATGCCAGATGAACTGTTGATTAAAATGTCCTTGATAACAAAAGGGAAATTGGAAGTGAAATGATTGCAACGAAAAAAGAATCTGTGAAGGACTTTATAAAATGAGATGAACTATTTTAATTGGAATTTTAAAAAGTTTCTATAGTTTTCACAGAGGAAGAATAAAATTCAAGGATCATAACTAGATTTAATCTACAATCTTTCTCTAATGTGCTGTTTTCAATAATTCACATTAAGAGTTAGGTTTTGAAATGTGCGATATGCTTAAATTGGAATTCATTTTTTATTACTTTTTAGAAGGTCTGTATTTCTCTGAAAACTTTTATTTCATCACTATTAATGTCGTGAATATTTCACCATTTATTAATATCATGAATATAACCTATGGTCTCTGAAAAGCCCAACACTTTTCCTTGTTTTTTAAAATCATTTCCATATGTTTTCTGTATGGACTATTGAGGTGAAGAAAATATTAAATACAAAAAGTCAGAATGACTGCTGTTCTCCATAGTACATAGAGGAATTTCTCACACCTGCCCTTTACTCTCCTGAATTTGTGATTAGAAACATCAGCTTCCACAAGACTTGCTCCTGAGTTGTCTAACCTTGATAGACAATAGGTATGCAAAGAAGGAAAAGACTTTCAGATATCTACAATCTCACTACAGGCTACAGTCAAGTTTTGTTCACCATTAAAGATAACTCCACAGGACATAAAGAAAGCCTTAGGTAATGTAAATAATCATATAAATTTACCATGGTTTTCTCAACCATGTGGATAATTAAGTCTCCAAAATTATTTGGAAAATATTTAATCGAAAAAAATGATATCTCCTAGAAGGCAAACAGACACTTTTGTTGCTGAAGCAAAGAGAAGGCAAATGTCAGAAATATAGAATTTCTCGGCATATTTTTTGCCTTAAAAAAAGCTAAGGGAACATCTTATTTGACAACATTTAAGAAATGTTCACATGTGTGATAAAGTTAAATATAAGAATAGAATGGAATTAATTGAATCTGAGGATGTATAGTGAAGAATCTCAGCTTTGGGAGGAAAACCTGGTAACCTATAATGACTTCCATTCATTAAGGATAAAGAGATAATAATCACAAAAGCTATTACATTTTACTGAATAGATACTCTTTGCCTCACACAAGGTTAGAAACTTTTTAGACTTCTATTAATTAACTCTTAGGAAATTTCTATGAACTATGAATTAGTATCTAAATATTATAGATGAGAAAATAAAAACATAGCTCAAGTAACATGCTCTGAATCACCTGATTAGTGATACACGCAGAATTTTTTTGACTTCTGTTCAACTCAAAGACTACTCTCTCCACCACTTCATAAGAGCCTCTTACTCCAAGAGAATAAATAGAACTATTTTTTTCATAAAAGATGCACATAAAATTTTGCCTCAGTGTTTCAATTTTGTGTGTGTGTGTCCGTGTGTGTGTGTGTGTGTGTGTTTATAATGTCTAGTCTTAGTAAAAACATAACAAACTATCCTTAGGAGAGTATTATTTAGAGATTTCTTAGTGAAGACAACATATGTCAATGTAATTTTCTTCTCTATTGAGACTCTTAAGGGAGAGACAAGCATTCCTCATTTTTGACTTATTTTGGTATGAATCAAGTTTCACAAACCTTTGGAAGATTATGTAAGCTGAATTTACCCTTTGACCTAAAAAATAATCTTGTATTAAAAAAATCCAAACTAATATTGCATCAATTTACTACCTGAAGAAAATTCCAGCCATACACAGAGAAGGGCTACCCACAGAGAACTCAGAGGTCTCCCTGAATTAATGGGGTGGAGATTCATGAAGGACAAGGCAGATCAAATTTACAGGGCAGGGTAACAGTGAAGAAAATGTTTCATAGAGAGAGAACTCTAGAGGCCATAGATCTCAGAGGGTCCCTCGCAGGTATTCTGCTGAGTTCTAATCAACATATACATGTGAGGAAACTACCTAACGCTGAGGAAGAGCATCCAAAAGAATTGAAGAAAAAAAATCACTTAAACCTGAGAATAGTGTTATGTCCACCAGTAAGCGCAGAAACCCTCACAATACATAGAACATAAAGTAAAATACTGAGAAGAGCTTTGCCTCCTAAAATAGAACAAAATTAGCCTGAGGATAAATATTGCTCTCATTTTGCTTAAAATATTTTAAAAGCAAGATCTGAAAGGATGAAACTGTTTCCAGATAACTATATTCCAGACTGAAGCTCAGGAATATTTATACGAACAACAAATATCCAGGACTCAACATGCTAAAACTAACAATCTCTGTACCAAATGAAAAAAATTAGCAGGAATGCAAAGTAGCAGGAAAAAAAAAAACACCTGAAATATCAAAAAAAATTAAAACTGGTACAGAAATGATATAGATAATAAAATTTGTAGGTAAGCCATTAAAAATAATTGAATAAATTATGTAGACACATTTAAGATATAAGAACAGACCCAAATTGAAATTCTAGAGATGAAAACTATACTGTCTAGGTTGAGATTAACAGCAAACTAGACACTGCAAAAGAAAATGTTGGCAGACTTGAAGATATAACAATAGAAACTATTCAAAATGAAATATGGAGAGGGAAAAAGAGAACTAAAATGTTTACAAAGTTTACATGAACCTTAGGAAAACATATAATGGTGTAATAATTAACGTAATAAAAATTTCCAAGGGAGAAGAGAATAGAAAAAAATTAAGTTCCAGGCAACTGACATGATTTCATTCTTTTTAATGGCTGAATAATATTTCACTGTGTACGTGTACCACATTTTCTTTATTCATTCATCAGTTAGTGAACACTTAGTTTGATTCCACATTTTGGCTATTGTGCATAGTGCTGTAATAAACAGCAGAGTGCAGATATCTCTCCAATATACTGATTTCTTTTCTTCTGCATACATACCCAGCAGTGAGACTGCTGGATCACATAGTAGTGCTATTTTTAGTTTTTTGAGGCACCTCCATACTGTTTTCCATAGTGGCTGTACTAACTAACATCTGCACCAAAAACATGCAAAGGCTCCCCTTTTGCCATACCCTCGCCAGCATTTGTTATTGCTTGCCTTTTGGATAAATGCCATTTTTACTGGGGTGAAATAATATGTCATTGTAGTTTTAATTTGCATTTCCCTCAGTAGTAGTGATGTTGAGCATTTTTCCTATACCATAGTGGCCATTTGTATGTCTCCTTTTGAGAAATGTCTATTCAGATCTTTGCCCACTTTTAAACCACATTTTTTGTTTTTCTTCCTATTAGTTGTTTAACTCCATATATATTCTGGTTATTAATTTTTGTCAAATGGATAGTTTGCAAATATGTGCTCCCATGGATGTAACTGGAAGAAATTATGTTAAGTGAAATAAGCCAGGCACCGAAAGATAAATATTACATGTTCTCACGAATAGGTGGGAGCTCAAAATAATTAAACTTATGGAAATAGAGAGTAGAATGGTTGTTATCAGAAGCTGGGAAGGGTGATGGGAAGGCAAGGAATAAAGAGGGGATAGTTAACGGGTACCAAAGTACATTTAGATAGAAGGAATAATGTCTAGTGTTTGGTAGCACAATAACGTGGCTATAGTTAACCATAATTTATTGTATGTATCAAAATAACTACAGGAGTGGAATTGGAATGTTTATAACACAAAGAAATAATAAATGCTTTAGGTGATAGATACACCAAATCCTGATTTGATTGTTACACATTGTATGCTTGTATCAAAATATTACCTGTACCCCATAAGTATGTAGAACTAGTATGTATCTATAATAATTAAAAGTTTTTAAACTAAAAAAATTAAGAACTGACACAAAAATAGTCAAAAATTTTCCAAATTTGATGAAATGTCTAAAGCCAGAGATCCAAAAAGCTCATGAACCACAAGCAAACATAAATAAAAAAAATACATCAGAACATTAGCAAATTGTTTAACTAGTGGCAAACAGAAATGTAGAGCAACATCATTAAAGTTCTGAAAGAAAGAAAAAACCCTGTAATTCTAGAACACTTTATGAAAATGTCTTTAACAAATACAGGCAAAGTAGTTTTTCTGATATATGATAACTTAAGGAATGCAGTGTTCAATACCTGAAAGAATTTATCATAGACATGCACTACAAAAAATTTTACAGAAGTTTTACAAGCAGATGGGAAATGACACCAAATGAAAAGCTAGATCTGGAGGCAGAATACAAAACTCCACTGATAGCCCCCACTGCAAGGACACCATGTTAACAACAATCTATACAGAAAAACAAACAAAAACACCTTCATAAGAACAAAAGTCAGGTGAGCACTCATAGTACTTGGTTTTAACTTTATATCCCTGAAAGAGGCCCTGAAGACACAGAAAAAAAAAGTCCTGAATTGCTGACACCACTCCCTGCTACCCGCCCTGCCTGCTGTCCCCCCTCCCCGCCAGCTCCCCCTCCCCGCCAGCCCCCCTCCCCACCTCACCCTGAGCCCCAGGCAGCAGCTGCAGGGTGCGGAGAGCATCTCTGAGTATTGGGGGAGGGAGAACACAGCAACTGGGAGGAACTGAACTTGGTGCTGTCCTGTTAGAGCAGAAAGAAAAATGGGACCAAGCTCAGCTGATGTTGCCCACAGAGGGAGCATTTAAACCAATCCTAGCCAGAGGGAAACTGCAGATCCCAGAGGGTCAGAATTTGAGTTCCTGCAGACCTAGCCACAGAGGGCTCAGTGCTCTGTGTCTCCAAGTAAACTGGAAAGGCAATCTAGGCCATAAGGACTGCAACTCTCAGGCAAAGTCTTAGTGCTGAACTAGGTAGGCCCATTGACAGTGGACTGGGGAGGTGACGTGACCTGCCTATGAAGCATGCCTATGGGAACTAGAAAATAGCCTCAAAAAAGCAAATCTAAAAGTTATTGGCCCTAAAGAGGAAGTAGAGAAAGAGATAGGACAGAAATAGGGCTATATACCATTACTGGGTATATACCCAAAGGAATATAATTATTCTGCCATAAAGACACATGCACGCATATGTTTTTCACAGCACTATTCACAGTAAAAAGACGTGGAATTAACCTAAATGCCCATCAGTGGTAGATTGGGTAAAGAAAATGTGGTACATACACACCATGAAAAAATTAGATTGTGTATTTTGCAGCAACATGAATGGAGGTGGAGGTCATTATCCTAAGGAAACTAAACAGGAACAGAAAACTAAATACCACACGATCTCGTTTATAAGTGGGAGGTAAACATTGAGTACATATGGTCACAAAGAAAGGAACAAGAGACACCGGGACCTACTTGAGAGTGGAGGCTGGGAGGAGGGTGAGGAGAACCACTTGAACCCGGGAGTTGGAGGTTGTAGTGAGCCGAGATTGCGCCACTGCACTCCAGCCTGCCAGCCTGCCAGCCTCCTAATGAATAGCATGAGCACTTTTCTCTAAATATATGAGCCGAAAGCCTAGTTCTTATGAATTTGTGATAACAGAATACTTTCTTTACCTAAACTGTAATAGCATAAGGACATGAATATCTATCACGCTGAGTGCCAGAAAGTAGCCCCTATATTAATTTGTCTTTTAGTTATTTGTGGTGGTTCTAAAGGAAGTGTATTGCAGTGTGCCCCCAAAGCAGCCATAACATGCCAAGAATGTCACATTGTGACTCAGCAGTATCTAACAGCCTACAGTGGCAAAATGTGAGAATTAAAATGGCAGGAGTGGTGTTAGCTCTTCTCTCTAAAACATTCTTTCATTAATAAACAACATAAACATGCTGTTTGTTATCTCTCAGAATGTGAACATATTATCCCATCATTATCAAAGAACAGCTTGTAAATTTTTAGGGGTATTTCTAAAAAGTGTGACTTATGGAACAAATTATTTCAGTAATTTCTCTCAACTGAGCAATTGGCAGCAGTACTATAAAATACTTTTAAGAGTAGAATTAGCGTCTATTTAATGTCAAGAATTTGATTGCTCTAAAGCACATATGAAATCAGGCCATTATTTTCTAAATGTAATAAACCATCGGAGGGTTCTCAGAATTGAGTGTGGATATGGTGGCCAAACAAGTGTTGACACACAAAAATTACTGCTTCTGATGCTTCTTATTATCTGTATATTATTGATTTCTACTTTTATTTTTAAAACTGTGTCTAACACAGATGTTACCAAAACGCAGTTATAATTACCCTTTCTTATTACTTTCAAGACACATATACATCAGGAATGGCTTCATCTCTGTATGTGACTTGAACAGAGCTCGAAATGCACATGTATGTGCATGGAGGACAGTTGCAGACAGAACGTGTAGGCTCTGGAGTTAAACATCTAGGACTTACTAGTTGTGTGGCCTTACCCAAGTTAATAATCTCCATATTTCAAATTTCTGATTTGACAAATGAGTCTAAAAATAGTACCTACTTTAAAAATTTCAATGAGGTGATAAACTATAAAATGACATCTTTTTGGTCAATATGTGTGAACGTTTTTTCAATGTGACATACCCTTATACATCATTAAGCTCTTCCTGACATTAATACAGGAAAGTTCATAATATCATTTATCATATTAATGATTTTACTATGATTATGATTTTATCATAAAATGAGTAAAACATGGGATACCTCATTAAGAATTCACATTTACTGTATCCACTCCAAACTTGACATCTCAACATAAGTCTTTTGACAATTTACTGAAGAGAAAAATTGTAGTTGTAGTTATACATAAATACCTACTAAAATCCTTTTACCCATTCACATGTCAAAGTCGTTATGACTCCCCAGAAGTCTCTCTTCTCTCACTCTTTGTTCCAGAACATTTTACAAAATCCTCATCTATTTTTTTGCTCCTGTATTCCTGTGACTTTTTCCCCCTTCCAACAACTGCTTCAGTGATATTTTGTTTAGGATTTTTGCATTTATGCTTATGAAAGCAATTGATCTGTGATTTTCCTTTCTTTGATATCCTTGCCAATTTTTAACATGAAGCTTATACTGTCTACATAAAGTGAGCTAATTGTTTCCACTTTATTCCCTGCAACAGTTTGTTTGAACTGTTTTCTTTCTTCAGTATTTGAAAGTTTTCACTGGAAGCCTTCCAAGCCAGTCATCTATTATGTGAAAAGTCTTTGATTACATAGTCAGCATTTTAATTTAGAATAAGAATAATTTTAATTTCATTCCATTTTAAAAATTTATTCTTTTGTATCTTTTGGTAAATTGTGTGTGTGTTTGTAGGGATTTGTCAATTTCATCAAATTTTTCAAATTTAGTCATAAAGTTGTTCATTATCTTTGATTGTCTAGTGGAACCTCTTTTTATTTCCTATATGTGTAATTATTAAACTTCTTTTTATATCATGTAGTTGTTTGGTTTTTGTTTTGTTTTGTTTTAATCCATATCACAATCTCAGTTTCTTAATGAGATTGTTTTGTTCATTTATATTCAGTTATTAATACATGGAACATATTTTAGAGAGATTAGAATGGTGGTATATTGGATTAGCAAATACTAAAAGAAAAGCATGCATTTTGGGAAAAACATAATTTCTTTTGGAAAAGGTAAACTAATCAAATTAAGTTTGCTTTAACATACTCATGTAAAAAAGAGGCAATCTTTAAAGAAAACTTATTAGAAAAATACATCAATATGTTCTCAAATATTTATTTCAGATTCTCTAGGACAAAGAAATGTAAGATAGTTAAGCTCCAAGACTATCAGGTATGACATGTCTCCTCAGTTTGAAATATATATATATTTTTTCTCAGAAGTTCATTGTAGTCTTCAAGGTAGCTTTTGCATTTGGAACCCTATTGGTCAAATTATTTTAAACTAAGATATCTTCCTTATCATAAATAGTGCTATCTAGTTTATGTTAGTACTATAGAGCTTTGATGCATGGTAATATGAACTAATGAATACCAAGACCTTTTCCCTAGTCAAAACCTTGGCAATAAACTTCAGAAATTCTCTCAGTAAGAATCCTGTATTATCCTTTTTTTACTTTCTCCCATCACTCCACCTACCAACCAACAGACACACACACACATACACACACAGACACATTATGGCTTTTTTTCCCCATCTTTGAGTAAGACTATTCTTTCAAAATCTAAGGAAACATCTGTGGCTATGATTGACCCTTGCTGTTGCTTTGCTACATTAAAATCTTATGGTTAAATCTCTTTGTTCTCTTCAGTGCTTTAGTGGTGTTATGAAAATTAACAATCTCATTTATAGATAACTCCTAGTACCCTTTATTTGTTATTTTCTTTTAAATTCAAAATTATTATTTTGTGGTGTATTTTTCATACTCTCAAAACACTTGCTGTTGAGCCCTGAGTAAACTTACTATTGGCTCAAGACAATCGTCTAGAATGCATAGTCATTACATTTATTTAATATAATATCATTTATTCTAAATCTATACATATTTTTATTACATTGCATATGCAATTTTGGCCTTGATGGTCTTCTCATTAAAGAGTGAAACAAACCACTGAATATGCTGTATGCATGAAAGCCGTATTTTGTAAAAGCTTTTCTTCGTGTGTGTGATCAAACTGTTTCTTGTTCGTGTCGGAACCAGAATGCTAGTGGGGTTTTCATAGCCTTTCAGTGTTGTTCACCCTCAAAACTATTATGTTATTTTATCTGAGTCAACAGGCACCATTTTCGTGCCTTACAATAAGCTATAGTTATACCAAACTGCTGACTGGAAATTACAGCAGAAGTAGAGTAAGCTTTGTGACCTCTTTTCCTCTACAATGAGCAACTACATTTTAGTATCTGCTGCTCTTTGCCTAACATATATCACAAATACTAATCATTATCTAATGCTTCCAAAATTGCTTCAACACCATATATATTTTAATATTTATCATATAGTATCTTAGACTGTGTACAAATTTAATTAAAATGATTGTAGATTTTTGTTCCAATGTAAAATTAGCTACAATGTGATTGAACTTTATGAAATGAAAACAGAAATGATAGTTGATGCCACAACCTATTTTATATTTGCAAATTGCTAAGTCTTAGGAAAAGTGTAACTAATTTTTATTTTATATGCAATGAAAATATATTTTTATTGAGCTAACTGCATTCCTTTATAAACTTTTCTTTTTACTGCTCTTGCCTATGTTAATTGTCAAGGCTTAGCTAGAGTCCTGTGATTGCCAGCCTTGAACCTGAGTCAAAGAAGGCATGGAACTCTTACAGGAGAAGATCTTGATAAAGAGGAAACTGTGGAGTTGGAGTAGCATCTCCACCACCTTAAGTGGATGCTGAGGCCAGCATCATTAATCAGCTTTCTACTAGCCATTGCCCCAATGTTTTCCTTGCCTACAGAGCCTTGATGTTTAGAGAAATGCAATGTGTTTAACCATAGAAAAAGAGTCATAATTTGGTCTATTGAGTTTTCAAGATAATATCATTTTATTTATTTATTTTTTTGGACGGAGTCTTGCTCTGTCACCCAGGCTGGAGTGCAGTGGCACGATCTCAGCTCACCGTAACCTCCGCCTCCTGGGTTTAAGCAGTTCTCTGCCTCAGCCTCCCAAGTAGCTGGGATTACAGGTGCCCACCACCACGCCTGACTAGTTTTTGTATTTTTAGTACAGATGGGGTTTCATAATCTTGGCCAGAGTGGTCTTGAACTCTGCCTCCCGAGGCAGGTGGATCATGAGGACAAGTGCTGGGATCATGAGGACAAGTGCTGGGATTACAGGCGTGAGCCACTGTGCTTGACCTGATAATCTCATTTTAATTTCTATATTCTGCAGTCTCCCTTGCAGTAAGTGCTCTAAATATCAGTTACTCACACGGATGCATTTGCTTTTTTTTTTTTTTTTTTTTTTCCCACTGCAGTGCTCCAGCCTGTGTTGTAGTGGTCAAAGCAGTCTTTGTTATCTGATCCTGACTTCCTAATCACTGGATCACACCTCAGATGTGTCTTCCTAAACTCAGTAGTTAGTGTAGTATTCTCATGTAGCCCAATTTTCCTGATTCTGGCCACATATGCCCTGGGTGCATACATTCAGCTAAGTACTTCTAGGAATCATTGAAGGTCTAGGTTGGAATTAACTCCACCGGTTGTTTCCAGGACTTTGTAAGCATCTAATTCCTGTATTAAATCTTTTCTGCTTCAAGTAACTAGAGAGGCTTCTGTTTCTTACACTGAACTTGGACATAGTTACATACTTGTGTTTGAAGGTAGGCTTGGCTGTGTGACACAGGAGTTGCCAAGGTTATTGGAAGTTTGAACAAATTGTTTTCTGATTAAGAATATGGAAGTATGAAAAATAGTAGCTTAAACTGCCCTGCTCCTTCCTTCCTCCTCTTCTTTCCTCTCTTTGATCTTCATTAGAAGTTTTATAGTGTTAACAGCTATCCTGCAACCATGAGATGATTGGATGAATAAGAACCGAAGGCCTCAGTTTGCTGTGGTCCCAGCTGTGTTGGTGTGCTTTATTATGTTAGGGATAGTAGAGAAGGATGAAAAAAGCCTGAATCGTTGATGATATTAATGTTAGTAGGCTGCTAACAAAGCTCTGGACTGCCATTGTTAGTTAAGTTTCTTGTCACTTGCTGGAAAAATAATTTCTAATTAATAAAATAGAACTGCCTACTCTCTGATGGTGATAGATCAAAAGTAAAGGCAGTCTGAACTTTCGTAATGGAGCAGATGCTGTCAATGCTCTGCCATATCTCTCAGACTTACAATCCACAATGCTCCACCAACCTCCTGTGGGCAGTATTAGGATCTCTGTGTACTTGAGGGCTTTTCTTGGAATTTTACAAAACTTCCATCTAACTCTTAGAAGTAGCAAGAAATTGATACTGCCTGAGAGTATCTTCCTACCAGTGACTCTCAGACATTGCTGTACAAGTACCTCAACTTTCTTGTTCCTTTGGCAGAACGTTTTGAAGCATGTGTTTCACACAGTTCCCAGGCTTTCTCACTATATTAGCCAATTTAATATCTTACCTCTTACAGATTGTCTCCTTTCTCTGCAACTCCTAAATTAAATAATGGCACTTCATTTTTTTGTCTTAGTATTTGCTTTTGAGGGGGATCCAAGCTGAGATACCTAACTTGAAATCATATGGTATATCAGGCCAAAATCAGATATAAAAGACCAAATTAAAAAGCGTCTTCTACTTCAGTCAAAAGTCAGTGCACAGAATGCTGTGGAAACCTCTGTGATTTCATCTGATTATAGCTTTACAAAGCCACAGGCCCTTTAATTTTGTTATATTATTCCAATAGTGATTATATATTGACTATAACCATCATATAAGTTCTGTTGGCTACTGTATTAGTCAGTATTCTCCAAAGAAATGGAAAATGCATATATATATATATATGTATATGTGTGTGTGTATATATATACACACATGCACACACACTTATATAATCATAGATTATATACATGCCTAATTTATATATAAATTACCAACACATATTACCTATACCAACACATATTATCTATCAGTCATATGACCTATTTTAAATATTTCATAAAATCTCAGTTTACCAAAAAATGAAAAAAACTTGAACAAAAGATTTACTTGAGACAAACGTGACAGTGTTCCATTTTATTCTCTCTGTCCCTCTCTCTCTATATATGTATATATACATATATATGTACATATCTATATATACGTATATATACACACACATGTAAAGAGAAATTTATTTTTAAGGAATTGGCTCAAAGGATTGTGAAAGCTTGGTAAGTTTAAAATCTGATGAGGTAAGCCAGCAGGCTGGACATCCAGGGAAGAGCTGCAGTTAAATTCCAAAGGCCATCTTTTGGAACAATCCCTTCTTGCTCAGGGAAGGTCAGTCTTTTTTCTATTAAGACCAACTGATTAGATGAGGCTCACCTGCATTAAGATGGGCAATTGGCTTTACTCAGAGCCTACCAATTTATATGTTACTCTCATCCATAAAACAACCAAACAGAAACATCTAGAAAAATGATAGGGTAAATAATTTGGTATAGTGGCCCAGCCAAGTTGACACATAAAATTAACTATCACAGATACTTTTTTACTAGTTTTATCTCTAGGTGTTAACATTACAATCCACTGGCTTGACTCTACCACTGCTTCTAAAGGCAGCTTAATTTAATTTCAATTAGACTATTTTTCCATGTGTTAAATGTCTTTAATCAAAGATATCTTCCATTTCCATGAGCTCAAACAACATGGCTTTTTACATCCGTATGTGCAGATAGAATGAGCAAATTTCTTTGTGGCATGTTTTAAAATTAAACTTTGGCATTCACCTCTATTTCCTCTTTAAAGAACTCACGAATTATGGGATAAGCATAAAACATTTTGCTCTTACAAGAAAAGTTACTTTTTTTTTTTTTTTGACAGAAAGGCCCAAGGTAGAAAGTAAATTTAAAAATCCAATTTAGAGAGAGAAAATGCAGTAAACTCTGTGATTTTTGGTTGGTGGAAACTGTTTCATAAACAACCAAGCAGGTTTCAATGCGTGAATCTTTCATCAAAACAAAACCAATGGAACTAATTACCTTATTGCAGAGCAGTTTTTCACAAATAGCAATTTCATGTCAGTGAGTTTTACTTCATGACAAATGTCTGGTTTTCTACTAGTAAAATTTACAAGGAACTCCCCTTCAATTAGTGAAAAACAGAGACTGTAAGTTTTGGGAAAATAATTTTCCTGGGGGAAATTATATTTTAAATAACTATTCATTAAGTACTGCCAAGAATGTGATCTATACAACTTAGATTGCAAGAAGAATTATCAAGAAAAAATAGTTGATATTTGATTTCAAGAAGAATTATCAAGAAAAAATAGTTGATCACCAAATCAGAAGCTTATAGAGAATAAAACCCATTATTTAGTCATCTGAGGACTCCTACTTACCATAATGATACTTTGTAGGCATTAGGTTGTTAATAACCAAATATTTATTTTAAAAATAAATGCTCAATAAGTTTTTGTTTCTGTACTCACAGAATTTATAAGTCAGCTGAATTAGGGAGGCATACTGCTATAAATTAGCTGAAACCACTATGCCTATGCATGACCAAAGGGTCCTTGTGGGCAGCTATTGATAGCTGTCAACAGTTTAAAATAAGTAAAAGTTAAAATAAAATTATGCCTCAGGACAAATTTGGCCACAGATACCAACACATGTTATCTATCAACCATATCACCTATTTAAAAATTTTGATAAAAATCACAGTTTACCAAAAAAAGGAAAAAAGACTTGAATGAAAGATTCACTTGAGACAAATGTGACACTATTCCATTATTAGATCTGGCTAAACCTACTAAGTCAAGTCATTAGGAAAATTCTGAATCAATGCTGGAAAAGAAATACATAAGAATCAACCCTAGGGTGGCACGCTCAAAGGTGTAAGTGAAAGATACAGTGTTTGCTATATTCTTATTACTGTTTAGGGAAAGACTAGAATTCTCTCTAAAATATGTTAGCCAATCTATACATCTTGAAAACCACTAATGAGAATCCATCACTAGTGAACACTTTACAGATGCTAATTTTTTCAACAAAATCCTATTTCTAGCATATTATGCTGATGAGTGAACTATTCTGATAGTCTCCAGTAAAAGTGATAACTGAAGAATCTATATATAACAGCTGCCTCAGGAATGTGTTTAGCTCATTTTCTGCTGAATTCTTGATAAGGGCGACTGAATGTTCCAAGTGTGGCTTCCACCTACATATATAATAACACATTGTCTATACTGAAGTATTTCAGATAAATTCAGGCATCATATATATTACATGAGTGCAGATAAATACAATTAGCTAACACATACTGAATGCTTCTTGTGTGCTGAGAGATTATTCTAAATAGTTCTCATGAGTTATCTCAAATAACTCCAAAGCAATAGTCAATTATTTCATTTCTAAAAAAGGAAATGGAGGCTCTAATAAATAAGATTACTTACTAAGTTAAGGAACCTGTAGTGTGGGGTTAGAACACAGGATGTTAGTCCTACCTCCATACCCTCAGCTACTATACAATACTGACTCTAAAATGACTGAATACATAATAGTAACATTGCAGGCTAAATTGTGAACGCTACTAGGTCTAGATAAGAAGGCCCATGCAGAAGAAATGGGCAAGAGTGCTCTTCCTCCTGGATTCAAGTTCTGCTCAATAAATACACACAGTCAGTTACAAGTAAACTGAGATTACCTATACAGTAGGTCCCTTTACATATACCTATACTCCTACATACACTATATATTCAAAACTTCCAAAAGGAGAACAATCCTCTTCAGTATTACATAGTCAGGCTTGACTTACAAACCCAGCCTCCCAGGGCCTATGCAGTTTATAAAATATCTGGTCAAATACCATGATCTAAGCAACTTGAACCACTAGATTAATATTACAAATGACAAGTTGAACGAGGCATGAATGGTTTTAATGACAGTTGAATATGACTGGGTAGTGGAGAAAGCTCAGTAGATTATATCAGGAAAGAGTAAGCTAAAGATAATTACTTTCATGAAATAGCAAATTTAGCTTTGAATAGCTTTGGAGCTAAGGCAAAAATAGAAATTCTATAAGATTATTAATAAGAATCATTCAAGCATATAAGGAAGTTACTTTTTCTCTAATACCAATCACTAGGAGAGATTTGTTAACTGAATTCTTCTAAAAGGGACACCAAGCAGAATAATTCACAACAAATTCAAAATTATTTTTTAAAAATGGAAATAATCCCAGGTCTATTTTCTTTACATTTTCCCATCCCTTTATTTAATTAGAGAGTGTGAATTCCAGATTAAGACATAGATTGCTCCTAGAATGTGGCTTAAATTAACCATAATATCTGTTTCCATGGCCTCTAGTATATTACTTACATAATACCACAGCAAACCCTGGTACTCACTTTTTTACTGTCTTAGTAAAACAAGAATATGAGCTCCTGAAGGCAGTACCCAGCTCTGCCTTGTATACCTGTATATCTTCAGCACCAGGAGTTCAACAAATTATGAAGAATTGGAAGAAAATAATTTGTTTTACATAAAAGTATTACTTAAAACTCAGTGACGTTGGTTTATCTTATAGAACCTTAGAGACCAGAAATAGCGGAAGTGAACTTTCCAAAATCTAAAACAAGACCTTAATATACAGATGTGAGAATTGTATTAGTCAGAGTCCTCCAGCAGAACAGAATCAATAGCATATATGTACATATAAAAGCCAGTTTATTAGGTAGAATTGGTTCACACAATTACAAGGCAAAGTCCCACAATAGTCTGTCTGCAAGCTGGGGAAGAAAAGAGCCATTAGTGGCTCAGTTAAAGTTTGGAAACCTCAAAACAAAGAAAGCCAACAGTGCAGCCCTCAGTCTAAACCTGAAGGCCTCACGAGGTCTCTGGTACAAGTTCCAGAGTTCAAAAGCCAAAGATCCAGGAGTCCGATGTCCAAGGGCCTGAGGAGAGGAAGCAAGCATCTGGCACACAAAGAGACAGCAAGCAAGAAGACTCAACAAGCAAACGGCATATCCACCTTCTTCCAACTGCTTGGTTCTAACCTCGCTGGTGGCCAATTGGATGATGCCCACCCACATTGAGGGTGGATCTTCCTCTCCCAGTCCATTGAATCAAATGTCAGTCTCCTCTGGCAACACCCTCACAAACACACCCAGAAACAATGTCATCTAGACATCCAGAAACAGACATCTAGACATCCCTGAATCCAGTCAGGTTGACACCTAATATCACAGGAACCAATGGCTACAGAGGTCAATTGACTTGTGAAATGTGAATGTCTCCAGAAGATATCAAAAGCTCTTGAATAATCTTGTAATCTACCTTGATAAGAAATAAACTTGATAAGAATATTTAACTACTGGAGGGGGAAAAATAAGATATTTAAAATTCTTTGTTAAAATATATCATATTGGGACCTGATGGGGGTGGGGTGGGGTGGGGGGAAGGAGAGCATTAAGAAAAATAGTTAATATATGTTGGACTTAATACCTATGTGATGGGTTTATAGGTGCAGCAAACCACCATGGAACATGTTTACCTATGTAATAAACCTGCATATCCTGCATGTGTACCCCGGAACTTTACAATTAAATACACACACACACACACACACACACACACACACACACACACACACACACAAAATATTGGAAAGTGTTATGGTTTTAGTATTGGTGTAAAAGTGGAGGGGCATACACTTTTGTTTTCTAACATTAAAAAAATTAGACCTCATTCCTCCTAATACTTTAAATGTGTCTAATTGCCTTTGGAGTAAAACAGTTTATTACAGAAAAAGGCAGGTTACCATGATGCTATCAATCTTTTTAAAGCCTTCATTGATACTGATATTAGTACTCACTCAGTATTGGTTAATTGAGGGGAGTAAACAATTACCTCCCTTTACTCTTTATCCCCTGGAAGACAAATGTAAACAGACAATATTGCATATATTATGGCAACTTTCCCACCTCTAGGGAACGAACTGGATTTTAATTAATTGTATTATACTATTAAAAACATATGTGTCTGTGTTCACTGAAAACACATCTAGTTAATATCATACTTATGTTTCTCTGTTCTTTATTGTGTATGTATACCCAATGTGAGTATAATGTCTTAGAGTTGTCAAGAAATTTGTTTTAATTTTATTAAAATTATATTTTGCCTGTGCTTTGACTAATAAGCTAA
Source organism: Macaca fascicularis (assembly GCF_037993035.2). Taxonomy (NCBI): domain Eukaryota; kingdom Metazoa; phylum Chordata; class Mammalia; order Primates; family Cercopithecidae; genus Macaca; species Macaca fascicularis. The sequence goes on along the minus strand of NC_088380.1, from coordinate 69,204,312 downwards.
TTTAATTGTAAGGTAATAGACCCTTAACTAAAGGTGGAAATAGAAGATATTTACTAGATATATTGGAGGGAAGTTATTAACATTCTTAATAAACTATACTTATGTGTTTATTAAAAATTAAGTATCCAATTAAATAGCTGAAAGCATAAACTGGTGATTCAAAAATTAGAAATACAAATTAAATTAATGACAAAATAAAATGAAAATAAGATGTCAATCTTGGTCATCAAATTAATAATGAATTAAGAGTGATTTAAAATATAGTTTTTGCAAGGTAGGTGGAGGAGTTGGGCTGTTAGAGATGGGCTTTACCAGTTCACTCTTGATTACAGCAAACTGTAGTTCAATCTTTAGAAAGTCCTATTTGTTGGTGAGACAAAGGGGAAACGGGAGGAGTTGCTGTTGCGTGGGTATAAAGTTTCAGTTGTGTCAGATAAATAAGTTCTAGAGGTCCGCTATGCAACATTGTACCCATCCTTAACAATACTGTATTGTGTAATTAACATTTAATGAATAGGGTAGGTCTCCAGTTAAGTGTTCTTACCGCAATTTTTAAAATTATGTATACAAGTTCTTTGACTCACTTGCTGTTTATGGGAGCATATTCAAAGGAAATAATCCAAATTATGAGCAAAGATGTGTGTTTATTCGTTCAGTAAATTGAATATCGAATCCTTGTTGTATAGCAGATGTCATTTGCTTGAGATAAAAAGCTTCTCTGATACTCTGGACTTTGAATAGTGGGAATGAAAAAAAAACTAACGGCAAAAGATAATATAACTAATTAAGCCATCAGAGTCCTTAACCCAGACCCGAGAGGAAGATAAATTTTTTAAGATAAAGTAACCAATGAAATAAAATGAAAAGGTTTAGATTATGTGCTGGTTCTCAAACTTTGATAGTGCATTAGAATTAACTGGAGATTATTTTTTAAAAGTCATAATTGCATACTGTATTATTCCATTTATATAAGATTCCTGAAATAACAAAATTAAAAATATCTATGGCACATTGACTGCCAGGTGTTAGGAATAAGGGGAAGGAGTAGGTGTGGCTACAAGGAGTAGCACAATGGATCATTGTGGTGAGGGAGCACTTCTGTATCTTGATTGTGGTGGTGTCTACATGAATATACATAGTTCATAAAATTGTATAGAACTAAACACAGGCACATACAAATGAGTGCATGTTAAACCGATGAAATGTATATAAGCTTTGTGGATTACACCAGTGTCAATTCCCTGATTTTGATAAAACACTATAGTGATGTAAGATGTTACCATTGGGGAAAACTGCATGAAAAGTGCATATGACCTCCCTGTAATTTTTTTGCATCTTACTATGAATATATAATTATTTCAAAAGAAAAAATTAAAAATAAAACTCTTGCTCCAACTGCAGCTTAAAATTTCTGGATAGAGTATCAGACATATGTGATTTTTACTTTTATTTTTTAATTGAAAATTACTTAAATACAACAAAATTTACCCTTTATAGTGTATGATTCTGCAAGCTGTGTTAAGCATATACAGACATGTAACTGCCACCACAATCAATATATAAAACACTTCCATCACTTCAAGATGTTGCATCTTACCCTAGCTTCTCACCAACTCCAGTCCCTGAAAACCACTTATTCATTCATTCTTCATCACTTTTGTTCTGTCTTTTTGAGAATGTCATATAAATGGAGTCATACAATGCATAAATGTAGGAGACTGGGCTCCTTTCCAGTCTGGTTTGTGTCTTTTATTGCTGAGTAGTACTACCTCATTGTACAGAGGTATCATTGCAGGACATATGCAGCTACCATACGATAAAGCAATTGTACTCCTAGACATTTATCCTAAAGAAATGAAAGCTTATGTGTGCATTAATGTTCATGGCAGTTTTATTTGCAATAAATGAAAACTAAAATCAACCCAGATATGCCTTAATAAATGAACAATGAACCAAACTGGTATGTATATACCATAGACTATTATTCAGTAATGAAAATAAATAAACTATAGATACACACAATAGCTTGGAAGAATACCTAGGGAATTATACGGAATGAAAAAAACCCTGATTCCAAAATATTATATATTCTATGATTCTGTTTGTGTATCTTCACTGTAGCGATAGTCACATGATATACACATAAGATAAAACTGTATTGACAAATACACAAAGGCATCCATGTAAGTGGTGAAATCTGAATAAAGTTGAAGGACTGCATCAACATTAATTTTATGGTTGTGATACATTACTATGGTAATACAGAATGTTATCATTTGGGCTAATTGAGTGAAAGATGTGATGGGTTCTCTATGTGTTATTTCTTACAATTGCATGTTAATCTAAAATTATATTAAATAGAAAGTTAAAAGAAGTTAATTGAAAAAAGTATAACAATGGATATGATTAATTAAAATGAAGGCAAAAAAGAAAGGGAAAGGTGGCATAAATCACAAAGTCCAAATAAAATCCAATAGTAAGATAATAAGTGTAAATCATCTATATTAATAATTACATAAGGTATAAGTAAAATAAATACTCCAAATAAAATACTAACGTTTTCCCTCTAGATTAAAAATAAAAACACTCTAGCAAATGCTTTTTCCATGGAATATGCTTTAAATATAAGGCTATCTAAAGGTTGAAAATAAAAACAAGGACAAAGAGACTCTAGGCAAACCTTATTCAAAAGAATTCTGGTAAAACTACAGTAATATGAGATAAAGTAGACTTTAGCAGATAAAGCATTTATAGAGTTAAAGATAGAAAGTTCATGGCGATAAAAGGGTCAATGTAAAAAGATATCACCACTGATATGGTTATGTTGCAGCTTTTGTTGTTTAGTGAGTGGGAGGGAATAGTGCCCAGTGACGTTTTTGCTCTCATTGGTTGGCGAACAGGAGGGAGGGTAACCGTGTTCCAGTATTCCTTTGATGCTGCTTTGCCAGCCTGAAATCTCTATGGCCTCCGTGCCCTCTGCCTGGGGCGTAATTCAGACTTGCTGGACTTGCTCTGCCCACTTGGCCCAGCAGGTTGCGCTTGGCTTGGGCTACTGGCCTGGATCCCACACCCACCATGGCTTCATGTTCAGCCCGCAGCTGGACCAGGCATGCTGAAAGTGGCTTCCACATTGGGCATCAGCATCTAGACGAGGGGAATGCAGCAGCACCTGAAAACTCAGAAACGCGAGCAACTGTGAAGCCCCAAGGGAAGCTGCAGCTCTTGCTTGGGGAGTCCCTAAGTCTGAGCTCCCAATAAATGTGACAGCTCTTCCATCCCCTGGCTCAGTGAGCAGGAGCATGTTACAAGTCCTTTTATTCCCACCACTTACAGCTCGGTGAGCAGAAGCGTGTGGCACTCAGTGGCTTTTTTACCCCCACCATTCGGTGAGCAGGAGCATGCTGTGGCTCTCTTATTCCCATTGCCCACAGCTGGGTGGGCAGAAGGGAGAGTTACAGCTGTTCATTGCCACCACCCCCAGTTCGGCCGAGTTCCAGGTTCTTGTCCCATGATCAAGAGGATTAAGGTAGGCAGATACCAAAGAGTGAGCAGGGCAAATAACAGTTCTATTGCGTGACAGAAGGAAAGCTGTCAGTGGAGTGGGACCCAAGAGGGGGTAGTTGTCTCTGTGTCTGAGTCTGGGGTTTTTGTGGGCCCAGAATGGAGGAGTGTGTGCTTATTGGTCCATGAGTGGTCTGGGAGAAACCACAACTTGATTGGTTAAAAGGCATCAAGGAAGTTCTCACTCTGGTGTGGACTCTATCCAGAACCAACAGCTCACTATTCAGGCTTCTGGCTGTCTTTGGCTTGAAGGCTGGCTTTCATCAGGCACCTGTCCTTGTCTTCCTAAGAATTTGTCTGTCTCCTGTCACTTTCTATCCCCACTCTGAAGAGGGATATCTAACTGCTGTTTGGATAGGGGCTGTGACCACTCTAACTGCTTCATGCTGACAGGGGGCACTGTTTTGGGAAAATGGCAGTCAGATCTTTCTCAGAGGCCTATCTAAGGGCCCCCAGTAAAAGGGAGCCATTGTCCTAGGCTCCATTTGCATGAACATTTGGAATTTGATGGCCTCTAGATGAGAAGAAATAAGTTTCACAATGTGGTTAAATGTGCATGGGCCAAATATGAGTATTATACAAAGAGGAGCTGAAAGGGAAAAATCTAGTACCAGAGATAACAAAAATAGTAAGCAAAATAGACTAATCATTCTGAAAACAATGTTGTGGCCAGAGCTGTTTCACCCTGGTGGAAGGAATTAAGTCTTGTATGCGGGAGAGAAGTTAAGCTTTAGAAAATAGATAGCTGTTAAGGGGAGTGGATAATCCCATGGGTATTCAGGATTAAGGGATCCTTGGCAAAGACGTCTTATGGTGAGGAACAGAATGAAGGCGAGAACAGCAAGCATAGGTGAGATTATAAAGAGGATATCCATGGAAGGCTAATTATTGATACTTATCTTTTGTGATTTTTGGTTTATGGTCTCTGGTTTCTTCACACTGATGCTTTGGTTGCTCTTCTGGATCAACAGAAGTAATTCTGTCAGTTTCCCAGGCCTTTACTCGAGTATAATGAATCCGATAACCTATTCCAGTGATCTTTACTGGGGTACAAAGAAGTACAGTGTAAGGTCCCTCTCAATCCAGGCCTAGAGCAGGAGAAAGGGGAGGATGTGCCTTTATCAGTAATAAGCCCCCCTGGGTTGAACAGAGTTTACGCTAGTTCATTGGGCTGAGACTCCAACAGTTGTTTCAGTTCCTGTTGGAAATGGGCCAAAGACGTTATATGTTTAATCAAATCAGAGGTTTCTTTGTCTAGCAAGAAATAATTGGGGTGAAAAAGCCATCCATACATCATTTCAAAGGGTCTTAAACCCAGCTTAGGAGGAGTGTTTCTAACATGTGGAAGGGCTATGGGAAGAAGAGTAACCCAGGGGAGATGAATCTCTTGAGACAGTTTTCTGAGATGCCTTTTGAAAATATCATTTGTCTTTTCTACCTTTCCTGAGGATAATGGTCTCCAAGTACAATGGAGATGTTATTGAATGCCTATAACCCCTGGGTGACAGTCACACTGAACTTGGAACTATTATCTCTCTAGAGGTACTTAGGGAGTCCAAAGCAAGGAATTATCTCATTAATTAGTACTGTTATCACCTGAGAAAACTTCTCTGTTTGACATGGAAATGCTTCTACCCAGTTAGTGAAGATATCTACCCATACTAGGAGGTAGAAGATGCCCCTTATATTTGACATATGGGTTAAATCCAGTCTGAATATCAGACTTCCCCAGATAGCTTCCCATTCTTTGGGTTCCAGAGGGGAGAAGCCATCTATTAAGGGGATTATTTTTAAGGCAAGTCTCACAAGCATTAATGACATGTTGGACCATTTTTAGCAGATTTGATAGGTTTTATCCTTACCTTGGTAAAAGGCTTGGTGAAGAGTTTTCAGAACTTTCCATTGGCTGAAAGCTGGTAGATGAAGTTTTCTGTCCTCCAATTGTAGCCATCCTGAGGACTGAAAGCTGTATTCCCGAAAGGTGGCCCATTCTATTTCTGCAGGAGAATATCGAAGTTTTATTTCTCTTATGGAGCCATCCCAGATCAGAGGGGCCTCAAGTTTTTCAGAAATCTGGGGCCCTCTCACTTTTGATTTAGCTGCTTGGTCTGCTGACTTACTTCCTGCAGCTATTTCATTCATCTCCTTTTGGTGGCCTTTACAATGTATTACTCCCACTTCCCATGGAAGGAAGTCTTTCTCTTTATAGATAAGGACATGAGCCTGGAGGACTAGGAAAGCATAGTTAGAATCAGTATAAATATTAACTGTCTTCCCTTTGCTTAATTCAACACCCTTGTGAGGGCAATTAGCTCAGCTAGTTGAGCACTTGTACCTGAGGAGAAAGGCCTGCTCTCAATAGTGTCATTCAAGGTGAATATTGCATACCCTGCTTTATGGATCTCTTGTTCTACAAAAGAACTTTGATTCATAAACAGAGTACAATCTGGGTTGTCTGAGGGGGTTTCTTTGAGGTCCACTCTGGCCTCATAGGTTTGCACTTCTATCTGTTTTCAGTCATTTTCAAGCTCCACAGCCTCCTCTGGGATGAAGGTGACTGGGTGTAGGGCGGGACAGATTCTCAATTGGACTGCAGATCCCTCTAAGAGCAGAGCTTGATATTTGAAGGGGTGGCTTTCCATTAGCCAGAGACTCCCCTTAGAAGGTAGCTGTCCTGCCACATTATGTGGGGGTATAAACAGTTATTACCCATGGTTAACTTAGTAGCCTCTGGTACCAGCAAGACTCCTGCTGCAACTGCCCAGAGGCAGGGTGGCCATCCTTTACCTACCAAGTCAAGTTCCTTGCTTAGGTACCCCACAGGTTGCTGGGTGGGACCCTGGTCCTGGTTTAGAACTCCCAGGGCCATTCCCTTCCTTTCTGATACATAAAGATTGAACGTCTTCCCTATGAGAAGGGCTGGTGCCTCCAGCAAGGCTTGTTTCAGTTGGACAAAGGCCCTTTTAGCCTCTGGTTCCCAGATTAGGGAGTGAGTCTTAGCTGCCTGAATCTCCTTTATTAGGTGATATAAGGGATGTGCTATCTCATCGTACCGAGGTATATATAAACTACAGAATCCTGTAATGCCCAAGAATCCCCTCAGTTGTTTGAGCATTTTGGGGAGGGGAAAAGAGGAGATGGGCTTAATTCTTTCTTTCCCCAATGCCCTGATCCCTTCTGATAAGAGCAGACCTAGGTACTTTACTGAAGCCTGACAGAGCTGAGCCTTAGATTTTGAGACCTTACATCCTCTGTTAGAAAATTAAGAAGAGCCTTACTGCCCTCCTGAGAGATTTCCTCAATTGAGGCCCAAAGGAGAATATCATCTACATATTGTAAAACTTTAACATGACAATAAAGGAACTCAGAGAGAGATTTTGAGAATGCTTACCCAAACAGATGGGGGCTGTCTTGGAATCCCTGAGGTAACACCATCCTGGGTGGTCTAGTTGGAGGGATCCTTGAATGCAAACAAAGATTGGGAGTCAGGGAGTAGTGGCATGTAGAAAAAAGCATCCTTTAGGTCCAAGACTGTGAACCATTTAGATACCTCAGGTATTTGAGTTAGCAGCAGCATATATGGATTGGGAACCACTAGATGAATTGGAACCACAGCCTCGTTAATGAGGCAGAGGTCCTGGACCAGTCTCAATTGTACTCCCAATATTAGGATATTACCAGGGCTGTTTCAGGGTTTGAAGAGGTCCTGCATCCTCAAGTTATCAATGGTAGACTTCTAGCCCTTTTCTAACTTCTGGTTCTAGGAGATATTGCTTCTGATTAGGAAGGAAGTATGATCTTTAAGGTAGATCCAGACCAGTATGACAGTCGTGGCTTGGCCAGTTTTCCCTAGAGTTAGTTACCCAAACTTCTGGATTCAGATTGGTCTCCGTCAGGGGAGACAGACTGTGTCCTGGAGGCATAAAGACGGTGGTTCCCATATGAGCTAAGATATCCCTGCCCGGCAGAGGTGTTGGGCTTTCAGGCATGATTAAAAAGGCACAGGGAAACAAGAGGTCTCCCCAACTACAAGTAAGGGGTTGGGAAAAATATTGGGTTAGAGGCTTTCCTGAGACGTCCCTCACAGTCATGATAAGGGAGGAGGGGAGGCGGCCCAGACTGGAGAGGAGAACAGAAATGGACACTCTGGTATCGAGGCAGATGTCCACTTTCCTCCCTTCAACCTCCCGAATCAGCCAGGCTCCTGGATGGTAATGGCATTCTGAACCATTGGAGTCAGGGAGAGGAGTCGCAGGACCCGTCCATCCTGCTGGACCATTTGAGAGACTGACTCTGGACCCAGTGACCTTCATCTCTGGGGACTGTCTAACCCTAGTGGTCCCCATCACAGATTGGACAGGGTCAAGGTGGCTTCCTCAGGCTGCCTGGGCAGTCCTTCCTAAAGTGCCCTGGCTTGCCACATTTATAGCAGTTAACAAGTACATCTCAGGGATTCTGGGGTTCCTGAGCCTACAAGGCAGCCATTAGAGCCTCTGCCTTTTTCTTGTGTCTCCTCTCTCTCTCAGGCTTCCTCCCCATCCCTATTGTAAAGGACCAAGGTGGTCACTTTCAAGAGGTTCTCTAAAGTACCATCTGGTCCCATGCTAGTTTATGTAGCTTCCTCCTGATATTAGTTAGCCACCTGAGTAATACACTTATTATTTAGGATTAGTTGTCTCTCGACTGAATCAGCAGATAGAGAGATGTGCTTTATCAAGGCCTCTCTTAGCCTTTCCAGGAAGGTATTGGGATTCTCATCTGATCCATGGCCTATAGTGGATAGTTTGGAGTAATTGAGAGGCTTAGTTCTAGTCCCTTGTAAGCCCTCCAATATGCACATCTAAAAGTGTTTTCTCTTCCATTCTCCCATTTCATCATCAGGATCCCATTTAGGGTCTTCAAATGGTACTGCTTTTCTTCCAGTTGGATAAGGCTCGTCTCATTCCTTGGCACTGTATGAGATACAAAGCTCATCCCCAAAATTCTCTGTCACTTTTAGGGATGCCTGCTTCTCAGTGGTAGCCAGGGTTTGATTCCATAGTAACATAATATCTTAACATAATAAACTTCAAACACGTGGGTTAAATTCTGGAAAGCCTCTATATACCTGTCAGAGTCGTCTGAAAACTTGCCAAGGCTCCCCTTAATTTGCCTTCAGTCCCATAGAGAAAATGGGACCTGGACCTTAATGGGGCAATATTCAAAAGGCATCTCTTGTAGGTACAGAAGTGAGACTGGGATCTGCCTAAAATGAGGATTTCTAGGATGTCACAAGTTTGAGAAAAAACCTGGATAACGAATATTGGATAGATCAGGAGAAGCAGGACTGGAGGGAGCCAACTCCCTTACTAGAGACACATCTGAGATTTGCTTCCCTTGTTCCTTGGGATTATCCTTTGCAGCCTCTCCTGAGATGGCCTCCAGGGAGGGCTGAAGCAATCCTACAATGTTGGCAAAGGTCCAGTTTATCCTTCAAGGAAAAGAAAGCCTGCACATGTGAGACCTTGGATCTTTGCCCTCGGGTTTACAGAAAAGGTCCTGCTGCAGGATAGTATTAAAATTAATGTTTCCTTCTGGAGGCCTTCCTTCCTGTAGTCCATAATCCATTCAAACCCTTGTGCAAAGGAATATGAGGTGGTTTCTGTTTTTTCAGAGTCTGAGGGTCAAAGGAGTCCCAGTGATTCAGGAGGAGTGCTCTCAAGAGGAGTGCAGGCTGAAGGTAATGTGTTATTCATTTGAAAGAGAGGAGAAGAGGCGTCCCTTAGTTCCTGTCTCCCAGCAAAAACCTGGAGTATGTGAGGAAAAGAAAAAAACGGTGTCTTTTTCTTTCTTCCCTCCTTTCCTTCCCTGAGTCCTAGTGGCTACTATAGGTACCACCCATGGATGTGAGTGTGACCTCTACCCATGAAATGGGAAGGCCTTGTCAGTAGGGATAGTTGAACTTACCTATGCCATGCCCTAGCCTTCCACTGTCCATAATCTGTGTGTTGCCTAGACTTCATCTATGCCATGGATGAGAGCAAATTCTTCACCCATGAAGCAGGAAGGCCTAGTTGTCAGGGATAGTCCTGCTTACCTGTGATGCACCCTAGCCTTCTGCTGTTGACTGCCTCTTGGTCATTCAGATCTAGGCTTTTTTTTCTTTTTTTTTAGGGCTCCAAACCAAAGCTTGGAAAACACACTGGAGTAATACTAAAGTGAAACTGTGGAGCCAGATTCTCTTCAAACAAGGAAAAGAAAGGAAGTCCTAGAAATTGGGGACTTGTCCTTATAAGATGCCTCCCAAGAGGAAAAAAATAATCTCTTGCATGGAAAAACTCCCTGTATTCCCAGGACTATGTTTACTCTTGACATGGTGGAAAGATAAAACAACAAACTTAAACACAGGGAGGGGAAGGTGCCCAGGGAAAGTAGCCTCTTGCTCTATAGCTAATGGATTTCTTCAACAGGAGAAAGAAACTCTCAATAGTTACATCCTCCTTGGTTCTTAGACAGAAACCACATTATTCTAAATTATATTCTTGATGACTGAGCCAAGAGCTCATTCTAACCAGTTATATCATCTCTGTGGCTTGAAACAACACCCTTAACAGTGTATATAAAGAAGAGATAGGAGCCTTGACAGGTGCAAAAGAAAGAAAGAAAATGTGTTAGGAAAGGCTGGAGGTCCTAGTGCTGACACGTTAACAGGCTCTTGGAGACTGGAGTTAGTCTAGCGGCCTTTGGGTAACACTGAAGTGTAGCCTCAGCCAGATACCCTCATTTGCCGCAGGAACTCCTTCCAGTCCCACACGATGGCTAGACCTCTGTGAAGGGAAACTGCTTTGGAACGAAACCAACATTCCCAACATCTGAGGGCAATGGGGATTGACAACGTCCTCCCCAGCAAGTCTGTCCTCTGAATCTTGTAGAACTGGCAGCTGCGCTATTTGCTCTTAACTGGCTGACAGAGGCCCAGTGCCTCATCTGTTTTCAGAGAAAAATCTGAGGACAAGAAACCTCAGAAATGAAAATGAAAGCAGTATACTCTTACTAACCCTTCTGACAATCCTGATGAGTCCCCAGAAATGTTGCAGCTTTTGTAGTTTAGCAGGCATGAAGGAATGGCATCCAGCGGCTTTTTCTCCTGTGTTGCTTGGCAGGCAGGAGGGAGGGTTACAGGATTACAGGATTCCTTTGGTGCCACTACATCAGCTGTAAATTTCTGTGTCTGACATGATGGGGCTTTGCTAGGGCCTGCCAGGTTCACTCTGCCCACTCAGCCAAGCAGGCTGTGCTTGGCTCACACTACTGGCCTGAATCCCACATTTGTTGTGGCTCTGTGTACAGCCTGTGGCTGGACTGGGCATGCCAAAAGTGGCTTCTGCGTTGGGTGCCAGTGTCTAGACAAAGCGAACGTGGTAGAACCCAAAATCTCAGAGATAAAAAGCAACCCCAGAGTCCCAAGGGATGTTGCAGCTCTTACTCAGGGAGTCTCGAGATCTGAACTCCCAAGAAATGTTGCAGCTCTTCACTCCTGTAACTCGGTGAGTTGGAGCATGTTGCACTGCTTGCAGCTTGGTGAACAGAAGGGTGTGGCACTCAGTGGCTTTTTCTCCCCCACAGTTCAGTGAGTGGGAGTGTGCTACAGCTCTTTTATTCCCATCACCTGCACCTCAGTTGACAGAAGGGAGAGTTACAGCTCATTCATTCCCACCACCCTCATCTCAATGAATGGGAGGGTTACAGCTTGTTTGTTTCTGCTGCCCGCAGCTCGGCAAGTTCCAAGTTCTTGTCCTAGGACCAAGAAGAATAAGGTACGTGGCCACTGGAGACTGAGTAGGTCAGAGAATAATTTTATTGAACAACAGAAGGAAAGCTCCCAGTGGAGAGAGGACCCAAGAGCAGCTAGCCATCTGTGTGGCTGAGTTCAGGGTTTTTGTGGGCTTAGAATGGGGCAGTGTATGCTGGTTGGTACATGGGTGGTTCTTGGAAAAAGTACCATTCGATTGTTTAAAATGCACTGAGAAAGTTCTCACTCTGATAGTGGACTCTATCCAGAACTAGCAGCTTTGTTTTCAGGCTTCAGGCTGTCTATTACTTGAAGGTTGGGTTTCACTGGACACCTGTCCCTATCTGCCTAGGAATCTGTCTGTCTCCTGTCACTGTCAGTTAGGCTTTGTGTCCCCACTCAAATCTCATCTTGAATTGTAATCCCCTTAATCCCCATGTGTCAAGGGAGAGACTAGGTGGAGGTAATTGAATCATGGGAGCAGTTTTACCCATGCTGCTCTCGTGATAGTAGATTGAGTTCTTGTGAGATCTCATGGTTTTATAAGGTGCCCTTCCCCCTTTGCTCAGCACTTCTCCTTTCTGCCACCTTTTGAAGAAGGTGCCTTGCTTCCTCTTTGCCTTGCACCATGATTGTAAATTTCCTGAGGCCTCCCCAGCCACGCTGCACTGTGAGTCAATTAAACCTCTTTCCTTTTGAAACTACCCAGTCTCAGGCAGTTCTTTATAGCAGTATGAAATTGGACTCATACAACCACCTTAAATATATCTGAATGAGTTCAGTATATAGCTTAGCAGTGTACAAGGTCAAAGAGAGACAGAAAGAGACAGAGAGACTGATTTAAAAAAGGAGAAATAATGTTCCCAAGGTGATTTCATAATGCAGCCAAAATTCAGAAACATTGGTTTAGGTTTAGTCTGGAAAGGCCTCATAAGTGAGAAGGAAAACAGGTAAAGATGGAGGCACAGTATCTTCTGGTGGAATGGAATATAATATTTAAAAATCTGGACAGAAGAAAAGTTGCTAGAAATTTACGAGGAGTTGTATGCTAAGACAGTGACAACGTTCTATCGGGAGTAAATGGTTTTTCAGAAATTTTCCCAAATTGAGGTAAGGATAATGGCTTTACAACCATGAGTCATTAAACACTGGCTAACCAAGGGAAGTCCTCTGAAGACATTAGATGCGGGTCATTGGAAATGAAAGCACACCAAAGTTGAAGGAGGTATGCACAGAAATGGGAAAAAATATTAAAGGAAATCTGGACGAGTCGTGTCTATATCAATTATAGCATGATATTTATTTGTTTAAGACTAGTCCAGTACAGTAGTGAGCATGGGGAAAGAGTAGAAAAGAGCTCAATCTGTAATTGACTGAACAATCAATTGAGATAACTCACTACCATGGATTATCTTATTTAAAAAAAGATAAATAATTGTAGCTATTCACAGACCTCATTACTGTAATGAAATAAATGGAGTCCTAATTTGGCATACAGGTAACTCTACAAAGTATTGCTACTAAATTATGCCAAATACTACTAAACTGTGCTTCTCATTGTTGTTGTTTAGAAGTTATTGACAGCAGAGATTCACAATAAAAGTGACACATCTAAAATAAAATGAATTCATTTTAAAACCTTATATTTAAGAGCAAATGGAAATGTTTTCAATGACTTCATTTAAGGCAAAGGTAATCCCTACCAATATCTCCCCTTAAAAAAAAATGGATAAATATGTTTCTCAAAAGTGCGGTATTAAATGACCCACATATGAAAACAGAGAGGCATAATTATACTTGACTTAAAAAAAATAAAGCTTCTATTTGCAAGCTCTAATTTCCTTATGTTTCTTTGAGGACTCCATAGGGAGGTTGTTTACACACATTATGCCTAAACTAAATATCTACTCTCCATGAAGTGCAGTTCGCATGGAAGAACAAACAAGCCTCTACATCACTGTATCATTCCTGTTGCCTAATTTATATACTTAAAGACCCTTAAGAGCCTCTATTTTCAGCATAATGTCATATAACTGTGCCCCCTACATTAGCATTTATGAGAGCAGCCCACTTAACTCTTCACTTAGCACAGCGACTTGTGTCTCTATTCTGGGAAATGGCTCTACAACTAAAAATTTGACTAAACTGCAAGTTGTACAGCTGACAGTAGGTAGCCCATCCAGAAATCACCAGGCCTAAGTGATTTTTTCTGAATAATTCTACTATATATTTAACAAATGCTATGGATACAGCTTTCTTATGTCTTCAAAACTGCCTGATAAGAGAATAAAAAATGAATGGCAAGCAACCTCTTTGGTCTAATTTAAGTCATGCTAGATAAGTATTTAAAAATAAGTAGAATATTTAGAATAAACTTCCTTGTGCCTGAGAGGGCATAAGGAAGTGTGGGTCCAAGGCTTGGAGTTCAAAGAATGTCCATGTGTTGTTTGATGGGTAGTGTCTATGGGAATCCTCATCTGATGGGGTAAATCTTCTAATGAACTTGTCTTTATTTCCAGTGAAAAAGACTGTTTGCTAACATGACAAACAAGCAGGAAAGTTTCAAGTGTACTTTCTTCAGTCTATGAGGATTTATTTATACACAACTGTTGCATTCGTATGTGTGTGTTTAAATTTATATCTGATATATATGTTATCTAAAAATATCATTGTTGTGGAAATAGAATGGATTTTAAAAGACCTGAATCCCTAAGTTCCTCATCTGTGACACAGCATGATAGAATGCTTCCATGTATGAGAGAAAAGGCAGGATTTCATAGAATCAATATCTCGGTAGATGTTGATATTATAATAATACATATGATAATATAAGGAATTGCCCAAGGGAGGAGTGCTTCCCTGCTAATGGGCAAGAACACAAACTATTTTAGAGTTTTAGATGTGACGGACGGTACTCAGATTTATAAGAATTAGCTAGGTTCTTGGTATCGCCCAGAGTAGTGAAAATTTGATTCCTCTGAATAGTCCCTCTTGCTTGATAGTAATGATGATTTTTATTTCCCAGTTTATTGTGAGTTTGCCTCAGAGCCAGATGATTTTAAGAGTATGATTAAGTCAGATTTCCTCCTATTAATAAGAAAATATTTCTTGCCCCATCCTTTGTCTTTTCTCTTCTTCATTTTGCTTGTGCTTCTCAAGAAACATCTGAAGGACAGTGAATGGGAGGTAAACTTTCGAGTCCTTTCATATCTAAAATACATTTTGTCCTCACATTTGAATACTAGTTTTGCTTGGTATAAAATTTCAGATTGAAAATAATTTTCTGTCAGAAATTTGAGGATATTTTCAATTGTCTTCTAATATCCAGTTTATTGTTGATAAATACGATGCTTTCCTGATTGTCATTCTTTTACGGTGTGCTGCTTTTGTTTTCTGGAAGCTTTTAGGATCTTCTCTTTATTATTGAGGTTGTAAAATATGATGAAAATGTGTTTGAGATAGATCTTTTTAAAATCATTTCGTTTATCTGAAGACCCATGTTTTTACTAGCCACAGGAAAGTATTAAATTATGTCTATGAAACACTTTTTCGTTCAACTTCGTGCCACATAATGCAGAGTTCTAGTGAATACTCATTAGCCATTCATTTAACTACTTCTGTAAATACTAAGCACTGGCAGATAAATATGATTAAAATACTCTAAAATAGGTGGCCAATAAGTAGCAGAATTAACTGCTAACATATCAACCATTGCTTGAAGGTAACGGGTCTAAATATGACCTAAAAAAGAGATTTTTAGGGCTGAATTTAAAAAGTGACTCAACTGTATTCTGCTTTAAAAGAAAACTCACTTCAAATGTAAACATATAGGTATGTTGAAAGTAAACTTATGGAAAAAGATAAGATTAAATCATTAATTAAAAAGGCAGTTTTATGTAAGTAGACATAAAAATAAATCAATAACAGGAATTTTATATAAAGATCAACCTACCAGAAGACTTAATCCTCCTAAATATTATACATACTAAGTATCAAAGCCTACAAATACATGAAGCAAAATTGATAAATTCACCATCATATAGTTGAAGACTTCAACAACCTACTATCTGTAGTTTCTGTAAGTGTTGATAAAGATAATGCTGGATTATATTTCTTTAAACTTATTTGTCAGCATTTGCAGTGACCCTTCTTAAGAATCTGATTATTTTGGGGGTTGCAAATAGAGAAGGATCAGTTTAGAATTGTAGAAGGCCATTCCTATTTGTTAAAGTATATATTAATATGTTATTTGTACTAAATTGTTATAAAGGAAAATGAGGCAAAAATAATTACTTTCAAGTAAATATTTTTTTAATATTAATTCTGTCAGAATAAATTTATCTTAAAAATATTTGAGTGCAGATTAAATAGCGCCTATTCAACAACTCCTTATTATTGCTTTCAAATTGTCTTTTAAATTTTCATGTGTATCAGAAAAGAGGACTAGTCCATAGAAATTTTATTATAGCATTTATATTTTAACTAAATGGAATGTTTTTAATGCCAAATAACTTTTGAAAAGTGACTTTCAGAAAGTTTCTAAAGAATGTAACTTTTGGAATGAGTGTGATTAAACTTTTGTTGTTGTTGTTGTTGTTATCTAGACATTTGAAGTTTGTTCAATGTGACAGAGTAGGGAATTTTTTGAGAAAGAACTTGCTTGTTACCCAGGCTGGAGTACAGTGGCACAATTGTAGCTCACTGCAGCCTGGAACTGCTGGGCTCAATTGATCCTCCCACCTCAGCCTCCCAAGTAGGTAGGACTACAGGTGCACGTGACCATGCCTGGCTAATTATTTTTATTTTGTGGGGATGGGAGTCTGCTTTGTTGCATGAGCTTGTCTCAAACTGCTGACCTCAAGCCAACCGCAATCCTCTTGCCTCAACCTCCCAGAGTGCTGGGATTATAGCCATGAGTCGTCACTTTCGGCAGAGTAGGATTCATTAAAGCTTTTTACAAGCATATTTCCCAATGACTCCTAAAGCTGTGGAGTCTTGGTGGTGAAAAAGTCAGAACAATCACATTACTTGCAGTAACTTAAAGCAGTCTCTTTGTTTTTAGGCATCCATATTTAGTAACAATCTTGCCTCAGTTATTTACTTGAAAATTAGAACCTAATACTAAACTACTATCTAGAGGATTCTTGCTTATGTTTTTCCTTTCCTTCTTATTCACTCTAATCTTTTAAGAGGGTGCGTTTTAGCCATGTCTTCAGTTAAGTAAACATTTCTCTCACTTTTGAATTTTATTATACTTTTAAAAACAAGAAACTTGTAGAACACAGGGAAATATGAATATTATAAAAGAAAAAGTATGAATGTATGCACAGATACATACAAATTACTAATAAAAGTAGATTATATTTCTTTTTCAGATATGAATTGATTTGATTATCTGGGGTCCAATTTAAATGATACAGAGTACTGCTATGTTTAGGATTTTGAAAGCTGCTTCTTCCACCAATCTAAGTGAATATGCAAATGAAAAAAGTCATTTATTTTGTGTGTGACATCCTTTATCATTGAAAATAGTAGGTCAGCTCATTATACCATTTTCATTTATACAAATGCAAGAGGACATTCTCAAATCAAACATGATTAAAGATAAAACGTGGTCTATGTAGTAAACAAAACAAAGACAAACTTCATTATAAAGTGCAGAGGAAAGGAAGGGCAAGAAGAAAAAGAAAGACTTCTAGGTTTCGTTAAAGATTTTCTTTTCATAAACCTACTTTTGGAAAATCATGTAATTTCATTTTCTTTTCCACTGAAATGGCAATTTCCAGAGATTATGAATTTATTTCTTTAATTAAAACATCAACAATGCCAAAGCAGAAATGAGTTAAAACCAGAACAACAAAAAAAATCTTCCTTGTAAAGTGAAAACACAGGTGGTAGTTTAAATTTGTAGGCTGCTATATCTGCTTTGTCAAGTCCCTTAATATTTAGTACTTTCTAAGGCTCAAATCTATATGTCTCTATGCTCTGCTCTTGTTCTTTTTTTTTTTTTTTTTTTTAGTTTATATAAAAATTTATTTGACCAAAATGTAGAAAAAGTGATACTATTGCATATGACACTGTTGCAAGAATCTAAAGAAAAGTGTGGATTTGATTCCATTGAACAATTTGCTAGTGTATTTCCTGGGTAGTGTGGTGCTGAATAAATAGGAGTGGGGTGGTGGGGTGGGGTGGGTAAGGGATTTCTGTAAGCCAGAAGCAGGGTGATTTTTAGTCAGAATTGTAAACTTTAGTCGGCCCCCACACACTGCCGGGGAATGTGGAATGTTCCAGCTCTGAGATGTTAACTGAGAAAAGAGAAGTCAAACCAAGCTGATATGTGCAGCCCTGTCTACAGAATCCTTCATTATCCAGTTTAACCAGGAGTTTCTTGGTGTTTTATTAACTTGGTCCCAAAGAAGGAATTCAAGTCCTAGATAAGTAAATCTTCAATTTGCTATTCCCTGAAGTATGGAAATGAAGTTGGGCCAATTTTTAATCTCTGCTGCCAGAGAGGCCCTTTCTGCTAATAGATAGAAACTCTTTTGCTAAACTTATTAATGACTTGTAGTCTTTTGGAGATGGCTGACCTGAATTGGACTGAATTCCACCATATTCCGGCTGAGTGGGTCATTATTGGAATCAGACATTTGCTCTTCAGAGAACAACTTTATTTTTATTTTATTTTTTTCTTGAGATGGGGTCTCACTCTGTTGACCAGGCTGGAGTGCAGTGCTGCGATCTTGGCTCACTGCAATCTCCACTTCCTGGGTTCAAGTGATCCTCCTGCCTCAGTCTCCCAAGTAGATGAGACTACAGGCAGGCGTCACCATAATTTTTGTATTTTTAGTAGAGACAGGGTTTCGCCATGTTAGCTGCATTGGTCTCGAACTCCTGACCTCAAGTGATCTGGCCTCCCAGAGTGTTGGGATTACAGGCGAAAGCCATCGTGCCCAGCCAGAGAACAGCTTTATAATGAAGGAAATACGCAAAACAACGTCACATCAAGGATCTATTAATTACCATCTATTAATTACTATATGTGGGTAATTATGACTATTACCCAAGCATTCTACGTTGACTGCTTGAGAGGATGTTTATTCTGCATGGTGGAGTGTGGAGAAGGGTCAGGATTCTTAGGTTAATCTATCTGTGGGTTATGACTTCCCACAATAGCCACCCCCGGCCCCCACCCGCCCTTTTATTGGCTCTGGATGGAAAATCCCTACCCATGTGATGGTCCCTATAGTTTGACCAACAGTTGACCCAAAAGATTATGGTCTTCAACATTTTAATTATATCCACGACTAGATATTGGGGTCTGTGTTCTTCAAAGTGTGGGGCTGCCTATTCTCCTAGGGACCAAATGGCCTCTGTCTTAAGAAAGTATGCTTATGAGGAAATACCTTGCCTACCTTAGAAATAAATGCAACTCAAGGAAGAAATAAGAGAGCTGAAAAAGCTGGTGCCATTTGGAAAAAAAAAGGAAGGAATGAGATTTAACTGGTGCTTATAGCTTCTCCGATACAAAATATTTGGTCATGTATTCATAATTTGCTTGACATTTCCAGCAAAGCAAAGATGGCAATAACAAAAAGAACTTCATACAAGAGAAAAGAAAGACCACGGAGCTCCGACGTTTCTATTTTGCTTGTATACAGTTAAGTTTGTTTAGTGTCTGATCCAGTGTCTAATGTAAACCCACGTTCTCTTCTTTGGCCTGGGCAAGTTTCTCTTCCAGGTCATCAATTGTCTTTTCCAGTTTTGCAACCGTTCTCTCTGCAAATTCAGCACGGGTCTCAGCCTCTTTCAGTTTGTCAGACAGAAGTTTAATTTCTTCTTCATATTTGTCCTCCTTTTCAGAATACTTTTTAGATGCAGCCTCCAGAGATTTCAGGTTGTTAGTAACATTCTTGAGTTCTTCCTCCAGGTCACCACATTTTAGTTCAGACACCTCCGCACGCTCCTCTGCCCTCTCCACCTCACCCTCCAGGATGACCAGCTTACGAGCTACCTCCTCGTATTTGCAGTCAGCCTCTTCCGCAACATGCTTGGCCTCTTTGAGCTGCATCTCCTGAATTTCCATCTTCTCCTCATCCTTCATGGCCCGGTTTTCTATCACCTTCATTCCTCTCTCACTCTCATCTGCAGCCTTTTCCGCCTCCTCCAGCTTCTGCAGGGCCGTGGCCAGTGGTTCCTGAGCCCTGTCCAACTCCTCCTCAACGAGCTGGATGCGTCGGTTGAGGACGGCCACATCACCTTCAGCTTTCTCGCGCCGCTCGCGCTCTGCTCTTATTCTTTTTTTTTTTTTTATCCATACAACATATAGATCATTTATTTTCCTTCTAGTCCTGGGTTCAGTACATAGATGGCTTCTCTTCACCCTTTGGGTTGACAATTTTCTCCAGGTTGGGCCGTCTATGCCGAGCTTTATCATATCATCTGCTCTTATTCTTAATGCTAGCTCATTTGCTCACATTTGCAACAACCCGCTATATCAACAGTGGCAGCTCTGATAATAGTCTCCCCTCTACCTACAGTTCACATCCCTCACGCTGTTGGTACTTCATGTACTCTTTGATCTTCAACTCTGGAAGATTAATATTTTAAAATCAAAGCTCATCAAATGTTTCTCCTGACTGCTGCCTTTCCTTAATTTCCTTACGAGTGTACTATATTATTAACATCACCCAATTTCCCTATGACCACAAGTATTTTTGTGTGTTCTCCCCTTTGGCCAGAATTAATTTTTTTGAAAGGGCAGCCTTTAGGCAGCATAGTCTGCCATCTTACTGACTTTGGAAAAGTTATTCTACCCTATGGCTAACTACCAGTTTAGGGGAACAGTTAGTGACAGTGAATCTGTATGGGTCTGCAGCAACCTCAATTCTTGCCTCTTCAAGAAAAAGAATTCAACTGAGGGGCATAAGGCAGAAGGCGATATAGCAGCAAGTTTTAGAGCGGAAGTGAAAGTTTATTAAAAAGCTTTTGAGCAGGAATGAAAGGAAGTACCCTTGGAAGAGGGCCAAGCAGGTGACTTGAGATACCAAGTATGTGGTTTGACCTCTGACTTGGAGTTTTATACATTGGCACACTTCCTGGGTCTTGCATCCCCTCTCCGCTTATTCTCCCCTTGGGGTGGGCTGCCCACATAGGCAGTGGCCTGCTAACACTTGGGAGGTGCTGCATAGGCAGTGTGTTTACTGGAGTTGTACTCATGCTTATTTTAGGTGTTCTTCCTTTACCAGTCTAGTATTTCTAGAGAAAGGTTAAACTCCACCATTTTGCCTCTTAGTGAGCATGCTTGAGCCCACTGATCCAACTCTTGAGATCTTATTGAGAAGCTATGGATCACCAGTTTCAGACTTTTTCTATTTGGAGACTGCCTTCCCTGGTGCCAGCTATGATTAATTATTATTTTTAGAGACACAGTTAACAACCACCTGGCCATCAGCTGAGGGGTGCGTGTGTGTGTGTGCGTGTGTGTGTGTGTGTGTGTGTCCTCTCCTGCTCTGCTCATGTCTACCTACTGTAACAGAACTACTGACATCAATTCTCTTAACACTTTTTATAGTAGCTTATATATGCCAGGCACTTGGTTAGTTTGGTTCATAGTAAAAGAAATATGATAAATCTAGGCACTGCTTCTCTTAGAATGTATACTATAGGGGATAGATAAATATATACAAACATAATTACAACTTTGATCATGTTCTAACATGATCAAATACCATGGTATAGAACATATACCACAGGAGTACAAGTTAGAGTTGTATGTTAGTAAATAATCTTGTCTCCAATTCCTGTGGCTCTAGAGAGAGGAGGTTTATATATATATATATAAATATATAGGTTTATATATATATAAAATTATGTAATATGTAACAGTATATATTAGTGTGTAATTATTTTATATAATATATAAATAATGTATATTATATATATCTGTACTTCTGATTTCCTTGTCAATTTCCTGAGACTGCTATTTTTCCAGTATGCCAAAAAAAACTTGGCTTTCTATAATTGCAAACAAATAAAGACCAGTTGAATGGTTACTTAGTAAAGAATGTAATTCTTCAGAAAGCAATTTGACTACAGGGCTTTGTCAGCATGATTGCAAATTAGGAGCTGAGCATGTACTGAAGGAAGGTCAGTACATACATTACTATTTGACTCATATTATATTCATTCTAAAATTATTTCCACCTATCACTATTGAAACCATTTCTCCAGGCCACTAAATAATAGTGTACAACACCTTCTTTCCTTACTGATAATAGATTTTCTTCTGGCTGCCTAAGACTGGGCTGAGAATAGCATCTGGAATTTTATGAGGTATGGATTTTGTGGGAAGTACTAAATCACTTATATAATATAATGAGGACATTGTGGAACTCAGGAGAAGATGGACTTTGGTTTGATTAATATACTAAGGATTCTAACAAAAAAAGTAGACAACGTGCAAGAACAGATGGGAAATATAGGCAGAGATAAAAATTCTAGGAAAAAACCAAAAACAAATGCTAGGCATAAAAAGTACTATTACAGAATTGCATAATGCCTTTGATGAGTTCATTTATAGATGAGTCACCTTCATGGAAATAATTGGTTAAAAAGAAATTAGCTATCAAGCCATGAAAGAACAGGGAGGAATTTAAAATGTACATTAATAAGTGAAAGAAACAAATCTGAAAAGGATATATGCTTTCCAATTCCAACCCCATGACATTCTGGGAAAGGCAAAACTATGCAGACAGTAAAAAGATCAGTGGTTACCAGGAATTAGGGAAGGGTTAGGGATGAGTAGATTGATCAAAGATAACTTTTAAGATGGCAAAACTATTCTGTATAAAACTATAATAGTAAATACTTGTCATTATATATTTGTTCAAACCCAGAGGGTACAATATCAAGAGTGAACCCTAATGTAAACTATGGACTTCAGTGATGATGATGCATCAATGTAGGTTCGTTGACTGTAACCAATGAATCATGCTTTGGGGGATGTGGTAATGGGAGAGTCTACGCATGTGTGGAGGCCAGGAATACATGGGAATTCTCTCTATTTCTGCTCAATTTTGCCACACACCTAAAACTGCTCTAAAAAAAATTAAGCTAGCCAGGTGTGGTGGCTCACAATTGTAATCCCAGCACTTTGGGAGGCCGAGGCAGGCGGATTACCTGAGGTCAGAAGTTCGAGACCAGCCTGGCCAACATGGTGAAACCCTATCTCCACTAAAAATACAAAAATTAGCCGGGCATGGTGGCACATGCCTATACTCCCAGCTACTCGGGAGGCTGAGGCAGGAGAATTGCTTGAGCCCAGAAGGCGGAGGTTGCAGTGAGCCGAGATCGTGCCACTGGACTCCAGCCTGGCCGACAGAAAGAGACTCTGCCTACAACAAAACAACAACAACAACAAAAACTGGAGCCAACGTGATGTATTTTGATGAAAGACTGATTTGTTTTCCTCCCTGATACGAGATTAAAACAAAGATATCTGCTTTTACCACGTTAACAAAACGTTGTATTATAGATCCTTGAAACTGCAATAAGGGAAAATAATAAAATGAATGAAGATCAAAATACAGAAGTAAGACTGTCTCTATTTAAAGGTGATATGATTATGCAGAAAATGACAGATAATCTATAAATCTACTACTAGAATTAAGATTTTGGCAAGGCTGTGGAACCCACAATTTACATATAAAAATTGCTTGTAAACATGCATAAGAAACAAACAATTTGAAAATGAAAGTTAACTGTTCCATTTACAATACCACCAACAAATGTAAACTACTTACAAATAAGCCAAACAAATACCATTCGAAACCTCCACACTGAAAATTATAAAACATGGCTAAGAAAAATTGAAGTAACACTAAATAAATATAAGCATGTACTACGTTTATGGAATGGAAGATTCAATATTGTTAAATGACCTCATTTTGTTATTTAGATTTAACTCGATCCCAATAAATTCTCTAGAAGGATTTATGTATTCATTTTCAAGATGATTTTAAAATTTGCATGAAAATTAGGAGGATCTAGAAGAGTCAAAGCAATTTTTAAAATGAAGTTGGAGAAATAAAGCTGAAGGGCTTAGTCTACCAGATTTCAAAAAAACGATTGAAAAGCTATAGATATGAAGACTATGTGGTATTGGCAAAATATAGATATAAAGATTAACTAAAATGAATATAATCTATAAAACAATACATAAAGAAGCTGATTTTCTTAGGCAGATGAAAGGAAGTGGTTTTCTGCTAGAAATTGAACTATTTTAAACAAAGTAAAATGATTTATTATAAGCACATTTTAAAGTGCACTTCAGGGCTATGATAATGAAGTACATAATATGTTTTTATTATCAATTTATTTATATAATTATCAAAAATATTTCTCATTAAAGATAAGAATTATTAATCCTCAAATTTCAAGTTACAAAGTAGCTTCTTGTTTGAGTTCATTTAAGAGCTAACAGATCAGCAAAGTATGTTCTCATCAAAAAATAACATACAGGAATAATTTGAGATTTAAAATGCATTATCTGAATGCGCACCTGAATGTTCTGTTATATTCATAAGAGCTATATTATCATAGGAAAAATTCTTTGTACTATAAACACTTTTATCCTTAGAACTTCAAACAGTTGCTATTTAAAAGAATATTCATAGTGTCATGTAATTTTATACATGCAAAACAAGAAAATGTGTTTTATTCTTTTTTATTGAATTTATGAAATTTCTGAAATAAGACAAACTTTTAAATATAATTTATGTTAAAATTTACAAATGTTTATGTATGTTTAGTTTATAATGTTGAATCATGTTTCTCTCAAGATCTTATTTTAAAATGTGTTTATATTTTTACTTTTTTATATTTTACTAAAAACAAAATTAGTATAATTATTTCTCTGTGTCTATCTTGTGCGTGTGAGTGTGTGTGTGAGAGAAGGTGGGAGAGAAAGCTGAAGTTCTAAAGTTTCATTTCTTACTTCTCTAGATCAGGCAGATGTTCACATATATAGTCCATGAATTTAGCATGTCTATGACAAGTTAAACTGAAAACCTCAAGCAGAGCTTATTTTTCCCACTTCAAATCCCATTTGAAAATAGAGCCCCTAAATTGTCACTGTCACTGTGCAACTTGCTTTTCTTTGGATGGATTTTGGACCCACTAACCTTCAAGCTTTAAGATGCAGTATATAGGTTTTCTATGGTATCACCCAACTCTTGAATAAGATATATTCTTATTCTATATTTATTTTACATATTTTCTAAGTAAACTGGAATGAATCATGAACATGAAATTCGATTCTGAAAATGAAAATCAAATATGTGAAATTACCTATAAGAGAGGAAGACCAAGGTGCATAAACTCAATTTCTCCACTCTTACTGCTTCTCTCCTTAATACCTGTAGCAATTATCATGGGGTTGAACTTTGATTCTTCTTCCTATGACTCTCACATTCAATTGATCCTCTTCATAACTAATAACTTCAAACATATACAGGAGCACATGCATCACATGCACACACACACATACGTAAATGTTTTTAGAAGTCATAGGAAAAAAGTTATTTTTGTTCCTTTGAGCCTTTCTTTTTGCTTTGCGTGTAATCTAATTAATACTAACTGGTCTTTTGATTTGACTTTCCAAAGGAGACTCGATGGATCTCTATCCATACTTTCTTTAATCTCCCTTGTTCCCTTAAGGCAGATTTTATACAAACTTTCTAGATCTATTCACTGCTGCTTGCCTCTGCTAATGACTATTTCAAATGGCCACTTTTTAATATATAATTTTCACATTAACAAACTTCGTCAAGGAGATTTAAAAGCAGAAAACATCATTTGTTTTGTCAACAGATTATTTTAATACACTTGTAATTGCTGCTTGATAAGATATTGAACTGGAAGCTATCTTTACATAGCATCTTCGAGTTTTGTTCTGGACTGCACTACGAATTGCTTGGAAACAGAAGGTAGAATTAAGGAATTAAGGACCACTGGTGGACTTATAAAACTTAATTCATGTTCAGCAACTTTCTTCTTTGCTTTAATTTAATTTTTTAAATTTTAGAGTCCTCTTAAAAGTTAATTTTGTTTTCAAATTCTATTAAGGGGAAAATGGGAAGGAACTTGGTAAAGTCGTTTACCTTTTCTCAGAGTTGGAAATGATAAACTTTTTGTTTGTCAATCTTTTGTCTGTCAACTTATAAAAGTGATATCTATCAGAGCTTAGAAACCTTGACGACAGGAAGCAACCTATTTACCAACAATATAAACAAGCTGAAATTCTTACCAGGGTCAATTAAGTTTTTCCAAGAGCTATATAGAAACCATTTTGCAACTCCATTTTAGTTTCAGAATGAAGTGAAAATGTGTTGCTTATTTAATGAGCACTCCAGGCAATAACAGTAATTAATGAAACAAGATTAGGGATGCATTGAGAAAAGGCAGTACAGTGGACTTTATATTGAAGTATCATTCTGTACTGCTAAATCATTCAATAAAAGCATTTTTCAAGTTGAACATAGAAGGATACCAGATATTTATGGTTTTCTTCCAACAATTGTGTCCAAGAAACAATCATATTAAATGATTACACACAAAAGATGGGATATTGTCCAGTGAAGATATGTTTGGCCTATAAATCTAATCTGGATCCATATGTACTATTCTCAAACTCTCCTAATAATTAATTTTCCCAGCTTCTTGGAATGTCGCAATTGAGCATTTCACAGTCCTTCTAGGCACATAGTTTTTCTTATATTACCATTATGAACGGTAACAAAAATGCCAAGTTGCATTTTAGAGCAATTGAAGTAAAAAAAATGCTTTCACAAACATATAATTTAATTCTTACAAAAATCTCATGAGAAAACTAATTTAGGTATTAAATACTATTAGCCCTAGCCAAAGGATCAAGTTTAAAATTTTTGGCAATTTTTATGGGCTTAAGTTCTTTAAACTACTCACTAGATATGTGTGAGCATAGCTATAAATCTATAATCTTCATTCAATAGTTATTAATATGGAACCAATGTTTCAATGGAGGGAAATTTCCAAGGAGAGACATTAAGGAGGCTGAGAATTCCTGGAAACTGTGCACATAATGCTGTCTGTAGATACAGGGAGAAATCATGATTTTCATAAGGGTGTTCAGATCTAAATATGCTCACAATCCATAAATTTAACTGGTGTTTTGTTTTGTTTTCTATCCCGGCCCGCGGGATAGTCAGTGTAGGCCCTGGAGGAGGGGGTGGGAATTTGGGGAACAAGAGACACGAGAAATGGAGACAAGACAGTGCTCTGATCAAGTCTCGTTTAATGGCGGTAATGCACTGCCTTATATACACTTGGAAGGGAAGGGGTTGGGCTAAGGCGGAAATGATCTCATTGCCGAGGGCGTGGCCAGGTTAGTTTCGGTTTCTCCGGTCGGATGTCATGTTGCGCTTGCGCTATTAAGTAACAATTTTCCCGGGCGCGGGAAAAGTGAGTGAAGAAGCAGGAAGAGCGCCATCTTTAATGAGGTATTAGTACAGGGAAAAAAGGCAAAGATAGGGAGAAGGTGTGGGGTGGAAGTGAACACAGCTCAGGCGTTTAATCCTTAATTATTATTCGCTATGGCTGGGGCGTGCAGCTCCGGACAGGTCCCCCTTTTTATATTTTTATGATAAGAAAACCCCTCGGGAACTGCGCCTGTCTTAGGTTGGGTCAACTCACCCCCACCTTCTAGGCCCGTCATGGGATAAGGCAGCAGCAAGGGCGGCCCTCGTGTCTTAGGCTCCGGTGGAGATAGTGTCCTCTTACCCGTCATTGACTGTCCAGTTCAGCACACAGGGGAGGTGGTCTTATTAAGGTAAAGAAGACTCACCATTTTCAGTCATCTCAAGGCGATGATAATGGACCTGTATAGGTTTGGCCTGGAAGGCCTCGATTTGTTGTCTGACAAATGCCATAAGC
This sequence comes from Macaca fascicularis, assembly GCF_037993035.2. Taxonomy (NCBI): domain Eukaryota; kingdom Metazoa; phylum Chordata; class Mammalia; order Primates; family Cercopithecidae; genus Macaca; species Macaca fascicularis. The sequence continues at coordinate 69,177,011 of NC_088380.1, read as the reverse complement.
TTATTAAGGATTATAGGCCCGAGAGTGAGGAAAAGTAGAAGAGTGAGTAAAGGACCAAGAAATGGCAAGAGATAGGGGAGAAGTCCATTGAGTCCAGTCCATAGTGGATTGGCGGCCAGGCCTTTTCTGCGCTTTTCTAGTTCTTCTTGCAAAGTTTTTATCTTATCTCTGACGATTCCGGATTTGTTGGCGTAAAAACAGCACTTTTCCTGTAAAGCCAAACATATCCCTCCCTGTTCTGCCGTTAACAAATCTAGGCCTCTTCTATTTTGGAGAACTACTTCAGCTAACGAGTCTACTTGATCTTGTAAATCTTGTATAGTACTGGATAAGGTCTGTACATCTGAGATTAGTTGATTGGATAATTTAGTATATTGGGTTAGTGAGACTCCTAGGCCTGTGGCTCCTGTAGTAAAAGCAGTGGTGATTCCTAGTCCAGCCAACAAGGGAATAAATTGTATGGCTCATTTCGGTCTATAAATAAAATGTTCAATAGCGGGGATGGGGATAGGTTCATCTCCAGGGATGATATCAATGTCGGGGAGAAGAGTGGCCAGAACACAAAGCCCTGTCCAATTTGTAGGTAGATACGTATATGCCATGTTGTTTCCGCAAACGAAAACCGAGCCATTTATAGCACACAAAGGGTTGGTGGCATTGATTATGGAAGTACAGTTGCCAAACACAACATAGCCTAAATCAATTTCTTTAGTGTTATTATACGATGGTGAAAAGAGGCAAGAGGAATTAGAAAACGTCATTGGTTGAACTAAGGGGGGGGGGGTAATAGGACAGGAATTATTTACTAAGGATTCATTTGAGTAATTGACATAGGGCAATGAAAGGTTAGGTATGGCTAGAGGAATAGGGGGGCCCATTTTTAGACAAAGCCAACAATCGTGGGCCAGGCTTGTATTGGACATTTGAAGTAAATTGTAAGTAGCATTGAGGATATCAAAGGTTTGGGCATCGAGCTTAAAATTATCTCTAAGCTCAGGCAGGGCTAAAGGGTGATATTGAAGTTCAGGATAAGAAGCTTTATGAATTTCTTCTAATTTTTTCTGGACGGTTTTAATTCTTGCAATATCTAATGGGCCTCCTCCATCAGAAATGTGAATGGGGGCGGTAGTGCTCCAACAAACAGGCTTTCCTTTTTGGCCGTTACAAGTAGATTGTACAAGTTTATTAGTGGATCCTAATACTTGTACGTCATTGATGCCTCCAGTTTGTGTTTTTAGTAACGTGGCCGTATAATATGTTCTATTGCCTGATTTGCATTGTTGATAGGAGGTATAACAGGAACTATGTACAGAAGATTGGAAAGAGCTACAAGGGCATTCTAGGAGCGGCCCGCTAGGTGAGGTATCTCTTGGGGTAGACTTACATTTCTATAACTGGTTTGGCATTAGGTAAGCTGTCTTGCCCGTGCAGGTCACCTGGGTGATTCTATCTGACGGAGGTTCAGATATTTGTCCCCCTCTGCAGTCACAAGGCTGGCCGTATTGTTTTCGTAATAATTCTTTTGCCTTATGAGGGTCACCAAAACCTGCATAGACTGTCACTATGTTATATAGAGCGATTATTCTCCAAAGGAATTTCATGTTAGGCTTCATTTTCTGAAAAACAAGAAGGAAAGAACTTCTCAGGGAGATTTATCTTCCCTGGACTGACAATGGTTATGATTTATTTGTCTTACCAATCTTTCAGGCAGCCATCTGGCTGCATCATTTTTTTGTGAGAAGATGCATACTGAGCCTCTTCCCCAAATTAAAACTGGATCGGGGCCATGCCATGAACTATCAAGTGGATCTTTCCATTTTACCATTGCAAACTGTTTTTGAGATTCAGGATGCCAGAAACGGTCGGCAGCCGATTTTCCATGACTGTCCAAATTTAAAAAATTAAGGATAAACAGGGCATGATTGAGTATGTTTCTGGGGGTACCCTTCACGGGGTACCAGCTCCCCCCTTTTAATTTTGTGATAATAGTTTTTAATGACAGATGAGCTCTTTCTACTATACCTTGTCCTTGGGGATTATAGGGAATGCCTGTGGTATGTTTAATTTGTAGGGTATTACAAAATTATAAGAAGGTTTTGGCTGTATAACCGGGACCATTATCTGTTTTGATTTGTTTGGATATTCCTAAAATGGAAAAGCAGTGTAGTAGATGAGCTATGACATGTTTGGTGGCCTCTCCTGTTTGGAGAGTTGCACTGATGAATCCACTATAGGTGTCTATGCATACATGGATATATTTTAGTTGACCGAGTTCTGAGTGGTGAGTAACGTCCATCTGCCAAATTTCGTTGGGGATGAGTCCTCGGGGGTTAACTCCTAGATGAGGAACAGGTAAATATGATATGCAGTTGGCGCATTGTTTAACTATTTGTCGAGCTTGTTCTCTGGTAAGTTTAAACATAAGTCTTAAGGTTTGGGCGTTTAAATGATGTAAGGCATGTGCTTTTTGCTCTTGTTGCAAATTGTCTGTAGTGACTGTGGCTATGGTTTTTGTCGCCGTGTCAGCTGTTGCGTTACCTTGTGTTAGAGGTCCCGATAATCCTGAATGTGCTCTAATATGCCCAAGAAAAAAGGGAGTAGTCCTTTTTCAGATAAGTTGTTGACATTGTAAAAATAGGTTAGCTGTGTCTGAAATATGTTTAATTTGAGACACGGTCTCTAAGAGGGGTATTGAATGGGCCAGGTAGGCGCTGTCTGTATAAATGTTAAGTGGCTGACAAGGAAAAGCTGATAGTGCTGCAATTATAGCTTGCAATTCGACCAGCTGAGCTGATGTATAAGTGGTCTGGAATTTAACGACTACATTATTGTAAGTGTAAGCGGCAAGTCCTGTGGAAGATCCATCAGTGAAAATTAGTAATGCGTCATTGAGAGGTTCTTTACTGGTAATATGGGGAAATACAAACGCATGAAGTTTACAAAATTGAATAAGTTTGTTAGGTGGGTAATGGTTGTCAATCGCACCAGTATAAGAAGCGCAAGCAATTGGCCAGGCTTCCGTATTTTGTAACAGCCAATGGATGCGTGATTGAGTGTAGGGCTGTATAATGGTAGAGGGTTCTATTCCAAAGTATTTTCTACTGTTTTCTCTTCCCAAGATAATTAGATTAGCTATGGCATCATAATAAGGCAACAAAACCTTTTTAGGGGAGGAGGGCAGGTGTACCCACATAATGGGATTGTTCTGCCAAAATAGGCCAGTAGGGGTTATTGTTGTGTTAAAAATAAGGAATATTAATGGCTGAGAATAATCAATACCGGTAACAAATTGTGTTGCAATGGCATGTTCTACCTGTTGGAGTGCTATTAATGCTTCTTTAGTAATGGACCTGGGGGATTTTGGATTAGAGTCTCCTTTTAATATATCGAAAAGAGGTTTTAACCCTCCTGTGGTGAGCTTTAAGTACGGTAAAAGCCAATTTATGTCTCCCAGTAATTTTTGGAAATCATTTAAAGTTTTTAAATGATCGCGACGTAGAACGGCCTTTTGATTAATGATTTTGGGTCCATTAATCTGGAAACCAAGATAAGTGTATGGATCTTGTAATTGTACTTTTTCTGGGGCTATATGTAGTCCGGCTGCTGTTAACTCTTGTTTGAGTTGGGCGAAGCACTGTAAGACTTGTTCGCCAATTTCTCCTGCTATTAAAATATCATCCATATAATGTATAATATACATTTGTGCCCATGTTTTTCTGACTGGCTCTATAGTGGCAGCTACATATTTTTGACACAAGGTAGGACTATTGGCCATACCCTGAGGTAAGACTTTCCATTGATAGCGTTTCATTGGTTGTTTAAAATTTGTAGATGGAAGACTAAAGGCAAATCTTTTCTGGTCAGCAGGTGAAGGGGAATTGTAAAAAAGCAGTCTTTAAGGTCAATAACGATTTTAAAATATTTTTGAGGAATTGCAGCCGGTGAAGGCAATCCTGGTTGTAAGGCACCCATAAGGATCATAGTGATATTTACTGCTCTTAAATCTTGTAAGAGTCTCCATTTACCAGACTTCTTTTTAATAACAAAAATAGGTGTATTCCAAGGGGAATTACTTTCCTCAATATGTCCTGCTGCTAGTTGTTCCTGCACTAACTGTTGGGCAGCACTTAGTTTATCATTGAGTAAAGGCCACTGATCAACCCAAACAGGCTCATCTGACTTCCAAGTAATGGGGTCAGCGCACCTTTGGGGTGCAGGTATGTCAGTGGCCTGAACTAAAAATTTCCAAACCCCTTTTTATCAAGTTGTCCTGAAACCAGTATAGGCTGTGGGATACCGTTCTCTCCTTTTCCAAGACCTTTACCAGGGGTGTATCCTTGAGTTAACATTTGTGCAGTAACTATATCATTTGGACTACACATTATAACTCTCATTTGAGAAAGTAGATCTCGCCCCCAAAGGTTAACAGGTAGGTAAGGGATGACAAATGGCTTAATGAGGCCTGAATTGTTTTCTTTATCTGTCCATGTTAGGTATTTAGAACTTCGTTTAGGATTACTCCTTTGTCCAATTCCTCTCAAGTGAGTTAAAGTTTCTGTGGTAGACCAATGAGAGGGCCAATCTTCCTGTTTAATGATAGTTACATCAGCCCCTGTGTCTATTAGTCCAGTGAATGCCTTCCTGTCTAACCATAAGGTTAGAGAAGGTTTTTGATTTGTAATTGGTTGCACCCAATATATATCTGATGATCCGAAACCTTTTATATTTCTATTAGAGTATTGGATATTATTATCTGTTTTAACCAAAGGTAGCAGGAGTAACTGAGCTATTCTAACTCCTTGAGGGACAGTAATAATACTATCAATAGCTCTGGCCATAATTTTAATTTCTCCTTCATAACCATTATCGATAACTCCAGGGAGGACTTGTAAGCCTCTCATGGTGACACTACTTCTTCCTAAAAGTAGCCCAAAAGTGTTAGGTGGTAAGGGTCCATATATTCCGGTATTTAAGGTTTGCGGTCCCATTTCAGGGGTTAGTATTGTGTGGGAGGTGGAACTGAGGTCCAATCCTGCACTTCCTGGGGTTGCTCTACTAAGTTTTGAAATGGATTGCTGTTGCTGGCTGGAATAAAGCTGACTGCCCCATATGCTTGTTTCGGGGCCTGAGGCTGGCCCCTCATCCCGTTTCCCTGCCTGGGGGGTAAAGGATTTCCTTGACTGTCAGTTTTAGATTTACATTCATTTGCCCAGTGCCTTCCTCTTTTACACCTTGGGCAAAGGCCTGGGATTTTTGCTTCTGGACTCTTATTTTGGTTTTCACAGCAATCTTTTGCAAAGTGTCCCCTTTTACCGCATCTAAAACATCCCCCTTTATCTTTACCTTTGTTAATGAGGAAATCTCTTACTGTTTGGCCGCTAAAAGCGGCGGCCATTGCTAGGCATTGTTGATATGAGGGCCCAATATCTGAACAAAGGCGAATGTATCCTGTTAAATCTGTTTTCTTTCAATAAGGTCTGATTGCTGCTTGGCAGGCGGGGTTAGCATTTTCATAAGCTAACTGTTTAACATAATCTACACCCGTTTCTGCATTTCCAAAGATTCTACCTGCCGTGGTCATAAGTCTATGCACAAAGTCTGAAAATGGCTCATCGGGTCCTTGTTTAACCGCTGTGAGCGAGGCCCCTGGATCTCCTTTAACGGGAAGTTTTCTCCAGGCCTTTGTAGCAGCAGCCTGGATTTGTGAGAACAGTCCAGGGTCATATTGCATTTGGGCCTGAGTGTCTGCATAATTACCTGAACCAGTTAACATATCAAAATCCCAACCGTTTCCTGCCTGTTGATTTCTTTTAGCTGTATCTCTACAATTTTCAAAGAACTCTGACTTCCAAATTAAGTGGTCTCCCCCAGAAAGAACTGCCCTGACTAAGGTATTCCAGTCTGTAGGAGTGAGCCAATTCTCAGCTACAGATTCCACTATAGCAAGAGTATATGGAGCAGTAGCCCCATACTGAGAGGCAACAGTCTTTAACTCTTTTATAATAGTAAAATCAAATCCAGTATGATGCCTCCAAACCTGTCCCTGTTCATCTATGGTTTCTGTGACCGGAAAAACGTCTTTGGGGGAAGAGTCTTCTCTATGTCAGCTAGCAACTAACCCCCCTCTTGGAACATGTTGTCCAGGCCGCTGAAGTGTGCGCAAGGAACCCTCCATAGCATCTGAATTAGATATTTTTTCATTTCCTGTTTTTAGCTTTTGGAGCCTAATTATCAATGATTGATGTAACTCTTCAAGTTTAATCTGTTCTTCTAGTTGAGCAATTTTTTGCTTTAATTCTTCTTTGGGATCTATTGCTGCCATAACAATGGGCGCAGAAGCCTCATTATGTGTCTTATTATATGGGGGTGGGTATGAAAAACAGGGAGGCAAATCAGGGTTGTGATATTTAGCCGCCTCTTCCTCTAAATCATCCCAATTTATATCCGATTGATTAGGCTTATTAATTTCCTCCTCCTTTTGAAGCATCTGTAAAATTGGGTATTTTTTTGGTTTGTTTTCCTGTGGTATTTCTTTATCTGTTACAGAAGGAGACTTGATTTCCTCATTATCACTTTCGAGGGAAATGAGATCTTCCTCCGTATCTTGTGGAGGCTTTGTGAGGTTAGAGTGGGAGCTAACCTTTAAAATATGCTCTGTCTGAGCGACCGCAGCCATGACTTGCGGATTGGCCTCCTTCTTATCTATTAAATCTCTAATGAGGTTCCAATAAGAGAAGGCGGTTACAGGAACTTTTTCTGGCCCAAAAGTATTATAATAGTCCTGAAAACAATCCCCTACTCTACGCCATCTTTTAATATCAATAGTTCCTTCCTGTGGGAACCAAGGGCAAGTGTCTTTTACAAAATCAAAAAATTTAAACAAATCATTACCTTTAACCTTTACTCCTCGTATCTTTAAAGCCTCTTTTAATTGTCCTACATATATTTGATGTTGGCTTAATTCTTGTCCCATTTCAGACGCGTCACTTACCTTCGATTCTGACGCGGCAGGTTCCCGCAGTGATTGGAAGAGTTTGACTCCTTTTGTCTTCGTTAGCGGTCGACCGTCCTTTCGCGTCCTCTTCCTCACGGAGTCCCTCTTTTCCAGGTCCCTGTTCGGGCGCCACGTATTGCGGCCCGTGGGATAGTCAGTGTAGGCCCTGGAGGAGGGGGTGGGAATTTGGGGAACAAGAGACACGAGAAATGGAGACAAGACAGTGCTCTGATCAAGTCTCGTTTAATGGCGGTAATGCACTGCCTTATATACACTTGGAAGGGAAGGGGTTGGGCTAAGGCGGAAATGATCTCATTGCCGAGGGCGTGGCCAGGTTAGTTTCGGTTTCTCCGGTCGGATGTCATGTTGCGCTTGCGCTATTAAGTAACAATTTTCCCGGGCGCGGGAAAAGTGAGTGAAGAAGCAGGAAGAGCGCCATCTTTAATGAGGTATTAGTACAGGGAAAAAAGGCAAAGATAGGGAGAAGGTGTGGGGTGGAAGTGAACACAGCTCAGGCGTTTAATCCTTAATTATTATTCGCTATGGCTGGGGCGTGCAGCTCCGGACAGTTTTCTTACATGCTTTGGAGATCACCCTGATAGTAGACTCCTATACATAATTAATTTGTATGTTATATTAACTCATGTTGGGAATATACAAAAATATAAGACCAATTGTATTTGACCTATTGTTACTCATTATCTAGGCATGAGTACCACAGGCATTTGATTAACTCATTATTCTAGCAAAACAAACTGGTTTATTGTGAGGCTGTAATCTCTAGTCATACTGACAGACTTAGAGCATTTAAATTGAAAATAAATCAGTCACCAAATCCTGTTGATTTTCCTCTTATATATCATTTTTGGCTACTAATCTTTCACTTCTTATCATCACTGTTCTAGCTCAGATTCTACCATCTCTCACCTAGATTATAACAGCTTCCTAAGTAATATTTTTGTCTTACTTTCTTCATTTTTTACACTGCAACCAAAGTGTTGCAGTGTAAAAATGTCCTCCCTGTTCAAATATGTAGTGTCAGATTACTGCTTTAAACCTTCAATGTCTTCTCATTGATCTTGTACTAAGATCAATGATTTTTCCTTCCTTCTAGATTTTTAAATCCTGCTCATAATAGCTTGCAAGTCTTGACTCTTTCTTGATTCTGTAACCATTATGTTATTATTTATTTACACTTTGACTTCTCCATTTAAATAACACTGAGTCTCTTTTCCTGAAATAAACCATGAACCTTATAGCTTCCAGGTTTTATTTTTATTTTTTTCCATAGGCCAGTCTTCACTCTAGAACAGTGGTTCTCAAAGTGTGGTCCCCAAACCAGCAGCATTAGCATATTCTGGGAACTTGTTAGAAATGCAAACTCTAGTTTACATCCAAGACCCACTAAATTCGTGATCTGTTTTTCTGTTTCTTTTTTTTTTTAACAAGCTCTTTATGTGTTCCTCATGTGCACGCGAGTTGAAGAACCACTGTTAATACAGCATTTTTCTCCCGTCTTTGTCTTTTGCCCTGCTAAATCCTTCTTAGTCAGCTTATATCTTCTTTGAGAAATTTCTATTAATTTCTCATTTCCCAGAGAACCCCCTAATTCCCACGGGTTTAACATTATCCATATACTACATATACCTGTAGATTTCTAGACCCATGAACAATTCTGATTCAGTTATTTAGATGGAAATGTGAACCTTAAAATGCCCACACATAATATTTCTGGGAGAATCTGATGATTCAAATTTGTAACCACTTACATAAGTGGTTTTGTACAGAAGACTAGCTCTGAAGAGGATTAGAGAAAGAGGCCTCAGTGGTACCACTAGGATGACTGGACTGTGGGAGGAAAGGTTTCTGTTATTGGTTTATTTGTTTTACAATGAGAGAGACCTGACTATGCTTATATTCTGAGGTATTAGAACTATCAGAGGTGGAGAGATTTAAGTGAAAGAAGAAGGAGAGTTGGATAGATTCAGAAAAACCTGTGATGAAATAGTAAGGGCTACAGAACACTGATGAAGTATATAGCAGTAGAGTTATATACCAATTTTCAGGGCCAGGAGGGTAACAGGTTGAATGGAAGATATAACGTTTTACTGCCAGAATGAAGTCCAGAGATTCTTAGCTGCTTTTATACCTTGATTACAGCCTTCTCAGCATTAATATAGCAATCCTACCTTTCTTGGAGTGGAAAAAAATTGTAAAGATACAAATATTTTTCAAAACAGCTTCTAATACTTTCACAAATAGATTACCAGAAGAAAGAAAAAAAGGAAAGAAAGGAAGTGAAAGAAAAAAAGTGACAAAGTTGTAAAGAGTCGACTCAATTTTTCTAAAAACTTGTAAGTTCTTCTATGAGTGACATACTCTTGAAGAAAGAGTGAACATGATACTCGGCCAGAGAAAAGATCAATAGATTAGGCTGGAAAATGATTTTCAAAAATTGTACATCAAAAATTTCTCATTTAATTTAAAAGGCAAGCAATGAATTAGGAAAAAAAAGATATTTTCTACTTAAGTGGCCAGTATGGAGTTGTTATTCTAAATATATGGTGTGCTTTAAAAAAGAACATCAATAGTAAACAGATCAACATCTTTTATGGATGTCGGAGTCCTTCTAACAGACGTAGAATAGCATATTTAATATACATATTAAATGATCCCAGGGTTTGTGAGACTTTTATCTACTTCAAGACTTTCTATTTGATTCTTCTGCTTTGCCAGTCTATTCCTGTGTCAGTACCACTGAGCATTGCTTATATTTGCAATTTACTATTTGGAAGGGAATTACCTCCTTCATTTCCTCCCTTTTCAAAAATGTTTAGGGGATTTTTTCTGTTTATTTTTTCATATTAACTTGGGAATATTTTTGTGGATTAAAAATCTATTGGAATTTTAATTGATGAAATTCAAATGGAGTAAGGATGAAAATCAACTTAATGTTTATAAATAATTGACATATTTGCATTATTTAGCCATATTACTCAGGAGCATACACTATCTTATTCAACTTTGTATTCCTAAATAAGGTTTTATGCCTTTCTTCATTCAGGTATTGTATTTAGTTTCCTAGGTATTTAATTTAATTTTCCCACTTATCACTTTTTAAAATTACAGTGATTGATCTATAAGAAATACACCTATTCCAATATAAAGTCCTATTAGTAACAGAATATCTCATTAAATGGTTTTAATAGTTCTCATGGTAATAGTTCTTATAGTAATAGTTCTCAGTTATTCTGTTGATTTTAAATTCTGCAATTATAGTACATATAATACTAATTTATTTTCTTATGTAACTAAACTGTGTGGATCTCATAACTAAAAGAAAAAGGGCAGAATTGACAAGGAGACACTTAATAGTATCTAAAACACATCTGTAGTGTTTCATCATTAAATATTTGTATTCTTCATTTCACTTAAGATATATTTTCTAATACTATTAAAATAATATATTTCTATTCTTAGTTTTTAAATAATCTGGAATATTCAATTTTATGTAGTAGTTTCTGAGCATCTATTAAGATGATAATTTCTAAAACTCTTACCAATGAAGTGCTGAAGAAATTTTATAGATTTGCTACAAATTGTCATAGCACAGACTGAATACATCAGTATTATCTAGCCATGATGCATTGCCTTTAATATGCAACTGCATATGATTCTAACATTTTATTTGGGATTATTATATGATATGGAGATTTTTAAGGAATTTAATACCTAGTGTTATTGTGTTTTGTTTTCATTTTACAAAAGCTAAAAATTGTACTAATTTAAACTCCCACCTGGACTACATAAGAATTTTCAGGTTCAATGCACTTGTATGATCATTACATATTTTACTAATATATTTTAAAGCTTTATGAAAAATTAAAATATCATTAAATTTATTAAAAATTAGTAAATATTTAATGGGTATATATCTTTTAATTCACATTTTAAAAGTTCTAATGAGGTGAACCTTTTTCCTTACATTTCTTAAAAATTTACATTTCCCTTCAAATTCATTTCATTTAAAAATTATTTTGCTTGAATATTAAATATGTCATTTACTACGTGGTTCAAGTGATTGGGTGCTTGCTTATTTATTTTACTGAGTGGCAGTAGTACCACTGTCACCAATAGAAAATTATTGAAGAGGTAATTTCATTATTAGCAAGGCATTAGTGTATTTTAACCTGAATTTACTCATTCACCTCTTTATAGTGAGAAATGCAATTTTATTTTTTCTTAGAGTATATTTGAAATATACACAGAGATATGTAAATATTTCCTCAGTATACAGCTTGATAAATTTTCATAAACTGAACATGGGCATGGAACCAGGAATCAGATTCAGAGCCTGAACATAACCAGCTCCACAGAAGACCCCTTGTGCTTCCAGTGAATAATCATTATTCCGCCTTCTAACAGGTTAGATTAGTTTTGCCCATTTTTGTACTTATATTAAATCAAGCACTATTTTACCTTGTTGACATTAAAAGCAAAAACAACATAAAACAATAAACTCTTTGAGTAGCTCAAGAAGGCATTATGCTAAATTATAATCAGGCAGTTTTGTCTTCAGCCAGGCATTTCAACTAAATATTTAGAAGCACATCACTTTGCCACTGAGCCAGGCGAAGTCACAGCTATCAGAGCAAATGCTTAGTTTAAAACAGGGCTTCATACCATGTCTGTGCTCCTGAACTCAGTGTTCTCATTAGTGACTTATAGGTGTAATTAGCTGCGTACCTGCTCTGCTGCTATAAGTGGCCTCCTTGTGCATGCAGTAAAGCTCACTGGCAAATGGAGACAATCAAGGTTTATGAGGCTTGAATATTTGTCCCACCAAATTACAATTTGAGAAGATTATTAAGCACGTGGAATCACTGGGTTTGGACCAAATATATCTGGGATAGTGTTAGTGCTTATTGCTTAATCCATTCTTAAACCGTGAAATGTGACGTTTTGATGTGTAGTGGAAACTGTTTCTATAGTTTCTTACCTTTCTCCCTAGTTGAAGGAGTTGCGTAACGGTAGTTTCCCAGGGATATCTGGAGATAAACCTCTTATTTCTACATTCTTCACAGAAGCAGCACTGCTACTTCTACTTACACACCCTGAAACTGAGGTGAAGTCTCTTCCCTTTATGGCGGGTCAAATATATGGCAAAAATGTCAGACTGGGAAGAAAATGGCATAAAAATGATCATTTGATCGTTTTCAAAATGGATGAATGCCTTGAAGTATCAGATAGTTTAGGACACTTGAAAAGAAGGAGAAAAAAATCTGAATAATGAACAGATGTTAAAGATAATCTGTTACTTAAAAATCTAAACTAAATCTGAAAGAAGAAAATGGCAAAGATCTACATTGCTTCGTTAGTGAATACTTCCAAACATTGAAGGTAACTTTTGAGCAAACTTGCAGAATTAGAAAGAGAGGAAACATTTTCTAAATGTCTTACAAAGTCGATTCTAAATATATATATATTTCTCATATATATATCATATATATATCTTTCTCACATATATATCATATCATATATATGTGAGAAAGAAAAATTAGGGATCATCTCATGATTATAGAGAACGCATTTAAGAAGTTGCATCTAGTGTGCTGCTCTAGCAAGGCAAGATTATGGAGTGGAGTGGTTAAGTGCAGGGACACTGGAGCTGGAGGGTCTGAGTTCAAATTCCAAACAGGTGCTTAAGCCTCTATATATCTCAATTACTCTATCGTTAAAATCCTAATAAAGTGATATTTTACTCACAAAACTTTCAGTAAGTTTAAATAGTTCAGAAATATAAATTTCTTAGAACAGTGCCTAGCAAATCATAAACATAATACAAACGTTTGCTATTAGTATTTTTTGTTCAAATCCCTTGTTACACGACTCTGGAAAAGTCAGTGAAATAATCCCAGAGACTCTGTCGCTACCTCAATCAGGAGCATTTTTCTGCAGTCCATAAGTACTTCTGGTAGAACCTCTGTTTCAGGGCGATCACATATGCTCTCATAAGTTGCATATTGCACAGATCCAGATGGATAAACTACTGTGTGAGTGGCAATGCTGAGCCAGGCAATGCTGAAGCCCTTCTCTACCCTAAATCCTGACCACTCTCTCTATCCCAATACATCTTCATCTTACTTCCTGGAGTCTGTACTGCACCCACCAGCTTAGAAAAACAGATTGGAAAACAGACTGCTTCCCCTGCCTGAATCGACCTTTTGGTCAGCTCTGTCCCATCGCAAGGATACCCTCCATTCCACTGAATGAAAATAAAAGCTTTCAGCATAGACTATCTCTTTAGGCTCTGTCATGTACAGAAACCTTCTTAAGTCGAGATCCCATGTCTGTCCCATGATAGACAGGCTCTATTCCCTAAGTGAGGAAAAATAACTCTGATGATGAAGTGATGTGGAAAAGTAGAACGCAGGAAGTCACAAAACAAGAGGCTGGGTTTGAATCCCAGTTTCGCTAACTTATTTTCTAATTTTGGCCTAGTCACTTAACTGATCTCTATAAATAGGGATGGTGATAGCTACTTCTTGAGTTGTTATTATAACAAAACAAAATCAAATTTTAAAGTTCTACAGGAAAAGTGTCCATTTAAATTATAAGAATAAATTATCTACAGGGTGGATTTTATAAAGATTTAGTGATAATATAGAATTAAAGCCTTCGATACAATATCTGGCTTACAGAAAATTCTCTCTCAATTACCAATACCAAAGTTTTATTATAATAGGGCAGAATATGTGGCCCAAATCATAATAAGTAGCTCAAAAGTTTTGGAGGGTTCATATTTCCTTAATATACTTGTATTTATATTTATTTTTTATATTTATATCCATAATAGGATACAGTTATTTATATCAAACTGAATTTAAATGCATAGCTTTGTATTAAAATGAGGTAAAAACTGAAATATTAAAGCTCTGAGGGGAAATAGTAGATATTTCTGATTGCTATTCATACTCTTTCTATCCAGTAATAATTTTGATAAACTATATTTATGAGAGCTTAATATTTGTAACAGACTCTCTTCTAAGTATCTAAGTGCATGTGTGTATATATTTGTGTTTGTGTGTGCATTCAGTTCATTTTCACAATAATCCTTAGAGTATTTATTACCACTTTGCCAATGAGAAAATTGAGGCACAGAGAGACTAGTCTGCCCAATGTCACACAGCTCAAAGTTCTAAACAAGTTCTGAGTCCATATGTTTAACCATTTTAGTTCACTAAAGCATTGCTGTCAACCTTATCTATAAACTTCCAGCCATGGTTAATGCTCTACCTACCTCAGGACCCAGGCAAAACTCACCTAATTGATTCACAATCAGTGTTTTGCATTGAGGGTAAAACAGCGACTGCCTGTGAGGAGGATTTTGGCATTTTGATGAAAGATGCCAATGCCAGTCATAGCAAGGATTTTATTGGACTGGGGCAGCTTCTCACAAAACTTTAAAAATAAATTAATCCTGTTTTTGCATTGCATATATAAGTCATACAGTATATATTCCTTTTGTCTGGCTTCTTTCACTTAACATTATTTTTGTGGGATTTATTCACATTGTAGCTGAGATTCATTTGCTTTCATTGCTATGTAATATTCCATTGTATGAATACACCACAATTTTATTTTTTTATTATCACGAATAGCAGAGCTATAAATATTCATGTACATATATTTTGGTACATCAATGTGGACATTTTTTCCTATACTTTTTCTTCCCCTCATTGTACCTAGGAAATCCAATACTTAAAAAAATATATTTAACACCTTCAGGTGCTTCTGAGATTCCTGAAGAATCTGATTCCGGAAGAACCTGAAGTTGATGATGAAGAGTTTGGTTGGGAAATCGAGCAGACACCCTATGAAGAGGTATCAGAAAGTGCTTTGAATCTGCAGTGCCACTATGGATTTGGAAACTTACGATTAGGAGTATTTTGGCGGTTACAGGTATGTTGTCTTTCTGAAAGATCTTGGTCTATAGGGTTTTTCTATTTGGATATTTTAATTTCATTTGTGCTTATACTTGATGATTTTTAAAAATAATATCACTGGAGATGATGTATTTAAAGCACTTAGCACAGCTAAAGTACGTAGATGTTCATTCCCTTCCATTTCATTGGCTGTTCTGCCCAGATGTACTGCTCTTACAGATATCCCCTGGCTTTCTATTTTCTTCCCTTTATTCAGTATTCTAGGCATGAAGTTTCCAAAATATAAGACGGAATTCCTCTCTCATACTTCCTGCAAAGCTTTATGTTTTATACTTCTGAAAAGTGTACTTATGGCATGATGTCTTTTCTTTTCTGTATATGAATGAAATAGAATGCTCCTGGTGAGAATGAGATTGTGTGTTTTGATCAAATTGTTTAAATCTTGGTGTACAGTAGGCACCATTACAGTGGAGAGCGGGCAAAGTAATGGAAGAATACAGGATGGGGTTCCATGGTGTTGGAACCCCAGGGTGTTGGAAATGCTCCATTTCTTGACAGAGGTGGTGTTCACTTTACATCAGTGGTCCCCAAACTTTTTGGCACCAGGGACAAGATTTGTGAAAGACAACTTTTCCACAGATCAAAGGGGTGAAAAGATGGTTTTGGGAGATGAAACTGTTCCACCTCAGATCATTAGGCTTTAGGTTCTCATAAGAAGTACACAACCTAGATCCTTCGCAGGCACAGTTCACAATAAGCTTGTGCTCCTATGAGAATCTAATCTGATCTGACAGGAGGCGGAGCTCAGGCAATAATACTCCTGGCCCTCCGCTCACATCCTGCTGTGTGACCAGGCTCCTAACAGGCCATGGATCAGTACTGGTCTGCAACCTGAGAGTTGGGGACCCCTGTTTTATATAACTCACTGAACTGTACACATCATGAGCTCTTAGCTCAAGATGCTAATATTTTGCCAATCACAAAATGCTGTTTCAATTGGTCCAAAAATGTGACTGATCTGGTTCAATAGGATTTTTATGTCTTAATTATATCACCAAAGAAGCTATTTTCATATGACTTCACATGACCACCTTATACCTGAAGTATTTTCTTCAATTTCCAATTCACCATACCCCATTTCCGCCTAGAAACACACAGCATTCCAAATATTTCTGTTTATCTTAATTTCCTACCAACTGCAATAAACATACCTATTTCTTCCAAAAAAATTTAAAAAATAAGTTAATCCCCACTGTACTTTAGAAAACTGGAGTAAGGATTCATTCTGGCCTCCTTAGATGAAAGGATGTAAAAGAGGAAAGAACATTGTAGGGCCACACACCACTCTCACAAAGTGTCCACAGTGAGGTTGTGTAATGAAAATGATCATTAAGTATCGTACAGTGGACATCATATATAATAGTATGTATAAACTGTTAGAACTTGTTTTCAGCATTTTTATAATGGAAGAATTATAGTCTAGACAGCTGAAACATTTATTCCAAGTAAGTAGCAGAACAAAGTTCAATGTACAATATATTGCCTTGTTTTTGCCAGACTCCCACCTAGCTCACTCTATGATCTACATTTTGATTTTTACATAGATGCTCCTAAGCCAGTTCACATGGCTACACACACACACACAAACACATATACACACATACCACACACACTACTTCTTGTCCTTGATCAAGTTGAAAGTTATTTATATAGGACAGTGAGTATTCTCAGACAGTGGATTTCAAAATATTTTGACTGACCCAAAAGCATTTCACACTGGGAGCATGGTAGAGGGGTGTGTGTGTGTGTGTGTGTGTGTGTGTGTGTGTGTGTGTGTGGTAGAGAGGTGTGTGTGTGTGTGCGTGTATCTTATTCTGTTGTTGTTGTTCTTTATTTAAAAAAAGGTGATGGTTGAAACTCACCATTAGATAGATTTCAAAATCCACTAATAAGTCTTAGCCTATAGTTTGGAAAACATACATTTAGGAAGTGGTTACAAAGTATTCAAGTGAACATTTTGCCAAGAATGCTGTTTTGTATTATGTTCTGTAAGGCTACTTGGATTCCAGCCCTAGAAAAATCACATGGTTTGTTTGACAAAACTCTGCAAGTAGGAAATTCAACTAAATGTAAGGAACAAAGTTTCTACTTGGTGAAAGTAGGTCAGTTCTGTCCTATATACATTACAGTGGATCTTATTTCTGTATTTTCCAATAAATGACTGATATGCTTAAAGTTTTATTTTTTAACTCAAAATAGGTTGCTCAAGAATGACAGGTATATTAAAGAACATACCTTGAAGTGCTTATGACTGCCAGCAACAGCATAAAAATAATTTATAGATTTTTGTTAATGCAAAAGCTTTCAGGCACCCTGGGCTCTCTTGAATGGAAATGCTTTTTATCTTTAATTCTATTATTATTATTTATTATTATTATTTATTATTATTTTGAGACAAAGTCTCACTTTGTCACCAGGCTGGAGTGCAGTGGCACGATCTCGGCTCACTGCAACCTCTGCCTCCTGGGTTCAAGCGGTTCTCCTGCCTCAGCCTCGTGAGTAGCTGGGATTACAGACATGCACTGCCACGCCCAGCTAATTTTTGTATTTTTAGAAAAGACGGGGTTTCACCATGTTGGCCAGGATGATCTCGATCTCCTGACCTCCTGATCTGCCCACCTTGGCCTCCCAAAGTGCTGGGATTACAGGAGTGAGCCACCATGCCCGGCCTGCTTTTTAAATTTTTAAGAACATTAAAACGCAACTGTAGTAGAAGAACTCTAGACACAGATTACTTTTCTTTCAGCCTTCATTTACTGTACCTCCATGTTTTCCTGTTCTCTTCCCTTGATCTAGCCAGATAAGGATCCATATTTCATGACTTCCTACGTTTCCAGTGGATTTCTGTGGCTATCCAAGTAGATGAGGCCATAACTCTAGTTGCTGTGAGGATTCTTCAATTTTGTGAGCTCTTTAAAAGCATGCTATCTTATTTGTATCTGATTCAGAGTTGGTATTATAAAATCTTTTGCTGCTTATATAAAGGTCAAATTTTCTTCTACTATTTTTTTCTACATCTTATTTCCCACATGACCCTTTAATTCCAGCTCGTGTATATCTTCGTATGTTGAATATGGGACAGTTTTAATTGACACCCCACCAATGAAAGCTGATTAATTTTTCCAGCATAACACTATGTATTGAATCAATCAATCTTTTTTAAAAGACTTATAATGCCTCCTTTATTACATATTAAGATTTTATATATACTACGATCTCTTGTAAGGCTCTCCTTTGTATCAATCTTTATTTATTTTTGCACTAATATCAAATCATATTAATTATTGAAAATATGTTTAAATATTTGGTGGGGCAAATGGCTTTCTTGTTCTTCATTTTATGCTGGCAATATTTATAGGAAGAAAAACAAATTTGCAAACAACCAATTTTTCCTAATTAAACACCTAACTCAATTTCTTATTTTGTACACTCATTAACTCAGTAGGCATTGCTCTTGCCTACAACTTTAGACTCCAGTTACTCTGTTGATAAAAATTTTCTCTAAGTTATAGGTAATAGAAACAGACAATGCATTCAGTATATTCATGGTGTTTAGTAATGAGCAAGATGAATTCCATATTCACTCCTATATATGCAATTGGAAAAAAATTAAACACATGAACATGCTGAAATCAGGATAGTAATTGGTCAAGGTTCAGAGAGAGAAAACAGAGAGGATTATCTAGCCTAAAGTGGGAAAGCTTCGATTGAGCAAAAGCCAGGCTTTTATACTCCAGGGATAATTTTGGATCCAGAATAGACAGGAAAATACTTTGGTCAGCAAGAGATTGTCTCAGAACAGACACACAATGGCAAAGAAATAAAACCTAAAGGAAAAAAAAAAGCTTTAGCTAAAACACCAATCGTATAGCGCAGACAGGGACAAATAACACTCTTGCTGAATTGGTGATGTCTTACTAGACCAGAGAATTAACATACAGTTAAGATTCACATGGCAAGGCCCTATAGTAGAAGAGAAAGAAGAGAAGGAAAGCAAAGAGGAGAAATGAAAACAACAACAACAACAACAACAACAACAACAAACCAGCAGAGATGTGTTGTCACAGTGGTTTCTTGAATACAGGGTTCTTCAATAGTGGAACAGAAGATAGTGGGTGACAAAGAACAAAGACTGAACATTTCTGATTTCAGGGTAATTTGAAGTCAATCTTAATTTCTAAGAGTCTAAATTGAAACCACATAGTAAAACCAAGTAAATCCCTTAGCTCCAATACTTTATTTGGGACTACAAAAATATCACCTTAAAAAACAAATTCTATCAGTGCGTTATCATTTTCCACGTGAACTTCCTGTACATATTTTGTTGCATTTATACCTAATTACTTCATTTTGTTGGATGCCATGGTCAATAATATGTATGTGATTTTTCCAAGTGTTCATTGCTGGTATATAGGAAAGCAATTGACTTTTTAAATATTGATATGTGACCTTGTTAAACTCAGTTATTAATTCCAATAGACTCTTCTAGATTCTTTTGGATTATATACATATATAATAATGTTTTCTTCTAATAGAGTCAGTTTTATTTTAATTCTTCTAATCCTTATGACTCTTACTTCTTCTGTTTCTTTTTTCTTTCCTTATTTCAATGACGATGGCATCCAGTACAACAATAAGTAGGTGTGTTAAGAACTGATATCCTTGCCTTATTCCTGATGTTAGAAGGAAAGCATTTACCCTTTCAATATCATTCTACAATGTTTACATATATGAAAACATCACATTGACCTCCAAATATATAGAATTATTATTTTCAAGCAAAAAAGTTTTAAAACTTTAATGTTAGCAATAGCTTTTTGTAGATGCATTTGTCCAGTAAAGGTAGTTCTTTCTAGTTTTAGTTTGCTGAGGTTTTATCAGCAATAATGTT
The DNA here is from genome assembly GCF_037993035.2 of Macaca fascicularis. Lineage (NCBI taxonomy): Eukaryota > Metazoa > Chordata > Mammalia > Primates > Cercopithecidae > Macaca > Macaca fascicularis. The sequence goes on along the minus strand of NC_088380.1, from coordinate 69,157,120 downwards.
CAACTTTGATAAAGACTTTTTCTGCATCTATTATGATGGTCATATGAAATTTCTTATTTTGTGCACTGATACAGTAAATTGCATTGACTGATTGTTGAATGTTGAATGAACCTCATATTCCTGACACAAACCCCACTTTTACATGATGTATTAGTTGTTCTATATATTGCTTGATATTAACTGCTAATATTTTTGAGAATTTCCTAAGTTCATACATCATATTGATCTCTGGTTTTCTTACAATATCTTTGTCTCTTTTTGGTATTAGGGTACTTCTGACCTAATAAGATGGGTCGTATGGTGCTTCCTCCTTGTGTATATTCTTTGTATATCAAAGAGGATGAACAGAGTTTGCATGATTTCATTAACAGTTTGGGATAATATGCCACTGAAAACTCCTGGGTGCAGAGTTTTCTTCGTAGAAGGTGTTTAACTATAAGTGAGTATCTTTAAGGGACATAAGCGTATTCAGATTACATATTTTTTCTTAAATGAGCTCTATTAGTTGGTGACTTTCAACGATTTGATCTATTTTATGTAAGTTAAATTTATGGTCAGAGTGTTGTTCATAGGCCTCCTTATTTTCCTATTAACATCTGTGAAAGCTGTAATGATATCCACTCTTTCATTGCTCATATTGACAAATTGTGTCTCATATCTTTTATTCTCCATCCATTTAGATAGAAGTTTATCAGTTAAACTTGTCAAATAAGTTTTTAGTTTCATTAGTTTTGATTTTCTTTATTGTTTTTACTGTTTTCAACTTCATTGATTTCTGCATTCACTTTGCTTTTTTCCTAAATTATTAAGATTGAAATTTAGAGTATTGATTTGGGAAGCTTTTGTGTTTCCTACCATCTGCATTTAATCCTGAAAATTTCCCATTAAGTCGTATTTTTGTTGTATCCCACATATTTGGTATACTTTATAATCCTTCTTATGCATTTCAAAATGTGTTTTAATTTTTTTTAAACCAATGGGTTATTTAGAAGTGTGTTACTTGATTTTCATATATTTAGGAATTTCTCACACATTTTTCTATGGTGGATTTCTAGTTTATGTCACTATTATCAGAGAAAATACTTCGTTTCATTTATGTTCCTCTACTTCCATTCTGTACGATGAGACTTTCCTGTTATTCTGCCAAATTCTCTATGAACATCCAGTGGGGCTGGTGGAGTAAAAGCCTGTTGGAGGGCATGAACTCCATCTCTATTTGCTTTTCCAAGGAATTTATTAACCTTTATCCATGTACACTCAATTTCCACCAGTTCACCAATCACCCAGCTGAACTTTTCTTACCAATCTGGTTATTTCTTGACCCAACAAACCAGTAATCATTAATCCCAGTAGATTCCTGTCTCTTCTATTTTGAGCAAGTTGATTGCTCTGAATCCTCAGCACTTTGATGGAGGTCAATAAAATCTATGAATTTGCAATTTGTCTGGCTTTGGTAGTTCTTATACATCATTTTGGAGTTTACTGTCTCCTAGTTTCTTTGAGAATTTAGGTTTTTATTTTCATTCTCATATAATGTATGATTTCCAGAAGAATCAGAGAAGATTCAGAATTAAGTTGCCTCCATATTTCTATAAGCTTAATATATCCATGAGTTTTTTTAGTGGCATGTCATTACACAAACTATTTTCCCATAATCTCTTAAACGTTATTTTTATAGCTTTAGTCATTTCTTTATTACATTGTCATTTATTTTCTTCAGGATTTTTAAATCACTATTTTTTTATTCTTCATTAGCCTCAAAAACTTAGTCTGTTTGCTTTTACCAAAGAGGAATAACTTCAATAAAGTAGACAATCCTTGTGTTAATGAATGGGAAATGTCTTAAAACATTTTGCACCACATGTTAATTATGACTACATTAATTTCAAATAAATATTTCAAATAGATTTCAGGCAATGTATTTAAAAAGTGTTCTGCGCCTCAAATATCAGTTTCATTATTTTCTGGACCAGGAAATGTGATTAGTAGAAGACATTTAAAAATCATAATATTTCAAAAATATAATATCTCTTTGTACATTTCTTTCTCTCTGATCAAAATATTTCCTGATTTCCAGTCCATGATGGAAGCTCTATTGTTAAGTTAAATGTAATTTTGCTGGCTGAATTTTTTTTTTCTTCCTTTGAAATAAAGAGTTCCTTTGAAACTCTTCATGGGGAATGTATCCTGATAATGATAAGATTTTCTTTCTGTTTAAAAAAAGTCATTGGTTTTATTCCGTTCACTTCATCTTTTATTTGTTGGGAAGAAAATGTGTCATTGCATCATTGTAACTTTTTACTCTCCCTTTTAAGGCAGTTAAAATATTATTTGCTGTCATACTTTATAATTTAGTGTTTTAATTTAAAATTTTCTTAGTTTCAGGAAAAGCTGGTCATGATAAAGGTTGTCACTTCTTTATGCTAAAAATATTTTTGCCTTACATTTTCAAAGACTTTGGTAATATAACAGCTATTTACTTATGTTTAAAGTTATGGTGACTTGTCATCTTAATAGCATTTTCACCTTGACATTTCACTCCTGGAATTTGTATAGTCCGACGTGTATATATTTGTGAAAAATCTGTACTTTCTTATTGCCGTTTTCCATATACAATCCCACACTTCACTAAATGCTGGAATTAAAGACTGAACTACGAAAGAAAACCAGAGTTTGGAAAATTATCACCTGCCCTAGGTAATGGTTGCTGTTGGGTCACACCTGGACTCATAAGTAGCAGTTTATTTCATTGATCATTATGAAATAAAATTGTAGAAAAGGAGATGATAGTAGGATGGCAATGGCTATATATCAGAGAAAAGTAGATACTGGGGGATAATTTAGAGATAACTTTCACTGGATATGAGAAATGAGATTTAAATAATTAAAGATAGTAATTTTGGTTTAGCTTATTTAGTTTTATCCCCCTCTATACTTTTACTTATTTTTCTTGCCATATTATAGTGGTTAGGACAATGAGTATAAGGATGAGTAGGAGTGTTTGGAACTAACATCCTTGCCTTTTTCCTAGTTTTAGGAAGAAAGCATTCAGCTTGTCAATAATAAGTTTGATGCTCACAACAGGTTTTTTGTAGAAGCACTTTATTCAGTAAAGGAAATTCCTTTCAATTCTTAGTTTGCTGAAGTTTTATCAACATTAATGCTAAATTTTAATAATTGTTTTTCTGTATCTATTTTTATGATCATGTGTTTCTTTTCTTATTTTGTTGATTAATATAGTGAGTTATATTGGTTAATTTTCAAATGTTGAATGAAACTTATATTCCTGGCACAAATGTTGCTTGATCATAATGTATTATACTTTTCATGGGATAATAGGTGTTATAGGAGTAATATAGGGTAATAGGTGTAGGAGTTATATAGGCCTTTAGGGTGAGAAATAATGCTAATTTGGCTAGAAGCTGGGATCTGTTTAATATTTGTTGTAGGTGTATTTGCAAAGGCTGCAAGTTCCTCCAGTGGACTTGTTTTACCCTTCAGCATTGGCTTTTGGAGCTACCTTGTGTTCTTGTTTTTGTCTTCCCTGTTGTCTTTGAGTTTCCCTAGAGGACTATTCTCCAATAAGGTCTGAGATGTGCAGCTCTTTCAGTTGTATTCTCCTGTTATTATACAAGAACTCTGTCGATGTGATGGTGCATTCGTCCATTTCCATGCTGCCATAAAGATACTACCCAGGACTGGGTAATTTATAAAGGAAAGAGATTTGCTTAATTGACTCACAGTATTGTGTGACTGGGGAGGCCTCGGGAAACTTATAATCATGGCAGAAGGGGAAGCAGGAATGTCTTACATGGTGGCAGGTGAGAGAGAGCATGTGAAGGAGGAACTGTCAAACACAAAACCATTGGAGCTCGTGAGAACTCACTCACTATCATGAGAACAGAATAGGGGAAACTGCCCCCATGATCCAATCTCCCCCCTCCCTTGACACATGGGGATTACAATTTGAGATGAGATTTGGGTGGGGACACAGAGCCAAACAATATCAGATGGAATGTGAGAGATGGGGTGGAGGGGAAGCATTCTACAATCCTATGATTAGATATCAGTCTTTTAGTAAGCCAGTGACCCTGAGCTGTGACTTTCACAAGTCTTTGTCAGTCAGCTCTCCTCCATAGATGATGAACAGAAGGACTAGAGATGGCTTTCCCACAGGGAAAACTAGAGGAGGCTGGAGTTGTGCATTTTCCTTCCCCACGTGGGTTTTTATATGGTAAAACCCCAGTTAGGCTCTCATAGAATAGTTTCTTTTAAAGGCAGGCCTTGTTAAGAAGAAATTTTTCTAAGAGTATTTCAGATGGCTACTTTCCCCCATTTTCTTGCCAAAATTATAGTGCTACTTTTATTCTTATCCTTCCTGTGAGATCCTGATGTGGCTCCCAAAGGTAAAACAAAAGTGTGGCACCAAGACTGGCCACCCCTGGCATTCTTAAAACTTGAGCTTGTTCACACTGAGCCTCCAGCAAATTATCAATCACAGTTTAAGTTTCCCTAACCTGGTGCTAACTTCCACAGGGGTTTCTGCTCCTGGGCCTCTGCCACCATAACCCTGTTGTTTTCTCTATATTCCGTGGCATATCTCCATTTTGGGGAGTAGTAGTTTGCCTGCCAACTTACCTCTCTGGCAAATATTAGAAGAATTGCTAATTTTCAGTTTGTTCCGCCTTTTTATTGTTGTGATAACTGGAGTGACATCTTCAAAGATCTTTACATGCCTAACCAGAAAATGAAATTCTATTTATTGCAATTTTGATGTTTCACTACTTTTTCGAGCATTAAGAATTTTAATTTAGGTTTAAAAAACAGGTTATAAGTTTAATAAACTTTAGTCATTGTGTTGAAATTTCTACTTCTCTTTCATTTACCACAGAAAGATTCCTATCCAGAATGTGTGATGATGTCTCTGAGTTTATTCCCATGTCTTTTTTGTCTTTTGCCAAAGGGATTATTCAAGTTCACATAAAAGAGATTTAAGTTCTGAATCCAATGCTTTGAGTCTTTGATATAAAACTTATAAGCATCAAATAGTCTGGTATTTGGTTGAAGTATCAAATGATTGCTGACATTCCATTTTACCAAGTTTAAGAGGCAAAGGGAAATAATTCTTCCAAGTTATTAGTGAATTATCCATACCCCATCCTATAATGTTAAAGAGATTCTGAAGAGCCAGTTTCAGTAGACACTGTTGGTAGGGTACCTCTGGGGGTTGAAAACAATATCAAGAAACAAAGCTCAGAATATACAAATAAATCCAATAAAAGTATTACAGGGTTACATTTTTCATCATATAAGACAGTTGTGAAAGAGTAGTCATGTTGAGACAAAAATAAAAATAAGAACAACAACAAAAAAAGGGAAAGAGAGAGGAAAAATGGTGGAATATGTTCACGTTCACTAGATTTTCAGAATAAGTTGTCAGTTTTCCAGGTTTTTTTCCCCTGGCAGAGACTGTTTTAATCAATCTAAGAATGATTAATCTGAAGTAAATGGCATAATGAGGAAAAAATATTAGCAAATATTTTTAGAATTGATATCAGCTATATCAATGTAAATGCTGATTCACCTTCACCACCACTTCTAACCCCATCATAAATATTTGGGTTTTAGCACTAATTTCTTCCTTTCTGTGCCTACCATGATTTGGAGTGGTGGTGGCTATGCAATGAGAATTTAGAGTCTCAACATATACCTGCTATTAATATCAACATCCAAGTTCATAAATTCCTCAGACATTTTACATAACATTTAAAAGTGTTAAGATTTTGAAAAAGATATTGTATTAGTCTGTTCTCACATTACTATAAAGAACTACCTGAGACTGGGTAATTTATAAAGAAAAGAGATTTAATTGGCTCACAGTTTTGCAGGCTGTACAGGAAGCATGGCTGGGGAGGCCTCGGGAAACTTACAGTCATGGCAGAAGGGGAAGCCAGCACACCCTGCTTGGCAGGAGCAGGAGGAAGAGAGTGAAGGGGGAGGTGCTACACATTTTTAAACATACAGATCTTTTGAGAACTCTATCGTGAGGCAGCACTAGGGGGATGGTGCTAAACCATTGGAAGCCACCCCCATGATCCCTTCACCTCCCACCCGGCCTCACTCTGGATCACAATTCAACATGAGATTTGGGTGGGGACACAGAGCCAAATCATATCAGATATATTTAGCTTTTTTGAAAAAATAAGCACCAGAAACAATGCTTTATACTCAGCAAGCCATTTTCATTTTTGTTCTGGAAACACCGGAAGACTGTATTTATCAGCCTCCCTTCCAGGTAGATTGGACTCATAGACTATGCTCTGGCAAAGGGAGGTGAAACAGAGCAAATTGTATACCGCTTCTAGGCCGTTGAAATCTATGGGCTATCCTCTCTTTCCTACTCTTGTGATTCGAGTCAAAGGTCCCCAGTATGGCACGCTTGTTGAAGTGCCACTAAGCAACATTGGACTATGATGTGAGTGAAAAATAAACTTACATTGTACTAAACCACTAGGACTTGTTTATAGAATAGCTGGTGAGCATGACTCCAACTGAAACAGAATTTTCAACTTTTTACCTTACAGAAAGCTGGGAATTTTAGGCTGTTTCATTCTCAAAGCAATAGTCCACCAATTTATAGCCATGCAGAACCGGGAGGCCATTTTGTCCATTATAATCCATGTTTACTAGCAAATTGCCCTGACCTTGGTGAAATGAATGTTTGCAGTGCTAGTTTAATACCAGAAAAAAACAGGTTCCTGCAGCAATCAGTTACTTTGCAAGTCAGGAAGTAGATTAACCATGACAATGACTAATTTTGAAAGTTTTCTCTGCCTCATCTTTGGTCCTTAGTGTCCTTAGACACTACTTCGTGTCCTTAGAATTCATCTTCTGCTTTCAGAAAGGCTCAGCTTCTGTTGTTTCATATGGGCACAACACTTATTCCTCACTTACGCATCCAAAACTCAAATAGTGCTGTTGCCAAATGCACCTGCAAGTAAGACAATGATTTTGAGGCTCTGAAATGTTTTAGTCTTGTTTTTTTTTTTCCTGAGAATAAACACTAATTTGAATACTTTGTATAAAACAGTTTGCTTTAAATACCTCTGTTTATCTATTTTACAATTCTAAAGCTTATTTTTCAGATGCAACTCTGAAGTAACTAGAATGACATTCTTCAGTATTATTTAGTGATATATGTGACTATGCAGTAACAATAATTGTGGTAATAATGAATTCTATTAGCATTATTTGAACCACAGCAGTTAAACTTTAATCAGCATATTTTTTTGGCATACTGCTCAGCTTCAGTGTTTATAGTTAATCCATTTTCCCCTCTTGGCTGATTTGCAAAAAGCACAAAATAATTCCTTGAGAAGACCTTTTTTCCTTTTTCTTTCTTAAATAAGTCTTATGTTTATTTAATCGCTTTTAAAATCCTGTGTCTGAAACATTACAGTTAAATTATAGTAATGTGAAATGAAATCACAAAGGTTCTATTACTTTTCAATAAATTTTGCCTATCATTTTTCTCATGTTTATATTAGACTGTGCATTTCATATAACAACCTAACTATTGCTCCATCATTGACAATTTCTTTGGAAATAAATGAACAGATTTGGATAGAAAAAAAATAAACCAAATACTACAGTGTGAAGTTTGCTTTTACTAACCTGTAAAAAGAAACACTAATTTGCATTTCCTTCCAATTCAAGCTGTATCCCAACAAACCATTTTGTTCGATCTGACCACTTTTGTCATGAATGTGAATTGCTAGACACATTACTTTGATGAACATTGGTTCAAATGGGATTCTCACATAAATCTAACAATAAAAGCATTTTATTTTGCCTCTTTCACTTAGAGCTAGGAAAGAATATGTGGAAAAATAGGAAAAGTCAATGAGATTATTTTTTTTAAAAAGATACTTAGGGGAAGGGAAGGATGTAGGAATCATCTTCAAGCCCAGGAATCATTGACCCCTTATAACTAATGTAGATTACAACCTATTCTTGTGTCAATGCTTTTGATTTTAAACGTATCTGTCTGAACACAGATTATATTATTTTGTGTCAAGGGGAATGGGGTGGGGTGGAATCTCAACTGCTTACTATCTGTCTATTAAGATATTGCTTCCTGTTTCTCTTAAACTTTCCTATTGCATACTCTTAAACTTCATAACTTCTATCAAGCCTTTGAACAAAGTTACCTTTAGGTCCTTTAGCTCCCATTTTTTCCTTCTGGTTTGTTTGTTTGTTCATTTTTTTTTTTTTTTTTCTATTTAGTTGAGAATCAAGCTCTTGGTCATGATTTAACAAGACTGATGTTTTAATGTGACTGCATTTTCATTTGCTGAATCATTACCATTGTAGAAAATCCTGTTAGCCCTCTAAATGTGGATATTCACCCAGGACAGAACATAACCACTATAAAGTTGGCAAAATTCATTAGCCTAGTGTATGGGCTTAGGCTAATCCTCTCTCTGGTTTGAACCTCACCTCTCCTCCCTACTGTTGAGTTGATTGTCCTCCTTTTGAAATCAGAAAATCATTTCCAGGAACAGCATTATATTGATAGTAGGGATCACATTTCCTAAGCTCTTGTCCTTGATTTTTAACAGCTTGCTGGACCTGGATGCCTATGGTTAGGTTTCAAAGACAGAATGTTTAAAATTAATCTCGTCCATTTGCTTAGTGTATGGGTCTCTTTGTCTTTGCTTGAAAACTTTCAGTGGTGCGGAACTCTGAACTTCTCAAACAATTCATTTTTAAAATGATAGTATACTCTACCTGCAATAATATGCACATTTCTTCTGTCTTCTGTGTTTCAGTTTGGACAGTCATGTACACTCATGTAATTATCACTGAAAGAAGATTCAAAATATTTCCGTCACCCTAGAAAATACGATCACACCATACCACTTTCCATGCAATACTCCACACCTGGAGCAGCCCCTTTACATCTTCCATCATCTTAGGACAATTTTACCTGCTCTAGAACTTCATATAAATGGAATAAAATGTATGTACTCTCTTATATCCAGCTTCTGTCACTCAGTTAAATAAGAGTCAGGCATGTTGTTCGGTATACAAGTAATTCATTCATTCATTTTTCTTACTGGGTAGCATTTGCTTGTATGAATATACCAAAATTTTTTTGTTTGTTCACTGCTGATTGACGTTTGATCTGTTCCCATTCTTTTATTATTATGAATAAAATTGCTAGAACATTTACATAAAAATCTTTTTGTAGATATACATTTTCATTTATTTTGGGAAATTGTTTAGGATTAGAATTGCTTGGTAACATGATGTATTTGCACTGAACTTCATAAGAAACTACAAACAGTTTTCCAAAGTGATTGTACCCTTTTTTACACTCACCAATGATTTATGATAGTTTCCACTGTTCCCCTCCGACATTTGGTGTTACCATTTTTTTTGTTTTAATCAATCTAATGGGTAAGAAATGGCATCTCACTTATGTTTCAATTTGAATTGTCATAATTTTAATAAATTTTAGTAACTTTTCATATAGTTATATCTGAGTGTGTATGTGTATGCGTGTGTGGCTGTGTACGCTTTGAAATGTTTTCTCATGTATTTTGCCCATTTTTAAAATTTTACTTTAAGTTCTAGGATACATGTGTAGAATGTACAGGTTTGTTACATAGGTATACATGTGCCATGGTGGTTTGCTGCACCTATCAACCCATCATCTAGGCTTTAAGCCTCACATGCATTAGATATTTGTCCTAATGCTCTCTCTCCCCTGGCCTCCCACCCCTCAACAGGCCCTGATGTGTGATGATCTCCTCTCTGTGACCGTGTGTTCTCAGTGTTCAACTCTCACTTATGAGTGAGAACACGTGTTGTTTGGTTTTCTGTTACTGTGTTACTTTGCTGAGAATGATGGCTGTCAGCTTCATCCATCTCCCTGCAAAGGACATGATCTCATTCTTTTATGGCTGCATTGTATTCCATGGTGTATATGTGCCACATTTTCTTTATCGAGTCTATCATTGATGGACATTTAGGTTGGATCCAAATCTTTGCTATTGTAAATAGTGCTGCAATAAACATATGTGTGCATGTGTCTTTATAGTAGAATGATTTATAATCCTTTGGGTATATACCCAGTAATGAGATTACTGGGTCAAATGGTATTCTCGTTCTAGATCTTTGAGGAATCGTCACACTGTCTTCCACAATGGTTGAACTAATTTACACTCCAACCAATAGTGTAAGAATGTTCCTATTTCTCCACAGCCTTGCCAGCATTGGCTATTTTCTGACTTTTTAAGTCAGATTGCCATTCTAACTGGTGTGAGATGGTATCTCATTGTGGTTTTGATTTGCAGTTTTCTAATGATCAGTAATGATGAGCTTTTTCATATGTTTGTTGGCTGCATATAAATGTCTTCTTTTGAGAATTGTCTGTTCATATCCTTTGCCCACTTTTTGATGGGCTTCTTTGTTTTTTTTTTTTATTGACAATTTGTTTAAGTTCTTTGTAGATTCTAGATATTAGACCTTTGTCAAATGGTTAGATTGCAAAAATTTTCTCCCATTCTGGAGGTTGCCTGTGCACTCTGATGGTAGTTTCTTTTGCTGTGCAGAAGATCTTTAGTTTCTTGGTTTAGTTTATCTTTAGTTTCAATGGCCTCATTAGAAAAAAGGAAAATCACCAGATGTTAGATCCCATTTGTCAATTTTGGCTTTTGTTGCCATTGCTTTTGGTGTTTTAGTCATGAAGTCCTTGCCCATGTCTATGTCCTGAATGGTATTGCCTAGATTTTCTTCTAGGGTTTTTATGGTTTTAGGTCTAACATTTAAGTCTTTGATTCATCTTGAGTTAATTTTTGTATAAGGTGTAAAGAAGGGGTCCAGTTTCAATTTCTGCATATGGCTTCCTGGTTTTCCCAACACCATTTATTAAATAGGGAATCCTTTTCCCATTGCTTGTTTTTTTTCAGATTTGTCGAAGATCAGATGGTTGTAGATGTGTGGTGTTATTTCTGAGGACTCTGTTCTGTTCCATTGGTCTACATATCTGTTTTGGTACCAGTACCATGCTGTTTTGGTTACCGTAGACTTGTAGTATAGTTTGAAGTCAGGTACCAGGATGCCTCCAGCCTTGTTCTTTTTGCTTAGGATTGCCTTGCCTATATGGACCCTTTTTTGGTTCCATATGAAATTTAAAGTAGGTTTTTCTATCTGTGAAGAAAGTCAGTGGTAGCTTAATGGGAATAGCAATGAATCTATAAAATACTTTTGGCAGTACAGCCATTTTTATGATATTTATTCTTCCTATCCATGAGCATGGAATGTTTTTCCCATTTGTTTGTGTCCTCTCTTATTTCCTTGAGCAGTGGTTTGTAGTTCTCCTTGAAGAGGTCCTTCACATCCCTTGTAAGTTTATTCCTAGGTACTTTATTCTCTTTGTAGCCATTGTGAATGGGAGTTCACACATGATTTGGCTCTCTGCTTATCCATTATTGGTGTATAGGAATGCTTGTGACTTTTGAACATTGATTTTGTATTCTGAGACTTTGCTGAAGTTGCTTTTCGGCTTAAGGAGATTTTGGGCTGAGACGATGGGGTATTCTATGTATACAATTATGTTGTCTGCAAACAGAGACAATTTGACTTCCTCTCTTCCTATTTGAATACTCTTTATTTCTTCCTCTTGCCTGATTGCCCTGGTCAGAACTTCCAATACTATGTTGAATAGGAGAGGTGAGAGAGAGCATCCTTTGCTTGTGCCAGTTTTCAAAGGGAATGCTTCCAGCTTTTGCCCATTCAGTATGATATTGGTTAGGGGCTTGTCATAAATAACTCTTATTATTTTGAGATATGTTCCATCAATACCTAGTTTATTGAGAGTTTTTAAAGTGAAAGGATGTTAATTTTATTGAAGGCCTTTTCTACATCTATTGAGATAATCATGTGATTTTTATCATTGGTTCTGTTTATGTGATGGATTACATTTATTGATTTTTGTATGTTGAACAAGCCTTGCACACCAGGTACAAAGCCGACTTGATTGTGGTAGATAAGCTTTCTGATGTGCTGCTGGATTTGGTTTACCCGTATTTTATTGAGGATTTTTGCATTGATGGTCATCAGGGATATTGGCCTGAAATTTTCTTTTTTTGTTATGTCTCAGCCAAGTTTTTGGTATCAGGATAATACTGGCCTCATAAAAAGAGTTAGTGAGGAGTCCCTCTTTTTCTATTGTTTGAAATAGTTTCAGAAGGAATGGTACCAGCTCCTTTTTGTACCTCTGGTAGAATTTGGTGGTGAATCTATTTTGCCCATTTTTAAGTAGATTGTTGGTCTCAGTTTTGAGAGGCATGGATGTAGTACGTTAGTAATATATGGCACTTTTATATTTTATAAAATTGTTTTGTCGATTTTGTTGTTGTAGTTATTCTTCATCTTATCATGTAATGAAAATATATATTTAATATTAAATTCATGGATAGGGAAATTGAAGCAAAACATTCTATAAATATTTTTCAAGACACAAGAGGAAATCAATGTAATTAAATCAAAACTGGATGCATTAAAATCTGTTTGAAGACCACTTATAATTTACTGCCTCAAAAGAAGGAATATGTTCCCATCTCTATGCAAAGAATAATAATTTTATAAAATTCCAATTAGCAATATTTGTATAGTATTGATTGAATTTGACCAATTTGGGTTGCCTGTTTGCAAAATATCTTTGGGAGATTTAAACCAAGTTTCCTCTTTGTTTCAAAAAGCTAGAAGAGCAGTTCTGGAGAGGCTCTATTTTTAGGTGGTGGAGGTGGGGGCGTGATTCTGAGTGAGTGTTTGTTCAGTGGATCTCTTCTATACTGATTTTTCAGAGTCCCTTTCTTGTAATTTCCCTAACACATAGTGGGGAATCATGCTTTTTAGCCATCCTGATTGATATAAAACTTGGCAGTCTTTGTTGTTTGAAATAAATAACTTACAGCATAAAAATCCAATTGGCTGACTTTGGGCATCACTCCAAAATTATCATGATTTTCATCTTCTAAATGTGGAATTCCCAGGGCAACTGTTCCCAGTATACACTCAGTTAATAATTTGAGCTTGCTTAAAGGCACCAAAGTGTACTTAACCCCGGCCTCTAGCTTTTAATTTACTGTTCTCATTGATCGTTAACAAAGATTTTTCAATGTGCATTTATTGAAGATCTATTTTGTACACAGTACTTTAGGAAGCATTAATTTCCCAGTGGCCATCATGGTATAACATCTAGCACAATGCGTATTAATCTGGCCAATTAACAGACATTGTGGACATGATTAAACTGGGACTCACTGACTTCCAGTTCTGAAAATATGGCAGCCTATCTACCATGGAAATTCTTCAGTACAACTTCTTAGAAATATTGGCTAAAGAAAATAACTGTTTTAAATTATTTTCAGTCCACTACTGGCCTCATTAGAAAAAAGGAAAATCACCAGATGTCAGAAACTAGAAGGAAGTCATAACCATAGCAGCCAATTCGAAAGTGACACTGAATCTTCTGCCACAAAGGTGGCAGTAGCTGTGGTTGGTCTTGGTGATCAGAGTCTTAGCAAATGGGAATATTAACCCAGGGATAGAAAAGGAAGCCAGGCATCCACAGATTATAAGGGGTAAAAACTGAGACTCGACATGATGTCAAGGTCTTTAAAGGATGGCTCATTTGGTAAAGTGTAGATTAGGCAAATTTCATTCCACAAATATAGGAATCATTAAGAAGCTTGATTCTCCCTCACGGTAGGCATAGGAGTTCTAAAACAAAAAAAAATAAATAAAAATAAATAAACAAAACAAAAAGACTCACTAAATGCAATAAAGTGCTAGGTATTAAAAACATGAAGCCAAAATCAACTAGACACAAGTGTATTATAGTATTTAGGGGCATTGTTAAGCATTAAGAGCATTGCCTAGTATGTTGACTTATGTAACTTGATGGAAAAAAAGATATAGGGTCAGAGGTAGTGTGGGGTGCAAAGGCGTTCTATGGTCAACAGGACCCATGGTCTTAAGGACAGCTGGGTTTGGAGCAAGGAATAGCAAAAGCAAACCGAAACGTGTCTATATTCTGTCTCTTTCTTTCAGTAACTAAACAGTGACAATTTCAGTATGGTGACTGATGCTTCATTTCTACCTCCCAGATTTTGCCCGGCTTCACTTGTAGCCATATATAACCCTGAACCACACAGAGAAAGAGATTATAAGAAATTCAGTTTTCAATATATCCAAGTTTACAGTAAAACAGCTAAAAAACTTCATATGTTCTAGAATTTTTTATTATAACACATCTATATTTATAAAAAGGAAATTTATAAAAAGGAAATATACACCAAAGAAGGAAACTGAAAGAAAGAAAATTGACAGAAAAACAATATATACAAAACTCTTTTATTATAGCACAAGAGAAAGATAAACAAAAATTCTGATGGTAGAAGTACTGAAGATAAGGAAGAGTTACAATTGCTAAGTAAATATAAATAATAAAATGACAATAGGAGAAATAAAGAAGATTTTTTAAAATGTGAACATTCTCAACCAGGACCATAAAAATGGCTCTGGTTTGATGGACTATTGATGGAATGGAAAATAAATAATAAAGAAATACACCATTTGTACAGACGAGAACAGCATTGTTCTAATGAGTTATTTGATTTCTCTTAGTTCTCAAAACTTTCATAATGGCTTGTTAAGGGGAACAATAATTTTATTATTAATAAACATTCAGTAAGAGGCAGATTTTTTATAATATGAAACTTAATAATAGGGCCCTTAAAGAGGATATTGAGATTAAAATTGGGTTAATAAATATTATTTATTGAAAACATATTTAGAACTAGTTATTACACAAGAAATATGTTAAATATCCTAGGACTTCATTTTTGGTATATGAAATAAAGAGATACTGATTTCCCTAAATTCTACAACAATCTTAGCATCAAATGACAACCCAGTTACATATTGTAAAGCTGAAATAAGTTATTCTATATCTCAATAATTTTTAAAAAGAGTAACTGCCAGAAAAAAATATTACTTTAATACTACTTTAATTTTTTCTATAATATTTACAACATCATCAGATGTAGTTGATTAAAAAGTTAACAGCCAAAGGGAATAGAATAAAAGCATTGTAGAAGTGTATTAGACAGCTAAGTAGTAAATATATTTTTATTTTGTATCTTGTGATATGTAATTTTCTGTAATTTTTCATGCCTAGAAAATATTACTTTTCTTAGTTAATTTTGTATTTGTAATTGTTTTAATCCATTTTCTTAAATAAGTACCTCTAGAAGCACAAATTAAAGCATGAAGGAAAGCAAAATTAAACACGTTTGAAATTATTACATTCATACTATCTGAGAAAAAGGATTTGCTAGGTCTTCAGTTTCTGTTTTCCTTATGTAAGTAATTCTACTTCTCAATAGTGTTTGCTTGTGGAAGCAATATTTATCCCCACCCACAAGGTTTGGACAACTCACAACTATTTGGACCCAGTTACTCTTTCTTTCAAAGATCTATGCAAGAGATATGGAGATCCGTTTTGCTCAGGTCTGAGTTGTGTTAATCATAATAGGGTGTATTTAGAGATGTAGGTCGTGTTCTGCTAGCTCTGAATGCCAAATATTGAATAACATTAGTGCCCATAGATTCTTTCATGAGCCTCTAAAGGTACAGGTCAAGTCTTCTTCTTTATTTAGGTGTGTATCAGTTTTCTAGGGCTGCTGAAACAAAATCCCACAAACTAGATGGCTGAAACAACAGAAATTTTTTGTCTCACAATTCTGGAGGATGGAAATCCAAGATGAAAGTATCAACAGGTTTGGTTCCTTCCTAAGACTGTCAGGGTAAAGTCTGGATTATTTGTCTGTCCTGTGTGTGATTTTCCAGCAATCTTTGGAGTTCATTGGCTTAGAGAAGCATGACCTCGCTCTCTGCCTCCATCTGTATATCGTGTTCTCTCTGTGTGCTTGCCTGTCTTTAAATTGTCCCTTTTTATAAGGACACCAGTCATATTGGATTAAGAAGCTGTCCTACTCTAGTATGACCTCATCTTAATTAATTATATGTGCAATAAACCTTTTATTTAATAAGGTCACATTCTGAGGTTCTGGGAGCTTTGCAGGGTGTCAAAGAGCAGCACTATCTAGCAGCAGTAATCAGAGATGGAAAAAAACACAATTGCACAGAAAGAACTTTCCTGCATGAAATCTGAGAATGGGAGATCTTCTTTTTGGACTTCTTATATTCAATTCTTGGATGAGTCAATGCAGGAGAAGAATCACAAGAAACTGACACTTAACTCAGTCAATCTTGGTGGAACAATGTTGGAGATACCAATTTAATTAGATTTAGGTAATTTAAGAATTGAGACTTCTACTTTAAGTATCATGAAATTAAACATATAGGAAATAATAGCTTTGCAAATGAAGATAAAGAGGAAATGAAAATGTATATAGTGGTTCAGTCAGAGTTTAACCAGAGAAGCAAAATAACATGGCAATGTGTAAACCATTCTAAAAATCAATGGGTGGTAGTTTTGGAAGAAGCATTCAAGGCATGGAAAGCAAATCTATATATGGAGTAAATGTTTATTTCAGTTAAGAACAAAGTGCTTTTCCTTCCGTCATAGAAGATGATCAATGTAATCAACTTGCCAGGCTGATCACCTTGAGAAATGGAGCCATATCAGGGCTTCAGTGGTGGACTTTGCTGCTGGAAGGTTTGGCACTCAGCAGTGGCTGTGGTCAGGTTGGCCTAGGTGAGAGCAAGTCCTTGTTGTCAAGCCCATGCATGATTTTATCCCTTCTGCATGACCATTTCGGGCATGAGAAATGATGTACGCATACTACAAAATATCATCTGCCTCACTTTCATCTTCCAACTCTCTTCAAAGAGACTCTCCTCTATACCCCACTCTAAATGGAAGCATAGTAAAACAAAGGGAATTCTGAGGACTGTCATTTCGCCTAACCAACTTGGCACATCAAAAGCCATCACATGTAATAGTGTGATATTATTTTTGGGCAAAAGATTATAATTTTTGTGCTTATCTAAGTTATCCAGTTTTGAAATATTTGTACAAATATAAACGTCAAAAGTTGGAAACTACTCTTGAAACCCGTGTTAATATTACTGAGAAATTCCACAAACATAAGATGTATGTAAGTAACTAAAAGAAACTAAAAATAATTATTCAATCTTACTATTAATCATAGAAATACAAAAATATAGATGAAACTATAAATGAAGTGCTATTTTTGTTTTTCAAAAAACTAAATTTCTGAAACGACTCTGTCTGACAGCTTTGAAGAGAGCAGTGGATCTCCCAACACGGAGGTTGAGATCTGAGAAGGGACAGACTCCCTGCTCAAGTGGGTCCCTGACCCCTGAGTAGTCTAACTGGGAGACATCCCCCACTAGGGGCAGTCTGACACCCCACACCTCACAGGGTGGAGTACACCCCTGAGAGGAAGCTTCCAAAGTAAGAATCAGACAGGTACACTCGCTGTTTAGAAATATGCTATCTTCTGCAGCCTCTGCTGCTGATACCCAGGCAAACAGGGTCTGGAGTGGACTTCAAGCAATCTCCAACAGACCTACAGCTGAGGGTCCTGACTGTTAGAAGGAAAACTATCAAACAGGAAGGACACCGACACCAAAACCCCATTAGTACATCACCATCATCAAAGACCAGAGGCAGATAAAACCACAAAGATGGGGAAAAAGCAGGGCAGAAAAGCTGGAAATTCAAAAAATAAGAGCGCATCTCCCCCGGCAAAGGAGTGCAGCTCATCGCCAGCAACGGATCAAAGCTGGACGGAGAATGACTTTGACGAGATGAGAGAAGAAGGCTTCAGTCCATCAAATTTCTCAGAGCTAAAGGAGGAATTACATACCCAACGCAAAGAAACTAAAAATCTTGAAAAAAAAGTGGAAGAATTGATGGCTAGAGTAATTAATGCAGAGAAGGTCCTAAACGAAATGAAAGAGATGAAAACCATGACACGAGAAATACGTGACAAATGCACAAGCTTCAGTAACCCACTCGATCAACTGGAAGAAAGAGTATCTGCGATTGAGGATCAAATGAATGAAATGAAGCGAGAAGAGAAACCAAAAGAAAAAAGAAGAAAAAGAAATGAACAAAGCCTGCAAGAAGTATGGGATTATGTAAAAAGACCAAATCTACGTCTGATTGGGGTGCCTGAAAGTGAGGGGGAAAATGGAACCAAGTTGGAAAACACTCTTCAGGATATCATCCAGGAGAACTTCCCCAACCTAGCGGGGCAGGCCAACATTCAAATTCAGGAAATACAGAGAACGCCACAAAGATACTCCTCGAGAAGAGCAACTCCAAGACACATAATTGCCAGATTCACCAAAGTGGAAATGAAGGACAAAATATTAAGGGCAGCCAGAGAGAAAGGTCGGGTTACCCACAAAGGGAAGCCCCTCAGACTAACAGCAGATCTCTTGGCAGAAACTCTGCAAGCCAGAAGAGAGTGGGGGCCAATATTCAACATTCTTAAAGAAAAGAATTTTCAACCCAGAATTTCATATCCAGCCAAACTAAGTTTCATCAGTGAAGGAGAAATAAAATCTTTTACAGATAAGCAAATGCTTAGAGATTTTGTCACCACTAGGCCTGCCTTACAAGAGACCCTGAAGGAAGCATTAAACATGGAAAGGAACAACCGGTACCAGCCATTGCAAAAACATGCCAAAATGTAAAGACCATCGAGGCTAGGAAGAAACTGCATCAACTAACGAGCAAAATAACCAGTTAATATCATAATGGCAGGATCAAGTTCACACATAACAATCTTAACCTTAAATGTAAATGGACTAAATGCTCCAATTAAAAGACACAGACTGGCAAACTGGATAAAGAGTCAAGACCCATCAGTCTGCTGTATTCAGGAGACCCATCTCACATGCAGAGACATACATAGGCTCAAAATAAAGGGATGGAGGAAGATTTACCAAGCAAATGGAGAACAAAAAAAAGCAGGGATTGCAATACTAGTCTCTGATAAAATAGACTTTAAACCATCAAAGATCAAAAGAGACAAAGAAGGCCATTACATAATGGTAAAGGGATCAATTCAACAGGAAGAGCTAACTATCCTAAATATATATGCACCCAATACAGGAGCACCCAGATTCATCAAGCAAGTCCTTAGAGACTTACAAAGAGACTTAGACTCCCATACAATAATAATGGGAGACTTCAACACTCCACTGTCAACATTAGACAGATCAACGAGACAGAAAGTTAACAAGGATATCCAGGAATTGAACTCATCTCTGCAGCAAGCAGACCTAATAGACATCTATAGAACTCTCCACCCCAAATCAACAGAATATACATTCTTCTCAGCACCACATCGTACTTACTCCAAAATCGACCATGTAATTGGAAGTAAAGCACTCCTCAGCAAATGTACAATAACAGAAATTATAACAAACTGTCTCTCAGACCACAGTGCAATCAAACTAGAACTCAGGACTAAGAAACTCAATCAAAACCGCTCAACTACATGGAAACTGAACAACCTGCTCCTGAATGACTACTGGGTACATAACGAAATGAAGGCAGAAATAAAGATGTTCTTTGAAACCAATGAGAACAAAGATACAACATACCAGAATCTCTGGGACACATTTAAAGCAGTGTGCAGAGGGAAATTTATAGCACTAAATGCCCACAAGAGAAAGCAGGAAAGATCTAAAATTGACACTCTAACATCGCAATTAAAAGAACTAGAGAAGCAAGAGCAAACACATTCGAAAGCTAGCAGAAGGCAAGAAATAACTAAGATCAGAGCAGAAATGAAGGAGATAGAGACACAAAAAACACTCCAAAAAATCAATGAATCCAGGAGTTGGTTTTTTGAAAAGATCAACAAAACTGACAGACCACTAGCAAGACTAATAAAGAAGAAAAGAGAGAAGAATCAAATAGACGCGATAAAAAATGATAAAGGGGAT
The DNA here is from genome assembly GCF_037993035.2 of Macaca fascicularis. Taxonomy (NCBI): domain Eukaryota; kingdom Metazoa; phylum Chordata; class Mammalia; order Primates; family Cercopithecidae; genus Macaca; species Macaca fascicularis. The sequence goes on along the minus strand of NC_088380.1, from coordinate 69,137,092 downwards.
ATCACCACTGACCCCACAGAAATACAAAGTACCATCAGAGAATACTATAAACACCTCTATGCAAATAAACTGGAAAATCTAGAAGAAATGGATACTTTCCTGGACACTTACACTCTTCCAAGACTAAACCAGGAAGAAGTTGAATCCCTGAATAGACCAATAGCAGGCTCTGAAATTGAGGCAATAATTAATAGCCTACCAACCAAAAAAAGTCCAGGACCAGATGGATTCACAGCTGAATTCTACCAGAGGTACAAGGAGGAGTTGGTACCATTCCTACTGAAACTATTCCAATCAATAGAAAAAGAGGGAATCCTCCCTAACTCATTTTATGAGGCCAACATCATCCTGATACCAAAGCCTGGCAGAGACACAACAAAAAAAGAGAATTGTAGACCAATATCCCTGATGAACATCGATGCAAAAATCCTCAATGAAATACTGGCAAACCGGATTCAGCAACACATCAAAAAGCTTATCCACCATGATCAAGTGGGCTTCATCCCTGGGATGCAAGGCTGGTTCAACATTCGCAAATCAATAAACATAATCCAGCATATAAACAGAACCAAAGACATGAACCACATGATTATCTTAATAGATGGAGAAAAGGCCTTTGACAAAATTCAACAGCCCTTCATGCTAAAAACGCTCAATAAATTCGGTATTGATGGAACGTACCTCAAAATAATAAGAGCTATTTATGAAAAACCCACAGCCAATATCATACTGAATGGCAAAAACTGGAAAAATTCCCTTTGAAAACTGGCACAAGACAGGGATGCCCTCTCTCACCACTCCTATTCAACATAGTGTTGGAAGTTCTGGCTAGGGCAATTAGGCAAGAGAAAGAAATAAAGGGTATTCAGTTAGGAAAAGAAGAAGTCAAATTGTCCCTGTTTGCAGATGACATGATTGTCTATTTAGAAAACCCCATTTTCTCAGCCCAAAATCTCCTTAAGCTGATAAGCAACTTCAGCAAAGTCTCAGGATACAAAATTAATGTGCAAAAATCACAAGCATATGACTCAGCCATCCCATTACTGGGTATATACCCAAAGGAATATAAATCATGCTGCTATAAAGACACATGCACATGTATGTTTATTGCAGCACTATTCACAATAGCAAAGACTTGGAATCAACCCAAATGTCCATCAGTGACAGACTGGATTAAGAAAATGTGGCACATATACACCATGGAATACTATGCAGCCATATAAAAGGATGAGTTCGTGTCTTTGTAGGGACATGGATGCAGCTGGAAACCATCATTCTCAGCAAACTATCGCAAGAACAGAAAACCAAACACCGCATGTTCTCACTCGTAGGTGGGAACTGAACAATGAGATCACTTGGACTCGGGAAGGGGAACATCACACACTGGGGCCTATCATGGGGAGGGGGGCGGGGGGAGGGATTGCATTGGGAGTTATACCTGATGTAAATGACGAGTTGATGGGTGCAGCACACCAACATGGCACAAGTATACGTATGTAACAAACCTGCACGTTATGCACATGTACCCTACAACTTAAAGTATAATAATAATAAATAAATTTTTTAAAAAAAGAAAACTATAGTGCACTAGAAGTAAAAAAAAAAAAAAAAAAAAAGTAAATTTCAATATCCATTGTTGTAATTAGTGAGAAAATAATCACTTGTTCCTTTTATCATAGACTCCTGAAAAGACTATGAACTGAACTGTACAATATTTCTTAAAACTTGTATGTGCATGTGTGTGTGTGTAAATCAACACTCAGAAATAATGTTACTCTAAGTGAAGTAAAAAATTTTCACTGTTATCTGAATAGAAACAATGGACACATCTATCACATGGTAGATTATTGCCTTTGAAAATGTTGGGTTATTATTTGTATTTAAATATTGTATTGCCAAAACAATGATTTCCTTAGAGTTTAGCTCCCATATAGTACTACATTTTCCAGAGGTGTTATCTAGGAAACAGTTCTACCATTAGTGTAGGTTCAAAAAGATTTCATGAAATAGAGACGATTGCAAAGAACATCATAATTTTTAAAATACTAATATGAATGATGGCCTTCCAAATCCCATCTCACTCCAAAAGAGCTGCCTGAAAATAAATTCTTTCAAATTTATTGTTTAAAATACTATGATGTGAAATAAAAGAATAAATAGTATCTGAGCGATGAGTCTGTATTAGAAAGATCAGCAAAACTTAATGCCTTCCAGAAAGTAGGAATGACAACTAGAATATTGAAAATAAGTTATTTAGGTGCTATTAAGATGAAGGCAGCCAGTGCAGTGGCTCACGCCTGTAATCCCAGCACTTTGAGAGGCTGAAGTGGGAAGATCACCTGAGGTCAGGAGATCGAGACTAGCCTGGCCAACAAGGTGAAACACCATCTCTACTAAAAATAGAAAAATTAGCCAGGCATGGTGGTGTGTGTTTGTAATCTCAGCTACTCAGGAGGCTGGGGCATGAGAATCGCTTGAATCCAGAAGGTGGAGGCATTGCAGTGATCGTGCCAGTGCACTCCAGCCCGAGTGACAGAGCAAGACTCTGTCTTAAAACAAAACAAAGCAAAAAGCAGTGTCACCATAGGGCAAATTGGATTTCACAAATAGAGAAAATAAGAAAAAAAAATATGATCAATTCCCTGACCATAGATTTTGGTTACTGCTCGACTATTACTACATAAAAAACCACCCCAAAATTTAAAAGCCTGAAATAGTACTTTATTATATCTCACGGTTCTCTGTGTTGACTAGGGTCAGTGGGTGATTCTTGTTTGGGATTTCTCATGTAGTTGTAGTGAGATATTGTTTTGGCCACAGTCATGTGATGGTTTCCAAAGGTTGGATGTCCATAATGGTGTATTCACAAGGCAGGCAAATGATGCTGTCAGGTTGGAGTTAACCTACAGCTGTCCATTGACATACCTAATATGTCCATGTGGCTTGGGCTATTTACCTCAAGGGAGTTGAGATCTGATATAGTGTCATAAGGAAAGATGTCTTAAAAATCCAGAACATTACTTCCACTTCAATCTATTGTTTATCCAAGTCACTGAGGCAGCCCAAGCTGAAGGGGAGAAAATTAGATTTTATATCCTGATTGGGGGATGGCAAGGTCACAATTCAGAAGGGTTTGCAGTTGCAGTGGTGAGCTCCTGTAGTCCCAGCTAGTTGGGAGGTTAAGTCAGGAGGATCACTTGAGCCCAGAAATTTGAGCGTAGCCTGGGCAACATAGTGAGACCCTATCTTCAAAAAGAAGAAACAAGAAGGGTTTGGGTGATAGGAGGTATTGTTTTGACCATCTTTGTAGAATACAATCTGCGGGATAACCCTTTTCCTTGAAATCAAGTAATCTGAAGAGACTTTGTGTGACATGTTTTATATATGTTGTGTTCATCTTTTAAATTCACTTGATATTAATCTAGGGCCACGTAATGTGTAGCCATATAATCAATAACAGACACTTGCTCTCCTAATGCATTAGGAGCTAAGTCTAGGGCTGTTTTTCTAGTTCAGACTATTTGAATTTTGTTCTTCATTTTCTTTTCACTTTATTTCACATTCTAGTTGATTACAATGTTATAAAATTTTACTTTCTAGTTTATTACAACAAAGAATTAAAGTAGAATAATTCATTTGCTTGCTAAGTTAGCTCATATTTCACTGACCTTTTGATTAAGAGAATTATTGACAAGGGTTTCAAATCTAGTGATGAAAGTTTAATTCAGATGTTTAATTTATATTATCACTGAAATTCTACAAATCTCAGCAGTTGAAAGCTTCCTTTTGTCAAATACCTTCTTAGCAACTACCTCCAGTAATTATGCTGCTGTGCCCCATGAGATGTCATTACTACTTAATTACCCTATGCTGAGGGATATGCAGAATGCCAGAGGGTGAGCAGAGGTAGAGCTGCAAAGGGGAACAACTCCAATTTTCTAGAAAGCTTAGTGACAAGACAGATAATATTAAGTGACAATCAATGATAATTTTTTTATCTGTATCAGAAAAATAAAGTTAAATGCAATTGTTAGGAGTGAAATGGAGGTATTTGCATCACTATTCTTGGGACTGTAATATTACACAATTCTGTCATGCATGTCATGAAAGATTGTGTTTGTTAACAAGCAGCTAACCTGTGAAAATATAGGGACAGTAGTTATTCAAGGATTCTGGATGTGAACATATCCTAAATTTGTAAAAAAAAAAAAAAAAAAAAAAAAAAAAAAGTATTTCATTGAAGCCTCAGAAAAGTAGAGCAATTAAGTGGAACATTCATGGGTTCTTTCACATCTCTAATGCTAAAAGATGTCACTCAAGAGACTTGAACCCTTTGAGTTTAATTAGTTCAGGAGGCATTTAACAACTACTGAAGTTCAATCTTTCTGTGCAAGTATGTCAGTCACTGAAGATTTATTACCCTTTTTTTTTTTTTTTTTTTTTTTTTTTTTTTTTTTTTTTTTTTTTTTTTTTTTGAGACAGAGTCTCTCGCTGTTGCCCAGGCTGGAGTGCAGTGGCGCGATCTCGGCTCACTGCAAGCTCCGCCTCCCGGGTTCCCGCCATTCTCCTGCCTCAGCCTCCTGAGTAGCTGGGACTACAGGCGCCCGCCACCGCGCCCGGCTAATTTTTTGTATTTTTAGTAGAGACGGGGTTTCACTGTGGTCTCGATCTCCTGACCTTGTGATCCGCCCGCCTCGGCCTCCCAAAGTGCTGGGATTACAGGCTTGAGCCACCGCGCCCGGCCTACCCTTTTATGTTTTTATGTTTATGTTAAGGAGATTGCTTGTCATCATACTAGTAGTTTCAAGCCTGAAGAATTACCAAGTATGTAGAAAGTAAAGTAGAACGGAGATGGAATAACAGTTGGAGATAGTTGTAATGAGCCTACTTAGAAAGGTAACAAAGTAGAATGGCTTTTAATTCATTTTTAGATTTGCGGTTTTTTGTTTGTTCTATTCTCTTTTTTTTTATTTTTTATTTTTTTTTTACTTTTTTGCTCATCAAATCTTATTTCTTCATTTACTTTTCATCAGTTTCTGGTGCTAGATGTGCTCTTTAGCAGCTGTGTAGACATTCTGAGTAGGTACAAATTGTTGAAGAATCCAGCTCGAGCATTCCAGTGGGTTTTTGTAGGGTTTTTGGTTTATTGTTTTATTTTGTTTCATTTAGCATTGAAGGGGTGAAGGAAGAGAACATCAGTATTTAGAAGGAATCTCTGAATCTCACAAATATGCCTCATAAAAGGAAAAGTCAGCTTTGAACATCTCCAAGACACAGGCAATATCAGTGCCTGATAATAGTTGTATTAGTTAAATAAAATCTTTTAGTTTCATTCCTTCAAGTTCCCAAAATATTATTTTATATTGTTTCATTTTTAGGTTTTGAGGCTTTAAGTAAAACAGAGCAAGAGTGCCAATTTAGCATCCTGTTATATAGGTATAATTGTATACTTTAATGATGATTAATCAACATTGAAGTGACTTTCTCAAGGTCTCATAGTTTTGAAAGGGAGGAATTGGGATTCAAAACCATGTCTGTTTGATACTAAAACATATATTTTAAAAATTTACAACACATTGATTCTGAGAAAAGGGGATTGAGCTTTAAAAGAATCTTTCTTCTCATTTTCTTCCATGCTGTGTTTTCTCCATTCTGCATTTCTAAATCTGTTCTCTGCCAGGATTTACCTTGATTTGTGCTGAAGTAGTCTGACCACACGGGAAAGCATCAGTCAGCTTCCTTACTTCTAGGTTCTGGTTCACGTTGGCCAATGGGAGGCATCAGCAGGAGATGGGGAGGACAGGAGGACAATGAGTTAGGGGAATTCATTCCTTTGGCTTCCTCCCTGTCAGGGCTATGGCTTGGCAGTAGTCACAATCTTTCAAAAGCCATTCTGTCTTGTGGACCCTTGCCTATGCTAAAGCCCTTTTTGTAATTTCAAGAACTGTGTCTTCTCCTTGCATAGTCAGATCTAATTATGGTAATGGGCATTGTTGGTCTCTGGGCAATTTAGCATCCCTTTTTGTTTTCTCTGAATACTTTCAACAGCTACGTAAATAGTATTTTCATTAAACTCCTCTGAAGCATCTATTTGAGGGTGCCATCTGTTTCCTTTTGGGACCTTGACAAATACATCTACAAATTGGTGATTCCAAGTCTAGTTTATACATGTTATATTTGTGCAAAGAAAAACTGTACTTTTCCAATTCTTCGTTTAATTGTTAGAACTGAGAAAGTGGGATGAGGATGGAGGTGAAGAGTTGTGCAAATAAATAAAATTGCATGAAAATGGAATATAGAAATTGTGGCATTAAATCTTACCACCCTTAAAGTATTACTATATAGGAGGCTGAAAATGCACTAAGATACATGGAAAAAATATAGTTCTTATAATCTAAAAATTCTTACATCCTTCTTATGTACAACTGAACTTACTAACTGAAAGTATTTCACGCTTTTCCAGATAAAATGGTCTCTGTTAAGCTTAAACATTCACTTAATTTTACTTTGTCAAGATTCATTTATGCAGTCGCATTTGCATCACTCAGTCTATTAGCTGAATTGTCTACTTGTCTGATTTTTATCTCCCCACCTACTTGACATGTGGTTGTCTAGCAGGGCTCACTGTGTGCTCATGCTAGCTAGGAAATAAAAAGCCCTGGATTCTATAAAAATGCAAGCAATAACTTGACAAACTCCTTCAAGCTGAGGAGCAATTGTGGAGAAAAGAAAATCAGTAATCTAATAGCAAAGTCCTCTTCTGGAGGAAGCAGATAAAGACATTTGCCAATACATTCATTCACAGTCTACCATAACAATATAACTATTTGGATAAACCTCTTTACTCTTATGAATTCTATAACTGTAATGACAGAGATAAAAATAAATCATGTCTTTCAATAAAACAACAAAAATTAAACAATGACTATGTGTCTATTATTTTATAGCATATTGCATTTATTTTTTTATTTATTTATTTAATTATACTTTTAAGTTCTGGTGTACATGTGCAGAACACGCAGGTTTGTTACATAGGCATACACGTGCCATGGTGGTTTGCTGCACCCATCAAACTGTCATCTACATTAGGTATTTCTCCTAATGCTATCCCTCCCCCCGCCCCCCAGCCCCGGACAGGCCCCTATGTGTGATATTCCCCTCTCTGTCCATGTGTTAACATTGTCCAACTCCCACTTTCCAACTCCCACTTATAAGTGAGAACATGTGGTGTTTGTTTTTCTGTTCCTGTGTTAGTTTGCTGAGAATGATGGTTTCCAGCTTCATCCATGTCCCTGCAAAGGACATGAACTCATCCTTTTTTATGGCTGCATGGTATTCCATGGTGTATATGTGCCACATTTTCTTCATCCAGCGTATCATCGACAGGCATTTGGGTTGGTTCCAAGTCTTTGCTATTGAGAACAGTGCCACAGTAAACATACATGTGCATCTGTTTTTATAGTAGAATGATTTATAATCTTTTGGGTGTATACTTAGTAATGGGATTGCTGGGTCAAATGCTATTTCTCATTCTAGATCCTTGAGGAATCGCCACAGTGTCTTCCACAATGGCTGAACTAATTTACATTCCCACCAACAGTGTAAAAGCGTTCCTATTTCTCAACACCGTCTCCAGCATCTGTTGTTTACTGACTTTTTAATGATTGCCTTCTAACTGGTGTGAGATGGTATCTCATTGTGGTTTTGATTTGCAGTTTTCTAATGATCAATAATGACGAGCTTTTTCATATGTTTGTTGGCTGCAAATAAATGTCTGCTTTTGAGAAGTGTCTGTTCATATCCTTTGCCCACTTTTTGATGGGGTCGTTTGTTTTTTTCTTGTAAAATTGTTTAAGTTCTTGGTAGATTCTGGATATTAGCCCTTCGTCAGATGGATAGATTGCAAAAATTTTCTCCCATTCTGTAGGTTGCCTGTTCACTCTGACAGTAGTTTCTTTTGCTGTGCAGACGCTCTTTAGTTCACTTAGATCCCATTTGTCAATTTTGGCTTTCGTTGCCATTGCTTTTTGTGTTTTAGTCATGATGTCTTTGCCCATGCTTATGTCCTGAATGGTATTGCCTAGGTTTTTTTTCTGGGGTTTTTATAGTTTTAGGTCTTACTTTTAAGTCTTTAATCCATCTTGAGTTAATTTTTGTATAAGGTGTAAGAAAGGAATCCAGTTTCAGCTTTCTGCACATGGCTAGCCAGTTTTCCCAACACCATTTATTAAATAGGGGATCTTTTCCCCATTGCTTATTTTTGTAAGGTTTATAAAATATCATATGGTTGTAGAAGTGTGGCATTATTTCTGAAGCCTGTGTTCTGTTCCATTGATCTATATCTCTGTGTTGGTACCAGTACCATTCTGTTTTGGTTACTGTAGCCTTGTAGTATTGTTTGAGGTCAGGTAGTGTGATGCCTCCAGCTTTGTTCTTTTTGCTTAGGATTGTCTTGACTATGTGGGCTCTTTTTAGGTTCCATATGAAATTTAAAGTAATGTTTTCCAATTCTGTGAAGTAAGTAAATGGTAACTTGATGGGGATAGAATTGCATCTATTAATTACTTTGGGCAGTATGGCCATTTTCACGATATTGATTCTTCCTATCCATGAGCATAGAATGTTTTTCCATTTGTTTATGTCCTCTTATTTCCTTGAGCAGTGGTTTATAGTTCTCCTTGAAGAGATCCTTCACATCCTTTGTTAAGTTGTGTTTCTAGGTATTTTATTCTCTTTGAAGCAATTGTGAATGGGAGTTCACTCATGATTGGCTCTCTGTTTGTCTGTTATTGGTGTATAGAAATGCTTGTGATTCTTGCACATTGATTTTGTATTCTGAGACTTTGCTGAAGTTGCTTATCAGCTTAAGGAGATTTGGGGCTGAAATGATGGGGTTTTCTGAATATAAAATCACGTCATCTGCAAACCGAGACAATTTGATTTCCTCTTTTTCTAGTTGAATACCATTTATTTCTTTGACTTGCCTGATTGCGATGTCCAGAACTTCCAATACGATATTGAATAGGAGTAGTAGTGAGAGAGGGCATCCTTGTCTTGTGCCGGTTTTCAAAGGGAATACTTCCAGTTTTTGCCCATTCAGTATGATATTGGCTATGGGTTTGTCATAAACAGCTCTTATTATTTTTAAATATGTTCTATCAATACCTAGTTTATTGAGAGTTTTTAGCCTGAAGGGCTGTTGAATATTGTTGAAGGCCTTTTCTCCATCTATTGAGATAATCATATGGTTTTTGTCATCAGTTCTGTTTATTGATTTGTGTATGTTGAATCAGCCTTGCATCCCCAGGATGAAGCCAACTTGATCATGGTGGATAAACTTTTTGATGTGCTGCTGGATTCAGTTTGCCAGTATTTTACTGAGAATTTTCACATGTATGTTCATCAGGGATATTGGCCTGAAATTTTCTTTTTTTGTTGTGTCTCTGCCAGGTTTTGTTATTAGGATGATGTTTTCCTCATAAAATGAGTTAGGAAGGATTCTCTCTTTTTCTGCCATTTGGAATAATTTCAGAAGGAATGGTACCAGCTCCTCTTTGTACCTCTGGTAGAATTTGGCTGTGAATCTGTCTGCTCCCAGACTGTTTTTGGTTGGTAGGCTATTAATTGCTCCCTCCATTTCAGAACTTGTTATTGGTCTATTCAGGGATTCAGCTTCTCCCTGGTTTAGTCGTGGGAGGGTGTATGTGTCCAAGAACTTATCCATTTCTTCCAGATTTTCTAGTTTATATGCATAGAGGTGTTTACAGTATTCTCTCATGTTAGTTTGTATTTCTGTGGAATCGTTGGTTATATCCTCTTTATCATTTTTTATTGCATCTATTTTATTATTCTCTGTTTTTATTAGTCTTGCTAGCAGTCTATCTATTTTGTTGATCTTTTCAAAAAACCGGCTCCTAGATTCATTGATTTTTTTTTTTTTTTTTTTTAAATTAATTTATTATTATTATACTTTAAGTTGTAGGGTACATGTGCATAACGTGCAGGTTTGTTACATATGTACACTTGTGCCATGTTGCTGTGCTGCACCCATCAACTCGTCATTTACATCAGGCATAACTCCCAATGCAATCCCTCCCCCCTCCCCCCTCCCCATGATAGGCCCCGGTGTGTGATGTTCCCCTTCCTGAGTCCAAGTGATCTCATTGTTCAGTTCCCACCTATGAGTGAGAACATGCGGTGTTTGGTTTTCTGTTCTTGTGATAGTTTGCTAAGAATGATGGATTCCAGCTGCATCCAAGTCCCTACAAAGGACTCAAACTCATCCTTTTTTATGGCTGCATAGTATTCCATGGTGTATATGTGCCACATTTTCTTAATCCAATCTGTCACTGATGGACATTTGGGTTGATTCCAAGTCTTTGCTATTGTGAATAGTGCTGCAATAAACATACGTGTGCATGTGTCTTTATAGCAGCATAATTTATAATCCTTTGGGTATATACCCAGTAATGGGATGGCTGGGTCATATGGTACATCTAGTTCTAGATCCTTGAGGAATCGCCATACTGTTTTCCATAATGGTTGAACTAGTTTACAATCCCACCAACAGTGTAAAAGTGTTCCTATTTCTCCACATCCTCTCCAGCACCTGTTGTTTCCTGACTTTTGAATGATTGCCATTCTAACTGGTGTGAGATGGTATCTCATTGTGGTTTTGATTTGCATTTCTCTGACGGCCAGTGATGATGAGCATTTTTTCATGTGTCTGTTGGCTGTATGAATGTCTTCTTTTGAGAAATGTCTGTTCATGTCCTTTGCCCACTTTTTGATGGGGTTGTTTGTTTTTTTCTTGTAAATTTGTTTGAGTTCTTTGTAGGTTCTGGATATTAGCCCTTTGTCAGATGAGTAGATTGCAAAAATTTTCTCCCATTCTGTAGGTTGCCTGTTGACAAACCTGAGAGAAACAAGAAATGGGGAAAGGATTCCCTATTTAATAAATGGTGCTGGGAAAATTGGCTAGCCATAAGTAGAAAGCTGAAACTGGATCCTTTCCTTACTCCTTATATGAAAATTAATTCAAGATGGATTAGAGACTTAAATGTTAGACCTAATACCATAAAAATCCTAGAGGAAAACCTAGGTAGTACCATTCAGGACATAGGCATGGGCAAAGATTTCATGTCTAAAACACCAAAAGCAACGGCAGCAAAAGCCAAAATTGACAAATGGGATCTCATTAAACTAAAGAGCTTCTGCACAGCAAAAGACACTACCATCAGATTCATTGATTTTTTAAGGGTTTTTCATGTCTCTTTCTCCTTCAGTTCTACTCTGATCTTAGTTATTTCTTGTCTTCTGCTAGCTTTTGAATTTGTTTGCTCTTGCTTCTCTAGTTCTTTTAATTGTGATGTTACGGTGTCAATTTTAGATATTTCCTGCTTTCTCTTGTGAGCATTTAGTGCTATAAATTTTCCTCTACACGCTGCTTTCAGTGTGTGCCAGAGATTCTGGTACTTTGTGTCTTTGTTCTCATTTGTTTCAAAGAACATCTTTATTTCTGCCTTCATTTCGTTAGTTTACCCAGTAATTATTTAGGAGCAGGTTCATCAGTTGCCATGCAGTTGTGCGGTTTTGAGTGTTTCTTAATCCTGAGTTCTAATTTGATTACACTGTGTTCTGAGAGACTGTTATGATTTCAGTTGTTTTGCATTTGCTGAGGAGTGTTTTACTTCCAATTATGTGGTCAGTTTTAGAATAAGTGTGATGTGGTACTGAGAAGAATGTATATTCTGTTGATTTGGGGTGAAGAGTTCTGTAGATGTCAATTTGTTCTGCTTGGTCTAGAGCTGTGTTCAAGTCCTGGATACCCTTGTTAATTTTCTGTCTCATTGATCTGTCTAATACTGACAGTAGGGTGTTAAAGTCTTCCACTATTATTGTGTGGGAGTCTAAGTCTCTTTGTAGGTCTCTAAGAACTTGCTTTATGAATCTGGGTGCTCCTGTATTAGGTGCATATACATTTAGGATAGTTAACTCTTTCGGTTGCATGGATCCCTTTGCCATTATGTAATGCCCTTCTTTGTCTCTTTTGATCTTTGTTGGTTTAAAGTCTGTTTTATCAGAGACTAGGATTGCTACCCCTGCTCTTTTTTTGCTTTCCATTTGCTTAGTAAATATTACTCCTTCTCTGTATTTTGAGCCTATGTGTTTCTTTGCATATGAGATGGGTCTCCTGAATACAGCACACTGATGGGTCTTGACTCTTTAACCAATTTGCCAGTCTGTGTCTTTTAGTTGGCACATTTAGCCCATTTACATTTAAGATTAACATTGTTATGTGTGAATATGATCCCGCCATTATGATGCTAGTTGGTTATTTTACCTGTTAGTTGATGCAGTTTCTCCATTGCATCGATGGACACTACAATTTGGTATGTTTTTGCAGTGGCTGGTACCAGTTGTTCCTTTCCCTGTTTAGTGCTTCCTTCAGGAGCTCTTGTAAGGCAGGCCTAGTGGTGATAAAATCTCTCAGCATTTGCTTTTCTGTAAAGGATTTTATTTCTCCTTCGCTTATGAAGCTTACTTTGGCTGGATATGAAATTCTGGGTTGCAAATTATTTTCTTTAAGAATGCTGAATATTGGCCCCCACTCTCTTCTTGCTTGTAAAGTTTCTGCCAAGAGATCTGCTGTTCATCTAATAGGGTTCCCTTCGTGGGCAACCCGGCCTTTCTCTCTGACTGCTCTTAATATTTTTTCCTTCATTTCAACCTTGGTGAATCTGACAATTTTGTGTCATGAGGTTGCTCTTCTCAAGGAGTGTCTTTGTGGGGTTCTCTGTATTTCCTGAATTTAAATGATGGCCTGCCTTGCTAGGTTGAGGAAGTTCTCCTGGATAATATCCTGCACAGTGTTTTCCAACTTAGTTCCATTCTCCCCGTCAGTTTCAGGGACACCAATCAAACGTGGATTTGGTCTTTTCATATAGTTCTATATTTCTTGGAGGCTTTGTCCATTTCTTTTCACTCTTTTTTTCCCTAATCTTGTCTTCTCAGTTTATTTCATTGAGTTCATCTTCAATGTCTGATATCCTTTCTTCCATTAGATCGATTTTGCTATTGATACTTGTGTATGCTTCATGAAAGTTCTCATGCTGTGTTTTTCAGCTCCATCCTGTCATTTATGTTCTTCTCTATACTGGTTATTCTAGTTAGCAATTCCTCTGACCTTTGTTCGAGGTTCTTAGCCTCCTTGCATTGGGTTAGAATGTGCTCCTTTAGCTCGGAGGAGTTTGTTATTACCCACCTCCTGATGCCTACTTCTGTCAATTTGTCAAACTCATTCTTTGTCCAGTTTCATTCCCTTACTGGTGAGGAGCTGTGATCCTTTAGACGAGAAGAGATGTTCTGGTTTTTGGAATTTTCAGCCTTTTTGTGCTGGTTTCTCCTTATCTTTGTGGATTTAGCTACCTTTAGTCTTTGAAGTTGGTGACCTTTCGCTGGGGTCTCTGAGTGGACGTCTTTTTTGTTGATGTTGATACTATTCCTTTCTATTTGTTAGTTTTCCTTCTAACAGTCAGGCCCCTCTGCTGCAGGTCTACTTGAGTTTACTGGAAGTCCACTCCAGACTCACCAGCAGAGGCTGTAGAATAGCAAAGATTGCTGCCTGTTCTTCCTCTGGAAGCTTCATCCCAGAGGAGCACCTGCCAGATGCCAGCCAGAGCTCTCCTGTTTGGGGTGTCTGTTGACTCCTACTGGGAGCTGACTCCCAGTCAGGATACACGGGGTCAGGGACCGACTTGAGGAGGTTTTCTGTCCCTTATCAGAGCTCAAAGGCTGTACTGGGAGATCTGCTGCTCTCTTCAGAGCTGCCAGGCAGGGACATTTAAGTCTGCTGAAACTGCACCCACAACTGCCCCTTTCCCCAGGTGCTCTGTCCTAAGGGTTTGGGGGTTTTATGTATATGTCCCTGACTGGGGCTGCTCCCTTTTTTTTCCAGAGATGCCCTGTCCAGAGAGGAGGGAATCTAGAAAGAGGCAGTCTGGCTGCAGTGGCCTTGCTGAGGTGAGGTGGGCTCCACCCAGTTCAAAGTTCCCAGCAACTTTGTTTACACTGTGAGGGTTAAACCGCCTACTCAAGCCTCAGCAATGGTGGACGCCCCTCCCCTCACCAAACTTGAGTGTCCCAGCTACCAGCAAGAATTTCAAGCCAGTGGATCTTAGCTTGCTGGGCTCCATGGAGGTGGGACCCGCTGAGCCAGATTACTTGGCTCCCTGGCTTCAGCCCCCCTTTCCATGGAAGTGAATGGTTCTGTCTCGCTGGCATTACTGGAGCCACTGGGGTAGGAAGAAAAATATCCTGCGGCTAGCTCTGTGTCTGCCCAAATGGCTGCCCAGCTTTGTGCTGGAAACCTACGCCCTGGTGTCATCTGCACCAGAGGGAATCTCTTGGTCTGCGGGTTGTGAGGACTGTGGGAAAAGCACAGTATCTGGGCCAGAATGCACTGTACAGTCCCAGTTGGCTTCCGTTGGCTAAGACAGGGAGTTCCCTGACCCCTTGCACTTCCTACTTCCCGAGTGAGGTGATGCCCCACCTTGTTTCACCTTGCCCTCCTTGGTCTGCACCCACTGTCCAACCTGTCCCAATGAGATGAACCGAGTACCTCAGTTAGAAATGCAGAAATCACACGCCTTCTCTGTTGATCTTGCTGACAGCTGCAGACTGGAGCTGTTCCTATTCAGCCATCTTGCCAGCAGAACCCCCTGCATTTATTTTTATACCAGTACCCCCTGCATTTATTTTCCTTGACAAATTACATGTCTGAATTCCTGAGGAAAATATTTTACATGAACTCAAGGAAACTTTTGTTAAGACTATCCTATTATTAATGACTTTTTCACTCTTTATTAACTTGAAGAGAAGTTTGGTAGGAAAAATAGAAGATTGTTCTGAGTACTTATTGATTTTCTTTTCCCTATCCTTTGTGGAAAGGAACACATTATGAATTAAGCTGCTTGAGTTCAATATAAAGTTCCAGTAAATAATGCTTGGATCTTGAATCTTATCACTAATCTAAAAGTCCAGGTTCCACAAACATTGCCTACTTACCAACCAGATAATTCAAAATAATAAAATATAGGATGGTGTTCTTGCCTTCCCTACACACAATTTACTTTTATTCTTTTAGTTTAATGAACTTAAAATTATTTCAAGTAATCTATATGCTTGTTTATATTCTTTAAGTACTAGAAAATCATGTTTCCTTAATTTAAAAAAGGTGATATTTTATTCTCAGAGAACAGAAATTGACTCAGTTAACTGTTTTCGAGACAAATTTATTATCAAAAAGGTCTAAGTAACAATGTTTCTAGAAGTCATTACTTTTGATAATAGACCTTTAAATTTTAATTGGTTGTTAGCTGAGGAAATAGCAGCTGCGTAACTCTGAATCTAACCACATACACTTCAAATATCATGCCTTCAGTATATATAGAACAGAGAAACAAAATAAATGTCAAATTACCTCTATATAGAAAAGTAAACACCAATTTCCAGAAGAGCTATTTCCAGAGGTCTTGCTCCAAGACTTACAAAGGATTAGCTGGGTCCACGAAAGGAGTATGAGTTAAAAAAAAAAAAAAAGAGCTAAAATCACCCCCAGAAAGAGAAAACCCATCCTACGTGCAAAAATGCTGAAGAAGAATCATTGTAGATCATATAACATTTATAGGTAAGGGACCTGCAAGTGAATGGGATTCAAAGTATTAATCTTAGAAACACAGTGCTTCTGAGAGAGGTAAGAGTTAAAAGAAACCGAGTGGTGAGAGTGGTGGTATCCTTTAGAGACCAGGTGGTAAAAGAAAAAAAGGAGCAAGAGACTAAATTTAAGATCCTGAAAGACATGCACACAAAAGGTAGATACATAGATATATACTTTAAAAGGTCAATCTTATGTAAAATGAAGAGGAAAAAGAAGCATGATAGGAAAATTTAGAATCCTGAAAAACACAAAATATAAGACACAAGATACAAAAATATAATAACATTTATACTCTGATGACAGAGAATATACATTTTCTTAAGAGGCACATGGAAGATTCATAAAACTTGATCAAATGTCAGATTATGTTGAAACTATAAATAAGCTTTAGAAAGTAGAAATATTGGCAAGAATCAAAATGCCCATAGAAAAGAGAGTGATTGAATAAACGTTCCTATATACACACAATGAATAACTGTGCAGCTATAAAAGGAATAATATTAATCTCTATAAATATATAGTGATTTTTAAGTGAGAAGAAAAGCAAAAAGTAAAATATTATACATAAAATGGTACTTTTGTGAAAAAGAGGAGTAGAAATAAGAAAGTATATCTAGGCACGCTTATTTTTGCAAAAAGAAACATAGAAGGATATACTAAGAAACAATGTAAGTCATTCCCTTTTGAAGGAGGGCAGGAATGAGGTAGAAGTCTTCTAGTATTGTATTTCTACTTCTCTGACTCTACTTTTTGTATACAAGTTTGATTTATTGACACATGTTAACTTTTGCATATTTAATAAAATAAAATACAATGGGAGAAATTCTAAAATAATAATTTAAAAAAAAAACAGAAACAAAAAACCCCTAAGGGCATCAAAGCAGATAAAGGCAAAAACAAACAAACAAACAAAAAACTGATCCAAAAGATAGAAACTTCAAAAATTAAAGGAACATCAGCCCACACAGACGAGAAAGAGCCAGTGAAGAACTCTGGCAACTCAAAAAGCCAGAGTATTTTCTCACCTCCACACAATTGCACTTGTTCCCCAGCAATAGTTTTTAACCAGGCTGAAGTGGCTGAAATGACAGAAATAGAATTCAGGGTATGGATATGAATGGAGATCATTTGGATTCAGAAAGTTGAAACCCAGTCCCACTAATCTAAGGAATACAGTAAAACATACAGGAGACAAAAGACAGAATAGTGATTTTAAGAACAAACCAAACTGATCTGACAAACACACTTCAAAAATCTTATAATACAATTACAAGTTTTAATAGAAGAATAGACCAAGCTGAGGAAAGAATGTCAGAACTTGAAGGCTGGTTCTCCAAAATCAGAGTCAGGAAAAATATAAAGAAAAAGGAATAAAGAAGAATGAACAAAGCCTCCAAGAAATATGGTATTGTGTAAAGAGACCAAATCTACAACTTATTGGCATCTCTGAAAGAAAGGAAGAGAAAGCAAGCAACTTGGAAAATATATTTGAGGATATCATCCATAAAAATTTCCCCAAGCTTGCTATAGAGGCCAACATTCAAATTCAGAAATGCAGAGAATCCCTGCAAGACACTATACAAGATGATCATATCCAGGACACACAGCCATCAGATTCTCCAAATTCAAAATGAAAGAAAAAGTGTTAAAAGCAGCTAGAGAGAAGGGGCAGGTCACTTACAAAGGGAACCCCATCAGGGTGACAGTGGACCTTTCTGTAGGAACCCTACAAGCCAGTTGAGATTGAGGACCTATATTCAGCATTGTTAAAGAGAAGAGATTTCAAACACGTATTTCATATGTAGACAAGTTAAGCTGCATAAATGAAGGAGAAATAAGATCTCTTTCAGACAAGCAACTGCTAAGGGAATTCATTATCACAATCCCTGACTTACAAGAGGCCCTTAAGGGAGTGCTAAATACGGAAAGGAAAGATTGTTCCTTTTCTTATATAGAACCATAAAACCACACTTAAGTACATAGACCACTGCCACTGTAAAGCAATGATACAATCAAGTCTACATAGTAACCAGCTACCAACACAATGACTGGATCAAATCTGCACATATCAGTATTAACCTTGAATGTAAGTAAGCAGGCTAAATGCTCCAATTAAAAGGCACACAGTGGCAAGTTGGATAAAGAATAAAGACTCAACTATATGTTGTCTTCAAGAAACCCAACTCATATGCAGTGACACTCATAGGCTTAAAGTAAAAGGATGGAGAAAAATCTACCAAACAAATGGAAAAAAGAAAAATGCAGGGATTGCTATTCTAATTACAGACAAACCAGACTTTAAAGCAACAAAGATCAAAAAAGACAAAGAATGGTATTACATAATGTTAAAGGGTTCAACTCAGCAAGAAGACTTAACTATTATAAATATATTTGCACCCAGGACAGAAACACCCAGATTCATAAAGCAAGTTCTTAGGAGACCTATGACAAGACTTAGATAACCACACAGTAATAGTGGGAGACTTCAACACCCCTCTGACAGCATTAGACAGATCATAGAGGAAGAAAACTAACAAAGATATTCAGGACCTGAACTTGACACTTGACCAAAGAAACCTAACAGACACCTTCAGAACACTCCATGTGAAAACAACAGAATATAGATTATTCTCATCTGAACATACTCTAGAATCGACCACACAATTTGCCATAAAACAATCCTTAGCAAATTCAAAAAACCCCAAATCATACCAACCACAATCTTGAAATACAGTACAATAAAAATAGAAGTCAATACTAAGAAAATCACTTAAAAGCATACAATTACATGAAAATTAAAGAACCTGCTCCTGAATGATTTTGGAGAAAATAATAAAATTTAGGCAGAAATCAAGAAATTATTTGAAACTAATGAGAACAAATATACAACATACCATAATCTCTGGGATACAGATAAAACAATGTTAAAAGGAATGTTTATAGGGCTAAATGCCCACATCAAAAAGTTAGGAACATCTCAAATTAACAACCTCACATCACACATAAACTAGAGAAACAAGAGCAAACCAACCCTAAAGATGGCAGAAGACAGGAAATAATCAAAATCAGAGCTGAACTAAAGGAAGTTGAGGTACAATAAAACTATATAAAAGATTAACAAATCCAGGAGATGGTTCTTTCAAAGAATAGGTAAGATTGATAAATACTAGCTAGACTAATAAAGAATCAAAGAGAGAAGATTCAATACACATAATCAGAAATGACAAAGGGACATTATCAGTGACCTGACAAAAACACAAAAACCTTCAGAGACTACTGTTAACACCTCTATGCACAAGTGAGAAAATCTAGAAGAAATAGAAAAATTCCTGGAAACACTCCACCTCCCAAGACTGAACCAGGAAGCAATTGAATCCTTGAAAAGAATAACAAGTTCTGAAATTGAATCAGTAATAAAATATCTACCAACCACTAAAAGCCCAGGACCAGAAAGATTCACAACCAAATTCTACCAGATGCATACAGAAAAGCTGGTACCATTTCTACTAAAACTACTAAGAAATTGAGGAGGAAGGACTTCTCCCTATCTCATTCTATGAGACCAACATTATTCTGACATCAAAACCTGGCAGAAACACTACCAAAAAAAAAAAAAAGAAAAGAAAAGAAAAAGACTTTAGGCCAATATCTTTGATGAACATATATGCAAAAATCCTCAACAAAATGCTAGCAAATTAAATCCAGCAGCATAACAAAAAAGATATCCAACATTATCAAATAGACTTTATCCCTGGGATGCAAGGTTGGTTCACATATACAAATCAACAAATGTGATGCATTACATAAACAGAAAAAATAAAAATCTCATGATAATCTTAATAGAGAAAACACTTTCAGTAATATTCAATATAATTTCAATAATATTCAACATCTCTTTATGATAAAAAAAATTCAACAAACTAGGTCTGAAGGAACATACTTCAAAATAGTAATAGCCATCTATGACAAACCAACAGCCAACATCACACTAAATGAGCAAAAGCTAGAAGAATTCTCCTTGAGAACAGAAAGAAGATAATAATAAAGCCAATAAGGTAACATAAATATTCTAAATCTGGGTAAGTGGTATTCACTTGTTCTTTAAACTATTCTTGCAAAATTTCTGTAAACTTGGAATTATATTAAAATTTAAAATTAATAAAACATTAATTTGTTTGTATTACCCAAATTAAAGAGCTCATTCTACTAAAATAATGAATCGTGTATTTTCAATTAGTTTTTCCTGATTAGATGATTTAGGATGTACAGTTCCTCAAATCATGCATTCTTATTTCTATGTAGTAGAATAGCTGTGCTTATTCAGGGCTAGTTTCTATTTTGACTGATTAATTGAAGCATCTATTGTGATTGGTTGGTGTCCTTGATGTTTTATAAACATGTTAAATAACATGCTTCTATTTCTATGACCACAGTTATAAAGAGTAACTCTTGCATTAAAACTTTCCAGCCAAAATTATTTAGGACAAGTTTCATGAAATAGAAACTATAGGTTTTATTTATCTTTGTTGATCATATTTTAAGCCCAAATCTGTACTTTATTTAATTTTCTGGTGCTGTTTCTAATATATCAAGAACATTTTCCCTTGTCACTAAAAATGCTTTGTGAATATTATGAGAAGTAAATGGGCATATTTTATAATGTGGATAAGCTATACTTTTACAACCATTATCCAATTGTTTGACAATTAGATGGCTGATATCGATTTCTTTTTTATTTTCTAAACCTTGGATTTGTGAATTTTTATGCTACTATTGTTTGATTCAAACAGATAGATAGTATAATTTGTAACATATTATGCCTTTTATCGTAACTGTCTCTCTTTTTCTTTGTATATTTTTTTGATTTAATATAATCTTATCAGGTGTATTTTCACATGTTTTTAATTTAAGCCACCATAAGTCACTTTGTTTTGGGTATGTTTTTTGTAAATATTATATAATTGGGTCGTAGTTACTTATACCATTTGAAAAATCATCCTATACTCTATCTATCAATATTAGTTTCTTAATGCTTCCTTATTGTTCACTTTCCTTTCTATCATTTGCTCTATAGTTTTCATTTTTCTTTCTTTTTTAATATTTCTGTCTGTTTGAAAATAGGCAGTGTATTCCTCATTCTTCTAGTGGATACCTTATAAAATTGCTTTTTGCTAGTTTTAATACCACAATTTTCTCCTTCCTGAGTTGTTCATTTCTGATATATTTTGTATATCTTTTGATGTATGCATTTCTTAGCTGAAGTATTCTCCAAATCATGTATTGAGGAATGTAAAACTGGTGATTTTCCTAAATGTTAGTATAGCTAAGAAAATTGGTTTCTTTATCTTACATATCACATTTTTTTAACTACAAAACTCTACAATCATTGCTCCTCTGCTCCTGAAACATAAGGTAACTGAGAATCTAAAGCCAACTATGTTTTTTTCATATGTAGAAAGTCTGATTTTTTTTCTTCATTGAGGGTATGATGTTTCTTTATGCTAAAATGTTACTTGAAAACCTGGATGTTTTCTTATTAAGGTTTTTATTATTGTAAACAGGTTATTTATGGGTACATCCAATCAGAAGATACAAAAGAAAATACCCAGAGTTAGAAAGAATAAAATTATTTTATTGATTTTGTCTTATACCATCTGTGTGTATTTGTTTGTTTTACTTTTTATGAGAGTCTATTATGGTACTTTGGGACTCCTAAATTTGTTTTTAAAATACCTCATAATGTTCTTCTCTTTGTTCTTTCTCAAATTTATCTTCTTGCTAAGGAAGTATATATATTTCCTCTATTGTAGGTTATATTTCAGCATTTTTAATTTTGTTTTTGTCTGTTACAGAAAAATTCCTTCTCTCAAGATTTTCCTTTGTGTCATAAATTTTTTATCCACTTTAAAAATTAAAACATTTATTCAGTTTTATTGGGTTCAAGTCAAATAAAGTTTACTATATTTTCCATTTATTGCTGTAAATGTATTCAGTGAGAAATGCTTATTTTGATTCTTCAAGATTGACCTTATTTTTTATTATTTTTATAACAATTTATGTCTGTACTTATTTACAGATGACAAACAAGAATAACAAATAGCAAAATAAGAAAATATCTCATCTCAGTAGCAAATATATGTAAAGAATAGCAGCAAATTAATATTTTACCCATCAAATTGACATGGATTAAAAAGTAAAACTATATGTTAGTGAAAATGTAAATTGATAAAACTGTAAAGAAAAGTTATTTATCATACTTCTTAGTTCTGCTTTAACAGATAAAGAATTTAGAGGTCAAGACTACGATTCTTACAACAATAAAGAAGCTGAACAAACTAAAAATTAACCAGAGAATTGAGGTCACAACTGGAGTGAATACAGAGGATCAGAGCTTACAAGGAACAGGGACCCTCCACTCAAATTAGCAACTGGTAGAAACACTTAAATGGCAATTGACTAATGGCTAGAGCCTAAGCCATGGGCTAGCTTGGGAGTTAAAAATTCTAGAGGAATGCACTTTAGGGTGACCCTACATTTTTGTGAGATTTACCTCCAGGTACTCCATTAGGTTCTTAAGTAAAGACTGAAGAAAAATCACCTCATGCTTCCAGCAGGGAAGAAGAAAAAGTAATCATTCTGAAATCTGCCCATAGAGTCCTATTCTCCCTGGAAAGGGCCAGCCTTGAGGGAAACTACTTTGCTTGATTTTTGTCTGACTGAGGGAAGGGCAAATGGAGCAAGTGAAGTCCCATCCAACCTTCCTGTCTCACATACAGTGAGAACAAAAGGTAGAAAACTGTTCTGAAGGTCATAGTCCAGGGAATGAGGTCCACTAAAAAAATGGAGATCTAACCATGAGATTATAGAATACTTCTCTTCAAAACCTTACCACCATATCATCAGGGCTCTAGTATAATATCAGTGGATCACAACTGGAAAAGCTGCAAGGCATAGACTCTTATTTAAGAGGAGTTTCAAAAAAAAAAAAAAAAAAAAGAACCCTAAGAACTAAGAACAACAGAGAAGACAGAAACACACACATTAGAGAAAATTTTAGCAATTAATGCCTAAAGCTAGCTCAAACAGTAAATGCAGCCATACTTCTAACAAGATAAATATAAAAACTCATAGTAAAGGCCTTTTTACCTCAGTTTCTTTTATCCAATACATCATCTCGAACTTTCAACAAAAGTTACAAAGCACACTAAAAGAAAGGAAGAAAATATAGTTTGAAAATATAAAGAAAGCATCAGAATTAGGCTTGGATATAGCAGAGATTTTGGAATTGTCAGTTTGAAAATTTAAAATTACTACAGTTAATATGCTAGGAACTCAAATAGTCAAAGTAGATTGCCTGTAAGAACAAATAGAAGACAATGTAATCAGAGACTAGATAGTCTAAGAAAGAATCAAAAGGAAATGCTAGATATTAAAAACACTGTAATATAAATAAAGAATATCTTTGCTGGGCTTATCAATAGACTGGACATCTCTGTGGAAAAAAATGGTGATCTTGAAGATATGTCAGTAGAAACTACCAAAACTAAAATGCTAAAAGAAAAATAATTTAAAGAGAAAAAAATATATACAAGAATTGTGGGTCAATTTCAAAAAGTATAGTGTACATGTAATGGGAATAAAAGAAGAAAAAGTCAGAAGCAAAAATATATGTGAGGTAATAATGGCAAAGGGTTTCTAAAATTAATGGCAGACATCAAACTACTGACTCAGGAAGCTCAGAGACAACAAAGCAGGATATATATATATATATATATATATATATATATATATATATACACACACACACACACACACACACACACATATATATATATATATATATGTAAAGATCTCACATACAATATTCAAACTGCAGAAAACCGAGACAAGGAGTAAACATTGAAAGAATTCAGAAAAAAAAAAAAAAACTTACCTATAGAAGAACAAGGATAAGGCCGGGCGCGGTGGCTCAAGCCTGTAATCCCAGCACTTTGGGAGGCCGAGACGGGCGGATCACAAGGTCAGGAGATCGAGACCATCCTGGCTAACACGGCGAAACCCCGTCTCTACTAAAAACACAAAAAATTAGCCGGGCGAGGTGGCGGCGCCTGTGGTCCCAGCTACTCGGGAGGCTGAGGCAGGAGAATGGCGGGAACCCGGGAGGCGGAGCTTGCAGTGAGCTGAGATCTGGCCACTGCACTCCAGCCTAGGCGACAGAGCGAGACTCCGTCTCAAAAAAAAAAAAAAAAAAAAAAAAAAAAAAAAAAAAAAAAAAAAAAAAAAAAAGAAGAACAAGGATAAGGATTACATCGGACTTTCCTTCAGAAATCATTTAAGCAAGAATACATTGGAAGTAGCATTGGAATAAGAAAATATCAATTTAGAATTCTGTACACAGATATATCATTCTTTAAAAGTAAAAGAGTAAAATATTTTCTCAAACAGAAACTGAGAGAATTTGCTACTAGTAGACCTACCTTGCAATAAATATTAAATTAGGAAAATGTTATAGGTTGGGAACTTGAGACTGCATAAAGAAAGAATAAGCATAAGGGAAAGAATAAATCAAGATAAAATAAACTATTTTATTTTTCTTAGTTTTTAATTTATCTATTTAATATAATTCTTAATAGCAACAACATATTGAGTGTAATTACAGTTACGAATAAGTGAAATTAACGATAGCAATATTATAAAGGACAAGAGGAAAGAATTGGGAATACTTCATTATAAGTTACCTGCACTATACCACTTGGTATAGTGTTATTTGAAAGTAGACTTGATTTCAAAAAAAAATATATGTTAATACTTGAGGGTAAACCACTAAAATAATTTTTAAGGAACAGAGTTCACGTGGTTACAAAAGAGAGCAATGTAATTATAAAATGCTCAGTTAGAACCAGAGAAGGCAGAGAAAGAGGGTAATAGGAAAAATAAATAAACAACAAATGTGATGAACAGAAAAGACTTACAAACATGATAGATATTAATCCAATTTACTTTAAACACCAGTAGTCTAAAGACATCAATTAAAAGGTAGAGACTGACAGAGCAGACTTAAAAAAGAAAGACAATTATATGTTGTCTATAAGAAACCCACTTTAAATATTAAAACACAGATATTTCAAAATTAATGGAATAAAAACCACAGACTATACTAACACTAATCAAAAGAAAGCTGGAGCAATTTTAATTTTGGTCAAAGCCTAATTCAGAAAAAAGAAAACTATCAGGGATAAAGAGTTCATTTAAGTTAATACAATGCATTACCTCAGTGGTCCTCAGCCTTTTTGGCACCAGTGATGGGTTTTATGGAAAACAATTTTTCCATGGACAGTGGGGAAAGGGGCATGGTTATGGTTTCAGGATGAAACTATTCCACCTCATATCATCAGGCATTAGTTACATTCTCATAAGGAGCGCACAACCTAGATCCCTCACATGCACAGTTTGCAATAGGGTTCACACTACTTTGAGAATCTAATGCCACTGCTGATCTGACAGGAGGCAGAGCTCAGGCAGTAATGCTCGCCCTCGGGCTGCTCACCTCCTCCTGTGCAGCCCAGTTCCTAAGAGGCCACAGACCGGTTAATGGCCTGGGGTTTGGGACCCCTGCATTACATGATGATAAAGAGGTAATTTTCCAAGAAGTTGTAAGAATACTTAATTTGCCTGTGCCCAACAACAGGGCACCAAAAAAATTAGGAAAATACTGACAAAATTCCAAGGAGAAATAGACAATTCACTGTTGTAGTTGGAGATCTGAACATAATTCTCTCAGTAATAGACAGATCCAGCAGGCAACATATAAATGAGGTATAATTGAATGGAATAAATCAACTGGATTTAATTGACGTTTATCAAATATTTCATTTAACAACAATAGACTCAATATTCTTCCCAAACTTGCATGAATCATTCAACAAGGTAGACCATATACTGGGCCATAAAACACGCCTCAAAAAATGTGAAAGAATCGAAATTATACTTGTAGAGAATGTATATTCTAAGACCACATTGTGATAAAACTAGAAATCAATAAGAAAAAGTTAGGTGGAAACCCCTAAGATACATGGAGATTAAGCAGCACACTTCTAAGTAACCCAAGGGTTAGAGACATCTCAACACCAATTAAAGTCATTTTGAACTAAATGAAAATCACACTTATCAAAATGTATCAGATACAGAGAAAGCAATGCTTAGATGGAAATTTATAGCATTGAAAGCACATATTGGAAAATAAAAAAGATAAAAGATAAATAATCTAACCTTCCACATTAAGAATCTGGAGTAAGAAACAATTAAAACTTAAATCTAAAGAAAAGAAAAAAGAAAAAATAAAAATGCATACAATTTAATAAAAGGAAACAATAGAGAAAAATAATAAAACCAAAGGATCAGTATAACTGATAAAACTCTAGCTAACCAGCAATAAAGGGAGAAGGCACCCATTATAAAAATCATCAGTGAAACTGAAACCATGTCTAATGATCCTATAAACATTAAAAAAAATAAACATTATAAAAAACTCTGTTTATGAATTTGATAAATAAAATGGACAAACTCCTTGAAAACCAGAAGTTACTAAAACTCACACAAGAATAAATAAATAATTTAAATAAGACTATAAGTACACCTTACAACTAAAAGTACTATATCAACTATAAGAAATACCTGAGGTTGGGTAATTTATAAAGAAAATACATTTATTTGGCTCATAGTTCTACAGACTATTCATGAGGGGCCACCCCAATGACCCAAGTGCCTCTCACCAGGTCCCACCTCCAACTTCGGGGATCAAATTTCAACATGAGATTTGGAGGGGATGAAAATCCAAACTATACGACTCTTCCAGAAAATAGAAGCAGAAATATTATAGACCTTCTCAGAAAAGCAATTTTTATTCAAATATTAGTTATAACAAATCATTGTTCTTTAATTTCTTGAATGTGATGCTCCATGATCAACAGATTTTTAAATATCTTCTGTGTGTTTTTTACTGGTTGGAGTTTACAGATAAAATTTAGGAACTTAGAAAAGAGAGTTCACCAGGCCGGGTGCGGTGGCTCAAGCCTGTAATCCCAGCACTTTGGGAGGCAGAGACGGGCGGATCACGAGGTCAGGAGATCGAGACCATCCTGGCTAACACGGTGAAACCCCGTCTCTACTAAAAAATACAAAAAAAAACTAGCCGGGCGAGGTGGCGGGCGCCTGTAGTCCCGGCTACTCGGGAGGCTGAGGCAGGAGAATGGCGGGAACCCGGGAGGCGGAGCTTGCAGTGAGCTGAGATCCGGCCACAGCACTCCAGCCTGGGTGACAGAGCGAGACTCCGTCTCAAAAAAAAAAAAAAGAAAAAAAAGAAAAGAGAGTTCAAAAACTGGTAAAAGTTTGAAAAGTTTGAACGTAACCTGTCAAAATGGAAATAATTCAAAACTGGATTAAAATGAAATGTTGTATTTGAATATTAGGCCAATCATATTTGTGACTTTGTAAAGTTACTAAATCTCTTTCAAACTCTGCTAGATAAGTACAAATATGAATGCTTATATGGCATAATAGTGAAAACTAGAGATAATATACAAAATATTTAGTCCAATGTCTGACATTTAATAGGGGTATTGTAAGTAGTTACGACACTTGGTTAAGTAAATAATAAATTGTGAATAAAACAAGTTGAGATCACGGCTTGAACATAAATATTATGAACATTTTATTTTGTCATATGTAACAATATTTAGAATTTAATAACCCCTTTTGTGATTTTTAGAAAAAAAGGATTAATGGAATGCTAATATTTTTGTGTAATTTTGTAAAAGACAAAAATGGTGACATTACAAGAAATTATTCATTTCACTTTTTCTATTTGTCAAGGGCTTCTTTATTAGTTCCCTAACATCATTTTTATAAACTTAATGAAATCTTGCAATTTTTCTGTAAAACTTATTTTCATTTTTTCAAAGAGATTTTCCTTGTATTTTCTGAGTAAGAGACAGAAAATTTTTCACACTGTGGTATGGGATTGATCTTATGCAAAGAGAACGTATTTAGGAGGATACCAATTTGATAAGTGGCTGTTTTGAGTACTTTCACATTATAATTTTATTTTTTCTTTCATAAGTATAGGATTCAGATAAAAGGAGCTCACCATATTATCAACAAAACTGAATATGCTCTCTTGGGCAAAGTCTGGTGAAGGTATTTGTTTCAAATGTATTACTAGGAACTAAGTAAAGAAACCCTTGCCATCACCATAAAGTCAATTTGTTAAAAATTCTCCAGTCGTATCAGTTACAGATTATATTGAAGAACAAGCAACAGTAATGTAAATACAGTAATTTAATCAAACATGAAGTTATTTTTATCATTAGGAAATCTAGATGGCTGTCAGGACTAGTGCAGCAGATGTCATGAAACTCATACTATTTCTTCTATTCTGCCACTCTTAGATGTGGCTGATTTCATCTTTGTTGGTAGTCACAAGACATATACTACCTTCCAGCCTTCAGCCTATGTTCCAGGCAGGAGAACAAATGGAGTGACAAGGAGGAAAATGTGACACAAGTAAAGCTTCCATAATGTCTCATTGACTATCACTATCTACCCTATCCACCGGGTAGGCTGGGAAATACAATTTTTAGCTGGGCAATTTTTTTCTATCAAATAAAACTGGGACTCTTTTAAGGAAATGGATTGTGAGGTAACAACTAGCAGTGTCTGCTATATCAGGAAATTCAGGCTTGGTTATTTCCACCACTATGGGCTGGCTGCTCCAGTAGTCTATATAATAATTGATGTGGAAGTTCTCAGAGAGACCCTATTCGCTAAAGGTCATCTGGCCTTGAACATATTTAAGTATTCCTTTCATCTTAGAGTTATACGAATATTTTGACCAATGTATGAATCACTGCTCTACCAGATGTTCTATTAGTCCACTAACTGATCTTGTCTACAAATTACCACTGTCAACATCTCACTGCAATAACAGTCTACAAAAAATTCTATTATAGCTACTGTTTACTGCATTATGTAAGTCATCAAATCAGACTAAGTAATTTAATTAAATGATCTTACCTTTTTGCTGCTAAAGAAGCATGAAACTGTACAATATTTCTAAACAAAATGGGAACCTACTTATTGTTCGAACTCGGATTGGTTATTCTCAAACTTAATGTGTATGAGAATGACCTGAGGATTTTGGTAAATATGGTGAGTCCAAACATTCACTTCCAGAAATATAGATTCAGTGGCTGTAAAACAGGACTCTGAAATAATATAAATAAGTTTTATAAGTGCTACAGGTGAATTCTGATACTGAAAGCCCACACATTTTGTTTTGTGAAACATTACATCAGGCGATTTGACCATAAAGTTCTTAAAACTATGTATTATCACCTCCTCCCGTAAGGGTGTCAAGAATATGCCTTTATTGGAAATAATTACTGATTAAAAATTAATTATTTTTAAGGCAATTGCCTCTTCTAATTAAGATGAACAATAAATGTCCAATTCATTTCTCTAAATTTTTATTATGATAAAATAATTAAAGTACATGGATATTTATCTTTTATTTTGGATTCTACTCTACAGCTCTATCCCTGATACCATGACCCATAGCTCAAGCCCTTATTAGCTTTTAGCTAGATTTTTTGGCAGGGGCTAATTAAATACCTCTCTAACTGCATTATCATTAATAAATGTAGGTGTCATAGATTCAACTAGTTGGAATAGACCATAGAAGGCATAAATGTAAGTCATTTCATTTTATAAAAATAAAAACTGCAGAAACAGCAAATACAGAACTTTCCCAAAGTGAGAGCTTTAGTAAATAAAACAAGAATTTGTAACATTGAAATAAAAAAAATCTTATTGATTCCACTCAATGTTAAATATTTATTCTTGTGAATTGTATCAAATTTACAGCATCGTATAAAATAGGGAAGAAAAAGTATGTGGCGATTGGAAAAGAAGAAAAGGGAGGTAAAGTGGAGGTTTAGTCAGAGAGACATGGTAGAATTTTTTTTTTTTTTTTTTTCAGGGGGGAGATGGAATCTCACTCTGTCACCCAGGCTGGAGTGCAGTGGTGTAATCTTGACTCATTGCAACCTCTCTTTCCTGGGTTCAAGCAATTCTCCTGCCTCAGCCTCCAGAGCAGCTGGGATTACAAGTGTGCACCACCATGCCCAGCTAATTTTTGTATTTTCAGTAGTTATGGGGTTTCACCCTGTTGGCCAGGCTGGTCTTGAACTCCTGACCTCAAATTATCTGCCTGCCTTGGCCTCCCAAAATGCTGGGATTACAGGTGTGAGCCACCACACATGGCCAGTAGAAAGATTATGTTAATGAAACACCAGGGCTTCCATCTAGGTTCTGCTACTTACTGCACAGAAAGACAATCACTGAAACTATGAGCACTGCTAGGGAAGAAGAGTTCAAGTAGGTTCTCCAGCCAAGGAGAAGAGAAATTAGTCTCAAATGTATCTGTGTAACCAACTGAAATTAGGGGATTATACAGCTGGGAAGAAATATAATGGCGTGTGCAAAAACATAAATGAGGGAGCTGTGAAGAAGAGACATGGTTCAACAGGAGGCAGGCCGTTGGTTAGGCAACCATGATGGGTGAGGGATCTGGCATTTCATTGTCCAGATGCAGTGATCCAGTAGGTTTCCGATCCTCATACTATCTGGGAGAGCTGACGGTTGGTTCCTGAGAAAGGAACTCAGACAAGACAAATGTATCTTTCTTAAGTTTTAAGAGTGGGAGGGTCAATTTCTATGTTCGTTCAAGAGAAACCATAAACATCAGTTCTATGGGACAATTGGGCTGGCTTCAGTTAAAGCCTTTTGGATAAAACTCATCCTAGTTAAGCCTGTTTTGATTGCAAGTGAAAGAATCCTAATCAAAATACCTTAAGCACAAATGAGAGAGAATGTATAGGAATTGTGAAAAGATATCTCAGAAATCCCAGGTTAGGAAACACAGGTTATCTCTCAAATGCCTTGGTTCCAGGAACTAGAAAGGTGTCTACAGCCAAAATCCAGTTTAGATTACAAGGATCTGTAGAGAAAGATAGAAGTTCAATCATTGATGGACATTTGAATTGGATTCAATTCTTTGCTATCGTGAATAGTGCCGCAATAAACATTCGTGTGCATGTGTCTTTAGAGCAGCATGATTTATAATCCTTTGGGTATATCCCCAGTAATGGGATGCCTGGGTCAAATGGTATTTCTAGTTCTAGATCCTTGAGGAATTGCCACACTGTGTTCCACAATGGTTGAACTAGTTTACAGTCCCACCAACAGTGTAAAAGTGTTCCTATTTCTCCACATCCTCTCCAGCACCTGTTGTTTCCTGATTTTTTAATGATCACCATTCTAACAGGTGTGAGATGGTATCTCATTGTGGTTTTGATTTCCATTTCAAAACCACATGATGGTTTTGATGGCCAATGATGATGAGCATTTTTTCATGTGTCTGTTGACTGCATAAATGTCTTTTTTTTTAATTTTTTTATTATACTTTAAGTTCTAGGGTACATGTGCACCACGTGCAGGTTTGTTACATATGTATACATGTGCCATGTTCGTGTGCTGCACCCATCAATTCATCGGCACCCATCAACTCATCATTTACATCAGGTATAACTCCCAATGCCATCCTTTCCCCCTCCCCCATCCCCACAATAGGCCCTGGTGTGTGATGTTCCCCTTCCTGTGTCCAAGTGATCTCATTGTTCAATTCCCACCTATTTGAGAAGTGTCTGTTCATATTCTTTGCTCACTTTTTGATGGGGTTGTTTGATTTTTTTCTTGTAAATTTGTTTGAGTTCTTTGTAGATTCTGGATATTAGCCCTCTGTCAAATGGGTAGATGGCAAAAATTTTCTCCCATTCTGTAGGTTGCCCGTTCACTCTGATGGTAGTTTCTTTTGCTGTGCAGAAGCTCTTTAGTTTAATTAGATTCCATTTGTCTATTTTGGCTTGTGTCGCCATTGCTTTTGGTGTTTTAGACATGAAGTCCTCGCCCATGCCAATGTCCTGAATGGTATTGCCTAGGTTTTCTTCTAGGGTTTTTATGGTTTTAGGTCTGACATTTAAGTCGTTAATCCATCTTGAATTAATTTTTGTATAAGGTGTAAGGAAGGGATCCAGTTTCAGCTTTCTACATATGGCTAGCCAGTTTTCCCAGCACCATTTATTAAAAAGGGAATCCTTTCCCCATTTCTTGTTTTTGTCAGGTTTGTTGAAGATCAGATGGTTGTAGATGTGTGGTATTATTTCTGAGGGCTCTTTTATGTTCCATTGATCTATATCTCTGGTATCTCATGGTACCAGTACCATGCTGTTTTGGTTACTATAGCCTTGCAGTATAGTTTGAAGTCAGGTAGTGTGATGCCTCCAGCTTTGTTCTTTTGGCTTAGGATTGTCTTGGCAATGTGGGCTCTTTTTTGATTCCATATGAAGTTTAAAGTAGTTTTTTCCAATTCTATGAAGAAAGTCACTGGTAGCTTGATGGGGTTGGCATTGAATCTATAAATTACCTTGGGCAGTATGGCCATTTTCACGATATTGATTCTTCCTATCCATGAGCATGGAATGTTCTTCCATTTGTTTGTGTCCTCTTTTATTTCATTGAGCAGTGGTTTGTAATTCTCCTTGAAGAGGTCCTTCACATCCCTTGTAAGTTGGATTCCCAGGTATTTTATTCTCTTTGAAGAAACTGTGAATGTGCTTTCACTCATGATTTCGCTCTCTGTTTGTCTATTATTGGTGTAGAGGAATGCCTGTGATTTTTGCAGGTTGATTTTGTATCCTGAGACTTTCCTGAAATTGCTTATCAGCCTAAGGAGATTTTGGGCTGAGACAATGGGGTTTTCTAAATAAACAATCATGTCATCTGCAAACAGGGACAATTTGACTTCCTCTTTTCCTAGTTGAATACGCTTTATTTCTTTCTCCTGCCTGGTTGCCCTGGTCAGAACTTCCAACAGTATGTTGAATAGAAGTGGTAAGATAGAGGGCATACCTGTCTTGTGCCAGTTTTCAAAGGGAATGCTTCCAGTTTTTGTCCATTCAGTATGATATTGGCTGTGGGGTTGTCATAAATAGCTCTTATTATTTTGAGATACATCCCATCAATACCTAATTTTTTGAGAGTTTCTAGCATGAAGCGACGTTGAATTTTGTCAAAGGCCTTTTCTGCATCTATTGAGATAATCATATGGTTTTTGTCTTTGGTTCTGTTTATATGCTGGATTACGTTTATTGATTTGCATATGTTGAACCAGCCTTGCATCCCTGGGATGAAGCCCACTTGATTATGTTGGATAAGCTTTTTGATGTGCTGCTGGATTCAGGATGAGTTCATGTCCTTTGTAGGGACATGGGTGAAGCTGGAAACCACCATTCTGAGCAAACTGTGACGAGAACAGAAAACCAAATACCACATGTTCTCACTCATAGGTGGGAATTTAACAGTGAGAACACTTGGACAAAGGGTGGGGGACACCACATACCAGGGCATGTTGTGGGATGGGACGATGGGGGAGGGATGATAGCATTAGGAGATATACCTAATGTAAATGATGAGTTGATGGGTGCAGCACACCAACATGGCACATGTATACATATGTAACAAACCTGCACGTTGTACACATGTACCTTAGAACTTAAAGTATAATAATAAATAAAAAAAAGAAGAAGAAGAAGTTCAGAAGAAAGAGAAGAAGCTATGCTACCGGCTTTGAATATGGAGGTAGGAAATAAAGCCAATGCATACAGACCGCATACAGGCAGTCTCAGGGACCCGGAAAAGGCAAGGAAACAGATTATTTCCCAGATCTCCCAGCAGGGATGCAGGCCTGCCAACACAATAATTTTAGAGTTCTGACCTCCAGAAATGTAAGAAAATAAATTGGTGTTGTTTTAAGCCATGAAGTTTGTGATAAATTGTTGCAGCAGCAATAAAATCTAATGCAGTTTTTTCTTTTTTAATTTCAGTTGATGTACATTAGATTTTATGCTTTTAGCTATTATGCATAATGCTTCTGTAAACATTCATTTGTAAGTTTTTATGTGGAAATGTAGTTTTAATTATTCTGGGTATATACCTAGAAGTAAAATTGCTAGGTCATGTGGTAACTCTATGTTAGCATTTCAAAAATTGCCAAAATGTTTTCCAGAGTTGTTTCCCTTCTTCACTATCCCACCAGCTATGCCTAAGGGCTCCGAGTTCTCCACATTTCTGTCAATACCTGTTATTGTCTGTCTTTTATTTTAGCGAGCCTAATGGGTGTAATATATTGTGGTTTTGAATTGTATTTACATGCTAACAACGATGAGCATTTTTTCCTGTGTATGTTTACCTTTTGTATGTCATATTTGGAGAAATATCCACTAAATACCTTTATACACATCTTAATTGTGTTATTTATATTTTTATTGTGGGGTTCTAAGAGTTGTTTATATTTTGGGTACAGGAATTATCAGGTAGATGAATTGTCAACATTTCCTCCTATTCCGTGGCTTGACTTCGCTTTCTTGATAGCATCCTCCGAAGAAGAAACTTTTTGTTTTATTTTTTGATAAATTCCAATATATCTATTTTTCTCCTGTGTCTCTCTTGCTTTGGGTGCCATACATTGAAAATACTGCATAATCTAAATCACAAAGACTTAATCCTATATTTTCTATGTGAGTTTTCTATTTTGGCTATTGCTTATAAGCCTGTGAAACACTTTGAGGGTTTCGTTGTTGTTGTTTTTATAATAGTGTGGGATAAAAGTTCAACTTCATTTTTTTTTTTTTTGCATGCGTCTAGCCAGTTGCCCAGCATCGTTTTGTTAAAAAGATCCTTTGTTCCTCCATTGAATTGTCTTGACACCCTTGTTGAAAAGCAGCTGACCATAAATATAAGGATTTATTTTCGTTTCCTCAATTCTATTTTATTGAAGTATGTCTAGTCTTATGCCAATACCACACTCTCTTCATTACTGCAGCTTCATTACAAGCTTTGGAATAGGGAAGAGTCCTCCAACTTTGTTCTTTTTCAAGATTGGCATATTTTAGGTACCTTGTTTTTCATACGAATTAGCTTGTCAACTTCTGCAACAACACAACAGCAACAACAACAACGAATCCCTGGGATTTTGATAGGAAGACCAAAGAATCTGTAGATTAATTTGGGAAGAATCATCATCTTTACAATGTTTAGTCTTCTGACACACTGATGTGAGATGTGTTGCCATTTATTTAAGTCTTCATTAAATTCTTTCAATATTTTGTAGTCATCAACGTGTGTGTCTTGCACTCTTTTGGTTAAGTATGTCTACGTGTTGTAGAATTGTTTTCTAAATTTTGTTTTTGGATTTTTCATTGCTAATGTATAGAAATGCAGTTGTTATTTATATATTGATGTTGTATACTATTACCTTGCTTAATTAGTTTATTAGTTCTGAAGTTCTTTTGTCTATTTCTTAGAATTGTCTATATACAGGATTATGTCATCTGCTAATAAGAGGTATCTTTCATTCTTCTTTTCCAAACTGGGTACCATTAATTATTAATTAATTTTATTTGCTTAATTGACCTGGTTAGAGTCTACAATATAATGCTGAATATAAATAGTGAGAGACGATATCCTTTTCAGTTCCTGAATTTAGAGAAAAAAACATTCAGTCACAGTTATCTGTAAGATTTTATAGATATTTTTAATCAGGTTGAGAAAGTTTCTTCATTTTCATAGTTTGTTGAGTGTTTTAATCATAAATTAGTGTTAAATTTTCTTGTGTTTTTTAATGTACCTAGTGAGTTGAATGTGTATAGTGGAGTGAGTTTTTTTTTTCCCTCTTTTTCTCTTAATGTGATATATCACATTGATTGAATTGTGTAAGTTAAACCAACCTTACCTTCTGGGATATTTCCCACTTGGTGATGGTAAGTAATGCTTTTTATACGAACTTTGATTCAGTGTGCTAGTTTTTATTTATTTATTTATTTATTTATTTATTTATTTATTTATTTTTTGAGATAGAGTCTCACTCTGTCAACAGGCTGGAGTGCAGTGGCGCGATCTCAGCAGCTTACTGCAAGCTCCATCTCCCCGGTTCAAGTGATTCTCCTGCCTCAGCCTCCCTAGTAGCTGGGACTACAGATGCACACCACCACACCCAGCTAATTTTTGTATTTTTAGTGGAGACAGTGTTTCACCATGTTGGCCAGGATGGTCTTGATCTCTTGACCTTGAAATCTGCCCACCTCGGCCTCCCAATAGTATTTTTTAAATTATCATGTATATATTTATAAGAGATATTGGTATCCAGCATTATTTTTTCCCATGTCTTTATCTGATTTGGGTGTCATGGTCATAATGGTCCTATTGAATAAGTTGGGAAGTGTTCCCTCCTCTTTTATTTTTGGAAGATGTTATGAAGAATTAAGGTTCATTCTTTATACTTGCTAGAAATTAACAGTGAAATCATCTGGGCCTGGACTTTTCTTTGTGAGGTTTTGGTTGTTACTTTTTCAATCTCTTCAAATGTTATAGGACTGTTCAGTTTTTCTAATCTTTCTTGAATCAATTTTGCAATATATGTCTTTATAAAAATTGTTCATTCTATCTATGTTATTGAATTTTTGTGGTAACACCACCACTTTCATTCCCAATTTTGTAATCTGAATTATCTTACTATGTTATTTTTCAAAAAATCTGGTTTGGATTACTACCAATTTAATTTCATTAGTATACATAAATTTTGCTCCAATATAATTTGATTCCCTTTACCCTCCTTTGTCCTACCATTTGTCATACAAATGGGATCTTTATATTTCATAAGCCCATTCACAAAGTTTTATGATGATTGTTTTACTCAATTGTCTTTGCATCAAAAATTTTTGCAGTTAAAAATCTATTATCCTATCTTTGATATATATTCATGTAGCTACCTTTACTAGTGCTCTTCACTTCTTTGTGTGGATTTGAGTTACTGCCTAGGATTCTTTCATTGCAGCCTGAAGGATTCACTTTATTATTTACTGTAAGGAAGGTCTATAAACATTAAATAATTTTAGCATTGTTTGTTTGTTTTTTATCTAGATATGTCATAATATCTTTTTCATTTTTAAAAATAGTTTTGCTGGATTTAAAATTCTTGTTGATCGTCTTTTCATTTCAAAATTTATTATGTTGTTTCAATCTCTTTTAGCCTCCATAGTTTCTGATAAGGAGTCAGCTGTTAATTACATTGAGAATCTTTTGTATGAAGAAATTATTTTTCTCTTATTGCTTTCGAGATTATTATTTTTTCCCTTTGGCTTTTCATCTTTCACTACTGTATGTATAGGTTTACAAATCTTTAAATTTGTACTATTTAGAGTTCCTTTAGCAAATAAGGTGTGTAGATTAATGATTTTATCCATTTTAGGAAGTTTATGGCCATTAATTCTTCATTCTTTATGTTTCCCTTTCCCTTCTTCTTGGACTCACAGTATTTATGATATGACATATTTGATATGGTTCTATAGATTCTGATGTTCTGTTCATTTTTCATTGTATTACTTAGAGTACATACTCTCACTTGACCTCTTTTCAAGTTTACTGATGTTTTTCTTTTCTAGTTCAAATATGCTGTTGAGTCTCCCTAGGGATGAGCAAAATAAAAAAATTAGTAAAGTTGTTCCCTTTTATTTACTGTACATTTTTATTTCAAAATTTCTATTTTCTAAAAGTATCATTTTTATTTATTTATTCATATTTTATACTGGTGATTCATTATTCTCAAATATTATTTTAATTCTTTAGACATGTTTTCCTTTAGTTTAAAAAATGTATTTATAATTACTGATTTAAAGTCTTTGTCTAGTAAGTCCATCATCTGGGCTTGTGAGGAGCAATTAGTATTGACCATTTTATTCCTGTATTAGAGTTATAATTTCCCTTGTATTGGCCTGTCTTGTAAATTTTAATTGGATACTATCCATGTTTTTAAAATGTGGAGTAGCAACTCTAGGAATCAGATTACTCCCCACAACCCCACCTCCCGGCGTTTGTTTCATTTCTATTTGTTTGTTTAGTGACTTTCATGGAAAAATTCTATAAAAGTTTGTATTCTTCATGGTGTATGGCTGATGCTAAAGTCTCACCTCTATAGCTTAGTGAACAGCTAATATTTGGGAAGAGATGTCCTTAAATACCTTAACCTAGTAATTGTTTCAGATTTTCTCTATGTGTTTTCGGATCATTCCTTCCAAAATGTTCTGTGGGTTTAAAAGTATTACTAAATTTTTACTTTCTCTTCACACAAAGCCTCAAGGTCTGCCAGTATTGAGAAATGAGGATCTTCTTGGATCTTTTCTAGGATGTACATAGCCGTGTGTGTGTGTGTGTGTGTGTGTGTGTGTGTGTGTGTGTGTGTGTGATTTTAAAGTTTCAAGAATATGTCCTAGCTTGTAAAGTCTCCCATGGACATCTTAATTCTTATATTTTCCTTTCTTTTTTCTTTTTTATTGAGATGGAGTTTCACTCTTGTTGCCCAGGCTGGAGTGCAATGGCACTATCTCGGCTAACCACAACCTTCACTTCCCAGGTTCAAGCGATTCTCCTGCCTTAGCCTCCTCGGTAGCTGGGATTACAGGCACCCTCAGCCATGCCTGCCTAATTTTGTATTTTTTGTAGAGATGGGGTTTCTTCATGTTTGTCAGGCTGGTCTCAAACTCCTAACCTCAGGTGATCCTTCCGCCTTGGCCTCCCAAAGTGCTGGGATTACAGGCGTGAGCCACCATTCCCAGCCTATTTTCCTTTTAAATATATTTTGGTCATCCTCTTGTTTGGGCCAACTGGTGTCACCATCTCAGGCAAGTATGATGTTAAACATTTGCTTCTAATTCTTTTTGACAAATACACTGAGCATAGACTTCTTCATATTATGAACTTTAAGCCAAGCCAAATAAAGACAACTTTTCTGATGGGATTTTCCATGGAGTTTTCAGACAAGCATGACAATTCTCAGAAATGTGACATTTTGGGGCACTCCAAACTCATTCTGCCCCTCCAGTGATTAGTTGGTTGCTGACCTTAACGGTTCTTAACAGTGTTCAGTTGCAAAGCTACCATGGAGCTAGAGAGAAGGAACAGAAACAGGGCATTTTAACATGCCATAAAACTCAATGTTTTACCAAAAGCCATACTTTTTTTCCCCCTTAAATAAATGCTTCTTAGAAAGCTTTTGATAATTTGTAAAGTTCTGAAAAAGTTGATTTTAACAATTTTGCCAGCATTCTTATTGCTTTTATGGAAAAGTATATTTTTAGAGTCCAATACCCCATCACTCTAGAAATACTTCCTATGGCATTTGTTTTTAAGATATGCGTTAGCTTTTCTTTAAAAAGCTTATTCTGGCTGGGCACGGTGGCTCATTTCTGTAATCCTAGCACTTTGGGAGGCCAAGGTGGGCAAGACATGAGGTTAGATCAAGACCATCCTGGCCAACATGGCCTTTACTAAAAATACAAAAATTAGCTGGGTGTGGTCTCGCATGCCTGTAATCCCAGCTACTCAAGAGGCTAAGGCAAGATAATCACTTGAACCAGGGAATTGGAGGTTGCAGTGAGCCAAGATCATGCCACTGCATTCCAAACTGGTGACAGAGTGAGACTCCATCTCAAAAAAAAAAAAAAAAAAAAAAAGAAAGGCTTTTTATTTGCTCAGTCTTCTTCCTTAATCTTCTTCAAGTGCTTCTCCTTCATAACCCTCTTCTTTCTTGCATAAAGGCATGGAGGAATTCTACATTTTTAAAGTATAATAGAATTGTCCATGATTTCATTTCTGTTTTTCAACTATCCAAATATATTTATTACTGAGATGTGCACTTCTTAACTAAGTTGAATGCAGGGTCATTTTTTTCCTACTGATACACTGGATGATGAAGTCTTTATAACAGCCAACATCTATGATGAGATTAAATTATAACACATTATGAAACTCTACCCTCTATCATTGGATTATTGTTTATATGTGCACATACATATTTTTGTCATTTCAGACCACCTGCTACATTATCATAAGTATTTTATTGCCATAGTGAGACCAAGTCAAACTTAAAATGGCATGGAAATTAAACTCCACATTTAACTGAGGCAATAACAATTCTAGAAGACACAGAGTTTTTAAACATCACTTCTAGTAGTTTTCAATCCTTTCTCTTAGAGGAATCTGATTTTCATATCAATAAAAACCCAGAAACATTTGAAATATATATTTACTAATGACTGTGGTTGTAATACACATTTGAAATACAGAGGAGCACTTATGTCTGAGATATTACTTATCCTGCTTATAAAATATAAATGTGGTGGGCATATGCTTTGATAAAAACATTACCATAAATCTTTATTCCAAGTTTCTTTTTTTTTCTCACAGATTGAAAACTGATATAATTAATTTGACAAGTCAGGAAAGAATACTATAGTCAGAGGATTTGACCCAGGCATTTTTAGATTTGGAAAAGGACATTAGAAATCATTGACTCAAGTGTGTCTTAGTTTGAGATGCATGCAATGGTTGGTGCACATAAAGTCAGATAGAGGCTTTTGTAAGCATTAAGCACTGAAATGTTGTACTCAAAAACATAATTTATAATAAAATAAGATTTACTTATTAAAAACTTGAAAAGAAGCTTAAATATGTTTCCCCTAAATATGTTTCAAGTTGGCTACTTGAAAGATATTTGAATTTTTTCCATAATGACTATTTAAAAATAAAATACATAGAAATGAGTCCTATTTTCCCATGACCATTTGAAAGGTTTTTCTATAATGATATGTCCTAAATTCAGTATAATGATTTTTGTGCCTCTGAAATGTCTAAGCTACCCATCATCACATTCAGCATTGTATATAATTACTGTTTCTATCATCGACTATTATGACACTTTCTTTTAAACTGTATGTAAGTAAAACAGAGTATATTTTAAAATTCAAATCTACTTTAAAAATTAGTGCTGAAAATTAGAGTACTGGAATTAGGGAAAATCTTAAATAATATTTTATTTAATATAAATCAGCAGTTTGACAAACTTTCTTTTTTTATCATTATTATTATACTTTAAGTTCTAGGGTACATGTGCATAACGTGCAGGTTTGTTACATATGTACACTTGTGCCATGTTGGTGTGCTGCACCCATCAACTCGTCAGCACCCATCAACTCGTCATTTACATCAGGTATAACTCCCAATGCAATCCCTCCCCCCTTCCCCCTCCACATGATAGGCCCCAGTGTGTGATGTTCCCCTTCCCGAGTCCAAGTGATCTCATTGTTCAGTTCCCACCTATGAGTGAGAACATGCGGTGTTTGGTTTTCTGTTCTTGTGATAGTTTGCTCAGAATCATGGTTTCTAGCTGCATCCATGTCCCTACAAAGGACACAAACTCATCCTTTTTTATGGCTGCATAGTATTCCATGGTGTATATATGCCACATTTTCTTAATCCAGTCTGTCACTGATGGACATTTGGGTTGATTCCAAGTCTTTGCTATTGTGAATAGTGCCGCAATAAACATACGTGTGCATGTGTCTTTACAGCAGCATGATTTATAACCGTTTGGGTATATACCCAGTAATGGGATGGCTGGGTCATATGGTACATCTAGTTCTAGATCCTTGAGGAATCGCCATACTGTTTTCCATAATGGTCGAACTAGTTTACAATCCCACCAACAGTGTAAAAGTGTTCCTATTTCTCCACATCCTCTCCAGCACCTGTTGTTTCCTGACTTTTTAATGATCGCCATTCTAACTGGTGTGAGATGGTATCTCATTGTGGTTTTGATTTGCATTTCTCTGATGGCCAGTGATGATGAGCATTTTTTCATGTGTCTGTTGGCTGTATGAATGTCTTCTTTTGAGAAATGTCTGTTCATATCCTTTGACCACTTTTTGATGGGGTTATTTGTTTTTTTCTTGTAAATTTGTTTGAGTTCTTTGTAGGTTCTGGATATTAGCCCTTTGTCAGATGAGTAGATTGCAAAAATTTTCTCCCATTCTGTAGGTTGCCTGTTCACTCTGATGGTAGTTTCTTTTGCTGTGCAGAAGCTCTTTAGTTTAATGAGATCCCATTTGTCAATTTTGGCTTTTGCTGCCATTGCTTTTGGTGTTTTAGACATGAAGTCTTTGCCCATGCCTATGTCCTGAATGGTACTACCTAGGTTTTCCTCTCGGGTTTTTATGGTATTAGGGCTAATATTTAAGTCTCTAATCCATCTTGAATTAATTTTCATATAAGGAGTAAGGAACAGATCCAGTTTCAGCTTTCTACTTATGGCTAGCCAATTTTCCCAGCACCATTTATTAAATAGGGAATCCTTTCCGCATTTCTTGTTTCTCTCAGGTTTGTCAAAGATCAGGTGGCTGTAGATGTGCGGTATTATTTCTGAGGACTCTGTTCTGTTCCATTGGTCTATATCTCTGTTTTGGTACCAGTACCATGCTGTTTTGGTTACTGTAGCCTTATAGTATAGTTTGAAGTCAGGTAGCGTGATGCCTCCAGCTTTGTTCTTTTGACTTAGGATTATCTTGGAGATGCGGGCTCTTTTTTGGTTCCATATGAACTTTAAAGCAATTTTTTCCAATTCTGTGAAGAAACTCATTGGTAGCTTGATGGGGATGGCATTGAATCTATAAATAACCTTGGGCAGTATGGCCATTTTCACGATATTAATTTTTCCTATCCATGAGCATGGTATGTTCTTCCATTTGTTTGTATCCTCTTTTATTTCACTGAGCAGTGGTTTGTAGTTCTCCTTGAAGAGGTCCTTTACATCCCTTGTAAGTTGGATTCCTAGGTATTTGATTCTCTTTGAAGCAATTGTGAATGGAAGTTCATTCCTGATTTGGCTCTCTGTTTGTCTGTTACTGGTGTATAAGAATGCTTGTGATTTTTGCACATGAATTTTGTATCCTGAGACTTTGCTGAAGTTGCTTATCAGCTTAAGGAGATTTTGGGCTGAGAAAATGGGGTTTTCTAAATAGACAATCATGTCATCTGCAAAGAAGGACAATTTGACTTCTTCTTTTCCTAACTGAATACCCTTGATTTCTTTCTCTTGCCTGATTTCCCTAGCCAGAACTTCCAACACTATGTTGAATAGGAGTGGTGAGAGAGGGCATCCCTGTCTTGTGCCAGTTTTCCAAGGGAATTTTTCCAGTTTTTGCCCATTCAGTATGATATTGGCTGTGGGTTTGTCATAAATAGCTCTTATTATTTTGTGATACGTTCCATCAATACCGAATTTATTGAGCGTTTTTAGCATGAAGGGCTGTTGAATTTTGTCAAAAGCCTTTTCTGCATTCATTGAGATAATCATGTGGTTCTTGTCTTTGGTTCTGTTTATATGCTGGATTATGTTTATTGATTTGCGAATGTTGAACCAGCCTTGCATCCCAGGGATGAAGCCCACTTGATCATAGTGGATAAGCTTTTTGATGTGTTGCTGAATCCGGTTTGCCAGTATTTTATTGAGGATTTTTGCATCGAAGTTCATCAGGGATATTGGTCTAAAATTCTCTTTTTTTGTTGTGTCTCTGCCAGGCTTTGGTATCAGGATGATGTTGGCCTCATAAAATGAGTTAGGGAGGTTTCCCTCTTTTTCTATTGATTGGAATAGTTTCAGAAGGAATGGTACCAGCTCCTCCTTGTACCTCTGGTAGAATTCA
The DNA here is from genome assembly GCF_037993035.2 of Macaca fascicularis. NCBI lineage: Eukaryota > Metazoa > Chordata > Mammalia > Primates > Cercopithecidae > Macaca > Macaca fascicularis. The sequence goes on along the minus strand of NC_088380.1, from coordinate 69,093,667 downwards.
GCTGTGAATCCATCTGGTCCTGGACTTTTTTTGGTTGGTAGGCTATTAATTATTGCCTCAATTTCAGAGCCTACTATTGGTCTATTCAGGGATTCAACTTCTTCCTGGTTTAGTCTTGGAAGAGTGTAAGTGTCCAGGAAATTATCCATTTCTTCTACATTTTCCAGTTTATTTGTGTAGAGGTGTTTATAGTATTCTCTGATGGTAGTTTGTATTTCTGTGGGGTCGGTGGTGATATCCCCTTTATCATTTTTTATTGTGTCAATTTGATCTTTCTCTCTTTTCTTGTTTATTAGTCTTGCTAGTGGTCTGTCAATTTTGTTGATCTTCTCAAAAAACCAACTCCTGGATTCATTGATTTTTTGGAGGGTTTTTTGTGTCTCTATCTCCTTCAGTTCTGCTCTGATCTTAGTTATTTCTTGCCTTCTGCTAGCTTTCGAATGTGTTTGCTCTTGCTTCTCTAGTTCTTTTAATTGCGATGTTAGAGTGTCAATTTTAGATCTTTCCTGCTTTCTCTTGTGGGCATTTAGTGCTATAAATTTCCCTCTACACACTGCTTTAAATGTGTCCAAGAGATTCTGGTATGTTGTATCTTTGTTCTCATTGGTTTCAAAGAACATCTTTATTTCTGCCTTCATTTCGTTATGTACCCAGTAGTCATTCAGGAGCAGGTTGTTCAGTTTCCATGTAGTTGAGCGGTTTTGATTGAGTCTTAGTCCTGAGTTCTAGTTTGATTGCACTGTGGTCTGAGAGACAGTTTGTTATAATTTCTGTTCTTGTACATTTGCTGAGGAGTGCTTTACTTCCAATTATGTGGTCAATTTTGGAGTAAGTACGATGTGGTGCTGAGAAGAATGTATATTCTGTTGATTTGGGGTGGAGAGTTCTATAGATGTCTATCAGGTCTGCTTGCTGCAGAGATGAGTTCAATTCCTGGATATCCTTGTTAACTTTCTGTCTCGTTGATCTGTCTAATGTTGACAGTGGAGTGTTGAAGTCTCCCATTATTATTGTATGGGAGTCTAAGTCTCTTTGTAAGTCTCTAAGGACTTGCTTGATGAATCTGGGTGCTCCTGTATTGGGTGCATATATATATAGGATAGTTACCTCTTCCTGTTGAATTGATCTCTTTACCATTATGTAATGGCCTTCTTTGTCTCTTTTGATCTTTGATGGTTTAATGTCTGTTTTATCAGAGACTAGGATTGCAACCCCTGCTTTTTTTTGTTCTCCATTTGCTTGGTAAATCTTCCTCCATCCCTTTATTTTGAGCCTATGTATGTCTCTGCGTGTGAGATGGGTCTCCTGAATACAGCAGACTGATGGGTCTTGACTCTTTATCCAGTTTGCCAGTCTGTGTCTTTTAATTGGAGCATTTAGTCCATTTACATTTAAGGTTAAGATTGTTATGTGTGAACTTGATCCTGCCATTATGATATTAACTGGTTATTTTGCTTGTTAGTTGATGCAGTTTTTTCCTAGCTTCGATGGTCTTTACATTTTGGCATGTTTTTGCAATGGCTGGTGCCGGTTGTTCCTTGCCATGTTTAGTGCTTCCTTCAGGGTCTCTTGTAAGGCAGGCCTAGTGGTGACAAAATCTCTAAGCATTTGCTTATCTGTAAAGGATTTTATTTCTCTTTCACTTATGAAACTTCGTTTGACTGGATATGAAATTCTGGGTTGAAAATTCTTTTCTTTAAGAATGTTGAATATTGGCCCCCACTCTCTTCTGCCTTGTAGAGTTTCTGCCAAGAGATCTGCTGTTAGTCTGAATGGCTTCCCTTTTTGGGTAACCTGACCTTTCTCTCTGGCTGCCCTTAAGATTTTTCCTTCATTTCAACTTTGGTGAATCTGGCAATTATGTGTCTTGGAGTTCCTCTTCTCGAGGAGTATCTTTGTGGCATTCTCTGTATTTCCTGGATTTGAATGTTGGCCTGCCCTACTAGGTTGGGGAAGTTCTCCTGGATGATATCCTGAAGAGTGTTTTCCAACTTGGTTCCATTTTCCCCCTCACTTTCAGGCACCCCAATCAGACGTAGATTTGGTCTTTTTACATAATCCCATACTTCTTGCAGGCTTTGTTCATTTCTTTTTCTTCTTTTTTCTTTTGGTTTCTCTTCTCGCTTCATTTCATTCATTTGATCCTCAATCGCAGATACTCTTTCTTCCAGTTGATCGAGTCGGTTACTGAAGCTTGTGCATTTGTCACGTATTTCTCGTGTCATGGTTTTCATCTCTTTCATTTCGTTTAGGACCTTCTCTGCATTAATTACTCTAGCCATCAATTCTTCCACTTTTTTTTTCAAGATTTTTAGTTTCTTTGCGCTGAGTACGTAATTCCTCCTTTAGCTCTGAGAAGTTTGAAGGACTGAAGTCTTCTTCTCTCATCTCATCAAAGTCATTCTCCGTCCAGCTTTGATCCATTGGTGGCGATGAACTGCGCTCCTTTGCCGGGGGAGATGCGCTGTTATTTTTTGAATTTCCAGCTTTTCTGCCCTGCTTTTTCCCCATCTTTGTGGTTTTATCTGCCTCTGGTCTTTGATGATGGTGATGTACTGATGGGGTTTTGGTGTAGGTGTCCTTCCTGTTTGATAGTTTTCCTTCTAACAGTCAGGACCCTCAGCTGTAGGTCTGTTGGAGATTGCTTGAGGTCCACTCCAGACCCTGTTTGCCTGGGTATCAGCAGCAGAGGCTCCAGAAGATAGAATATTGCTGAACAGCGAGTGTACCTGTTTGATTCTTGCTTTGGAAGCTTCCTCTCAGGGGTGTACTCCACCCTGTGAGGTGTGGGGTGTCAGACTGCCCCTAGTGGGGGATGTCTCCCAGTTAGGCTACTCAGGGATCAGGGTCCCACTTGAGCAGGCAGTCTGTCCCTTCTCAGATCTCAACCTCTGTGTTGGGAGATCCACTGCTCTCTTCAAAGCTGTCAGACAAGAGTCGTTTGCATCTGCAGAGGTTTCTGCTGCTTTTGTTATTGTTTACTGTGCCCTGTCCCCAGAGGTGGAGTCTACAGAGACAGGCAGGTTTCCTTGAGCTGCTGTGAGCTCCACCCAGTTCGAGCTTCCCAGCAGCTTTGTTTACCTTCTTAAGCCTCAGCAATGGCAGGCGCCCCTCCCCCAGCCTCGCTGCTGCCTTGCAGGTAGATCACAGACTGCTGTGCTAGCAATGAGGGAGGCTCCGTGGGCGTGGGACCCTCCTGGCCAGGTGTGGGATATGATAACCTGGTGTGCCTGTTTGCTTAAAGAGCAGTATTGGGGTGGGAGTTACCTGATTTTCCAGGTGTTGTGTGTCTCAGTTCCCCTGGCTAGGGAAAGGGATTCCCTTTCCCCTTGCGCTTCCCAGGTGAGGCGATGCCTTGCCCTGCTTCAGCTCTCGCTGGTCCAGCTGCAGCAGCTGACCAGCACAGGTTGTCCGGCACTCCCTAATGAGATGAACCCAGTACCTCAGTCAAAAATGCAGAAATCACCGGTCTTCTGTGTCGCTTGCTCTGGGAGTTGTAGACTGGAGCTGTTCCTATTCGGCCATCTTGCTCCACCCCCGATAGTCGACAAACTTTCTTATAAAAAGTTCCAGATAGTAAATATTTTAGGTTTCACAAACTCTACAATCTTCGTGGCAACTGGTCTACTCTACATTGACGTGAGAAAGCAGCCATAAACAATTTGTAAATGGGTGTCACTTTTATTCCAATAAAACGTTATTTTTGGAATTTTATTCCAAAATTCAGGCTAAATTTTGTTCTTTCGTTTTCTGCTCTCTATTATAAATGAGGGAATGGAGGATCAGAGAAGATACGTTACCTTCAAAGTGAAACAAATAGTTAGAGGCAGAACTGGCCTCGTATTCCCCCCAAAAAATTTTATTTTATGATATACTACACCAGAAAACATCTTCTAGGATTTCTTAAGTTTAAGAAGTTTTACCTAAGCAGTAATCACTATTCTTTTGTGTTTTCCTTTCTTTTTCTCTCTCTCTTTTTTTTTTTTTTTTTTTTTTTTTGTGAGAGGTGGGTGGGAGGGGGTAGATTTTTGGCTTGCAGGTTGTTATTATTCATATCATACTTTTTGTATACACACATACATATGTATCATATTCTTACATATGTTATTCATTCTAAGTTTAGTGACAATCATCTCATCACAAATTAATGGTAAATATAGATATGGAAACTGAAATTACTTGAATCAGGCATTTACCAAAGACTATCTAGATAGATAGTTTAAATAGATTAATATAATAAAATATAACCAAAAACATAAGGCATTTAAAATACTTGTGTCTCTGGAAATGCTACACTAGGAAACTTTTCTAATATCCTAACCCTGGGAGAGTAATTTATGTTTTTGTTTTGTTTTGTTTTTGCAGAAGTTGTTGTTAGTCATTTATTAATGCCATAGGAAATAGATTAACAACATATTAAGTTTGATTAGTAATTTATATTGAAATCCCCCAAAGACTTGACTTCAAATTGAAGGATGAAAATATTATTTTTTATCTATTAGTTGCTGAAGTTAGTATCATTTATAAGAAGCAAACAAGCTCAGTTTAATTATTATTTTTCTCAACCAAAATTTTTCTACATACTTCGCAGCAGGCTAATAACATAGCCATTCATTTCCATCTCTGAGGAGTACTTACTTATTTACTCTTAATTTCAAAGCAAGTATATTATATATTTTTATATGTTTTAAATCAATTCTTAGCTTTTAGGCTACGAACAAGTACAGTATTATTTTTCTTCTTAAGAAAAAGTTCCAGTGATTACCATAGAGTATGAATTGAAGTTCTCAGCTCTCTTTATGAACATTAAGGAAATGTGCTTAACATATTTAAGAAGAGAAAGCCTACATTTTATTAATAAATACTTGGTCTTTGAGCTCTATGGTACCACAGTCTCATTTAATGTATACTTTTGTTGGTTTGATGAAAGCATGTAAATTACTTTTAAAATTATAAATTAATACACTCACTCTGTGGTTTGTCTATAAATGGATATTGATAAAAAGTGACTCATCCCTCTTGCAGTGAAGTTTTAGTAGCTTGTTTGGAATAATGATGTGTAAATTTAGATTTCCTCTGTATTCAAGTCCAAGAAAACTCCTGAGATTTTTGCATATCACTGGGAACTTTATCAAATACATCACAGATAATGAAGGCAGTTTCAAACTTATGATAATTTGTTTTTTAATATTTATTTATAAGTTTATGATTTGTAATGCATATTCCCATAGAAAAGTGTTATGATACATTACAACATAAATGTACAAGGCTAATCCAAAAGTTGTCTAATCAATAACATTGCTTACTCATAGTATAATAGTATTATAAAAACTAACCACTCTATGCTATATATTTCCCTTTAAGAAGTTCTACCATAGGAATGTGCTTCAGTTTTCAATTATGCATTATGTGAAGTCATGTGCCTAAAAGCACAGTCTCAGCCATATACAATAAAGAGTAGTCAAAGTCCCTGGTCCTGCTCCTCCTCAGAGGGAGGCAGAATATCACACTCTGTAAGAAGATATATTTCATAGTCTAATGCATTCCAGTTTCATGCTGACTCTTCTGTTTGCTAATTATATTACTTTGGCTATATTCCTTTTTCTCTCCAAACCTTTCCTAGTTTGTGAAGTGGAAATAATATCTAATTTATGATATTGTTGGAAAGAGGAGTTAAGCTGTTGAGAGAATGAGACAAATACTCATTATATGATAGATTCTTGAATTATTATAAAGAGATGGGAGGGCATGGGGAGTTCAATAGTGTAGATGCCGTAAAATTTACTGTCAAGCCTGTGTCATTTTTGGTTGTGAACAGGGGTGTAATGAATAATTACAGTGAAAAATAAGCATAAATAGAGACTGCCTTGAGCATATAATCACATATGATCACCATACTTACTATTATTCCCTGCTGGAGAAGAGGTGATTGCTGTGGTATAGAGGAAATAGCACAGATTTTGCCAGAATTAGGGTTTACAAAGGACTTAGAAAGGGAGCAATATCAAAGATAAGGACTCCCCCCAGGGAATCAGCTACTTAATTCCCTGGTAATAGTGAAATAGTGCTTTGTTGAGAGAAGCATCTCATATATATATATATATATATATATATATATATATATATATACACACACATACATATATGCATGCTCTCTCTATATATATTATATATGTGCTATATATATAATGAATATGGGGTCAATGTATGCAAAAGGCATTTTTATAAATGTTCATGAGTAAAATATATTTTGTCCTGCTAACCGTCAGGTTTTCTACGTATGAGCATTTAATATACTAACAACAAAAATGCACTCTCAAATTTTTATAAGTATAAATTATAATTTATTGACATTGTAGACATTTAATAATTTGGCTTATCAGATTTTTAACTAAACAGCTCTGGAAAAAAGAGTTCAAGGAGGGTTATTTTTAATCTGGAAATTCCTTCTCATTTTCTTCCCTGCTCTCTCCCATTCCTGTTCCTTTTCTTTCTCTTCCTTCTTATGCAAGAAGTGTGTGTGCACGTGCGTATGTGTGTATTGTACAATCTGACAAAATTTGTAGTTACCCTTTTATCAGATGTACTTTACAGCTACATAAGCCTCTGGGGAAAAAAAGTAAGGTCCACATTGCTAAAGTCAAATAAACATTGAACAAGGTAATCTTTACCTTAAGTTTTATTTCTGAGCAACCCAACTTAGGCAATAATTAAATTAACATCATAAAAACCAAAAATATCTCCGCTTCTTATATGTATATGTGTATACAAATATATATATATGTGTGTGTGTGTGTGTGTGTATCTACTTCCAAACAGATATTTTCATGTGTTTGGATTCAAATTGTTGTTTTTAAACTGGATTATGACCCATGAGTGGGTCACAAAATCAATCAAAAGCTTTGTAGTGGGCTTCCACCATTTTCAAAAAATGAAATGAAGAATCAGATAGGATAAAATATGTCAGAGTGTATCCCATAAAATAAGCATATGCAAAAGTTTTGTTTCAGTTATATGCATAAAGAAATATGTTTATGTGTGCTAAAAATTTAAAACAAATTTCTTTCTGTGGATAACAAAAAAAATGAAAAACACTAAAGTATTCAAGATGACTGATTGGATTTTTCACTTGCTTTCCAGATGCATTTTGCTATTGAAAGATATGAACAATGTACACATGAAATCTTTTCAAGACACTGAATAAATAGTAATAAATGGATTCAGGTCCTAGTAGATGTTTACCAAATTAATGCACAGGCTGTTAGAGAGACTGAAATATACAATTTATCTATACATTTAGTTGGAAACTATTTTAAGAAATACAATTTGGTACTCTGAATTGTCCATATTGAGAATCTTCTTTGAAGAAAACCACTGAATAATTATTGAGTAGGTGGGAAAGTTTGGGATAGACTGAGATACCTCTGAGATGTTGGTGAAGGTGATGAATTTTACTAGAGCTTTTATAGGTCTCTATTAACTTGATGTGTCATATGAGTACATTCATGCATTCAACAAACATTAATTTTGTTCCTACCATGTGACAGTGCTATCATTGGTTCAGGAGATGGCATATTGAGCAACACAAAGGAAGTTCTGATCTTCTAAAGGAAGTTCTGATCTTCATAGAACTTATTTTGCATTGGACAAATACAAACAGATAATATGCTTAAAGAAGTAAGTTTTAGGAAGAAATTTAAAAGAATATTGCACAGAGAGTTCTTGGGAAGTGGGATAATAATTATTTTAGATACTTCTGTTAAGAATGAGATCTTTGTGGACACAATATTGACTTGAGCTCTGAATAATTAAGGACCACTATTTCAAAGATCTGGGGCAGGACAAACAAGTGTAAGAGCCCTAAAGGGGAATGAGTAGGGTAGGTTCCAAGATGAAGGGCAAGTTACTCAGAGCCAATTGTGTGAAGAGGAAAGTGATAAAAGATGAGAACATCAGGCTCCAGATCAATCAGTCAGGGTATTGTAGTGAGTTTGGATTTTATTTTTATTCATTGGGAAGCTATTGAAGCATTACAATAAGGGAAATAATATAAACACTTTTTCATTTTGAAAAGTTCACCTTAACATTTATTCTTTTGGACACGAAAAAACCAAGAGCACATGCCACAAAGATGAAGATAAAGATGTGTATGCCTCTCAAGACAAGAACATGATTGTGTAGCTCTCAAGACAAGAACATGAATGACATGAGTTAATCAAGATAGAAAATTTAAAAAATAATTCCAGATTATCTTAATTATTTCTGTATTTATGTATTTATTTGTATGAGATAGGGTCTCACTCTGTCACCCAGGCTGGAGTGCTGTGGAGCAATCACAGCTCACTATACCCTCAAACTCCTGGGCTCAAGTAATCCTCCCACATGATCCTCCCAAGTAGGTGGGAACTACAAGCATGCACCGCCATGCCTGGCTAATTTTTGTTTGTTTGTTTGTTTGTAAAGAGAGGGTCTTGCTATATTGCCCAGGCTGGTCTCCAACTCCTAGCCTCAAGCAATCTCCTGCCTTGGCCTCCCAATCTGCTGGGATTACTGACATGGGCCATCATTCCTGACCTCCCAGATTACTTTATATTTAGGGGAAAATGTTAACTTTCAAAGTGTTAACAACAACAACAAAAACCATATAACTCTTCTGCTCATAACCTTCAGTGATTTCCAATCTTACGGAATAAAGATTTGCATAAACTGCCCCTTCACTCCTTTCAGATCTTACTTCCTAACACTTTATCCTGTGCCTGTGTCATCCCAGCTGTGCTGGTTTCCTTGCCCTTTGTCAGTCCTGCAGACAATTCCCATCCAGGGCTTTTGCATTTACTCTTCTCTTTCTGGAAAGTTCTTTCCCTAGACATCTGTCTGATCCCTCATTTTACTCTGTTCTGCACTCTTAGAAAGACCATATCTGACATCTCTCCTCCCGAGTCAGCTTAGGAATTCCCTTTTTTAATCTCTCTCTATTAACTTACCCTGCTTTGTTTTCCTTTGGTGTTGCACATATATTTATGTGTTTATGTACTGTAGCTTACCACAAGAATGTAAGCTTGATGAAAACAGAGGCTATCTGCTTTGGTCATTGTTGTATCTCCATTGCCTAGACCAGTGCTAGGCACATAGTAGGCAGTCCATACATGTCTTTGAATAAATAAATGAATTAATGAACAGATAGATGCTGCAAAATGAATCATTTGATGGACAAACAGTATTTCTGGAACAGGGAAGAATGACTGAATGGTAGCTTCCCAATTTGACCCCTTGTAGGGGTGCGAAGGACAATCTAGCTGTAAGATGTTCTTGTACACCCCACTACTGTCTCCTCCCTATGGCTGGAAATCTAGAGGAGATCACTGCCTCATTCTCCCGAGAGAATATCTTGACTAAGAATGTCTTGACCTTAGTTCCTCACCTTGGTATTACCACTCTTATTTTTATTTTCTTATCCTTCCTTGATGGAAACTAAATAGATTTCTCTATTTTTCAAACCCTGCCAAATGCTAAAATTTAAAATTATGGCACATTAAAGGCAGTCAGTTGTTTGAGATTTCATAATACCACTTAAACTTAATAATTGAGCCTCTAAATCTGTTCTTAGGTTTCTGCCATATGCCCTGTAAAAATCTCTCTGAAACCATTTCCCCATCACCATAAGAATTATACATTCTATAATATGATAAACTGTAACTGAACTATAATATATTGAACTGTAATATATTTTTATTTTGCCTAGAAGTTAATGCTGATGACCTATGTTTACTTTTGTAATAAATTAAATTAAATTAAATTACTTTTGTAATAAGTACAAGGGGAATAAAACAAAAATAAACTATTTAAAGACAGGTAGGGAAAGAGTTTGGAACATCTGCCCTATGTACAGAAAGCTTTGTTACAGAACAGAGGAAACCCTAGGCAAAAGAGGTTTTCAAAGCATGCTTGGGTTTAATGATCTCAAAGGTTTTATAACAAAAATCATATATAAAAAGACTTTATTTCTACATTCTGGAGGAGAAGCTTATAGAAATATTTTGAAAGCTCTCATTACAGGTTTATACACGGTGAACATTTTTTAAGCTGAATAATTTATAAGCAATAATATGTCACAGAAATAAAATGTCCACTAATATTGAAATGTTTGGACTTTGTCCAGATGACATGACCTCACATACTTTTCACTTATTCAACACATATCTAGTGACTATATATTAAGAATGTATGTATTTTGTGTTGACTTAACCATATTCCATTATATTTTTCCGAAGATAGAATAAAAACAAAAATTATATTGCTCACTGTGTTAGTTTGCTCAGGCTTTCATAACAAAATGTCAAGACTGATATTAAAACTGTGTGGTTTAAACAGCAGACATTTATTTTCTCACAGTTCTGGAGGCTTGAAGTTCGAGATCTGAGTGTAAGCATGGTCAGTTTTGTTGAGGCCCCTCTCTCTAGCTTGTAGGCAGCTGCCAGCTCACTGGGTGCTCACATGACATCCTTTGTGTGCCTGCTTAATCAAAATAGGAAGGCAACTTGCATGCTAAAGCAGAGTTAGCATTTTCCATAAAGCTTTCAGCATTTTACTAGCTCAATTAATCCATCCTAGGGACAAACATCATTTCCTCATTCAAACTGAATCCTCTAGGGAAGCAGGTTATTTATTCATCAGTTTTCATAAAGAAGTGGTATGATTGATAATGGGAAATTAAACCCATTAACCATGAATGTGTTCAGAGCTTCAGTCCCACACTTGTCTCATTCTGTCATCCAACAAATACACATGTATAAAATATCTATCAAGCAAACCAGATGTTCTTCAACAGAAACTTCAAAATAATTATGAGGAGCCATGAACACCCATCCTCAATATGTTGATATCAGAGGTTCAAGGCCTAAAATTGTATTGAATCCAATTCAAGCATTACAGAACTTTAAGCAAAATTTGGTGAAAGATGCCTTCATCCTTTGCCTTAAGATTGGCAAATGGCAAACAAAGGAGGCATTAAAAGGATCCAAACTCAAAAATAAGATTTTTCAACTCAGCCATCTTTAATAAACTACTTCGTCTTTAAGCCAATCGCAGTATTTGATTTGCTTTTCCCATTTCTCAAAGATCTGCCTCTTTGAAGCTTCTATAAATTCTGAGAAGTAAATAAGAGAAAAGCATTACCATCCGCATATGCAACAATGAAACAGAAGAGTTAGGAGCGTAGATAGAGTCCATGAAGCCATGATACTACTGGCTGGATCACTCATGGTGATCCCTGTGGTACATATAAGACTTGAAGAATAGGGAGGATTATATGTGTGGAGGAAAGAAAAAAGGCAGGCAACATGGTGCCACCAGAATGAGATCATGTATTAAGAATCTTGTCATAGAAAATAAAATCGTGAATGGCTATCTTAATTGTACTAAGATAATATTTTCAAAAATAACATATAATTTACTCTTTTGCACATCCATACATACAACTGCCCTCTTAGGTAAACATCTATAAGGCTTTGTGGGGACTTGGGGAATGGAAGTGAGTTTGGGATATTACAGAAGAAATACAAAGAGAAATAATGATTTTTGATGTTAAATGGAGCACTTTGCTGAAGACCGTCTGGCTTGAAAATGAGGCAACTTTTAAAGAGAAGATATTTTCTATTTCCTCTCCCTCATTTAATACATTAAAACCAGAAAGAAATAGGGTTTTGAGTCAGGGAAATCTTGGGTGGACAGAGGTGGTAAGTCAAAGGAAAGCCTACCTCTTTGGGTTTGGAAGATTGTGGAGAGAGAAGGCTGACAGAAGTTTAGCACTAGATGAAAAGTGATAGATTGTCAACCATCTGCCCTGATGTATTAATCCGTTTTCAAACTGCTATAAAGAACAGCCCAATACTGGGTAATTTATAAAGAAAAGAGGTTTAATTGACTCACAGTTCTGCATGGCTGGTGAGGCCTCAGGAAACTTACAATCATGGTGGAAGGGGAAGCCAGCATGTTTTACATGGCGGCAGGTGAGAGAAGAGAGTGAGGAAACAACCACTTACAAAACCATCAGATCTCGTGAGAACTCACTCACTGTCACAAGAGCAGCATAGGGGAAACTCTCCATAATCCAATCACTTTCCTCCCTTGACACGTCGGGATTACAGGTCCCCCTCTGGACTCGTGGAAATTACAATTTGAGATGAGATTTGGGTGGGGATAAAGAGCCAAACCATATCACCTGATGTGCACTGTTCTGAAGAATAAGTGGACAGACACCGCAAGGATAGAGGAAGTTTTTCTTTCCTGGAAAACTGACCTCTGCTTTCTACTGAAGGCTCTAATTCAATGTCTTATATTTTGAATTCTTATATGCCTTTGCCTCGACACCTCCTTCCATCTGATTTCTTCCTAAATATACACTACTATTTAGCATATCTCATTTATATTTAGGTGCCAATCAATGTGTTGCATTAAGGTCTGAGCAAGCCAGTAACTGATCAGCAAGTTACAGGTAATATCTTACAACCCAACTGCTCATCTCACTTTTATGATGCCATAGAACCTGTGGAAAATTCTAGCATCTGTTCCCAAAGTGCCACATCATTATTGAAGTTTCGTGGGATTGTGGAAATATTTTTTTTTTTTTTTTTTTTTTTTTTTTTTTTTTTTTGAGACGGAGTCTCACGCTGTTGCCCAGGCTGGAGTGCAGTGGCGCGATCTCCGCTCACTGCAAGCTCCTCCTCCCGGGTTCCCGCCATTCTCCTGCCTCAGCCTCCTGAGTAGGTAGGACTACAGGCGCCCGCCACCGCGCCCGGCTAATTTTTTGTATTTTTAGTAGAGACGGGGTTTCACTGTGGTCTCGATCTCCTGACCTTGTGATCCGCCCGCCTCGGCCTCCCAAAGTGCTGGGATTACAGGCTTGAGCCACCGCGCCCGGCCGGGATTGTGGAAATATTATGAAATTTAAATAAAACCTGTTAAACAGAACTAGGTTCCTATTGTGCCTCAGCTTCTTCTTTTTTTTTTTTTTTTTTTTTTTTGAAATAAGAGATTTAATTACATGCAAAATAGAAACATTCGCTGTAGTCTGCTTGGTGTTATCTGCTAGGACATTTCTGAGAGCAAGGTGATAACATTGCCTAGAAACCATTTGAGTTTCCCTAAAAAACCTGGAAGTGAAGTGACCATATTTTTTCACAGATAATTGCATATTTTGTTGATGTGGTTAATGTAGTTACTATGACATAAAGATCACAAATCTTAGCCTGCCATTCAAAGCCATTCAAAATATGGTCCTTATATAACTTTCAACATATTGTCACTCCACTTACATAAACCCCAAACACTAGCCATAATGAACTCTTGTTCTCTCCCCAGACATTCTTATTAAATGGCTAGAGAGAATAAGTAACACCTAAATCTCCATTTCTTCTACAGTAGTAAGAGGATATTATTAACTTTGCATGATTGATAAGATTAAACGTAATAAATGCAAAGAACTTGAACATGGTAGTCATTCAATAAATAGAAAAATTATTTTACATTTGCAGCAGCCTTAATATTATGTTAGCAGCCTTAACTTATACTCATTTCATTTCATTTCATTTACATCCACAGACTAGGAAAAGGAAGTTATCTGTAGAATTTTAAAAATTCAATAGTTAGGAAGCATAAATACTTTATGCCATGATTTTATTGAAATCACAGAAAAAAAAACACTTATAGCCCACTTATTCTAATAGCTAACGTATTTTATGACACTCTCCTTAACAATATGTCATTAAATTACAATAATTAAATTGAACTGTGTCTCACACAAGAAGTTGGATTTTAAAAGCACTATTTTATAATAAAAAACGCTCACACAATATCTTACTAATTCCTTTATGTTAAGACTTCTTACTGTGAATTAATTGCTACCCTAGAGGATTAAAATAGTTGAGGGCTTTTCCCTGCACTAAGTTAAGCCACATCACTTAGAATCAAGTTATGTAGTAACAGTAATGTTCAAAGGAATGAAAAAGGCCTTGACTTTTAGTGTAATAATATTTTAATGGCAGATATTCTTCAGTATGATACTAATTTTATTACTGCTGATATTTGGTTTACTAAAAGATGATTCATTTTTTAACTTTTAATTTAGGTTCGGGGTACCTGTACAGGTTTGGAACATAGGTAAACTCATGTCAGGGTGTTGTTGTACAGATTATTTCATCACCTAGGATTTAAGCCCAATACCCAGTTATATTTTCTGTTCCTTTCTCTTCTTCCAGTCTACACCCTAAAGTAGCCTAAATGATCTGTTGTTTCCTTCTTTGTGTTCCTAAGTTCTTATCATTTAGCTCTGACTTATAAGTGAGAACATGAGGTATTTGGTTTTCTGTTCTTGTGTTATTTTGCTAAGGATAATAGCCTTCAGCTCCATCCATATACCGACAAAATACATGATTGTGTTACTTTTTATGGCTGCGTAGTATACCATGGTGTATATGTACCACATTTTTTATGCAATCTGTCATTGATGGGTATTTAGGTTGATTTCATGTCTTTGCTATTGTAAATAGTGCTGCGACGAACATTCATGTGCATGTGTCTTTATGGTAGAATGATTTGAATTCCTCTGGATATGTACCAAGTAGTGGTATTGCTGGTTCGAATGGTAGTTCTGCTTTTAGCTTTTTGAGGAATAGCCATACTGCTTTCCACTATGAACTAATTTACACTACCATCAACGGTGTGTAAGTGTTCCCTTTACTCCACAACCTTGCCAGCATCTGTTATTTTTGACTTTTTAATAATAGCCATTTTCACTGGTGTGAGATGTATTGGCAGTTCCTTAAAATATTTAAGCATAGGATTATATGACCCAACAATACCCTTTAGGTGTATATACCCAAAAGAACTGAGAGCAGGGACTCAAACACCCTTGTGCTTTTGATTTGCATTTTTCTAATGATCAGTAATAATGACCTCTTTTTATATGCTTTTTGGCTCCATGTATGTCTTCTTTTGAAAAGTGTCTGTTCATGTCTGTTGGCCACTTTTTGATGAGATTGTTTGTTTTCTTCTTGTAAATTTGTTTAAGTTCCTTATAGATGCTGGATATTAGACCTTTTCTAATGTATAGTTTGCAAGTATTTTCTCTCATTCTGTGGGTTATCTGTTTACTCTGTTGGTAGTTTCTTTGGTAGTGCAGAAGCTCTTAAGTTTAATTGGATCCCAACTGTCAATTTTTACTTTTGTTGCTATTGCTCTTCATGTGTTTGTCATAAAATTTTTACCTGTTCCTATGTCCAGGATGGTTGATTGGATTGTCTTCCAGGGTTTTCATAGTTTTGGGTTTTACGTTTAAGTCTTTAATCCATCTTGAGTTGATTTTTATGTATGGTGTAAGGAAGGAGTTCAGCTTTATTCTTCTGCATATGGTTAGCCAGTTATCCTTGCACTGTTTACTGAGTCTGGAGTCTTTTTTCCATTGCTTGTTTTTGTCAGCTTTTTTGATGATCGGATGGGTGTAGGTATGTGGCCTTATTTCTGGGCTCTCTGTTCTGTTCCATTGATCTATGTGTCTGTTTTTGTACCAGTACCATGTTATGTTGATTACTATAGCCCTGTAGTATAGTTTGAAGTCAGGTAATGTGATACCTCCAACTTCGTTATTTTTGCATAGTCTTGCCTCTGCTATTCGGGCTCTTTTTGGATTCCATATTAATTTTAAAATAGTTTTTTCTAGTTCTGTGAATAAAATCATTGGTAGTTTGATAGGAATAGCATTGAATCTGAAAAATTGCTTTTGGAAGTATGGTGATTTTAATGATATTGATTCTTCCTATCCATGAGCATGGAATGTTTTTCTATGTGTTGGTGTCTTCTCTGATTTATTTGAGCAGTATTTTCTAATTCTCGCTAGAGTTCTTCCACCTCCCTGTTAGCTGTATTCCTGGGTATTTTATTCTTTTTATGGCAATTGGGAATGAAATTGCCTTTCTGATTTGGCTCTCAGTTTGGCTATTGTTGATGTGTAGGAATGCTAGTGATTTTTGTACATTGATGTTGTATTCTGAAACTTTGCTGAAGTTGTTTATCAGCTGATGGACCTCTGGCCTGCAACTATGGGGTTTTCTATATATAGAATCATATCATCTGCAAACAGATATGGTTTGACTCCCTCTCTTCCTATTTGGATGTCTGTATTTCTCTCTCTTGCCTGATTGCTCTGGTTAGGACTTCCAATGCTATGTTGAATAGGAGTGGTGAGAGACCACATCATTGTCTTGTGCCAGTTTACAGGGGAACCCTTCCAGCTTTTGCCCATTTTATATAATGTTGGCTGTGGGTTTGTCATAGATGACTCATTATTTCACAGTATTTTACTTCAATACTTTGTTTATTGAGAGTGTTTAGCATGAAGTGGTGTAAAATTTTATCAAAATCCTTTTCTCCATCTATTGAGATAATCATGTGGATTTTGTCTTTAGTTCTATTTATGTGATGAATTAAATTTATTGATTTGGTTATGTTGAACCAAACTTGCATACCAGGGATGAAGCCTACTCGATTGTGGTGGATTAGCTTTTTCGTGTGCTGCTGGATTCGGTTTGCCAGTATTTTGTTGAAGATTTTTGCATTGATGTTTATGAAGGATATTGGCATGAAGTTTACTTTTTTTGTTTTGCCTGCCAGGTTTTGGTATCATGATGATGCTGGTCTCCTACAATGAATTGTGGAGGAGTCCCTCTTCCTCAGTGCTTTGGAATAGTTTCTGTAGGAATGGTATCAGCTCTTCTTTGTACATCTGGTAGAATTTGGCTGTGAATCCATCAGGTCCTGGGCTTTTTTTGGTTGGTAGGCTATGTAATACTGATTCAATTTTGGAATTCATTATTGGTCTGTTTGGGGAATCAATTTCTTCCTTGTTCAGTCTTGGGAGTGTGTATGTGTCCAGGAATGTATCCATCTCTTCTAGGATTTCTACTTCGTGTGTATAGCGGTGTTTGCAGTTGTTTCTGATGATTATTATTATTTCTGTGGGGTTGATAGTTACACTGCCATTGTCATTTTTAATTTTGTTTATTTGGATCATATCTTCTTTATTAGTCTAACTATGGCCTATCTATCTTATTAGTTTTAAAAAATAATAATAACTCAGATTCATTGATCTTTTGAATGGTTCCTCATGTCTTCATTTCCTTCTCTTCATGTCTGATTTTGGTTATTTCTTGTCTTCTGCTAGCTTTGGGGTTGATTCATTTTTGCTTCTCTAATTTTTTCCATTGTCATGTTAAGTTGTCAGTATGACATCTTCCTAACTTGTTGATGTGAACATTTAGTGCTATAAATTCACTTATTAACACTGCCTTAAGTTTTAACAACTATGTTTGTTCTCATTAGTTTCAAATATCTTCTTGATTTCTGTCTTAACTTAATTATTTACCCAAAAGTTATTCAGGAGCATGTTGTTTAATGTCCATGTGATTGCATGGTTTTGAGTGATTTTCTTAGTCTTGACTTCTATTTTTATTGCACTTTGGTCCAAGACGTGTTTAGTATGATTTTGGTTCTTCTGCATTTGCTGAGGTTTGTTTTATGTCCAATTATGTGGTCAGTTTCAGAGTATGTGTCATGTGGTAATGAGAATAATGTATACTCTATTGTTTGGGGGTGAGGAGTTACGTAGAGGTCTATTAGATCCATTTGGTCCAATGTTGAGTTTAGGTCCTGAATATCTTTTTCAATTTTCTGCCTCGATGACTGTCTTAACTGTCAGTGGAGTGTTAAAGTCTCCTTGTATTATTGTGTGGAGTTCTCTTCGTAGGACCCTAAGAACTTGCTTTACAAATCCGGCTATTCCTATGTTGGGTACATACACATTGAGGAGTTAGGTCTTCTTGTTGAATTGAACCCTTTATCATTATGTAATGCCCTTCTTTTTTTTTTTTCATCTTTATTAGTTTGAGGTCTGTTTTGTCTGAAATTGGGATTGCAACCGCTACTTGTTTCTGCTTTCCATTTGCTTGGCAGACTTTCCTGCATCCCTTTATTTTGATCCTATTGATGTCATTACATGTGAGATGGGTCTGTTGAAGTCAGCACACCATTGGATCTTTCTTTTTTATCCAGCTTACCACTCTTCATTTTTAGTGGGGCATTTAGCCCATTTACATTAAAAGTTAACATCGATATGTGTAGATTTGATCCTGTCATTGTGATGTTTGCTAGTTACTATGTTGACTTGTGTGGTTGCTTTATATTATAGTAACATTGGTCTATGTGTATAAGTGTTCTTTTGCGTTGGCTGGTAGCAGTCTTTCCTGTCTCATTCTGTTGCCCAAGCTGGAATGCAGTAGTGTGATCTCAGCTCACTGCAACATCTGCCTCCCAGGTTCATGTGATTCTCATGCCTGAGTCTCCCGAGTAGCTGGGACTACAGGTGCACACCACTATGTTCAGCTATTGTTTGTATTTTTAATAGAGACAGGGTTTTGCCACATTGGCCAAGCTGGTCTCAAACTCCTGACCCCAAGTGACCACCCACCTCAGCTTCCCAAAGTCCTGAGATTACAGGCATGAGCCATGGCACCCAGCCTAGTGCTCCTTTCCAGATGTCTTATAAGGCAGGTCTGGTGGTAACAAACTCCCTTAACATTTGCTTATATGAAAAGCATCTTATTTCCCCTTTGCTTAGGAAGCTTAGTTTGGCTGGATATGAAATACTTTGTTGAAGATTTTTTTCTTTAACAATGTTGAATATAGACCCCCAATCTCTATTGGCTTGTATGGTTTCAGCTAAGAGCTCAGCTATTAACCTGATGTTATTCCCTTTGTAGGTGATGTGCCCTTTCTCTCCAGTTGCCTTTAACATTCTTTCTTTCATTCTGACCTTGGAAAATCTGATGATTATGTGTCTTCGTGATGGTCTTCTGTAGAATCTTGCAGGTGTTCTCTGTATTTTCTGAATTTGGCTGTTGGCCTCTTTAGCAAGGTTAGGGAAGATATTTGTGGGTGATATCCTGAAATATGTTTACCAGTTGTTTGCTTTCTCTTCCTCCCTTTCAGGGATGCCAATGATTGGCTTCTTTGTATAATCCCATAATTCTCAGGGGTTTCATTCATTCTTTTTTAAAATTATTTTTCTTTATTTTTGTCTGTCTTGTTTCATAGAACCAGTCTTCAAGTTCAAGTTCCAAGATTATTTCCTTAGCTTGATTTATTCTGCTATTAATACTTACTTGTGATTGCATTGTGAAATTCTTGTATTTTGTTATTTAGCTCTATAAGACCCATTAGGTTCTTTTTTATACCAGTGATTTCATACTTCAGTTACTGTATCACTCTATTGTGATTCTTTTTGCTTGGATTGGGCTTTGCTATCCTCCTGAATCCCGATGATCTTCATTCTTATCCATATTCTGAATTGTATTTCTGTCATTCTAGCCAGTTCAGCCTGGAGAGAATTAAGAACTCTTGTTGGAGAACTGGTGCACTCATTTGGAGGACATATGACACTGGCCATTTGGGTTACTGGAGTTCTTTCATTGCTTCTTTCTCATCTCTGTATGTGGTTATTCCTTTAACTGCAGTGTAGATTGAGTATAGTCAGTAAACTTATTTTCTGGATGTTTTCACTGAGCTGAGGTTTTGTGCAGGATCTTTATTTGAAACTGCCTTATTGTCTCTGGTTTCAGATAGGGGTATTTTAGAGAGGTATTTTTGGTGTTGAAGCTTTGGGCTGTGATCCAGTAGGTGGCACTTAGGCTTATATTGGGCAGTGGGTAGACTTGCTCAGTTGTGTGGCTCCCCTGTGTTACCTTACGGTTGCAGCTGTGTTCCCTGTCAATGCCCTGAAAGTGTGGGTTCCTCTCCTCATTGAGTGCTGGCTGTAGATGACAGCTTGGCACTCCTGGGTTGCCCACTGTAGCTCTGTAGCAATCTCAGTATTTATGTTCCTTCTCCAGCTTGGAGGCAGCCAAAGGAAAGGACCTTAGTAGTCACTGTGGCCAAGGGTCTTTTGCTTATCTCCTCAGTGCTGTACCCAAGAGAGATTCAGGTCAGCAATTGCTCAGTGCAATTAGCCCAGGATGAAGGGTCTGTGCTTTAGGCCCAAGCCAGAGATTTCTTGTCTGGTGACAAGCAGTGGGAGTGAAGGGGTGGGACCCATGGGAGATGGACTGGCCTCCTTTCCTTGGGTCGATTGAAGCTTATTGGAGGTGTGGATAAAGCACTTAGAGTCTTTGTTCCTTCATTATTCTGAGGGTAGCAAGGCCAGTTCCATTGAAGAATCAGTGGCAAAGAAGCTTTCAATTTCTCCCAGAGACTCCATCCAGTCAGTTTCCAAGTTGCTACTGACTTGATAGCTCTGGCAGCAGGTGGCTGGAGGCCCAGGCCTGAAGGACTTGCCCAGAGAGGAGACATGGGAACAGGCACCTATGTAACAGTCTGGCCACTTTCCCAAAGGGCTGCTGCAGTATGCTGGGGACTTTCTCTAGGCCATAGTCACCTCAAATTTTCTAGTACCTGGAGGTATCACCAGTGAAGTCTGCAAAAAAGCAAAGACAGCAGCCTGGCCCTCTCTCTGGGAGCTTCACCCCAAGGAGGTACAGACCTACTTCCGGCCCTAATGCACCTGTAGGACAGGGCTGAAAATCACAGTTTGGAGGTCCTGCCCAATGAGAAGGAATGGGTTCTGGGACAAAATTTAAAAAGGATTCTGGCCACATTTTCTTACAGCAACTGTGCTGTGCTGGGGTTCCTCTTCAGCACCTGATCACCTCGAACACTCCAAACCCCGATGGCCAGGATAGTTAAATCACTCAAACAGCAAACATGGCAGCCAGCCTCTCTCCTGGGAGCTCTATACCAGGGAAGTTTTCAATCTATGTGATTGGAGTGCACTGGCATGGGTGGCTGAAGACCCTATTTGGGAGGTCCTGCCCAGTGAGGAGGAGTGGGATTGGTGACTCATTTTACCACTTTACAAAGCCATCTGGCTACATCTTCCCAGAGCAGCTGTGCTGTGCTCAGGGACTGCCTCTACCCCAAGTCAGCTCAGGTTCTACAGACCCAAAGACTGGAACAGCTAAGTTACCCAAACAGCAGAGATGGTGGCCTGCCCCTCACTCCAGGAGCTCCATCCGGGGAGGTGCAACATTGCTACCAGTGACTAGCTGAATTTCCAAGCTAGTGGGTCTTATTCTGTGAGGTGTTGTGGAAGTGTGGCCTACAGATTATCACTGCTCAGCCCCCTAGATTCAGCCTCTTTCCTAGAAGTACATACAATGGTCTAACCTCCCACTTTGCCAGAGTTGCAGCTACTTTTGCTGAGAAACCCAGAGAGCTTGAGTATCTAAGTTTCCTGGGTTTCTGTGCATGCCTGACAGGCTGCTCTGACGAGATTCTAAGTAGCTTTGTGTGTCAGACTGGTGGAGTGGGTTCATGAAGAGGCCTCCTGACCTAAGAGTTGCAAAGATCCGCGGGAGAGGCATGGGTTCCTGGGGTCAAACATTCACTCACCACTTGCCTGGGTGGGGGAAGTTCCCTTGGCCACATGTCATTCTCAGGTGGGTCATCATCCTACCTTGCTTTTCTCCATTCTCCATGGGTTGTTTCCTTTATTAGGCTCAATGTGAGTAGCTGGATGTTTCAGTTGAAGGTGCTATATTTATTCACCCCTTCCATTCCTCTTCTTGAGAGCCATGCACACTAGCTGCTTCTAGTCCTGATTAATTTTTAAAAGGTTCAAGACTGGAGCATACTATTACAGTATTGTATAGGGCTTACTTTTGTATCTTTACTTAGCACATAGCATTAGATATATTCTAGGTGTCTGAAAAAGCTTTGCTAAGTTCAATCACTACAGGAGCCTAAACTGGACATTTAGAAGAACTGCCTAGCAAAATTAAGTAACTTGGAGAAAACACAGACAGTTAATGATAAATGGGTTTCTCCAAAGCATCACGCTATTTGAAGATGATACTTTACAACAAAACAAGGCTAATGATGACAGCTTTGATACATGTAATATCTTAAATTGTTACCACAAGCCTAACAAGTTTGATATCACTACCATATACAAGAGTAAAGAAAAAATGCTTAGTCATAAAAAAAGCAAAAGTAGGAAGTGGGCAAATTGGGAAGTGGGGTTTTATCCCAAACTTGTCTGTCTCCAGATTCTGTATTCTTTTGCTCTGTGTTTTTTTTTTTTTTTTTTTTTTTTTTTTTTTTTTTTTTAATTTATTTATTATTATTATACTTTAAGTTGTAGGGTACATGTGCATAACGTGCAGGTTTGTTACATATGTATACTTGTGCCATGTTGCTGTGCTGCACCCATCAACTCGTCATTTACATCAGGTATAACTCCCAATGCAATCCCTCCCCCCTCCCCCCTCCCCATGATAGGCCCCGGTGTGTGATGTTCCCCTTCCTGAGTCCGAGTGATCTCATTGTTCAGTTCCCACCTATGAGTGAGAACATGCGGTGTTTGGTTTTCTGTTCTTGTGATAGTTTGCTAAGAATGATGGATTCCAGCTGCATCCAAGTCCCTACAAAGGACTCAAACTCATCCTTTTTTATGGCTGCATAGTATTCCATGGTGTATATGTGCCACATTTTCTTAATCCAGTCTGTCACTGATGGACATTTGGGTTGATTCCAAGTCTTTGCTATTGTGAATAGTGCTGCAATAAACATACGTGTGCATGTGTCTTTATAGTGTTTTTATAGTTTTATTAATTGGGAGCCTAAGTAAATGTGAAGAGACTTAAAACTAGTATATATATTTGTCATTTGCCTTTAGCTGTATATTTTATTTCTATGGGAAACAGACAATAGCAACACAGGCTAGATAGTTATTTAATTACTTGGTCTATTCAGTAGGCCTAAAAGGATCTTCAAAATTGTAATTCATTTCCTCACTTGACTGGTGGGAAAACCAAGGTAGGCTTATAGAAGAGAATTAAAATTCCCGTGCTTAATAAATGATAGAGCTGTTTTAGCCCAAGTCTTCTGGCTCCAAGTCCAATATTTTTCCTAGATGCTAGATGATTTAGAAATCGAGTATTTAAAACTTATCCTCATATGAATAATATTAATTTTTGTTACTTTGGTTCTTCATATTGAAGTACCCTCTATTTGCATGTTCGGTAATTGTTATTATACATAAATTGGCTTCTGATGATTTAAAGGATTTTATCTTAAACAGGACTACATTTTTCTTTTGCTTGAATTTGCAATTTTATCTATGAAATATAGCATATATGTAGAAAGTTATAGAAAAATTACAAGCAATTTCTGTGTACTTACCACAGAGAACAAATAAATACTAACACATCTGTGTTGGTTCTTTCTGGTTAAACTGAGTGAACTGTTACAGAATTAAAACCACACCTTAACCCTTTAACTTTCTTTCCTAACCCAACTGGGATCACTATCCTAAAGCTGATACACAATTTAAATTCATACCACATCATGGAATTCATAGCAACATTTAGGTCAATGACAGACTGCATTTATGATGGTGGTTCCATCAGATTATAATACAGCTGAAAAATTCCTATCACCTAGTGATGTTTTCGCCGTAGTCATTGCAATGGCTTACCACAACTCATTGCTCACACCTTTGTGGTGATGCTATTGTAAACAAACCTACTGTGCTGCCAATTGTGTGAAACTATAACACATAGTATTATACATAATACTTAATACAATACATAATGCTTGATAATGATAACATATGACTATGTTACTGCTTTATGTATTTACTACATTGTACATTCTATCATTATTTTAAAGTGTACTCCTTCTACTTATTAAAAAAATATTAACTACAAAATAGCTTCAGACAGGCCCTATAGGAGGTATTCCAGAAGAAGGCATTGTTATCAAAGATGATGAAAGCCCCATGAGTGTTATTTTCCCTGATGACCTTCCAGTAATACAAGAAGTGGGGTGGAAGACAGGGATATTGATAATCTTGACCCTGTGTAGGCCCAGGCTATTTTGTGTACTTGTATCTCAGTTTTTAAGAAAAAAATATTCAAAAAATGTTAAAAATAGAAAAAAAGTTTGCCAGGCTCAGTGGCTCATGCTTGTAATCCTAGTGTTTTGAGAGGCTGAGTCTAGAGGATTACTTGAGGCCAGGAGTACCAGACCAGCCTAGGCAACATAGGAGACCTCCATCTCTACAAAAAGAAAAATATATTTAAAAAATTAGCCAGGCATAGTGGCATGCACCTGTAGCCCTATTTACTCAGGAGGCTGAGACAGCAGGATCTTGCAGTGTTCTATGATCACACCACTGCATTCCATCCTGGCAACAGAGCAAGTCCCTGTCTTAAAAAAATAAAAAAATAAAATAAATGAAAAATTTTTGTACAGCTGGACAATGTGTTTGTGTTTTAAGATGAGTGTTATTACAAGAGTCAAAATTTAAAAAATAAAAAGTTTGTAAAGTCAGAAGTTACAGTGAACCAATGTAGACGACTACGTGCTCACAAACAGGGTGTTCCCCATAAGTCCTGCTCTCGCAGACGAAGCAGGGCGTTCCTGACAAGTCCTGCTCTTGCAAACGAAGCAGGGCGTTGGGGGCCTGTTTATATGTAAACATCTTGAAAATCCAGAAAGTCAGGGAAAGGTCAGAAAAACAAGGATGTGTCTTGTGACTTGGCAACATTCCACAAACGACTGTATAAAATAAAGCGGAGCGTGCCATTCGGGGCGGCCGCCATGTTCGTCTTGTCTTGTGTTGTCTTGTGTGTTCATTCCTTTGTTTAGGAAACACGCGGACCCCAACAAACCAAGATTAATTTATTATTGAAGAAATAAAAAAATATAAATCCAGCGTAGCCTAAGTGTACAGTGGTTATTAAGTCTATAGCACATTTGTTAAAACAATATTCTTAAAAATGTTCTTGCTTCTCCATGTGATTTACTTCAATCAACTGCAAATTACTAAAATCCCTTATTTTCTAGAAAAGCATCTTTCTCTAAAGGCAATTTTGTGTATGTTGAGCATCTTACACTTCTGTGAGACCATGTCCACAACCTTTCTAATTACCTACAATTTCAGTTGAAATGATCATTTGAATGCAATCGTAATCCTTTGAGAGGTCTTTTAAAAATGCATGACTGTCACACCCTTGATTTGATCTTCACACTGAGACATTTTTTTGGTGACACCCTGGATTTGAACTGTTTAAACACAACTAAGGTTGTGTTTTAATGGCCACATTTTTTATTGGAAAAAATTATATTTTTTCTAAAATTTCTTGGCTTTCTACAGGCTTTCTAAATATTCATTACAACCTAAGCTTATTTCTGAGCTTATTTATTTTTTAATGCAGCTAGTAATTACAAGCCTACACTTCTAACCTTTTTTCTTGAAATCTTCTTCTATAATTCTAGGAGTTCACTAAATAAAATTATTTGCCTTCTGGACTACCACAAATGAGTTACACCAAAATATGTAGCCATTACATAGCATGAGCCATACTTTTCCAGCCTCCTTAAAAAAATGTACTCTTCCTCACCACCTAGTCCCAAAACAAATTCAACATATTTTAGGTTTTAATTAGGGAAGCACTACAATTGTAAATATTAGTTGCTGTATTGGTTAGCAAGTGTCACAATAATGCTACATAAAATCATCTCAAAATTCAGTGGCTTAAAATGATTATTGATTCTTACTCACATGTCTGAGGTCAGCTAGGAGTTTGCTGATCTAGGTTGATTTAGGCTGGTCTTAGCTCTAGCCTGCAGGTTAAGTACCAGTCTGCTCCTCACTCATATCTCTTATCTTTCTTGGGCTGGTGGGCCATCTATAGCAGGTTCTTGTTGTGATGATGGACTAGTGGTCCAGCTATAGCAGGTTCTTGTTGTGATGATGGACTAGTGGGCCAGCTATAGCAGGTTCTTGTTGTGGTGATGGAAGAAGCATAAAAGACATGTTTCAACTTTCCACTTGTATCACATCTGTTAGCATTCATTGGACACAGCAAGTCACAGGGCCAACCCCAAAGTCAAAAGATAAGAAATTACACTCGATCACTAATGAGAGGAGCTGCAGATTCCATAGGATTTGAATGGATCTGAGGGGTGACAGTAGGTAGAAGAAGCAAATATTGGAGCCTATAATTCAATATTCACAGTAATCTAATACAGCTGAAAGCAAAATCAGGTTATACAAAACAAACAGATCAGCAAAAGTATTCTAATGTTTCCACATCCCAAGTTTATGATTAGGGCACAGCCAGATAAAGAAGTTAATGTCTAGGTGAATGTGGGTCATAGCAGAACTTATGACAACTGAAATGCTCTCTTTCAAGCCAAGTCTTATGTATAAAAAGTCAGACGGCATGTAGAGTTGTAAGGAAAGGAATGCTAGACTACCTCATTTGGGCCAGGTTTACTTCTGAATCTCAATACAGTTATAAATTATGAGAGGAGCATCTACTGTGTTAGGCTCAGGCATTGACACTGTCCCATTACCACTTTCCATTTTTCTGGCCTAAACAAATGCTTTGTAAAGAAGTTTTATATTGTCTATTAATTTTTCTTTTTAGGAAAATTATAGTTTTAGTTCTACTAAAGATTAAAGATGTATATTTTAAACTCTGGGAAACCAATTTTGTGTGTGTGTGTGTGTGTGTGTGTGTGTGTGTGATGAAGTCTCACTCTTGTTCCCCAGGCTGGAGTGTGATGGTGAGATGTTGGCTCACTGCAACCTCTGCCACCCAGGTTATAGCAATCCTCCTGCGTCAGTCTCCCAACTAGCTGGGATTACAGGCACCTGCCACCATGCCCAGCTAATTTTTGTATTTTTAGTAGAGGTGGGGATTTCACCATTTTGGCCAGGCTGGTCTTGAACTCCTGACCTTAGGTAATCCACCCACCTCAGCCTCCCAAAGTGCTGGGATTACAGGCATGAACCACCATGCCTGGCCGGGAAACCAGTATTTTTTTAAATGAGGCACAAATAAAAAGCCAATAGTGAAAGTAAAATAGAATAATAATATTCAACTAATTTTAAAAAAGAATAAGAAAAAAGTCAAAGAAGAAATTGAATAAATAGAAAACAACTGACAAGATGGTACATTTTAAGCAAACCACCAATAATTACACCAAGAAAAAAAGTCTAAATATACCTATTAAAAGACACAGCTTTTTATATTGGATTTAAAAAAGTGAAACCTAATTACGTACTTTATGAAAAATTTACTTTAAATATCAAAATATGTATGTGGTAAAAGGAGAAGGATTTTAAAAAACTATAAAATGTAAACACTAACCCAACACATATGAGAACAGCCGCTTCAAAACAATATTATCTGAGACAGAGAAATATTACATAAAAAGAGAGGTCATTTATCAAAAAGACATGACATTTCTAAGTGTGCATGGACTTTACAACACAACATCAAAGCATATGAAGCAAAAACTAATAAAACGAATTACAAAAAATTCATAATTTTACCATAACATTTCTCTGGTGATTGATAAATGGACAGAAAATCAATGAGTGTATGGAAGACTTAAACACTATCAAGAAACACAACCTACCCAATATTCATATAACATTCAAATAAGGGAATATACAATCTTTCCAAGGGCAAATGAAATAGTCACCAAACTAAACCATATGTGACCCATAAAACAAAATTTAACAAATTGAAAGGAATTTAATGATGCAAGGTATGTTCTTAGCCAATAAAGGTGTTAAATCAAAAGCCAATACCTAAACAATGTTTGGAAAACCCTCATATATTTGAAAATCAAACAGCCTATTTTTAAATAATTTATAAGGAAAAATAGAAAACACAAGAAAATAGAATTACTACATGTGTGTGTGTGTGATATATATATACACATATATATACACATATATATACACATATATATACACACACACACACATATATATATACATATAGAGAGAGAGAGAGAGAGAAAGGAAGAGTCTCACTCTATCACCCAGGTTGCAGTGCAGTGGGGCAGTTTCAGCTTACTGCAGCCTCTGGCTCCCAGACCTAAGCAATCCTTCCACCTCAGCCTCCCAAATAGCCAGGACTACAGGCACACCTCACCACACAGGGATATTTTTTATATTTTTAGGGGAGATTGGGTTTTACCATGTTAGCCAGGCTGCTCTTGAACTCCTGAGCTCAGGCAATCTGCCTGCCTCGGACTCCTAAAGTGCTGTGATTACAGGCTGGAGCCACCATGTCTGGCACAAAATAGAATATATTTTTAATTTAATGAAGTTAAAACATACATTAGAGTTTATGGGATGCAGTTAAAGTAGGGTTGACAAACACATGGAACTCACATATATTGGAAATGGAAATGCAATTAGTATGGTCATATTGGTAAACAATTTGGTGGTTTCCCATAAAGTTAAATATAAACTTACCGTAAGACCCAGCTGTCATATTCCCTATTATTTACCTAAGAGAAACAAAAATGCTGACATATAATAATGTGCCTGAGTTTGTTTTAAAAACTGTTAATGAGATTCTTTAATGTCTAATTGCTACTGTGGGTTTTTAGTGAGACCTGTTTAAATAAGGTATTTTTATTAGAATTTGGGGCTTGGATTATTCATATCTCTATGTATTTGGAGCATATCTGAAATCATTTGCTAAAAATAATATTATTCTGACCATGAGACATTTCTCCCAACAGAGATATGATGACTTTCTATTAAGTCACTTGGTTTTTGGGGATATCAATCTTATCCACATTTTGACCAATCCTTAAAGTATATAGATCTCTGCCTAACTATTGATATTAGCACTGTGCCACATTATTTCAGGGAGAATATACAATTTACTATGGCTTAAGAGAGGAAAATAATGTTAATAAAAAACAATTCTTAAAAGCATGCAATTCAAAACTTTGTAATTTGAGACAACTATTAGAGAAGAGATACACAGGAATTAGATTTACCATTTATTTTAAATTGGTGAGATTTAAACTTTATTAGACTGGTTTTTTATCAAGTCTCTAATTATGGGAAAGTATACGTATACATATAGATATACATGTTCTAATATGTCCTAAATATCACCTTTCTACATACATACATGTGGTAGAGAAGCCACGAAGTACATTGTTTAATAATAAATGGTTTTTGACTAGGTTAGACTTTTTTCACTCACCTTCTAGAACTAGGTCTACTTTTGCACATCCCTCTCATGTCACCTCTGTAGTAAAACTAGCATTACTTTTTTTTTTTTGTTAATACTTTAAGTTCTAGGGTACATGTGCATAACGTGCAGGTTTGTTACATATGTATACTTGTGCCATGTTGGTGTGCTGCATCCATCAACTCGTCAGCACCCATCAACTCGTCATTTACATCAAGTATAACTCCCAATGCAATCCCTCCCCCTTCCCCCCACCCCAGGATAGGCCCCAGTGTGTGATGGTCCCCTTCCCGAGTCCAAGTGATCTCATTGTTCAGATCCCACCTATGAGTGAGAACATGTGGTGTTTGGTTTTCTGTTCTTGTGATAGTTTGCTGAGAATGATGGTTTCCAGCTGCATCCATGTCCCTACAAAGGACACAAACTCATCCTTTTTTATGGCTGCATAGTATTCCATGGTGTATATGTGCCACATTTTCTTAATCCAGTCTGTCACTGATGGACATTTCGGTTGATTCCAAGTCTTTGCTATTGTGAATAGTGCCACAATAAACATACGTGTGCATGTGTCTTTATAGCAGCATGATTTATAATCCTTTGGGTATATACCCAGTAATGGGATGGCTGGGTCATATGGTACATCTAGTTCTAGATCCTTGAGGAATCGCCACACTGTTTTCCATAATGGTTGTACTAGTTTACAATCCCACCAACAGTGTAAAAGTGTTCCTATTTCTCCACATCCTCTCCAGCACCTGTTGTTTCCTGACTTTTTAATGATCGCCATTCTAACTGGTGTGAGATGGTATCTCATTGTGGTTTTGATTTGCATTTCTCTGATGGCCAGTGATGATGAGCATTTTTTCATGTGTCTGTTGGCTGTATGAATGTGTTCTTTTGAGAAATGTCTGTTCATATCCTTTGCCCACTTTTTGATGGGGTTGTTTGTTTGTTTCTTGTAAACTTGTTTGAGTTCTTTGTAGGTTCTGGATATTAGCCCCTTGTCAGATGAATAGATTGCAAAAATTTTCTCCCATTCTGTAGGTTGCCTGTTCACTCTGATGGTAGTTTCTTTTGCTGTGCAGAAGCTCTTTAGTTTAATTAGATCACATTGGTCAATTTTGGCTTTTGCTGCCGTTGCTTTTGGTGTTTTAGACATGAAGTCTTTGCCCATGCCTATGTCCTGAATGGTACTACCTAGGTTTTCCTCTAGGGTTTTTATGGTATTAGGGCTAACATTGAAGTCTCTAATCCATCTTGAATTAATTTTCGTATAAGGAGTAAGGAAAGGATCCAGTTTCAGCTTTCTACTTATGGCTAGCCAATTTTCCCAGCACCATTTATTAAATAGGGAATCCTTTCCCCATTTCTTGTTTCTCTCAGGTTTGTCAAAGATCAGATGGCTGTAGATGTGTGGTATTATTTCTGAGGACTCTGTTCTGTTCCATTGGTCTATATCTCTGTTTTGGTACCAGTACCATGCTGTTTTGGTTACTGTAGCCTTGTAGTATAGTTTGAAGTCAGGTAGCGTGATGCCTCCAGCTTTGTTCTTTTGACTTAGGATTGTCTTGGAGATGCGGGCTCTTTTTTGGTTCCATATGAACTTTAAAGCAGTTTTTTCCAATTCTGTGAAGAAACTCATTGGTAGCTTCATGGGAATGGCATTGAATCTGTAAATTATCTTGGGCAGTATGGTCATTTTCACGATATTGATTCTTCCTATCGATGAGCATAGTATGTTCTTCCATTTGTTTATGTCCTCTTTTATTTCACTGAGCAGTGGTTTGTAGTTCTCCTTGAAGAGGTCCTTTACATCCCTTGTAAGTTGGATTCCTAGGTATTTTATTCTCTTTGAAGCAATTGTGAATGGAAGTTCATTCCTGATTTGGCTCTCTGTTTGTCTGTTACTGGTGTATAAGAATGCTTGTGATTTTTGCACATTAATTTTGTATCCTGAGACTTTGCTGAAGTTTCTTATCAGCTTAAGGAGATTTTGGGCTGAGACAATGGGGTTTTCTAACTATACAATCATGTCACCTGCAAAGAGGGACAATTTGACTTCTTCTTTTCCTAACTGAATACCCTTGATTTCTTTCTCTTGCCTGATTGCCCTAGCCAGAACTTCCAACACTATGTTGAATAGGAGTGGTGAGACAGGGCATCCCTGTCTTGTACCAGTTTTCAAAGGGAATTTTTCCAGTTTTTGCCCATTCAGTATGATATTGGCTGTGGGTTTGTCATAAATAGCTCTTATGATTTTGAGATATGTTCCATCAATACCGAATTTATTGAGCGTTTTTAGCATGAAGGGCTGTTGAATTTTGTCAAAGGCCTTTTCTGCATCTATTGAGATAATCATGTGTTTTTTGTCTTTGGTTCTGTTTATATGCTGGATTATGTTTATTGATTTGCGAATGTTGAACCAGCCTTGCATCCCAGGGATGAAGCCCACTTGATCATGGTGGATAAGCTTTTTGATGTGCTGCTGAATCCGGTTTGCCAGTATTTTATTGAGGATTTTTGCATCGATGTTCATCAGGGATATTGGTCTACAATTCTCTTTTTTTGTTGTGTCTCTGCCAGGCTTTGGTATCAGGATGATGTTGGCCTCATAAAATGAGTTAGAGAGGATTCCCTCTTTTTCTATTGAT
Source organism: Macaca fascicularis (assembly GCF_037993035.2). Taxonomy (NCBI): domain Eukaryota; kingdom Metazoa; phylum Chordata; class Mammalia; order Primates; family Cercopithecidae; genus Macaca; species Macaca fascicularis. The sequence continues at coordinate 69,061,893 of NC_088380.1, read as the reverse complement.
TGGAATAGTTTCAGAAGGAATGGTACCAGCTCCTCCTTGTACCTCTGGTAGAATTCAGCTGTGAATCCATCTGGTCCTGGACTTTTTTTCGTTGGTAGGCTATTAATTATTGCCTCAATTTCAGAGCCTGCTATTGGTCTATTCAGGGATTCAACTTCTTCCTGGTTTAGTCTTGGAAGAGTGTAAAGGTCCAGGAAATTATCCATTTCTTCTTGATTTTCTAGTTTATTTGCGTAGAGGTGTTTATAGTATTCTCTGATGGTAGTTTGTATTTCTGTGGAGTCAGTGGTGATATCCCCTTTATCATTTTTTATTGCGTCTATTTGATTCTTCTCTCTTTTCTTCTTTATTAGTCTTGCTAGCAGTCTATCAATTTTTTGATCTTTTCAAAATACCAACTCCTGGATTCATTGATTTTTTGGAGGGTTTTTTATGTCTCTATCTCCTTCATTTCTGCTCTGATCTTAGTTATTTCTTGCCTTCTGCTAGCTTTTGAATGTGTTTGCTCTTGCTTCTCTAGTTCTTTTAATTGTGATGTTAGAGTGTCAATTTTAGATCTTTCCAGCTTTCTCTTGTGGGCATTTAGTGCTATAAATTTCCCTCTACACACTGCTTTAAATGTGTCCCAGAGATTCTGGTATGTTGTTCTCATTGGTTTCTTTGTTCTCATATGTTTGTTCTCATTGGTTTCAAAGAACATCTTTATTTCTGCCTTCATTTCGTTGTTTACCCAGTAGTCATTCAGGAGCAGGTTATTCAGTTTCCATGTAGTTGAGCGATTTTGATTGAATTTCTTAGTCCTGAGTTCTAGTTTGATTGCACTGCGGTCTGAGAGACAGTTTGTTATAATTTCTGTTCTTTTACACTTGCTGAGGAGTGCTTTACTTCCAATTATGTGGTCAATTTTGGAATAAGTGTCATGTGGTGCTGAGAAGAATGTATATTCTGTTGATTTGGGGTGGAGAGTTCTGTAGATTTCTATTAGGTCTGCTTGCTGAAGAGAGGAGTTCAATTCCTGGATATCCTTGTTAACTTTCTGTCTTGTTGATCTGTCTAATGTTGACAGTGGAGTGTTGAAGTCTCCCATTATTATTGTACAGGAGTCTAAGTCTCTTTGTAAGTCTCTAAGGACTTGCTTTATGAATCTGGGTGCTCCTGTAATGGGTGCATATATATTCAAGATAGTTAGCTCTTCCTGTTGAATTGATCCCTTTACCATTTTGTAATGTCCTTCTTTGTCTCTTTTGATCTTTGATGGTTTAAAATCTGTTTTATCAGAGACTAGGATTGCAACCCCTGCTTTTTTTTGTTCTCCATTTGCTTGGTAGATCTTCCTCCATCTCTTTAATTTGAGCCTATGTGTGTCTCTGCATGTGAGATGGGTCTCTTTAATATAGCAAACTGATGGGTCTTGACTCTTTATCCAGTTTGCCAGTCTGTGTCTTTTAATTGGAGCATTTAGTCCATTTACATTTAAGGTTAAGATTGTTATGTGTGAACTTGATCCTGCCATTATGATATTAACTGGTTATTTTGCTCGTTAGTTGATGCAGTTTCTTCCTAGCCTCGATGGTCTTTACATTTTGGCATGTGTTTGCAATGGCTGGTGCCGGTTGTTCCTTTCCATGTTTAGTGCTTCCTTCAGGGTCTCTTGTAAGGCAGGCCTAGTGGTGACAAAATCTCTAAGCATTTGCTTATCTGTAAAGGATTTTATTTCTTCTTCACTTATGAAACTTAGTTTGGCTGGATATGAAATTCTGGGTTGAAAATTCTTTTCTTTAAGAATGTTGAATATTGGCCCCTCACTCTCTTCTGGCTTGTAGAGTTTCTGCCGAGAGATCAGCTGTTAGTCTGATGGGCTTCCCTTTGTGGGTAACCCGACCTTTCTCTCTGGCTGCCCTTAAGATTTTTTCCTTCATTTCCACTTTGGTGAATCTGGCAATTATGTGTCTTGGAGTTGTTCTTCTCGAGGAGTATCTTTGTGGCGTTCTCTGTATTTCCTGAATTTGAATGTTGGCCTGCCCTACTAGGTTGGGGAAGTTCTCCTGGATGATATCCTGAAGAGTGTTTTCCAACTTGGTTCCATTTTCCCCCTCAATTTCAGGCACCCCAATCAGACGTAGATTTGATCTTTTTACATAATCCCATACTTCTTGCAGGCTTTGTTCATTTCTTTTTCTTCTTTTTTCTTTTGGTTTCTCTTCTCGCTTCATTTCATTCATTTGATCCTCAATCGCTGATACTCTTTCTTCCAGTTGATCGAGTCGGTTACTGAAGCTTGTGCATTTGTCACGTATTTCTCGTGTCATGGTTTTCATCTCTGTCCATTAGTTTATGGCCTTCTCTGCATTAATTATTCTGGTTATCAATTCTTCCACTATTTTTTCAAGATTTTTAGTTTCTTTGCGCTGGGTACGTAATTCCTCCTTTATCTCTGAGAAGTTTGATGGACTGAAGCCTTCTTCTCTCATCTCGTCAAAGTCATTCTCCGTCCAGCTTTGATCCATTGCTGGCGATGAGCTGTGTTCCTTTGGAGGGGGAGATGCACTCTTATTTTTTTGAATTTCCAGCTTTTCTGCCCTGCTTTTTCCCCATCTTTGTGGTTTTATCTGTCTCTGGTCTTTGATGATGGTGACGTACTGATGGTGTTTTGGTGTGAGTGTCCTTCCTGTTTGTTAGTTTTCCTTCTAACAGTTAGGACCCTCAGCTGTAGGTCTGTTGGAGATTGCTTGAGGTCCACTCCAGACCCTGTTTGCCTGAGTGTCAGCAGCAGAGGCTGCAGAAGATAGAATACTGCTGAACAGAGAGCAGACCTGTCTGAATCTTGCTTTGGAAGCTTCCTCTCAGTGGCGTACTCCACCATGTGAGGTGTGGGGTGTTGGTCTTCCCCTAGTGGAGGATGTCTCCCAGTTAGGCTACTCAGGGGTCAGGGACCCACTTGAGCAGGCAGTCTGTCCATTCTCAGATCTCAACCTCCGTGTTGGGAGATCCACCACTGTCTTCAAAGCTGTCAGACAGAGTCGCTTGCATCTGCATAGGTTTCTGCTGCTTTTTGTTGTTGTTGTTGTTGTTGTTTAACTGTGCCCTGTCCCCAGAGGTGGAGTCTACAGAGACTGGCAGGCCTCCTTGAGCTGCTGTGAGCTCCACCCAGTTCGATCTTCCCAGGGCTTTGTTTACCTACTTAAGCCTCAGCAATGGTGGGCACCCCTCCCCCAGCCTCGCTGCTGCCTTGGGGTTAGATCACAGACTGCTGTTCTAGCAATGAGGAAGGCTCCATGGGGGTGGAACCCTCCCAGCCAGGTGTGGGATATAATCTCCTGGTGTGCCCGTTTGCTTAAAGCACAGTATTAGGGTGGGAGTTACCCGATTTTCCAGGTGTTGTGTGTCTCTGTTCCCCTGGCTAGGAAAAGGGATTCCCTTCCCCCTTGCACTTCCCAGGTGAGGGGATGCCTCGCCCTGCTTCAGCTCTGGCTGGTCGGGCTGCAACAGCTGACCAGCACCGATTGTCCGGCACTCCCCAGTGAGATGAATCCAGTACCTCAGTTGATAATGCAGAAATCACCTCTCTTCTGTTTTGCTGACGCTGAGAGCTGGAGACTGGAGCTGTTCCTATTTGGCCATCTTGCTCTTCCCTCAGCATTACATTTTTAAAAATTAAAATTTAATCTCATAATGGAAAACCCTCCTTTTAAATAACAAATATTTGTTCAATGATTCCTATTCATATGCTAAAACAAAATTTAAGTGAGCCAAATTCAACTGCCAAAAATAGTCTGTATATTCAGATTCTTAGAAAATGCCATGACATATTATAATTCCTTATATTGATGTTTTGAATCAATAAATCTTGACCTCGTACCAAAATTAGTATTGAATTGTTATAAAACAGGTGAAACGAGTACCCACTAAATACTTACTCCTTGGCTTTTCTCACTAGTAATGAAGTTGTTGAACACTGTGTAACCAAAACTAGAATTCCTTCTCTATTCGTAGTTACACATGTAATCCATTAAGAAAAAAAAAAAAAAATCTTCTTTTATAATTAGTGAATGCATAAATATCAGAGACCCTTTGTGAAATAAGCCATTTCCAAAAATTAATGCATTTATATAATCTTGCCCTACAACTGTTTAGATAATATGAAAACCCAACAAGTGATTTATTCAGGCTGAAATTAATTATGTATGCTGATGCCCTACTCCATAATTGCACAAGGATGGTGATAAGTGCAAATGCAGCAAAATGTAAAATAAATAATTTAACATTCATTTAAATGTTAAATAAATAATTTAACGCTTATTATAAATAAGTCCCTCTTTTAAAATATACTGATTTTGGCATGCAGTTCACTGATACCTACAAATATAGTCTATGTACTAGTTATCAAAAGTGATGGCATGATGATGACATTTTTAAAATGACATTGCAGTTATGAATCATTACATGTATTGTAAATAATAACAGAATATAGGTATTTCTGGCAGCTCTATTTTCTGGGTTCCAATTGAACTCAGGGGGGGAAATATAAACTGAAGTTTAATCATAAGATGACCCATAGAAATGTGTTTCCCAACCAATAAACAGTTACTGTAACGACTAAATATTGAATGCTTAAATGTTTAATGAGATGAATCTTGCTGATATTATTTTAATTTATATAAAGTGTCATATCCAACATATGGTGAAAATAATATTTTATTTCTTATCAAGCATATACTCTTATAGCACTTTGGGTCTGAGCAAGGTGTTGAAATTTTTAAATTATTGTCTCACCAAACAGAACTTCTTTTTCCTAAAAAGCCTTGGTAGAAAACAGTGATAACCTTACCATTTGATAAGTCCACTTATGCCTAGCATGTAATATGCCTCTACATGAAGGGACACAAAGATGCTAGACACATTGGCTCATATTCTCATGACTCTGGTCTCAATTCTAGGTATATGCTGGAGGATAGCAGCAAAAGATGGCAACCAGGATGCCAGAAACTTGATGTAAGTCACCAGTGCATATAGAAGTAAGAAATGCCCTTTGAATGTTCATCCAAAGCAGGATATTCAGACTGTTAACATCCACTTTGAGTATCAAAACAGGACAGGGAACAAGGGGTGAAGAAAGGCTACACACTGAGAGTTTCAGCATATATCAATGAGAAAAATAAGCTCTAGCCAATAGAATTGTATCAAACCCAAAAATGCCAATGTTTTACATAAAATTACACTCACAGATTCACTGTCTGATTAGCAGGAATATATATATATTTTTTTTCACTCATTATTTCTGAGGATAACATTTACATTTTAGAAAGTAGAATGTGAATTAAAACTAAAAATCTATCAAAACAATTTTTAAAACTCTTTAGAATGTACACTTTTTTGTACACTTGACAATTCCATCAGAGTTGTCTTGGATTGCTAATCAGATATACAAGGAAGTCATTGGTTTTTATATTGAAATTATAATAAAACCTGGAATATGAAATATGAAAGAACAAAAGTACATATTTTGCAGTTCACTATACTATCTGTTTATTCTAAATTGGTTCTAATGATTTGAAAAATAGCAAATTTATAAATATTTAAGTAATGATTCTTCAGAGAATTTTGCCACCAGCTTCATACACATTCACAGCCGGGACTAGTCAGCAGCTCTTTGCTCAGCAGGTGATGGTTCAAGGTTTAGCTGTGTCTCAAGATTGTTACCTGCTCTGCATACTATCTAGATAAAATTATTCTTCTCATTTGCTATTGCTTTTTTAAAGTAGCAGGAAGAGCTGAATAGAAATTTAATTTGTCTTCTATGTTTAATTGACTCTCACGAGCTCTCCAGGTTTCCTTATGTTGGAGTTGTATAATGATGAAAATTTTTATTTTAAAAATTATCAAAACACATAAAAATAATTCTAATTTTGAGTGAGTTTTTTGGAATATTTAAATTCACTGTAAAACACTTTTTGTTAGATAGACTTTATCTGACTACTACTTTTTTTCTACTGAGAGACAATATTTTCCTATTTGGCTCTTAGCCTTTTGTCCTTTAAAAAATATGAAGGCCACTAGATGAGCGTTTCAATGCTTCCCCATGAATAGATGTGTTCAAATTCTTACTAAGAACATATTTCAGATGTCCTTTATCCACACCTTAACACATTTCACCCTTTCTAGAAAAGGAGTTCAGCACCGTCATGCTCCTAAGAAACTTTCTTAATTCAAGCAGAAATCCAGATAAGTTTTGTAAGGGTAAAATAACAGTGGCTATATGTTTAAGTTTCTTGGCCAGAGATTATACAAAATAATAAAATTTTCCAAAAAAAAAAAAAAAAAGGATAATGAAACGATAGGGGGCTGGATAAAAACTGCACACATACAGGCCTATTATGTATGCGGACATACACAGTAATATCTGGCACTAGAGTTTCCCTTAGGGATGGCTCTTTCCTTAGGGAAACACTTAGTAATCTGAGGGGGGAGTCTGGGAAGTTTAGTTCTTAGGAATACAGTGCTTAGAGACAAGGAAAAAGATATCATCAAATTTTTCTTTATTTGAAATTAAAAGAATCTTGGAGATAGGAGAAAAGCAGGAAAGACTTAACTGGTAAGTGAAAAAGAAGCTAGCAATATAGCCTAGACCTTGAGCCCATTAATAAACCACAATAACATTTGGCCAGCGAAAACTTTTTAGGAACTGGGAGGTCAAAGTAATTCAATATTAGAAACTTTAACTTTTAAATAAATTACTGGTATACTTATATGTCTTTCTTCTATTCAAAATGTAAGCAAAGAGTGATATATTACTAATAATGATTAATTTTGTTGGCATAGACTATGAACCAGGTGCTATACTAGGCACTCTATTGTCTCATTTGTTAATACAAAGCCACATTAGTAAGTTTACTTATTATTCCTATTTTAGACAAAGAGATTAAGTAGAGGCTCAGTGGTGGTACTGCAGAGAACAAAGGAACAGGAAATAAAGTAATATGAATTGCTCCAAAGTCACCCCTCTGTAGTCATTTATGCAGAGATATGAGCACAACCGGAAGCAGATAGTGATGCAGAAATCCCATATTGTTATCAAGCATCAGAAACATACATGAAGTGTGGTACTGACTCAAGAATGATCATAAAATATCCTTATTTTCCCACCAAAAACCTAGAAAGACATGATCTTTAAAAAGTGAAGGTGGAAATGGATGATGTCTGAGATAAAACTATAATACTGCTCCAAATGTAAAATAGTAAGGTCTAACTAAAAGGCATTCACAGGAATTAAGTTCATTCTTTTAAAATTATATCACGGCCGGGCGCGGTGGCTCAAGCCTGTAATCCCAGCACTTTGGGAGGCCGAGACGGGCGGATCACGAGGTCAGGAGATCGAGACTATCCTGGCTAACATGGTGAAACCCCGTCTCTACTAAAAATACAAAAAACTAGCCGGGCGTGGTGGCGGGCGCCTGTAGTCTCAGCTACTTGGGAGGCTGAGGCGGGAGAATGGCGTGAACCCGGGAGGCGGAGCTTGCAGTGAGCCGAGATCACGCCACTGCACTCCAGCCTGGGAGACACAGCGAGACTCTGTCTCAAAATAAATAAATAAATAAAATAAAATAAAATAAAATAAAATTATATCACATTTTCTTCTGATTTCTAAAGCAAAGATTTGGACAGTGCATTAAACATTGCGTGGAAGTGACAAAGGTAACTCTGTACCCTTTGAGGGCAATTAGGATATCTATCAGAGATAGAAGATGAAGCCGAAAATGACATGCAGCAAGACTGATGTTGTTGTTTTGTTGTCTTTGTTGTTTATTGTTATTGCTAAACTTGTTGATGTGTATTTCTATTAATAAATAAACCAGGGTTGAAATTGCAGTACTGACTTATTTCAATTGGCTAACTTTGGGCAAGATTTTTCATAAGGTTGTACTTAACACGTGTCATTTTCAAAGTATGGTTAATAAGAGGACTCCAACGAGAATTGAAAAAATAGAATATATGTAAGTAAAGTGCCGAGAGCATTGTAGACATTCAAGAAATAGCAACTCTTTTCTAGCTCTCAGTTTCCGTTTCTTCTTATCTGTTATGAAGGTTAAACGTGCAAAAGAACATTTTGCAAATCACTTCAGTTTAATAAATAATGCTGTGCTTAAAAAATGCCAGTTCACTTTCTCTTTCTCTGTTGCATTAGTAATCTAAATGAACATTCAGGTGACTGAAGCACAAAGGGACAATCTAGATTGATAGTCAGTCAGGAGGAGAGTAGCACTAACCTGGAAGAAAAATCTTAAATTAAAAGGCTGGTGAATAGTTAGTATAGGTTCATGGCAATTTTTTTAAGAACAAAAGAATATAGCTAAAAGCAATTACTATCACTATGGCTCAGCCTTACTAAAAACCTTCCCAAAGGAAAAAATTGTCATTTCTTATGTAGATAATTTTGTATTCATTTTTAAGAGTTGATAGCACAATATGCATTTATTCTATAACTTGACTTTTTCAATTAACAACATGTATTGGAAAAATTATATATTTTTAATTATTAATACTGTCTAGTACTACATTGAATGCATGTGTTAATCATTTGTTATCCATGTACTATTATAATCTGTTAATCATTCACCTCATAATGGGATTTCTAAACTCTATTATAGAAATTTCTGATATGCACAAATTTTTGTAGCAATGAAATCACATTGGTATAAAATATATTTGCTGGATAAAAAGCAGATAAACATGTTATCAATATATGTTGAAAATTATATCCATAGAAGTTCTATCATTTTATTTTTCATCAGCAATTTTGAGAGGAAAGTTCTTCAAACCTTTGTCAAAGCATATCAAAGTCCTTATACCCTTGCCAATCTTTTAAAATTTGTGGTTCTATTATAAGCGAAGGGGATTGGACTTTTGTTCTCAGAGGCTTAAGACTCATTGTTAACATTTCCTTTCCTGGGACCTTTCTGTTTATTTCACTTGCATATTGAGTGATTGGCCATTTTGTCATTGACATGTTGAGATTGCTGATATTAAGAAAAATGATCTGTTAGTTTATATTATGATAGACAAATAATTTTCTTGGGTTGTTATCTGTCATTTTGACATAGTCTTTTCTCCTATATTGTCAGTATTTTCCTCTATGAATTCTTATTTTTGTGTCATATTAGGAAAGTAGCCACATTCTGCAATTATAAAAATAAAATTCTTATGTGTCTTCTTCTAGTCAAACAGGCACACCTTGTTGGGAGGCTAAAAAGTGCAGTCTTCGTTCTGGGTGACCTAAAATTTGGCAATATTTTTATTGAATGAAGGAGAGAATGGCCAGCCAGCATCAAAAGTGTGTGTATGTGTATGTGTGTGTGTGTGTGTGTGTGTGTGTGTGTTGAGGTTGGGGGTGTAGCACAAATGTATATAGCATACACATATAGAAGCATATATATGTTAGTTATTAAGCTTCACAAATACAACATGTTATGCATGATCTCTCTGTATTCAAAAACAGAGCTTCAGATAACATCATTCAGGATTCTAGAATCTTTCTTATAAATTAGTAGTCAGGCAAGATCGGGGTAGGTTTTCTTGAAATAGGAGAGGAGATAAAGGTATGTGTAAGTGACTTCATTTCTCCACCTCCTTGTGGGTTTGGAATTTCCTTCCACAAACAGGTTAATGGTTTCCTTCAAACATCAGTGCATATAAGAAACACCACTGAATGGGATCATCTAATTCCCAAACTTTAAACCATAAGGAGCAGTTTTGATCGAAGGGGCAATGCAGAGTGGAAAACACAATATAAAGGTTTATGAGCTGAGGAAGTAGTTATTTGGGAAGAACTTCCAGGGCAAGTACTGATGATGTGAGGCAAAGCAATAATTTAAGTCTTGTAATCTGGTAAATAGCATGTCAAACTCCGCTATTTTGGATGGGATATTAAAATTTAAGTCCCAAACCAAACTAGCTCCTCTTTCCCCAGAACATCTTATGGTCTATGTTTCTGTCACTTGAAAAAAAATAGTAATCTCTCCCTAGATTTGCAAAAGTGTTTTTTATAAACATTTTAGTGAAATAAATTAGAGGCTTTATGACATGCTTTCACTCCTTGTGAGCTCCCGGGGAAGATGGAGAGTGAGGAGAAAGGAAAGAAACGATAGAAAACTAAAATACTGTGTAAGTGGTTGGCACTAAATTCCCATTAATGTTTTCTCTCTGACATTCTTCTAACTCTAATGGCCTTAGAATATAACTGATGTTAAAAAGATGAAGAATAATATCTAACAACATCAGTAATCTGAAAGAGCCTAAGGTCATTATTTACAGTTTATGTCAGGAATTCATTGGCTGAAATAATATGTTGCTGCATTGGAAAGATGCAGCTAATGTTAAAGAAAACTAGGATATTAGCCATAGCTCCAAACCATTTAATTCTACCATGTGCATGTGTGTTTTATGTTTAAAACATCCTGAAGGATGGCATGACTCTAGGAGAGAGATGCTCTACATCATTGTTACCAAAAGAGACAGTCTGACCCTGCGTCCATTCTCTGTTCCACTGGGTCACTTTCTTAGCGTGGCACTCCTCTTCTGCTTCGACTGTTTTCAGAGTTCTCATGATCAGGATTTTAGGTCTTCTTCACATCAGTTACCAGGACCATGCTCTCTTTATTCCTGCCCCCCATGTCCCCCTGCCAATTCGTAATGCTTACATAATGAAATTCTAGTTTTCAAAAATGCTTTACAAAGAACACTTAGGATAGAATGGTTGGCTCTCTGGTATGGCAGATTTCTTTCAGGTTGTTTAATGGAGTGGTATGAGGTTAGGAAGAAGACAAATATTGACTCCCTTTGTGCATAACAACAGCCTGCATATTTGTGACAGAAGCTAGAATGTCCATTTGCAAATCCCAATATAATGGGTCATGGCAATGAATAGATGAACAAAAGGTAGAGTGAAATCAGTGAACCCAGAATCCTCTCCAGAGCCTGCTGGCATATCTATTTAGTTCAACAGGATGTGACTCCACACGCCACCATAGGGATGAAGTCATCTACATTTGTTTTTTGTTTGTTCCTTTGTTTCTGAGATGGAGTCTCGCTCTGTCACTCAGGCTGGAGTGCAGTGGCACAAACTCAGCTTACTGCAACCTCCACCTCCTGGGTTTAAGCAATTCTCCTGCCTCAGCCTCCCCAGTAGCTGGGATTACAGGTGTGTGCCATCACATCTGGCTAATTTTTGTATTTTTAGTAGAGATGGGGTTTTGCCATGTTGGCCAGGCTGGTCTCGAATTCTTGACCTCAGGTGATCTGCCCACCTCAGCCTCCCAAAGTGCTGGGATTACAGACGTGAACCACTGCACCTGGCCTTTTTTTTTTTCTATATTATTTTTCTAATCAATCCCCTGCAATCTAGCTTTTATTCCCATTGCACAACTGAAAACGCTCTCTGAATCTAAGACCAATGACTTATTTCTTTCCTATTCCATATCTTTCTTGACATTTCTGTAGCCCTTGAACCTATTGCTGATTACCTTGTCTATTTTGCCACATAAAAGAGAATCTTACTACTACAATAATCTGGATGATGTTAAATTGGAAACTGGTTACTGTGTGTTTACATGCAGATACTATAGGTAAGACAATCTAAAATAGGGTGCTTGAGCAAGATACACATTTTCAAAAATAGTTTAAAAACAAAATAAATAACTTTAAAGTCTCTTATCTTCATTAAGAGTTTCAATGGTTCTGGTTGCTGAATATTACAAAAAGATTTGAGAAATGTAATTGTGGGGAGAGATGCTTGTATTTTTTTTTTTTTTTTTGAGTTCAGTCTGCCATATGGGCGGACAGAATTTAGCAGAAAAGGGTTAAAGAACTGCCTAATTTCCAGAGATTGAGAATAGACACTAGAGATGAGAAATCCCCAGTAAAAGAAATTATCCCAGGCTGACAGCCAGCAAGGAGATAAGGATCTGAATCCTAAAGCCTTAAGGAATGCACTTCTGCTAACAACTTGAACAATATTCTAAGCAGATTTCTCCCTAGAGCTTCCAGATAAGAGACTAGCCTGGCCAACACCTTGATGTTGGCATTGTGACATCCTAAGCAGAGAACCCAATTAAACCTTGTCCAGATTTCTAATCTACAAAACTGTGTGCTCACAAGTAAGCTTTATTTCAATTTGCTAATTTTGTAGTACTTTTTTACATAGTAATAGGAAACTAATACACTCTCCCTGCAAAGTTGATTGTAAATTCCTTAAAAGAGAGACTATATTGTTCTTGTTCATAATCCCAGCATCCCAAGAGCAATGCTTGACAAACTGTTGAAACTTGAATTAATGAATGAACTTTATAGACTTGTTGTGGAATTAAAAGAGATAGTATGAGAGTTTTTAACTATAAAGCACATAAATGTGAAAGATTACTTCATCTATTTCAAGGATAACACCTAGCTGTGTCCTGGTACGCTGTAGCCTGACTCTGACCTGACTCAATGAAAAAGAAGCCATGATATGTATGAGAAGTGTCTGGGGTGGCAGAGCTAGCAGTGACAGCCCTCTGGTGAGTGTGTATTGGGACTGAATTCCTGCATACTGTATATGAGATCCACGTAGCTTTTTAAAATTAGGCTCTTACAAAGGATGAAAAATAGATAGCAGGGTTGCATTTACTTCTCAGCTAAAGTTGCGATGAGATAAATATAGGTGGAGTAAGAGTAGTATGGGGGCAATTTTTCAGGCCCAGAATGACAATATGCAAGATTTATTAGATATAGACATTGCAAAGTTTGATGCTTTTTATGCATGTACTTACATTAAGTATGATTTTTTAAGGAAAATGAAAGTTACAAATATGTATAAAATTGTGTGTTTTTTTTCAATCATGACTACAATGTTTAACAGACTGAATGATTTGACTGGAAATAAGTTGTTAAACATTGTTCAATTGTGCCTTGATACTGTTTTCATAAATGAAAATCTTTATATTTAAATGATTTTTATTTAATTATAATTCAAAAATACCCAGATGCACTTTTTTGTTAATTTTGGCCTTGATATTTTCCAAAGGACTTAAGATTATTTTATTCAGATCGTTTGCAGATCTCAGTGAATACTCCATTTTATCTGGAACTGGTGAACACAATAGAAGGAAAAGTTTAAATCAAAGACTTCGCATTTCTTCAAAGCAGTTCCCAAATACAACTAACAAATTAAATTAACCAAAAAGAATGAACAGAGTATGACTGACAGTTTGAATTTCTAAAGAGAATGTTATTGCTTTTTATCTATAACTTGGAATGCACTTCTAAATTCTACTTTAAATCAGAGAATGCAATGAACACAACTGAAGAAAAATGTTTCCAAATCTCATTGATACTATGCCTTTATCACTTGCATTACTCTTCCTGTTTTCTTTGAATTTATAATTATATGAAGTATATCATTGATGATACAGTTGGAAACAGATATGCTATTAAATCCTAAGACCTATAGAGCAACAATTTAGATTACACCATTTGTTTCTAATGAAACACATAGTGAGAATTCAAAAGGTATGGAGATAGACGTTTACTGATAGCTGAATGACGATGCATTAATAGGCAGTTGTATTTTCCTCTAATTTTGTCTTGAGGTCTTCCTCTGGAGAGTGGCTATAAACTCTAGCCCTTTCCTAACAGAGCTCCAGGGGATTTGGTCATGGATGTTTACGATATGCCATTCAGAGGATACTTGTTTATGCTGATGGGCAGCCCTAATGCCTAATGGCCCAACTCCTGACCAGGTGTCCCTTTCAAAGGAAACTTGTTTATACTGACAAATGCCCTTGTGGCTCTGGACTGACCCAGGTTCAGTTTATGCCTGCCAAGACAGCCACTGTCTAGGAGAGCCCTGACCAGAAAAGAAGTTAGGTATTTAGGTTCAGATGTTGCCACTCAGATAAGAATCAGAGGAGGCAACTAAACAAAACACATGAAATAACAGAAGCAGTGGATCATTCACGGATCACAGAGAGAAGAGGGCGGCACACCTTGCAGGGCCAACAGGAAGTGGAGAGCCATGCAGACATGCATCTTCAACCAACAGGAGGGGGTCAAGGGAGAGACTAAGAGACCAAAGCCTTTATTGGGAACCAGGGCATTACCCAAGCAGGGTTCCCTTGGTGAATTCTAATCAGTGGGTTGAGTTCCATGGCAGGGGTTGGGGGGTGGGTCACACCGTTACTGAGAGGTAGTTGCTACAGCATGTTTGTGTGGCCTATGTGAGGTGTGGGCGTCAGTGGGTGAATGAAGTCGGTTGTATCTAGTACTCCCCTAGGGAGGTGGTCACTAGGAGGTGATTATACAAGGCAGATAACTGGATCAACTACACTGAGGAACTAGAAGGAAGCAGAGAACCTAGACACTATGTTCAAAGGTTACTGAGCCTAGCTTCTGTTTTAAGAAAGTTAAACCTAGATTCAGAATGGATGCTATGGAAACACAAAATTCCAGGAATTCACTACAGCAATGCTTTACTTTTATATTTAAATAATGATTAATATACTACCTTCTTCTGAAAAAGAAAAATACATACTGAATAATTACTGTGTGCAAGACGTTTTATTGCATCATACCATTTGATTTTTTAAAAATCACTCAGACGTAAAGTATTATTATTTCCATCTATAAAATTAATATGAGATTCAGAGACACTAAGTAATTTGTTCTTTTCTTCCATCTTTAACTTTTCATAAAGGTGATTTCTCTCACCTTCCATGATGGGAGTAGGTAGAGTAAAAACATGTAACTCATTGATTCCCTAACTTTGCTCCAGGTTGTACTAATCTGGAAAGCCTGGCTCCCACTTCCAGAAGTTCTTGTTTAACTAGACCTGAGTACATACTGTACACCAGAATTGTGGACATAAGAAGCTTTAAAAGCTCCCCAGGTGCTTCTAATCTTGCCCCTTTGTTGCTCCCTAGTTAATATGATTGTTGAGAGCCTGTCATCAATTGACTAAGTAAAAGGCAATGGCTCACTAGTGATTGACTTTCTCTTTCACCATCTGCTTCAAGAATTTTAAGGACTTCTAGGTACTATGCAGGCAGTTATCCTGCAGAAACTGCCTGGCGAGATCTTTATTCTCTCCTATTCAATGTCTCCAGCCTACACTAAATAGGTGAATCAGGCAAGCCTTGCCTTTAGGCCTGGCTGCTTTCAGATTTCTGCTGGAATCAGTAGATACAAACCCCATTCTCCCAGAAATCTCTGTGTTTTGAGAGGCTGTATGGCCTCCCCAATAAAACAAACTACTAAGAGAAATCTTCAAGAGATAAGAAAAGGGATCACTCACAAAAGTAATCCACACAAAAATTATTGAAGATATTGAGCACTCACATACTATTTGGTATATGGAAATGAGAAAAGCTGAGAAGTTGACTGATAATATTATACTTCTGGCATAATGTGGTTTATATATAAAACCAATTTTTGTCTCTACTTGAGGTTTATCTTTTTGTATAAGTATTATTGTTTAGAATCAATAGAGAGGAAGAGTAAGCTATTGGCACACCAAACTTTTATCATACAGGGACTTAACAGGACAGTAAACTTTAAAAACAACCTTGAAGATGGATATTACCAGAGAAAATTACCAAATACAGAGGCCAAAGATATTAACAGGGTAATGAAACTTGACTCCAGCAGGAATAGGTCATGTAAACATCTTTAGTTACCATTTGTAAACTGAGATGCAGGTAGAAAAGAGGCTGACATTAGATGATAGAGGAAATGGAATCATCAAGACCTGGCTCCTCTGAAAGCAGATAAACTCTATAGTGGAAGAAAAAGAGAGGAAAGGGAGACAGAGAAGAGACAGTGGGAAGGGAGAGAGTGAATAAATCTGTGTGTGCTTGCTTAACAGTTATTGGCCAATACGCATTTTATTATATTTTAGTTACATAAACTCTAACTGATGTATGAGACCTGGGTCTTCAGATTGCAAGTTTTCAGCTTTGGAAGGCTGCATTAGATGATTTTTTAAAAATGTGTTCTTTCTCTATGCATTGAACTACAAAGTGAAAGGGGAAACTGGAAAACATAGTTTTAGGGATTCATTGGCTTGTTCATGGGCTTCTGCAGTTACCTCTGAATCATATACACTTGTTAGTCCTGAACTGTTGGCTTCACAAGCCCTGATTATAATTGTTGAGTTTAGTGTCTTGACTGTGGGTTCAACTCATAGTGACATTATCTATTTTACCAAAGAAAAGGTAAGATATACAGAAAATACTGCATTTGCTTATATTTTGAATATAGATACCTCATGAATTATGGTAGAGTAAAAGTTCAGTGAAACTATTTTCCAATGATTTCCAGAGGCAAAGAAATACATTTAAAATAGGCTTGCATTTGGAATATTCCGCCAGTAGAAATCATTTACTCAAAGACTAAAGGAGGATTGAAATGAATTTAGAAAGCAGGTGTATGTTTTGAGGTCACTTTTAAAATAGGCTTTGGTCTTCTAGTCTGAATTAGAACAGTAGTAATATGAAAGGGAGAAAAATGAAGAAAGATACATAGATTGAAACCAGAAAATAAGAGGTATTCAAACAGAAGAATGCTTAGGATATTAGAGAACCCACAGTTATGTGTAAAAGAAGATATATATACACACATCCACACACATCTTATTGTTTATAATAATCATACCAGAAAAGAGGGCAACATTTTTGCTTCGCCTAGTTCAGGAATTGCAAATAAGAACCAAAGGAACTTAACTGAGAACAAGAGGAGACGCTAAGAAAGCATACTGGAATAACTCCCCAACAAAACAAACTAGTAAGAGATATTTTCAAGAGATAAGAAAAGAGATCACTCACAAACGTAATCCACACAAAAATTATTGAAGACATTGAGCCCTCACATACTATTTGGTATATGGAAAAGAGAAAAGCTGAGAAGTTGACTGATAATATTATACTTCTGACATAATTAACTAAATTTTAAGGCTATATAGTTACTATAGATTGAGTTGCCATTATGGCACATGTTAAGAAGGACTAAGAAATGTTTAGAGGTGAATCCCTAAAAAAATATATAGTGAGAAGTATCAACGGAGTGTCAGATAGGAGGATAGCTCAAGGTCAGACATATATTTCATTTTAGATTTGTGCAAGAGTACCTTCCAGGTTGATTATCTCAGAGTGGTGAAGGCATGAACATTTGTTTGAACAGTGACTAACTTGCTATTGGCTATGGACAAGATTTTTAGAAATATAAAAGTCTAGGCCCAAAATGGAAAAATGATGTAGATGAGACAATCCTTCAAAAATTTTTGTTCTACATGTTACAGAGAAAGACCTGGAGCAGATTAAATTTGTATAAGTCAGCTGAGCTTTTTTGAAAGGTATAAGGAAACAACAGAGCAAAATAATCACGTGTTTCTAATATGCAATCCAATCACATGGTCCACAGTTTTAGCAATATGTTACAGAAATAAATTTCTATGTTTGCCACTCAAATATCTCAAGTCACAAGACATCAAAAAATCAAATTTCTAAAAAAAGGCAATGTTTTGAGAGAGTTGCTTGATACAGGATAAAATAGTTTCCTCTGGGTATATAAAAGCAAGGACAGGGTTGGGAAGCCTCAACAGCTGCTTCAGATCAAGATTCACTGAGGCTGATTCTCCAGCGGAGACAAACGCTCTTGCCACAAGGTAGGAACTCAAAATTTCTTGAAATGTTTCAGTGAATATAATATATCTGTAAGAATGCCTAGGCTTTTTGAAACTTAGAATTGTATGGGGGAGGCAAGAAAAAGATTTTTTTTGTTATTTTCTAACATGTTTACATTTTATATATTTCACAGGACCATATAAATGGTTAACAGTTATATTAGTAAAGGCACTAAAATGTACAAAAGCATAAACAAAATTTATTGTCATTCCGATAAAATTTATATTTTTCCTCATGAGGCAGCCGTGTGTCTGTTAGAAACGCCTGCAGATATTTTTTCTTAGCCTGGTAATGAATGCTCAGTCTATGAACTTTCCTGCTGACCCTGCAGTGCAGGTTGACTTCTGAATGGATAATAATTTTGTAACAAGCATATAGCTCAGATTGTGGAGAATTCTTAATCTCTCCGCCTACAGTTAAACATCAACCTTTAATATTAAACACAAAGTAATAATCACGTTGATACAGCTTAGAGCCTGAAATGATCTTAAACTTACTACTGGCCATCCACAGTGCATTAAAGTGGAATTTCTAAAATTTAAGGAACTGCATTGTACCTCAAAGTGTTCCCTATAGAATGCCCATCTCCAGAAATGGCTTTGCTTCATACAAGGACTCAAATTCAAATGTTTTAAAAATTCCCTTTAGTCCTCTGATCCTATGTCTATGGGAGAGATTCGGGTTTCCTCCCATTTGAGCAAGTAAGCTTAATTTTATTTGAAATGGCCTTTTCCTGAAAACCAAATAATTGATACATTCTGATGTGCCTGTATTTCAACATTAAACATCCACCCCACTCTACGCCTACCGGTTGTTGGCAGCTTGGGAGTTGCTATTTAACCACTTCAAGCTCATTTTCCTATAAACTAAACTTTGTAACTGAAATTTCTTTAAAACTTTGGATCAAATTGACTCCTCAACTAATTCCATAACTTGTCAGTGGCTGAACAGTTCCACCCAAATCCTGAAAATGCTTTGGAGCTATAGAAATGGAAATAAATCAAGTATATACCAGGGAAATGTGATATGTTTCATAAAACACCAGACTTTTATATTCTCAATCAAATTAAAAGGGCATTTTACCCTTGTTGCAAGCTAAGCAACCTACCTCATTTAATTCCATATATCTGGATTTTTCTACAACGAGTATCAGGTCTTAGCAATTAAAACTTGGGCTACCCTCCTGAGCCCACGAACTCCAGAGCAGGTGCTAACCCTGAACGCTAACAGTTGCTTCATCTTTACTATGTCTCAAGTTTTCTCATTTAGTACCAAAACATGGAAGAAGAGGCCAATTACTGAAAATAGAATTAATCCCTGTACAATTCATTACTTTGACCATATAGTTTGTCACCTCTACTCAATAATAACTTAAGACAACTTGATAGGCTTCATCTGTAGGGAAGAGACTTAGTCATGAGAGAAATGCAAAGATGACTTTCTGAAATTTCCTTTTGGACTTGATTCAATATGCATTAGTGTCAAACTTTACAAGTGTTTATACTATGTAGTATACTAAACTCATTGAGCATAATGATTGCAAACACCGCAAATATTAATATAACAAAGGACAAATGGAAAGCTTGATTTACAAGTTTGATAAACAGTCCTCAGATAATGGGGAATAAACTAACATTCAGATTGCTTCACTAGGTTAATCTTAAGTGTTCCTAATATGCAATATTCTCTATAAGGGTGTTAAGTAGGGAAAAAAGGTTATAAGTATGAAAGAATTCAAAATTTTTTAGAATTCAATTTCAAAGAAAGTCTAACAAATGTATTAACAACTCAGAGAACAGTTTGCCATTATTAACTATACGTTTTAAGATTGATATGCAATTTGCTTCAAAATTCAACTTCAAGTCATTATATCAAAAAAATACTTGCACCCCCATATCTATTGCAGCACTATTCACAATAGCCAAGATGTAGAATCAACCTGTGTTCACCAACAGATAAATGGATTTTTAAAATGTGGTTTATATGCAAAATGGAATATTATGCAGCCATAAAATAGAATGAAATCCTGTCATTTGCAGCAATATGGATGGAATTGAAAATCTTAAAGTGAAATAAGTCATGCATAAAGATATTGTATGTTCTTTCTCAAATATGGCAGCTAAAAAGGTGATCTCATGGAGGTAAACAATAGAGTGATGGTTACTAGAGACTGGAAAAGGGAGATGAAGAGAGGTTGGTTAACAGGTACAAATATACAGTTAGATAGAAGGAATAAGTTCTACTGTTCAATAGCATAGCAAGTTGACCATAGTTAATACTTTATTGTATATTTCAAAATAGCTGGAAGTTTTAAAATATTTCCTATACAAAGAAATGATGTTTGAGGTGATGAATGTCCTAATTGATTGGATCATTACACATTGCATGAATGTCCTAATCTGATTTGATCATTACACATTGTATACTTGTATCAAAATATCACATGTACCCCATAAATACATACTATTATGTCAATTAAAAACATTAAAAACAAAATTGAACTTCTAAAAATGTATACATTAATAGTTAATACATAACATTAATGATCACAAAGATCTGATTATAAGGATGCCAGTTGAATTTTTATTTATAATGGCAAAAATTTGGGAACAACCCAATTGTTCAAAAATAGAAAATCAAGAAAATAAAGTATATTACTTTCATATATGTGAATACTACATGAGTATTAAAAAATAATGTCATAATAAGCAGATAAATGATTGACAGATATATAGATAAGAAAGATAGTTGACTGGACATGGTGACTCACACCTGTAATTCCAACACTTTGGGCAGCCAAGGTGGGCAGATCACTGGAGGTCAAGAGTTCGAGACCAGACTGGCCAACATGATGAAACCCCATCTCTATTAAAAATACAAAAATTATCTTAGAGTGATGGCAGGTGCCTTTAGTCCCAGCTAGTTGGGAGACTGGGGCAGGAGAATTGATTAGACCCAGGAGGCAGAGGTTGCAATGAGCAGAGATGGCACCACTGTACTCCAGCCTGGGCGACAAAAGCGAGACTCCATCTCAAAAAAAAAAAAAAAAAAAAATAGATAGATGATAGATAGATAGTAAAATATTTATGATAAGTTATTTCTAAGAAAAACTAACACTGTCCTTCTGCTGTTATGAGTATGGGTACATCACATTCTACAGTCAGAGGGGAGAGGAGGAACTTTAAAACCTGAGATAGATAAAAAATATGAACAAAACTGAACAAAAGCAAATGGAAGAAGCAAGTTCATCCTGTCTAGTTCTAGACCCCAACATAAAAATAACATTAAGCCTTTTTTGTTAATTACTGATTTCCTAATAATTTTGCAAGACTGATGTTTGCATGTATACAAAAAATGAAAAACCCTTCAGATAGGATGAATATGTGAGAAAATTACTACTTTTCCCTAGGAACAAAATAATGATAAAATCTAGGACTTTGTCATAAGACATATTTGTTTTCTGTAAATACCTGCCTTTTGTTTGTTTAGTTAGTCCTTATAAAGCCTGAACTCTCTTATAAACATTTATTTTAAATTTTATTTCCTTCTTAATGCTTTTGTATCTCAGTCCTTTTATGGTGATTGTTAAGTGTTTGTTTTGGAGGTAGGAAGTCCTAAAATCAAGGTGTAAGCATGGATGCATTTTTTCTGGACACTATGGGAGAGAATCCCTTTCCTCATGTTTTCAGCTTCTAAACCATGTCTACATTTCTTGGTTCATGGCCCCACATCGCTCTGACCTCTGTTTCTATCATCTTATCTTCTCCTTATCTGAATCTGATCTTCTTTAAAAGGACTCCTGTGAATACACTGGTCTAACCCAGATAATCCAGTATATTCTCCCTGTCTCAAGTAACGTAACAGAATCACAATTTTAAAATCCTTTTTTCATGTAAGGTAACATATTCAGAGATTCCAAAGACTAAAATATGAACATTAGGTAATAATTATCGTGTCTACCACCATCCACCCTCTGGCCCCCAAGGATTCATGTCTGTCTCATGTGCAAAATTCATTAAGCCCATTCCCACATGCTCCAAAACCTCAAACAATTCCAGCACTCAATTTTATCTATCCTAATATTTTAAGTTAGATGGGTTAGTCTCTACATATAATTGATTCTGGTACAAAATTCCTCTTCATCTGTCTGCCGGTAAACTACAAAAGAAGTCATCTGCTTTAAAAATATAATAGGACAGGTATGAAATAACAGTTCTAGACATTCCATTCAAAGTATATGAAAATGAAAAAAGGAATTACTGCAGTGAGAATGCAAAATAGTACGGCCACTTTGGAAGACAAATTTGGCAGTTTCTTACAAAACCAAGCACACTTTTATCATAAGATCCAGCAATTGTGCTGCATGGTATTTACCCAAAGGGGCCAAAACCTTATGTCCACACAAAAACTTGGACACTGGTGTTTATAGTAGCTTCATTCCTAATTTCCAAAACAAGAAGCAACCAAGATGGCCTTTAATAATTGAATGGATAAACTGTGGTACATCCAGACAATAGAATATTACCAGGCACTAAAAATAAATTATCTGTCAAGCCCTGAAGAAACAAGAAGGAAATTTAAATGCATATTGCTAAGTGAGAGAAGCCAGTCTGAAAGGCTACATACTGTGTAATTCCAATTAAAAGACATTCTAGAAAAGGCAACAGAAAGAAGAAAGTAAAAATCTCAGTGGTTGTCTGGGATTAGGGGGAAGGCAGGGGTAAATACTCATAGTCCAGAGAACTTGAGAGCGGTGAAACTGCTCTGTAGGATACTATAATGGTGGATACATGACATTGTATGCTTGTCCAAACTTATAGAATGTAGAATAGCAAGTGAACCCTAATATAAACTATAGATTGTAGGTGGTGATGACATGTCAGTATAAGTTTATCAATTGTAGCAAATTGTCCCCACTTTATCTGGGGATGTGGGGGACACTGGATATGTAGAAAATATCTGTACCTTCTGCGCAATATTGCTATGAACCTACAACTGCTCTAAAAAGTAAAGTCTGTTTTGTTTTTTTTTAAATAAAGTCTTTTTTTGTTTGTTTGTTTTGTTTTGTTTTGTTTTAAAAAGAGAGTCACCAGTGCAAAGCAATTTTGAAATCTAGCTAGGAAAACAGTATTAGATTTCAAGGTCTGAGAATAATTCTTGTAGTTTTTGTCTCCATCCTCTGAGTTAAGGACTCTCCTCTCTGGACTCAAGCCCTCCTCATTAGAATTATCCTTCTTTTTTTGTGAAGTTTAGCACAAATTTAAGTTGAATAGTTTAATCAGCCTGTTTCCTGCCTGTAGAATTTTGGGACGCTAACAGCCTTCTTTAGTTTTATTCTATTCCTGGCTCTTTAAGTCCAAATTGGCAGTTTTCTGCTGGTATAAAATTCTGAAGAGCCTTGTGGGCCTCCTATGCCTGTCCTGGGATTCATTACATTAGATGAGAGATTCCACTTTACCCTCCCTCATCCCAGTATACTTCCTGGATAATATTATATGTATTCCTCATTCTGCTTAAAGGGTCGTTGAGGGGATCCATGAGTCACATCCCTCATCCCTTCAAAGATCCCTTTGTGCAATTGAATACTGTGACATTTTGTGCCTTCAAAGGCACTAGCAAACGATTTTCCAGCCACATCTGGGCTTACTTACCAGAGCACACTTTTTCTGACTGTGAATCTCCTAATTTTATTGTCTTTTACAATCTGGATAAATTTGAGGATTTCCCCAAACTAAGTCCTGGTTCATTTTTGCTTAACAGGTTTTCTTTCTATGTGTTTCTTTCCTTTGCATTTTACTATAAACAGCAAGAAAACACCAGGCTTCACTTTCAGTGCGTTGCTTGGAAACAAGCTCATCACCTACAAGTTGGACTTTCTACATAACCATAGGACACAATTCCACTAGACTTTCTGTCACTATATAAGAAAGATTTCCTTTCCTCAAGCTTCTAATAAAATGTTCCTTATTTCCTTCTTAAGCCTCTCCAGCTGTACCTGTAAGATTGATATTTCTAAGTCTGTTTTTGATAATTTAAGTATTCTCCATGATAACAAGGGTTTCCTTTATCATGTTCTTCACATAAATTCCAAGTCTTCCCTAGCAGAGTTGTGAACATCCATATTTCTAACTGTCCATTTAAGAAAATGTAAGCTTTGTCTATCTTTCTTCTGAAAACTTTTCCAATCTTTTCCCATTGTCCAATTCCAAAGTCTGACAAATTTTTAGGTATTTGTCACAACAGCACTTCACATTTAGTACAAATAAAGTTTGTATTAGCCGTCTGTTGCTGCCGTAACTAATTTCACAACATTTGCATCTTAAGAAAAATGCGTTACTGTTCAGGTTGGAGGTCTCAAGTTCTAAAATCAAGGTATAAACAGGGTTATGTTTTTTCTGGAGTCTCAAGTGAAAGTTTTCCTTGCCTTTTCCAGCTTTTAGAGAATGTCTGCATTCCTTGGCTTGTGGTCCCTTTCTCTCTTCACTCTGACCTCTGCTTCCATCATCACATCTCCTTCTCCAACTCGAATCTGTCTGTCTCCCTCTTATAAAGTCCCCTATGATTATATTTGACTCACTCAGATAATCTATTATAATCTCCCTGTCTCAAAATTCTTAATCACATCTGCAAAATTCCTTTTATCACATAAGGTCATAGATACAGTTTCCAGAGATTAGGACACAAGCATCTTCAAGAAGCGACTATTTTGGCTCACAAAGGTTAATCAGAAACATCTTAAATGTTTTTTCTATGTCTGTTTTTAAAAGATGTTATCAATCTCAATTTCTATCCCCTTAAAGATATCTCAAGTCGATCTCACTTTTTTCTGGTCGTTATCAAGTATCAGACCAATTTTATTTTTAGTAATGTATTGAGTATTTAAAAGTCTAAGCCATGCTAATTGAGAACTTAAAATCTTACATCCAACTTGAAGGTTCTGTATTCTTTCAATGAAGGTCTACACTACAGCTTGAAAACCACAGTATGGAAAGAAAAATGTAGTCTGCCATTTACTATACTTTTTTGCTCCCTCCCTGAATCCCTTAGCCCTTTCAGAATCAGTGTAGCAATCGGGTGTGGGAGAGTGGTTAAGGAAGAAAGCTATAAATCTGTTTTGGTAGCTGATGTTATCTGTAGGTTTTCTTGGTTGATACAGGTAATTCACCAAATTTTCTAATATGGCAATGACTCTTTTATTAGAAGCATTTGCAAGGCCTCTCAAGATCCTATGGGGACCTTTCCCCACACTGTTTTCTGACTCCAATGATGCCCTGTCTGCTTGAATTCTATTCTCGTCCCTCAGCGCTGGACCACAGGCAGGAACAGTTGCTTATTATTAGGTTCACCTCAACTCAGTAGACTGTTCCCTTGCATTAAACCCATGTAAAATTATTAGTCTAATTAATTTTGTTATTCATTGTATCCATAAGGACTTATGTACCATTGCTCTCCCAATTGGTGAGTGTGTAACTTGCCCAATTTCTTTTTGGTCTTTCATCAAACTATATCTTTTTTTGTTCTTAGAAGCCTCCTCTCTTTTTATTTTTATGAGCAAGAAAGAGGTATCAGATTCTAAGGTGCTGAACTGGCTGAACTCAAATAACTACCTTGGGATATGTTAATTTACTCCAAGAATTCTTTGGTAACAATATAATGTGGGCCTATAAGCTTCTGCCAATCAGCAATACTCAGCAGGAATTGAATGCTAATCTTTATTCTCATAGGCATCCTAATCTCTAGGAATGGTTATCTTGGAGGCAACTCAAAATACTGCTGCTTTGATCAATCCCTCTAAACCAATAGTATCCGGTGTAATATTCCTAAAATTGAATTGTGCCTGCTTTTTTGTGTCCAACATTACTCTTTTATCTCTATGGATATATGACTATCTTTACTCTCCAAATTTCATTCACCTTTTCAGAAAAATCATTCTTTTTTATATTTTAGGAAATGATATGACATATGAAACTATTGATGAATATTTATAACTCCTCAAAATAAGTTTTATACCCTGAGTTTTTGAAACCATAAATGTTATATCAAAGGACTGCTTTATCATCTTAGAAAGATCTAAATAAATAGTCTGGGTGCTCCTATAAAGTACTAACTAAACTGAAGTTAGAATACAAAGATGACTATGAGCCTTATTTCTCACCATTCTCTTAAATCTATGTTGTTTCCTGGCCCAGTCTTGGAGTAGTAAGACATTTTGCATTATGTGCATTCTGTCTTATAGTTGTTATTGTTCCTACTATTGTTCTTCATGTTCTTATTAGAGTAGCAAATAGCTAGACATGAGCAGCAGAGGGAGTCCTGAGAAAAGGGAGGTCTGGAAAATATCACATCCCAGAGACGACCTAAAACATGCATACTAAATAACCTGCTCCTGAGTCATCATTAGATCAACAATAAAATCAAGACGAAAATCAAAAAATAATTAGTTGAACTGAACAATAATAGTGACACAACCTATCAAAACATCTGGGACACATCAAAAATGGTGCTAAGAGGAAAGTTAATAGCATTAAATGCCTACATCAAAAAGTCTGAAAAAGCACAAACAGACAATCTAAGATCACACTGCATGGAACTGGAGAAACAAGAATAAACCAAACCCACACCCAGCAGAAGAAATGAAATAAGAGCAGAGCAGAACTAAATGAATTTGAAACAAAAATTATAATAGATAAATGAAACAAAAAGCTGTTTCTTTGAAAAGATAAATAAAATTGATAGACCATTAGTGAGAGAAAACCAAGATTTTTATTTTGAAAAAGAAAACTAAGAAAACCAAGAAAAGAAGAGAGAAGACCCAAATAAGCTCAATTAGAAACAAAACAGGAGATAGTACACTGGTAACACAAAAATACAAAAGATTATTCAGGGCTACTGTGAATACCTTTACATGCATAAACTAGAAAACCTAGAGAAGATGGATAAATTTATAGAAATATACAATCCTCATAGATTAAACCGGGAAGATATAGAAGCTATGAACATACCAACAGCAAGCAGTGAAATTGAAATGGTAATAAAAGATTGCCAACAAAAAAGAAAGTCCAGGACCAGATGGATTCACAGCCGAATTCTATCAGACTTTCAAAGAATTGGTGCCAATCCTATTGACATTATTCCAAAAGACAGAGAAAGAGGGAATCCTCCCAAAGTCATTCTATGTAGCCAGTATCACCCTAATACCAAAACCAGAAAAAGAAATAACAACAACAAAAAAAAATCTACAGACTAACATCCCTGATGAACATAGATGCAAATCCTCAACAAAATTCTAGCAAAAAAAAAATCCAACAGCATAGCAAAAAGATAATCCACCCTTGTCAAGTGGGTTTCATGCCAAGAATGCAAGGATGGTTTAACATACGCAGGTCAACAAATGTGATACATCACATAAAAAGAATTAAAAACAAAAATCACATGATCATCTCAATAGATGCAGAAAAAGCATTTGACAAAACCGAGCATCCCTTTATGATTAAAACCTTTAGCAAAAATGGCATAGAAAGGACATACCTGAATGTAATAAAAGCCATCTATGGTCCAGGCAGAGTGGCTTATACCTGTAATCCCAGCATTTTGAGAGGCTAAGGCAAGTGGATCACTGAGGTCATGAGTTCAAGACCTGCCTGGCCAACATGGGGAAACCCCATCTCTACTAAAAATACAAAAAAAAAAAAAAAATAGCCAGGCATTGTGGTGGGCACCTGTAATCCCAGCTACTTGGGAGGCTGAGGCAGGAGAATTGCTTGAACCTGGGAGGCAGAGATTGCAGTGAGGACTAACTATGACAAACCCACAGCCAACATTATACTGAATGGGGAAAAGTTGAAAGCATTCCCCCTGAGAACTGGAACAAGACAAGGGTGTTCACTTTCACCACCTCTATTCAACAGAGGACCAAAAGTCCTAGCCAGAGCAATCAGACAAGAAAAAGAAAGAAATGGCATCCAAATTGCTAACGAGGAAGTCAAACCATTGCTATTTGCCAATGATATTATCGTATACTTAGAAAACCCTAAAGACTCATCCAAAAAGCTCCTAGAACTGGTAAATGAATTCAGCAAAGTTTCCGGATACAAAATTAATATACACAAAGCAGTAGCTCTGCTTTACACCAACAGCGAACAAGCTGAGAATCAAATCAACAACTCAACCCCTTTTACAATAGCTGTAAAAAATAAAAAATAAAAATACTTAGGAAAATACCTAACCAAGGAGGTGAAAGACCACTACAAGCAAAACTACAAAACACTACTAAAAGAAATCATAGATGACATGCACAAATGGAAACACATCCCATGCTCATGAATGGGTAGAATCAGTATTGTGAAAATGACCATACTGCCAAAAGCAATCTACAAATTCAATGCAATTCCCATCAAAATACCACCATCATTCTTGACAGAGCTAGAAAAAAATCCTGAAGTTTATATGAAACCAAAAAAGAGTGCACATAGCCAAAGCAAGACTAAGCAGAAAGAACAAGTCTGGAGGTATCACATTACATGACTTCAAACTACACTACAGGTCATAATCACTAAAGCAGCATGATATTGGTATAAAAATAGGCACAGAGACCAATGGAACAGAATAGCAAACCTAGAAATAAAGCCAAACACTTACAGCCAACTGATCTTTGACAAAGCAAACACCATGAAGTGGGGAAAGGACACTCTATTCAACAAATGGTGCTGGAATAATTGGCAAGCCACTTGTAGAAGAATGAAACTGGATCCTCATCTCTCACCCTTTACAAAAATCAACTCAAGATGGATCAAAAACTTAAATCTAAGATCTGAAACCATAAAAATTCTAGAAGATAACGTCAGAAAAATCCTTCGAGGCATTGACTTAAGCAAACACCTCATGACCAAGAACCCAAAAGCAAATGCAACAGAAACAAAGATAAATAGATGGGACTTAATTAACTAAAAAGCTTCTACACAGCAAAAAAGAAAATAATTAACAGAGTATACAGACAACCCACAGAATGGGAGAAAATCTTCACAGTCTATATGTCTGACAAAGGACTATGATTCAGAATCTACAAATAAATCATCAAGAAATAAATAATCCCATCAAAATGTGAGCTAAGGACACGAATAGACAATTTTTCAAAGAGAGTATACAAATGGCCAACAAGCATATGTTAAAATGCTCAGCATTACTAATTATGAGGGAAATGCAAATAAAAAACCACAATGTGATACCACCTTACTCCTGCAAGAATGGCCATAATCAAAAAATCAAAAACTAATAGATGTTGGTGCGAATGTGGCGAAAGAGAACACTTTTACCCTCTTGGTGGGAATATAAACTAGTACAACCACCATGGAAAACAATATGAAGATTCCTTAATGAACTAAAAGTAGATCTCCCATTTGATCCAGCAATCCCACTACTGGGTATCTACCCAGAATACCAAAAAAGATACTTGCACACTCACGTTTATAGCAGCACAATTTTCAATTGCAAAAATATGGAACCAACCCAAATGCCTATCAGTCAACAAGTGGATAAAGAAAATGTGGTGTGTGTGTGTGTGTGTGTATATGTGTGTGTGTATATATATATATACACACATATATACACATTTTATATATATGGACATTATACACACACATACACACACACACACCACGGAATACTACTCAGCCATAAAAAGGAATGAAATAATGGCATTCACAGTAGCCTGGATGGAATTGGAGACTATTATTCTAAGTGAAGTAACTCAGGAATGGAAAATCAAATATAGAATGTTCTAACTCATAAGCAGGAGCTAAGCTATGAGGATGCAAAGGCATAAGAATGATACATTGAACTTTGGGAACTCAGGGGAAAGGATGGGAGGTGGGTGAGAAATAAAAACGTACACATTGGTTACAGTGTACACTGCTCTGGTGATGCATGCACTAAAATCTCAGA
This sequence comes from Macaca fascicularis, assembly GCF_037993035.2. NCBI lineage: Eukaryota > Metazoa > Chordata > Mammalia > Primates > Cercopithecidae > Macaca > Macaca fascicularis. Next base: position 69,032,248 of record NC_088380.1, on the reverse strand, counting down.
AATTACCACTAAAGGACTTATTCATGTAACCAAACACCACCTGCTCCCTAAAAAAAACCTATTAAAAAATAAATATATATGTATATGTTTATATAAAAATATATATGCATATGGAAACACACACATATATATATGTATATATATATGCAGAGAGGGTTGGAAATATCTTTGTAGGAAGAAATGCCCTTTAAGATGCCCAGTAATTTTTCACTCTGCAGTTAACCTGTCAGAATGTAGCTAGCTGCATGCTGATAAGGATGAAAAGAAGGCAAAGGAGAAATTACTAAGAGACACAGAGGTGCAATGAGTACAGATTTCACTGCTAAATGACCTTCCTGGTGTGGTGGTAATGAGCAATGCCCCCATTAGGTAGAATTCCAGAATTCATATCCAACACTGGGCTCACACCTGCTGATTAGCAGCAAGGGAGGGTCCCACAAGCCTGAGCAGGTCCCACAAGCCAGGTGGGAATAAAGATTGGGGACTTAAGGTTAAGGCAGAAGTGGGGTAACCAGACTAAGCAAAATGGCAGAGACTTAAGACAGAGGTGGAAACTTAAAGAAAGACTCCAACATAATAAAACCCCCAACTCAGAACTCTCGAGTCTGTTGCTTGCTCATTCTCTCTCAGCAGCCTGCTCTTCTCATCTTTCAGAGTGTAGTTTGTTTCTAAATAAACTCTCTGCTCTCTATTTTCCTTCAATAAATTCTCTTTTGTGGCTAAATTGTCTCTTGACCGAGAAAGACAAAGGATCAAGGATTTTCACACTTCTGGTAATATTCTGACCCAGCTAACCTTTGTATGAAGGAAAAATAAAAACAGAAAAACTGAGAGTTTTTCTCTGCTTCTACTTAAAAGTTAAAATTTGCTACATTTCCCATAATATGTTGATTTGTATGACAAAAATTTGTATATTTTTAGTAATCTTTGAGATTGACTTTAGTTTAGAAACATGGTTCTCATTAATTAAATGAATTTTAATTTATTTCTAGGTACACTTCCCTCTGCTTTCCAAATGTATAACCTCCTCATTTCATTAACAAAATCGATTAATATAATAAACTATCTGATTCTACAAACATTGACGTGACGCAGTAGAAAAGTGAAGGGTTTGAGGCATAATCTGATCCTTCCTATTGGCCCTGGATTATGAAAATGTTTAAACTGTCCATTTTCAAATTGTTCAATGTGAGTAGAATGGTCTCACATTGAACTACCAAAACTCATCCCATGAAGAAAAGCCTGGAATTTCTTTGTAGAGTTATAGCATAATCAAACACTATAAGAACATTCACCACTCATATCAAATGAGCCCACTAATTGTTTCTACATTTTAATTATTTTTCAAAAACTGGTAATGGGAGGGGCAAATTCAACACATGGAGATGATTTATAGGGCCAGTACATTTTTTTTATGTGTAAGCTTTAATAGTGTTAGGTGAGACTTGCATCCTCTAATTTATCAAAAAGAAGATATTAAATATTTGTTATTTTGCCTAATGTCTGAAAACTTTGCCTGTGTTTTCTCTGGTTTTAACTTCCCAGCTAGTCATGCTTCCTCTCCACTATTATGCACAGAGATCTGTGCATGTTAACTTCTCCAGTGTAAGAAAACTGACAAACTTCAAGCTGGAGGAATAGGGTAAAAAAGGGAAGAGAGAGTCAAGAATAAAATAGAGAATAAGTTTTTATAAATAATGAATAGTTGATGTCGCATAAAAATAATCAAGTGTCAGTCATTTATTTGTTTAACAAATAATATTAAGCAACTTCTATGTTCTAATATTTTTTTGAGAGGTATTTATACAGTAATGAAGAAGAAAGACAGTTTCTGCCCTCATAGAGCTTGTATATTAGTGGGAGAGACAATGAAGAAATAAACTAAATAATTTCAACATCATTTCAGTTATTAATAATTATATGAAAAAATAAGTTATTAAATAATGTTGGGTTTAGTAATTATCATTTTACAAGAAGTAGTTAGAAGACATCTCTCTAAGGAGGTGACAATTGAGCAGAAACTTGTATAAAGTGAAATAATAAGATAAAGACTTAAAAATTTAGAATAGATTTTGAAGTTTACTGGTCATTTATAATACTTGTAGCAGTTACAGGGCAGTAGGGGGAAAGAGTCAGATTTTAATAGTTGACAGGTACAATAATATGAGTATACTAAAGAAATATTTTTCAAGAATATTGTCTTTACAGGGAATGAGAAAAATATAAATATTTGTATCTAATAAATATTATAAAGATAGAAAAACACCGGGCAAATACAAAGAAAGCAAGAAAATGAAGCGATATTAACTTCAGGCAAAATAGACTTAATAGTGATTTATTTTGTGTCAGCTGAGCTAAGCTGGAACTATGTTCCCCAGAATTCCCTTTCCATTATGCTCCCTGGTTAAGTCAGACCATAAGAAATTTTGGCTTGAGATTTCAGGATAGGGAGTGAAGTAAGGCAGTAGCCATTACACTCTCAACATCTTTGTTAGAGGTAATGAGGGACGAGTACAGAGGTGTCAGCTGGCTGTTTTCTCATTTCCCCTGTTCGGCGCCCAGTTCTGCTTCTGGACTGTCAGTCCTGCTGACAAAAGTGACCCTATCCCAACCACAAGATTCTTCACTGTTAACTCACAGAGGTAGAACCAATGAAGAGCCAGTAACCTTCTATAGGCTTCCACACCACCCACTTGCAGATGTACTACAACAACTGACATAACTCATTTTCCTTAAGCTATAAACTCATTCACCCATGCCAGGCGTGATTAGCTGCTCCTACATACTTGCAAAGTCTAATTCATATTACAAAGTCTTTATTCAACTATATTCATAGTGGTTCTTCTTCCCCACCCGAAACTTAGATGATACAATAATGTAAAATAAACAAATATTAATAGAATTGAAGAGACCAAATAACATTTAAACAGAGGCACACAAGAAACAATTATGAAACAGTACTGGAAACTATGCCTAGAAATATATATATAGAAACAAACAAACAAAAAAGCATTATAAGAAGAAATTGACAAGATTTATAAACTCTCATCCTTCTGGGAATTTTAAAAATCACAATGGATATAGAATATGTGTCAGTGTAACTAACAAGCTTGATCCGATATTCAGAGCTCAGTTTCCAAAATTTAGAGAACAGATACTTTTTTCTTAATCAATCAAAATGTGACATATGAAGTCACAAAGAACATGTCAACAAATTTCAAAGAATACCAGAAAGGTCTGTTTTCTGAAAAGAGTAAAATTAAATAAAAAATATATGTCAAAATTATCTATGTTTTAATTTTTTAAAGCCCAAGTAATTGGGAGGTTAAGAAAAATCATTATGATTGAAATTATCTATTGCTGACAAGTGATTGGTAATAATAGTGCTATATTATTTATAAAATATTGTGAAATGCAATAGTAGCAGCATTAAAAATAATTGTTTGGATTTGAAAGCATTTCTGTAGGAATAGGATGACTTAAATTACACTGTTTACATCCAAAAGGCAGAAAAGAGTAAGACAAAAGTGAGCCAAAGGAGTACAAACGATTGAAAAGAAGCAGAAAAGTAAAAGAAAACAGCATTAAAAATAAAAGTCTTAGATACATTTTAAAAGACAATTTACTTGAAAAGACAATAAAATTTATAGATCTCTAGCACAAATAAGAGAAAGAAAAAGAGAAAAAGGAAAGAGCGAAGTGAAAGAAAAAACTTAGGAAGAGAAAAAGAATATAAACAAAAGCAAATATTTCCAAAAAATTGTAGTGCTTGAGGTGCACAAATTAGGAAAAAATGGAAAAATATATAATTTTAGCATTTTTATGACAACTGATTCAAAAAATATAAAACATAACAAATGTATGCTTATTAAAAACAAAAATGCAGTTTAAAAACATCTTCCTGTTTTTCCCCTATCCCAACAGAAGACATCAGACTCCATGATTTCATGAGGCAAATTTTGCAGTGATATTACAAGCAAATCACAATCCCACATAAAGTACCTAAATGCTCAGCCAAAAACAAAAACAAAAACAAAAAAGAAGATAGGAGCTATTCAATTCATTTTAAAGCTAACTATAATCTTTATTAAAACAAATGAAAATGAAAAAACCTACAGGACAAAAATAGAAAAAAAAAGAAAATTAAAAATGTAGGTAAATTGGCTACATGTAGAATAGACAGGGGAGTCTAAAATAATTATTTCAATTAATAATTATATTTAATAAATTTATAAATACAAATATGTTTCTATATGCTAGCAATAAATAATTGGGAAATATTGTAAGTCAATTTACAATAACACTGGAAATCACAAATACTTAAGCACAAACTTAATAACTGAAATATATACAAAGTCTATAGAAACTCCAAAACAGTGTAGAGAATTAGCAATGATAGATTAAAAGAAATCTGGGCCAGGCGCGGTGGCTCACGCCTGTAATCCCCGCACTTCAGGAGGCCGAGGCAGGTGAATCACAAGGTCAGGAGATCGAGACCATTCTGCTCTAACACGGTGAAACCCCATCTCTACAAAAAATACAAAAAATTAGTCGGGCGTCGTGGCGGGCGCCTGTAGTCCCAGCTACTCAGGAGGCTGAGGTGGGAGAATGGCGTAAACCAAGGAGATGTAGCTTGCAGTGAGCCGAGATCATGTCACTGCACTCCAACCTGAGTGACAAAGCGAGACCCCGTCCCCAAAAATAAAACTAAATTAAATCTAAAAATAAATAAACATCTAAAAAGTAGTGAAATAAACTTTGTTCAAAATATTTGTGGTGTAATTTCTTTATAGATTCAACAAATTTATAGCCATACTCCCAGAAAGCACTAGTATAGAAGTTGTAATAATTATTTTAAATTTACATAGAAATTTAAGAGATCTGTAGGAGCCAAAAATCATTTTTAAAAGGATCAGAGTTAGAGAACTTGCAGCACATGAAACAAAAAATGTATCATAAGACTACAGCCATCCAGGCAGTGTTATATTGCTTTATTATAGACAAAGGAACAAAAGTATTTTTCAGGAATATCATTTCATTTATATAGTCAATTTTTCTAATTTATTAATATATAATTTGCATACCACAAAATTCACTCTCTTTCAGTGTACAATTCAGTAGATTTTAGTACATTTGCAAAGTTGTGCAAATATCCCCATTATCTAATTCCAGAACATTTTCACCATCATAAAATGAAACCTCAAATCTATTTGCAGTCATTACCAAATCTTCTCTCCCAGCCCTTCAGCTACAAATCTACTTTTTGTCTGTGGATTTGCCTCTTCTGGATATTTCACATCAATGGAATCATACAACATGTAGCCTTTTATTACTGGCTTATTTCACTTAGCATAATGTTTTCAAGGTTTATGTGTCAGCATGTGTCAGTATTTATTTTTATGACTGAATATCATTCCACTACATGGATATTTCACATTTTATGTATTCACTCACCTATTGATAGACTTTTAGATTAGTTCCACTTTTTGGTCATTATGAATAACTACACACGTATATGTTTGTGCGTGTGTGTGTGTGCACGCATATATATATTTGTATTATATATATACATATACATGTTTTTGTATAGACATATATTTTTAATTATCTTGGGTATATCCTAAGAGTAAAATTAGTGATTCAAATGGTAACTTCAAGCTTAATTTTTAGAACTTCTCAAAGTGGCTGTATCATTTATATTCCCACCAGTGATGTACAAGTTTCTATTTTTTCACATCCTTGCCAAAACTCGCTACTGTCCATCATTTTTATAATATCCATTGCAGTGAACTAGTATCTCATTGTGGTCTTGATTTGCATTTTCCTTGGTTAACAATGTTCAATATATTTAAGCATACTTATTGGCCATTTTAAAATTCTTTTTGAAGAGCAATCTCAATGAATTCAGATCATTTGCTTATTTTTTCAATTGGGAATTTGTCTTTATATATTCTAGATACTATGCTTTAACAGATATATAATTTACAAATATTTTCTCTGAAGTATGTTTCTTGTAAATAACATAGTTATTTATATTGTAAATATATAGTTAAATAGTTATTTATATTGTAAATAACTATATGTTATTTACAAGAAACAAAGGATTTTGTCCATAGTGCCAATCTCTGCCTTTGGATTGAGGTTTTAGCCTGTTTACATTTAATGTAAGTATTGGTAACAGAATGATTACTGTAATTTTGTCATTCCATTTTCTTCTGGCTATCTTACTTTCTTATGAGACATCAGCTATTGTTTTTGGAGATCCCTTGGGTATAATGAGTTGTTCATTTCTTGCTATTTTCCATATTTTTTCTTTGTCTTTTTTGAGTTTAATTATGATAGTACTTGGAATTCATTGAGTTTCTAAGACGTATAAAGCTTATCTTTCAATTTGGAAGTTTGGGTCATTATTTCTTCAAATATTTTTTCTTCTATTTTGTCTACTTCCTCTCCTGCAACTCTCAGAAATAAGCTTGATAGTATCCCATGGGTCTCTGAGATTTTATTTATTTTCATTAGTTCTTTTTTCTTTCAGCTCCTCAAAATGGATAACCATAATTGACCTGTCTTTCACTGATTATTTATTCTTTCCTTAATATCTGATATTGAGCTCATCTAGTAATTTTTTTTTTCATTTTAGTCATTGTACTTTCAACTCCAAAATTTCTATTCTATAAAAAATATAATTTTTCTATCTTTACTGATATTTTTAATGAGATATCACTTTCATGCTTTCTTTTAAAATAGTTGATTTAAATTCCTTGTCTAGTAAGTCTAATCTCAGGACTTCTTCAGAGATGATTCCTATTGGCCTCTCATTTTATGTTTATGGATCATACTGTCTTGTTTCTTTCAATATCTCATTTTTTGTTAACTGAATATTTTTTTTAAAAAATGTAGCAATATGCTGGAAATCATAATCCTCTCACCTAAGGATTTGATGTTGTTGTTGTTCCTGTCACTTTTAGTAATTTATCTGAACCAATTCTGTAAAGCCTATATTATTTGCCATGTATGACCAGTGATATTTCTTCTCAGCTAGCTTAGGGGTTAGCTAGTGATTCAACAGAGATACACTCAAATAAATCGAATGCATAATCTTCCAGCCTTTGACAGTAATTCTTTGTGCATTTTGGGGTACACTTTTAATGCTCACACTGCAGTTTACAACTTCACTTTACTTCTCACTTTCTACCTGTACAGAACCTCAAGTTCAGCCAGAGGTAAGAACTTTGGACACTCTCAGGCCTTTCCTGAGCAGGTGCACAGTTGTCAGAAATTACTTATAGCAGAATACAAATCACATTATCCTAAGCATTTATCCTTAATGTATAAATTTTAACTTTAGCAAGATTAAGTACAGTCTTAATAATGGTGAGCTGGAAGATAACTCACGAAGCATCAGATGTGAGTTTATCTAGGCAGTACAACTACTGAGACTCTGATACAAAGTGCAAATGCCGTCGCTGAATGGTTGTTAAAGGTGACCAAGTCATACATCTGCTCTCAAGATACCAAATAGAGAAAAATCAATCATTTCTACTGATAATAATAACATTGTATCCTTTATAATTTGAACTAAAATTATAGGAACAGTATTAGGCAAAGATTCAAAAATTAAAATGCAAGCAAATGCAATGCACTTGTACTGACTTTCTTATAATAGAAGACTCCAAAATGGTTCTAATGATAAAAAAAATACTGATGTTAAAGAGACAAGAGGGAAGTTTGAATAAAAATGTTATCAAATATGGGCATTAAAAAAGTGATCTTTCCATAGTAATACATGACTTTTCATAACAGATTTTAGAAATATTTGTGTAAGTAGATTAAAAATCAAAATGTATAGCCAGATTTCTCCTCCTTCATAGCATGCTTATTCATGTAGGCCAAAAATTTTTTTAAGTGTTAGAAAATGGGAGTGCTGTTTTAGTTTACCTTGTATTTCATTAGATGTATTTCAAATAGTCTAGAATAATGACCTAACAGAATGAGGTTTACTTCTTATATGATTCTTACAAGGACTTAATAATGGATTTGGAAACATTTCCTATTCTTGAATTATTTCTTAGTAAATTTGTTCCTTTTTTTCACCTACCAAGAAACTGAAATTCTATAATTGAATTCTTAATACCCATCTTCCAATTGATAATCTTAAAAATTCCGTGTGGGATGGTCCCCTATGGAAGGCTTGTCAGATTACCATGTGGATTCATACCCTATGTGTAGCCTGAACTTGGTTTAGTAGCAGTTGCCCTTTCCTTACCCAGGCTTGTCTTTTAATTTCAGAGTCTTTGGAGAGACTGTTCATATCACTGCCTCCCATTTTTTTTGAAAAAAACAACTTTTTGTTGTAATTGGTCTCATGTTCTATTATATCAGCCCTGTGTAGGAGCCCTGGAACAAACCAAGTTTCATTTTATCCTGTCAAATGTGCACACACCTTGGTATATTCATTATGACAAAATGCAGTATTCTTTCTGTGCCACTATTGCTCAGAGTTTGAGATTATGTATTTGTGGCTGTGACCTCAAAAGAAACACATGCTCTCTCTCTCTGTCTTTTTTCAATATCTACTTGATTACAAATGGCAAATAGCAAATAGAGTATTTAAAGCCCCCTCAGTTCTAGATTTCTGTGTGATCCCAAGATTCCAGCCAGGTAGTGGCCAAGTTCATCACTCAATTATGACTTCAGTTGTAACAGTCCTTCTTAACTTGAGAATGTTTTGATCTCACCCGAATACTATGAAATATTTAACTCTCGTTTAGTACCCAATCTTTATTCCTGGTTTATCAGTGCTTAATGTCCTTCCTTAGTTCTTCAAATATCAGATCTCTTTAGGGTGTTAGCTACTAGAGAATTCTTTCCCTTTTTTGCAGTTTAGGACACTTCCCCCTTCTTCTGGCATTTTAATAACACATTTATACTTTTATCTATGGCCTCTGAAATTTCGGCTTCTATAAATGACCCATGAAGCCAATTAGCACATTCAAGCACATTCACCATCCACCTTTGTTTGCTATTACTTTTGTAAACTTCTGAGTCTGTGCCAGGCACTGACTACTTCACCAGAAGTAACATGATTACCAGAAGGCCCTGCCAGACTAGTTGATATAAAGAACAGGAACTGAGTTGAACAGTGAGAATAGAAAATAATTTTTAATTTCTTTCTCCATTATATGATATTCCAGGGGACAAGTTCAAAGAAAAGGCAGAGGCAGATTCATAAAAATTCATGAAACTGGCCAACTCCTTTCATACCTAGAGCTCATTGCTATATATCATATGCTATTAAAGTTTATGCCAAAAAGAAATGTGCTTTCTGAAAATGTGTCAGGTGTATTTTCCAAAGCACAAACCCAATGTTATTAACAACCAGGAATTCATTGTGAATCCCATTCTGCACAGATAGGAGAATAATATAGCTTAGCAAAATTTTGAGTTTGACAGCTTTTGGGAGTTCAAGTTAATTTAAAAAAAAAAAGAAAAAAAAACACCCTTACTTGATACGAGTTAGAATATTGTATTTCAAGCCCTAGTGAGTCAACATGCCTGAGGGATCAATATGACTGGTGACATGCAACTTAGGAACCACACGAGTGTTAATAAAAGATCATGAAGTCGTGGAGAAAAAGAAAATGAGAGCTTTATTTTCTATTTAAAAAAAATCTGTAGTTGGGGAGTTGCAGCATAGTCAGCAGAACAAAGAGGGAGTCTGACTTAAATAGGGAAAGTTCTAGCCCCAGTCCCCAATCACCTATGTACGTGCAAATCAGGGGTTCAAACTCATCTAGTCCCAACTAGTCGAAAACAGCCAAGTCCTGATTGGGTAGTTTCCAAGTCCAAAACCAGAAGTCTCTGTAGGATGTCCCTTTCAGGTAGCTGGTAGGAGGAGTTTTCCAGCCACAGTGTCTCAGCTCTAGCTGTAGAAACTCTTAGCTCAGAGGTGCAAACAGGATGTTTGTCTGAAGCTGCCCTTTTAGGCAACCAAGGGGTGCATGTCCACCTTTCTCTCTCTCTAGCCATGGCCACTGGGTTCTATTATCTTAATTTGGGTATGTTTATCCGCCACAGGGAATCCATCTTGTCTGGCGAGCTTGGGGGTCATATTTAGTTTCATTTCACACCAAAACATCAATACTTCATTGTGTGTTCGCAAGTATTAGTCCTTGGGCATGAATGATGCGTCTCAACCCAGACTGCCCCGCTGCTGGCACTGCACAGACAGAAGCTAGCCTTGTGGTTAAATAGCTTTGAGAATTCATAAACCTACATAGTCATTCAAGTATTTAAGGAGTAGAGTAGGCTCTAGAGATTCAATGGTGAACAAGACAGGATACATAGTGATTTAATGGACTCCAGTGGCAAAAGAAATCAGTATCTAAGTAAACAAACATGCAAAAAAATACTGCTAAATGGCAATAAGGCTACAGAGTTAAGAAACAATGGTCTGAGAGTGCGAACAATGGGCTATATGAATTAGGTAGTCACAGAAAACTCAGGGCAGGACACTTAAGAAAAAAGGAAGAACAAAAGGAAGAGAGTTGCAGATGGAAGAAACAGTATGTGCATGACTTGGGGTTATTCCAAGAGGGAAATGATCCCAAAAGATGATGCACTTATTAAGCACAGTGCCTACAGTACCACAATTGGAGTTTCAGTTTTTTTCTTTTTCTTGCCTAACTCACTGGAAATAAAAACCTATAAAACTATTTCAAATAATATTTGAAACTATAAGACAGTTTTGAAAATTAATATAGAATTAAGATGGAAATGTGGCTCTGATGTTTTGAAAAGAGGACAGGGCTTGGAGTCAAGTTCAGGGTTTTTATTTAACTGTGACGGTTCATATGTTGACATTACCAATTAATACATATAATTAATGACAAATCACTTGTCTCAAAGACAATATCCTCAACTATAAATAAAGGTAATTATATAATCCAATGAGTTAATGATTATAAAGTACTTTATAAATTCTAAAGTTATTGCTGTTGTTTTTAAACAATAGGTAGAAGAAGACATGACCACTTTAAAACATTTATGATTTTTCCAACACCGACATCTAGCTCCAGTTATGCCTATTGTGAACAGACAGGATATTAAGGAAACTACATTGAGAACTTCATTCATAGGTTCTGGCTGACAGTTTCTCTGTAGGGACTAGTCACTAGTCATTTTCTTTTAATATTTGTCTAACCAAGGTACTAATATCTAGTAGCAGTCTATTTGTACTGGAGAGTTTTTCCTTAGTCACCTAAACACAAGACAAAATTCCTGTTGATGAATTGCGAATCAGAGGTGACATTTGTACAAAGTACCTTTTTTTCTTAGACCTGTCTACAACAATGGTCTCTACAGTCTGAAAGAGATTTATCAAGTTTCAGAACATGTAACTATTTTCTATTGCTGTTGATGGTATCATAGAGAGGTTGATAAATTTGAGGAATGTGCATAGAACAGCAACTAAGCTAATATCAGTCCTTAGTCAAATTGTGAATCTGGAAGGTTCATATAGAGTTAATGGTTTTATAGTTCCAGCTTTCAGAATCCCTATGCTCTTTCTATGGATAAAACTGTCATTAAGAAGAATCCAAAACTCACACTGATGTGTGAAGGTCTAACAAGTTATATTTGACTGGAAGTCTAGAAAATGAGGCTCTTCTCTTGGTTTTGAGATGACTTACTCACCAAGCTTCCTGCCCCTCTGAATCTCTCTTCCCTCAAATATAAAATGAAGGGACTAGCTATCAGGGTGATTCCCAAACTCATTTACACATAAGAAATACCTGGAGAGGTTTGGGACAGACATATAGATGCCAAAATTTCAACCACAGAAATTATGATTTAACAGAACTGAGTTGGAGCCTAGGTAATTCAAATTTAAAATTAAATTGGAAATTGCTGGACTTTGCAAGAAGAATTCTAAGGCTCCTTCTAGTATGAAAATTCTAGAATACAATTATTTAACTGAGAATAATTATCCTATTGAACTACAATCATAGATTAATGATTTTATGACCCCTTAACTAGCCAACTGTTTAACAGTGACAATAATAATACCTAATATTTTCTCAAGAGCTTACTCTGTGCCTGACACTCTAAACACATTAAATGTATTTTTGTATATTTTTAACAATCCCACGAGGTAGGGACTATTGTTATCCTCATTACAGAGATAAGAAAATTGAGAAATAAATGATAATGTGGCAAACACTACCAGAACATTTATTTTGTGCCAGGCATTATTCTAATATTCTAAGATTCAAATACTTGAATATTGTTAGCCAGGTGTAGTGGCTCACATCTGTAATCCCAGCACTTTGAGAGGCTGAGGCAAGTAGATCACTTGAGGCCAGGGGTTCGAGACCAGGTTGGCCAACATGGAAAAACCCTGTCTCTAGTAAAAAAATACAAAAAAAAAAAAAAAAAAAAGGCAATCTTGATGATATGCTCCTGTATTCCCAGCTACTGGGGAGGCTGAGACATGAGAATCACTCTAACCCAGGAGGCAGAGGTTTCAGTGAGTGGAAATTGAACCACTGTGCTCCAGCCTAGGTAATAGAGTGAGACTCTGTCTCATAAAAAATAAATCTTCAAAGACTATCTATTGTTAGAATTTAGTCTTATATTCTATATGTTACATATAGAATATATAAAGTATATTTTATATATCTTATATACTATAAAATTTACATATAATAGATAATATATATTTTATATATTATGTATATAAAAATCTCACAACAACACTATGAGGATGGACTATTATTTTCATTTTTACAGATGAGGAATCCAAGGAACAGAGACATTAAATAGCATGCATTAAGGTTACATAGTAATTGGCAGATCTAGGATTAAAACCCCAGCAATCTAGCTCCAGAAACCGTGCTCTTAACCACTATCACAATACAGATATGCATACCATCTCTCAGAAATGTTGGGTAACCAGTTCAAGTTCATGTAGTTAGTAAGAGTACAACACTGAAAGGAAGTGTACATATCATTTGATTCCATAGCTCATGTTCATCATTATTACTCTATTAGAAATACCTGGAAGCAACTGGTTCTACCTGATTGGTGGTAGCATGTGGGAAACTCAAGGGTATGAGGTAGGAATGCCAGGTTTAGTCAAGCTATATGTCAGAAACATAAACATAGGATGGAAAAGTATTATGTTCTCCTTTAAGTTCTCACATATCATCTCTTGAATTCGTTCACTCTGTGTAGTTCTCCTAGCTATGCAGCAATGAAGAATATGGCACAGGTGAATAAATTCATCTACAATCATCCTCTAATATTGAATGGGAGTTGCATTATAAAATGAAAAATTGGCTTTTATTGAGTGTCTACTATATGGCCAGTGTCACATCTGTCTGGCAAATTTTTTTTAAAATGCATTAATTCATGTCAAATAACAACAAACCTATTACATTACCCATAACATATTTTTATGAAAAGTGGCAATATTTTCAAAAAAATTATTTATATTCATGAGAAAACTGGCATTGTTTTACATTTTTACAAATATTTTTAATGTCTAGCTTAGGTAAATTCAACTGGATTCTCATGTCTGCCTCTATATTTAATCTGTTATACTGTCAAACATGTAGTAGCTGGAAAACTCAGTGTACACATGGTGGAGTGGAAATTGTTTTGATGCTGTTAGACCTCCTGAAAGAGGCTCAGAGGCCACCGGGGGCCCTCGGGCTACACTTTGAGAGCCACTGTGAAAAATAAGAGATGTCAATTATTCTCAAAAGAGATGCACTTCAACCACCATATAAAAGAAGTTTAAAACTCAGTCATTAAGACAAAAAAAGTTTTTATCGGGCAAAGGATTTTAGTGAACCTTTCTCCAAAGAATTTATACAATAGGAGCATGAAAAGATATTCAACATTAGTTATTAGGCAAGTACAATTTTAAAACCACAATGAAATACCACTTCACACACACTAAGATAACTAAAATGGAAAAGACAGACAACAAATGTTGGTGAGGATGTGAGAGGAACCTTTATACATTGCTGGTAAGTTTGTAAAATTGTAAAGCTGCTTTAGAAAACTATTTAGCAGGTCCTAAAAATACTAAACATAAAGACCAAACATCACATTCCTTGGTATATATTCAATAGAAACATATATTCATATAAAACCTTGTACACAGTATTTATGAAGCATTATTTATGGGAGCCAAAAACTAGAAAGTATCCACATGTCTGTCACCTAATGAATAAAATGTGTAATATCCAAACACTGCAATATTGTTCAGTCATAAAAATGAATGAAGTGCTGGTGCATGCTACTACATGGATGAACCTTGAAAACATTATTGGAAGTGAAATAATCCAATCGCAAAAGTTTATATATTATATGATCCCATTCATATGAAATGTCCACAGAATAGGCAAATCCATAGATACAGATTTGTGATTGTCAGGAACTGGGAGAGGGGGGAGGAAGGGAGAGCAAGTGCTAATGTTTATTTCTTGGTTGACGAAAATGTTCTGGAATTGGTAATAATGGTTGCACAACTTGTGAATGTGCTAGAAACAACTGAATTTTATAGTATGTGAATCATATCTTAATAATGCTTTTATAAAAACAACTACTGTTCTCACTTCTCCCATCTTCCCGATATTCTAATATGTTCCCCAGGTTTACCAGCTTACTATGTATCTTGCCTCCCTATCCTCCAGACTGTCATACCATTGAAGGTTCTTACTTTAGTGAGCAACTGATAAAAGTGAGGGGAAAGTTCTCATCCCTCCAGTACTCTGAAGTGAACTAGGGAAAAAATTGAAAGCTTTAACTTTACATGCATATTGTTGTATAAAGACTATATCAAACAGAAGTAGTTATACATATGCCCATTATACAGGTCAGCAACTTAGACCATTAAAATTTAATAAGCAAAGAATGATAGCAGATGTGTATGTTTTGATTTTGATTAAAATCATGAAATTATAACTCAGAATATAAAATGAGTTGAATTAAAATAAAGGGTAGTTATACGCGTAATCACCACCTCTGTCTCTCCTAATTATACTAAGTAGACTCCAGTGTTTGAAACAAATAATGTCTGCCTAGACTAATTCCTACGTATCTCTTCTCTTGACACCCATGTCTTTAATGTCAAACCTCTCTCTGTTTCATGTTCTCTTCCTGTCCAGAACTGAACTGAGATAGTGATTGGCAGGGGGGACCTTTAGTCAATAACTGTGACTCTATTAGCAGTTGACATAAAGAATCAACTTTACTTAGTCATCATTTTTTACCAGCAGGATGCAGAGTCTAGTCCTTACATTTCCTGGGCTCCAGGGCTGTCAACACTGTTGTAAATAAATCGTTTGTTTTTCATCAGTAACAGAAGTAATGTCTCCTGCTCTGCTTTTAAAAATTTCTGATCTGACAGCCACTTTGTGGAACTCTGTCTACCTCAACACATTATGTGGAGTCTAATACTACCTTCCCCACCAGAAGCAATAAAATATTGTTAATAAATATATGGACACATTTCACATGCCTGCATTAAATCCCACTTACCTTCTAACTCTGTGGCTTCAAACAGGTTACTTAACTATTTTAAAAGGTCAACTATAGAGTTTAATAATAATTTAAGAGATTAATAATATAATTTACTTTATGAATTTGTTATAAAGATATAATCCATGAACAGTACTAGGAAGAGTTCCTGACATTTGCTAAGAGGTCATGGGATGCTAATAACATGTAAGATGCTCTGCCTTTGGACGCCTAGAGAAAGAATGTATGAAAAAAAGGTGGGATTGAAAAGCAGGTCATTTGTTTCAAGTATCCAGTCATGGTTTATTAATTTGAACAGCTTCATTGTGATATAAATGACATACAGCACAGTGTATATACTTGAAGTGTAAAATTTTGTGAACTTAACATATGTGCATATCTGTAAACCCATCACTACAATCAAGGAAATAAATCTATCCATCACTCCAAGTAGTATTTTCATGCCACTTTGTAATACAGCTATTCTTCCCTGTCACCACCTGTCTTTTGTCTCCAGCAACCACTGATATTCTTACAGTTATGACAGGTAAGCTTGCATTTTCTAGAATGTTATGGAATTGAATCATAGTTTTCTTCTCTGTTTTATTCCATTCACATTTCTTTGTGTGGGCATGTGTTTTCATTTATCTTCATTAAGTAGCTACCTAAGAGTGGAAGAAACGTGTTATATGGTAGGTGTATATTTAACTTTTTAAAACATGACAAACTGTTTTCCAAAGTTGTATGATTTTATATTTCAATCAGCGTTACCTAAGAGTTAAAATTGTTCCACACCCTCACCAGCATTTGATATGGTCAGGCTTTTTAATTCTATCCATTATAAAGAATGTACAGCGGTATCTCATTTTGGATTTAATTTGCATTTCTCTAATGACTAGTGAATTTGTGATATTTTTATGTATTAACTATCTGTATATCTTATTTGATAAATGTGTTAAAATCATTTTCAAATTCCTTTTATTATCTTATTGAAGTTTGAGAGTCCTTGATATAATGCAGCATAAGTTATTTATCAGATATGTTTTGCAAATATTTTCTCATTTGCCTTTTTCATTTTCTAAAAAGAAAGTTTATTTGGAAGAGAAAATGTTTCTAATTTTGACAAAGTAAAAATTATGCTTTTACTTTTTAAATTCATAGGTTTGCCAAAATTTGGAGATTTTTGCATCTTAGTTAATGAGCAGATGAAGCTCTGTAGTTTTCTTTTCTTCCGATTTGTTTCTTTTAATCAGGGCAATATCGGTCTCATAAAATTAGTCAGTGAGTATTCCCTTGTCTCCTACTTTCTGGAAAGGTTTGTGTGGGAATAATATTTTTTCCCTTCCTAAAAAGTTTTAAAAAGTATGTTTTAAAAAGAGATTATCGTTTTGATGTCCTATTAAGGAAATATCTTTCCAAGCCCATGGTCACCAAAATTTCTCCTAGTTTTCCTTCTGGACATTTTATAATTGTCCTCTTTAGGAATATGATCCAATGTGAATACATTTTTGCATACAGTATAAGGTAGAATTTGGGGGTTTGGTTTTGGTTTGATTTTGCATTTTTTCCCAGCACCATTTATTAAAAATATTTTTCTGTTGAATTTTCTTGAAAACTGTAGAAAATAATTTGACCATGTATGTGTGGGTCTATTTCTAAAATATTCTGTTTCATTGATCTATATACCGTCTCTATATTTATACTAATATGAATGTATTCTCATAGCTTTATGGCTAAGTTTTGGTATCAGTTTATGTAAGTCCTATAACTTTGTTTTTCTATTTTAAAGTTTTTGGGGTAAGTATTCTAGCTCTTCTGAATTTCTGTTAATTTTAGAATTTGTTTATTAATCTCTGTAGAAAGAACATGGTGCTCTTTTGTTTAAGATTGATTTGAATGTAGACAACAGTTTGGGAAGATTGACAAAATAACATTGTTGAGTCTTCTAATAAATAAACATAGTTTATATTTCACTTTATTTCTTCTTTAATTTCACTTAGAAATGTTTACATAGTTTTCAGCATATAGGTCCTGAAAGTTTTTAATCAAACTTATCCCTAATTATTTCATATTTGATACATTTATAAATTATGGTTTTTCTCATTTCAACTTGTAAATTTTTCATTGCTAGTACATAGAAATGCAATTGATTTTTGTATATTGGCTTTTCATCTTGCAAATATTCTAAATTCACTTATTAGGTTTACAGCATTTTTATAACTTACCTAGATTTTCTACATAGACTATTGCATCATCTCTGATAATCTTACATCTCTCTTGTAATTCTGTATGTATTTTATTTCTCTTTTTCTTTCTTGTTCTCTTTCTCCTCCCCCCACCCCCACCCCCTCTCTTTCTTCCTTCCTTGTTTTTGTCTTATTGCACTGGGTAATGTTTCTAGTATAATCTAGTAAATTAGAAGTGGTAACAACAGTTATTCTTGTTTCTTCCCTAATATTAGGTGGGAAAGCATTGTCTTTCACCATTAAAGGTGGTGTTAATTGTATGCTTTGCATAGATATCCTTTATCTGATTGAGCAAGTTCACTTTTATTTCTAGTCCCTTGAGAGTTTTTATCATAAACAGATATTAGACTTTGTCACTTGTTTTTTTTCTGAATCTGTTATGAGGGTCATATGATTTTTCATGTTTAATCTGTGAATATAGTGAAATATATTAAATTGTATATGTTAAGTCAAATTTCCCTTACTGGGATAAATCCCACTTGATGAGGAAATGTTATTCTTTTTATATATTGCTAGATGAGACTTGCTAAAATCTTGAGATTTTTGCATCTTAGTTAATGAGCAGATGAAACTCTGTAGTTTTCTTTTCTTCTGATTTTCTTTTTTTTTTGATCAGGGCAATATTGGTCTCATAAAATTGGTCAGGAAGTATTCCTTTGTCTCCTACTTTCTGGAAGGGTTTGTGTGGAAGTAGTATTTTTTTCTCTTCCTAAAATATTTTGTTAACTTCACCAGTGAATATTTTTGTAACTAGAGTTTCCTTTGTAGGGATATTCTCAAATACATGTGTTCTATTACTTTAATAGATACAGGAATATTTAGTTTTAATAGTTTGTGTCTTTCAAGGAATTTGTTTCATTTAAGTTGTTAGTTTTTATTGGCAAGAGTTATTCATAAAATCCCTCAGTATCAATTTAATGTCTGTAAAGTATGTTGTGATTATCCTCTTTCATTTCTCCTCTTTCATTTCTAACATTGATTATTTTTTCCTAATTCGTATGTATAGATTCTTCCAAAAAGCTAGCTTTTGGTTTATTGATTTTATCTATTGTTTTTCTGTTTTCTATTGCATGTTTTCTGCTCTTTCAGTGGACTTTGCTGCTCTTTTATTAATTACTCTTACATGCCTTATGTTTAATTTGTGCTTCTTTTTCTTGGTTCTTAAATTAGAAGTTTAGGTCATTTCTTTTAAGCTTTGCTAATTTAATTGAAGAATTCTGCAACATTTTCTCTAAACATTCCTTTAGCTACCTACCATGAAATGTGGTATGTTGTGTTTTCATTTACTTTCAGTTCAAAATACTGTCTCATTCCCTTTTGATTCTTTTTTTTTTTTTGATCCACCAGTTTTTAAGACATTTTATTTAATGTTAAAATATTTTAGATTTCCCATTATTTTTAGTTATTGGTTTCTAGTTTATATTATTTTTATTGTGGTCAAAGAATATACTTTGTTATATTTGAATTCTTTTATATTTATGCAAACTCATTTTTTGACAGATTATGGTCTATCTTGCTACATGTTCTATGTGTACTTGAAAGTAATGTGTACTTGAAAGTAATGTGTACTTTATTGTTATTTGGTTGAGCATTCTAGGTCATTTTGGTTGATGGTGCTTGAGATTACTGTATCATTGTCCAATCAATTATTTAGAGAGAGGTATTGAAATGTTTCTGTAATGGTGATTTGTCTATTTCTGTTTTCAGTTCTTTCAGGTTTTGCTTCATGTATTTTGAAGCACTGTTATTAGCAGCATAAATGTTTAGAACGATTATGTCCTCCTGATCAATTGATACCTTTATCATTATCAAATTATCTTTATCCCTGGTAATATTCTTTACTGGTATAATTCGTCTGGTATAAAATAATTAATTCTATTCTTCTTTGATTGTTAGCTTTGTATATTCATTTCCATTACTTACTTTTAATTTGTTTGTATTTTTATGTTTAAATTTTATTTCTTTTTTTTTTTTTTTTTTTTTTTTTTTTTTTTTTTTTTTTTTTTTTTTGAGACGGAGTCTCGCTCTGTCGCCCAGACTGGAGTGCAGTGGCGCGATCTCGGCTCACTGCAAGCTCCGCCTCCCGGGTTCACGCCATTCTCCTGCCTCAGCCTCCGGAGTAGCTGGGACTACAGGCGCCCGCCACCACGCCCGGCTAATTTCTTTTTGTATTTTTAGTAGAGACGGGGTTTCACCGTGTTAGCCAGGATGGTCTCGATCTCCTGACCTCGTGATCCGCCCGCCTCGGCCTCCCAAAGTGCTGGGATTACAGGCTTGAGCCACCGCGCCCGGCCTAAATTTTATTTCTTGAAGAAGGACATAATTGGATCCTACTTTTACATTCAATTTAAAACCTATGTCTTTTAATCAGGGAATGTTGAAAACCATTTAATTTGATCAGTGATATGATTAAGTTAAATCAAGCATATTGCTGTTCGTTTTCCATTTTCACACTTTATTCTTTTTTTCCTTCTTTCTGCCTTATTTTAAATTAATTAATTTTTAAATTTTGTTCTACACCCTTGACTGGCTAATTAGCTTTAACTGTTTGTTTTGTGTTTTAGTGTTTGCTTTAGTGTTTCTAACATCCATGTTTATCATTGTTTAGCTTAAAGTAATGTTGCTTCACTTCACATGTAATGAAAAATCTTATTACTGTATACTCTTCATTCCCCTTTCCCTAAAAAATCTTTGGGCTGTTATCATCCATTTTGCTTCTATACACTTATATGATAAACTTCAAACTGTTATTATTTTTATTTTTAAAAATCAATTATCTTTCAAAGAAACTTATAAATAGGAAAATTTTATTTTATTTTCACAAGCATACTTTTTTCTGTTGATCTTCATTCCTTGAATAGATAGAGATTTTCATCTTCCTGAAGAATTTCTTTTAACATTTCTTTGTAGTGCCGGTGGTGACTTTTGTTAACCTTTGTATGTGCCAAAAAAAAAAAAAGCTTTTTTTTTTCTTCATTTTCCTCAAAAGATATTTTCGTAGAATATGGAATTCTAGTTTGATAGGTCCTTTTTTCTTTCTTTCTTTACTTTAAAAACAATTACCACAGTAATCCTGACTTGTATTCTTATCTCCATTTTCCTATACATAATATATCTTTTTACTCTTGCTGTTTTTAAGATTTTTTTTTTTCCTTATCACTGGTTTTAAGCAATGTGATCGTGATGTCCCTTCTTTCAGTTTTTTTCATGTTTCTTAAGGTTGGGGTTTGTAAGCTTCTTGAATCTGTGGTTTATAGTTCTGTGGTTTATAATTCTCATCAATTTGAGAAAAAACTGAAGTCATTATTTTTCATATATTTCTCTGCCCTCTTCCTCTACTTTGGAGTTCTATAATTTGAATGTATTTTAGGTTATTTGATATTTCACAACTTCACTGACACTGTTTATTTTTTTCATTCATTTTTCTCTCTTCAGTTCATCCAGGATAGTTTAACTGATATATCTTCAAGTTCACTAATGTATTCTTCTTCCATTTCTAACCTCTTGGCAATCCCATGCAATGCCTTTTTCCTCTCAGACATTGTATTTTTTCATCTTTAAAAGTCCAGTAATCTTCCATGCCTCTCCTTAACATGTTTGTGTTTTTCTATCATCTTGAGTATATATAGAGTATATCAAAACTGTTTTTCTTGTTTAATAATTGTATCATTTTTGACATTTCATTTTTTTTCTCTTTATTAAGAATATTTTCCTACTTCTTTGAATACCTGCTCATTTTTTTATTAGATGCCAGGTATTTTGAAATTTATTTTATTAGGTTCTACATATTCCATCTCAGTGAAGTATACTTAAAATTTATTGTGAGACACAATTACATCTTTTGAAAAGTTTGATCACTTCAATTCCTGCTTTTTGCTTTGTTAGGTGGATACAGAGTAGCCACTAGTCCAGAAAATAGAAATTCCAGTGCATTAGTTCAGAGCTATTTTTTCCTCTTTAAGAGAAATGTTTCTTGAGCACTCTTATTGATGTCTTGTATATTAACAAGATTATTTTTTTTTTCATTTAAATTAGTGAAAACACAAACTATTCCTGGCTCTGAGTGAGCTATAGGAATATTCTGATTATTCCTTTCTGGTGCTTTTTATTTCCCCTAGCTTCAGATAATTCCCTTATGTGAATGTGCTGACCAGCACTCAGCTGAAGACTTTACAGGAGCCATCTCCAGACATTTGGATGTCTGTGCGTTTCTCTTCTCTCCAGTAACCTGCCCTGCAAATTCTAACCACTTTGATTTCTCAGAATGTTCAACTCTGTCCCTTCAACTTAGGCAGATAGCCAGTTGAGCTGTGATATCTGAGTTGTGCTGTGGCCTGGAAACTCTCCAAGCAGTAAGCAGAGCAATCTTAAAGCTCATTTCATTAGTTCTTCTCTCCTAGGTGTTACTATCTACACTGATTGTTCTCTGATACCGGAAACATCATTATTTTCATATAGTTTTCTGATGGTTCAGTTGTTTAACGTGAGAAACCAAATCTGTGCTCTGTTATTCTATCACGGCTGGAAATAGAAATTCCAGTGCATTAATATTTAAGATAATTATCTTAAATACATATCTTAATATGTATTCATAATACTGATGTTTTAATTTTACAAATTAATTAAATATTATAATTTTCATCAGGCTTTCATAATTTTTGCCAAATTCAAATTTTCTTATAATTCATCTTTTAATCTACACATTCTAAAAAATTTTAATAGACATGGCCTATGTCCTTGAAAATATTCTGGGTTTGGGTAATACAGAAGTGAGCAAACATAGGCAGTCTCTGATCTTATGGAACTTATATTGTAGCTGTAACATATAGATAGAAATTAGATATGCAAACACAGAAACAAAATAATATAATGATATATGCAACAAAGTAATAGAAAAGTGCATAAAGTCAGAAGTGGCATTGAGGTGGGTGCCATATTAGCCAGGATGATGAGTGAAAGCCTCTGTGATGAGGTGATATTTAAATAAGGTGATAGTTCACCTAAGAACTAAAAGGGTGTGGGGTGAGCTTTGTTAATAACTTAGGAAAGCATGTCCAGGAAGAAAGAACAGCAAGTCAAAAAGGATGCTCTTGTAAAACAAACAAATATATATGTATATAATTATATAATATATAAATTATATATTGTATATAGAGAGAGTGAAATGGAGTTAACAATTTTCAGAATAAAATAAAATGGTACTGGAGAGGTAGGCAGATACTAAATTGCAGAGCCTTGTAGGTTGTGATTTAGGCTTTCAGGAAAGCAATCTAACATATGGAATGGATTCTAGGGGCAAAAATGGAAGCAAACGTACTAGTTAGGAAGCAGATGCAGTAGTCCAGATAAGCAGCCATGTTGGCTTAGTCTTGATGATAAATAGATTTTTAAAATACCTTGGAGACATCAGCAATCAGATTTGCAGGTAAAGTCTACATGTAGGGAAGAGAAGGGTGATTTGAGGTAAAGAGATGAATTAAGGAAGAGTTGAAGATTTCTGCGTCTTTGACTTTGAAAGATTGGGTACGTGGCATAGCTTGTTACTGAAATGGGGAAAGTAAGAGAAGCAGGTATAGAAGAAAAGTAATAAATGTTCTGTTTTCAGTGTGTTAAATTTCCAAGTGGAAATGTCAAGTAGGTTGTTGAATGTATGTTTGGACCTCAGGGAAATGCCAAGACTGAAAATAAAAAAACTATTCATTTGGCATTGTATAATTTCATTTGCTTTTACCTGGTGACATTGTTCTATTTGAGAAATATTTGGCCTGCTTCACTTAGGACCCCAATTACTCACCTTTCAGAGGCCTAATGGTATCTCGATCTTCCAGGCTACAGTTAAACACAGGCGGGGCTGGAGTGCCCTCTGGTGGACAAACTGACAAGGCTTAGGTTAGGACACTGGAGTATGGACAAGCTAAAATAGGAATTAGGGACTTAGCACACAAGTGATAGAAGAGACAACCGTAAGAGCATAACTACGTGAATTGGGTTAGCTGTTAAGAAGATACATCCAGTAGCTAAGTACAAGTAGAAAAGGGAGAATGCGTGTTGTGTAATCGAACTGCTATTCAATTCTAGCCTAATTTTATGTGTAGAATGCAGTCCCAGTTTTGAGAAATAGGATTTTTTTAAGCAAAGTCAGAAATCTATACCATTATTTAAATGTTTTTGATTTGTAACCATTAGCTGCTATTCAGATTGAAAGCACTATATACTGTAAATTTATGCAATAAAAGATGTGTAGATAAGATTGGTGGATTGTAGCCATGTCAGTATCATGGTGGCCATACTCTACAATTGCTTTGCAAGATGTGACTACTGGAGGAAACTAGGTAAAGGGTCCATTGGATGTCTCTGTGGTATTTCCTGCAACTGAATATGAATCTATAATTAGCCCAAAATAGTTTAATTTTTAAAATTAAATTGTCCATGGGTCAAATTAAGCCCAGGGACCACTAGTTTGCAACTTTTATCTCAAGGAGAGAAGACATACACAGTGGTGCAGTTTAAAAATGGGGTCACTAAAATTCTATAGAAAACAATGAAGTATTTATTTGTCGGCATAACAACCAAATCTTAGGCACATCTATAATGAGTAAATGGAGCTCCTGCCCTTTGCCCTCCAACACTACAGGAAGAATGGACAAGATGGCAAAATATGGGCAATTGTTTGGGGAATCCAGAGAGGTTGTAAAACCAAATTCCAAGAAAGTAAATACTGCTCTCTGGTTCTCACCTGCCAATCTTTGAAGTGATGCCTTATGTAAGAGGAAAGTTCGTAATCCAGAAGGCATGAATGCACCACCCTCTTTGTGGATGAGTTACTTATTTGACTAGTTAACAAAATGGGAGAGCATGGTTTAAATGGATTACCTGTTTATAGATGAGACAACTGGGAGGGAGACCTTTCAGCGCTTGAGAAAACATAGAGACATACATTTATTTTATTGTAATTTACTCATAAAGAGGTGTTGCCTCTGTGTTTAATTTAGAGAATACACACGGTCTTTTCTTTTAACCTAACGATGATACAAAAGCAATACACATCCAGGAGAAATTGTACTTCACATTTTGAATTTTGATCTTTCCTTGGGCTAACCATATGTGGTACAATATTCTTTCTGGATCCTGGGTGGTGGCAGTGAGCCACAGCTCCCAGGCAGCCACATAATCACAAGGGTCAACACCAGTACTCCACAGTGTACTGTGTTGCCAGATGATTTGTCTAACTGTAGATAAGGTAAGTGTTCTGAGCATATTTAAGGTGGGCTGGGCTATGCTAGGACATTTGGAGGGTTAGGTGTATTAAGTACATTTTCAACTTACAATATTTGAAAACTTCAATGGGCTTATTGAGTTTGTCAGGATGTAGCCCCTTTGTAAGTCAAAGGGCATCTGTACATGATACAGTTTTTTTTTTTTTTAATGGACCTAGTTTCTTATCTTTAAAATTATAGTATTGCAATCAACTTCAAAAAACATCAAATGTTTTGCAGGAATTGCATTTCTTGATTCAAGAAATTTATCCTGTTGCTCATTATACAAGTTCTGTGCTACACATTGCTCAGACAGCTTATACTCTTTACCGCATTCCTAAGATCAGTAATTATGCCCATCTAAATGATTAGTGCAGAAGGAAAGGAGAGGAAGGGAGGAAGAACAATTTGCAGAGGAGTCAGCAAGAGGTCTTGGTAATGGAAGCTAATGAACTAGAAAACTTTATTTGAAATTGTCATCCTCAATAGCACACCTTCCAACCCAGCAACATCATCATAGATATGGGATTGGGGTTTGATAATTAGTCACACTTTTTCTTCTACCCCATGATTTGACATAGGCCAATGGAAAAGTAGACATTTGTAACAGACATATGGAAACCAAATATCCGCACTACCACTTAAAAGGCTAAATTATAAATTAGATGAGAGACCATATACTTTTTCCCAAGTCTGGCTATTGGAATTATCTGTTGGATAGCAAATGTGGGTCTGCAGAGTTGATGCAAGAAACTAGAAGTGTTTATCCAGTTATAATCCAGTGGCAGAGAGAAGAAGATAATGGGGGAAGGGGGAAGGTAGAGAGGGGAAGAGAGAGAATGACACCTCCATTCCAGGACAAGACAACCCAAAGTAAAACTGTAAATATACAACATCTGTCTTAGAATAGCCTCATTTAAAAATATTTTAAATTATTCTATATATGTTAATCCAGAATTGTGCTTGGCTTTGAAATACAATCATAAACAAGATATAGTTCTTGTACATAAAAATTCTACAGTCTAGAAGAGCTAGAAATAGACAAGGTAAAGATATACTTACGATCTGAAATAACTATATAAATTATGTCATAATGACATAATTAATAACATGCATAATATAGCATGAAAGTAAATATATTAAATGTTGAAATAAACATAATTATGTTCTTTAATAAATATGTACTTATATATATACGGGTATATGTAGTACAAAATAGGTCTGAAAAGTATTGAATTTAAAAAACAATAATACGATTTTTAGTTGGCCAGATATGTTTTGTTGTATTTCTTTATTTTTTATTTATTTATTTATTTATTTTTTGAGATGGAGTCTCGCTCTGTTGCCCAGGTTGGAGTGCAGTGGCACGATCTTGGCTCACTGCAACCTCCGCCTCTTGGGTTCAAGTGATTCTCCTGCCTCAGTCTCCTGAGTAGCTGAATTATAGGTGCATGCCACCATACCCAGCTGATTTTTTGTATTTTAGTACAAAAGACTCTCTCTGGAGAGTAATAAACCCTAGCCATGTCCTAACGGGGTTCCAGGGGATTTCGTCGTGGATGTTTACAACATTCCTTTCTTTTTTTTTTTTAATTTAATTTAATTAATTAATTAATTTATTTATTTATTTATTATACTTTAAGTTCTAGGGTACATGTGCATAACGTGCAGGTTTGTTACATATGTATACTTGTGCCATGTTGGTGTGCTGCACCCATCAACTCGTCAGCACCCATCAACTCGTCATTTACATCAGGTATAACTCACATTCCTTTCATGGGCTACTTTTTTATCTTGGTGAATTGCCTGAAGCCTAAGTGTCCAACCCCTGACCAGATGTCCCTCTCACAGGAAACTTGTTTATCCTAAAAGACACCCTGTGGCTTTTGTCTGACTTGTGTCTCATTCATTCCTGACAAGATAGCCACTGTCTAGGAGAGCCCTGACTGGGAGAGAAGTTAAATCAGTATGTGTCAGTCAAGTAAGAAGAGGCCATACAACAAAAACACATAACATAACAGAAAGTGTATTATTCTCAGATCCATGAGAGTAGAGGGATGCCTCTGGGAGTCAATCAGAGGTCACAGGGCAACGTGTTCGACCAGCAGGTGGTGGCGGGGCGGGGCGGGGAGAGAGAGAGAAACAAACAAACAGACAGACAGACAGACAGACCTACAGGCTGAGGCCTTACTGGGATCCAGGATGTTACCCCAGCAAGTTTCCCACATGGAGTTCTAATTGGTGGGTGTAGAGCAAGCAGGTGTGAGTCGCATGTGGTGACTGATCGGGAATGCTCACTGCAGCATACCTGCACACTGAGTGGGAAGAGGAGTCAGTGAGGTGAGTCAAAGAGGTTATATCTGCATATCCCATGGGGAGTTGGACACCAAGAGGTGGTTACTTAAGGCAGATATCTGGATGGACCACACTTAGAAATCAGAAAGAGCTAGAGAAATGAAAACTCTGTCAAGAGTGACTAAGCCCTTCTTCTGGTATGCGAAGTTAAACCTAGGTTCAGAATAGATGCTGAGACAGCATAAAACTGTAAGAATTGACTGAACATCTCATTCTATGGAGGAAGAGACTGGCTTCTTTCTTTGAAGTAGATTCTTCCTTTATTCTGATAGGGGAAACTTTGTTGATATCTTTTACCCATAAAAGAGAGGTAAAAAACCAGCTAAATCAAAATGTCAATATTCTGTTCACAACAGTGTGAAGACAGTTGTCTCTGAACGTATAATCCAGGTATTCACAGTTCCCAACACTCCATATTGTCATACATTTGTTGCTCGACATATCATTTTGTTTATCTGATCTCAGCAGACACTTGAGTTTTGCCTGTGTTACTGTTATTGCCTCTCTCCGTTCTTGGGGAGGCCCTGAGAAAGTGACAGAATCCAAGTACAGGCCCTTCAGTCTTCAAGTATGTGCTCTATTTAGTAATAAAAATGAATATATATTTAGAACAAATCTTCCCCTACAAGGTTAATTTTTTGTTCCTAAATCTAGATTCCTGTCATTTTTCTTAGGTTATTGAGTATTTGTAGGTCTAAACAGTTGTTTAAATTCAAACCCCTGTCTTTTCAATTGTGAGTTTGAGAAGGCTTCTATCAGAAACCCAGTCTATCCACTTTGATTTTTTGTTATTCATCTTCAGAAATTTCTCATTTTAAAAGGAAAATCTCCTTCCCCACTGTCTGTATCCCTTTTTTAAAAGTCTATTTTTCCTTCAGTGGCAAAATCTAGTCCTAAAATGCTCTTTGAACTTAAGCATATGAATTGTTATCATTTTCTTTTTGTCAACAAACATGTAAGCTTAAACTCCCATCCTGAACCGTAAGTCATTGGTAACTAAAGCTAATAAAGCCACAGTCTAAATTATAAATCTGGGAAATATTGATACCTACCTACATTTTACATAATTTTCTCCTGGCAAATCTCCATCTAAAGTATCATGCATGTCACTACTTGTCACTTGTATAGTTGGGTCATTTACTTTCTAAGTGGCTTAGAGACCCCAAATGTGACATATCCCATGGAATGAATTGTGTTTAACAAGAGAGGCTGCCATTTTTGAGTTCCTCTGACTTTTGGTTATGGATTGCATGTCTTCAGGCTGTGAGCTGAAAAAACAGACTTCAATGATGTGATAAAATGAGATCAATGATCATTCCAGCTAAAGGAATAAAATTCTAAATCAGCAGCAGCCAAGCTCAGTCTTTAGTAGAAAGACCCCTCTACTATGTTCAATTTATTAAGATGTCTAACACAATCAGGCCCCCCAAAAATTATTTCCCCCATCAAACTGCAAACTGCAAAGTCTATCCTCTACTTCTTTCCCTGGTATGGAGATTGAGTGTGCCCTCAACAAAGGTTACCCGAGTAAGTACATTACAAAAAGAAAAATGGGAGAAACAAAATCTGTGTGGTCTATAGTGATTTTTCTCCTTTCTTATCTTTCGTCTTTGTAACTTTGTTAATCTTTCTATAGTAGATATTTTTAAAGTAAAGTAACAATTTTGTATGTTAAGTAAACATTTTAGTTGCTAGATATACTTTAAATCTATTATTTGGTTGATTCAATAATCATTCAATAGAAATACTATGAGTCAGGGATATCAGAGAATAAAATAAATAAAAATTACTATCTTTGTGAAGTTTAAATTCCAGAGTAGGGAATAATAAAAAACAAACATAATATATAAAACATTTTTATTGTTTATTAAAATATATCAAGTATGCTGAAAAAAAAAAAAACAGTAATGAAGGAAGCTAGCTTGAAATTTTAAATGTGGTGTCCATGGAAGGCTTTGTGGAAAAGAGGCTATATGCGCAAAAACTTGAGGAGATTGAACACGTTAGCAAAGTGGACATTTGGAGGAAGTTACTCCAAGCAAAGGTAACAGCTACTACAAACACGATGAGGCCTGACATCAGTGGGGAAGTAGGGAGAATAGGTCTTAGCATCCTCATTTTTGACTGTCTTACTGAACATTAGCAACTACACCAAGAATATGAAGAGAAAAAGTGATGTAACCAGAACTCACAGTTGGACTGCCATGTTCCATTCTTATTTTGCTCTTTTTGTTAATTAGACAATGCCCTAATAGATTCCTTTGGCTCACCTGTATTGTACTTTCCTGAATGAAGAAAAGACAAAGCAAACAAAATCACGTCAATTTATTTATCTCTATTAGCAATTCAGGAGACAATTGGGAGCAGAAGAAATAGTTACAGAAATTGTGATACAGATGCAACTGTAGAGCTCAGGAGGTTGCTTCCACATTCCAAGTCCAATTGGAGACAACCTTTCTATCCAAATCTGACACCAGAGTCAGGTACTATATTTTCTGTATCCCACTAGATGATACCATTACAATGTCAGTTTCTCACTAGAAATATGTTATTTATCTTGGTGCTAAAGATTACATAAAGACTTGGAGTTAATAATTTACCATTGAAGGAATGTTACTTGGTCAGCACTGTGCTGTGTTAAAGGACAAAAATGAACATTAGTGATTATTAAAAGATTGAGGCTCACAGGTATGTACAAACTCCAACTTCAACATAGAAGTCCTACCACATGATTGGGATACTTGTGTTATTACAGTGAGGCCAGTGGAGAAAAGTCCTCTCTGACCAGGTCAAAATTTGTTAAAAACGCAAGGAGTACTGACTTACATTCTTAATTTATAGAGCGACTTTTAATGTTAGACAAGAAGAGGGTCTTCAATTACATATTTAATCTAGTACCCTCTCTTTCCTTTGAACTTTACAAAAAAATTCCTTTAAAGTCTGTGCCAGAACACGATATGGGTGACATTGAACTCCAAACTACTCCTCTAACAACATTCAACCTCCCCACTAACCCCCAAGATGAAGCAGACATCCTCTCTTTACATGGTAAACCTTATCTGATACATACCCAATTAGGCTAATAAGTAGAGTGTCTCTGTGCTCAGTCCTGAAGATCAGCTTTACCTCTAAACTGTCTGAGCATTATTTTTCCCTTAACCATGTATAAATATAACTGCTAGTATCTATGTAAGTCCCTCCGAAATTTCAGTGATTCATTCTCACTCTTATACCCTAGGTATCAATATTAAGTAATTTTGCTAGAAAGAATTTATAGTTGGATGCACATTGAAGCCACAAGCTAATGTAACCCTCTTAAGAGTAAAATATTTTACCTTCTTTTTATCCTCCTTTTTCCTCTGCTGATGGAAGAACAGAGAGGAAAAAAGAAAACAAAACCTTTTAAGCTTCCTGTCAATTATCTTTTATCTGCATCTCTTTCCATTGGCTATCTTTCTTTCCTCTAGCTTGAGGTTATTACATTTTTTGAGAGAGAGAGAGAGAGTATTTGGAACTGGTTCCATGCAATTTACTGTTAGAGTTGGAGTTTATGAGAAAGAAAATAGAGTGAAGGGAAATATTCTTTTTTTTTTTTAGAATTTCTATCTTATATAGGAAAAAATGAAAAACAAATTCTATTTCTCCATGTTTGTAAACATGAAGAAATATTTCTGAAGTTACTCTGTGATATTTCTTTGGGAATGGGAGTTTTACTTTTATATACTCAATATAATCACCAATATTTCTTCAAGGTATCATCTCATATATGCAGGAGTCTGAAAATTCTCAGTCCACCTAGCACATTCACATTGTTTTCAAAGCAGTTTTTATATTGCTTTTAAACAATACAGTTCTTAATGTTTATAGCCACCTTTTCCAAATGCATTCAGTAACCGAGTTCAGGAACACTTAATTATGCCATTGGGAGTTTTATCTTGGCCGAACATTAGTATGCAAATTTGAAAGGATACCCCCCTCAGCAGAGAGTTTAATTTTGAAGCTGTGAAGTAACATTCTAACTTCTGTTTTATTCCTGTTGCGTTCCCAAATCACGATGACTACAGAAATGTGTAAATCTTAGTTCCAATAAATTCAGAGAATAGACATTTGAGCCTTTAAGTCCTTGGGGAATAATAGTGAATGCATTAACTGCTGCTACAACAAGTAATTATATCCACACAATTCCATTTCTTTTGGTCTGGCATCAAAAGCTGCTGAGAGGCAAATGTCGATAGAGGAAAACTGCTTTCTTGAGTGGTAGATCTATTTACACAGTGATGGGTTAGTCAGTGTCAAAGAGTTCTTGCAAACTAACATAAATGCTTTAAGTGAAAGAGAATGTTGTACCTGTTTAATAACTTGATATTAATGACATTGAATCCTATTGAGTTTTCGTTTTTAAAGGTAGACAATGACAGATTTTGAAAGGTATCAAGAATAGCACAGAATCCTAAGCAATGAGAAGGACTGTCTGACTTTTCCATCAACACATTAAAACTGTATCATGTGAATCTACAAAGCAAATCATCCACCTCTTGGTTTCTTAGTGTTGTGACTTAAATACTGGTAAGGCAGAGACTGGGATGACTTTCAAAATCTTATGCAATGTTAGTGGGCTCATATTCTATGGATGTTGCTATCATAGAAATAGTTTGTTTAACCTTAAAGCAACATGTGTATTTTGTTATCATGATTGCTGTGGTTTTGGATTTTGCATTTGCTGTTCTCTCTGCCTGGAACACAAGTCTCTCAGGCCTTTGCATGGGTGGCTCCTTTTCAGCATTCAAATCTTTGCTTGAATGATACTTTTTTAGAAAGCACATCTCTTCTAACATATGAGGTACATTCACTAACTTGCTTTATTTTGTGCTTTATATATGTATTAAATTATCAGTGATATTTGGTTACCTGATTGTTGCTTATTTTCTCCCATTATTTCCCCTATTATCAGTTTTATTTACTGTTATATCTCTATAACTCATTCAGTGATTGCTCAACAGTGGTGTTGAATGAAAGGAAAAATAAAAGAAACCAAACATGCCAATATGTGTTCAAATCCAGTAATCTTTAGGGTACAGTTGTTTAACACTTGGCTTACATAAAATGGCACAGGAAGAATATGTTCAAAAGCTTTCTGTTTTATGTGAGACACTGACTCTTTAAAGTGGCTTATAATGATTCTCCCAAATATAACATTTTAGAATGAATTGTCTATCTTATATAAGTTTTCATTTGTTCAGAAATGGCCAAATTACCAAGTGACTTTGCAACTATTGACTAGTTTTTGGTTAGGATGTTGTTAATGCTTCAATGCTCAGTACATAAATGAGAGCCTTTTTTGACTTGTACATGAATTCAGGCTTGAGCTGCAGAAACTCAGGTCTGAAGGACTGTATGTGGAAAACAATGACCATAGAAATTACAGGTTTGTCTGAAACTCTCTGAAGCTGAAGGTTTTAAACAGATAATAAAATATTTAAAAAGAAAATAAAGCCTTTCTAAAAGAACTATTATTGGGCAGCTCTTTCATCTGGGAGATGATGATTTTCTCTATTTATGAGCAGTTTACTACTTTTGTGGTTTTGCATTGTTTTATTTTTTCATAAAAGACAGTGACTTGAGAAGTTTCAAGGGAATTTTCCCTCTTATCTGACAAATAAGAAGGCCTGAACTAAGGTCAGGATTGCCATCCCAGAATTCTTAATTATTCATTAATCTTCTTGGGTTCTATATTACTAAACAAGTATGTGTACACACAGAATTACACCCATAATTTTAGCCCCTTGTTTGGGCAATCTGGGAACTCATTAAGAAAGCACAACCAAATTGAATTATTTCTCCCTCAAAGACAATGCAGTAGTTGTGCGGAAGACCTATTTACTCTCTGTAGTGCAGGGTTAGCGATAGTGCCAATGTAACACATTAATCATCAACTTATGGCACCAGTTCCAGGTACTTCTATCATTTGTTATTATAATATTTTTGAGCAACTTCCGAAGAATATCATAATCACAAAATGAATACCATGTTTCAGATTGCTCTCATGAATAAAACTGGTTCTTTCCTAAGCTAAATGCACTCCTGAGGTAGGTACATCCAAAGCCACAATGATCTTTTCCTGGATCCTACATCTTTTCCATGCTTGAAATTGCCATTTGATATTTCAAGATCATTCATTTGGCAAGAAACTGATAAAGGATGAAAATGGATAAAGCAGGAGACTTTTGGCCTATAAAAAGTAAAAGCAGGATTCTCAGTTCTCGCCTGGCATTTTCAGTAATGCTAGCAATAGTTGGCAACTAGGCAACACAGTACCTTATTATATTATTGCTATTATTCTTTTAGCTTTGTAAAAAGGTAACCATTTTGGTTGCTGCAATTACAGAGAACATTCTTATTTCACAGCACAGTGTTGAACTGAGCTTTCTGCTCCATTGAGAGCTGATAGGAGTGTGGTATTTACATTTTCTTCTTTAAATAATAGTGCAAAGAAGTTATCAGACTGTGACTTTCACAGTACAGGGCATAGGTGATTATTTTGGGGTCTATGATTGGAATTCCAAACAGTAGGATCCAGGCACAGGACATGGCACCTACCAAATCACTTGTTTATTTACCCTAAATTATTAGAATTGTATCTTTTTTTATGAGTATTTTTGCCTTAGTACATGTTATCTACATTTTTGCCATATTGAATTGAAAGCATTTCCATTTTAGTTTGCAATTATAGGATGAACTCTTGAAAAATGTACCCAGGGATTATATAATATTAATATAATTATCTTTTAGTGTAAGAACTGATATGCATTCATTTTAATAATAGTAGCAATGCTTCAAGAAACTTTCATACAAGGAAAAGAGATTCACTTTAAAAACTCATCAAAGTAAGACAAATTCATGTCGAGTGTTTTTTCCCAATTATAATTGATTTTTGTTAAAAAGTAATCATTTTTCCTGATACCTTAAATGTTTTATTTTTCAGTAGAATAAGCTAACTTTACATATAATATGAACAAATTAAGTTTTTAAGTTTTAGACACATATTTGGGAAAACCTCAGCAAACTCTGAATCTAGATTGGTGATTGTTTACAGTAGATATATCCCATAATTACAGTGAAGTTTTTCCATTGCTAAGGCTGATAAAATATACTAAACTTCTAAAATCCTGACTGAATGCAAGAATCAGCTGATTCTGAACTTCCACTCTGCTTTCTAGTTTCTCTAGGGGATAATAGTGACCAGGAAATGATAGACTTTGTGCGTAGCAGTGCCAAGGTAAGCCTTTCTAATTCTGACTCAACTCTCTTGCAGAAACCAGGGAACAGCAAATGGTTTTCAATAGTGATAGCTAGGGAAGGGACAAAGAAAGAGCAAACACACTTTTTTTTTTATTTTTTAAACTAGTTAATAGGAAAAAAAGAAATTGGACAAAGAATCAAACAATAATTTAAAATACAACACTAGTTGCAGTCAATTCTTCTCCTCCAAGATGATCAGATAAAATGAAATTGAGTCAAAAGAGGAAATTCTACCAAATACACTTGGAACTACACATGAGCTTAGAAGATAACACTTAAATGCCTGCACGTGTTGTGGCCTCTTCACTGAGTTACAGATTGTTGATCCTGGAACAGCAAATTAATAGACTGTGAAAGGAAAGAATAACCATGAGATGAGATGGCTAATACATCAGCAACCATTAGGATCAAAACAAGGAATAACTATTACTTCTTACTTTCTAGGATGCTAAAATCTTCTAAATTTCAAAACAGAACACATTTACTATGGCAGTCGAGATGGAAAAAGATGCACGTCTAAGAGCAATTTTTATGACACCCTTCATTTAAATAGAGATTTGGGGAGAACAGAAACAAATACTAGAGGTGAAGAGTATTTTGGCTTCTGTTTTCTAATGTGTTGGGAACAACTTTATTCCTCTTTGAAGTAGTAATAAATCTTGCCATTCTAAATACAGTGGAATTCAGTTTAGGGAAAAAAATTGTCAGAATTTGATGATAAATCCTTGACAGCAAGAGTTGTTTAAAACCAAATAAACCTGATGACTTAAATGAATTTTATTTGAGATACGTGGCTATTAGGAAAAAGGCAGAGGATTATCCCCCAATTTTTCCTTTATTCAGCTATCAAGCAATCTACAGACTCTGCTTTTTATAATAGGAAGAACTGTGACCAGTCTATTCCAGGATTTCTCCCAACTCTATTTGGAGAAATAGCTTGGGTCCTGGCCTGAAGCTCTCAGAGCTTGAAGTGTTTATGAGTAGTTCAGTGATTAAAAATGCTAGGTAGGTCTTTCGTTTTAGCAATTCTGAATGCTAGGAAATAATGGTACAATATCTATTAATTCTTCAAGAAAAAAATATGTACTTCATAACATTTATTCCCAGAGGGAATACAATTTTTTATGTACCCTTCTTGACAAAAATATAAAGAGAATCAACTTCAGAGAAGCAGGAAGTGAAACCTCAGGAACAGAAAAGAATGGAAATGTCTCAAACCCTGATAGTGTTGGTAGCAGGAGGATGAGAGATGATAGAGGATGAATTTATCACAAACAGCCTCAAATTTTCAAATTTCCCTGGATCTGTGTCTTTTGCTGTGTAACTTTTCAGTACTCTTACATTGTGGCTGGGTCATTCAGCCCTCCCTCTTTAATCTAAACTCAGCTATGTTGTATGTTTTTGGGCAAAAGCGTTATATACATGTTTGTGTATATGATTTTTCTTCCCATTCTTTCTCTACCTATACCAACCATATTTGCCTATACCCTCTGGGAAAATTGTCATGAGCAATAAACTTTTAAAGTATATGTGTATACACATACACACATATATATACACATACATACATACGTACTGTGTTTGTGTGTGTAGATAGAGACTGAGCGAGTGATAGACAACAGATAGATAGAAATTGTGTTAGGAGGTGGGCAAATTTGCATAAGTATAGGCAGAATATAGAATGAAATTCATAGAATTTTATTTATTTGTTGAATTGTTATATATACTCAGAAGTTCAAGGACTAAGTTAGTTCTCTTGAATTTCTTTATTTTTTAAATTCTAATTTTAAAGAAAAATATTTATAACTTACATGACCTAGTCGAAATTTAGGCTGGTATCTCTGAAATAAGGAAATGCCTGTAGCACTAATCTCTTTTCTGAAGAACTACACAGCCTCCATTTGCAGTTACAAAGTTAACAGATTATTTTTTCTCAATTAACGATGGCATCAACAAAGCTTATCTCCTTTTAATACCCTTTTAAAGAAGATTAAAAGTTGTGTAGAGGAAATCTAAATACAGGGGAAATCTTAGCAAGTCAAGCATACATTCTATTAGCGTTACTAAAAATTTTAATTGTAGGAAATATTTAGAAACAGAATTTGTTTTATAATTTTATAAACAGAAATATCAATAATAATTAGAGTTTAAACAAGATCATAACTTTGAGTTCATAAAATAGAGTTTGCCTTCAACTTGAAAGATTCTATTTTTTCTCCCCATTCTTTCTCTGCCTACGCCAGCAATATTTGCCTATACCCTCTGGGAAAATTGTTATGAGCAATAAACTTTACAGTTATTAATGATTGATGAAGAATAAAGTATTGATGGTAGAGCAAGTTAACTTTTAAAAGTAAACATATATGTTATTTACTTTATAGGTTAGTAACACAATATATTATTTGCTATATCACCATCTCCTTAGTGGATTTCAGCCTAATCCAGAAAATTTGTAATATAATAGTGTATAATTACTCTAGAGGCTTGGGAAATAGTATATGAAGGTGCCAAATCTAAAAGTGGCATAAGCTGTTATGATGAAGAGATCTATCAATACAATTTCTTGATCAAGATAAATAGGTATTGTGCTTGGTAGTGGGCAAATTAGGGTAGGTACAGGCAGAGTATAGAATGGAATGCATACATTATTCTTATCTTATGAAACAATTCCAAGATACAAAGCTCAGGGGTAGTAGAGAGAGACTCCGCTGTCATTAAAATGGGGCTCCTGGCTGTGTGTGGTGGCTCACGCCTGTAATCCCAGCACTTTGGGAGGCCAAGACAGGTGGATCATGAGGTTATGAGTTCAAGACCAGCCTGGCCAAGATGGTGAAACCCCGTCTCTACTAAAAATACAAAAATTAACCCGGTGTAGTAGAAGATGCCTGTAATCCTAGCTATTCAGGAAGCTGAGGCAGAGTATTGCTTGAACCCAGGAGGTGGAGGTTGCAGTGAGCTGAGATCATGCCACTGTACTCCAGCCTGGGTGACAAAGTGAGACTCTGTCTCAAAAAGAAAAAAAAGGGGCAGGCTCCTATGATTGCTCTGATCTTCATCATTTATAAGCTAGTAGAAACAGGGTGAGAAAAGTCAATGACAGGCAACCAACTTCACTTTAAGAAAGGATCTGGAAAATGTGCATATCACTTCCATTCACATTCCTTGGCTGGAACTTAGTCTCATGGCTACAATTAACTTAAAAAGAAAAAGAGAGCTAGAAAATGAAGTTTTTAGCGAAATAGCTATGGACCCAGTTATAACTCTGAGAAGTATTCTTTAAAGGAATGAGAGAATCTATATTACAAAACAATGAGCACTCTCACCACAGAGGATGTGGAGGAGTATCTTTTCCAGAGATAGCCTAAAAATATATCTCATCTCAAATGTTCTTAATGTGATCTTGCTACTCCCACATCAAAAGATACAGTCTAATAACCTGTCTTGCATATGGGCTATTTGACCAATAGAATGTGGCAGAAGTGAAATTTTGTGACTTCTGGGGCTAAATTACAAGAAGCTTCATAGCTTCTTTCTGTATCTCCTGGAATACTTATTTTTGGGATCCTCCTTTTGCAACCAAACCATTCTAAGAAAACCCAATACACATGGAGATTTCTTCAGACATATGTAGGTTCTTTAGTCAGCAAACTTACCAGGGCTTTCAGTGGACAGTCACCATTAATCACCAGCTATATTAGTAACACGTTTTTAATATGCAGCCAAGATAAACTTTTAGATGACTCCAGGCTCAGCCTCCATCTGACTATGACTGCATGAGAGTCCCCAGAACAGATCACCCAGGTGTCAACCAGAGAATCGTCAGAAATCATAAGTTGTTTTAAACATCTACATTTGAAGTTTGTTACACACAAAAATAAACACCTGAAAAAGATAAGTATTTATTGTGGACATTGAGTAAAATCTCTGTCTTCATTCCTCTCTTGAGTTGAATAATGAATATTATGCTATCAAAAGGTAATCTGTTCCTTTCATATTTTAAGTGGTTATTTAAAACTAGATGTAGTGGGGCTACTTCAAGGTTCTTAGCTGGAATACCTTTTTTCCATTTCACTCTTGACCTTAGTCATTATTAAAATTCAACGGCTGCAAGGAGAGGAAGATTTTAGGTGTTATCAGTCATTTTTGCCTTCATAGAAATAAAGGATTTATGAATCTGGGTGCTCCTGTATTGGGTGCATATATATTTAGGATAGTTAGCTCTTCCTGTTGAATTGATCCTTTTACCATTATATAATGGCCTTCTTTGTCTCTTTTGATCTTTGATGGTTTAAAGTCTGTTTTATCAGAGACTAGTATTGCAACCCCTGCTTTTTTTTTGTTCTCCATTTGCTTGGTAGATCCCCCTCCATCCCTTTATTTTGAGCCTATGTATGTCTCTGCATGTGAGATGGGTCTCCTGAATACAGCAGACTGATGGGTCTTGACTCTTTATCCAGTTTGCCAGTCTGTGTCTTTTAATTGGAGCATTTAGTCCATTTACATTTAAGGTTAATATTGTTATGTGTGAACTTGATCCTGCCATTATGATATTAACTGGTTATTTTGCTCGTTAGTTGATGCAGTTTCTTCCTAGCCTCGATGGTCTTTACATTTTGGCATGTTTTTGCAATGGCTGGTACCGGTTGTTCCTTTCCTTGTTTAGTGCTTCCTTCAGGGTCTCTTGTAAGGCAGGCCTAGTGGTGACAAAATCTCTAAGCATTTGCTTATCTGTAAAGGATTTTATTTCTCCTTCACTTATGAAACTTAGTTTGGCTGGATATGAAATTCTGGGTTTAAAATTCTTTTCTTTAAGAATGTTGAATATTGGCCCCCACTCTCATCTGGCTTGTAGAGTTTCTGCCGAGAGATCTGCAGTTAGTCTGATGGGCTTCCCTTTGTGGGTAACCCGACCTTTCTCTCTGGCTGCCCTTAAGATTTTTTTCCTTCATTTCAACTTTGGTGAATCTGGCAATTATGTGTCTTGGAGTTGCTCTTCTCGAGGAGTAACTTTGTGGCGTTCTCTGTATTTCCTGGATTTGAATGTTGGCCTGCCCTACTAGGTTGGGGAAGTTCTCCTGGATGATATCCTGAAGAGTGTTTTCCAACTTGGTTCCATTTTCCCCCTCACTTTCAGGCACCCCAATCAGACGTAGATTTGGTCTTTTTACATAATCCCATACTTCTTGCAGGCTTTGTTCATTTCTTTTTCTTCTTTTATCTTTTGGTTTCTCTTCTCGCTTCATTTCATTCATTTGATCCTCAATCACTGATACTCTTTCTTCCAGTTGATCAAGTAGGTTACTGAAGCTTGTGCATTTGTCACGTATTTCTCGTGTCATGGTTTTCATCTCTTTCATTTCGTTTATGACCTTCTCTGTAATAATTACTCTAGCCATCAATTCTTCCACTTTTTTTTTTTCAAGATTTTTAGTTTCTTTGTGCTGAGTACGTAATTCCTCCTTTAGCTCTGAGAAGTTTGATGGACTGAAGCCTTCTTCTCTCATCTCGTCAAAGTCATTCTCCGTCCAGCTTTGATCCGTTGCTGGCGATGAGCTGCGCTCCTTTGCCGGGGGAGATGCGCTCTTATTTTTTGAATTTCCAGCTTTTCTGCCCTGCTTTTTCCCCATCTTTTTGGTTTTATCTGCCTCTGGTCTTTGATGATGATGGTGACGTACTGATGGGGTTTTGGTGTAGGTGTCCTTCCTGTTTGATAGTTTTCCTTCTAACAGTCAGGACCCTCAGCTGTAGGTCTGTTGGAGATTGCTTGAGGTCCACTCCAGACCCTGTTTGCCTGGGTGTCAGCAGCAGAGGCTGCAGAAGATAGAATATTGCTTAACAGCGAGTGTATCTGTCTGATTCTTGCTTTGGAGGCTTCCTCTCAGGGTCTAAAACACCAAAAGCAACGGCAGCAAAAGCCAAAATTGACAAATGGGATCTCATTAAACTAAAGAGCTTCTGCACAGCAAAAGAAACTACCATCAGAGTGAACAGGCAACCTACAGAATGGGAGAAAATTTTTGCAATCTAC
The DNA here is from genome assembly GCF_037993035.2 of Macaca fascicularis. NCBI lineage: Eukaryota > Metazoa > Chordata > Mammalia > Primates > Cercopithecidae > Macaca > Macaca fascicularis. The sequence continues at coordinate 68,991,536 of NC_088380.1, read as the reverse complement.
TCATCTGACAAAGGGCTAATATCTAGAACCTACAAAGAACTCAAACAAATTTACAAGAAAAAAACAAACAACCCTATCAAAAAGTGGGCAAAGGATATGAACAGACATTTCTCAAAAGAAGACATTCATACAGCCAAGAGACACATGAAAAAATGCTCATCATCACTGGCCATCAGAGAAATGCAAATCAAAACCACAATGAGATACCATCTCACACCAGTTAGAATGGCGATCATTAAAAAGTCAGGAAACAACAGGTGCTGGAGAGGATGTGGAGAAATAGGAACACTTTTACACTGTTGGTGGGATTGTAAACTAGTTCAACCATTTTACAGTTGAGGAAAACAGTATGGCGATTCCTCAAGGATCTAGAACTAGAAGTACCATATGACCCAGCCATCCCATTACTGGGTATATACCCAAAGGATTATAAATCATGCTGCTATAAAGACACATGCACACGTATGTTTATTGCGACACTATTCACAATAGCAAAGACTTGGAATCAACCCAAATGTCCATCAGTGACAGACTGGATTAAGAAAATGTGGCACATAATAAAAAAGGATGAGTTTGTGTCCTTTGTAGGGACATGGATGCAGCTGGAAACCATCATTCTTAGCAAACTATCACAAGAACAGAAAACCAAACACCGCATGTTCTCACTCATAGGTGGGAACTGAACAATGAGATCACTTGGACTCGGGAAGGGGAACATCACACACCGGGGCCTATCATGGGGAGGGGGGAGGGGGGAGGGATTGCACTAGGAGTTATACCTGATGTAAATGACGAGTTGATGGGTGCTGACGAGTTGATGGGTGCAGCACAGCAACATGGCACAAGTATACATATGTAACAAACCTGCACATTATGCACATGTACCCTAGAACTTAAAGTATAATAGTAATAAAAAATAATAATAAAAATTTAAAAAAAGAAATAAAGGATTTAAGTTCGCGTGTCAAAAATGGGTTTGAGAGATGACTGGGCATGGTGGCTCATGCCTGTAATTTCAGCCACTTGGGAGGCTTAGGCAGATGAATCGCTTGAGGTGAGGAGTTTGAGAACAGCCTGGCCAACATGCTGAAACCCTGTCTCTACCAAAAATACAAAAATTAGCTGGGCATCATGGCGGGCACTAGTAGTCCCAGCTACTCGGGAGACTGGCAGGGGGAATTGCTTGAACCTGGGAGGCAGAGGTTGCAGTGAGCCAAGATGGCACCACTGCACCCCATCCTGGGTGACAGAGTGAGACTCTGTCTTTAAAAAAAAAAAAAAAAAAAAAAAAGATGGATATGGGATAGATTAGATTGCAGGCTTGAATATGTGAGGGAAGCAGAAAAGGAGACAGCAGGAATAAATGGGGACAAACTAGGAGCAATCAATACAAATTTTACTTCATAATTTTGTCTACAGCCTATTTCATATTCAGTAATCACTTATAGTAATGCAGAACCCCTAGGAGGACAAAAGAATCAACAAATTGCTTTATTGTATATCTTACAGATTTTTGTACTTCCATCATAGTGTTTATTGTTCTTTTGAATTTTTTTTATTTGTATTTGCATGGGTCCTGTAGTTATCAATAGGACGTAAGGTGAAATGTGCTATTGTTTACAAGTGATTACTTCCTCTAGTAGGCTTAGGTTCCAGAGACTGATCATTCAAAGAGGCTATATTATCTAGTTGGTTATACTTACTTATCATTAATATACCAATGATTTTTCAGTAACTGCTTGACTAGAGCATTCTTTGAAAATTGAATGAAGATTTTTCATTCATAATTCTTAAAAGGAAATTCAGATGAAGATCATCACCAAATTACATAGATATTTAATGATTTATATACTTGCATGATCCATACTATAATTAATTTTACATTTAAAGGTGTAATTCAGTAACAAAATGAATAGTAGTGCTTTTATTTATCAATTATTATTACATTATAAGGAAACAAACCTTTTATATAGTGTGTATGTATCTATATCTATCTAGCTATCTGTCTATCTATATATCTCTCCCTGTGTTTTTGACAAAGAGTTATTAGTCTGAGTTGCTGAAACTGGAAATGTCAACAGTCTATTATTACCTCTTTTTTTTTTTTCTCTCCCTCTTTCTTCCCTTTTACACTCTTGAATTTATCAAGATGAAACTCTCTGAGGATTCAGTTATAGACAAAGCATAACTTGGGCTATGCAGAGAAAGAAGCCCAACATACCTTGTTTATATCATGCTGAAAGTGGATAGACCTGAAGATATCTATGTTATCAAAATTAAGATGTCAGATTTTTGTAACATGTTCAATCACAGAAAAGAAGAGGAAATCAGACCTAATTTCCTTATATGAAGAATTTTTAGCAATCCAAAGTCTGCAAGTTATAATTCTGAAAATATAGTATTTTAATCTTGAAGGTGATTGGTTGAAAAAGTCATTGTCCTTTCTGACACAATATATCATTACAAAGCCTAGCTATTCTGGAATAGTTACACCTACACTCTAGATCTGTGAACCCCTTTAGGATGGCATTCATCTTTGTGAGGCAGAAAACCTAGATACCAGTGACTTTAAGTGTAACAAGGAACAAATTTTCTCAAGAAGTTCAGAGATAACCAGAGCTAGTAATTTGGCTCCTATAAATACCTAAAAGACCTAGTCATTAGCAGCCTTGCTGGCTAGTTTCATCCTTATTTTCACAAAATTTTATTCCAATATCATATAGAGTGATCACACACTAGAGGAAAAAAAAGCAGGACCAGAGAAGGGCAAGGTAAATGCTAGATGGTTTGTATCTTTTTATGAGAAAAAACACTAATTTCCTATAAGCTCCAGTCAGTGAAAAACTGCTTATATTATTTTGGTCAGTTAGATCACAAAGCAACTAAACCTGGGAAATATGAAGGTGGGTACACTGCACCCCAAAACTAAATAGGGGTTTCCTTTGTAACAAAGGAGACAAAAATGGAGATTGGGCACCAAAAGCATCCTCTGCCACAGTCCTGGATGCCCTTTGTTCCTTTGAAAGTAAAGATTTTCTCAGGGAAAGACTAAAGGGGACTTTTAATTTCCAAAGCTTTGTCGAGAACTTTGCTATAACACGGTAACAGGGAAAAGCTTTGGGTGGCAAAAGTGATCAATCATGGAAAAGGAGTTGGACAGGTCAATAAATATAACACTGGCAAGCAGACTTTGATATATGAGGGAATAACACACTCTAACTTCCAATAGTGCTGTGCCAGGCACCTTGATGGGAAACAAATGCATCATTCAATATACTGCTTAGCTTGGAATTGCCATACATAAATGGGCAGCCACTTTTCATTACTGATAACAGTCAGAAGTGCTAAGATGAGCCTATCATCAGTGATGTGAGTGTCCTCGTGGGACAAGATATGACTTCTATGATTTTATTTATAATCACAGAATAATTTCAGGGACCAGCAATCATTAGCTACTATAACTGGCTCTGTCATTCTGCTAGAGATAATCACCTTTTTAAAATAATGATGGTGGGATAGCAGGTATATGTGAATCTATTGTTTACTCCCTATGTCAAAAAAAATTAAATGAAGAGGTACCACCACTGAAGCCACATGGGAAGTAATATGCACCATAAATAGTTGAACGAAGGAACTGACTTTATCTCTAGAACTCTTATCATCATATTAATAGTCTTTATTTTCCACAAAATACCCAAGTAGATGGGAAAATTTAAAAGTTATTTTCTTTATATTTGTGAATCTGTCTTCCTGTGTATTGTTATTCTTAAATTATTGCTGTTTTTTTTCTTTTTTATTGTTATAGTATAGTAGTTATATATTTAAACAGAAATTGATATGGAACTGCTTTAGCTGTTGAGTCATGTTCAAAATATTGCAATTGGTCAATATTGTTTAGTAAACATCCCATATGCTCTGACCTCATATGAAAATGATAAGAAAAATAAAATGAAATCTAAGGACATTCTGTCTCCTCAGGATACTTGTAATCTAATGGAGGTTACAGGACAAAATTTTGTGAAGAATGAATAATAGCAAGAAAGCATTATGGTACTGGCTCCTAAATAATACTTTCATACTTTTCCTCTTTTCCTGACCTCCAATTTGAGGAAGAAGCTTTCCTCATATTTACTTTTTATTTTATTTTTATTTTTATTTCATTTTATTTTTGAGATGGAGTTTTGCTATTGTTGCCCAGGCTGGAGTGCAATGGTGCCATCTCAGCTCACTGCAACCTCCACCTCCCAGGTTCAAGCAATTCTCCTGCCTCAGTCTCCTGAGTAACTGGGACTACAGGCATATGATAAAATGCCCAGCTAATTTTTTTGTATCTTTGGTAGAGATGGGGTTTCACCATGTTGGCCAAGCTGGTCTCGAACTCCTGATCTCAGCTGATCCACCCACCTCAGCCTCTCAAAGTGCTGGGATTAGGTGTGAGTTACTGCGCCCTGTCTGTCTGTCTGTCTGTCTGTCTGTCTGTCTATCTATCTGTCTGTCTGTCTGTCTGTCTGTCTGTCTGTCTGTCTATCTGTCTATCTATCTATCTATATATATATTTTTAAGTCCAATCCCAAGCTCTAATTCTCAGCCTTCAACCCACCTTAGAAATGTGCTCTGTCATAAATCTTCCCTCCTCTTCACCCAACCACACACACCTTTCATCTTCAGCTTCTTCCTATTCTTTGGTTATTTTCCTCAGCCTAGAGACTGGCATAGAATCTCTCATCTGCATGAGTGTGCTAGGACTGCCATAACAACGCACCACAAACTGGGTGACTTAAGCAACAGACAGTCTCACAGTTCTGGAAGCTAGAAGGCTAAAATCAAGGTATTGGCAGGGTTGGTTTCTTCCAAGGGCTATGAGGAAAAGACCTGTTCCAGGCTTCTCACCTTGGCTTGTAGATGGCCATATTCTCTCTATGCCCCTTAATAATGTTTACCTTCTATATGTGTCTGTGTCTGTGTCTGGATTTCCCCCTTTTTATAAGGACAACAGTCATATTGGATTAGGGCCCACCCTACTCTAGTATGACCTCATCTTAACAGTAATTACAGCTACAATTACCCTATTTGCAAATAAGGTCAGATTTGGAAGTACTGGTGGTTACGACTTCAAAGTATAAATTTTAGGAGGACGTAATTGAATCCCTAGCTCCATCCCAGAAGATCTTCCCATCTTTTGAAATTCTGTGCCAGCTCTCATTTTCCCATTAGTGCCAAACTTCTTGAACGTATAAATAATTACTAGTTCTGTGAAATTTCCCTACACACGTTCCCATACAATTATATCCTTCCTGAAGCAGCCTTGTGAGATAGTATACAGTGAATGGTGTCACACTTTCATAAATAGGTGAAGTAACAAAGGCTTACAGATTTTAGGTGATTAGATCATTAGGCAAATAGGTGACTAATCCAGGACACAAATTCATGTTTTCTGAACCGCAAATTCCAAGATATTTTCAAAATCATATTCTTTTTCTACTTCTTTACCACCTATGCATATCTTCATTTCAGATCTTATGTTCTTTTTTTCTGCCTGACCTTTTGGTTCACAAATTTTGTTCAAAATATTTGGTTTTACAATGCTGTGTCATAAAACATAATGAAAGTTAAAGAAGTTAAAAATTTTTTTTTATATACTTTAAGTTCTGGGGTACGTGTGCAGAACGTGCAGGTTTGTTACATAGGTACAAACATGCCATGATGGTTTGCTGCACCCATCAACCCATTATCTACATTAGGTATTTCTTCTAATGCTATGCCTCCCCTAGCTCCCCATTCCCCAACAGGCTCCAATGTGTGATGTTCCCCTTCCTGTGTCCATATGTTCTCATTGTTCAACTCCTACTTATGAGTGACAACATGCGGTGTTTGGACTTCTGTTCTTGTGTTAATTTGCTGAGAATGATGGTTTCCAGCTTCATCCATGTCCCTGCAAAGGACAGCAACTAATTCTTTTACATGGCTGCATAGTATTCCATGGTGTATATGTACCACATTTTCTTTATCCAGTCTATCATTGATGGGCATTTGGGTTGGTACCTAGTCTTTGCTATTGTGAACAGTGCCACAGTAAACATAAGTGTGCATGTGTCTTTATAATAGAATGATTTATAATCCTTTGGGTATATACCCAGTAATGGGATTGCTGGGTCAAATGGTATTTCTAGTTCTAGCTCCTTGAGGAATTGCCACACTGTTCTCCACAATGGTGGAACTAATTTACCCTCCCACCAACAGTGCAAAAGTGTTCCTATTTCCCCATATCCTCTCCAGCATCTGTTGTTTCCTGACTTTTTAATGATTGCCATTCCAAATGGTGTGAGATGGTTTCTCATTGTGGTGTTGATTTGCATTTTTCTAATAACCAGTGATGATTTTTTTTTTCATATGTTTGTTGGCTGCATAAATACCTTCTTTTGAGAAGTGTCTGTTCATATCCTTCACCCACTTTTAGTTGGGATTGTTTTTTTCTTGTAAATTTGTTTTAAGTTCTTTGTAGATTCTGGATATTAGCCTTTGTCAGATGGATACATTGCAAAAATTTTCTCCCATTCTGCAGATGGCCTGTTCACTTTGATGATAGTTTCTTTTCCTGTGCAGAAGCTCTTTAGTTTAATTAGATCCCATTTGTCAATTTTGGGTTTTGTTGCTATTGCTTTTGATGTTTTAGACGTGAAGTCTTTGCCCATGCCTGTGTCCTGAATGGTATTGCCTCGGTTTTCTTCTATGGTTTTTATGGTTTTAGGTCTTACGTCTAAGTCTTTAATCCACCTTGAGTTAATTTTTGTATAAGGTGTAAGGAAGAGATCCAGTTTTAGTTTTCTGCATATGGTCAGCCTGTTTTCCCAACATCATTTATTAATAGGGAATCCTTTCCCCATTGCTTGTTTTTGTTAGGTTTGTCAAAGATCAGATGGCTGTAGATGTGTGATGTTATTTCCTAGTCCTCTGTTTGTTCCATTGGTCTATACATCTTTTTTGGTACTAGGACCATGCTATTTGGTTACTGCAGCCTTGTAGTATTGTTTGAAGTCAGGTAGCAGGATGCCTCCAGCTTTCTTCTTTTTGCTTAGGATTGTCTTGGCTCTGTGGGCTCTTTTTTGGTTCCATACAAACTTTAAACTAGTTTTTTCCAATTCTGTGAAGAAAGTCAATGGTAGCTTGATGGAGATAGCATTGAATCTATTAATTACTTTGGGCAGTATGGCCATTTTCATCATATTGAGTCTTCTATCCATGAGCATGGAATGTTTTTACATTTGTTTGTGTCCTCTCTTATTTCCTTGAGCAGTGGTTTGTAGTTCTCCTTGAAGAGGTCCTTCAAATCCCTTGTAAGTTGCATTCCTAGGCATTTTATTATCTTTGTAGCAATTGCGAATGGGAGTTTACTCATGATTTGGCTCTCTGTTTGTCTATTATTGGTGTATAGGAATGCTTGTGATTTTACCACATTGATTTTTTACTCTGAGACATTGCTGAAGTTGTTTATCAGCTTAAGGACATTTGGGGCTGAGATTATGGAGTTTTGTAAGTATACAATCATGTCATCTGCAAACAGAGAACATTTGATTTCCTCTTTTCCTAATTGAATACCCTTTATTTCCTCCTATTGCCTGATTGCCATGGCCAGAACTTCCAATACTATGTTCAATAGTAGTGGTGACAGAGGTCATCCTTGTCTTGTGCTGGTTTTCAAAGGGAATCCTTCCAGTTTTTGCCTATTCAGGATGATATTGACTATGGGTTTGTCATAAATAGCTCTTATTATTTTAAGATACATTCATCAATACCTAATTTATTGAGAATTTTTAGCATGAAGTGGTGTTGAATTTTGTTGAAAGCCTTTTCTGAATGTATTGAGCTAATCATGTGGTTTTTGTCATTGGTTCTGTTTATGTGATGGATTACATTTATTTATTTGCATATGTTGAACCAGCTTTGCATCCCAGAGATGAAGCCCACTTGATCATGGTGGATAAGCTTTTTGATGTGCTGCTGGATTTGGTTTGCCAGTATTTTATTGAGGAGTTTTGCGTCGATGTTCATCAGGGATACTGGCCTAAAATTTTCTTTTTTTGTTGTGTCTCTGCCAGGTTTTGGTATCAGGATGATGCCGGCCTCATAAAATGAGTTAGGGGGGATTCCCTCTTTTTCTGTTGTTTGGTATTGTTTCAAAAGGAATGGTACCAGCTCCTTTTTGTATCGCTGGAAGAATTCGGCTGTGAGTCCGTCCAGTCTTGTAATTTTTTTTGGTTGGTAGGCTATTAATTACTGCCTCAATTTCAGAACTTGTTATTGGTCTATTCAGGGATTTGAATTCTTCCTGGTTTAGTTTTAGGAAGGTGTATGTGTCCAGGAATTTATCCATTTCTTCTAGATTTTCTAGTTTATATGTGAAGAGGTGTTTATAGTATTCTCGGATTCTAGTTTGTTTTTCTGTTGGATTAATGGTGATATCCCCTTTCTCATTTTTTATTGCATCTGTTTGATTCTTCTGTCTTTTCTTCTTTATTAGTCTAGCCAGCAGTCTATCTATTTTGTTGATCTTTTCAGAAAAGCACCTTCTGGGTTCATTGATTTTTTTGAAAGGCTTTTCATGTCTCTATCTCCTTCAGTTCTGTTCTGATCTTAGTTATTTCTTGTCTTTTGCTAGCCCTTGAATTTGTTTGCTCTTGCTTCTCTAGTTCTTTTAGTTGTGATGTGAGGGTGTCAATTTTAGATCTTTCCTGCTTTCTCTTGTGGGCATTTAATGCTATAAATTTTTTTCTACACACTGCTTTAAATGTGTCCCAGAGATTCTGGTACATTGTGTCTTTGTTCTCATTGGTTTCATAAACATCTTTGTTTCTGTCTTCATTTCATTATTTACCCAGTAGTCTTTCAGGAGCAGTTTATTTGGTTTCCATGTACTTGTGCAGTTTTCAGTGAGTTTCTTAATCCTGAGTTCTAATTTGATTGCACTGTGGTCTGAGAGACTGTTATGATTTCTGTTCTTTTGCATTTGCTGAGGAGTGTTTTACCTCCAATTATGGGGTCGTTTTTTAGAATAAGTGCAATGCAGTGCTGATAAGAATGTATATTCTGTTGATTTCGGGTGGAGAGTTCTGTAGATGTCTATTAGGTCTGTTTGGTGCAGAGGTGAGTTCAAGTCCTGGATATCCTTGTTAATTTTCTGTCTCATTGATCTGTCTAGTGTTGACATTGATGTGTTAAAGTCTCCTACTATTATTGTGTAGGAGTCTAAGTCTCTTTTTAGGTCTCTAAGAACTTCTTTTATGAATCTGGGTCCTCCTGTATTGGGTACAAAAATATTTAGGATAATTAGCTCTTCTTGTTGCATTGATCCCTTTACCATTATGTAATGGCTTTGTCTCTTTTGATCTTTGTTGGTTTAAAGTCTGTTTTATCAGAGACTAGGATTACAACTCCTGCGTTTTTTTTTGTTTGTTTGTTTGTTTGTTTTTGTTTTTTTGTTTTTTTTTTGTTTTTTTTGCTTTTCATTTGCTTGGTAAATATTTCTCCATCCCTTTATTTTGAGCCTATGTGTGTCTTTGCATGTGAGATGGGTCTCCTGAATACAACACACTGATGGGTCTTGACTCTTTATCCAACTTGCCAATATGTGTCTTTTAATTGTGGCATTTAGCCCATTTACATTTAAGGTTAATATTATGTGTGAATTTGATCCTGTCTTTACGATGCTAGCTAATTATTTTGCCCGTTAGTTGATGCAGTTTCTTCATAGCATCAATGGTCTTTACAATTTGTCATGTTTTTGCAGTGGCCGGTACCAGTTGTTCCTTTCTATGTTTAGTGCTTCCCTCAGGAGCTACTGTAGGGCAGGCCTGGTGGTGACAATACCTCTCAGCATTTTCTTGCCTGTAAAGGATATTTTTCTTTCTCCTTCACCTATGAAACTTAGTTTGGCTGGATATGAAATTCTGCATTGAAAATTCTTTTCTTTAAAAATGTTGAATATTGGCCCCCAACTCTCTTCTGGCTTGTAGGGTTTCTGCAGAGGGATCCACTGTTAGTCTGATGGGCTTCCCTTTGTGGATAACCCAACCTTTCTCTCTGGCTGCCCTTAACATTTTTTCCTTCCTTTCCACCTTGGGTGAATCTGACGATTATGTGTCTTGGGGTTGCTCTTCTCAAGGAATATCTGTGTGGTGGTCTCCGTATTACCTGAATTTGAAAGTTGGCCTGACTTGCCAGGTTGGGGAAGGGGAAGTTCTCCTGGATAATATCCTGATGAGTGTTTTCCAACTTGGTTCCATTTTCCCCATCACTTTCAGTACACCAATCAAACATAGGTTTGGTCTTTTCACGTAGTCCTATACATCCTGGAGGCTTTGTTCGTTTCTTTTTATTCTTTTCCTCTAATTTTGGCTCCTCACTTTATTTCATTAAGTTGATCTTCAGTTTCTTATATCCTTCCTTCTGCTTGATTGATTCAGTCATTGATACTTGTGTATGTTTCACGAAGTTCTTATGCTGTGTTTTTCATCTATATCCGTTCATTTATGTTCTTCTCTAAACTGGTTACTCTAGTTAGCAATTCGTCTAACCTTTTTCCAAGGTTCTCAGCTTTCTTACATTGGCTTAGAACATGCTCCTTTAGCTCAGAGGAGTTTGTTATTACCCACCTTCTGAAGCCTACTTCTGTCAATTTGTCAAACTCATTCTCCGTCCAGTTTTGTTCCCTTGCTGGTGAGGAGTTATGGTCCTTTGGAGGAGAAGAGGTGTTCTGGTTTTTGGAGTTTTCAGCCTTTTTGTGCTGGTTTTTCCTGATCTTTGATGTTGGTGACCTTTGGATGGGGTCTCTGAGTGGTTGTCTTTTTTGTTGATATTGATGCTATTCCTTTCTGTTTTTAGTTTTCCTTCTAACAGTCAAGCCTCTCTTCTGCTGGTCTGCTGGAATTTGCTGGAAGTCCACTCCAGACCCTGTTTGCCTTGTTATCACCAGCGGAGGCTGCAGAACAGCAAAGACGGCTGTCTGTTCCTTCCTCTGGACGGTTCATTCCAGGGGGGCACCTGCCAGATGCCAGCAAGAGCTCTCCTGTATGAGTTGTCTGTCAGTCCCTACTGGGAGGTGTCTCCCAGTCAGCATACATGGGGGTCAGGGACCCACTTGAAAAAGCAGTCTGTCCCTTATCAGAGGTCAAATGCTATGCTGGGAGATCTACTACTCTCTTCAGAGCTGTCAGGCAGGGACATTTAAGTCTGCTGAAGCTGTGCCCACAGCCACCCCTTCCCCCAGGTTCTGTGTCCCAGGGAGATGAGGATTTTCTCTATAAGTCCCTGACTGGAGTTTCTGCCCCCTCCCCACCCCCCCAGAGAAGACTTGCCCAGAAAGGAGGAAATCTGAAGAGGCAGTCTAGCGACAGAGGCCTTGATGAGCTGCCATGGGCTCTGCCCAGTTTGAAATTCCCTGTGGCTTTGTTTACACTGTGAGGTTAAAACCCCCTACTCAAGTCTCAGCAATGGCAGATGCCCCTCCCCCTCACCAAGCTCTAGCATCCCACATTGACTTCAGACTGCTGTGCTATCAGTGAGAATTTCAAGCCAGTGGATCCTAGCTTGCTGGGCTCCATGGGGGTGGGACCCGCCGAGCCAGGCACCAGAGGTCTGCTGGTTGTGAAGACCGTGGGAAAAGCATAGTATCTGGGACGGAGTGCACTGCTCCTCCCGGTACAGTCTCTAATGGCTTCCCTTGGCTAGGAAAGGGAAATCCCCCAACCCCTTGTGCTTCCCAGGTGAGGCAACGCCACACCCTGCTTCAGCTTGCCCTCTGTGGGCTGCTCCTACTGTCCAACCAATCCCAATGAGATGAACCAGGCACCTCAGTTGGAAATGCAGAAATCACTCACCTTCTGCACCAGTCTTGCTGGGGACTATAGACTAGAGATGTTCCTATTTGGCCATCTTGCCAGCAGACCTAAAAAATAATTCTTAGGTAAAAATCACATCAGGTCAGAAAAGATTATGATAAATTGCTTACCATAAATCCTATTAAACTCTTCACATCTCTTCCTCCTTGCAGCCCTCTCAGACAAGAAACTTTTCCATTTATGGTCTATTAGAGAAATATTTTAGAAATGATACTTCAGTGCACATTTTACATTCTCATTAATGCTATGCTATTGTGACCCCATTGCTTCCACAGGAAAATGCAGACTACATTTTTTTTTCTAAATACCCAATAAAGAATATTCTACCTAACACATTACTCTTCAGGGAACATCTACAGAATAAGGGAATGGTATAGTTTACTTTGTCAGTTACATCCACAGCTTTGTCATGAAATTCAGTAATGTCTGTGGAGTTTTCTTCTTAATTCAGTTTATTTCTAAATCTGTGTTATTGAAGAGAAAGTAGTTGCTGTAAAACCTTCACATTCATAAGTCAACATTAGAATTGCAACCTGACTGTGAAAATATGAAACCAGGCACCCAAACCTTAAGAAGTAGTGATGGGAAGAAAGGTAAGAGTACTTCTTTAAACAGCAGCCCAAGTAAAGGTTGTCTCTGATAATGTTATTTTGAAAATCAGATATTAATTTAATATGTAATTTAAGTCCAGGACATGTCTTAGAGGATAATACTGTGATGGCAGGAGCTGTTTTTAATTTTACTATCATATTCCCGATATTTAGTAGAGTACCATGGATATAGTAGATACTCAAAAATGTTTTTTGAATGAATAAATGAATATTAATGTTATAGAATGATTTTAAATATCAGTTTAAAGAAAGGGAACTTTTACATTAATCTGCCTGCCATGAAAATACCAGATTAATTCCCGTCTTCCAGCAGGCTAGAATTTTGCTTAAGAATTTCACTCATTTTATCTAGGCATCCATATAATCATTAATGCTTTCATTCATCTGAAACAAATTTGCTTTCTAGTATAAACGAGGGGCTGAGATATTACGGAAAGATAAGGACTTCTAAGGTGATAGCGGACGTGAAGGTTGTTAGCCTGTATTTATACTACAGTATATATACAATATCACATATTGGATATACATACATAAATATATGTGTGTATATGTGTATACATGATATATGCAAACACACAGGTATATTACAATGGCAGTGGGAAGTACCAAGAGAAACACACTAACATGATGCTATAGGAGGAGATATACAGCAGAATATAATTCCTCTAACTGAAAGCATCAATCCAGGAGCTTTATGCTGTTTTCACTGGCCTCTGATTCCTATTTAAATAGTGCTGCTGATTCAAATAAATGAACAGGTCAATGTGAAAGATGCTGTTCAACTGAGACCTTTGCCTTTCTCTTTGGACAGCCTCCAGAGGGGTCAGAAATCAGAATTGATCTTCTGCTCAAGAGACATCAACCACAAAGCCTCAGGCATGTCTTGACCATCCTGGCATTGAGAAGAATAAATAAGTTTGAGAAAGAGATACTATCTTTGCTACCACATTCTTTAGTTGGTGCTAAACTAGTCATCAGCATTATGTCAAAACAGAATGCCCAGGTCAAATTTCAGGTTGTTATATTTTCTTTGTTATTGTTTGTGTGTAAACACACACATATTTGCATAAGTTAGTATATAACTATATAATACATAAATATATATAGTATGTTATATGTGATTATCAATTATTACCAATAAAGTGTTTAGAACAATCAAAATCAATCTAATACTAAAAAGACTCTCCTTAGATATGACATCATGTTAAGTAACACACAAGGAGATTTAAAAGGCACAGCTACAATGCCTCTTAAGAATTTAACTTCCACCAAAGGCATTTTTTTTCAAGCATTATCTCTTTTGACCCTCATAAGAACTTTGTAGAGAAAGTATCATTGACCTATTTTACCGTTAAAAAAATATCTTTGCGTGGTTTGATGACTTCACTGAGGTCACACAGTTGAAGCCAAGTCTCCAATCCCAGTGTGTTCCCTACTACACTATGACTACAGCATTCTTTAATGAATGGCCCATAGCCTGGTGGAGAAGCTTATGGGTTCTTTTAGTGTACTAAAGATTGTCTAAAAAGCTCTTTCTTCAGAGATTATAGTTGGATAACAATCAAAGTTTTCTGTTGGCTTGTTTTTCCAGTTCCCAAACCAGGAATCATCTTTTCTCTATCTCCTATATTAAATTCATTAGCAATTTATCATGGCCCCAATATGTATCTTAAATCCACAACACTTTAGTTCTGGTGACTATCATCTCTTGCCTGGCTTCCTGCCTCCCTGTTTTCACTGTGGTGCTCATTTCCATAAAGGGCAAAGTATGTGGAAGTTATAAAAAATTATCACCCTAATTTTTTTTTTTTTCCTTAGGCAGAGTTTCTCTCTTGTTACCCAGGCTGGAGTACGATGGCGTGATCTCGGCTCATTGCAACCTCCGCCTCCTGGGTTCAAGCAATTCTCCTGTCTCAGCTTCCCCAGTAGCCGGGATTACAGGTCCCCAACACCACGCCCAGCTAATTTTTGTATTTTTAGTAGAGACAGGGTTTCACCATGTTGGCCAGACTGGTCTTAAACTCCTGACTTCAGGTGATCTGCCTGCCTTGGCCTCCCAAAGTGCTGGGATTACATGTGCCCAGCCAGGTGAATTATTTTAAAATCTAAATGTATACTTCATTTGATAACAAACATATTTTCAAAATACTAATGTCTTGTATATAAGTTTTTAACAGGAATAGGAGTAAAAGAGTTGATATACCCTCTGAGTCTATTGAAAGTATTACTATACCCCCAAAATAATTTTGTTTTCAGGCAGATTACCTTGGATATGCTCAAGAATTTTCAACGGGGAGGAAATGGCCTAAGTGATAAATTCCAATGATATGGTTTAATTTACTGCATATAAATTTTGCTTTGTACTTTTGATTAATAGCTCTGCAAGGCAATTCAAAATGAAGTGCAGTAGTAGACTGGTATCGTTTCTGTGGTTGTCTTCTGCACTTCCTAATAAATGAATAAAAGAAGGAAAAAATGAGATTTGCATTGTACTTACATGATAGCTGCTGTGCAGACACTGACCATCTTGAGCATCATTGCTTCCCTGTATATTAAATAAGCAGAATTCTCCTTAGAGATACAATTAGTCAGTTATCTCAGTCTGGTAAATTTCAGCAAAAGTAGGCCCTGTGTCCACACTTTGAAGATGCTGGGAAATAAATTAGGGTTGTCACCAATGTATTATTCTCAGTCTCTCCACTTCCAAATATTTCTCCATGCTCTTCCTTCTTTATGTGGCAAAGTTCAGTTCAGTGATCAGTGATCCTCACATGTTTTTGAGACTGAAGGGCATTAGCCTATAAGTCTGTCGCAACTTACAATACAGACATCTCAGGAGATAAAGAAACCAAGGGAAGGAGAAAGCAGATTTGGGATCAGTGAATGAAATAAGTTTTTGGTTAAGTTTGAACTGTACTTTATAAAATTGTCCTTGCCATTAATTGCCATGAAGAAATGGGGAAAATAGTTTGTAAAGTACAATGAAACAACTATGCTCTGGAATATCTCTGTAAGAAATCTAGGCTGGGTAATTACTAGCTTAACCATAAAATGTGCCTGAAAGATTACAAAACCAGGCAAAAGCCGTAAGAAACCAGCAACAAGCACCTTAATCAACAGCATTTGTCTTTCAGAGAATGGTTGCTGGCAACACTTACATTTGAAATGCATTACAGCTGCCTGCAAGAATTAACTAGCATATCCAGAGAACTAGTGCCTCAGATTGTGAAGATTCCAGCCACCTTCTTCCCGTCTAAGTAGCATAGACTTGAGTAAGGAAACCGTATCTTTTTATTACTAACAACAGCCATATCTTTGTATTATATATTTTATTAATTACTAACTACTGGAATTTCTTGGCAGTTACCAGAAAAATATGGTAAACAATAATGTGTTTTTCCATTCCAAGTGTATTTTTTTTTCTTCCATGTAAAGAATAACAAGAAGTTTTAGGGCCCATACAAATGTAAGAAGCTAAAAATATATGTCATTCCTTTTAAAGTAGGATCCAGCTGGAAACTGAGGAAACATTCCAAACTAAGATACCTGTATATATTCTAAAACATTTAAATGCTTCTTAAATACAAATATTGGATGTAAACCAGCAGTTCTCTCCTCTGAGAAGCCTCATAAGAATTTGCTAGTTTATCTGCGTGTCTTTTATCTGCTTATACATGATGTTTTGTTAAGATGAATTACCAAGAATTTTTATGTAGTATTACAGTTATAATAAGAGTCTCTTGATTGACAAAGAGTAATAATCAAATAACTTAAATTACCAGGGCTAGACACCAAATATTTCAAGAAAATCCATCCCAAATTTGACTTTATGTATACTCATAACAAAGTTTCAGACAAGAACCTGGGAATGGAGTATCTTGGAACACCTCCAGAATCTGCAACCACCATTCTCATTTATCTCCCTGAGTTTGTGACAAACACTGTGGTCTGACACTTCTAGGGTTCTCTTTAGATATCAAATGGTGATTACTTCTAGATCTTATTTTTGGTTTATACTAATAGTATTTTGTTGAGCTATAATTTGTAGTAAGTAAAATGCACAAATCAAGTGTAAAACTTGAAGAATTTTAAGAAAGGTAGACACAGTGCAACCATTAGCCAAAACAAGAAAAGGAATACTTCTGGCACCCCAGAAGGCACCCTTGTTACCTCATTCAATACATCCTAATATCTGTTGGCATAGATTTAGCTTTGCCTATTTCTGAACTTACATACAAATGAAATCGTACAATAAGTACTCTTCTATATGTGTCCTTTCATAAAAAAAATGTTTTTGAGATTCATCTGTGTATTTGTGTATGTTAGTAGTTTATTCTTTTGTATTACTCAGTCCTGTTCCTTTGCTGTGAATATTTCAGTTTGTTTACACTTTCTCCTATTGATAGGCTTGGGTTGTTTCCAATTATAGGCTATTACAAATTGAGCTGCTATGAATATTCTTGTACATGTCTTTCTATAGACATATGGGTTTATTTCTCCAGTTCCTAGGAATGGAATTGCTGGGTCATAGAGCATATTTATGTGTAAACGTTTAAGAAACTGACAGTTTATCGAAGTGACAATAGCATTTTATAATCCTACAAGTAGTTTGTAAACATGGCTTTGTTCTACATTCTTACCCACACATAGTCTCATCAAAATTTTTAATATTACACATTGTAGAAGATGTGAAATGATGTCTCATTGTGACTTTTAGTTTCTTTATTCCATATTGAGTAATAATGTTCATCAAATTTTCTTTTTTCTTTTCTTTTTTTTTTGTTTTGAGGCGGAGTCTCACTCTGTCACAATCTTGGTTCACTGAAACCTTCGCCTCCCAGGTTCAAGTGATTCTCCTGCCTCAGCCTCCCAAGTAGCTGGGACTACAGGCACCTGCCACCACGCCCGGCTAATTTTTTTGTTTCACCATTTTGGCTAGGATGGTCTCGATCTCTTGACCTCGTGATCCACCTGCCTTGGCCTCCCAAAGTGCTGGAATTACAGGCGTGAGCTGTTCATCAAATTTTTATATGCTTATTGACCATTTGGAAATCTCCTTTTGCAAATTGCCTGTGTGAATTACTTTTGTCTCTCTTTTTTTTTTATTAAGATAGGATGTTTGTTTTCTCCTAATTATTGTGTAGAAGTTGTTATATATTCTGTAAATCAGTTCTTTCTTTCATATCTCATATTTCGTATGATGCCCAGCCTGTGGCTTTCCTTTTCCCCTTTGTTTCTCGACAGAAGTTTTTAATTTTGATAAATTACAATTTATATATTTTTTCTTTTATGGTTCTTATCTTTTTTCATCTGTGTTAGAAAACTTTGCCTGAGAGTCACAAAAATATTCATCTGTTTTATTTCTAGAAAATAATAATTTTTGCTTTCAGATGTAGGTAAATTATTCATTTCAGTTTAATTTTTACATATGGTATGAAGTGAAAGTCAAAGTTTACTTTCCATTCTCATTTGAATATGGGTTTGTTCTGGAACTATTTATTGGAAACACTTTGCTTTTGAATCATTTTGCTATGTTAAAAATGAATTGAGTAAAGATGTGTGGTCTATGTTTTAGAGTCAGTTCTGTTAGTTGATCTATATAAGTATCATCATGCCAACTATATGACTTTTTTTGTTTGTTTGTTTTAGTTTTTGGTTTTTTGAGACGGAATCTCACTCTTGTTGCCCAGGCTGGAGTGCAATGGCATGATCTCGGCTCACTGTAAACTCTGCCTCCCGAGTTCAAGTGATTCTCCTACCTCAGCCTCCCGAGTAGCTGCAATTACAGGCACCTGCCACCACATCCGGCTAATTTTTGTACTTTTAGTAGAGATGAGGTTTCACCATGTTGGCCAGGCTGGTTTCAAACTCCTGACCTCAGGTGATCTGGCCCCCTTGGCCTCCCAAAGTCCTGGGATTACAGGCATGAGCCACCGCGCCCAGCCCAACTATATGATATTAATACTTGTGGCTTTGTATACAATGTCTTGAAGTCACATAGTGTAAGACCTTCAATTATTTCCTTCTCCTTTTAAAATATTTTTTGTTAAGTCCTTTACATTTTTATATAAATTTTAGAGTTGGTTTTTTCCAATATTTATGAAAAGAAAATCCTTCAAGGATTTTGAGTGAGATTACATTAAATATCTAAATCAACTTTAAAAGAATTAACATCTTAAAATTATTAGTCTTCTGACCTATAAACATAAAATCTATCTCCATTTCTTTAAATTTTATCTAATTTCTGTCAGCATTTTTTTTTTAGTTTTAAGTGTAGGAATTTTATATTTCCCAAAGTAAACGTATGTCCATGTAATTGATGAAATAGTTGATGCTATTGTAAATAATATCTTTTTTCAGTTTCCAAATTTCTTGGTAGTATATAGAAATACAATTTGTTTTTGGTTTACCATCCTTACACTCAGCTATCTTCATGAATGCACTTATTACTATATGTTTGTTTGCAGATACATATTTTATATGTACAAAATTATGTCATCAGTGTATAATGACAATTATTAATGTAATTGTTAATATAGATAAGTTTGTGTTTACAATCAACTTATTTGTTTTATATAGTTTTCAGTAGTATTATATTTATGTTTGCTATGAGTTTGCAAATGCATCTGTAGCTTATGACAGTTTATCTTCAACTAAGGTTTTACCATCTAATATATAAGGACCTTAAACCAGCAAAAATGCATCTATCCTCTTTGCTATCCTTTGTTGTGTTGTTATCTACATTTCACTTCTACATGTTAGAAACTCTAGCTTTGTTGTTAGTTGGGTTTAAACAATTTTCTGTGTATATAGGGACATATATGCTATTTCTAATAATATTCATCTGTCTCTGAAGATCCAGGTTTTTATCTGGAATAGTTGCTCTTCAGCTGAAAGAACGTTAGTATTTCTTGTACTGCTAAGAGCTAATCAAAAATTTTTGCACATTTTCCTAAAATTGTCTTTATTTTATCTTCATTTTTTAGAATGAATGTTTACTTAGTATAGAATTCTGGGGTTTCCTCCAGCATTTTAAAGATATTATTCTTTTTTGTTTGTTTGTTTTGTTTTAAACCACCCAGTTTTATTATGGCAGCCCTAGAAAATGAACATGCCTAGAAATAAAAATTTAGGGATAAATCCCACCACTGGCTGGATTGACTCTCCTAGGCAACCCATTTAATCCACAGAAAATGAATGAGTAAACAAAGAAGGAAGGACACATCTATCTGTAGATCCCTGTGTCCAGTGTGCTGAAAGAAGGGTCACTGCTGAGCGATATTCCGAGGCTGAGAAACTGGAGATCACAGAGTGTAACACAGTCTTCTCCAGGAGTGGAACTCATTGCTGCCAGCCCACTGGAGTTTGTTCCCATAATAGCTTCTCCATCTTTGGCCAAATACCAGAACTCTATGCATATTAGTCCATGTTTGATACTATCCTCCCTGCCCACTCACTTGCCAACTTGCTCCAGTCAGGTTCCAACCTCCATCATGCCTCCAACTCATTCAAGTCATTATTCCAAAGCACATTTCTGGTCATCTTACTTGACGTTTTAACATCATTAATCATAACCACCTTCTCGAAGCCCTCTCTTTCCTTGGCTTTCTTACCTGTCTGAGCATTCTTCTGTGATGTCTTCAGATCTTCTTCTTTTTTTATTTATTTATTTATTTAAATTATTATTATACTTTAAGTTCTAGGGTACATGTGCACAATGTGCAGGTTTGTTACATATGTATACTTGTGCCATGTTGGTGTGCTGCACCCATCAACTCATCAGCACCCATCAACTCATCATTTACATCAGGTATAACTCCCAGTGCAATCCCTCCCCCCTCCCCCCTCCCCATGATAGGCCCCGGTGTGTGATGTTCCCCTTCCCGAGTCCAAGTGATCTCATTGTTCAGTTCCCACCTATGAGTGAGAACATGCGGTGTTTGGTTTTCTGTTCTTGAGATAGTTTGCTGAGAATGATGATTCCCTATTTACTAAATGGTGCTGGGAAAATTGGCTAGCCATAAGTAGAAAGCTGAAACTGGATCCTTTCCTTACTCCTTATACAAAAATTAATTCAAGATGGATTAGAGACTTAAATGTTAGACCTAATACCATAAAAACTCTAGAAGAAAACCTAGGTAATACCATTCAGGACATAGGCATGGGCAAGGACTTAATGTCTAAAACACGAAAAGCAATGGCAACAAAAGCCAAAATTGACAAATGGGATCTAATTAAACTAAAGAGCTTCTGCACAGCAAAAGAAACTACCATCAGAGTGAACAGGCAACCTACAGAATGGGAGAAAATTTTTGCAATCTACTCATCTGACAAAGGGCTAATATCCAGAACCTACAAAGAACTCAAACACATTTACAAGAAAAAAACAAACCACCCCATCAAAAAGTGGGCAAAGGATATGAACAGACATTTTTCAAAAGAAGACATGCATACAGCCAACAGACACATGAAAAAATGCTCATCATCACTGGCCATCAGAAAATGCAAATCAAAACCACAATGAGATACCATCTCACACCAGTTAGAATGACAATCATTAAAAAGTCAGGAAACAACAGGTGCTGGAGAGGATGTGGAGAAATAGGAACACTTTTACACTGTTGGTGGGATTGTAAACTAGTTCAACCATTATGGAAAACAGTATGGTGATTCCTCAAGGATCTAGAACTAGAAGTACCATATGACCCAGCCATCCCATTACTGGTTATATACCCAAAGGATTATAAATCATGCTGCTATAAAGACACATGCACACGTATGTTTATTGCAGTACTATTCACAATAGCAAAGACTTGGAATCAACCCAAATGTCCATCAGTGACAGACTGGATTACGAAAATGTGGCACATATACACCATGGAATACTATGCAGCCATAAGAAAGGATGAGTTTGTGTCCTTTGTAGGGACATGGATGCAACTGGAAACCATCATTCTCAGTAAAGATATTATTCTGTTGACTTCTGGTTTTGTTGCTTATGATGAAAAGTCAGCTGTAATTATTGTTGTTCCTCTGAAAATATGACTTTTTCCTCTGGCTACACTTATATTTTCCATTTAATTTTGATTGTAAACCTTTTTTTAATCTATGGTGTGTGTTTAGTAATCTTTACCTTTATCCTGCTTGAGGTTTAACAAACTCAATCCATGCACTAATGTCTTTTACTAATTGAGGACCAACATTTCGTTCGCAATTAGTAAAAATCATTAGTGCTTGGACTGAGTTTGCACCAATTTTGGATGAAATTATATCTTCCAATATTTTTTCTGTCCCTTTTGATCATCACTCTCCTCTCCTCTTGTGTCTTGGATTATATGTATATTTTAGATCATCTGTTACTGCCCTACAATTCTCAACTGCTCTGTTCTGTATTTTATCTTTTTTTTCTCTCTGAGCTCTATCATTTACATTGTATAACTTTGTTACAGTTGTTCTCAATGGAAGATGAGGGCAAGTTTGCCCCCAAGAGGACATTTAGCAATGTCTAGAATCATTTTTTGATGTCATAACAGGGTTTAGTGGGACAAAGGGATGTTCTACTGGCTAAATATCTTGTAATGAACAGGACAGCTCCTCACAACAAATAATTATCATATCCAAAGTGTCTGTTGTGCTGATATTGAGAAACCCTAGAATAGAGATACCACTTTTATGAATTAGAAAACTCAATATACAATATTTCAGTGAATCTCAATTTGAGAGATATAGTGCGATCCCAATCAAAATTCCAGCCAGATTCCTTTATAGAAATTAATAAGCTAATTCTAAATTTTATGGAAAATGTTATATTTGGACCATGGATTTTTATACTTTTTTTTTTAACTTAAAAATCATAAATTTGGAAGGGTGAATACTCTGTTGTACGAAATGCTCTTTTTGAAGACATTCCTCTGAATGTCTCTTTGAATTCCTCTTTTTGAAGACATTTCTCTTTATCATTGCAGTCATATGCTACGTAACAACATTTTTGGTCAATGACAGACCACACATATGACAATATTCCCATAAAGATTATAATAGAGCTGTGTAATAGAGTAGGCTATACCATCTAAGTTGGTGTAAGCTATGATGTTCATACAACATCAAAATCTCCTAATGACACATTTCTCAGAATGTATCCCCTTTGTTAAGCAATGTTTGACTGTAGCTATAAATTGTTTGATTACATTTCTGACATCTCTCAAGTAATTTTTTTCAGAAAAGATGTACGGACAATGACGTTTCGGGATTCTGGGGAAATCTATATTTTTTTCTCTCTTCTAAAAAGTTTGACTACCCAGCTACTCGGGAGGCTGAGGCCAGAGAATGGCGTAAACCCGGGAGGCGGAGCTTGCAGTGAGTTGAGATCTGGCCACTGCACTCCAGCCTGGGCGGAGCGAGACTCCGTCTCAAAAAAAAAACAAAAAAACAAAAAAAAAAACAACAAACAAACAAAAAAAGTTTGACTAGATATAGAATTTTCCATAAATCTTTGAAATAGCTGTTTTATTTAATTCCAACTAGAATTCTCAGTTGTGAGATATTATTTAATCTATTAGTATTAGAAAGCTATTAAAGCTTCAAATCTAACACTTCCAATAAGAAAGCTTCTCTGTTTCAGATCAGAAAATAGAAAAGGTCTCATAGAAAAAAAAAACTATAGATGATACAATTTAAAAACAAAAAATCTTCAGAAGAATGGGAAGAAATTTGTTGAAAATTTTTCCAGAATACAGAGCAGAAAGACAAAAGAAGCAAATATAAGAGAAAACTGAAAAAGATCTAGAATGTTGCTGGGGTGCAATTTTAAATAAAATGGTTAAGTTAGATATATTGAAAAGTAGCATTTAAGAAAAAGAGTTCGGGGAAAGAGGCCATTGGATATCTGAGAACAATTACCACAGAAAAAACAACAGCATTCCAGCTATGTTCAAGGAACAGCATGGAGGCTAGTAATTAATTCAGCTAAATCAGAGAAAGCAAGATGGAAACTAATAGTGGTGAAATCTTGAAAGTAATAGAGGACATGGTTTTGTAACATTTAGAGATATGTGGACTGTGATAATAATTTGTATCTTACCTTGGGTGAAATGGGGAGTCATTGCTAGGTTTGGGGAAATAACATAATATGTATTGCATATTTTAACAGATCACTGCAATGAGACAAAATTGGATATGGGATATAAAAAAATGAACCCATGGAGAGTCCAATCTGTTTGGTTTTAGGGTTTTTAAAGTACTATTATTTATTCATTCTGAGCAACTGAACGATGAATAAGACTAGGGTGCAACAGGTCTAAGAGCTACACCAAGGGTTCAGTTGTAGATATACTGCTTGTGATGCCTACCATACATCTTCTTTTTTAAATTTAATTTTAAGTTCCATGATACATGTGGAAGATGTGCAGGTTTGTTTCATAGGTAAACGTGTGCCATGGTGGTTTGCTGCCTCAAACTGTCTCTGTTTGTAGATGACACAAGCCTGTATCTAGAAAAACCCCATCATCTCAGCCCAAACCCTTCTTAAGCTGATAAGCAACTTTAGCAAAGTCTTAGGAAACAAAATCAGTGTGCAAATATCACAAGCATTCCTATACACCATTAATAGACAATCAGAGAGCCAAATCATGAATGAACTCCCATTCACAATTGCTCCAAAGAGAATAAAGTACCTGGGAATACAGCCAACAAGGGAAGTGAAGGACCTCTTCAAAAACTACAAACCACTGCTCAAGGAAATAAGAGAGGACACAACTATATGGAAAAACATTCCATGCTTATGGATAGGAAGAATCAACATCATAAAAATGGCCATACTGCCCAAAGTAATATATATATATTCAATGATATTCTCATTAAGTTACCATTGACATTCTTCATGGAATTAGAGAAGAAAAAAAAAAAAACTACTTAAAAAATTTCATGTGGAACCTAAAAAGAGCCCAAACAGCCAAGACAATTCTAAACAAAAAGAACAAAGGTTGAAGCATTACGCTGCCAAACTTCAAACTACACTACAAGGCAACAGTAACCAAAACAGCATAATCCTGGTACAAAAACGGACACATAGACCAATGGAACAGAATAGAGATCTCAGATATAAGACTGTACATCGACATCCATCTGATCTTCAACAAACCTAACAAAAACAAGCAATGGGGAAAGGATTCCATATTTAGTAAATGATGCTGAAAAAAACGGCTAGCCATATGCATAAATATTATTTAAGTAGCTGTTTATATGATTCTGGAGTGTGATTTTCTCTTCAGGAGAGTTCTGTGCTGCGGATTTAAATTTGGGAGACATAAGCATGGATAAAGCATGAAATCGCTTAATTTGCCCACATTAAAGAATAACACTATTTATTCTCCTTAAAAGAATATTGTTATTGTTTTAAAACTTAACAATACTTAAACTTTTTTTGTTTTTGAGATGGAGTCTCACTCTGTCATCAGGCTGGAGTGCAACGGTGCTATCTGGGTTCACTGCAACCTCCACCTCCCGGGTTCAAGCAATTCTCCTGCCTCAGTCTCCCAAGTAGCTGGGACTACAGGCCATGCCACCACACCCAGCTACTTTTTGTATTTTTAGTAGAGATGGGGTTTCACCATGTTAGCCAGGATGATCTTGATCTCTTGACCTCGTGATCCACCTGCCTTGGCCTCCCAAGGTGCTGAGATTACAGGCATGACCCACCACACCTAGCCTACAATATTTAAACTTAAAAATAGTAACAATATTTTAGTAAACTTAATATTTAAAACTTAACAATAGTATTTAATATTAAAAATAATATTTTGTATTTAAAACAATATTCTTAATAAAACAATGAAACAATTCTTAACCATAAAACAATTGCTATTGTTTTAAACTTAGTGAAGTTTAAAATTTTGCTAATTTGTATAATATTTAAATTTAAAGAAATACATAAATAGGGTTACAATTAGACACTTAAAATATTTTAGATAGTATTTTAACATTCTGATACATAGAACTGGAATCAACAGAAGGGGAATTTACTTCTCTTTAGCCTACATAAAATCAAAAAGAACAAATCAGTAATGATAGCCAAGTAATTCTGTATCTAACTGATGACCTCTGTGTCTATGATACATTATATAAATTTGAACTACAAAAGTCATACAAGTTTGTGCACTTACACAAATGTAGATGATATAGCTTCATTATGTAGTTTCATTATAATCTTATGGAGACACTATAAGATTTGCACTCTGTCACTGACTAAAATGTCCTTTATCATTGAAATAATAAACTTCAAAGAGGAAAATCTTCAAAAACACAGGATCCAAACCCAAGGAATAGTAATTACCTCAAACTGTGCATATTTCTTTCTTATGTAACTCTTGTGTAACTAATTATGTTTCATGACTTGAATGCTTTAGATGAATTCACTTTTTAAATTTCTGCAGTACATTTTTTTCATTCAACTTTTAAATATCAATGGCTAATTAATGAGTGTACATCTATATAAAAATATATTAAAACACAATAACTGAGTTAAATTTTATACAGTGAAGTCCAAAGAAAAAGAAGACAATTGTATGTACATGATGATGCTGATATCAGCTAACCTAGTATAGTTCAATGTTTCTCAAAATGTTTGAACAGTCTTCACCCCGGGGTGCTTGTGAAAATGCATTTCCCTAATCCACTATACTTACTGAATGGAAATCTGTGGAGCTTGGGGGCAGGAAGCCTGGGAGTCTACATTTTAATTTACTTTTTTCATTTTGGGAGCCCCTATTTGAGTGTTTTATAGTTTATAAATTATTTCTCTATTCATTTGATCATCATAATACATATATATAAAATATATATATATATATAAAAATATTCTGGACAGTTGCTATTATCCCCCAGTATAAATGCTCTTTAACTTATGATGCAGTTATATCCCAATAAACCCCCTGTAAGTTAAAAATATCATAAGCCAAGCATGTGTTTCTGACATGATAATTTCAGTTGAGGATGGATTTATCCAGACAAAACACCCTCATAAGTCAAGGACCATACTGAATGTGTATTGCTTTCAGCACCATCATAAAGTTGAAAAATCTCAAGTTGAACCACTCTAAATCAGTTCTGTGTGTATATAGATTAAAAAACGAGGTTAAGTGAATTTGTGGCAAGGTAAAAACTTGAACATAAATGTTTATCTCTAGTAAAAAGACCTCATGAACTAATAGAACAAAGAAGTAATAGTGGTTTAGTTAGGTTTTCTAAATCCTGCATTTACGAAAACTATGCTCTTAGAAAAAATATTTACTTTTCATTTATCATTTTTCTTAATTTCTTAGAATGGATTCCTGAAACACCAATCCTGAAATGAGGAATTCTGTGCAAGTGATTTATTTATTTATTTATACTTTAAGTTCTGGGGTACATGTGCAGAACATGCAGGTTTGTTACATAGGTATACACATGCCATGGTGGTTTGCTGCACCCATCATCTACATTAGGTATTTCTCCCAGTGCTATCCCTCTCATAGCCCCCCACTCCCTGACAGGCCCAGTATGTGGCATTCTCCTTCCTGTGTCCATGTCTTCTCATTGTTCAACTCCTACTTCTGAGTGAGAACATGCAGTGTTTGCTTTTCTGTTCTTGTGTTGGTTTGCTAAGAATGACGGTTTCCAGCTTCATTCATATCCCTACAAAGGACATGAACTCATCCTTTTTTATGGCTGCATAGTATTCCATGGTATATATGTGCCACATTTTCTTTATCCAGTCTATCATTGGTGCACATTTGTGTTGATTCCAAGTCTTTGCAATTGTGAACAGTGCCACAATAAACATACGTGTGCATGTGTCTTTTTGTAGAATGATTTATAATGTTTTGGGTATATACCCAGTAATGGAATTGCCGGGCTAAATGGTATTTCTGGTTCTAGATCCTTGAGGAATTGCTACACTGTCTTCCACAATGGTTGAACCAATTTACACTCCCACCTAAAAGCTGTTCTTTATTAGTCTGTCTAGCAGTCTATTTTGTTGATCTTTTCAAAAAACAAGCTCCTGGATTCATTGATTTTTTTTGAAGGGGTTTTTGTGTCTCTGTCTCCTTCAGTTCTGCTATGATCTTAGTTATTTCTTGTCTTCTGCTAGCTTTTGAATTTGTTTGTTCTTGCTTCTCTAGTTATTTTAATTGTGATGTTAACATGTCAGTTTTAGATCTTTCCTGCTTTCTGTTGTGGGCATTTAGTGCTATAAATTTCCCCCTAAACACTGCTCTAGCTGTGTCCCAGAGATTCTGATACATTGTATCTTTGTTCTCATTGATTTCAAAGAACTTATTTCTGCCTTCATTTTATTATGTACCCAGTAGTCATTCAGGAGCAGGTTGTTCAATTTCCTTGTAGTTGTGCAGTTCTGAATGACTTTCTTGATCCTGAGTTCTAATTTGATTGCACTGCGGTCTGAGACTGTTATGATTTGCATTCTTTTGCATTTGCTGAGGAGTGTTTTACTTCCAATTATGTGGTCAATTTTGGAATAAATATGATATGGTGCTGAGAAGAATGTATAATCTGTTGATTTGGGGTGGAGAGTTCTGTAGATGTCTATTAGATCTGCTTTGTCCAGAGTCAAGTTCAAGTCCTGAATATCCTTGTTAGTTTTCTGTCTTATTAATCAGTCTAATATTGACAGTGGAGTGCTAAAGTCTCACAGTATTATTGTATGGGAGTCTAAGTCTCTTTGTAGGTTTCTAAGAACTTGCTTTATGAATCTGGGTGTTCCTGTATTGGGTGCATATATATTTAGGATAGTTAGCTCTTGTTGTATTGATCCCTTTACCATTATGTAATGCCCTTCTTTGTCTCTTTTGGTCTTTGTTGGTTTAAAGTCTATTTTATCAGGGACTAGGAAAAAGCCCTCTGCAACTCAGCAAAGCTGCTGTAAACAGAATGCCTATCTAGATTTCTCCTTTCTGGCAGGGAATCTCTGAGAAAAAGGGAGCAGCCCCAGTCAGGGGCTTATAGATAAAACCCCCATCTCCCTGAGACAGAGCACCGGGGGAAGGGGCAAGTGTGGGCGCAGGTTTAGCAGACTTAAATGTCCCCGCCAGCCGGCTCTGAAGAGAGCAGCAGATCTCCCAGCACAGCCTTTGAGCTCTGCTAAGGGTCAGACTGCTTCCTCAAGTTGGTCCCTGACTCCTGTGTCTCCTGACTGGGAGACACCTCCTAGTAGGGGCTGACAGACACCTCATACAGGAGAGCTTCAGCTGGCATCTGGTGGGTGCCCCATGGGACGAAGCTTCCAGAGGAAGAACAGGCAGCAATCTTTGCTGTTCTGCAGCCTCTGCTGGTGATACTCAGGCAAACAGGGTCTGGAGTGTATCTCCAGCAAACTCCAGTAGATCTTCAACAGAGGGGCCTGACTGTTAGAAGGAAAACTAACAAACAGTAAGGAATAGCATCAACATCAACACAAAGGACATCCACTCAGAAACTTCATCTGAAGGTCACCAACATCAAAGACCAAAGGTAGATTAATCCATGAAGATGGGGATAAACCAGTACAAAAAGGCTGAAAGTTTAAAAAACCAGAATGCCTCTTCTCCTCCAAAGGAGAAGGAGCTCCAAAGGTGCGCAACTCCTCACCAGCAAGGGAACAAAACTGGACAGAGAATGAGTGATGAATTGACAGAAGTAGGCTTCAGAAGGTGGGTAATAACATCCTCCGAGCTAAAGAAGCACGTTCTAACCCAATGCAAGAAAGCTGAGAACCTTGAAAAAAGGTTAGATGAATTGCTAACTAGAATAACCAGTTTAGAGAAGAACATAAATGAACTGATATAGATGAAAAACACAGCATGAGAACTTCGTGAAACATATACAAGTATCAATGCCTGAATCAATCAAGCAGAAGGAAGGATTTCAGAGACTGAAGATCAACTTAATGAAATAAAGTGTGAAGACAAGATTAGAGAAAAAATAATGAAAAGGAATGAACAAAGGCCCCGAGAAATATGGGACTATGTGAAAAGACCAAACCTACATTTGATTGATGTACCTGAAAGTGATGGGGAGAATGGAACAAAATTGGAAAACACCCTTCAAGATAACTATCCAGGAGAACGTCTCCAACCTAGCAAGGCAGGCCAACATTCAAATTCAGGAAATACAGAGAACGCCACAAAGATACTCCTTGAGAAGAGCAACCCCAAGACACATAATCATCAGATTCACCAAGGTTGAAATGCAGGAAAAAATGGTAAGGGCAGCCAGAGAAAAAGCTTGGGTTACCCACAGACTAGCAGTGTATCTCTTTGCAGAAACCCTACAAAACAGAAGAGAGTGAGGACCAATATTCAACATTCTTAAAGAAAAGAATTTTCAACGTAGAATTTCATATCCAGCCAAACTAAGCTTCATAAGTGAAAGAGAAATAAAATCCTTTACAGAAAAGCAAATGCTGAGAGATTTTGTCACCACCATGCCTGCCTTACAAGAGCTCCTGAAGAAAGTACTAAACATGGAAAGGAACAACTGGTATCAGCCACTGCACAGACATAACAAATTGTAAAGACCAGCGACACTGTGAAGAAACTGCATCAACTAAGGTGCAAAAAAACCCAGCTAGCATCACAATGACAGGATCAAATTCACACATAACAATATTAACCTTAAATGTAAACAGGCTAAATGCCCCAATTAAAAGACACAGATGGGCAAATTGGATAGTCAAGACCTATTGGTGTGCCATATTCAGGAGACCCATCTTACATGCAAAGACACACATAGGCTCAAAATAAAGGGATGGAGGAATATTTACCAAGTGAATGGAAAGCAAAAAAAATGTGCAAGTGATTTATTAAGGAAGAGCTCCCAAAAATAAACTGTAAGGGCTGGGAGATGGAGAACTTGAAAGTGAAAGAAGCCAAACAAGGTTGTAATTATAGAAATACTGCAAGCATCAACTTGGTCTCACAAGGAGCTCTGGGGTATAAATGCGTATCAGTTTGTCCTGACCCAGGCAAGGGAGCTGGGCTGGACTGCCTGCCTTAGTCACTGATTATGAACCACACTTGGAGAGACATAAAATCCAAACATTTCCAGCTCTCTCTGCATGCAAGCAAAGTAGCTCCAGTAGCCCTTGGGCAGGCCTCCAAAGAGTTGCAGGTGCAAGCTATTATGTATAAGAGAAAACAGAAGCTAAGGAAATATGAATTACTTAAAAATAAACATGTTTTTAAAAAGAAAACATTATAGATTCTAGTACCAGTAATACAGCTTACTAGTAATTAGAAATTTGTCCTACAGTAAAATATTTTACCTCTTTCAACTGATTTTAATCTCTTTTAATATAGAAGGTTAATTATAACCCCTGCCCTGCTTCATGTAGTATTGTTGCTTAGATAAAAGAGAATAATGAATATTCTGCAATATTTTGTAAATGATATAAAATTATATTCTCATACAAAATTTTCTTTTATTACTGAAAAAACAGATGTTGTTGGAAAACCTGTTTCCTAAGGTTTATTTTGCTGAGAGCCCTTTGTTCTTTCTGCAAGCATGCAAGATAAGAATTCTTGAATATAGCTGTTATATAATACTGATAGTATATGTGGTCCTAAATTTATTATTGCACACAATATTTCACTTAAGACTAGGATGTTTAAACAATGTGAAGATTATTTAAAGTACATTTCTTACCAATAACAACAGTCAATGTTTGGTGATTTATCAGTTAAAAATTGGCTCAAGGAATTCCATTTTCTAGTCTGGTATGTAAGAAACTAGAACTTGCCATTGAATCCTAACAGCAAATAAAATCCCAAACTGAAAAATCAATAACTCTTCTTAGATGCATCAGAGAGATGGAACCACAAGGCAAGCCACTGCCTCCAAAATTGGAGAAACTGACAGAAAAATGCAGACAATTGTGACTTGCTCTAGCAGAAACCCCTAGCACAGACCTCCATGGGAAGCAGTGCTGAGGTAGCGAAACCTGAGCTATAACTGACCAGTTGCTAGAGGCTCAGGGTAGACCAGTCTGAGAGAGAAAAACTCTGGAGGGACCTAGTCATTGTGAGTCCACATGCTTTTGTGAGTTTTATCTCCGGGAGTTCAACCAGATTCTCACAGTAAATATTAGAGAAAAATCCTATTGTGCTTCCATCAGGAGGAAGGGAAAAGGAGCCATTTTGAAGTATGCCAGAACATTCTTTTCTTCTTAATGATGTCTGCCCTCAAGAGAAATTCCTTACCTGGAATCTAACCTGCTGGAGTTTTATCAGAGTCAAACTGACTTGGGGGTAGGGAAGTAAACAACTCTAATCCTCTCTAACCTTCCATGTGGAAGAAGGGAGATACCAAGCTCCAACCCACTCTAGCCATTTTGTTGCAATGAAGTGGGCAGGGGAGACTGGGAAGCAGTTGTGAAGTTCTCAAACCAGATGTACAGTCTCATTAAATGCCTGACACTTACTTATAGGACTATAATTGGTTCCTCTCACCCTGTTCACACACACCTTGCCACCACTTTATCAAAGACCTTTTTATAGCAGTTTCTTTCACTCAGTATATCATGTCCAGCTATCAGGAAAAAAAGTACAAGGTATACTAACAGGAAAAAACATAGAGTTAAAAGAGACAGAGCAAGCATCAGAAACAGACTCAAATATAGCAGAGATATTTAAGTATAAGACTGGGAATTTAGAACAGCTATGATTAATATGCTAAGGACTCTAACGGAGAAAGTAGACAGCATGGCATGAAACAACAAGTGGCCAATGTAAGCAGAGAGATGAAACTCTAAGAATAATACAATAAGAAATTCTAGAGATCAAAAGCACTGTAACAGGAATAAAGAACACCCCTGACGGGCTCATTGGAAGAGTGGATACAGCTGAGGAAAGAATCTCTGAACTTCACACACACACCAAAAAAAGCCACACCGAAACTGAAAATTAAAGAGAAAAAAAAAATGACTGACAAAAAAAAATAGGATCAAATATCCAAGAACTGAGAGACATCTACAAAATGTATAATATACATGATAGGAATACCAGAAGAGAGACAGAGAAAAAAAGGAATAGAAGCAATATTTGATGCAATAATGACTGAGAACTTCCTCAAATTAATGTCAGATGCCAAACCACAGATCTAGAAAGCTCAGAGAACAAGTAGAACAAATGCCAAAAGTCCTACATATAGGCATATCTCATTAGGTTGATGCAAATATAATTGCGGTTTCTACCACAGAATTCCAAGTCCAATATTTCAGTTTTTGAAAATAAGCTGTGATTTTCTTTTGGATGGCTGAAAGATAGAAGTACTATTTTCATTGTTTGTCTTTTCTTTGAACAACTAGCTATTTGAGCCTAAGTAAAATACTTATTTTTTTCTCAAAAAAAAAAAAAAAAAATAGCAATTGTGGTTTTTGCCATTGCTTTCAATGGCAAAAACTGTAATGGCAAAAACCACAATTACCTTTGCACCAACCAAATATTTTTAAACTACAAAAAATCAAAGATAAATTAAAAAAAAAATCCTGAAAGAAGCCAAAGTTGTCTATCTTACCTACAAAGGAATAAAGATAAAAATTATGCTCTACTTCTCCTCAGAAGCCATGCAAACAAGAGAGTGGAGTGAAATGTCAAGAGTCTTGATAGAAAAGACCCACCAGCCTAGAATTCTGTACCCTGTGAAATTAATCTTCAAAAATGAAGGAGGCTAGGCACAGTGACTCATGCCTGTAATTGCAGTACTTTGGGAGGCAGAGGCGGGTGAATCACCTGAGGTCAGGAGTTCAAGACCAGCCTGGACAACATGGTGAAACCCTGTCTCTACTAGAAATACAAAAGTTAGCTGGGCTTGGTGGCAAGTGCCTGTAATCCCAGCTACTTGGGAGGCTGAGGCAGGAGAATAGCTTAAACCCAGTAGGTGGAGGTTGCATTGAGCTGAGATGGTGCCATCGCACTCTAGCCTGGGGGACAGAGCGAGACTCTGTCTCAAAGGAAAGAAAATAAAAAGAGAGAGAAATAAAGGCTTTCTCAGATAAAATGGAGGGAATTTGTTTTCAGGAAACCTGCATTACATGGAATGTTGAAAAAAATTATTTAGAAAAAAGGAAAACAATAAAGGTCAGAGAATCAGATTTAAATGAAAAGCACTGGAGACAATAAAATAAAAATATGCAAAGAACTCTTAAACTCAAAAATAAGAATATGAACAACCTAATTTAAAAACTGGGCCAAAGATCTTAGCAGACACCTCACCAACGAAGATACATGAATGACAAATAAACGTATGAAATAATGCTTCACATCATAAAGTCATTAGAGAAATGCAAATTAAAACAACAAGAGATAGATACAACCACACAGGTATTAGAATGGCCAAAGTCCAAAACACTAACAAAGACTAACAAGAATGTGGAGGATGTGGAGCATCAGGAACTCTTATCTATTGCTGGTGAGAATGAACAAGGGTACAGCCTTTTGGAAGACCACTTGGTGATTTCTTACAAAATAAACATACTGTTACCATACAATCCAACATTCATTGCTCCTTGATATTTACCCAAAGGAACTGAAAAGTTATATCCACACAAAAACCTGCACACAGATGTTCATAGCAACTTCATTAAAAATATCCAAAATGTAGAAGTAACCAAAATGTCTGTCATCAGTAGGACAGTAGATAAATAAACTGGTACATCCAGACAATGGAATAAAAAGAAATAAGCTATCAAGTTATAAAAAGACATGGAGGAAACTTAAATGCATATTGCTGGTGAAATAAGCCAATCTGAAAAGGCTACATCATGCATGATTCTACTACATGATACTCTGGAAAAGGCAAAACTAATGAGAAAGCAAAAAGATCAGTGGTCGCCTGGGGTTGAGGGAAGGGAGGGATGAATAAGTGGATCACAGGGCATATCAGGGCAGTGAAAAAAGGTATACGACAATATTTTTATACTACAATAGTGGATACATGTCGTTATATGCTTGTCCAAACTTGTTGAATGTACAATCCTAATGTAAACTATAGACTCTGGGTGACAATGATGTGTCAATGTAAGTTCTTCAGTGGTAACAAATGTGCCACTCTGGTGGCGGATATTAATAATGGGAGAAGCTATGCATGTGTTGGGGCAGTTGGTATATGGAACATCTCTGCACCTTCCACTCAATTTCACTGTGAACCTAAAACCACCCTAAAAATAGTCTATTCAGTTGAGAAATAATTAAATCAAAAAAGCTTCTGAAGGAATTCTGTTTGTCACAATATTGTTCTATATTTTGACAATAGGCTTAGGAATTCCTTAGATATTTTGAACTCTGGACTTCATAAATGAATAGACTGCTTGTGTCAAACTTCTCTTAACCAAACTTAACATTTGTAATAGTTCAAAAATAGACCATACCCATATATGTCTTTGGATAAAGGAATATGTTCTAATATAAATGGCCCCTGAAATGTTCTAATAAGTTCATGGCAACAAGAATTGCACACTGTAGAATACTTATAGATCCATTTAGAAACACCATTCCCTGATCAAGATGTGGAGGTTTACATCCAGGAATTGGTTTCAAAGTTAGCATTGCATAATATAAATTCTGCAATAGGCAGTGATGTTTGAAGTAAGGGTATATTTTATAAGGCATTAGAATGGAATCCATAAGTTGCCAAGGCTGTTTTTGTTACATAGAATCTAGTGATCTCAATTTTTTACATAATCAAAAAAAGAATCATATTCACAAGCATCTGGGCAAAATATCTCTAAATAAAACCACACTTTCAACTTCATTCAAAAGGATTAAAACCTGAAATTTGGAAATCAACTCTGATTTTTATTCAATATTATTAGCAAAGAAATCTTAATACATATTGTTTCACATGGTCTTTTACCAGAGCTGTTGGAACCACGTGACTTTTTGTCTCATGATTATAATTTTTGGAGTTTCATGAATGACTGCAAAGGTATTGTTAGAAGTTCTGCTATGAATAGCAGAATGACAAAGGCCAATTTGGAAGAAATATTCTCATGACCATCTTTGTCAATGGCCTTCATCCTATTAGGAAGTCCTGAGCAGAAGAAATTGTCAAATTAAGAAAAGGTCTAATTTGTTCCATTAGGTTCTGGGTTTATCTTAATTCACCTGAAACTAGAATTAAAATTTTAGCCGTAAGGGATACAGAGAAACATAAAACACGTGGCCAGTTAGTGATTCAATTGACTGTCTTTGCATCTATCTTTTCTCTTTCCTTTAAATGATAGGGGCAATATGGCATGATTTATATTTTATAATATTATCTGGCTGCTGCATAGAAAGTAGTATTAATCAGGCTTGGAGTCTTTGTTCATGCTTCTAAAATGGCTTTTGGTCCCAACTTTCACCTTTCAAAATCCTCTAAAGTTACACTTAAATGCTACCTCCTTAATTAAGGTTCCCCAAGTTTCTTATAGCAGTTACTCATTTTCTCACAAATTTTATTTTTGTATATTGCTTACTATTCTTATTATGGTTTATTGCTTTAAACATTTTTGAGGAGAAACAACTATATAATGTGCATTTTTATATTCATGTCCTTGATACCTTCCACAAAAGTGATGCTCAACAAGTGCCTGCTGAGGAAAATTAAAAATATAATTAGACCAATTATACTTTGTCAATCAACTCCACAAGTTCTGACACTTAATATTTAAGATCCTAAATCCTAGAATATGCTAGGAATAAAAACCACCCTTATCTAGGTGGACACTAAGTCCATACATTCTTTGGTGTCCTTGTTGAGGACCTGTTGACCTTCCCCAGTCTCACAAAGAGCTACTAAAGGAACCAAACAGACCTTATATTCTAAGGTAAAGCTTCTGTGTTCAGAATTTCTGTTGCTGTAGAGATTTTTTTCCAGTGATTTCTGAAGGTTGTCTTTTTAGTATTCTAGGTGTAGAGGAGATGTTTAGTATTTCCTTGCTGTGGGATGAACACACTACTCACTTATAGAAAGATTTCAGGATACTCATCACCTGAATGAGACATGAAAAATTAAGAAGTAAAATCCCATGTCACCACTTCAACATCACTGATATTTTTCCTTCATCCATACAAAAGGACATTCAATCCATCACACACTTACTCCAGCCAACAAGCAATAAGGTTAAGCTTCCTTAAATTCCTCACTGCTATCAAGACTTTCAAGAAGAGACAATATTCCTGAACAACATGATGATCCACTAAAAAGAGGATATGAAAATGTAATTCTAAGATGTAAAGCAGCCAAGCACTTCTTAGGCGATGCTAACGCATAAAAGTAAAAACAAACTACTGCCCCTGATTACCAATATCCTTTGATGTGTGAATCATCCTTAATAATAATAAGCTCAGAGGAGTCAGATAGTATCTTCTATTAAAGCTACCACAGGCATTGTAAAATTCAACATATCCACAAATAAACATATTTCCCCAAAATTTAAGATTTTTTTTCTGTATTTGCTACCTCAGTGAATGTCATATCAAGTCCTATGGCCAATTAAATAAGAGATCTGGATATAATCATTGATTCTTATCCTCCTTCAGCATATGCATAAAATTAATTTCCAAGTCTTGTTGACAAAACGTTCTCAATATTCTCCACTATTCAGCCTCTTTCCATGCTTGTGGCTATTGACTTTTTCTCACTGGATGACTGCAACAACTTCCTGCAAGTGCTGCCTTTCAATTTATTTTCCACATTGCTATTAGTGATCTTTCAAATATACAATTTGAATTGTGTTGTACTACAGATTGAAAGCTTTTCTTGGATTTTTTATTTCTTTCATGATAAAGTTCAAATTGAAAAGGCATGCATGTAAAAGAGGATAAAAAGATCTTTTATCCTCCTTAATCTCTGCCTCCTGACACTTTCCTACTATCACATCCGCTTTCAGGCTAAGCAACTTACAGATTCTTTTAGTGTACCTTGCTTCCTCTCAACTTTTGCTTTGGTAGGTGTGACTCTGTCTTCCTGTAATACCACCATGTATATAATCCTCCCTTTTTGCAGATGACCCCCTTTATTTAGTTTTTCATGACTTAGTTCATTTACTACCTGCTTACCCAGAGGCTTCCCTATCTCATCCCACTGAGTGCAAATTAGGTATGATTCTCATTGCACATTACACATATTCCTAATTAATGCTATTTTAATTGTCAAGGCACTTGATCTCATTTCTACCTGATAAGATCCTTGAGAGTAGCAATCATTTCATATATGTTTCCAGCACATAGACCAATGCCTAAAGATTTACAGGCATTTAATATATAATCTTACAAATCAATATTGTGTAGGTGGGCATATTTTTGTTTGAAAGGCAGACACAAATAATTCTTTCTGGTTAATCCTAGAATCAAGACATCTACAGTAAGACAATGTCCCTTAATTTGTACTGATCTCAACCTTTTTCTAAGGAAAATTTCATGAGGATTAATTACTCAAGACTTCTGACTACTCAACTATTCAAGTCAGGAAAAAGCAACAAGTGATTCAAATATCTAAAGCCACCTGCCTCTGCAAATGGTTGCTGTTTTACCAACCTCACTAAACTTTTGTCAAGTTTACTAAAGTATACAATCAATTTTGCATCCAAAATTTTGCACTTAACAATGGGATGTTGGCAAGGTGGTAGTAGACAAATTGTCTAAAAATTGTACGTTATTAGTGTTGGTATGTCATCTGATTATAAAATTATCAAAAATAGTTGTTATTTCAAAAGACAGGTTACTGTTGTCTCATCACACTACATGGAGAAAGTTTATGGTTTGTTCACATAAATACAGTCTCTAAAATGCATTTGCTGACTCATTGGTTCTGACATATACATGACTAATATAGCCAATGAAAATCCATGCCAAAATTTACCATAGACATCTGCATTTACTGCTCCTCGAGAAGTGGTTAGGGAGCACTGATCAAGAATTCATATCAATTCCTGGACCACGAATAGAAATTTTTGTTTGTGGAAGAATCATTTACAAAAGGACTCCAACTGCTTGTAGGTGTTTCACAAAACCTGTTTCAGATCTGTTTCCATTATATCTAACATGTAGATATCTAAATACCATTTTTATGTGGAGTCTCAATATAAGAACAGATTGAAATGAGGCTTTATATGTGTTGCTGTTATTCCACCTCCTTACTGTCAAGGATATTGTCAGGATGGAAGAACAACACCAATTAAAAATAATATTCTCATTTTTAAATATGATTGACTTGCAAGAATTTGGTAAGGAAAAGGAAAACTTAGGACTCCTTCTAAAGGAGGCTGAAAATATAATGGTTTGTATCAGATATCAGGGGTTCTTTCAAAACATGGCAGGTTAACGCCACTTAGAACTGGGAATGACCAATTCAAAATTCTCCTAGGGAAAAAGGAAATCATGCAACACAGTATAATAAGCTGTCAATCCAAGCCACTCAAGTGACTCCTGATATGTGATCATGTTGTTTTCCAATCTCAGTCACTTCCCTAATTGCAGTTTTTCCAATTTCGTTGACATGATACTTGCAGTACCTGAATCTATGCACTTTTGACACATTCTGCTAATGGTTTCTCTTATACTCATCCTAAAAATGTTTCTTTTTCCATCCTTGCCTTGCCTCGATATCATAGTGTGTGCATATTTTTGGTTAAGAATGTATTATGTTCACTTGAAATTTCCATTAGTACTTAGAAAATTTTCCAATGTGTACAAGTATTAGTCAGAAGGGAAGATATTTAAAATCAATTATCTTGTAGTTGACAGCTCACCAAAACAAGAGCATTATTTGTGTATTAGCAAAATCAGGAAAAAGGAAGCCACATGAATAAATCTTAAGTGGTATAATAAATCATCTTCAAAGTTTAAAATAACAACGAATCCCCAAATAAATATAATCATCAATTAGACTTTAGAAACAAAAGCATACACTGCCAAAAGATATTTCTAAAAATATGTAACAAGACAATAAGGCCAGGCGCAGTTGCTCACGCCTGTAATCCAAGCACTTTGGGAGGCTGAGGTAGGCAGATGACCTGAAGTCAGGAGTTTGAGACCAGCCTGGTCAAACCCCATCTCTACTATAAATACAAAAATTAGCCAAGCATGATGCCATGCACCTGTAGTCCCAGCAACTGGGGACGAGAATCACTTGAACCTGGGAGGCAGAGGCTGCAGTGAGCCAAAATTGAGCCACTGCACTCTAGCCTAGGCAACAGAGCAAGACTCCATCTCAAGAAAAAGAAAAAAAAAGACTATAAGTAAGAGAACTTATACTAATTAGTTCAAGAAACTTTAAGAAAAATTATGGGTGCTCTGAAAGTTCAAATTCAGTGGGCATTATCCTTAACAGAAATGTCTTTTCTTTTTTCTGGTGATTAACTACATATAGAAACATAGATGGTGTGGGCTCTGACATATAATTCTCTAATTAAGATGGTATCATAATTTGTTTCCATCGTGTTGGTGTGGTATTCAGAAGCAAGAAATAAATAGAAATGCTTCTGTGAAGTTCATCAGTTTTATTCAGAAGTCTGAGGTAACAAACCTGGAGGG
Organism: Macaca fascicularis; assembly: GCF_037993035.2. NCBI lineage: Eukaryota > Metazoa > Chordata > Mammalia > Primates > Cercopithecidae > Macaca > Macaca fascicularis. The sequence goes on along the minus strand of NC_088380.1, from coordinate 68,951,483 downwards.
CCTAGACAATGACATTACACGTGGGGCCTAGAAAAATGGAGTTTCAAGCACTCAAGCAAAAGACTAAAACAATTTAACAAATAAGAAACATTGTTTTTATGGGGGGAAGCCTCAATTGAATACCTACCAGATTATTGCTAAGCAATCACCAGACTGTTTTCCTGAGCAGAGACCTACTAAATAGTCAATAAATTTGAAGTAAATCTAGCTCTTCTATAACAAATCTCTGTTTAAAGAACCATATTTTGGGGAAAAAAAAAAACAGGTACTTGGAAAAAGTGACGAAAGGTAAATGTCTGAAAAATAAGACATATCTATAGGTATCTACATCAAGGCCACAATGGTATTAAAAATTAATATATTCACAGAGAAAGGTGTGTCCAGTTCTCTTGGAGTTGAATGTAAATTGAAGGTACTCTTTTTCATATTTCTAAGGTCCTTATAAATATGTTATAATGAAAAGAGATCATACTGAAGAACATTAAAATAAATCCTATATTTCATTATATATATCTATAGAAACAGAAATATTAAAGCTGCTGTTGTAGGGCCAGTAGTCTAGAAAACAACACAAAGAGAGAAGAGCAATTCATATTACTAAAGAATACAAATTAAGCAATGCACCGTATGACTAGAAAGTTAAATAAAATCAAATACCATATCTGAAACTTAGACATATTGAAGTTTATTGAAGATGGCCTTTTTGTCATGTCCAAAAAGAGAATTTAAGCATTATTAAAGGTGACACCCGTAATTAGGCAGCCATTTAATACTTACTTAGAGCTAACAGTTATTGATTATTTACCTTGAAAGAGGCATTTGCTTTATATTCATCTGATCCTTAAAGCAACCCAGTGAAAAATTATTAATATGATCCACAGTTTAGAGCACGGAAGTCTGATGTTCACAGAGGTTGAGCAAATTGCTCAATGTCACACAGATAGCATGAAGTATTGGTAACAGATGTCTAACACAGGCAACGTGATGCCATTACTTATGCTGTCAACCACTGTCTGATTTTGTAATCCAGGAAGTGACCATAAAGCAAAACATAAGGAACTTGAATGTGGAAAACTTATTTTGATATGATTGGGCTGCCAAACAAAAAAAAGAGATGCAGACAAATTTAAGAGAAAACTTGAAGAAATTGTGAGATTTTCCCTAAAGTCCTGTGATACTTATCACATATATCAGTGGCTTTCAGATTATTAAAATGTATTTTATGTATAACCTCATTGAGTAAAACATGAAACGGAAGCTGTTCTACTTAAAGTAGTAATTAGAGAACCTACAATACTATCCCCAAATCTGTTCCCTGGTCCCCTTGCAACTTCTGACACACCTCAAAAGAATCCTAGGATTCTGAAGAACACAAATTTGAACCCTCTGGGAACTGGACTATCAGGCTTTGGCAGGACCTTAAGTGATCCAATCCAACTATTCACGTGATGCTCGAAAACCAAGAGCTGTTTACAGTTGTTTCTTATTTTGAATCAGGATTATATTATGAATCATCTTTAAAAGAGGAACATTGAGACAAGTGCTCTACAGACAATAAACATGGCTTTTTCATTCAGTTTGTTTCACACTTCTTAGGTATTTATTGTTAATTAAATGAAACAATGTGAATTGCTGTGTTTGGAAATAACAAAAAATACCAATAACGGCATAATTACAAAGGTGGGAGAAGTAGTCCTCAATTCTCATATAAGTAAAATTGTATGATAATCATATAAAACTCACAGGGTGTCTTAGTTTTGTGTTGCTATAATGGAATAGCCAAAAGTGGGCAATTTATAAAGATAAGGGTTTAGGCTGGGCACAGTGGCTCATGCCTATAATCCCAGCACTTTGGGAGGCCAGCGCAGGCACGGATCACCTGAGGTCAGGAGTTTAAGTCCAGCCTGGCCAACATGGCAAAACCCTGTCTCTACTAAAAATACAAAAAAAAAAAAAAAATAGCCAAGTGTGGTGGTGAGCACCTGTAATCCCAGCTACTTGGGAGTCTAATGCAAAAGAATCACTTGAGCCTGGGAGGCGGAGGTTGCAGTGAGTGGAGATCAGGCTACTGCACTCCAACCTGGGTGACAGAGTGAGGCTCTGCCTCAAATAAAACACTCCCACCGTTTTTTTTTTTTTTTTTTTTTAATCTCATAGTCCTGAAAGCTGTGCCGTTCAAGGACATGGTGCTGGCTTCTGGTAAGGGCCTTGGTTCTGCAACACAACATGGTGGAAGGTCAAATGGGAAGCAGACATGTGCAAAAACGGGACCAAACCAAAGGAGGAACCTTACTTTATAACTACCTTCTCTAATTGAGATTGCATTTATCTATGAGGAAGCCACCCCCGTAACCCAAACATTTCTCACTGGGCCACACCTCCCAAAACTGTCACACTGATGATCAAACTGCAACATGAGTTTTAGTGGGAAACATCCAAATCCTAGCACAAGGTAACTATAAAGATGAGAAGCAGTGCACCTAAAGTGCCTATCAGTGCACAGCACAAAGGATGTTTCACAAAGGGTAGCTCTTTTTGTTATAATTTCTACTGGCTTTTATTTCATAAAAATTATAATGTACTGAACTGAAAATGCACTATACATTTTGTTCATGTTTCTTTTCTTTTGATGAGTGACCAAGTGTTATTTTTCTATTTTTCTCATCTATTACTTTTAAGATGGATACAAAAATTCAGTTGGACTTCTGTAGGAGGGCATGGATGAAAAGAGAAAGCCAAATGTATTAACGTAGAATCAATCTGGCATAGGTTATCTTTGAGTTAAGAATATATTTTTATCACTGTGCTCAGAGATGTAATCAGTTAGTAAATGCTCTGATAATTCTGGTTTAAAAGAATAGGGCTGCTTAGAAGAAGAAATAAAATGCCACACTGGATATTAGAGGATATCGGTTTCCTGGAACAGTAACTATAGGTGTTCATTCAGAGTGACATATATAACAGAGATTTCTGCTTAAGCCTGTCCACCACTGGGATTGAAACATGTCACAAAGCATGGCTAGCAAACTGGTAGGATGAGCCAGCAATTACATGTTTGCAAAAGGAATTGAGGAGTCTCCTAGGGGAGAAGTCTTCCTCAGAAAAGAGGCAGTCAGGCAAACCCTGTTGACTTGATAAGAGCTGGTCATCAAAGGGAAAATAAATCATGAGGACAGCATGGTGTGTTTCCCAAAGATTTTTCCTTTGACATAAGGAAAATGTAATTTCAAATGAACTCATATCTCCATCTAATAGAGAAAGGAATGATACAAAGTTCTGATAAAAGCTTGTTCACTAAAATCTCTATAAAATTTGGATAGCACAGGAATAATATCTTACCTTTTCTTTTTGGTACCTGTAATTAATATGTACATATTCAATTCTAAACAGACAGAGATAGTCTCTTCATTTCTACACAAATACAACATGGCTTTATTTCACTAGAGAACTTACACTTTCAGGAGAGTTTAATACATTTAGAACCCCAACAAAACAGCTGTCAAAAACAGCTATTGGCGGTGTCTAGTGTAAGAAGACTAGAATGGAAGAAGTTTAAAAATCAGATGCTTCATAATAGCTGACAGGATTTGGTTTTGAAGTTGAGGGACACTCCCAGAAGAATTTAGGAAACAGTGTAGCAAAAGGAAATTTATGGGGAGGCAAAAAGTACTTCAACAGCAAGTGCGGCAAGGCACGTAAGTAAGGCAAGTGCCAGCAAAACTTGGGTTGTATGAAATGCCAGATGCTGCAGATACAGGAATAAACCTCACGAGAGCAGCTTCTGCTCCTAGGTGCTTCCTATTCTGGGGTCCAAGTTGTTCCAGATGCTTCTTAGAGTTAATCTGGGCAGTTTTGCAAGTTGGCAGTTGTTCCAGTTTGTGCTTCCACAGGAGGAAATTTGTGTTCTCTTTAGGATGAGTACAACACTCTCTCTTCTAGGCAGATTTTGAGTAGTCTTCTAGAAATACTGGAATGTACCCTCTTCCACCTACTCTATTATAAGAAAATTATGGAGAGCTGATACCTTATTTTTGATTCAAAAGAGTGCTCTTTGATTTATCAAAAGATAATTGTGCTGAAGATGAAAGTGTCCCTCTCAGCTCTCCCAGTGCAGAGTGTAAGTAACTGGCCCTGCTGCTGCACTCAGAAATTCATCAGCGAGTTGGTGCCAAAGCCACTGCTGACAGTCTGATAACTCAGCATGGTAGGCTACTGAGGCAGGTTCATTCCTGAGAGGTACTAGACTATACTGATGGGCACTTTGGCTTGAAGACTCTTCATCAACTTTTCCAAAACTACCTTAGAACTCTGCTATAGTTTTGTGGTCTTTTCTACCCAAGCGTCCTTCCTTCCCCTCTCCTCCACAGGAGGATCTGCATCATGGACTTATGGCTTTTCCGACCTCTGGCTTTATTTTTGCAAAGGAAAATAAATCATTATGACAGCATAGTGTTTCTCCCAAAGATTTTTCCTTTGACGTAATTCCAAAGGAACTCATATCTCCATCTAAGAGAGAGGGAAAAGACTTATGAAGTTTTGCAAAAGCTTGTTCACAAAGTCTCTATAAAATTTGGATAGCACAAGAATAATATTTCACCTTTTATTTTTAGTATGTGTAATTAATGTGTAAATATTCAACTCTTAAACCAACAGAAGTGTCTTTTTTTTTTTTTGTCTCACATGCATTTTCCTTAATTACGCTCTTGCATACTTAATCCCGACTTGGTGTACAATTTCCAGATAACCCAAATTAATACAATGAATAAATGAAAATATGTTCCATAATTGCCTTCACTATAGCTGGAAAGCAAGTGGAGATCTGATGAGCAAGTTAGATCCTGTGATCAGACCCCATGGTAGTGTGCAGTATAGCTGAGACATAGGCTCCAATCCTACCTCTGTTTTTCATCTGTAGCAAATGGTTTTTATTCTCCTTAGATTCCAGTCATAGCTGTGACAGACAGTTACAAGTTACGTATGTCCACTCTCTCTCAAAACCCTCAACCAATGGAATCATGTATCAATGGATAAGCGGCCTAGCACCCACCCCCTACTGCCCCTGGCTTTAGATAGATAGCTCCGGAAGGCATTCCACGTGTTTCTCAGAGGTTCCTGCAGGGTTGACTCCTCTTGTCTACAGCAGCAGCCACACACCCATTTTTGGCTTTCTTCCCTCTCCCACTCTCCATCTCTTTCTTCTGCTTCCTGGGATAACTTCCAAATAAACTACCTGCATCTGTCTTTGTCTCAGGTTCCACTTTGGGGGAACTTATACATGGCACCGTTCCTATAAAATGAGGAAAATAGCTTTGAAGATGATGATCTACTTCCATCATGAACATTCTACCAAGCGTGAGTATGGCATCTATGGCACCCTCAGCTACATTTAATCATTCAACTCTTCTGCACACACTGGGCCCCAGCCATACCAAACAAACCAAACCAAAAGATCTGGGTTACCCACATCACTATACCTTTCATGTGCTCATCTTACCTTCTTTGCTCATCTGACTGAAGAAACAAGGAAAACTCATTTACTGGTTCTGACCCTTCAACTCTTCTCCTCCCATACCCACCCCAGCAACAAATCTGTGGTAGATCCATGGGCCTCTGCAATAGAACCTATTATCTTGCATTACAATTGTTAGTTCCTACGCCTGATTTCCTTATTCGAATAGAGGATAAGGGGAAAAAATTTCATCTTCTAGAATGGCTTGCACATTTTCTGGTCCTTGGAAGTTTCTCAATACATTTTTTTTGTCCATAAATGAGTGAAACAATTAACAAACTAACATTTTAAGCAGGGTTAAAATATTAAAATATGATGTAGTGTATGAATGTAAAGGCTTTCATGTTACCTATCTTGTTCTGAATACATGTATATGATAATAATGACTTTTAGTTAATGATTAAGCCTTTAATCACTAAGTTTGGTACCATAATTAAAGCAAATATTTATTTTAGTTATTAAAGAACTGATGCATCCCAATAGTTTTCTTCCTTGTCTGTTCTGATCAGAGAATCTCATTTACCATGTAGAGGTTTAAAATGAGAAAAAGAAATTCACTACCATAGACTCACACTGTAGTGCCAGCGAAAAGTCCAAAGAAATTTTTTTAAAAAATTAATTTTTTTTTTTTTTGAGACAGAGTCTCGCTCTGTCCCGCAGGCTGGAGTGAAGTGGCATGATCTCGGCTCACTGCAAGCTCCGCTTCCCAGGTTCATGCCATTCTCCTGCCTCAGCCTCCCGAGTAGCTGGGACTACAGGCACCCGCCACCATGCCCAGCTAATTTTTTTTGTATTTTTAGTAGAGACGCGTTTCGCCATATTAGCCGGGATGGTCTTGATCGCCTGACCTCATGATCCACCCACCTCGGCCTCCCAAAGTGCTGGAATTACAGGCATGAGCCACCATGTCCAACCAAGAAAAATTAAATCTTTAGCAGTAGAATTAATGAAATGAAATGTTTTTGAATGACAATGATCATCTACAACAAAAATGAATTTTAGAAAAAAATAAAACAAGCACATCTTCCATAAGAGTATTCAAGAAATGAGAGAAGGAAAAAATAAACACTATGAAACAGAAAATAGTATGTATAAACCATATATTTTTTATATTAGAAGTGGATTATTCAAATATCTTTATATCAATATATTTTAAAACAAATGTTAGAATATATTGTCAAAATTTATTTAAAAATTAAAGTGAAAGAGTATGAAATATAATGTACATATATTTTACAAAATGTTTCTTATTTCAGAGAATAGCAAAAAGGATTGCTGTTCTATACATTTTCTAAATCTATCAGAAATATTGTTATTAAATCTAATCAAGAAATATTTTTAAAAAATAAAATTATAGACCAATCTCACTTATAGATATAAAAGTCCCAAATAACATATTACCAGATCGAATCAGTTTTCAAATGTAATAATCAGATCCAATTTACTTTCAGAATTCGAAACTATTTCAATTTCAAAAAACTAAGTATTAAAATTAACCACATTAATAAATCAAATTTCCAGAATTATAATATCTAACCATATTTAGTACTTGTTCATGCATTTTTTAAAATCTCTTAGAAAACTAGAAGTAGGAAAAAATGTTTTATATCACAAAAGACGTGTTCTAAAAAATAACAGTAAGCATTAGAATACAAATTTAAAAGTATTTTCTTGACAGGAAACAGAAAATCAATGATACAATTCCTTTCATTCATTATTTTATTAGAGTTATCAACAATGCAGAAAATGGAATGGCAATAGATAGTGAAAAAGAGGAGATTAAACCTCTCATTTTTTAAAGACAATGTGATTATCCAGAAGTTTCAAGAAAAACAGTAAATTATGAGAACACCAAAAAAATCAACACATTTTTAGCTGCAAGATTAGGCTTCAAAAATATATAACATTTTATACACCAAAAATAATCCAAAAATGTAGTAGAAAAGATATGTACAACAGCAATAATAAAATAATGTTTTATTATAATGTAATAAGGAAAGAACCCAATTGAAACAAACATATATTTTGATTATACACTTCACCAAGAAGAGATAAATAAGCACATAAATAAATACCCATAAAAGGATGCTCAACATTATTATTCATTAGTAAGTGAATGTAAATTAAAACATAAATAAGATGCCATTACACATCGCTGAGAATGGCCAAAATTATTTAAAAGTGAAAGTACCAAGTGCTGGTGATACTACATAGCAACTAGAACTCTCATATAGTACTGGTAAGAATGCAAAATGTTAAAGTCATTTTGGAAAATAAATAGGCTGCTTTTTTATAAAGTTAAAAATATTCTTACCATATGACACAGCACCCAAACTCCTAGGTGTTCGTTCAAGAGAAGTAAAAGTGTTTGTTCACACAAAACCTGTGAATGAATGTTTATTTGTAATCACTACAAAGTTGAAATAAAAAAAAAATGTTCACCAGTAAGTAATGGATAAGTTATGGTACATCCATTCAATGGAATACTACTTAGAACTAAAAAGGAGCAAATTACTCTGTCATAGAACAACATGACTGTATCTTAAAGCATTTTTGTAAGCAAAGAAAATCATACATGCTGTATGATTCATTGATATAATACTCTAGAAAAGGTGGAACTATAGGAACAGAAATAAGATCAGTGGTTACCAAGGGCTACTGATAGGAGAGTGGGTTAACTACAGAGAGATACAAGAAAACTTTTTGGAACTGTCTTAGTCCATTTTGTCTGCCTAACAAAATACCACAACCTTTGTGGCTTATAAACAACACTCATTTCTCATGGTTCTGGATTCTAAGAACTCCAAGATCCAGGCACCAGCAAATCTAATGTCTGGTGAGGACCCCTTCCTCATAGATGGTGGCTTATTCCTGTGTCCTCACATGGTAGAAAGGATAAGGCAGCTCTCTCTGGCCCCTTTTACGAGGGCACTAATATCATTCATGAGGATGGAACCCTAATGACCTGATCACCTCCCCAAAAGCCCTATCTCCTAATACCATCCATGACCTTGGGGGTTAGAATTTCAATACATGAGTTAGGATTGGGAGGACACAAACATTCAAACCACAGAAGGAGTGATAGAAATTCTATATTCTGAGGTAATAGTTACATGACTTTATACATTTGTCAAAACTCATTGAACTGTATACATTAAAACAGTTTATTTTAATATATAGTTAATTAATATACTGAAATCATTATAATTTCTCTATAAATTATAGCTCAATACACCCAACTTCAAAAATAGAAGGCATATGGGGACCTAGAGAATGCATGAATAAAAGGGAAAATATATTTACAATCTTTAGATTTGAAAAGAATTATTAAAGATATAAATATTTTAAATCACAAAATTTAATGCTTACAATTCAAACACCTTGTAATTTCAAAAGCAATTTCTAACATTTACACCAAAGAGCTAAAGGACTATTAGTAAGCACAATATTTTGAAGGAGCATAGGTTAGGGTAACTTGCTTTAATCAGATATCAAAACTTATTGTAAAACTGTAGTAGTTAAGATCTGTAATATTTGTTCAGGAAAAGATAGATCAATAGGAAACAGATGAACAATTAAGAAAAGACTAAATGTTTTCTGGGACCTTTTTATACACTACAGGAGGAATTAAAAATCAGAGGGGAAACTGTAGTTACTCCATAAACAATGCCAGAGCAATACATGTCCATAATAAAATTTAATACCTGAGTCAAACCATACATAAAATTATGTATGAGATACAGACATAAACACACGAAAAAAGAAAGTTTTAAAACTATACTTAAGACTAATATAACATTTTGGCAGAGATTTTTCTTGAAAAAGACATAAATCATAAAGTAAGAAATTAGCAATTCCTAACTATAATAACATTTAAAATTTCTATATTAAAAGGGGACTATAACGTTAAAAGAAAAGCAATAAGCTAGAAAATGTAACCAACATATATTACAGACAATACAAAAATTTAAATAATTCTTATCAGTCAATAAGAATTTGATAAAAGATAATCCAATAGAAACTAGGCAAAGGACGTGTATCATTTATTCAAAAAACAGGTAACAGTTGAATAGGTATAAAACAAATAGTAGTGGTTGGGGAAAAGAATGCAAAACAAAATGAGATACCATTTCAAATTCATTATAATGGCAAAAGTTATAACTATTCCAAATGATAGGAGGATGTGAGAATAGATCGCTGACACACAGCAGGTGGAGATGTAAATCAATACCAATTTGTTTTAGACGGCAACTCTTGAAGTGGAAAATAAGCATATCCTACAACCCAACAGTTCCGTTCTCCCCATACTCTCACATATGCATGTAAAGATAAATGCACAGGGATATCCACTAGCCTTTTTGTGTAATAGGGAGAAATGGAAACAACTCAAAAAGCTATCAATAAAGGGATGGAGAATTAAATGATAGTTCATATATACAATGGAATACTTACATATAGCATGAAAATAAATTATATTCACTATAAATGGTTTAATTTACATGAGGTTATTCAAAAAGGTAATGTTGAGTAGACAAAAACATGTTATAGAATAATATGCAGAATATAATACTATTGGATATATATTAAAAACATAGTATTTTGGTATCTTTTCAGGGATATATGTGTATGTAATAACAATTTTAAAATCTAGACAAATGAGGTACTAAAATTAATAATAGTGATTTTCTTTTGAGGGGTGGGGTGAAGAAAATCTACCTTGTAGAAGAACATAGGAAACTTGAACTTTATCTATTTTATTTGTTTATGAAAAATAAACAAACTATAGCTAATACATCAGGCTAACCCCAAATGTGATTAGTAGAGACAATGTTTAGTCATTTGTCATGGTGCTTTTCACAGTCCCGATTGACAGTTTACAGGGATCACAATGGGACCTATCAATCATTAGAACAGAGTTTTCAACATGGCAGGCCATAAAATGTTGAATCTCATCCGATAATTGGATTTACCATTTTGCATTAAAACAAGTCTGATAATGTCCAAGTTGATTGCTATGTTGAAGGTCTTACCTCTTCCAGCCATGGCCCTGGCCCATCACAGCCACCTTTGTATAGGAAACTGGAATTCCAAACAGGAGAAGGACTACAACAGAGTGTGGCTAATGACCCTTCTCCTGAGTCTTCTGGGGTTTTGTTGTCAGGTGCCTTCAAATACTTTCTCAACATCTGAGGAAATTAGAAATAAAATAAACTATTTTACAAAATATTGGTGACTCAAATGTTAGGACTATTAATCAAATGGATTTATTCTATTCTTGGATTTTTATATCAAGCAGACTACTTTGGAGACAGTATTAACTAATTCCTTGAGTAAATTGTGTAGTCAAAATTCAATAGAATTAAATATATTTAACTCACTGAATAATAAAGAAGTCAGGAAATGTGACTCTCATTTTTGCAAATCTAAGTCAATACATTGTTGAATATTCTGCCTCTCCAAATATGAATTGTGATGGTCACATTTGTACCATGAATTTTTATTATGTTCTTCTTCATTATCTTCTTCTGTATGTCAGTGCAGATATTGATTCCATAAAATATATTTACAGATGGCATGAGTATTAAAGCTCATGGTTGGCTTTGAGAACAAGTTGAGCAGATCTTTGAATATTATGGTTTAGGGAAAGAGCTGGATACATATATATTCTGTAATGCTGATTGTGTGTAGGTATTCCATATTATAAGAGTATATAAAATATTTTGAGAATAGTCATCTCTTTACCTTGAGGTTTGTCAAAGAAGAGCCATGAAGACAGTGAAGATTGTTTTTAAGGAAACCTGAGTCTTTTCAATATGAAGCAATGAATGATTAAGGGCATAACACCTGACAAAATGGCCATAATTATTTCAAAATGTTTATTAACCATCAATAACAATTGCCTTAGAAAACTATTAATATTGCACTCAAAATCTCTTAATACTTTACCTTATTGGTGAACACACTATAGATTTTTTCAAAACTTTTTAACAAAAACTGATACAAATGATGCTACTTTCTATAAAAAGTTGCAGAATTTAAGCCAAATACATTTTGGAGACTCTTTACAAAATTATGATTTTAGTTGTATAGTAGTCATTTGTTTTAGCATTTGTTGGAAAGTAGAGTCACTACCTATTGATTTCACATCTAGTTGATAAAATAAATTACCATAAATGAGCATAGTATGTATATTCCTAACCTCTGTAAAAGAAGGATCTGTATTAACATATTCTAAAAATAGGTTCAAAATATATAAAGATACTGTTCTGAGCCATAGCTCAGAGTACAATACAGCCTTTCTATCACTCCCACAAATAGCCTAAAAATGTAAACTTTCTGCTTGAGGAGGATATAACTGGTGCAAAGAGTAAACTTGATATCAATTAATATATTGTTTTTAGTTATGAGTGGCTGTGCTTTGGATATGAGATATATTTCATTCTCTACCCATCTACATTTGATTACACTTGACCTTTAAATAACACAGAATTTAGGGACAGTTAAAAATCCATGTGTAACTTTTGACTCCCCAAAAACTTAACTATGTACTAATAGCCTACTATTGACCACATGTCTTACTGATAACAGCAATAGTCAATTAAAACATATTATATACTGAATTCTTACAATAAAGCTAGAGAAAAGAAAATATTAATAATAAGGAAGAGAAAATACATTTACAGTACTGTATTTGTCAATACTGTAAGTTTACACCATCCGTTTACAAGATGAATTGTCAGTCTGAAATGGTGGGCAACCTCAGCAGCAGACCTCAATCTATGGTACACATCAAACAATTCAACGTTTTCTTGTAATGTCATGACTTTTCTCTGATTCTTGTGAGCACTTCCAGCATCACTAGTGGCACTTTGTACGGGTCCCATGGCATTATTCAAGGTTTATGATATAGTACTAAATGCGATTAAAGATATAGGAGAACAACAGTAAATCACTTTATATTGTGATATGCAATCTATTGGAGAGATGAGCTACTCCCAGGATGATTAACGTCACTGTTTTAAACAGATATTCAACACTTGAGCTCACTGCAATAGCAACAGAAGGTAGCTACAAGATTATTACAGTAGTAAAGCATTTACTACAGGTCATTTTATACAGTCAATAGTTCATACCACACATCTGCCTTTCTTTAGATTTCTCTCAACTGAAAATGGCCCCATGTGTGTTCTACAAATGTTTGTATGCATAACTTTTGATAAATTTGAAATTTTTATAATAGATTTGTATATATTTTATGGTAGCAAATGATCAAATGGAATGCTATCTACATTTATTTTATGCATCCATAACACATCTAACTTTTTCTTGATCTTTTTACTATTTCTAGGCTATGTAGTTTACATGTTTTTCAAATTGTCACAAATCTAAAAACAATTCCAATATGTTTATTGAAAAAAATTAAGTGGAATTGTATAGCTCAAACTGTGTTATTCAAAGGTCAACTGAATACGAGTAAGATTATTATTGATAAATAGAGTGGATAAGCATCAAAATCCAATAAAATTTTCCAATTATCTACTGAACTCAAGCTTCTCAACTCTCAGAGTTATATCAGTAGTAACTCTTTTAAAATCTGACATCATTACTCTTTCTAATGTCCAAACTTCTTAGGATTTTACTCACATATAAAAAATTGTTAGGAAGAAATTTCCACATATTTGGTTTTACATAACAAAGAAATGGAACATAAGCGAAACACTTAAATAAAGCTTTACCCATGATGCTTTCTTTATACAGGTTTTTACTATGCATAAAGACATTTAGATGCTAAAGCAACTACAATTTTACAACTCTCGGAGGAAAGACAATTGAGAGGAAAGGAGTCAAAACAAATGTATTAGAAGGAAATCAGTATTGCCATCAATATATTTTTCTACTTTCTAAAGCACTTTTATGAAGGCAAAATAAAAATGCAAGTATTTAATAAAACAAGTTTAAATGATATTTTCCAATATTGACAATACAGTACTCTTAATGATTAGCCTGAATGTTGAACTCACAGGTTTAATCTCTAAGGCTCTTCATGTAAATAAATACCTTCATGCCTTCAAGGCACAGAAGGAAATTTATGTTCACAATACTGGGCTCTACTGTCACCCCTGCATGTCAAAGGAATTATTGGGATTATTAGACCAATTTTTGTTCTTTGTGTTTCCCAAAGATGCCCTGTACAGTATATAAACTCGTGCTATCTATTTCTCACTTCATATTATGACATTATTCAGAAATTTACAAGATGATGCAATGGAGTTCACTCAATTATTGAGTTTTGAATTTTGTACATATTCTAACTGTAAACCTCAACTCCTAATTTAACAACAATTTCAGAAACTATTAACTTACAGATAATTAGAGGAGCCCAATAATAGCTTTATATCCCTGCTTTTCTCCTTTTTATAATAAATTTATTTTCAAGGTAATGTGGCTTAATAAAAAATGCATATGCTTAGGAGTGAAAAAGACTTATTTATAATCCTTGTTGTAGCCCTTAACACCTGAGTGACCTTGGGGAACTTACTATTTATTTCTGAGCTTCCTTTACTTCATTTTTTAAGTTGAGCTAAAGATACTTACCTTATACAAACCATACTCTCAGACCAAAGTGGAATAAAAATAGATATCAACAAGATGTCTCAAAACCACACAATAGCATGAAAATTAAACAACTTGCTCCTGAAAGACTTTTGAGTAAACAATGAAGTCAAGGTAGAGATTAAACAATTCTTTGAAATAAAAGAAAACAGAAACAAAACATATCAAAATCTCTGGAATGCAGCAAGAGTAGTGTTAAGAGTAAAGTTTGTAGTGCTAAATGCCTATCTCAAAAAGCTGGAAAGATTCATTAATCTTTATGCAAAAAAATTAAAAATTTAATTAATCTCAAACTAGTGATCTAACATCACACCTTGAAGAACTAGTAAAAGAAGAACAAACTAACCCCAAGCCAGCAGAAGAGAAGAAATAGCTAAAATCAGAGTAGAACAGAATAAAATTGAGATCCCAAAATCCATACGAAGGGCCAACAAAACCAAAAGATGGTTAAATGAAAGGATAAACACAACGGATAGGCTGCCAGCCAAATTAAAGAAAAAGACAGTCCAAATGAACATAATCAGAAATGACAAAAGTGACATCATAAACAATCTCACAGAAATACAAAAACTCCTCAGAGATTGTTACAAACACCTCTGTGGATGCATACGAGAAGGTCTAAAAAATATGAATAAATTCTTAAAAATATGCAATCTCCAAAGCTTGAATCAGGAAGAAATTGAAACACTTAACAGACTAATATTGAGCTCTGAAATTGAATTAATAAAAAAAAAAACCCTGCCAACCACATAAAAATAAAACCCAGACCAGAGGGATTTATGGCCAAATTCTACCAAACATAGACAGAAGAGCTGGTATCAATTCGACTGAAACGATCTCAAAAAATTGAGGAGGGACTCTTCCCTTACTCATTCTACAAAGCCAGCAATACCCTGATACCAAAACCTGACAAAGACAAAATAATAAAACTACAGTCAAATATCTGTGATGAAAATAGACACGAAATTCCTCAACAAAAATGCTAGCAAATCAAATTCAATAGCATATCAAAAAGTCAGTTCACTATGATCATGTAGATTTTATTACTGGGATACAAGGTTGGTTCAACATATGCAAATTAATAAATGTGATTCACCACATAAACAGAATCAAAATAAAAAACCATATGTTTTTCTCAATAGATTCAGAACAAGCTTTCAATAAAATCCAACATCCCTATAATAAAAACCATCAAGAAAGTAGGCATCAAAGGAACATACCTCTACAGCACACTGATGGGTCTTGACTCTTTATCCAATTTGCCGGTCTGTGTTTTTTAATGGGGGCATTTAGCTCATTTACATTTCAGGTTAATGTTGTTATATGTGAATTTGATACTGTCATTTTGATGTTAGTAGTTATTTTGCCCATTAATTGATGCAGTTTCTTCATAGCATCAATGATCTTTATGATTTGGCATGTTTTTGCAGTGGTAGGTACCAGTTGTTCCTTTCCAGTTTAGTGCTTCCTTCAGGAGTTCTTGTAAGGCAGGCCTGGTGGTGACAAAATCTCTCAGCATTTGCTTGTCTGTAAAGGATTTTATTGTGAAAATCCTCAATAAAATACCACCAAACTGAATCCAGCAGCACATTAAAAAGCTTATCCACCATAATCAGGTTGGCTTCATCCCTGGGATGCAAGACTGCTTCAACATATGCAAATCAATAAATGTAATCTATCATATAAATAGAACCAAAAAGAAAATCCACCTGATTATCTCAATAGATGAAGAAAAGGCCTTTGACAAAATTTTCAAGTCTTTCATGCTAAACACTATCAGTAAACTAGATATTGATGCAACATATCTCAAAATAATAAGAGCAATTTATGACAAACCCATAGCCAATATCATATGGAATGTGCAAAAACTGGAAGCATTCCCTCTGAAAACCAGCACAAGATAAGGATGCCCTCTCTCACCACTGCTGTTCAACGTATTGTTGGAAGTTCTGGCCAGGGTAATCAGGCAAGAGAAGGAAATAAAGGGTATTCAATTAGGAAAAGAGGAAGTCAAATTGTCTCTGCAGATGACATGATTGTATATTTAGAAAACCCCATTGTCTCAGCCCAAAATCTCCTAAGCGGATAAGCAACGTCAGCAAAAAGTAAAGAACAGGAACAAGACAAGGATGTCCACTCTCACCACTTCTCTTCAGCATAGTACTGGAAGTCCTAGACAGAGCAATCAGGTAAGAGAAAAAATAAATAAATAATCCAAATAAGAAAAAAAGGAGTCCAACTATCTCTTCATGGACAATTTGATTCTATATCTTGAAAATCCTAAAACCTCCACCAAAAGGCTCCTGGAACTGATATATGACTTTGGCAAAGTTTCAGGATACAAAAGCACTGTATAAAATTTAGTAGCATTTCTATACACCAATAACATTCAGGCTGAGAGCTAAATCAAAATTAAATCCCATTTACAATAGCCACACACAAAAAATAGAATACCTAGGAATATATCTAAAAAAGAAGGTGAAAGAACTCCACAAGGGGAACTAAACTACAAAACACTGCTAAAGGAAATGATAGATGACACAAACAAATGTAACATTCCATGCCATGGATTGAAAGAACCAATACTGTTTAAATGGCCATACTGCCCACAGATTTAATGCTATCCTTATTAAACCACATTTAAAAATTAAATTTTAAATTAAATTTAAATTAAATTTTAAGTTAAATTAAAATTTACATTAAAATCCAGTGTCATTTTTTACATAATTGGAAAAACCTATTCTAAAACTCATATCAAACCAAAAATGAGTCCAAATAGCCAAAGCAGTCCTAAGGAAAAAGAACAAATCTGGAGGCATCACATTACCCAACTTCAAACTATACTGTAAGGCTAAAGTAAGCAGAACAGCATGGTACTGGTACAAAAACAGACACATAGACCAATAGAATAGCATAGAGAACACAGACATAAAGCCACACACCTACAGCCATCTAATCTTCCACAAAGTTGACAAAAATAAGCAATGGGGAAAGGACTCCCAATTTAATAAATGGTGCTGGGATAGCTGGCTAATCATAAGCAAAAGAACTAAATTGGACCCCTACCTCTCACCATATACAAAATTGACTCACGTTAGATTAAATATTTAACAGTAAGACCTCAAACTGTAAGAATCCTAGAAGAAAACCCAGGAAACATCATTCTAGACATGGGCCTTGGAAAAGAATTTATGAATAAGTCCTCAAAAGCAATTGCAAGAAAATCAAAAATTGATAAGTAGAACCTAATTAAACTAAAAAGTTTTTGCACAGCAAAAGAAATTATCAGTGCAGGAAACAGACGACCTATAGAATGGGAGAAAATATTCACAAACTATGGATTCAGCAAAGGTCGAGATCCAGAATCTATAGGGAACTTAAGTTAATAAGCAAAAACCAAATAACCCCATTAACAAATGGACAAAAGACAAGAAGAGACATTTCTCAAAAGAAGGCACCAAGTGGCTAACAAATATATGGAACAAAAGCTCATTATCATGGATCATCAGAGAAATGCAAATGAAAACCACAATAAGATACCATTTCATAGCAGTCAGAATGGCCACTATTAAAAAGTTAAAAAAAAAAAAAAGCAGATGTTGACAAGCCTGTGAGAAAAAGGAACGCTTATATTCTGTTGGTAGAAACGTAAAATTTGTTCAGCCATTGTAGAAAGCAGATTGGAGATTTCTCAAAGAACTTAAAGCAGAAATACCAGTTGATCACCTTAGAGGGTATATATCGAAAAGGAAATAAATTGTTCTACCAAAAGACACCTGCATTTGTACATTTATCACAGTACTAGTCACAATAGCGAAGACATGGAGTCAGCCTAGGTGCCCATCAGTAGTGGATAGGATAAAGAAAATATGCTACATATATACCACAGAATAATATGCAACAATAAAAAGAACAAAATCATGTATTTTGCAGCAACATGGATGCAGTTGAAGGCCACTATCCTAAGCAAATTAATTCAGGAACAGAAAATCAAATACCACATGTTCTCATTTATGAGTGGGAGTTAAATATCAGGTATTCATGGACATAACAATAGCAACAGTAGACACTAGGAACTCCTGGAGAAGGCAGTGAGGGAGGGAGGCAAGTGTTGAAAAACTAACTATTGGAAACCATTCTCAGTACCTGGGTGATGGGATCATTTGCACCACAAACCTTAGCATCACACAATATGCCCAGGTAACAAACCTGCACATGTACCCTTTGATTATCTAAAATAAAATTTGAAAAAGAAAAATAAAAAGGATTCTTACTTTATAGCAACGTTTCTTAAACTTGAGTTGTACCGAAGCCACCTGGAGACCTTGTTAAAACACAAATTGTTTGGCCCCACCTTTGCAATGTCTGATTCTGTAGGTTTCTAAAACTTCATTTCTAACAAGTTCTCAGATGCTGCTGATGCTGGTGTTGGTTTAAAGACCACCACTGCCTTGCAAGATGATGGGATTTGAAATAAAATTCTCAAACTATAAACACTCAGTGAATGACTACTTTTGTCATTGTTGATTTATTCTTATGGAAATAATGCATGGTCATTTTGAATCTTTACAAAATCAAGAAAATATTAAAAATTAAAATAATCCATAATCCTACCATCAGCCTTTATAAGATAACTCAGTCTCTTCACTGTTTTCCAGCTTAACTAGCATTTCTACCTGTTTGTATTAGTTCTATCCATCTATTCCTGACTGAAGGGTATACATTTATATCTCTGACCATTCTTTACACATTCTTCAATACTGAGCAGAGATTATATCTTCTCTATAAATATTTCCTAGTATGTATTGATATAATTTATATTTTTCTCCTCTGAACTCCTGAACAAATTGGAAATTAGACAAAAGACCTTAGAGATTAAAGTTCACTATTTGTATAATATATACTTAAGAAAATCAAATCCACAGAGATTAACTAAGAGGACAAAAAACTAATGTTCCCATGACCAGGAGATCTTTGTTTCTGTAGATTGCCACCAAACTCTTGGCCATTGAATATTTACATCCATTCAGTTCAGTTGCTGGACCATCTCTGTGTGAAAATTTCCCATCTGTCAAGAAGAGATGTTTCATTTTATTTTCCGCAAACTTCAAGTATACATCTTGATGGGTTAAGTGCAACAAAAATTATAATTAACTTATAGATGTGCATAAGTTAATACAAAGTCCATTCTTAAAACCAAAAGGAAGGTACAGAATTGTTTACAAAAAAGTAACTTATGTTTTTTTTTTGTTTTTTCTGTTTTTTTTTTTGTACATTTTAAACAGTTGAATTTTATTGCATGTCAATGACACCTCAGTAGGGCTGTAAAAAAAAAAAAAAAAAATCAGCATCATGTGGCATGTATGACGTTCCTAACAGAATGTGATTATTTCTGATTCAAACATAATTTGAAGAATTAAACCTTCTTAAATGTCATATATACTTGGTTGAAATCTTGGAAACCTTCCTCCAAATGATATATAGTAATCATATTTGTGTATATGTATATCCAAATGACATATACTAATCATATATATGTATATATGTATTATCATATATGTATATAGCCAAGCGATATACACATATATAACATAAATGATGTTAATATGTTACTTCAAATCTGAAGTATATTTTTTTTACAGCATTTTCTGCTTGAGGGATTTAGTGACCTTATAGCCCCTAAGGAATTTACTTATATTAAACTGCTTGTGGCAGAAAGGATTGATTTAATTCTTTTAAGAAGTTGAATTCTTAAAGACATTGTAGACTACATTATTATGTCTTTTCTTTTTTATTTTTATTTTTTTTATTATACTTTAAGTTCTAGGGTACATGTGCATAACGTGCAGGTTTCTTACATATGTATACCTGTGCCATGTTGGTGTGCTGCACCCATCAACTCGTCAGCACCCATCAACTCGTCATTTACATCAGGTGTAACTCCCAATGCAATCCCTTCCCCCTCCCCCCCTCCCCATGATAGGCCCCGGTGTGTGATGTTCCCCTTCCCGAGTCCAAGTGATCTCATTGTTCAGTTCCCACCTATGAGTGAGAACATGCAGTGTTTGATTTTCTGTTCTTGCGATAGTTTGCTGAGAATGATGGTTTCCAGCTGCATCCATGTCCCTACAAAAGACACAAACTCATCCTTTTTTATGGCTGCATAGTATTCCATGGTGTATATGTGCCACATTTTCTTAATCCAGTCTGTCACTGATGGACATTTGGGTTGATTCCAAGTCTTTGCTATTGTGAATAGTGCCGCAATAAACATATGTGTGCATGTGTCTTTATAGCAGCATGACTTATAATCCTTTGGGTATATACCCAGTAATGGGATGGCTGGGTCATATGGTACTTCTAGTTCTAGATCCTTGAGGAATTGCCATACTGTTTTCCAAAATGGTTGAACTAGTTTACAGTCCCACCAACAGTGTAAAAGTGTTCCTATTTCTCCACATCCTCTCCAGCACCTGTTGTTTCCTGACTTTTTAATGATTGCCATTCTAACTGGTGTGAGATGGTATCTCATTGTGGTTTTGATTTGCATTTCTCTGATGGCCAGTGATGATGAGCATTTTTTCATGTGTCTGTTGGCTGTATGCATGTCCTCTTTTGAGAAATGTCTATTCATATCCTTTGCCCACTTTTTGATGGGGTTGTTTTTTTCTTGTAAATGTGTTTGAGTTCTTTGTAGGTTCTGGAATATTAGCCCTTTGTCTGATGAGTAGATTGTAAAACTTTTCTCCCATTCTGGACTTATGTTTTATTGGCTCACTATGAACATACTTTATTTAAAACTTGCTTTTAAGCTACAGCAAACCCTAAAATCACTGAAGCATTATTTCACAAAGACATGGGCATAAGTATTGATTTTTATTTTTAATCTGGAAGCATAAGTCTGCATGTTTTTTTTTTCTTTTTCTGTTCATTACACTGATCCAGTTTATTTTAGCTCCTTCTGAGAAAACTGTGCAAAAATACAATTTCTCAGGTATGGATAAGTTAGATTATATTATTAACCAATTGGCATGTGCTACCCACATGAAGGATCAGCAGTAAAAGTGCAAACCCAGCCTTCCTGAATGCAGGAGAGCTAAGGAGGTCATTTGATATATTATTTTATCATTGTTCATTACTTATGCTCTTATTCTAGTAAAATGTATATGATCATGTTACTATAGTCAACATTTATTCCGAATGATATTATTACACCATTGAGTCATGTTGCTTAAGCATTATTATTCCAATTATGCAAATCAGTACTAGAGTCCAATTGTTTTGCTGTCAAAAACTTGTATTCCATAAGCTACAGAAGTCTGCATATTCTCTCAGGAATTTATCCTGATCAACAGAAGCAAACCAAGGTTGTTAAATATAGGTTTCCTATCTTGGTGGAAAACGTAAGTTATATAATGACCAAGGAAGTAAATTTGTTAAGCAAATAATGTTACATCCTGAAAGGAAATATTTTTCAATACTAAAAAAAGGAATTTTTGTGGCCATGTGTGTTGTAATCCCAGCACTCTGGGAGGATGAGGTGGGTGGATCACTTGAGGTCTTGAGTTTGAGACCAACCTGGCCAACATGGTGAAAGCCCGTCTCTACCAAAATTACAACAATTAGCTGGGCATGATGGCACACGCTTGTAATTCCAGCCACTTGGATGGCTGAGGCAGGAAGATCTCCTGAACCCAGGAGGCAGAGCCAACAGTGATCTGAGATCATGCCACTGCACTCCAGTCTGGGTGACAGAGTGAGACTCCATCTAAAAAAAAAAAAAAAAGTTGAATAAATAGATAATTGACTTCAAAAAGTGTTTCCCAAAATGTGTTCTATAAAACAGTAGTCCTGCAAGATGCTCTTAATCATTTCGTGAGGGAAAAGATATTTGTGATTAAATATGCAGGAAAAGCTCAGAACACTTTCAACTGGGAGAAACAACATAGCTGTTTCAGTCTGCCTTACATTCTTAAGCAAATATCTTGGCTTATATGATTGAAAGTCTGAAGGAAGTCTATGCAGCAATACTCTAGCAAAGGCTCCATTTCCATTACTCTGTGAGGATGCTCACAGCTCTGTCTTTCTCCACATGTTGGCTTCATCTTCAAGTTGGCTTTTCTCATTGTTATAATTGTTGGAGAAATATAATTAAAAACAAAATCATCTCTCAACCTAGAAAAACTCTTCATAAAATTAGAAAGAAAAGAACATGTTACTGTTGAATAAGTATTAAATCAGAATGAGATGAGCATCGCAAGGCAATCCACTAAGAAATTGCAAAACCAGAAAGAAATCTCACTCTTCTATGTAGCCAAACAGATACACCCATTACATACATGTTCTCAGAAAAAAATAACCAGTCCTCACCTAAGAAGACTTGACAGTAACATTCACCACACACATAGTTGTTCATCCTAAATTCACTTAGTTATTGGGATAATCATCTGTATTAGCTAATTGGCTTTCACATCTTTATAACAAGAGGTAATTGGCAACTTGGAGTGAGGTGCCTTGTGAAATTAGGCTCCTACCCTCTCACAGAACTTGGGGTGCTATCTTTCTTGATGATTACATCTCAGATGACTCTCAGATTCTTGAAAAAAAGGCATTCCTGGGTCATAAGATGGGCAAAAGTCTTATTTAGTTTTTAGAAGAATTTACATATCAAGGAGAGAAAAATCTTAATGAGTTTTCTAAAGGAAGTACACTAAGAAAAGAAAGGAGGAAAGTAATTTCCTTATTTTCAGCACAGAGAATTAAGTCTCTTCTTTTTAATTTGTATTTGTCCTTATACAACAAAGCTGCCAGCCCCAATCTGGGCAACGTGATTCCTCATCCAGATCAGGAATGGGGGAAATAGAGAGAGAGGATATTTTCCCCAAGTATAGAGCAAAAGTCCTTCTCTTTAATATTTGCCAGATTTTGGAGTAAATCTGGCAAATAAAACGTTTCCTAAAACAAACAAACAAATGGGTTCCTTTACCTGATGGGTAACAGAAGAGCCTCCACAAAACTGCAAGGTTTGATCAATAGGAATTTTACTATGTATCACAGGTAAGGAGAGCACTGAGAGTGTTCTCCAAAGCAGCACCTCTCTGAGGGTATGTGACAGGAGGGTTTTACGGGGCAACGGGGACGGGGGAGGGAAGAGGGTGTGTCATCACATGTAGATGAGGGGTCCTAGTTGCACAGGTGCAGTGAGTCAGCACGCCAGCATATAGGTCGCATGTAATGAAAATGAAGCTATAGCTCCTCCCACGATGGAGACTTTAGCATGGTAATGAGGCAACATCACTGGGGTTCATCTATAAGTTCATCTGCAAGTTGCCAGGAGTTGGCTCCAACTGAGTAGGTGACTGTATTTATGGTATTTCATGAAAGGTTTGGGAAAAAAACAGGCTGATTGTTCAAGTTGATTAAATCCCTATAGTTCCTGGAGACCTTCTCTGTCTGCTTACCAAAAAAACGACGAACTTGTTGGCTTAGGAGTGAACTCTCAATCTCTAAAATAATAATTCTGACAAGAGAAATTGGATTGACCTTACTGGTATCAGTTTTTCAGAACACACTGTTGGAGGTAGAGGTAAGTTAATTTAGCTTACACCACTCAGATATCAAACAGTGCAGGAGCAGGAGGCATACTGTAAAAGGTAGGGCA
The DNA here is from genome assembly GCF_037993035.2 of Macaca fascicularis. Taxonomy (NCBI): domain Eukaryota; kingdom Metazoa; phylum Chordata; class Mammalia; order Primates; family Cercopithecidae; genus Macaca; species Macaca fascicularis. The sequence goes on along the minus strand of NC_088380.1, from coordinate 68,927,700 downwards.
GCGAACATCCATCCTGACAGGAAATCAGCAGCATAATTGGACATAGTATTTTCAGATTCTCATCCCAGCGTTCCTTCTTTTCTTCTACCTGCCATCCAGGTGGTGTTAAGGGGCTGCACATTTATTCATTGGTGCTGCCAATGCCCAGTGCTATCCTAGAACTCTTCTCTTGGATTGCCTTCCAAGCTTTGGTTCATTATTTTGATATCTTAAGTTAGGGCAAATCATTCTTTGTTGGTGAATTCTATATCAAGTAATGGTCAAAAGTGGTTACTAAAGCCAAGACAAGTAAAAAAGGAAATTGCATTTTAAAAATCTGTTAGCGTCAGAAATGGGAGAAAATTGCTAATAGCTAGAAATATTTTCTTGCGTAGTTTCTGAGCTTCCCTTGAGCAGCAGCATTAATGGGATGCATTTTCTCCAAAGGCACCGTTTGAATGTGAATATATATATTTAAATGTAATTAAGTTATAAAATCCCCATTTAAAAAATGGCTTGCCTTTACAGTAAAGGAAATCAGTATTTGGAGGGGTATACTAATTATTAATATACAAGTACTCCCAATTTGGATATTATAAACTTCTAGTCTATATTGCTAAATAGTCTAACCAATATTAAATGTAATCTCTTGCAGTCCTTTATAAATTTAAACCTCTCTCACTTCTTGGCATCCTGGTTGAATTATGAAATACCACCTCTTGTGGATATCACAGCTATAAAATGTTAGTTGGCTAGATTGTTGCATTTTACTTAGCTGTTAGAAGCAGTGTACAGATGTTTTAGTGCATCCTTGTGCACTAATAATAAAGAGTCTAATTATTCATTTCAATACCGCAAAATTATGTTGTAAGAAAGTTAGAATTAGAATATTAGTCATTTCCTTTATGTTCCTGTGGGTAAAGAGGTAATGATGGCTAATTGTATATGTCAACTTGACTGGGCCATGGGATGCTCAGCTCTTTGGTTAAACATTATTCTGAGTGTGAGTGTGAAGGTGTTTCTGGATGAGATTAACGTTTGAATTCGAGACTGAGTAAAGCAGATGGCCCTCTCCATGTGGATAGGCCTCATCCAATTTTTTGAAGGGCTGAACACAGCAAAAAGGCAAAGCAAGAGAGCATTTGCACTTGGCTGCATTTAAACTGGGACATGGCTCTTCTGCCTTCACACACACACTCAGCCTAGAATTTACACCATCAGCTTTCCTGGTTCTCCAGTTTGCTGACTGCAGATCTTGAGAATTCTCAGCCTCCATGGCCACATAAGCCAATTTCTTGTAATATATATAATATATATAACATATATATATAGCATATATATTATATAATATGTAATAATAAAATATATATTATATATCCATTTTTTATAACAAACGTGTTATTTAATAATCAGAAAAATTATTTTAATGACCCAATTTTTCAGTCTATCCGTATTATTTCAGATGTAAAACATTGTATTTATGTATTAATTCTTTAAATATATATATATGTACACACACATATATACCTATATACATCTATATATATGCATATATTCTATTGGTTCTGGTTTCTTAGAGAACCTTGACTAATATAGCTGTGGTGAGTGAGGGGGAAAATACATATGAAGAATTACTATTTTTCAACATTATTCATTTATAACCCACAGTATTCACACACACACACACATACACACATATACACATAGAAATCTGCTTTCTTTAATTTTGTATTTATGTATCATTTAATCTTTGGGGTACAAATTTGAAATTAGTTTTCATACAACTTCATTTCTACTATTTTTTAATCTGGTAATTTAAGACAGAGGCATTCCCTCTGTGGTAGGAATTAAAAGATTTCTTTACTAAATACTTCAGAGTATAGAATATATGTGCTCAACAGGGCTTTTTCTTTACTTAAAACTACATTCCAACTGACCCTACCAAGAATAGATTTCTGGTTGCTTCTCTCTCCTCTTAATCTGTATCCGAATCTTCTTTACCTTTTAAACAGGCCAGCTTCCTGCAACCATTGTCTACTAATGTACACATGGGCATGGCTCGAGACAGCTCTCTCCTATCCTCACATCGCTGGTGATGTGGGAGGGACCCGGCGGGATGTAATCAAATCATGGGGGTGGGTTTTCCCATGCTGTTCCCATGATAGTGAATAAGTCTCACAAGCTCTGATGGTTTTATAAAGGGCAGTTCCCCTGTACATCCTGTCAGGAGCAGTGATGGTCCTGGCTCTCTTCTGCCTGGACCTTTTAACTTGCTTTACCAGCAGAGCAATGCCAGGACCTACATTTAATGGCCTTGAGGGTGAGACTCCACCCTTTCCCTCCCTGTCTCCCCAGCCAATATTCCCTTGCCTTATCACATACTACTAATTTATCCACTTATTCAATTAATATAGAGCCACTCTGCTGGCTACAAGGTGCAGAGTAATAAACAAAAAAGATACCCGATTCCATGGAACTTACAGTCCAAGAAGGATTCAGACATTAAACAGACAAATGATGATATAGTTGCAAATTAGAGCAGGTGCTACAAAGGAAAAACAAATAAATACAGCCAAGCTTTTTCCCTTTCGAACTCCTTTGTTACGGACCTGAGGGTCTCTAGTAGGTGGACAAAATATTATAAATTTAAAATGAGTTAGGGTGATGGAATGGCTTTGTGTAACTCATTTCCCCAGGTTTCTCCTTCCAAGGATACCATAAACCCACAATGAAAGGAGAAAAATCCTTTTTCTTCTGGGTCCCAGTAGTAAAGCTGTGTATCACACCTGCCTGGAAAATCTGATTGCCAGTTTCTTTTACTTTAGGCCCATCTTTCCTAGTTATGCTGAATTCATCTTGTATCTACCAGATTCTCTGATGATGTTGCTTATCACTTTATTATTAATAGCTTGGCCATCCCTCCTCCTGTGCTCTAACAGTCAGTTTCGGGGCATTAAAGCAGTGAGCCTGGGCATGTCTTGTCTTACAGAAACAGCAGATGTTCCATTTACTTATTTAACACACTTTATACACCTCATCTTCCCCATAGAGTTCTATAAAAATCCTCAGTGGGGAGAATACCACCTGGGAGAGATGTATTACGCCCTATGCAAAATATTGTGCCCCTGCCCCTCTTGCTGCTCCCCTCACTCATCCTTGCTGACTCCAGCTAGCCCATGTACTTCAACTCTCTTCCTCCTTGAGTGTATTGTTTCTAACTAACATCTGCGTCTGGTAGGGATAAGTTTTAAGAGGGGGATCCTTTCAAAATTGGGAGTCAGTTATTACTCCCAAAGTGTCCTTTACTTGGCCTTTACATAAAATCTGTTAAGTGGGTGTACATCTGCACGAATGCCTAACATATGTTCACTGCCAATGTCAGACTTTGCAGTAGACATGGCCAGGCCCAACAAATTGAAATACTCAATTATTGGTGCGTACTGTTGTATAGTTTATGAAATATTCTCACCAAGGTTATCTTACTGACTGAAGCCTTCACCTCCCTTTATGCTCCATCCAATCCATGAGATAACTCAGACTAAAGAAAAAGCATTAACACAGGTTTTTAATCTGAAAAAAAATAAGAACAGAGTTGCTGAGAAATTGAATAACAATTACCTTTCTAATTACTTTTTAAAAGGCATATTTATTGTAAAAAAGAAATTGTAGAAAAGTATAATGACAATAACTATATCATAATTCACTGAACCTTTACCCTATTGTTGAACATTTAGAGTAATTTTTAAATTTTTCTATGAAGGAAAAATGCTTTGGTAAACATTTTTGTCCATAAAAGCCTTGTGTAACTTAGGATTTTCTTTAGAATGGTTTCCCAGATGAAAAAGTATTAGGCAAAAGAGATAAGCATGTTTCAGACTCACGAGAACACAGTACAAATGATCATCTTAAGTGGTTGGATCTGTTTCTGCTTCTAAACTCAGTGTTTAATAGTGTCTGTTTCACCATAAACATATAAGCTGGAAGGTTTTAGAAATAATGTGATTATTTAAAAGTAAAAACAGGGATAAAAACCTGATTGAGAAGGTAACTCAAAAAGATAAGCATACAAAAAGGCAGAGTTCATGCATCTGGGAAGACCATAAAAATCTGGATTTAGTGGCTATAAAGAGATATTCTGAACCTCGGAAAAAAAAAAAAAAAAGACTTTCTCTGGAAATGAAGTAAGTCATGAAAAATGTTCAACTGTCCTGAACTCTATTCAGTTTTAATACCCAAATATCAGTGGCTCATGTCAATGTCTTGCCTCTCTACTACTCTCATCCTGGTCCACCCTCCCACCATGTCTTTTGACTTTTGTAATAGGTGTGTAACTAGTTTCTCAGCTTTCATTTTTATTCTCTCCAATTCATTTTCCTTTTTATATGTATGGTATAATCTTTTTTTTTTTAACTTTTATTTTAGGTATGGGGGTTTATGTGAAGGTGGTGAACATGTGTCACAGGATTTTGTTGTACAGATTATTTCATCACCCGGTCATTAAGCCCAGTCCCCAATAGTTATCTTTTCTGCTCCTCTCCCTCCTCCCACTCTTCCCCATTAAGCAGAACCCAGTGTCTTTTGTTTCCTTCTTTGTATTCATAATTTCTTGTTGTTTTGCTCCAACTTACAAGTGAGAACATGTGGTATTTGATTTTCTGTTCTGCATTAGTTTGCTAAGGATAATAGCCTCCAGCTCCATCCATGTTCCTGGAAAAGACACGTTCTCATTCTTTTTTGTGGCTGCATAGTATTCCATAGTGTATATGTCCCAAGTTTCTTTATCTAGTCTGTCACTAATGGGCATTTAGGTTGATTCCATGTGTTTGCTGGATAATACTTTTTAGGTGAAATTCCAATTTGTTATTTTCCTTATTGTATCTCTTCAGAAGTTTCCCATTACTCTTAGGATACTTCAGGAATAAAGTTGAAAATCTCCAATACTGCCATCAGAGACTTGGATGTGCTGGTCTCTGCCTCTGCCTTCAGCTTCAATGCATTCCACTTTCTTGTCTTCTCTGTGCTTCTGACAACTCTGCCTTTGTCCCACTGTTTGGATAACCCACGCTCTCTCCTATCTCTGGAGAGAGAATATTATGTTCCATCTGCTTAATATTACTTTCCTTCACCTTCTAACTCCTGTTTATTATTTTTCATATTTCAGTTATTATATCCCCAGCACAGAAAGCATCCATATTTTCCCCCAAAATACTTATCACAACCATGAATTATTCTTTCATGAGATTATTTGATTATCCACACCAGACTGCAATTCTTGGTTGTATCAGATCTCTTTTGCTCACCTTTGAATCCTCAGAATCTGGAAGAGTGTCTAGCATGTCACTGAAGCTTAATATTATTTATTTATAGAATAAAAATATTTATCTATATAATGATGCATAAACTTAGACCTGGTGGGGAAGTTGGGAGAACTGATAATAAAGGAGAGTGACTCCAGATTATAAGGCATGGAAAGTGCTTACATTTTCAAACTGAGCCAAGCCAATTGAGAAGCGTGTGATGCTATAACTGACTTTCAACAAGTTATCCAACCTCTTTATTACTGAAATGCCTCATCTCTATATTAATGAAACAATGTAATTTAAGTATTTTCTGATATCAAAACACCATATAATCTTTATGTTAAATTTGATTCGAACTGCTATAAATAATTGTGCACTTTAATACATATGCCTGTGTAGGTTATAATAAGTGAGTCAGGAAGGAAATTGTAAGAAAAAGAAAAGGGAGAATCTATATAAATCCCTGCAGAACGAACTTTGAAGGAAAAATTTCTGTTCTTTTTACTTATGAAGAAGCCTTGAGTCTGAGGCATTTGTTTTATAACAAACTGTATAAACTAATTCAATGGTAACTACACCGTCCTGAGTTCTCTACAATACTAGAGCTGTGTGAAGTAAATTATTAAAATAGTGTACAGCTAGAGAGAGTTAGTGTTCAAAGGTGTGCTATTGCTATTTTTTAATAAAAGAAGAATAAGTGAAAACTTAGATAAATAACTTGTGAGTTCTTATTCAGGCTAAAGTTCCTCTATAAACAATTCTAGTTTTTCTACAGCCCAATTATTGGCTTCTCTTTTCAGACAATTAGACTCTCCTACTTTATCTTCATTTTCTCTGTAAATAACTATACGTTATGACCATGATTCAAATGCATAACTTTGGCAGGGAAAGCAATGATCGCATGAGCAATGAGTGCCAATAGGAAATACAAACCTGCAATAAAACATATTTAGACTTGAAGATAATCTGAGTTTTACATAATTTAGGCTAGGGAAATATTTAACTAGCAGTTATGAATCAACTAGGGAAAATTATTCAAACCATCTTTCAGCTTAAAGTGTGAAAAAATAGATCTACTGTGGTGCAATTTTCCCATGATATATCCCGGAAGTAGAGAGGATTTAAATGATGACAAAACACCTAGGGGTAGGAATGTTCAGTACTTAAGAAAAGTTGTAGAAAACTGTGAGAATAAAGTGAAATCTAAGGAGCATGGTGTAATTAAAGAAGTCTTAACTGAGGCCATTCCCATTTTTCTTAATCATAAAGCCCTTCAGGTGGAATCCAAAGGGTTAAAATCTGAGTCATATTATTAAGCAACTTCAAAGCAAGAACCAATTACAAAGGAAAAAGTCCATCCATGTCTTTCAAGTTCAATACTAAGTCATATCTATAAAGTGCTTGCTTGGGACTCCTAGACTCCTCTACTCTTAGGTAAATTTTCACAGGGTCTTTATATAGAAAAAAAAAGAAATGAAGATCAGAGTTGACAGAAATCACAATCCAGCTGAAATTAACATTATAGCTGTTCTACTTTTGAAGAACTACTTTTTCTACAAATATTCTGACACACAGAAAAAATTCAGACATATGTTCTACGCAAATTAAAAGAACCTTAATTTTAGGATTTTTAAAGAAAAAAGCCAGATGATTGTTTGCTCTGCTTAAGAATGTGCAATTTTTTAAAACGTTTGTTTACATAATAGAGATTGAAAATATATATTTCAGCACATGTTTATGCTATTGTGAGATAAATGAAGGAAAGCAAGAAAAGATTAAAGATTAAACCCTGAAGTACATTTTAGTATCAGTTAAGTACCCACCACACTAGAGGGGCCTCAATGTTCCACAGAAACTGGTATGTTCTCATCAGCTCTCTAGGAGTTATGATCCTTCTCTTTGTCTGAAGTAAAGCTTTTGTTGTCATTTTCGAGCTGCAAAGATCTCTTCACAATAAAGATTTTTTTAAATCTCCTGAGATGTTGCAATAGTATATTAAAATGATTTAGATATTTTTGAAATATAATTTCTCATCTTAGAACAATAAATAAATTTGTTATTTCTGGGTAAGTGCCTTTAACTTTCAAAACTTCCTAGATGAACTTAGGTCAGTCCCTTGTAGACTGAGTGCTGTTTACTTCTGTTTTCGGGCCAATCTCTAAACCTTTCTGGATATTGTTTTCCGCTTAGAAAATCACTGGATTGACTTGGATGATCTTCAGGGTCCATCCTATCTTTAATATTTAATCACAATTGTCACTGCAGTTACACTTTGAATCAGTATTTGTTTATAATTGTAAGCATTGCCTCCACACTTTTAAAGTTCAAAAATGTTTATTTATTGTTGGATCAGTTGTAATAGGAATAATCCATGTCTTATTTCCTAAGGTGAAAGTTTTTCTGAGAAAATATACATACTCTGTTGACTCTCATTTGATACTCCAATTTGAATGAAGAAATTGCCTCAACAGCCTCTTGGGTGGAGAGAGTGGTTTGGGTGCTACAGCTGCCTACTTTAGTCTCTACAGTCTTCCCTGACTTGTTTCCCTCTGACCAATTTAAGCTACTGCTAATTGAACCATGGCTGCCTTTTGAGTCTCTCCATTAATTAACAATCTTTTCTCATTATTTTTCTAAGATTAAAGAGAAAGGAATAAGACCCAATCCTTGCCCTCAATTAATTTAAAATTTAGAAGCAGGAGTTTGTAATCAACTGCCTATAATATAGAATACCCATGATGAAATAGAAGACAAAGAAACCCATTACAGGAACATAGAGAAATGACAGTTTAGATTTATTAAAGAAGGTGTTATTTTAGAACTTTGAAGGAGGAGTTGGCTTTTAATTCATACAGTAGCTGAGTATTTCAGCAGTTGCCACAGCACCCTCTCCTCTTTCTTTCCAACCCAAGTGTGTTCTTCATACATAAAGTACAATGGCAGATGGCAGATGACTGTAAGGCCTGATGGTCCATTCATTCAAGCAACAGTCATATTTGTTCTTCCTCTGAGCACCTAATGCATGCCCAGCACTGAGCTAGGCACTGAAAAATACAGCAGTTAGGAAAATAACATTGTGTCTGCCTTCATGGGGATGAGGATGGGGCATTGATTAAATAATGCTTTTTAGATTTCCATCAACTCCAAGATACTAAAAGGAATTAGCTTTCAAACTTCCTATTTCTTATTGAGCTTTATTGAAAATAAGTAGAAAAAAACTGGTTTGTGAAGTCATAAGCATGGTAGTTGTTAACTTATAATAAAATACCTACTGAACTTGAATATATCTAACTTGAAAATAATCAGCTGCTATTTCTCTGCATAGCTAAGGAATGTGTAGCAAACACTGAGGCTTGGTCCTCAAGCTTTTAATTATTATTATTATTTTTTTTGTATCATGCTGTGGGGTGGAAATTTTTGAGAATCCATGAATGAAATAAAGAAAGTATCCCAACTGTCTATTTCCTTCCAGTTGCCCTTAGGCTGTTTTTTCTTGTGTGTATTTTCTTGAGCTTCCCCATAAGACAGGTGACAGCTATTGATTTGGGCACTTTGGTGAGATGGCATATGCAAGATGTTGCATTGGAAAGTATGAACTAGAGAAAATAAGAACAAGAGGACCCCCCCCAAAGTTATCAATAATCAAAATTATACGGTTTTAAGCCATGCTTTTGAAACAGAACAACTGGCCCACACATGAAATGAATAGAAATATCTTCTCCACATTCCCAAAGGTATGGGAAAATGTGTATTCTATATGTGACCTCTTCCTATCCTTTGTACAAGACATATGTCATTAACTAAAAATGATGCTTTTTCCTAGCTGAGCCTGAACACAGCATCAAAATTATCATAAAGTTAGTACCATGAAAGCTATTCTCAATCAGAATTATTGAACACATGAAAACCTATTTACTATCAGTGACCTTGACCAAAGATGTCATTTTACAGATACAAAAACAGGATGAGAGTGTATTCCTGTCATGTTCATTTATTTAATTAATGACAAGACATGAATAATAACCTATGAGTTTGTCCAAGTCTTTTCCTTAAGAAATAATTCATTCATCCAATATTTATTGAATACTTACTGTTTGCTAGAAGACACAGTAGTTTCAATGGCTTTTGAAAATATATCAGTGAAATAAATTTTAGTTTTTATGATTGAGGAGGGGAAAGGTTTAAATATAAAGTTGTGAATTTAGACATCTCTAGTCAACTTTGAAAATTAAATACCTTCTAAATTTTTCCAGAAGTGCTATAAAGGAAATAAATAACAGATTCTTAGTTACTATTTAGTTTTTCTAGACTACTTGGTTTAAATAGGTCAGATTTATATAATGCTGAAACACTGATTTTTGATATTGTACTACTGTATTTATTTCATAGTTACATTGATCTTCTTAATTACACTTCTACTGGAATTATAGTCTTGGGACTTGTTATGAAAGAATTTAAGCTAGGAATCAAAAGAACAGGATTATAATATCACCTCTGGCACTAATTAGCTTTGTGACATTGGCAAAAAAAATTTGATCTCAAAGGTCTTAGTAAACTTAAAGTGGAAAAAGTGACATTAAAGGTTATTTCTGGTTTTAACAATGGCTAAAAGTATAGCATTACTATTTTATTAAATTACTTCAAATAATTCTAAGTTTCACAGTTCTTATGTTTTAATTTTGTAGATTATGTTTGTTTATATCTACCATTTTATATCTGTGCTAGTCTGTTTACAAATAAAATCAGTAAATAAAAAAGGAGTCAGGATATATAACATCTGAATAATCCACATGAAAGTATCAAGAATAAAAATATGATTATTGAAATTAGAATTTCAATAGATAGATAAGATAAACAGTGCTACAGGTACTGCTCTAGGAAGAATGAAAAGAGGATAGGCAGAAAATAACAATGAAGACAGACCTGAAGAAAATGTACAGAATGAAGCACAGATAGAAATACACAGTCTGCACTTTTTCTTTTAGTTTAAATTCATGGACATTTTCTAAAATTGTCCATATTAGTATACTAGTGTTATTGCTTTAAAAGTTATAAAGTGTTGTTATTTAGTTGATATAATTTATTAACTGATCACTATTCTTGTAAATTTGAGTTTTAATTACTTTTGCTCTGTAGCATTCTGGCATTCAATATTGTGAAACAGATAGCTAAGAACAGTCTAACTCTTAGAAAAAATGATTTTTGGAGGCGCACCCAAGATGGCCTAATAGGAACAGCTCCAGCCTCCAGCTCCCAGCATGAGTGACACAGAAGATGAGTGATTTCTGCATTTTCAACTGAGGTACCAGGTTCATCTCACTGGGGCATGTCGGACAGTTGGTGCTGGTCTGCAGGTGCAGCCCAACCAGCAAGAGCTGAAGCAAGGTGGGGCATCACTTCACCTGGGAAGCGCAAGGGGGAAGGAATTCCTTTTCCTAGCCAAAGGAAATTGAGACACACAACACTTGGAAAATCAGGTAACTCCCACCCTAATACTGCGCTTTACAAAGGGTCTTAGCAAACAGCACACCAGGAGATTATATCCCACACCTGGCCCAGAGGGTCCCATGCCCATGGAGCCTCCCTCATTGCTAGCACAGCAGTCTGAGATCTAACTGCAAGGCAGCAGCCAGGCTGGGGGAGGGGCCCCCGCCATTGCTGAGGCTTAAGTAGGTAAACAAAGCCCAGGAAGCTCGAATTGGGTGGAGCCCACCACAGCTCAAGGAGGCCTGCCTGCCTCTGTAGACTCCAGCTCTGGGGACAGGGCATAGCTAAACAAAAAGCAGCAGAAACCTCGGCAGAGGTAAATGTCCCTGTTTGACAGCTTTGAAGAGAGAAGTGGATCTCCCAGCACAGTGGTTGAGATCTGAGAATGGACAGACTACCTGCTCAAGTGGGTCCCTGACCCCTGAGTAGCCTAACTGGGAGACATGCCCCACTAGGTGCAGATGAACACCTCACACCTCACACCACTGGGTACACCCCTGAGACGAAGCTTCCAGAGCAAGAATCAGACAGCAACACTTGCTGTTCAGCAATATTGTATCTTCTGCAGCCTCCGCTGCTGGTACCCAGGCAAACAGTGTCTGGAGTGGACCTCAAGCAAACTCCAACAGACTTGCAGCTGAGGGTCCTGACTGTTAGAAGGAAAACTAACAAACAGAAAGGACACCCACACCAAAACCCCATCAGTACGTCACCATCATCAAAGACCAAAGGCAGATAAAACCACAAAGATGGGGAAAAAGCAGTACAGAAAAGCTGGAAATTCAATCAGAGCACATCTCCCCCTCCAAAGGAACGCAGCTCATTACCACAACAGAACAAAGCTGGATGGAGATGATTTTGACAAGTTGAGAGAAGAAGGCTTTGGTCGATCAAACTTCTCAGAGCTAAACGAAGAACTACATAACCAGCACAAAGAAGCTAAAACCCTTGAAAAAACATGTGACAAATGGCTAACTAGAATAACTAATGTAGAGAAGTTCTTAAAAGAACTGATAGAAATGAAAACCATAACACGAGAACTACGTGACAAATGCACAAGCTTCAGTAACTGACTTGATCAACTGGAAGAAAGAGTATCAGAGATTGAAGATCAAATGAATGAAATGAAGTGAGAAGAGAAGTGTAGAGAAAAAAGAGTAAAAGGAAATGAACAAAGCCTCCAAGATATATGGGATTATGTGAAAAGACCAAGTCTAGGTCTGATTGGTGTACCTGAAAGTGACAGGGAAAATGGAACCAAGTTGGAAAACACTCTGTAGGATATCATCCAGGAGAACTTCCCCAACCTAGTGAAGCAGGCCAACATTCAAATTCAGGAAATACAGAGAATACCACAAAGATACTCCTCGAGAAGAGCTACTCAAAGACACATAATTGTCAGATGCACCAAAGTTGAAATGAAGGGAAAAATGTTAAGGGCAGCCAGAGAGAAAGGTCGGGTTACCCAGAAAGGGAAGGTCATCAGAATAACAGCGGATCTCTCAGCAGAAACTCTACAAGCCAGAAGAGAGTAGAGGCCAATATTCAACATTCTTAAAGAAAAGATTTTTCAACCCAGAATTTCATATCCAGCCAAACTAAGTTTCATAAGTGAAGGAGAAATAAAATCCTTTAGAGACAAGCAAATGTTGGAGATTTTGTCACGACCAGGCCTGCCCTACAAGAGCTCCTGAAGGAAGCACTAAACATGAAAAGGAACAACCAGCACCAACCATTGCAAAAAACATGCCAAAATGTAAAGTCCATCAATGCTAGGAAGAAACTGCATCAACTAATGAGCAAAATAACCAGCTAATATCATGACAGGATTGAGTTCACACATAACAATATTAACCTTAAATGTAAACGGACTAAATCGTCCAATTAAAGGACATAGACTGGCAAACTGGATAAAGAGTCAAGACCCATCAGTTTGCTATATTAAAGAGACCCATCTCACATGCAGAGACACACATAGGCTCAAAATAAAGAGATGGAGGAAGATCTACCAAGCAAATGGAAAACAAAAAAAGCAGGGGTTGCAATCCTAGTCTCTGACAAAACAGACTTTAAACCATCAAAGATCAAAAGAGGCAAAGAAGGACATTACATAACGGTAAAGGGATCAATTCAACAGGAAGAGCTAACTATCCTAAATATATATGCACCCAATACAGGAGCACCCAGATTCATAAAACAAGTCCTTAGAGACTTACAAAGAGACTTAGACTCCCATACAATAATAATGGGAGACTTTAAACCCCACTGTCAACATTAGACAGATCAACGAGACAGAAAGTTAACAAGGATATCCAAGAATTGAACTCAACTCTGCACCAAGCAGACCTAATAGACATCTACAGAACTCTCCACCCCAAATCAACAGATTATACGTTCTTCTCAGCACCACATCACACTTATTCCAAAATTGACCACATAGTTGGAAGTAAAGCACTCCTCAGCAAGTGTAAAAGAACAGAAATTATAACAAACTGTCTCTCAGACCACAGTGCAATCAAATTAGAACTTAGGACTAAGAAACTCAATCAAAACCGCTCAACCACATGGAAACTGAACAACCTGCTCCTGAATGACTACTGGGTACATAACAAAATGAAGGCAGAAATAAAGATGTTCTTTGAAACCAATGAGAACAAAGATACAACATACCAGAATCTCTGCGACACATTTAAAGCAGTGTGTAGAGGGAAATTTATAGCACTAAATGCCCATAAGAGAAAGCAGGAAACATCTAAAATTGACGCCCTAACATCACAATTAAAAGACCTAGAGAAGCAAGAGCAAACACATTCGAAAGCTAGCAGAAGGCAAGAAATAACTAAGATCAGAGCAGAACTGAAGGAGATAGAGACACAAAAACCCTCCAAAAAATCAATGAATCCAGGAGCTGATTTTTTGAAAAGATCAACAAAATTGATAGACCACTAGCAAGACTAACAAAGAAGAAAAGAGCAAAGAATCAAATAGACGCAATAAAAAAATGATATAGGGGCTATCACCACCAATCCCACAGAAATACCAACTACCATCAGAGAATACTATAAACATCTCTTCACAAATAAACTAGAAAACCTAGAAGAAATGGATAATTTTCTGGAAACTTACACTCTCCCAAGACTAAACCAGGAAGAAGCTGAATCCCTGAATAGACCAACAGCAGGCTAAGGAATCGAGGCAATAATTAACAGCCTACCAACAAAAAAAAAGTCCAGGACCAGATGGATTCACAGTGGAATTCTACCAGAGGTACAAGGAGGAGTTGGTACCATTCCTTCTGAAACTATTCCAATCAATAGAAAAAGAGGGAATCCTCCCTAACTCATTTTATGAGACCAACATCATCCTGATACCAAAGCCTGGCAGAGACACACACAAAAAAGAGAATTTTAGACCAATATCCCTGATGAACATCGATACAAAAATCCTCAATAAAATACTGGCAAACCGAATCCAGCAGCACATCAAAAAGCTTATCCACCATGATCAAGTAGGCTTCATCCCTGGGATGCAAGGCTGGTTCAGCATACGCAAATCAATAAACGTAATCCAGCATATAAACAGAACCAATGACAAAAACCACATGATTATCTTCGTAGATGCAGTAAAGGCCTTGGACAAAATTCAACAGCCCTTCATGCTAAAAACTCTCAATAAATTCGGTATTGATGGAACGTATCTCAAAATAATAAGAGCTATTTATGACAAACCCATAGCCAATATCATACTGAATGGGCAAAAACTGGAAGCATTCCCTTTGAAAACTGGCACAAGACAGGGATGCCCTCTCTCACCACTCCTATTCAACATAGTGTTGGAAGTTCTGGCTAGGGCAATTAGGCAAGAGAAAGAAATAAAGGGCATTCAGTTAAGAAAAGAAGAAGTCAAAATGCCTCTGTTTGTAGATGATATGATTGTATATTTAGAAAGTCCCATCATCTCAGCCCAAAATCTCCTTAAGCTGATAAGCAACTTCAGCAGTCTCAGGATACAAAATCAATGTGCAAAAATTACAAGTATTCTTATACACCAGTAACAGACAGAGAGCCAAATCATGAATGAACTCCCATGCACAATAGCTTCAAAGATAATAAAATACCTAGGAATCCAACTTACAAGGGATGTAAAGGACCTCTTCAAGGAGAACTACAAACCACTGCTCAGTGAAATAAAAAAGGACACAAATGGAAGAACACACCATGCTCATGGATAGGAAGAATCAATATCGTGAAAATGGCCATACTGCCCAAGGTAATTTATAGATTCAATGCCATCCCCATTAAGCTACCAATGAGTTTCTTCACAGAATTGGAAAAAAATGCTTTAAAGTTCATATGGAACCAAGAAAGACCCTGCATTGCCAAGACAATCCTAAGCCAAAATAACAAAGCTGGAAGCATCACGCTACCTGACTTCAAACTATTTTACAAAGCTACAGTAACCAAAACAGCATGGTACTGGTACCAAAACAGAGATATAGACCAATGGAACAGAACAGAGTCCTCAGAAATAATACCACACATCTACAGCCATCTGATCTTTGACAAACCTGACAAAAACAAGAAATGGGGAAAGGATTCCCTATTTAATAAATGGTGCTGGGAAAATTGGCTAGCCATAAGTAGAAAGCAGAAACTGGATCCTTTCCTTACTCCTTATATGAAAATTAATTCAAGATGGATTAGACACTTAAATGTTAGACCTAAAACCATAAAAACCCTAGAAGAAAACCTAGGTAATACCATTCAGGACATAGGCATGGGCAAGGACTTCATGCCTAAAATACCAAAAGCAATGGCAACAAAAGCCAAAATTGACAAATGGGATCTAATTAAACTAGAGAGCTTCTGCACAGCAAAAAAAAGTACCATCAGAGTGAACAGGCAACCTACAGAATGGGAGAAAATTTTTGCAATCTACTCATCTGACAAAGGGCTAATATCCAGAACCTACAAAGAACTCAATCAAATTTACAGGAAAAAACCCCTCAAAAAGTGGGCACAGGATATGAACAGACACTTATCAAAAGAAGACATTCATACAGCCATCAGACACATGAAAAAATGCTCATCATCACTCACCATCAGTGAAATGCAAATCAAAACCACAATGAGATACCATCTCACACCAGTTAGAATGGCAATCATTAAAAAATCAGGAAGCAACAGTTGCTGGAGAGGATGTGGAGAAATAGGAACACTTTTACACTGTTGGTGGGACTGTAAACTAGTTCAACCATTGTGAAAAACAGTGTGGCAATTCCTCAAGGATCTAGAACTAGAAATTCCATTTGACCCAGCCATCCCATTACTGGGGATATACCCAAAGGATTATAAGTCATGCTGCTATAAAGACACATGCACATGTATGTTTATTGTGGCACTATTCACAATAGCAAAGACTTGAAACCAACCCAAATGTCCATCAGTGACAGAATGGATTAAGAAAACGTGGCACATATACACCATGGAACACTATGCAGCCATAAAAAAGGATGAGTTCATGTCCTTTGTGGGAACATGGATGCAGCTGGAAACCATCATTTTCAGCAAACTATTGCAAGAACAGAAAACCAAATACTGCATGTTCTCACTCATAGGTGGTAAATGAACAATGAGATCACTTGGACACAGGAAGGGGAACGTCACATGCTGGGTCCTATTGTGGGGAGGGGGTAGGGGGAAGGGATAGCATTAGGATATATACCTAATGTAAATGACGAGTTAATGAGTGCAGCACACCAACATGGCACATGTATACTTATGTAACAACCCTGCACGTTGTGCACATGTACCCTAGAACTTAAAGTATAATTTAAAAAAAGAAAAATGAATTTTTTAGGTCATAAGTTCACAGCAAAAGTGAGAAGAAAGTACAGAGATTTACCATGTAAATCTCCTATCCCCATCCATGCCAGACTCCCCCAAAATCAACATTCTGCACCAGAATAGTATTCATTACAATCCATGGTCCTATGTTGACACATCATTATAACCCAAAGTTCACAGTCTGCATTAAGATATACTGATAGTGTTGCACATTCTATGAGTTTTGACCAATGTTTAATGACATGTATTCACTGTTATAGTAAAATACAGAGTATGTTCACTGCTGTAAAAATTGTCTGTGATCTGCCTGTTCATCCTTGCCTCCCCTCTAATCTCTGGCAACAACTGACTTTTTGTTGTTGTTGTTGTTGTTGTTTTTTTTTTTTTTTTTTTTTTTTTTTTTTTTTTTTTTTTTTTTTTTTTACTATCGCCGCAGTTTGTCCTGTCCAAATGTCATATAATTGGAATCATACAGTATGTAGTCTGATTTTTTTCTCCAATGTGAAAATATTTTTTTTTTCTTTCTCAACTCTTATAACATTTGTTTTTCATTTTTTAATCTCAGGAATTTCCTGAAGCAATATCTAATTGTCTGCTCTTCCTTTATTTTTTCTTATAATTTATGGATTATTTTGATATTCAAATTCAGGTGGTCTCCCATTTCAATAATGCATTATTATTATCATTATTATCATCATTGTATTTGAATACTCTTTCTGTTCACTCCTGTAAGATCAGTTACTTGTCTTTTTTACACCACCTATTTGTTCCTTCATATATATTATTCTCTCTGATTCACTGAATTGTGGATGCATCTCAAACTTATTAATGTAGATCTAATTTTATGCAGAGTTAATACTATTGTTCTTTTCACTGACTCTAAAGTAGTTGGTAATTTTTCTATGAACATCTCTTACACGTTCCAGTTCTACTCTGCTTTGCCGGAAATGTGGCCAATCAAAATTATATGTACATGTATTTTCACTGCTAGTTTTTACAAACATGAAGCTAACTAGAATTTGTTTTCTGTAATCTAATATATAATAGCCGTTGAGTTGGCATTTTAGTTCACGTGTTGGGAGTGGAAGTCTTTATGGAGTTTGTGTGTATACTGACTTAGACAGCCTTGTTCAAAATCAATTTATTAAGGACTGTTCAGAGTCTGAAGTTTAACCTTACCTACAAACTGACAAGTAATACTGCCACACTTTCATGGATTCAGGCAGAAGACTTGAGACCCTTGGGTCTGAAACAAAGTACTTTTTACTCAAACCAATAGTAATAGTCATGGTTATTAGCATTTTCAGCAGTTCCTCTAACTCCAATTCCTTCATAATAATATAAATAGGGCCAGGTAACAGCTACAAACACAGTGGGTTTTGTTATAGGAGAGGAACTCCAAGCTTAGAAATCTGAACTTTTTATAATGGACAATAAGCATACCCGAAGGAAGCATTATCTTTATTATACTGTGGTGTAAGCAAACCGCCCTTTGCTCTGGGAGTGAAGACAGTATGTTTATCTTCTAGTTATTTGCTACAGTACAAGCATCTTTGAAAAGACAGTCCAGAACAAAGGAGTCAATGCTTCTGCTTGCAAGATGTGCAGAAACAACAGAGGCTATGAAGAGGTGTCTCCTAATATATACAAGTTCGAGTTCAGTTACACATAACAGAAATCCTAACTAATGATGATGTAGATAATGACATATTTGCCTCATTCCTCATGCAAAAATGTCCAGGGGAGCGTGCTCCCATGCTGGTTTGGTGGCTCAGTGACACCATCAAAGATCAAGTCAGCCTCTTTCTATCTTCCCTTGGTTTTTATTCATAAGCATTCTGCTCCATGGTGACAACATGGCTCTTACACTCCACACATCATGTTCCACAATCAAGATACGGAGAAAATGGAAGTAAAGCCAAAACCTTTCCTGAAGACCTCAGCTTTGCTTGTTCACCAAAATTATGTCACACCGTTTTCATAATTGCAAAGTAGTTTAAGGAAGCAGGTATTCTTCATCTGGGCATTTTATTCTTGACTATTGTGTGATAATCCTTCTTCTTTAATGGCTCTCAGTATGCTATTATTCCAAGTTCTGATCTCCAGGTGGTTGAAGAATCTCTCTGAGATCTTGTGTAAGTGGTAGCCCCACTGCTATAGTTTTCTTTGTCTTGCTAGGCACAATAGCTACTGCCCCGGGTGAATCAGCAAAGTAAAACAAAGCAGATTGTTTTCCTCCATAGTCGGAGAAGTGCATTGCTGCACCCAGGGTATTTACAAAGCAGAGAATCACTCCTCATTTCATAAATGTTGGAACAGTGACTAAAAGATTAAGTGATTTTCAAAATATAAATCAATATCAGAAACAGACCTAGAATGCCAGGGTACAGAATACAGCTTTGTATTTGATGCTGTTTCTATGGATACATTACTCATTCTAAATTGTTATTGATCTTTCTCTGAAAAAATCTCCTAAAGCACTGTTCAGTTATCTCTTATTTGTGAATTTGTCTAGATCTTGATTGGTGCATGGAAATAAATGTGAAAATATTATCTTCTATATTTTATTATTTCCTGGGAAGTTAAATAGTCAAATACTCATTACTACCAGTAATGAGCAGAAAGAATGGATATCCTTTGCCCGCTCATCAGACTTATGTTTTATTTTTCACATACAAGGTTGAGTATTGCCCTGCTACGTAGGAAACTTCAAGAATTCAACCCAACTCTACCTTTTCCACAATTTTAACATTTCTACAAAAATGTCTCACAATTCAAAGATGACCCAGAAAACATGTGTATCCTTTTTTTTTATTTATTTATTATTATTATACTTTAAGTTGTAGGGTACATGTGCATAACGTGCATGTTTGTTACATATGTATACTTGTGCCATGTTGGTGTGCTGCACCCATCAACTCGTCATTTACATCAGGTATAACTCCCAATGCAATCCCTCCCCCCTCCCCCCTCCCCATGATAGGCCCCGGTGTGTGAAGTTCCCCTTCCTGAGTCCAAGTGATCTCATTGTTCAGTTCCCACCTATGAGTGAGAACATGCGGTGTTTGGTTTTCTGTTCTTGCGATAGTTTGCTAAGAATGATGGTTTCCAGCTGCATCCATGTCCCTACAAAGGACACAAACTCATCCTTTTTGATGGCTGCATAGTATTCCATGGTGTATATGTGCCACATTTTCTTAATCCAATCTGTCACTGATGGACATTTGGGTTGATTCCAAGTCTTTGCTATTGTGAATAGTGCTGCAATAAACATACGTGTGCATGTGTCTTTATAGCAGCATAATTTATAATCCTTTGGGTATATACCCAGTAATGGGATGGCTGGGTCATATGGTACATCTAGTTCTAGATCCTTGAGAAATCGCCATACTGTTTTCCATAATGGTTGAACTAGTTTACAATCCCACCAACAGTGTAAAAGTGTTCCTATTTCTCCACATCCTCTCCAGCACCTGTTGTTTCCTCACTTTTTAATGATCGCCATTCTAACTGGTATGAGATGCTATCTCATTGTGGTTTTGATTTGCATTTCTCTGATGGCCAGTGATGATGAGCATTTTTTCATGTGTCTGTTGGCTGTATGAATGTCTTCTTTTGAGAAATGTCTGTTCATATCCTTTGCCCACTTTTTGATGGGGTTGTTTTTTTTCTTGTAAATTTGTTTGAGTTCTTTGTAGGTTCTGGATATTAGCCCTTGGTCAGATGAGTAGATTGCAAAAATTTTCTCCAATTCTGTAGGTTGCCTGTTCACTCTGATGGTAGTTTTTTTGCTGTGCAGAAGCTCTTTAGTTTAATTAGATCCCATTTGTCAATTTTGGCTTTTGCTGCCGTTGCTTTTGGTGTTTTAGACATGAAGTCTTTGCCCATGCCTATGTCCTGAATGGTACTACCTAGGTTTTCCTGTAGGATTTTTATGATATTAGGTCTAACATTTAAGTCTCTAATCCATCTTGAATTAATTTTCGTATAAGGAGTAAGGAAAGGATCCAGTTTCAGCTTTCTACTTATAGCTAGCCAATTTTCCCAGCACCATTTATTAAATAGGGAATCCTTTCCCCATTTCTTGTTTTTGTCAGGTTTGTCAAAGATCAGATGGCTGTAGATGTGTGGTATTATTTCTGAGGGCTCTGTTCTGTTCCATTGGTCTATATCTCTGTTTTGGTACCAGTACCATGCTGTTTTGGTTACTGTAGCCTTGTAGTATAGTTTGAAGTCAGGTAGTGTGATGCCTCCAGCTTTGTTCTTTTGACTTAGGATTGTCTTGGAGATGCGGGCTCTTTTTTGGTTCCATATGAACTTTAAAGCAGTTTTTTCCAATTCTGTGAAGAAACTCATTGGTAGCTTGATGGGGATGGCATTGAATCTATAAATTACCTTGGGCAGTATGGCCATTTTCACGATATTGATTCTTCCTATCCATGAGCATGGTATGTTCTTCCATTTGTTTGTGTCCTCTTTTATTTCACTGAGCAGTGGTTTGTAGTTCTCCTTGAAGAGGTCCTTTACATCCCTTGTAAGTTGGATTCCTAGGTATTTGATTCTCTTTGAAGCAATTGTGAATGGAAGTTCATTCCTGATTTGCCCCTCTGTTTGTCTGTTACTGGTGTATAAGAATGCTTGTGATTTTTGCACATTAATTTTGTATCCTGAGACTTTGCTGAAGTTGCTTATCAGCTTAAGGAGATTTTGGGCTGAGACAATGGGGTTTTCTAAATATACAATCATGTCATCTGCAAAGAGGGACAATTTGACTTCTTCTTTTCCTAACTGAATACCCTTGATTTCTTTCTCTTGCCTAATTGCCCTGGCCAGAACTTCCAACACTATGTTGAACAGGAGTGGTGAGAGAGGGCATCCCTGTCTTGTGCCAGTTTTAAAAGGGAATTTTTCCAGTTTTTGCCCATTCAGTATGATATTGGCTGTGGGTTTGTCATAAATAGCTCTTATTATTTTGAGGTACGTTCCATCAATACCGAATTTATTGAGCGTTTTTAGCATGAAGGGCTGTTGAATTTTGTCAAAAGCCTTTTCTGCATCTATTGAGATAATCATGTGGTTCTTGTCTTTGGTTCTGTTTATATGCTGGATTATGTTTATTGATTTGCGAATGTTGAACCAGCCTTGCATCCCAGGGATGAAGCCCACTTGATCATGGTGGATAAGCTTTTTGATGTGTTGCTGAATCCGGTTTGCCAGTATTTTATTGAGGATTTTGGCATCGATGTTCATCAGGGATATTGGTCTAAAATTCTCTTTTTTTGTTGTGTCTCTGCCAGGCTTTGGTATCAGGATGATGTTGGCCTCATAAAATGAGTTAGGGAGGATTCCCTCTTTTTCTATTGATTGGAATAGTTTCAGAAGGAATGGTACCAACTCCTCCTTGTACCTCTGGTAGAATTCAGCTGTGAATCCATCTGGTCCTGGACTTTTTTTGGTTGGTAGGCTATTAATTATTGCCTCAATTTCAGAGCCTGCTATTGGTCTATTCAGGGATTCAACTTCTTCCTGGTTTAGTGTTGGAAGAGTGTAAGTGTCCAGGAAATTATCCATTTCTTCTAGATTTTCCAGTTTATTTGCGTAGAGGTGTTTATAGTATTCTCTGATGGTAGTTTGTATTTCTGTGGGGTCGGTGGTGATATCCCCTTTATCATTTTTAATTGTGTCGATTTGATTCTTCTCTCTTTTCTTCTTTATTAGTCTTGCTAATGGTCTGTCAATTTTGTTGATCTTTTCAAAAAACCAACTCCTGGATTCATTGATTTTTTGGAGGGTTTTTTGTGTCTCTATCTCCTTCAGTTCTGCTCTGATCTTAGTTATTTCTTGCCTTCTGCTAGCTTTCGAATGTGTTTGCTCTTGCTTCTCTAGTTCTTTTAATTGCGATGTTAGAGTGTCAATTATAAATCTTTCCTGCTTTCTCTTATGGGCATTTAGTGCTATAAATTTCCCTCTACACACTGCTTTAAATGTGTCGCAGAGATTCTGGTATGTTGTATCTTTGTTCTCATTGGTTTCAAAGAACATCTTTATTTCTGCCTTCATTTCGTTATGTACCCAGTAGTCATTCAGGAGCAGGTTGTTCAGTTTCCATGTAGTTGAGCGGTTTTGATTGAGTTTCTTAGTCCTGAGTTCTAGTTTGATTGCACTGTGGTCTGAGAGACAGTTTGTTATAATTTCTGTTCTTGTACATTTGCTGAGGAGTGCTTTACTTCCAATTACATGGTCGATTTTGGAGTAAGTACGATGTGGTGCTGATAAGAATGTATATTCTGTTGATTTGGGGTGGAGAGTTCTCTAGATGTCTATTAGGTCTGCTTGCTGCAGAGATGAGTTCAATTCCTGGATATCCTTGTTAACTTTCTGTCTCGTTGATCTGTCTAATGTTGACAGTGGAGTGTTGAAGTCTCCCATTATTATTGTATGGGAGTCTAAGTCTCTTTGTAAGTCTCTAAGGACTTCCTTGATGAATCTGGGTGCTCCTGTATTGGGTGCATATATATTTAGGATAGTTAGCTCTTCCTGTTGAATTGATCCCTTTACCATTATGTAATGGCCTTCTTTGTCTCTTTTGATCTTTGATGGTTTAAAGTCTGTTTTATCAGAGACTAGTATTGCAACCCCCACTTTTTTTTGTTCTCCATTTGCTTGGTAAATCTTCCTCCATCCCTTTATTTTGAGCCTATGTATGTCTCTGCGTGTGAGATGGGTCTCCTGAATACAGCAGACTGATGGGTCTTGACTCTTTATCCAGTTTGCCAGTCTGTGTCTTTTAATTGGAGCATTTAGTCCATTTACATTTAAGGTTAATATTGTCATGTGTGAACTTGATCCTGCCATTATTATATTAACTGGTTATTTTGCTCGTTAGTTGATGCAGTTTCTTCCTAGCCTCGATGGTCTTTACATTTTGGCATGTTTTTGCAATGGCTGGTACCGGTTGTTCCTTTCCATGTTGAGTGCTTCCTTCAGGGTCTCTTGTAAGGCAGGCCTAGTGGTGACAAAATCTCTAAGCATTTGCTTATCTGTAAAGGATTTTATTTCTCCTTCACTTATGAAACTTAGTTTGGCTGGATATGAAATTCTGGGTTGAAAATTCTTTTCTTTAAGAATGTTGAATATTGGCCCCCACTCTCTTCTGGCTTGTAGAGTTTCTGCTGAGAGATCTGCTGTTAGTCTGATGGGCTTCCCTTTGTGGGTAACCCGACCTTTCTCTCTGGCTGCCCTTAAGATTTTTTCCTTCATTTCAACTTTGGTGAATCTGGCAATTATGTGTCTTGGAGTTGCTCTTCTCGAGGAGTATCTTTGTGGCATTCTCTGTATTTCCTGGATTTGAATGTTGGCCTGCCCTACTAGGTTGGGGAAGTTCTCCTGGATGATATCCTGAAGAGTGTTTTCCAACTTGGTTCCATTTTCCTCCTCACTTTCAGGCACCCCAATCAGACGCAGATTTGGTCTTTTTACATAATCCCATACTTCTTGCAGGCTTTGTTCATTTCTTTTTCTTCTTTTTTCTTTTGGTTTCTCTTCTCACTTCATTTCATTCATTTGATCCTCAATCGCTGATACTCTTTCTTCCAGTTGATCGAGTCGGTTACTGAAGCTTGTGCATTTGTCACGTATTTCTCGTGTCATGGTTTTCATCTATTTCATTTCGTTTAGGACCTTCTCTGCATTAATTACTCTAGCCATCAATTCTTCCACTTTTTTTTTCAAGATTTTTAGTTTCTTTGCGCTGGGTACGTAATTCCTCCTTTAGCTCTGAGAAATTTGATGGACTGAAGCCTTCTTCTCTCATCTCGTCAAAGTCATTCTCCGTCCAGCTTTGATCCATTGCTGGCGATGAGCTGCGCTCCTTTGCCGGGGGAGATGAGCTCTTATTTTTTGAATTTCCAGCTTTTCTCCCCTGCTTTTTCCCCATCTTTGTGGTTTTATCTGCCTCTGGTCTTTGATGATGGTGATGTACTGATGGGGTTTTGGTGTAGGTGTCCTTCCTGTTTGATAGTTTTCCTTCTAACAGTCAGGACCCTCAGCTGTAGGTCTGTTGGAGATTGCTTTAGGTCCACTCCAGACCCTGTTTGCCTGGGTATCAGCAGCAGAGGCTGCAGAAGATAGAATATTTCTGAACAGCGAGTGTGCCTGTCTGATTCTTGCTTTGGAAGCTTCCTCTCAGGGGTGTACTCCTCCCTGTGAGGTGTGGGGTGTCAGACTGCCCCTAGTGGGGGATGTCTCCCAGTTAGGCTACTCAGGGGTCAGGGACCCACTTGAGCAGGGAGTCTTTCCCTTCTCAGATCTCAACCTCCATGTTGGGAGATCCACTGCTCTCTTCAAAGCTGTCAGACAGAGTCGTTTGCGTCTGCAGAGGTGTCTGCTGCATTTGTTTAGTTTACTGTGCCCTGTCCCCAGAGGTGGAGCCTACAGAGACAGGCAGGTTTCCTTGAGCTGCTGTGAGCTCCACCCAGTTCGAGCTTCCCAGCAGCTTTGTTTACCTACTTAAGCCTCAGCAATGGCAGGCGCCCCTCCCCCAGCCTGGCTGCTGCCTTGCCGGTAGATCACAGACTGCTGTGCTAGCAATGAGGGAGGCTCCGTGGGTGTGGGACCCTCCCGGCCAGGTGTGGAATATGATCTCCTGGTGTGCCTGTTTGCTTAAAGCACAGTATTGGGGTGGGAGTTACCTGATTTTCCAGGTGTTGTGTCTCAGTTCCCCTGGCTAGGAAAAGGGACTCCCTTCCCCCTTGCGCTTCCCAGGTGAGGCAATGCCTCGCCCTGCTTCAGTTCTCGCTGGTCGGGCTGCAGCAGCTGACCAGCACCGATCATCCAGCACTCCCCAGTGAGATGAACCCAGTATCTCAGTTGAAAATGCAGAAATCACTGGTCTTCTGTGTCACTCGCGCTGGGAGTTGGAGACTGGAGCTGTTCCTATTCGGCCATCTTGCTCCGCCCCCTCGTGTATCGTTATATATATTTGTTTCCCAAATATATCCCAGGTTATAAAGCAATGGTTCAGAGTAAGATCTTTGTAATATGAAAAATTTGTGTTTGAATTGTCACTCTGGCACTTAATCATTTCTGAATAAGGAGATTTGTGTGTCTAGGTATATGCTTAATACTCAGGGCCTTGCTTAATGCCAGGCTTATCTCATGGCTCAGCTAGATATAATCTCAAAGCTCCTTTGATCAAATAAATAAAGTGACCTCATACTTCTGGGAGCATCCTAGAAGGCAGGTACTCATTGAGAAATTCAACCCCCTCCCCCATCTACCCTATTTTTTTCTCTTTTCAGAATTGTTTCTATTCTGTCAAACTTTTTCTTAGTTCCATGATACTCTGTAGTAATTCTGATTCCAAAATTCCTAGGGAAATCATGCTAATAGCCCAATTCCACAAGGGCAGAGTGTGGCATAAAATGAACGAGAACACTTTAATACACTGAATAAACTGAGAAATGTAAAATAAAGTTTGTCTTTAAAACGTAGTCAGGATACTAAAATTAGCTCTGATCTGCTGTCCTCACTAACTCAGTGGGTCAGAACGCTCTGATTTTTGTGCTTAACCACTAGCCAATGTCCCTAAGTATGAACCACAAACTGCACATACTCTATAAACACTGAAACACATACATCAAAAACATCATCCTGGTCTTCGTGAAAAATATTTGTGGATTTGGGGATGAGTAATAGTGTATGTATTTTTATTATTAGACATCAGAGAATGGCGTATTTCCAAATGTCTAGTAAACTTTAAAAGTACTGTGATTTTGTTTTAATCCAATAGCTAGTGGTCATAATTTAAATTTAAATTTAAATTTAAATTGATTTAAATTGTCTCAACACAATACCAATACAGATGATGACAAATGAAGTGTTTAATCAAACTGATCATTTCATAGTCAATATAAGTGTTTGGCTAGTTCTGCATAGTTTTATTTTTATTTTTATAACCAAGGTTAAATCTTCTTAGTGTATAAGAAGACTGATCAAATACTGTCTCCAAAAAAGCGTTAGTAAGGCCCTCCTTAATACCAGTGCCTTATTCATTCTTTCAACAGGTAGTGTGCAGCAGTGCCTGTTATCTTCGGGACATTATTCCTCATTCGAAGGAATCAAAATAATGAGTTCTTAACTCTGAGAGAGAAAGTTCACAGTATTACATGGAACTTTGTTACTTAACTTGGAAAGAAAAATGAAAGCCCAATTTTTGATTGTAACTGTAGGTAAACATCAATAAATGTAGTCATTTGTGAAATTACCCTAGGACATTTTACAAACTGCTTTTTAAAATATCTTAGAAAAACTGTGGAAATAGCTGAGAAAACATCTACTTATTGCTATGTAATTACTCCTGAGGCTGTGGCAGAGGTGGTTCCTCCAAATGAGTGCACTTTCCACAGAAATGACGTTCAGTGGAGCTCTTTGAGGATCAATGTCTATTCCACCTTTATCATTTGATTACATTTTTACATAAATGTCTATGAATTAACTCTAGACTTCAATGGCTACCTTTCCTACCTGCCTCCTCCAAGCTTTATCCCAGAAAGGAGTTTATAGCCTTAATGACCTGTCTACACCTGTTTTTACAACGTGAAGCCCACAGCATGGCAGAACAGTAGCGGTGCTTTGTGCTTGTCAGATAGAAAACCCAGCATCCCAAAGAGATTCAAGGACTCGTGTCTATGGACTTCTCCCTATGAAGTGTGGCCTACAGCTGGACTCTCTTCATACTAGATATTTAGCCCCGTTATATGACTGCTCTGTCACACACACACACACACACACACACACACACACACACACGAGAGAGAGAAAGAGAGGGAGAAAAAAAATCTCACTGGTAGCATATGATGACCTGGCCCTACAAAATAATAATGCTGTCTGCTAGAATTCTACTGTAAAGGAGCCATAAAACAGTTTGAAGAGTTTGAGAAATCAGACTCAAATATGAAATAAACAAAGTGTCATCAGGCTACTAGAGACCTATTTTTTTCCCTGTCTTATTGAAAACAGGATAGAGAGGAAAAGGAGAAGAAGATAAAGTCAAGATTCTTAATCTCTATGTGCTGGGCATCAAAATGATAACAAAATAATATCAAAGCTCAGTCCTGGGATGCTCCACAGCACTTTGACAGTACTCAACTTTTATATCTCTACAACACCTGTAATTTCTGAAGATGCATGCAGCTCTTTGAATAATTCTATTGACTTTAATAAAAATCTATATATCTTCTGACCTAACCAGTTGATGGCTGAAATTCTAGGAACCTGGAAAACAAAAATAAGATCAAGAATTTATTTTTATTGTAAAAACTGGCTATAACATATACAGATGAATGAAACTGGATCCCTGCCTCTCACTGTGCATGCATAAAAATTAACTCAAGATTGACTAAAGAGTTAAATGTAAGACTGCAAACTAAAAAACCATAAAGGAAAACCTAGGAAATACTTTTATGGACAACGACGTAGGCAAAGAAATTCATGGTTAAATCCACATGAACAGCTGCAACAAAGACGAAAACAGACAACTAGGACCTAATTAAACTAAAGAGTTTCTGCACAGCAAACAAAACCATCAACAGAGTAAATAGACAACCTACAGAATGGGAGAAAATATTTGTAAATTATGCATCTGACAAGGTCTAATATCCAGAATCTATAAGAAATTTAAACAATAAACATTAAAAAATGGGTCAAGAACATGCACAAACTCTTCTCTAAAGAAGATATGGAAGCAGCCAACAAACATATGAGAAAATGCACAACATCATTAATCATCAGAGAAATGCAAATCAAAACCACAATGAGATACCATCTCATGTCAGTTAGAATGATTATCATTTAAAAGAAAAAAAATAGCAGATTTTGGTGAGATTGTAGAGAAAGAAAACACTTATATACTGTTGATGGGGACATAAATGTGTTCAGCCACTGTGGAAAGCAGTTTGGAGATTTCTCAAAGAACTTAGAACTACTGTTAAGCTCAGACATCCAATTACTGGGCAAATATCCAAAAGACAACAAATTATTCTACCAAAAAGACACCCAGTCATATGTTCACTGCAGCACTATTCACGATAGCAAACACATGGAATCAACCTAGATGCCCATCAACAGAATACTAAATAAAGAAAATGTGATATGTGTGTGTGTGTGTGTGTGTGTATATATGCCATAAAATACTACACAGCCATAAAAAAGCATGAAATCATGTCTTCTGCAGCAACATGGGTTCAATGGAGGTCATTATCCTAAACAAATTAAAACAGAAGCAGAAAAACAAATACTGTATGTTCTCACTTATAAGTAGGAGTTAAGTATTAGGTCTAGTGGAATAAATATGTGAACAATAGACACTGAGGACTGCAAAGATAAGGAGGGAGGGAGGTGAGACAGGATTGAATAACTTTCTATTGACTACTATGTTCATTATTTGGGTGTCAGGATCAATAGAAGCCCAAACTTCAGCACCACATAGTATATCCCTATAACAAACCTGCACATGTACTCCTGAACCAAATTTCTAAAAATAATTTTAAGAATAATTTTTTTTTGTATTTAGGATCTTATTGGTTCAATGTGTGACTCCTCTTATGCATAAGCAAGTTACTTCCAGTTCTTATTTTTTTTTATTGACACAACTGCATTAAAACTCTCACTCTGAAGAGTTCATATATATGTAGATTCTATTTTAGAAGGTAAGTTAGTTAGCAATTATTGACTGTCCTTCATCAAATATTCAAGAGAAAAAATAAATTCAGAATTTAGATAAAAATCTTGCTTGATAATTATGTAAATAGTAGATATAACTATTAGTTATTAAAAGATAACTTTTTTCTCTTTCTGCTTGCTGTGCATTCTTGTGTCAGTTACTTGTAATGCAAAGAATGTTTTTCTCCCAATAAATCTATACAGTCAATAAAACTGTGGATAGAGAAGCTGGATATTCTCATGCTTCACCTGCAAAGCCTACTTTTAATTGCAGAATTTGTGGTTTATTGATGATGCTAGGTAGAGAGAGCACAGTTTGATGTTCACATCACAGGCTGGATTCTCAGCTCTAATAGCTTTTAAAAGTCAGTCTGCGATTTCACAACTATTGTAAATGCACACTATATGTAAATATATATTTATTTATGCACACTACATGTAAATAAGTAAGAATAAGTATGTAAATCTTCAAGGTCAGACTCCAGGTTCTTGTCACATTTCAAAACTAATACAGGAGAAACTATGATATTGAAATGGTGCTTCAATCACTAATTTACTTGCTCCTCAAGTACTCTGTGAGTGTCTACTATGTATCAGGTTTATTCTGCTACCTGGAAATACAGTGATAAAATAGGCACACCCTAGTTCCTCATGAAGCACACAGATTTAAGTATTATTAAACAAAAACATAGGATGCTTGAGAAGTTATGACAGGAGAATCTGACTATGGGCATAAGAAAATGTTTCCCCAAGGAAAATCATTTGAGCCAAACGCCAAATACCTGTATTAAGTGGAAGTTAAATAAGTGACGATGCCAGTGGGGATGGTTTGCCAGGAACAGCATGTTCAGTCCTCAGAGTGGAAGGAGGAATGGCTCAGTAGTGGAAATTAACAAAGATTGCTATTACTGGGACAGATAAGAGAGAATCACAGGAAATGACAATAACTATGTGAGTAAAAAGATACTAAAGGTTTTTAAGCATGGAAGTAAGAAGATGAAAATTAGGGTTGGAAAAGACTTGCATGCAGTAAAAAAACAAATGAATTGGAGGGTGTAGAGCAAGAGTGATTGCATGGAGACTCATTAGGGGGCTTTTGCAGTCTAGTTTTGAGATGAAGGTGGCTTGAAATTAGATTGGAGTGGATGATATACAGAGAAGTCAGATTCTACATGGGAAAATTAGTAGGACGTAGTGGTAAGTATGATAGAAGAACTGGGAAAAAGGAAGTGAAGCAAAAGAAAATATAAATAATATTCTCGAGAGGGGTGGAGCAAGATGGCCGAATAGGAACAGCTCCAGGCTCCGGCTCCCAGCGCCAGCAACACAGAAGAGGGGTGATTTCTGCATTTTCAACTGAGGTACCGGGTTCATCTCACTAGGGAGTGCCAGACAATCGGTGCTGGCCAGCTGCTGCAGCCCGACCAGCAAGAGCTGAAGCAGGGCTAGGCATCCCCTCACCTGGGAAGCACAAGGGGGAAGGGAATCCCTTTTCCTAGCCGGGGAACTGAGACCACAACACCTGGAAAATCGGGTAACTCCCACCCAATACTGCACTTTACCAAGGGTCTTAGCAAAGGGCACACCAAGAGATAATATCGCACACCTGGCCAGGAGGGTACCATGCCCACGGAGCCTCATTGCTCGCACAGCAGTCTGAGATCTAACTGCAAGGCAGCAGCCAGGCTGGGGGAGGGGCGCCTGCCATTGCTGAGGCTTAAGTAGGTAAACAAAGCGGCTGGGAAACTCCAACTGGGTGGAGCCCACAGCAGCTCAAGGAGACCTGCCTGTCTCTGTGGACTCCACCTCTGGGGACAGGGCACAGCTAAACAAAAAGCAGCAGAAACCTCTGCAGATGCAAACGACCCTGTCTGACAGCTTTGAAGAGAGCAGCGGATCTCCCAACATGGAGATTGAGATCTGAGAATGGACACACTGCATGCTCAAGTGGGTCCCTGACCCCTGAGTAGCCTAACTGGGAGACATCCCCCACTAGGTGCAGACCAACACCCCACACCTCACACTGTGGGGTACACCCCTGAGACGAAGCTTCCAAAGCAAGAATCAGACAGGTACACTCGCTGTTCAGCAATATTCTATCTTCCGCAGCCTCCGCTGCTGATACCCAGGCAAACAGGGTCTGGAGTGGACCTCAAGCAAACTCCAACAGACTTGCAGCTGAGGGTCCTGACTGTTAGAAGGAAAACTAACAAAGAGAAAGGACACCCACACCAAAACCCCATCAGTACCTCACCATCATCAAAGACTAAAGGCAGATCAAACCACAAAGATGGGGAAAAAGCAGGGCAGAAAAGCTGGAAATTCAAACAACCAGAGTGCATCTCCCCCTCCAAAGGAACGCAGCTTATCACCAGCAACAGAACAAAGCTGGACGGAGAATGACTTTGACAAGTTGAGAGAAGAAGGTTTCAGTCGATCAAACTTCTCAGAGCTAAAGGAGGAACTATGTAACCAGCGCAAAGAAAATAAAAACCTTGAAAAAAGAATGGAAGAATGGATAACTAGAATAACCAATGCAGAGAAGTCCATAAATGAACTGAGATGAAAACCATGACACAAGAACCACGTGACAAATGCACAAGGATGTGGAGAAATAGGAACACTTTTACACTGTTGGTGGGATTGTAGACTAGTTCAACCATTATGGAAAACAGTATGGCGATTCCTCAAGGATCTAGAATTAGAAGTACCATATGATCCAGCCATCCCATTACTGGGTATATACCCAAAGGATTATAAATCATGCTGCTATAAAGATACATGCACACGTATGTTCATTGCGGCACTATTCACAATAGCAAAGACTTGGAATCAACCCAAATGTCCATCAGTGGCAGACTGGATTAAGAAAATGTGGCATGTATACACCATGGAATACTATGCAGCCAAAAAAATGGATGAGTTTTTGTCCTTTGTAGGGACATGGATGCAGCTGGAAACCATCATTCTCAGCAAACTATCGCAAGAACAGAAAACCAAACACCACATGTTCTCATTCATAGGTGGGAACTGAACAATGATATCACTTGGACTCGGGAAGGGGAACATCACACACCGGGGCCTATTATGGGGAGGGGGGAGCGGGGAGGGATTGATTGGGAGTTATACCAGATGTAAATGACGAGTTGGTGGGTGCTGACGAGTTAATGGGTGCAGCACACCAACATGGAACAAGTATACATATGTAATAAACCTGCACGTTGTGCACATGTACCCTAGAACTTAAAGTATAATAAAAAAATAAAAATTAAAATAATAATATTCTCAGATTTTTTACTTGTGCAAATGAATAATTATGTTATTTATCAAACTGAGGAATACTGGAGGAGGGCAGATTTAGGGGGAAGATCATGAGATACATTTTGGACCCATTGCCTTAGAGGTGTTTTTGAGAAAACTGAATCAAGATATTAAAGACATGGTTGGATTAAAAGGTCACACATGAGATAATGATACACATTTTAGGGTCATTGGCATATGGTTGGATAGGAAAGTCATGCATGTGTGATATGTTCCTAAGAAGAGAATATTAAAAAGGAAAGAAAAAGATGACTGAAACTTGAGGAGCTAAAGGAAAAAGGAAAGGGTCTAAAGTGAAAGTAAATTTGATCGAAGTTTTTGACTGTTTTAATTTTGGAAGGATGTAGGCTTGCTATGAGCAAAGAATAAATTATTGACTTCAGAAACAGTTTCTTTTCCCAGAAGGCATATGTTACTTTTTTTGAAATTCATTCTTTTTTAGAAAATGCATAATGCATTCCTAGAATTTTTCCTTTTTAGAGTGTTCATCATGAGAGAAATGTATAGTCCATTAAAGTATAGTCAGAGATTTATAAGCTAGAAAAGGGGTCAGAAAGAGTAATCTGGAAATAGTAAGAAAACCAGATTGTGATATCATTGATGCAAATGGAAAGAAAGATTTCCCGGAAGGAAGAAGGGGCCAATATTATTGAGTGATGCTGAGGGGTCACGTAAAGTGATCATCGTTAAATACAGTTATTTAATGGCAAAGCAATCATCAAGGATTATTTTGGTAAGAGTTTTAAGAATGGAAGCCAAATGTCAATGACTGAGGAGTAAATGAAAAGTGAAAAAATTGAAACTATGAGTGTAAGCTATAATTCTGAGAGACCAAAGAAGAAGAGGAAAGGGTCTAAGGTGAAAGTAAGTTTGATTGAAATTTTTGATTGTTTTAAGTTTGGAAGGATGTAAGCTTGCTATGAGCAAAGAATAAATTAATGACTTCAGAAACAGTTTATTTTCCCAGAAGGCATATGCTACTCTTTTGGTTTGAAATTCATCCTTTTTGGGAAAATGTATAACATATTCATAGAATCTTTCATTCTTAGAGCGTATATGTAACAAATTAACTATTTTGAAATTGATCTAAATTGATTACTGAGATATGATTGAATTTTAAAATGGTAATTTGTACACTCTTAGAAAAAAAGTCTCATTTGTTTTTTCTAAGTATATCATTTAGGGTTCAACCAGAGAAGAAAAATTGGCAGGAAAGATAAGATACTTTATATACACACACATACACACATACATACATGTATATATAAATTTTGGGTAGACACAATTTGGCCCATAACATCATGTATCTGACTTAACACTTTAAAGAGTGTATGTCAGATCCAATTACTCAAATTCTACATTTATTTGAGTGACTAGGAATGTCAAATAGTTTCAAATCATTTGTCATTACACTCAATAAAACCACAGGTAAGAAAAGATTTTCTCTTCATCAATAGAGAGGCAGCAGCCTTCCCTTCAATAATCTACACTCAAGGAAGGAAAAAACTTTCTTGGGCAGTTCTTCCTACTCACTTATCACCTTTCCAATGAGGCCTGCCACAACCACATATGCCTTATCTCACCTTCTGCCACAACCAATGTTTAACTTTGATCTATGTTTTTACAGTACCTATCATAGAACTTCTATATATATGTTTATTTTTTATTTTTTCCTACTGGAACCTAAGCTCCATGAGGACAAGGATTTTTGTCTGGGACTGAGTAATGCTCAATAATATAAAATCTCCTTATCCCACTAAAAAGCTTCAACTTACTTATTTCCATTTTTTTTAGTTATCTTATTATTATGTAGATCTCATCACAGCCCTTAAAAATGGAAAACTAAAGGAAATTGAGACATGAACTTTCCAGGATATGAGGAAATAATCTAAAAAACAACATCTCTTTGTAATTCTTTTATCAAACAATTAGGGAAATAAATTCAAAGTCTCTTAGAAGAGAATTTATACTGAATGAATTCATATAACTCTCAAATAATATTAGATACCTTACTTTCCTATAAGCATTGTTTTTCCCCTTGAAAAAATATATTGTCAGTAGGGAAGATATGGAAGAAAGAAAAGTCTGTAATATAAATGTAATTGTAACATGTTAAATAATTCCTTTATTTGCAAAGTAAAGGAAAGCAACATGTCTGGTTGTAGAATTAAAGTGTTCCTAGAGAAGTCGAGATATGAAATAGAAGGAAATGTTATTTTGACAAGTGGAGGTGGAGGAGGGCCTTCCAGGTGGCCTCTGTGGTTTTAATCAGAAAACCACAGAGCCATGAAAGCCTGGGTGTAATGAATATTACTTATGCTGATTTGACTGAACCCAGGGTACATGTTGAGGCATAGTAGAAAATGTAACTAGAAATACACATTGGAGTGATATCATGGAAGACCCTAAATGGCCATCATAAGTTGTTGGAATTTGATAAGTTAGCAACAGGCAGTCATTGAATATTTCCTGTAGAAGAAGACTCTGCTGGTATGCAAGGAAGATTAATCTGGCAGTATTGAATTGATTTTGGACTTTTGAAAAAAAATTGATTTTTAAAATAACTACTATTATTAGCTTATAACAGTGAAGCATTTGGAGAAGGAGAGTGTTCTAAAATGATTTGCAAGCCTCTGTGTTCTTGTCTCTAAAATGAAGGAAATAATAGTACTTAATTCACACAATAATTGTAGAAATTAAATGAGTTAATATATTGCCATTCAAAGTAGTAGCAAAAGCCACAATTACTTTTGTGCCAACCTAATAAGTAAAGCACAATTGAAGTGCTATAGAAAAGTTTATTATTACTGTTGTTGCTATCTATTTGACCCTGGACAAATTATTTACCCTTCTTGCCTTGGTTTCTTTATCGATAAGATGAAGACAGTAATAGTAACTGAGGTTACAGGTATTTTTAGAGCTTAAATATATTAACAGATTAAACTCTTAATTGCCAGGAACATATGAGGTGATTAATAAAAGTTAGCTATTGTTATTATCATTTGTATTACTCTCAGTGTATGTTAATACATAATTGGGAAACATCAAGAAAACATTTAAAGTTCTAATGTGTTCATACCAAACTTCATATGATAGTTTTTCATAATTTAATACTTGACTGATTATAACTACCCACTGAAACTGTCCCCAAATGTCATGATCTTCCTTTCCAAAGTATCTTTTGACCTACATTGATTACTTATTTGTTTGGGTCAGCATGAATATGTTGACAGGTTAATAAGTGGAGGAATTTTCCAGGGGAAAATAAAGATGATTTTTACTAAATACTTAGAAAAAGTTTTAAGGACTTTTCTGGTGGGGGAAAAATAGACATTGGAAATAAAATTGTAGGATAATTATCCTAATCAACAAATTAATCCATCAGCAAATTTTAATTGTATGGTTACTTTGTACAAAGTACTAAACTATGTGCACTGACAGGTATGAAGAAATTAAGGATAAAGCCTAATTCTAATTTAAATTAGATTTAAAACAAAATTTGTAGAATTCAAAGTTTTCTAAGGCTGCATAGCAAATTACTGCAAACTTTACTTAAAAAAATAGAAATGTTTTATCTCTTGGTCTTTGTGTGGCAAGAGCTTGGGTAGAGTATAGCTGATTCTCTGCTCAGGGGTCCGTAGGGTGAAATCAAGGTGCAGTGTGGGGTGCATTCTCATCTGGAGATTAGGATACTCTTTCCAGCTCATTCAGTTTGTTGGCAGGATTCAGTTCCTTTTGAGGGAGGAACCGAGATCCCCATTTGTTGTTGGCTGTGGGGATGGGAATGGCTTTTAACTCCTAAAGGCTGCCTTTGAGTCCTGGTCACATGCCCCTCTCACAACATCGAAGCTTATTCTTTAAAGCCAACAGGAGAATCTTTCCCCAGGATGCTGAGAAGGAGTCTTATATAACTTAATGTAATCATTTGAGTAACTATACCATCAACTTTGCTATGCCATTAGCATCATTAATCATATTAATGGTGCCATCTCCAGTTAAGAGTATGAAATTATACATGGTGGGCATGCCAGGGGGCAGGAATTTGGGGACCATCTTAGAATTACACCTATCACAACATGAAAATACAAAAATATCTGAAATATCTGACAGTAAAATGTAGGGGACAAACCTTGGGAGCCAAGAATGACAGGGGAGAGTAGAGAGAGGGGTATTTGGGAGAATTTCCACAGAGAAAATAGAAGAGGCCAAAGAGTCTGAACAAGATTCGTGTTGGCAGTCATTTCACCAAAACGGCTTGCCTTCATCAGTATTCCTTCTATCCTGGAAATTCTGACTCAGCGCCTACCCAGAAACAGTGTAATGGGAATTTGTATGTTATATTGGTATTTCCTGAGTATTTTCTCACTTAATGTTATTTCACATTTCTTTAATTCCACTTCAAGAATTGAGAACTTCTCATGTCCTCATCCCCATTTTCTCTTATGACCCCCGCCATTCCTGACATTTGATGCCAAACTCAGTGCCACTGAGCTCACTACACCCCAATCCCAATCTTTCATCAAAAATCAGAAACAGCAGGAGGCATCTAGAGTTGTCTTTGGCTACACAAGAGAAAGCTAGCTGGATCACCTTAGTGGCCCTTAGTTTCACTTCAAGTAAGCAGACCCTTCAAACAGTTGTTTTTCACCAAATCTTTCAACATTATCCAGTGATTAAACCAAGGAATTGCTAAAGAATACTAAAGGAAATGGTTGAAATAGTGAATTTTCCATCGTTGAGCAAAGGCCCTGATATTTTTTCAGTGTCCAAAGCCCATTACATATGGAGCTTTCTGAGGAAATATATCCCCAGAATTATGAAGATAGAATGAAATTAATGTTTTCCAAAAATTGTATTAGGGAGCTTGTCTTTGTTTGTTTGTTTGTTTGTTTGTTTCCTAGCCTTATCCATGCTCTTTGGGAAGGACAATAACAGGTTGTGTCACCTAATCTTCTGGTTTTTTGTTTTTGTTTTTGTTTTTTTTTCATAGCATGCAACTTTCATGCTACACATACTCTACTCATACCAAGGGATAAGAAATGCTAAGTGCCTTCTATGTACTTTCTGAGCTGATTTACTCCTCACAATTAACTCATAAGGTTAGCACAATTAGTATCCCAGCTTTAGGGATGAGAATTCAAGGTTAGAGAAGATAAATTGCTTAAGATCACCTAACTAGTATATTGGAGAGCCTCGTTTTGAACCCACAACAAATGGGATCAACATATTGACAATGATGACAGAAGACATCATATAAGAACCATTGGAAACAAAGGTTAATGCTAGAAAAGATAGTTCAATTTGAATGTGAAAGTATTATGCTGAAATATATATTTAAAGAGTGTTACTCAGAGATTAGAGAGGGCAGTGGACTTTTTTTTTTTTTTTTTGTCTTCTCAGAAATGTATTTTTCTAGGCTGGATAATTTTCTACTACTCTACACTTACCACGTGGTTCTGATGGACCCTCAGTTCCAGTACCCTATCTCCTTGACTATGGTGATTTCTCTGGCAACAGTCTCTTAAAGCAGAACCAATTGCAGCACTTACATTACTTTCTGAACACAACTGACAAGAAAGAGTTTATTTCCTCTTAGATAACTACACTGCAGAAATATGAATATGAAGTAGCCCGAGACCATGCTCCTTACTACACAAAGTTAGCTCGTGTGCAGAAGACGAGAATGAAGCTAACATAGAAAGGAATCAAGAGATGGGAAGAGAGATCTGACAGCTTACCTTTCCATGGATTCACTTGTCTCCCAGATGAGCTTTACCCCTTCTTTTTTACCAGGTTACTTACATATGCCAACAAACTCTCCTTGTTAATTTAAACTCACTTGAAAAGCCCTAAAGAATAGAAGTTGACACAATAAGAGGTCTGTACCATTTACAGGGTTTGGAGATCATGGAGAACCATATTAGAAAAATAAGATAAATAGAAAAGAAGATCTGAGAGACATCATGAAGAAAGTATCCACACAACTTTGAAACAGGATGACCTTGACAGGATAAAGAAGAACAGAGATTCCAAGTTCAAGAGAGAAGCAAGGTAACTGGTTAAGGCTTGACAACATCTTATGATTTACTGTGCTGTGGTAGATACAAAGGTATCAACTAAATTTTGCTCTATACCTAGAACACACACCAACTCTCTGTGCAAGAAACTTAATGCTTTCACTAAGCTACTACACAAGCTGACTCCAACAACTCTCCAAAGCAGCCATATTTGTCTAATGTTTACAATTCCTTGCAGACTCCAACAACCAAAACATCATCATGCCACTCTTTATGGACTTGCTCTCTTCCTTTTGAATGTTCCCTCCTCTAAGTGGTCCAATGTAAGGTCAAATCCTACACCTTCTTCAAAACCTCTAAACCTTTCCCGGCATCTTCTTTACCAGATATCACATCTCTATGAGACTTAGAAAATACTGTTTTGCTTTGCTATTTTTCTGGTTGTATGTAAATCCAAACATACCTAACAAATTGAAGAGCCATCTATTTTTTGAGCCCTAGTTGCATAATGGTTTTTTTATATGTTTGTGTGCATATGTTTTTGACATATTTCAAATAGTATATTAACTACAGCATGCCCTGGACAAAGAAAAAGGCTTGAGTATAAATTTACTTATACTTCATTTATTACTATTTCTTTTATTTTAAAATTTTAAATGAAAAACTCCCTTTTCAATTAAAAGCAGTTCTATGGTTTCACAATATTCAGGTAGGTAGGTCATTACAACATTTTCTCTTTATTATAAGAGACTCAGTTAGGAGTTTAGGTTTGGGCCCTGCCACTTTCTAGCTATGTGACCTTGAGCAAGTTCATTTTCCCTATATATCCCAGTTTTCCTCTCAGAAAAGCTCAGGTAATAATAGTTCCTCTCTCATATGGATTTTATAAAGATTCAATAAATTAATGCATGTAAAGTCCTTAAAAGAGGTTTTGGCACATGGAAGACCTCAGTTTCATTCATAGTATTACATCATCATCATCATGATCATTTTCTGTGTCTCTAGGAAATATTGTAGTAGTACCAGAGTTTTAACAAAATCTCGTTTCATATGCAGAAAGTTACTGTTTAAACAGGCACCATATTTAAATTGAAAACAATGGAAGAGAATTGAAAAAATGTTTTTCTGGGGAAAAAGAGGTCTTAGGATAAGTAATATTTTACCACTACAAAGTGCAAATATTCTGAGCTGAAATGCAAATGTCCCTGAACTATAAAGTACAGAATTTTCTTGTGACCTGAATTACTGGTAAAAATACTGGTTTCTCTGTGTTTTTCTTAGTAGAAGCCTCAGGGATTCTGTTTCTGTTTGCACATTATTTTCATGACATTGTTGCTATTTTTGCAAAGAACAAACTATGCTTACAACAAATCTTTATTCAAATTGGCTGTATATATCTCATTCTTAATGCTGCAGTCAACAAAGAAAATCTGGATTTCCTTGTGCCAAGGTGCAATTTTTAAAATGACAAAAACTTAACAGAAAATGAATTAATCGAAAGATAAACAAAGACTTAAATTTTAATTAAGATAATGTCACTTGCTTTCAGGATTTTTTAAGTCACATAGTTTAATTACAATGAGAATATACCTGCTCATCTGAATAACAAGTTTCCATATTTTAAGTTTTTAAAAATAATTTGCTTTCATCTTCAGACAGTGTCAAAACTAGGTAATGCCTTCTCTAACAACTAATCCTTTCTCGTCCCCCTTGAAAAATAAATATATGCTCACTTTACAAATTTTAAACAATCCTGAAAATTATAATTTAATGTTCATTTAATGTTTAATGTTTTTGTTAAAATATTTAATGTTTAAACACTTTTATGCAATCAGTAAAATACATTTATTAGAAAAACATAGTACATATCAATTTTAAAATGATACAAAAATTAAAATTTGATATGTGCCCACTGTTCAGTAAATATTTAGCTAAAATTTTGATGTACATACTTCCACATGTCCATATATAAGCATGTTTTCAAGTAGTAGAACAGTATTGGGGTTTTTTAAATATTCTGTCTTTCAACTTAAACAGCATGCATATTTTCCCATGTCATCAAATTTTTATTAAGGCAGTTTTGCATTTTCAGAAAGTATGATACTTGTAAAACAAAAATTATGTGACAATGTGTTATTTGAAAACCAAATACTCTGTAGTAGAATGCATTTGGGAGACATCAGGTTAAATGGAGTTAACCATACTTATTTATTGCAGTACCTCTCAGCTTTTCAAAGCTAATCTGCATTGATTCTCCAAATGATTTGTTTCCCAGATATGTTGGTCATGGCCCTTTTATATTAGGGTTCTCCAGAGAAACAGAACCAAAACTATATATATATACACACACACATATATGTATACACAAACACACACACATGTATGTATGATATATACATGATAACACACACACACACACACATATTTATTTATTTATTTGGAGAGAGAGAGAGACAAAGAAGAGAAAGAGATATTTAGTATGGGAATTGGTTCACATGATTATAGAAGCCAAGAAGTCCCATGATCTGCTGTCTGCAAGATGTAAAAATAGGAAAGCCTGTAGTACAATTCAGTGAGATTTTGAGGACCTAAGAATCAGTTGGAATGGAAGGTTAAGGGAAATCTGATGTAAGACCTAGAATTAAAAGGCCCGAAGACTAAGAGCTCCAATGTCCAAGACAGGAGAAGATGAATGTCCCAGTTTAAAAGAATTGTCCCTTTCTCTACATTTTGTTCTATTAGAACCCTCAACATATTGGATGATGCTCACCCACATTGGTCAAGGCGGATCTTATTAACTCAGTCCACTGATTCAAATGTTAATCTCTTCTGGAAACACACTCATACTCAGAAATCATTTTTTACAAATTATCTAGGTATCTCATAACCTAGTCATATTGACACATAAAATTGATCATCATGACCCTCTACTCTCTACCTGAAATGTTTCTCTTGAAGTACTGTTTGTCAGAACATCTTCTAGGAAATGTTATTTTAAGCAATCATTTAGTTAGAATAATTTCATGGTATTGCTTTGATTGTATAGACCATAATTTATTTGACCATTCCTCATCTACTAGACATTTCAGTTATTTCCAAATACTTGCTATTATTTTTTAAAATGAACTCACTTTTCCAATATATTGTCTTCCACAATGTGTATTAATTTGCTTTCACACAAGTAGAATTAAAATGCCATAAGCATTTACTAACATTAGGCATTCATTAGGAGTTTTATAAATATTTGAAAATAGGTCAATTAGGCCAAATAGGTCAATAGAAAAAAATGAGCCAAAAATAAATGAAGTAAAGCTATCTTTAACAAAGGATGACATGATAATATACCTAGAATGTCCCAAAGAATTAATAATAAATTAATTTGAGCATTAAAAGAATTCAGTGAAAAATTAGTATTAAAAAATTTACATATGAAAATCTATAGCTTTCATGTACACAGACAATAACCATTTTGATAAAGTAAATGTCATTTATAATAGAAACACAAAAGATTATATTTCCAGCAATAAATTTGACAAAAAATAGGCAAAATCTATTTGGAGAAAATGTAAGATCCCGCTTGAAAGATGAGAATAACTTCAATTGAAAGACATTCCCTGTTCCTGAATAGGACATCTCAATATTATAAAGATGTCAAATATCTAAGTCTATAAAGTCAATGGAATCCCAGTGAAAACAAAAACACATTATTTTATGGAATTAGAGAATTTGAATCTAAATTTTCTATGTGAAAATAAATATGCAAGAGTAGCCATAAAAATATCAGAAAATGATTTATTAGTATTTATTAATAAATCAGTATTAATACAAAGATTTATTAGTATTTATTAGCCTATCTATAAAGGCCTTATAATTAAAACAATGTTGTACTGACATCTGAATAGACAAATTGATCAATGGAATAGAATTAAAATTTCCAAATTAGACTTACATTTGTAGACAAATGTAACATAGGATAAAGGAAGTATCACAAACTGCTGAAGGTAAAGATGAGATTTTTAATAAATGATATTAAGAAAACTGGGTAGCCATTTGGAAAAATACAAAATTAGATCCATATCTCATACCATACACAGAATATGCTCCAAATAGGTTAATAATCTAAATGTAAAAATGGAAACCATGTAATTTCTGCAAGAAAATATAGGTAAATTTTTGTTTAAACTGTGTGCAGGGAAAGCTTTCTAACTATAACTCAAATTTGAGTCAATAAAAGAATAGATCAATATATTTGTCTATGTAAACATGATATTGCATGTGAAAAAATCATTGCTCATGTACAAAAGATTTGGGCAAAAGAAATACGGGAAAGAGAAATCAAAAACTAAAGAGATTGGTAATCTACATGTAGCAGGTAAGAAAGAGTGGCAAGAAGGGGGTGATGGGAACAGAGTAGCAGGAAAGAAGAGAGAGTAACACTCCCTGAGTATATCTTATGTATATGGACTCTTAGAAATCATCCTATACAGCCAAGTTATTTTTTTTAATTTGCATCACTAAAAAACACCATACGTAAACTGGCAAACTAGGGGAAAATGTTTGAAACATATACCACAGAAGTGCCAATGTCACTTATATATGAAGAATTTTATAAATTGAGGGACAAAAAAACCCCAGAAAAATCTGATAGAAAAATGGGGGGGGGGGGAAAGACATGAACAGACAATTTTTTAAAAAGAGACAAAATTTGCTCTCAAATATATAAAAATATCAAAATTCACTCACAATTAAAGAAATACAAATTAAAGCAACATATGATATGCCATTCTAATCAATCACATTGGCAAACATTTCAAAACTATGAAAATACTTCCTGCTGGTGAAGCTATGGGAAACAGACACTAACATACATTGCTAATGGGCAAGCAAATGAATACAGCCCTTCTGGATGGTAACTTGGCAATATCTAATAATAACATTATATATTTATTTATTTTTGGCCCAGTATCCCACTTATCA
Organism: Macaca fascicularis; assembly: GCF_037993035.2. Lineage (NCBI taxonomy): Eukaryota > Metazoa > Chordata > Mammalia > Primates > Cercopithecidae > Macaca > Macaca fascicularis. The sequence goes on along the minus strand of NC_088380.1, from coordinate 68,884,053 downwards.
GAATAGATCATGTAGATACACCTTCAGAACATATGAAATCACATATATGCAAAGTTATAGTAGCATTGTTTATATTGCAAAAAATACTGGAAACAACTTACTGGCCCACCCATAAGAGAGTGTTTGAATTAACTATGTATAGCCACGCAATGGATTATTATTTGGCTATATATTTTTAAATGATGAAGATATCTATGAACTGAAATACAGTGATTTCCAGACATCTTGTTAAGTGAAAAAGTCCCAGCCTCCATGAGTATCCATAGTTTGCCATCTTTCATGCAAAAAAAAGAAAAATACACATGTATCTGCTCTCGTGCAAAAGATTTTGGCAAAAGAAATACAGAAAACAGAAATCAAGGAGATTGGTAACCTACATGCAGCAGGTGGGAAAGAGTGGAGAAAAGGGGAAGATGGGAAGAGAGTGGCAGGAAAGAAGAGTGACACTCCCTGAGTATATCTTATGTATATAGACTCTTAGAAATCCTAATGATATTTCACATATTCTTCACATATAAAAAAGTAGACAGTAAGTTTCTGAAGGCTATCCAAAGTGGAATTCAAACACTAACAAGCCTGACTGTTTTAGGTTGTGAAACAATCTCCACACTCAAGCATGGAGGAGTGGAAGAAGAAAATTACCATAAGTACTTGTGGAAAATAGTATCTTCACTGAATATCGTAAGGCTACAGACAAGACCAGCTGTGTATAAAAGCTGTAATCTAGTTGTAAAAGTGCTTTCCACAGGGATATAGGTTAGTAATTTCAAAACTACCAGAATAGAACAAATAAGAAAATATATTAGAGATAATGAGAGCCAAGTTTTCAGTGTGGGAGCAAGATGTTATAAATCTTAAGCCCTGGGAGAAGAGGGCCTTAAACCCTGTGGTGTTGGGATAGAATTCGAGGTAGTAGTATAAACTCATGGCTTTTAACATAACTACCAATTAACAGGAAATACAGATGTGTGTATCTGTAGATTTATATAAATACATGTATGTATTAGTCCTGTCTGCTCAGGCCTAGAAGCAATGACCCAGATTCTATGAGCACACCTAAAACCCAGATCTTGATATCTAAGTATCATTTTCCAAAAAAGAGAGAGGAAGCATGGCTCCTCAGAGAAGTTGTTGATTCCCGAGATGGGGCACAGAAAATAAAAAATGAGTCTGGAACATCCGAACATCCTCACTCTACCAAAAAGCAAGGAAGTGCTCAAAAACAAAGAACCAATCTAAAGGACTTCCTGATAACCAAAGTGGGAACTATCTGAGCAACAACAGCAATGACAAATAATAATAGTAATATTGGATTTTAATCTATAAAGTATTCATCTGTAAATAACTACTTGTTTTTATCTGTATTAAAATATTATTCATCTATAGATTAAAATAAACATTTATGAATATGAATGAAAAAATAGGAAGAGATAGCTGTTAAAGTACAGGTCAAGTTAATTAATACAGAAAGAAGAGTAAAATAGAGCATCACCATTAAGCAAACACCACAATTATAATAGTGACACACAAGACCCGAGATAAACATCACCTAATAAGACATATTGACATAATGAACCCCTTGATATAATATAATTATAAATATACAGCATTTTTGTGACATTCTTCCCACAAATGCATAACCTCTTTCCAATCATGAGAAAACTCCAAATTGAAGGATATTCTACAACAATGTTAAGGTCATGAAAAACTAAGAGAGACTGAGAATGTATTTAAAATGGAGAAGAATAAAAAGAAATAACAACTAAATTCAATATGCAACGCTGGATAGGATCCAGTAAGAGAAGACAGACATTAGTGGAAAAATTGGTGAAATTTGAATAAAGTCTATAGTTTAGTTAATAATATCATGCCATTGTTGTTTTTCTGCTCTTGATAATAGTACAATGGTTATATACGATGTTAATATTATAGGTAGAGGGGTAAAGAGCAAAAGGGAATTATTTGTATGATTTTTTCAACTTTTCTGTAAGAATAAAATTAGTTCAAATGAAAACTTAAAGACATTCAGTTGCATTCTAAAAAGTTTGTATGATTTTGAGTGTCAGGAATCTGTCCCAGATAAGCAAGTGCTTATGTATTTTCTCTCCTTGAAGGAAGGTGTTTTCTTTCAGATTTCAGCAATGATTTTTTCCCCGTGACCTCAGCTCACTGACAAATTCAAAAAAGGTTTTGGTTTTGCAGAATATTCAATAATTTCTTTTGTTGTGAATATGGGAGCAATGCTCTGTTCAGCTTACTACATGCTAAGCAGAAGCTGAAAATCCTAAATATCCTTTTAATTGCATAATTGAGCTTTCAGAAAAGTAAAGGAAATCAACAGGGGCCCAAAACAAAGAGAAAACACAGAACAAATCTACAGATGTGACAAATTAAAGAGGGCTCTTATTGCCCAGTGTGTCAAAAAATTTTCAACCATCTTTAATATGACATATTCATGAATTAGAATCAGCTGCATCAACTAAAAGACATACTAATAACATAAACTTAACCTGGTACATTTTTAAAAGATTAATGTGAGTGTAGCCTGGAGAAATACTTCAGCTGTGTACAAAGCAGGTCAAAATGTATAGATTTTATAATTTATAGGATTACTCACATTTCCCAAGTAACTAAGTTATTATTTACTTAAGGTAATTAAGAATAAATGTTGCTATAATTTGTGCCATGATTTTAGTTATTAACTTATTTGGTTACAAGAAACATTGTATTTGTTAAAATGAAGTCATTGTAGTAATGAAGCTAAAAGCCATATGTAGACAAAAACAAATGCAAAGGAAAGAATTATGAGAAATGCCCTTACAATATTGGTTTTCAAAATTTTTTTCTCTCGAACTACAATTTAGGAAATATTCATCCTGCTTGGAATCAATTTAAAAATGAACCTAGCAGTCAGGATTTGGCCATGAGGGAATGTTAGTGAGCCTCCAATATCTGAAGTATTGAGTGAGTTTCAGAAACTTAAAATGGCAAATAGAATTCAAGAGAATTAGAGAATTAAAAGCTAAGGGCTTGTATGATTCTAATTTACAATATAAAAATATATTGGATATTGGATATGTGTATTACATTATAAAACATAACAAAACTCACAAATTTTCTAAGTATAATTTAGAGACTTACTAGCTAATATTATAAAATAAAGAAAAGCTTGTGACACTTGCATTGTCAAATGTTAATAGTGGACTGGTGCTGACAGAAAGACCAGACAGAACCACTACTTGAATATATAGAAATGTACTCATCTAAAAGATACAAAAGGAAGTAGAAGCACAACCTTCTATTGCCCTAAAATTCTCATCAGGATCGAGGTGCCCAATTGCAGATGATAACATCTGAGTGAGTGAGTCACATAATGCATTCAGGAAGGACAGCTGCTCCCCCTAAACCCAATCTCATACTCATAAGGCTAAAGAAGTTGTGCCCTCTAATCTAGAGAGCACCTGATCTCAGCCAGGTATAGTTTATTCTTAGGGTTATACAACAGAAACGATGATTACAGGGTGTGATGCATTATCTTACATCCAGGCACCAGCATTGTTCCTCTATCACTTTCAGCCTCTCCTGACTAATGTGGCCTGGCCCGGGTGCATTCATAGTCTTAGACTTGAGGACCTAGAACAAAGTTCATCTACCCAGTTTCAGGTATTCTTTTACAGCAACACAAAGTGGACTAAGACCCAATTTTCTCAGAAAATAATGTTAACAGTTCTTGAATAAATATAAAGTCCACCCCAAAGGTAAATTATGGATTTATTTACTTCTTCATTCTTAAAAGCTAGTTTGTTATCAGTATCACATGTTTGATCTATGTGTTAATCATGAATTTACCATTACTAAGTAGATTATATTCAATTGTCTTTGTATGTAATAAATAAAAACACAAGTGATCATTGTTTTAATTGAAATGAACAAGTGTTTAATAAGTTGTTCATGGGAAACAAAGACAATATTTTGAAAATTAAATGAATTACTTAAATATTTTGGATAAAAATTAGATGGAAACATTTTCCCCTCTGGAAATAGTAAAAGTTTTCTTCATTAGATATTTTCTAAGCAGAGAATGTCTGCCTACTGTAGAAGGATCTCTGGCTAAAGGTTGTGAAACTTCCATACCGTGGCATACAACAGGGATTCTCATTAAAATTGATTTAGTAGTGTGTCACCATCACACCCTTTAAAAAAAATCAGCAAATATAATTCTGATAGATGCAGAAGGATTCTTACCAGCATCAAAAGCAGATTTCAAATTAAAACATGGCCCATATGCTGATTCCTTTCACATTCACCTCTACTAAACACACACACATACCATACACACCTACAAAATTTAGACGCACATTGTCTTAGTCCATTTCGTGTTGCTGTAAAGGAATACCTAAAACTGAGCAACTCATTTTTAAAAAGAGATGTATTTCACCTGCGGTTCTACAGGCTGAGAAGTACAGTGATATGGCCCTGGCTTCTAGTGAGGGCTTTCTTGCTGCATCACAACATAGTTCAGTAAGTCAAAGGGGAAGTGAACACATGAAAGGGGGAAACCTGAGGGGCATCCTGGCTTTGTAACAACTCACTCTCGTGAGGACTACTCCAGACTTGGAAGAGTGAGAACTCATTCACCACCAAGAACAGCACCAAGCCATTCATGAGGGAATCCATCCCCATAACCCAAGCACCTCCCACAAGGCTACATCTCCCAATACTACCACACCGAGGATCAAATTTCAACATGAGCTTTGGTAGAGACAAACCATATTCCAAACCATAGCATACATATACACACCCCTTAAAAAGCGAGGCATAAAACGAAGAGCAAACTAACGTAGTTTAAAATACACATAAAAACAAAATGACTTCCACATACTTTCTTTTTTTCTTGACTTGGGCTTTTTACGCCCCTTATTCCCATCTGTACTAACTCAAAAATAAGACAGAAGTCAACATAACAAGGTCAAAATCTTTCATTTGTTACTTGCAAAATTTAGGCTAGAGTGCATAGCCTAACGTACAGTCAAGTAAACTTTCTTGTGCTGAATTTCAGAATTAGAATAAATTGCTTTATCCGTCAAGATCCATCAAAGGGCTTTTCAGTAGATGTGGTCTGAATGTGGATAAACCAACAAGGGATAAAAGATAATACATAGGAACAAGAAAGAATGGAGCTGTATTGCACCTAGGACTGAAGAGGGAAGAGAGAAGGCAGTAACCAAAATCCAGGAGAGAGTTGCCTACTGAAGGAACTACCTCGAGCAAAGCCTCACTCAAGGGATACATGCAGTTCATGGCAACCTAACGAGGAGAGACCTAAAGGAACAAATACCTTTACCTCACTCTCCTTTCTGATCTCCTGTAAAGGCCTCCCTTTCACTGAACCCAACTGGAAGTCAGTGATAAAGGTTGCCTGTTATGGACCCCAACACTTAGCCTCCTGAAGCAGAAACCAGGGTGAAGAAGGGTAAATAGTTTTCTAAAGGGACAAACAGAAGACTAGCACACTTATCATTTATAGACATTCGTGAGTCAGAGTAGTAGAAGAGAACCTTACTCCCTGCAGCCACCTAGTTTCCCAAAGAAGGATGAGGGCCTCAGCTATGCAAGCCTATTTTTTTCTTCCTAGCATCACCAGACATGCCATTACTCCCTGCCACTCAGGGGGAAAATGCACAGGGTGATAGAGGTTGAAGTGCTCCACTAATAGGACCCTTTTCACACTGAGGGAAAAAAACAAGGCAATGAAAATTCCCCAAAAACCATTCCTCCAATTTCTGTTCTAATAACCCATTGGGCATTTTCTGAGATCCAGAAAGATCTTCAACTTATTTAAGACCGGAGTGGTCATGTATCTTCCCTAAGGCTGTGAGTCTAATCCATCGACTTATGCCTTGTGTTATTGCTACGTTAGCTGTCACCTGCAGCTGATGGCAGTTTTAATACAAAAACAAGTGGCTGCTTTCCTTTTAATGGAGAAGCAAAGTCTGTTTCCCTTGTTCACGAATCTTGACTGCCCTCTGACTGTTTCTTTGGAGTCCACAGGCCTCAGAGTGAATAGGTCTACTTTGCTATACTTCTACATATTTTTTTCTTACCTGGGGTAGTCATAAATCAAAGAACTGTTTGGCCAGGAATATCTGCAACTTACTTCATGTGGCCAAGAAATATATCTTGCTGTGTGTGTTACTGATATTTATGGTATCAATTAGCCTATAATGGTCTAATATATTGATCAATCCAGGCTGTCATTTTTTATAGTGAGAAGAAATAGAAAATAATTCCACAATGAATGATAATCAGCAGTCTGAATGTAAAAATTGCATATATATTGATTATTTAGAAAGGTTTGATTGAAAAGGAGGGATGATATTTTTAAAATGCACAATTTGTAATTTCAGTGAAAATCAAAAGGATAATTAATTTATCCGTAATAAGGACAGGTTATTAGGAAAATGAAGCAGTTATAGAAAAATAAAGATTTCTTGGAATGATAAAAATAAATATCTACCAAAAATAATTCAAGAAATACTAATAAAATAATCACTATCAACTATTTCAGTATTTCAGTAGTTCAATAAGACATTTATGGAGCATTTAGGCAGAAATGTAGTATTACTACATAATGATATAATATTCATTTTACCAGGAATATATGAGCATTCTAATGAGGTATGCACATAAGAAGTGAGCTTTGAAATATATTAAAAAATTAACAGAAATTAAAAAACAATAATCTTAGCTACCAGGGAATTGCAAATTAAAACCACAGTGAGATACTACTTTATACCCACCTGGACGACTAGAATCAAAAATACAGTAAGTATTGGTGAGAATGTGGAGAAACTGGAACATTCCGACACTGCTCGTCAGAATGTAAAGTGATTCAACTCCTTTGGAAAATAGTCCAGCAGTTCCTCAAAAGGTTAAACATAGGGATAGAGTTATCATCTGACCAGCAATTGTACTTCTAGCTATATACCCAAGAGAAACTCATGCAGAAACATATATATAAATATTTATGGGCCAGGCACAATGGCTCATGTCTGTAATCCCAGCACTTTGGGAGGCCGAGACGGGTGGATTACTTGAGGTCAGGAGTTTGAGACCAGCCTGGCCAACAGGGTGAAAGCCCATCTCTACAACAAATACAAAAAATAGCCAGGCATCGTGGCACATGACTGTTATCCCAGCTACTCAGGAGGCTGAGGCAGGAGAATCACTTGAACCCAGAAGATGGAAGTTACAGTGAGCAGAGATAGCACCACTGCACTCCAGCCTGCGACAGAGTGAGACTCCATCTAAAAAAAATAATTTTTTTAATTAAAAAATTTAAAAAATAAAAATAAAAAGTAAATATTTATGGCAGCATTATTTATAATAGCCAAGGAGTGGAAAACACTCAAATGTCCATCAACTGATGAATGGATAAATCAAATGTGGTGTATCCATACAATAAAATATTTGGACATAGAAAAAATGAAGTATGGATACATGTTATACATGAATGCATTGAAAACAATATGCTAAGTGAAAGAATCCAGATGCAAAACACCACATGTTTTATGACTCTACTTATATTAAATGTCCAGAATAGGCAAATTTACAGAAACAGAAAGTATATTAATGATTGCCTAGTACTGTGGTTAGGGTAGGAGGGGAAGGGGGAAATCAGGAGCAACTACTAATAGGATTGATGTTTCTTTTCGGAGTGATAAAAATGTGCTAAAATTGTTATGATGGTTGGACAACTCTGAAACTACTAAAAATTATTTTATTGTATGCTTTAAATGAATGACTTTTATGGTATATGAACTAAATCTCATTAAGATATTATTATGATGGGCTGAATGTTTGTGTCCCCTCCTCCCAAATGTATATGACGAAACCCTAATCCTCCATGTGATGATATTTGGAGAGAGGTCTTTAGGAGGTAATTAAGTTTAGATGAAGTCATTAGGGTGGAGCCTCATGGTGGGATTAGTGTCCTTATAAGAAGAGACCAGAGCACCCTCTCTCTCTGTCTCTGTCTCTCTCTCCCTGACATGTGAGAAAACAGCAAGAGATAGCCATCAACAAGCAAGAAAAGGGCCTCACCAGACACCAAATCTGCCAGCACTTTGCTCTTGTACTTCCCAGCTTCCAGAACTGTGAGAAATTGATGTCTATTGGTCAAGCCATCTAGTTTATGGTATTTTGTTATGGCATCCCAAGCTGACTAAAATAGTTGTGATATTAAAAAACATAATAATACTTTCCTCAGTAATGAACAAACCACATAAAAATATATAGGTATAGAAGAGTTGAACAATATACTTAAAAGTTGTTCTAATAGACATATATTTGACCCTGCATCTAACAAGTGGAGATTATACTCTAGGGGCAGGGGACTATTAAAATATTATTCCCATAAAGCATGATAGCAAATTACAAAGTCTATCAGATGTAATCAAATTACATTCTGATTCAGCTCCTATTAAGTTTCTTAAAAGAAAAATCAAATTTTAAAATAAAAGAATTATAAAAATTGTAGCACAGCTTTTAAAACTTAAATGTAAAAACATTTATATTGTTTTGAAAATATTTTAAAAATTTTTTAAACAATATAACTTAACAAAATGACTTAAGTAGAAATAGAAAACCTGGGCCGGGCGCGGTGGCTCAAGCCTGTAATCCCAGCACTTTGGGAGGCCGAGATGGGCGGATCACAAGGTCAGGAGATCGAGACCATCCTGGCTAACACGGCGAAACCCCGTCTCTACTAAAAACACAAAAAATTAGCCGGGCGAGGTGGCGGCGCCTGTGGTCCCAGCTACTCGGGAGGCTGAGGCAGGAGAATGGCGTAAACCCAGGAGGCGGAGCTTGCAGTGAGCTGAGATCCGGCCACTGCACTCCAGCCTGGGCGACAGAGCGAGACTCCGTCTCAAAAAAAAAAAAAAAAAGAAAAGAAATAGAAAACCTGAATAATCTTGTAATAAGTAATAAAATGAATGAATAGTTAAATATGCTCAAAAAAAAGCCCACAGTTTCAGTAGTAAATTTTACCTAATATATAATGAATTCCAAACTTACACAAAATCTTTCAGTTAATACAAAAGGAGGAAAAACTATACAATTCATCTTATGAGCTTATAATAACAATGACATAAAAATCTCAGAAAGGACCAAATGAGAGAAAATGACAGAAGAATCTCAGAGTTAATTATACAGGCAAAAATCATAAATAAAATATTAGAAAACCCAAATTAGTTGTGTATAAATGTATTGGACCTTGCTGAAGTTGGGATTATACAAGAAATATAATCAGGTGGATCACAAGGTCAAGAGATTGAGACCATCCTGGCCAACACGGTGAAACCCCATCTCTACTAAAAATACAAAAATTGGCTGGGCGAGATGGCGGGCACCTGTAGTCCCAGCTACTTGGGAAGCTAAGACAGGAGAACTGCTTGAACCCAGGAGGCGGAGGTTGTAGTGAGCCGAGATTGTGCCACTACACTCCAGCCAGGTGACAGAGCAAGAATCCGTCTCAAAAAAAGGAAAGAAATATAATATTGAATATAATATTAGTTTAATATTTTTAAATGTATTAACATAATTTACCTTAGTAACAAATTAAAATTACTTAAATATATGCACTGAAAGCTTCTATCTGATAGCCAATTTATGAAAAACATATATGATATAAGCCCCTCAAAAATTAGGAATAAATTTAAATGTTCTTACCTGATAAAACAAATCTACATCAAACATATAGAAATGCAATGATGAACCACAAAAAGGTTTAACCATAAAGGAAAAGATTGTTAAATATAACTACATTAGAAATAAGACTCCATTCCTCAACAGACATCTCAAAATAAGAAAAAATGTAGTCCACAAACTGAAGCTTGCACTTTTTGTATATGTTGCACATATATAAAAAATAAAAAAATAATACTTTATATCATGTACAAAGAATTTCTATGAATAAATGAGAAAAGACAATCTAATAAAAACTACAGCAAAAATATGGACAAATTTTCCTTGAACAGGAAATACAAATGTTAAATAAATATATGAAAAGATAATCCATCTTATTAAAGATCAGAAGAGGCAAACTAAAGGCATTTCATTACACTCAAAAATGTTAAAATATAGTTATGATCAAATATTAGCAAAAATGTACAGCAATAAGAATATTCAAAACTAAAGCTTGGGCTTATTTGTAGTGTTTACCCGAAACCCAAGACTGGCTAATACCCATATGGACAGCTTCATAATCTCTGAATGTTTCTCCCTTCTCTAGAATTTAAATTTGTCTAGTCCTACTTTTATGTGTATAATTCTTATAAAATTTCTGGCATGAATAGTTGTTTCAATGGAAGTATATGCCTGCTCCAAAGTAGTATATTCCACTAGGAAATGGAACTTGCTCTTTTTCAACTCTTTTTTTTTTTTTTTTTTTTTTGAGACAGAGTCTCTCTGTCGCCAGGCAGGAGTGCAATGGCACAGTCTTGGCTCACTGCAACCTCCGCCTCCCAGACTCAAGTGATTCTCCTGCCTCAGACTCCCTCAGCTCTACCTTTTACATATAAATTAATAGAAGTCATTTATAAATGGATGGACAGTGAAATAATGAAAAGGTGAATTAGTAGCAATGGTGAATTATGACAGAATTGTAAATTAGTTTAACTAGATTGGAAAATAATATGGCATTACTTTTGCAAAATGAATATACATATACTTTATAATAGAGTAATTTTTTCTTAAGTATATTATATGCATATATTAATAGACATTGGATTTGGGCCAAGATGGCCAACTAGAAGCAGCAATGGCATGTAGTTCTCCCAGAGAGGAACAAAATGGGTGAATAAATACAGCACCATCAACTGAAACATCCAGGTACTTGCACTGGGACTAATCAAGGAAAAAAATCAACCCATGGAGAATGAAGTAAAGCAAGACAGGACAATGGCTCACCCGGGAGTGACATGGAGCCAGGGGAACCTCCCCAACCCAGGGAAGAGGTAAGTGAATGTACAACTCAGGGAAGCCATGCTGTTCCCATGGATCTTTGCAACTCTCATGTCAGGAGATCCCCTCGTGAACCCACTCCACCAGGGCCTTCAGTCTGAGAAACAGAAGAACTGTGTGGAGTCTCAGCAGAGCAGCTGCTTAAGAACATGCAGAGACCCAGGAGCTTTACATACTTCAGCTCCAGTCTTCCTAGCAAAAGTGACTGCAACTCCGACAAGGTGGGAAGTTGGACCTCTGTACATACTTCTAGGAAGGATACTGAATCCAGGAGGCTGAGCAGTGATGGTCTGCTGGCCCCACTTCCACAGCACTTCACAGGATAAGACCCACTGGCTTGGAATTCCAGCCAACCACCAGCAACAGTGTCACCCCTACCTGGGACAGAGTTCCTGAGGAAAGGGGTGGGCTGCCTTCTTTGTTGTTTGGACAACTCAGCTATTCCAGCCTGCAGACTTTGGAGAGTCCAAACCGACTGGGGATGGAAGGAATCAGTTGCTCTACTAAAACGTGGCCAGACTGCTTATTTAAATGAGTCCCCAGTTTATTCTTCCACACTCGGTGGAACCTCCCGACTGGGGCCTTTGGCCAACCCTGTCAGTGTTCTTGGGCCAACAGAAATTTAAATTCTCCCTGGACAGATTTCCCAGAGGGAGGGATGGGTCACCATCTTTACTGTTTGGGCAACTCAGCTATTCGAGCCAACAAGCTTTGGAGAATCCAAACTGACTGGGGGCAGAAGGGATCCCCTAGTACAGCACAGCTGCTCTATGAAAGTGTGGTCAGCCTGCTTCTTTAAGCAGATTTCCAACCCTGTTTACCCTGACTGGGTGAGACCTCCCAAGCAGGGTCTCCAGCCACCTCCTACAGGTGCATTCCAGATGGCAACGAGTTCATACCTCCCTGGGACAGAGCTCTCAGAGGAAGGAGCAAGCTGCCTTCTTTTCTGTTTTGCAGCCTTCACTGGTGATATGGTTTGGCTCTGTGTCCCCACCCAAATCTCATTTTGTAGCTCCCATAATTTCACATGTTGTGGGAAGACTTGGTGGGAGATGGTTGAATCCTGGGGGTGGGTCTTTCCCATGCTGTTCTCATAATAGTGAATGGGTCTCACAAGATCTGATGGTTTTTAAAAACAGAGTTTCCATGCAAAAGCTCTTTGCCCACCACCATCCACATAAGATGTGACTTGCTTCTGCTTGCCTTCCACCATGATTGTGAGGTCTTCCCAGCCATGTGGAACTGTTAGTGCAATAAACCTCTTTCTTTTGTAAATTGTCCAGTCTTGGGTATATCTTTATCAGCAGCGTGAAAATGGACTAATAGAGGTGGCAATACCTCCAGGTACTGAAAATCCATAGTGACTAGGGACTGGAGCAGACCCTGAGAAAACTGCAGCAGCCTTATGGAAAAGCAGCCAGACTGTTAAAACAAACAAACAAACAAACCATCCAAAGGTCAGCAACCTCAAATTTTGAAAGGTTAGCAAGCTGAAAGATTGAAGGTAAATAAGTCCACAAAGATGAGGAAGAATCAGTGTAAGAACACTGAAAACTCAAAAAGCCAGAATGCCCTCTTTCCTCGAAATGACCACATCGCCTCTCCAGCGTGAGTTTGGAACTGGGCTGAGATTGATATAGCTGAAATTATAGAAACAGAACTCGGAATATGGATAAGATCCCCCAACTTCACTGAGCTAAAGGACCACATTGTAACCCAATGCAAGGCTAGAAAGCATGATAAAACATTTCAGGAGCTGACAGACAAAATAGCCAGCATAGAGAAGAATGTAACTAAACTGATAGAGCTGAAAAACACAAGAATACCATAATGCAATCACAAGCACTAATATCAGAATAGACCAAGCAGAGGAAAGAATCTCAGAGCTTGAAGACTGTGTTTTTGAAATAGGCAGACAGAAATAGAAAAAATAAAAAGGAATGAACAAAACCTCTGAGAAATACGGGATTATGTAAAAAGACCAAGTCTATGACTGATTGGTGTACCTGAAAGAGATGGGAAGAAGGGAACCAATTTGGAAAACATATTTCAAGATGTCATCCATGAGAACTTCTCTGACCTAAATAGACAGGCCAACGTTGAAATTCAGGAAACTCAGAGAACCCCAGTAAGATACTCCATAGGAGGAAAATCCCCAAGAGTAATAATCATCAGATTCTCCAAGGTCAAAATGGAAGAAAAAAATGTTAATGACAGCCAGAGAGAAAGACCAGGTCATCTACAAAGGTAAGCCTATCGCACTAGTACCGGACCTCCCAGCAGAAACCTTAAAAGCCAGAGAAGATTGGGGTCCAATATTCAACACTCTAAAACAAAACAAATTCCAATCAGAATTTCAAATCTGGCCAAACTAAACTTCGTAAGAGAAGGAAAAATAAAATCCTTTCAGACAAGCAAATGCTGAGGGAATTTGTTACCACCCAACCTGCTTTACAAGAGCTCCTGAAGGAAGCATTAAATAGGGAAAGGAAAGACTGTTACCAGCCACTACAAAAACACACTGAAGTACACAGACCAGTGACACTACAAAGCAAACACACAGAAAAATCTGCAAAATAACCAGCTAATATGATAAGATCAAATCAAAACATGTCAATACAAACTTTAGATTTAAATGAGCTAAATCCTCAATTAAAAAACACAGAGTGACAAATTGGATGAAGGAACAAGACCCATTAGTATGCTGTCATCAAGAGATCCATCTCATATGCAGTGACACACCTAGTCTCAAAATAAAGGGATGAAGGAAAATCTACCAAGAAAATGGAAAACAGAAAAAAGCAAGGGTTGCAATCCTAGTTTCTGACAAAGAGACTTTAAACCAACAAAAATCAAAAATGACAAAGAAGGACATTACATAATGGTAAAGGGTTAAATTCAATAAGAAGAGTTAACTATCCTTCATGAAGATAATTACCACTATGCAATTTTAAATGACTTTAATCATGGGTCCACTTTTTATTCTGCATAGCTTATTGGCCATGCATTCACACACCTTTCTAAGAACTGAGACAGTCATAAAGTATCAGACCACAAGTAGGGTTAGAATTGGATCTAAAGTCTTCACATGAAATTTAAAAACAGGATGGAGTAATTATTTACAGCCATTACTTATTTATAGAATTTGGCAGAACTTTTTCTCTCCTGTTTTTCAAATACATATATATCATCTGCTAAACAAATAACTAGATATATTTTAGCTAATTTGTTGTCAATGTCTATGTCATAAATCTAAATAATCACCTTGGCTCTGAATGACTTTCATCAACCCCTCAAATTTAATGATGATACACTACACCCAAATACGTAGTGCATATATTTTATTTAACATGTTCAGTTTACTTGCCAACATGAAGATTAAAAGACTGCTCTTTTTAAGATATTTACCCATGAGAGCACACGTTCTCATATTGCCTGCTAAATAAATACTTCTGATGGTTTCTATTTGAAATTTATCAGAATCAATTTGACAGCACTTACGTGCATATATTTGGCAATATAATGGACTTGCTGTAGAAGGAGACTTATCATAATGCATAAAAAACAAAAAAGATATGTAAGATATTACAAGTAGCTTGCATTAAGAAAGACAAGTAAGGGGAATAAACGACCCAAGTCTAGAACTCTACAGAAATAATGAAAGAAGATCTGAGCCTGCAATTTCTCTGGGAGCATTTAGGAATCTACAGTAACCCACAACCTCAGTTGTAAGTATTCATTGGATGGGAGGACAGGAGACAAAATCTGAAGACTGAGAATGGTGAGAGGTTAGATTGAAGACATCCACATAAAAGTAGGGCCATGGAAGGATGACACACTAAATGAAAAGTGCTAAAATGGATACTTTCCTGTGTCAGCATTGTCTGTGAATAAAGAGAAGGGAAAAAATAAGTTCCCCTTAAACACATATTCATATGGGTTTGAAGGTTTAATTCAAACCCATGTGAAAAATTTAAACTTAATACTCAAAGAAGTATCATAGGCAAAATTGCTAAAATCATGAGCTCATGATAAAACATATACACAAAAAGAAATGAGAAAATAAGCCATCCTGAGCAAGAATATACAAAAGCCACAATGGCATGAGATATGCAAAGACTACAGAAATTGAAGGCTACAGAACATAAAATGCATATGCTAACATCATAAAGGAATTGAAAGTTAAATTAAGAGATGTATTTAAAAAATGTTAAATGTAACTAGGCAGAGTGTGTGTGTGTGTGCGTGTGTGTGTATCTGTAAGCATATGCAGGCATGCCTCATTTTATTGTGGTTTGCTCTATTACACATCACAGATATTGTGGGGTTTTTTTTTTAAACAAATTGAAGGTTTGTGGCAACTCTGCATTAAGCAAATCTATTGGTGCCATTTTTCTAACAACATGTACTTATTTTGTGTTTCTCTGTCACATTTTGTTAGTTCTTGCAATACTTTAACCTTTTCGTTGTTATATTTGTTATGGTGATCTGTGATCAGTGATCTTTGACAGTATTATTGTAATTCTCTTGAAGTGCCACACACTGAGCCCATATAAGATGAAAATTTTAATTTATAAATGTGTGTGTTCTGAATGTCCCATTGATCAGCCATTCCCTTATCTTTCTCCCTCTCCTCAGGTCTCCCTATTCCCTGAGACACAATAATATTGAAATTAGGCCAATAAATAACCCTACAATGGCCTCTAAGTTTTCAAATAAAAGGAAAAGTCACAAGTCTCTTACTTTAAATCAAAAGTTAGAAATGATTAAGCTTAGTGAGGAAAGTTTGTTGTAAACCAAGATAGGCCAAAAGTCAGGCCTCCTGCAACAAACACTTAGCTAAGTTGTGAATGGAAAAAAAAAAAAAGTTCTTAAAGGAAATTAAAAGTGCTACTCCACTGAACACATGAATGATAAGAAAGTGAAGTAGCCTATTTGCTGATCTGAAGAAACTTTAATGGTCTGGATAGAATATCAATCCAGCCACAATGTTCCCTTTAGCCAAAGCCTAACCCAGTGCAAGGCCTTAACTCTCTTCAATTCTATGAAGGCTGATAAAGTTGAGGAAGCAGCAAGTGCTGATGTAGAAGCTGCAGCAAGTATTCAAGGAGGTCTAGCTAAGATCGTTGATAATGGGGACTACATTAAGCAACAGATTTTCTTTTTTTTTTCTTTTTCTTTTTTCTTTTTTTTTTTTTTTTTTTTTTTTTTGGCGGGGGTGGGACAGAGAATCTTGCTCTGTTGTCCAGGCTGGAGTACAGTGGCACAATCTCAGCTCACTGCAACCTCTGCCTTCCGGGTTCAAGCAATTCTCCTGCCTCAGCCTCCCGAGTAGCTGGGACTACAGGCACATGTCATCACCCCTGGAAAAATTTGTATTTTTAGTAGAGATAGGGTTTCACTGAGTTAGCCAGGATGGTCTTGATCTGACCTCAGGTGATCCACACACCTCAGCCTCCCAAAGTACTGGGATTACAGGCATAAGCCACCACACCCAGCCAACCAACAGATTTTCTATGTAGATGAAACAGCCTTCTATTGGAAGAAGATGCCATGTAGGATTTTCATAGCTAGAGAGAAATTAATGCCTGACTTCAAAGTTTCAAAGAACAGGCTGACTCTCTTATTAGGGGTTAATGTAGCTGGTGACTTTTAGATGAAGCCAAGGCTGATTGACCACTCCAAAAATCCTACAGCCTTTAAGAATTATGTTATATCTACCCTGCCTGTGTTCTATACGTGGAACAACAAAGCCTGAATGACAGCACATCTGTTTATACCGTGATATAAACTGACTATTTTAAGCCCACTGTTGAGACCTACTGCCCAGAAAAAAAGATTCCTTTCAAGATATTACTGCTTGTTGACAATGAACCTGAACACCCAAAATCTCTGATGGAGATGCACAAGAAGATTAATGTTGTTTTGATGCCTGCTAACAAAACATACATATCGCAGCCTATGCATCAAGAAGTAATTTTAACACTCAAGCCTCATTATTTAAGAAATACATTTTGTAAGGCTGTAGCTACCATAGATGGATTCCTCTTAAGGATCTGAGCAAAGTAAATTGAAAACCTCTGGAAAAGTTTCACCATTCTACATGCCACTAAGAACATTTGAGATTGTGAGAGGAGGTTAAAATATCAACATTAACAGGAGTTTGGAAAGTTTATTCCAACCCCCAGGGACAACTTTGAGGCATTCGAGACTTTAGTGGAGAAAATAACTGCAGAAGCAATGGAACTAGGAATAAAGCCAGAATTAGAAGTGGAACCTGAAGATCTGACTGAATTTCTGCAATCTCATAAAACTTGAACAGATGAGGAGTTGCTATTATGGATGAGCAAAAAAAGTACTTTTAAAGATGGAATCTATACCTGGTGAAGAATCTGTAAATACTGTGAAAATGACAACAAAGGACTTAGAATATTACATCAATATAGTTAATAAAGCAGTGGCAGGATTTGAGAGAATAGACTTAAATTTTGAAAGTTCTACTGTGGGTAAAATGCTATCAAACAGCATCACGTGCTACAGAGAAATGTTTTGTGAAAGAAAGGCTCAACTGATGTGGCAAACTTCATTGTTGTCTTATTTTAAGAAAATAACCACAGGCCTCCAACTTTCACCAGCCATCACTCTGATCAATCAGCAGCCATTAACATCGAGGCAAGAACCTCTACCAGCAAAAAGATTATGATTCAAGTAAGGTTCAAATGATCATTAGCATTTTTAGCAATTTATTTTGTAATTTAGCAAAGTATTTTTTAATTACAGTATGTGCTTTTTTAAGAGTTGATGCTATGGCACACCTAATAGACTACAGTGTAAACATGACTTTTATACGTACCAGGAAAACAAAAGAATTGTGTGACTTATTTTATCGCAATATTCACTTTTATTGCTGTGGTCTGGAACTAAATCCATAATATCTTCAAGAGCTTCTTGTACATACACGCACACACAGATAGAGAGAGAGAGAGAGAGAGAAGAAAATACTGTAATGAAATTAAAAACCTGCAGCATGTTAATGGACTATCTGGCAGATAAGCTTCTTTCAAACTAATCCTTCTGATAAAAATAACCAAAAAAGATGAAAACAATATTTATAAACATCTGTTTAAAAGTATCAAAAAGCTAACAAGGCAGTAGGAAGGTGAGGAGCTAAAATTCAAGGGAAAATAATTATCACTTAGGCAGGCCAGCTGTGTGGCTCAGTTATTCCCCTTGAGGCAACTGTACATATGAAAGTCCCTGGAGAGTGACTGAGAATCTGAACAGAGATTTTTAAATTTCATGGGCTGGAGAGATAAAAAGTTGACTTTAGGACATGCCAAGAAGGGATTTTTGTAAACATCTCTGACCTTCATTTGAAAGTGTGGAAAGACTAAACCCCAAAAGTAGAGCAGCATTTACAAAAAAGCCCAATCTCTGAGTTAAGTGGTCTACCTCTATCCTAAGTATGTACCAGAAATAGAAGTAAATACACCTTAGAAAAAGATAACATGAGTCAGAGATTCAAATTATCCTAAAAGATTTCATAAAAATTCCCAGCATTCAATCAAAAATAAACACAATTACCAAATAATTATAACTCAGAAAAATTAAAAGGAAAAAACAAATCTGTAAAAAAAAAATCATAGAGAACCTAGTTATTGGAGTTAAGATACATAGATTTTATAAAAACTGTTACTAATGTGGTCAAGAAACTGAATAAATAAAAAATTTTTAGCACATAATAACTGTAAAAGAAAAATTAAAATTCAAGAGTTATAAAATTCAATAACAGATCTTGTGACTAAACAGTTGGGTTCCACTATAGATTAAAAACAACTTAGGGCAGAGTAAGTGATAGAAGACAGTCATAAGAAAATGTTAAGTCTGAAACATTGGAATACAAAATATGAAAGAGTAAAGAATATGAGATCTATGAGACATGATAAAAAGTCTAACATGTATAACTGAAGTCCAAGAAGAAAGGAGAATATGTGGAAAAGAATGTATGAAGTGATAATAAAAAGATTTTCTCCAAACTGATAAAAGACATGAAGGTAAGGATTCCAGAAATGTGATTCAAACTCAGCAGGATAAATAAAGTCACAACAAGGCAGGAACATTGATAAAAACTCCCTCAAATTCATAAATAAGTTACATATACACATTACCATCAAAAAATATATGTTTGGTTTAACATTGAAAAATCAATCAGTATAATATACTCCATTTACAAAACAAGTAAGAAAAGTTAAATGTCTCAATAAATGTATAAAGTACTTGATAAAATTCAATGTGTCATGTTACAAAAACATGGAATAAAAGTAAACAACCTTAGATATAAAGCATGTACAAAATACCTATCCAATATTTAATGGTAAAATATTGAAAGATTTTCACTGAGATTAGTAATGACACATTTTATCATTTTCACATTGCACTGGAGGACCTAGTCAGCATGATAAAGCAAGAAAGGGGATTACAAAGTATAAGATTAGAAAGAAAGCAATAAAACTGACATAGTTGGTAAATTATATTATTTCATACAAAGAAATAATCTAAAATAATCTAATAACAGAGAACTCAGAAATAAAGTTACACACCTAGAACCATCTGATCTTCAACAAAGTCAACAATACCAAGTAATAGGAAAAAAGACTCTCAATTTTGTATATAGTGAGCGGTGGGAGTGCACTGGGATAACTGACTAGCCATATGCAGAAGAGTAAAACTGGACCCCTTCCTGTCACCACATACAAAAATTAACTGAAGATGGATTAAAGATTTAAATGTCAGACCTCAAACTGTAAAAATTCTAGAAGAAAACCTAGCAAATCCATTCAAGACATTGGCCTGGGCAAAGAATTTATTACTAAGTATCCATGAGCAATTGAAACAAAAAAATTGACAAGTGGGCCCTAATTAAAGAGCTTCTGTACAGCAAAAAAAAAAAAAAAAAAAAAAAAAAAAAAAAAAAAAACTATCAACAGAGTAAACAGCCTACAGAATGAAAGAAAATATTCTCAAACGATGCATCTGACAAATGTATAATATCCAGAATCTATAGGGAACTTAAGTCAACAAGAAATAAACAAATAATCCCATCTTTAAAATGGATAAAGATTAAGAAGAGACACTCTTCTTAAACTCAGTATTGATAGAAAGTATCTCAAAATAATAAGAGCTATTTATCACAAACCCACAGCCAATATCATACTGAATGGGCAAAAACTGGAAAATTCCCTTTGAAAACTGGCACAAGACAGGGATGCCCTCTCTCACCACTCCTATTCAACATAGTGCTGGAAGTTCTGGCTAGGGCAATTAGGCAAGAGAAAGAAATCAAGGGTATTCAGTTAGGAAAAGAAGTCAAATTGTCCCTGTTTGCAGATGACATGATTGTATATTTAGAAAACCCCATTGTCTCAGCCCAAAATCTCCTTAAGCTGATAAGCAACTTCAGCAAAGTCTCAGGATACAAAATTAATGTGCAAAAATCACAAGCATTCTTATACACCAGTAACAGACAAACAGAGAGCCAAATCATGAATGAACTTCCATTCACAATTGCTTCAAAGAGAATAAAATACCTAGGAATCCAACTTACAAGGGATGTAAAGGACCTCTTCAAGGAGAACTACAAACCACTGCTCAGTGAAATCAAAGAGGACACAAACAAATGGAAGAACATACCATGCTCATGGATAGGAAGAATCAATATCGTGAAAATGGCCATACTGCCCAAGGTAATTTATAGATTCAATGCCATCCCCATCAAGCTACCAATGAGTTTCTTCACAGAATTGGAAAAAACTGCTTTAAAGTTCATATGGAACCAAAAAAGAGCCCGCATTCCCAAGACAATCCTAAGTCAAAAGAACAAAGCTGGAGGCATCACGCTACCTGACTTCAAACTATACTACAAGGCTACAGTAACCAAAACAGCATGGTACTGGTACCAAAACAGAGATATAGACCAATGGAACAGAACAGAGCCCTCAGAAATAATACCACACATCTACAGCCATCTGATCTTTGACAAACCTGAGAGAAACAAGAAATGGGGAAAGGATTCCCTATTTAATAAATGGGGCTGAGAAAATTGGCTAGCCATAAGTAGAAAGCTGAAACTGGATCCTTTCCCTACTCCTCATATGAAAATTAATTCAAGATGGATTAGAGACCTAAATATTAGACCCAATACCTAAAAACCCTAGAAGAAAACCTAGGTAATACCATTCAGGACATAGGCATGGGCAAGGACTTCATGTCTAAAACACCAAAAGCAATGGCAACAAAAGCCAAAATTGACAAATGGGATCTAATTAAGCTAAAGAGCTTCTGCACAGCAAAAGAAACTACCATCAGAGTGACCAGGCAACCTACAGAATGGGAGAAAATTTTTGCAATCTACTCATCTGACAAAGGGCTAATATCCAGTACCTACAAAGAACTCAAAAAAATTTACAAGAAAAAAACAACCCCATCAAAAAGTGGGTAAAGGATATGAACAGACATTTCTCAAAAGAAGACATTCATATAGCCAACAGACACATGAAAAAATGCTCATCATCACTGGCCATCAGAGAAATGCAAAGCAAAACCACAATAAGATAGCATCTCACACCAGTTAGAATGGCAATCATTCAAAAGTCAGGAAACAACAGGTGCTGGAGAGGATGTGGAGAAATAGGAACACTTTTACACTGTTGGTGGGATTGTAAACTAGTTCAACCATTTTGGAAAACAGTATGGCGATTCCTCAAGGATCTAGAACTAGAAGTACCATAAGACCCAGCCATCCCATTACTGGGTATATACCCAAAGGATTATAAATCATGCTGCTATAAAGACACATGCATATGTATGTTCATTGCGGCACTATTCACAATAGCAAAGACTTGGAATCAACCCAAATGTCCATCAGTGACAGACTGGATTAAGAAAATGTGGCACATATACACCATGGAATACTATACAGCCATAAAAAAGGATGAGTTTGTGTCCTTTGTAGGGACATGGATGCAGCTGGAAACCATCATTCTCAGCAAACTATTGCAAGAACAGAAAACCAAACACTGCATGTTCTCACTCATAGGTGGGAACTGAACAATGAGATCACTTGGACTCGGGAAGGGGAACATCATACACCGGGGCCTATCATGGGATTGCATTGGGAATTATACCTGATGTAAATGACGAGTTGATGGGTGCTGATGAGTTGATGGGTGCAGCACACCAACATGGCACAAGTATACATATGTAACAAACCTGCACGTTATGCACATATACCCTAGAACTTAAAGTATAATAATAATAAAAAAATAAAAATAAAAAAATAAAAAAGAGGAAGCAATCAGAAAGGCAGAAATGGCAAAAATACATGGTAAAATTCCCCCATTTTAAACTGATGACAACTAATTTTAAAACAATGGAACAGCTAGTGGTTAAAAAACATGCCAATATCCCAAAAAAACCCAAAAATTTCATGCACTTTCAGTTTGAAACCTCAGTTGATGTACATACCTTAAAACCTTAGCACAGTGCTGGCACCTAGTAAGCTGTCAATAAAAATTAGCTATTCATATATCTATATGAATATATATAAAATATATAATAAAGTAAAAATATATATAATAAAAACAATAAGAAGTATATATAATTATATATTAGACTCATATATATGAATATATATATAAGTATTCATATATATTTTTGTACTTGAAGAGATACTGAGAGTTTTGTACTTTTTTCCTCATTAATGGAGGGGAAACTAAGGCTCAAAGAGCTAAGTTGGTATGTGACCTATGTGTTTCTGATCTTGAGTCTCACCTACCCAGTAGTGGCTGGTAAGAGTGTCATTAACAGCTTATACTTTTTAATGCTAAGCTGAATTCCATAATTTTTTTAAACAAAACATTACTTCTGCTGCTTTTACCATTCTTGTATTGCATATCTATCTTAAATTCAGAGAATTAATAGGCAGAAGCTAATAAGACACAGAAGTGTCTTATTTATTATTAAAGGAAAAAGGCTCATATATGGAAATCTCAACTTAAAAAAAAGAAAGATTCAGAGGGGTATTCTGGATTTACTATTTTTAGGCTGAACTGCTTGCACTGTGACAGTTGCAGGATCTGAATTCACAGTTGTAACACTTTTTTCTTATCTTCAGAGAAAATAATTCTCAAAAGACTCTTTGTGGCCTCAGTCTAAATGCCGGGTTCCCTAATGCTTTGTTACTTTCAGGATAAAAAGGTTTCAAATAGACAAAAGCTTCCTGCATTCTTGGTATTGCTTACAAAGCAACAACCATGAAGGTAATATTTTATGTTTTTGCATCTTTATTTTTGAGGTCCAAATATGTCCATATTCTAGTAAGGAGAACCAAGGAGCAAAATCAAGGTCAGTGAGGAGATGTGAGTTAATGACCCAGGAAGCAGAACAAGGTCAGTGAATGCAGATAAGCTCTTGATCTAGGAAGCTGAAGTGGGTCAGTAAAATAAAGTTAGAACTATGACCCAGGAAGTAGAAGAAGGTGGTCAGTGAGTGAAACATGAGCTTATGACCTAGAAAATAGAATCAGGTTAGCAAAAGCAAGACAGCGTATTAGTTAGAAAGTAGCCATTGGAAGTCAAGAATAATGTTTTCTTTATTTCTGTGTCTTTATGGCAAACAAAGGCTGATAACATCAGGAGATTATTTGAAGAAAAATGATTAATTTCTTTTCTTAAGGCAGGGTCTCACTCTACTGTTTAGGCTGGAGTATAGTGATGAGTGATGTGATCATCGCTCACTGCAACCTCGAACTTCTGGGTTCAAGGGATCCTTCTGCCTCAGCCTCCTGAGTAGCTGGAACTTCAGGTGCTTGTCACCACACCCAGCTAGTTTATTTTATTTTTTGTGGAGATGGGGTCTCACTATGTTACCTGCTACCAAGACTGGTCTTCAGGGTCTCGAATGACCCTCCTGCCTTGGCTTCCCAAAATTTTGGGATTACAGGTATGAGCCACCATGCCCAGCCATATGATTCCTTTTAAATTAAACTTTGTAGGTTCTCTTCCTCTTTGCAGTTGGCAAGCTTTGGGGATTTCCTTAACCTCTTTCTGCCTCAGTTTCTTCATTTGTACAATCAAAATAATAATATGGTGTACCTCACAGGTTGTTTTGAGAATTAAATGATGTATGTGAATGCTTAGGACGGTGCCCAATAAGTATTCAATAAGTACTTATTTTTATTGTCATTATTAGTATAATCATTATTACCATTATTATTCCCTTTTAAATATTTCAAATTGCCTTTCTCTTTCTTAATGAGCATATTCTGTCACCTACTGGTGTGTTTCTCAATTATCTACTAGCTTCTTTATTGCACAGAACCATCCACTAGTTATTAATTAATAGACAGAAAGGGGGTTCTTCGTGAGACAGGCTCTCTCCTGCTATGAAATACTATCAAAATCACATCTGCTAATTCAGTAGCACCGAGCCCCAAAGTCCCAGGCATTCTCCCAGAGTAAATCTATGATAAATAAATTGATAACAAATGAGTTGTTTATTTCCTGGTAAAAGGAACATGGGAGAGTAAGAGATATTGGTTTTGTTTTATAAAACAGATTGTCGTACAAAGGATAGCTTTAAATCAGTGATTGTGGGTTTGATACACATAATGCCTGAGGGAAAGAGAAATCTCAGCCTGCTTTCCTTAGCATCACTTGACAGTTGAGTGGAAATTTCCTCTCTATTGTATGGACAAAAGTATGATGAAAATCATGTCTACTTGGCTTGAGGTTGTTATAAAGATGAGTTTGGGTAGGAGCTATGTATTAATAAAAAGCACTCTGGATTTCTTCCCTCCATCTCCATAGAGGTCTGCTTTTGTGACCAATATCTTTTTTTGTTGTTTCCTTCTTGCTTTTTATTGCTCGTTGACTTGTATTTTAACAAAATCCGTATTGCTTTATTACAAGGTGAGATTATAAGTCCCTGTCAAAGCAGAAATCTATGTAATAAAATGTGTATGTCTAGCTTTGATAGCCTGGTTTCCACTGATTTGCTGACTGCTTAAATCACTATACTGTTATCAAAGCAGGGCCACTACACACAGTGCATCCCCAGCCCCTGCCCCAAATTTCTACTTTCATAAAAAATGATTTGGGGAATGCCATTGCAGCAGAATAATAACCATTCTTTCTGTGTGTACGGTGCTCTACAGTTTCAAAAGCTCTTTCCCACATAGTTTGTCATTTGATTTTCATAATAAACCTATGAGTCCAGCAGAGCATTATCATTTCTATTTCATATATAAGGCAAACAAACCTGAAAGAATATAGTCAATTCATACAAGGTCACAAAGTGACAGTGTGGGGATTTGAACTCAAGAATACATGACTCCTGGGTCCTTGCTTTATCCTCCATTCTCAGGCAGAGAGAAGTGATTTCTCAAAAACCAGTCAATTCATTAGAGCGCCTCTTTTCTAAAAGGTTCTGTTTACCGAAAGCATGCTTAGAGGCACAATCCAAGCCATGAAATGCACTATTTTTTATCCAGAGTGCCTCTGATCTTGTTCTGGTCCTTTACCTTTTTAAAACTGTTATGGGGAAAACCGCAAAAAAGTGTGGATTCTTTCTGGGTTCAAGTTTGTTAGGACAGAAAATCATCCAGAGGTCACTGCTGTTGCTGGTCACTGGTGAGGTGGCATAAAGAGGAGAGCGGTTAGAGGGGTTTGGGTACTGGAACCACTAGTTTTTACTTGTAGTATCATAAGAAATCTCTGTAAGCCTCAAAGTGTTTATCTGGTAAATGGGAACATTAACAATATGTGCCTTATATAGATGGCATGAATATTAAAAACTTATTTTCTATAAACTGCTTAGTAGAGAACATTGTTTCACAACCATTTAAATAAATTATAGTTATGGTTACTATTATGCCAAAAAATAAATAAATAAATAAATAAATAAACCAATAAGTACTACTTAACTAAAATCCCTAAAAGAAAGAGAAAAAAAATGCAATCATTCTTTTGATTACCCCATATTTCTACTTCTAAGCAATTTTTAGACCAAGGACGTAGGATGCAAAGAGAACCTGATGGTCTCTCAGTGAGTAGAGAAGACAGAGATGCTAAGATAGTGGGAACTTAAGGGACAGAGTAATAAGAGAAAGGAATTACACAGATAAAAATCTCCATATATTTGTGGACCTTTGGAGTCTGGCCAAATACTAAGTTGTTCACTCAGAGGGTAGAATAGGCAGGTGATGAACAATTTTCAGGAAAAGAAAATATTCTGGAGAGCTATAAGCCAAACAATTCCAAGGGTTCACGCAAGGCTTGGACTCATCCAAGGCCTCACAAGCCAGAATGGAGAGACCTTGCCGAACACATGGAGCTTAAAGTAGAGACCCTAAACAACAGTAATGTAATGGGGGAGCTAAATTAGCCCTAGTGTAAAGACTAAAACATGCATGTCCTTAAAAAGGCTTTAAAACTGGCCTTAAAATAATGAAATGGCTATGCCAGAACTGTAATTCCCTTCAGGACAAAAAGCCAATAATGTCTATCTAAGTAAATATAACTCATTATACACATGGACAACATTTATGATGTCTGAGACCCAATTGGAAATTACCAGTCATGCAACAAAAGAAGGAATATGTGACCCATTTCTAGGAAGAAAACGAAAACCAGTAAATAAAAAGAAATTTGGGAATCACAGAGATGATGAAATTAGCAGACAAGATAATTCAAATACCTATCGTATTACGCAGCAATTAAAGGAAATGAATCACTAATACATGTCATAACAAGAAAGAATCAACAAAGCGTTGAAAGAAGCCAGACACATAAGATTACACACTTCATCATCCCTTGTACTTAAAGTGACAGAAAATGCAAAATTATGGGGACAGAAAACAGATCAGAGGTTGCCAAGGGCCAGAGATAGAGATAGGAAATTTGTTGCAAAGGAGCAGGAAAAATCTTTGTAAGGTGATTAAATCGTTTTGGACTTTGGTGAACTTAAGAGCATTCTTAATTTGTGAAAATGTTTCTTGATTGTGGTGGCAATTATATGATTATATATCTTTGTCAAAACTTACTGAACTATGTTGAAAGAATAAGATTAGTTGTATAAAAATTATATTTTAATAAACCTGACTTTTTAATCAAAGAAGGTATAGTCCTACATTACTTATTGATGGGAATACATCCTGAGAAGTGCATCATTAAATCTCATTGTTGTGCAAACATTATAGAGTGTACATACAGAAACCTAGATGATATAGCCTACTACACATCTAGGCTAATGGTATAATCTATTGTTCCTAGGCTACAAACATTTACAGCATGTTAGTGTAATACTCAATAGTGTAGGCAATTATAACACAATGGTAAGTATTTGTGTATCTAAACATGTCTAAGTATAGATAAGGTACAGTAGGCCAGACGTGGTGGCTCACACCTGTAATCCCAGCACTTTGGGAGGCCGAGGTGGGTGTATCACCTGAGGTCAGGAGTTCGAGACCAGCCTGGCTAACATGGTGAAACCCCGTTTCTACTAAAAATACAAAAAATTAGCCCAGCATGGTGGCATGCACCTGTAATCCCAACTACTTGGGAGGCTGAGGCAGGAGAATCGCTTAAACCCAGCAGGTGGAGGTTGCAGTGCAGAGGCCGAGATTGTGCCATTGCTCTCCAGCTTGGGCAACAAGAGCGAAACTCTGTCTCAAAGAAAAAAAAAAAAGAAGAAAAAAAAAGATAAGTTACAGTAAAAATGCAGTCTAACAGATTTAAAAAATGATATACCTATAGATACAAGGCACTTACGTTCTTGACTCCCTTTGACTGAAAACCCATTTGTCTTCCTAACCTTTGCTGATGGGCTAAAGGAAAGAAGGAAGGATAGGCAATGAAATCTGTGCCTGTCATTGACAGCCTGGATTCTTTTTTTTTTTTTTTTTTAACACAAAGCCTGATCTTTCACGAAAGCCACTACAAAGTATTAGGAAATCCAGGTTTATGAGATTAAATAGGGATTTAAGGAGGAAAAAAGTAAGTAGAGGAATCTGATTTGAGAAGAATAATCCTATCTCACTTAGTTGTCACTAGGGTTAAAGAAGATGATGAATGTGAAAATGCTTTGTCAACTTGATAAGCCTATCCAGAGAATAAATATTGTTAAATAAATTGCCAAATAACTAACTGAATGTTATTATATAAATATTGTTAGTTTAATTGCTAAGTGTTTAGAAGATATTAGGACATACCTATAATTTCTTCAGACTGTAGTAACTCTAGTCTGTACTTGTATTGGCACTTGTTTGTACTTCTAGTCAATTCTAGTCTCTTAAACAGAAAGATAGTGAACTAATGTTGACACAATTTAGTGTGTCATTGCTGCTGTGGTCTTCTCTATCTCCTGCTTTCAGTCCACACTAAGCCTTGCTGTCAGAGTGTTGTATGGGAAAGAAGATGAGCTTTTCAGTGCTCATCTAGGTTTGAAATGCAGTTTCATCATTTACTGTGTAACCATTGCCAAGTCACTGAATTTTTTTGACCTTTAGTTTTAGATAACATTTAAGTTTGCAGAGTGAAAATAATTTGAAAACTATATATGAATGTTAATACTTACAATTTTTAAAGAACCTACTCTTTGCCAGACACTACATTTGACACTGAATGTATATAAATATAAAATGTCTTAATTCTTATTATAGCCTCACAAGGTAAAAAATGTTGCCTTTTTTACAGATAAGAGAGCTCAGTGATATGAAAGGTGCTCAATATCTGGCACATAGAAGATGCTCAGTAAATGGTGAATATTCTTATGTGGATTTCAAAAACAAACAAACAAACAAAAAAGAATGGAGTTTGGAGGACTAGAAGTTGCTCTGGGTGAGTCAGTGAGTGAGTGGTGAGTGGATGTGAAGGCCCAGGACATTATTGTACACTACTTTAGACTTTATAAACATTGTACACCAAGGCTACACTAAATTTATAAAATAACAAAGCAATTGATCTACAATGGTAAGAAGGCTACTACATTACTAGGTGATAGGAATTTTTCAGCTCCATTATAATGTTATGAGACCACCATCATATACTTGCTTAGTCATTGACCAAAACATTGCCGTGCAGCACATGACTGTAACTGTGTGAAAACAGATAGAATAAAAACAAGAAGAATGGAAAATCAAGAAAACAAAGTCCCGAAAGCAAAAATCTCAAGGAACAGGACAGATAGCAGATAAGACACTGTAGAACAAAAGATCATGGAAATATAAAACAATAACAGAAACTACCCAAAATCAAGTTCCAAGAAAAAACAAATAAAAGAGTAAAGCTGCAATGACCTGGGAAAAAAAATATTACATTTTCTAGCATGCGTCATTAGAGTCCTAGAAGGACTAGAGAAAAGGAGGAGAATGGAAAAAACACATTTGAAGAAATAATGGGGCTTCTCGCTTGTGCTTAGGTGCTAAAGGAAAGAACTTTGCTTTAGCCCTAACAACAAGAAGAAGCCTGAAGGTAACAGTCTTTGCTGCTCTTCCTTTGCAGTCCTAAGGCTTTTGTTCCACAGAGGAGAAGGATCTGGACCAGGCTGCCTGACTTTACCTGACTTCATTGACAGCCTGTCCTGATCTTTGATTACCACGTGAAAATCTGCAGAAAAGTACCTACAGCAGGGTGCAAACTCCCCTGGTGCCTCTGGGTCCCAGGAGGTTCTCTGGAGTTCTGAGACACTCCTGGGATCCGCAGGAACTTCAGAGGAACTCCTGGGACCCACTGACACAAGGAGAGTTTGTATCCTTCTAGTCTATAGAATGCTAGTATAACAGAAATATCATAGACCAGGTGGCTATTTTGTATAAAATCTACAAAAACATACTGTTTCATGAACCAATTGAGGTGTTAAAGTTGCACAAAATCAACTAGACTAAAAATCTAAGGAAAGGCAGACACTTCCAAGAAATGCTTGGGCATGTGAACTGACTCATCTGAAGCAGAACACAGGAGATATATGAACCAGCATACAAGTGGGTAAGCTAAAATTTTTAGCAAGGTACTAAAGGCCAAATGTAGGTGAGTGTGAGAGACTAGAACTCCTACATCCACAGACTCAAGGAGAGTTTGCACCCCCTTGCAGGATCTTTTCTGTAGATTTCCATGTGGTAATCAAAGATCAAGATAGGGCATCAACAGAAGCAGGTAAGTCAAGCAACCCTGTCTAGATTCTTCTCCCTGTGGAACAAAAGCCTTAGGACTACAAAGGAGGGCAGCAAAGACTGTTATCCCCACAGCTTAAAATTCACTGCACGGGGGAGAGAGAAGCGAAGATGTCCTCTGTGCTAAGGAGAAGAGAAGAAAACTACTGGCCTGGGCCCACACCATTATAGGTCTGGACTGGGAGAAATCATTACCGGTAGGCCTACGGTCCAAATTGTTAAGAGATGTTCTTCAGGCAAAAAAATAAGTAAATAAATAAATTGAAAGCTTGAATCTACACCATGGGTCAGCAAACATTTTCCATATAGGATCAGTAAATAGTTAAAAAAAATAGATTTTATGAGCTGCACAGATTCTGCTGCAAATCCTCAACTCTGCCATAGTGACATGAAAGTAGCTGTATACAATATCTTAGTCTGTATTATGCTGGTATGATAGAAATATCATAGACCAGATGGCTATTAAACAACAGAAATTTATTTCTCACAGTTCTAGAAGCTGGGAAGTCCAAGATCAAAGTGCCAATAGATGTGGTATCTGATGATAACCCATTTTCTATTCATAAACGATGTCCCACATGGCAAACAGAAAGCACTAGAAGTCTCTCTCAGACTTCCTTTAGAAGGGCATGAATTCTATTGACATAGTCAGAGCCCTCATGAACTAATCAACTCTCTAGGGCCCACCTCCAAATACCATCACTTGGAGGGTTAGGATTTAAACATAGGAGTTTTTGAGGGACACAAACATTCAAACCACAGCCTACAATATGTAAATGAATGAATGAGTCTACATTCCATAAAACTTATTTACAAAAGCAGGTGGCACACTGTCTTGTGTGTTACCCTAATCTACATGGGAAGGAAGAATGTCAGAAATTGTAAATTCACAGGTAAATAAAAAATACTTATTTTCTCATTTTTTTTAAATTAAAAACTTTCATTACCACTTCCTTAGGGCACATTTTAATGAAGTAAATATAAGACATAAATTAAAAAACCCAATTGTGGAACTAAAATAGAATACTTAACTAGTAAATTCAAAAGAAAGTCAAGAAAATGAAGAGAAAACAAACAAAAAATGAAACAAATAGCAAGAAAATAGGTGTTATAAAATTTTAATTATGTAAAATGGAAATAGTCTAAATACACCAATAAAAAAGCAGAGGTGCCAGGTGGCTCACGCCTGTAATCCCAGCACTTCGAGGGCTGAGGCGGGCAGATCACTTGAGGTTGGAGATGGAGAATAGCTTGGCCAACATGGCGAAACCCTGTCTCTACTAAAAATACAAAAATTAGCCAGGCGTGATAACAGGCGCCTGTAATCCCAGCTACTCAGGAGGCTGAGGCATGGGAATTGCTTGAACCCAGGAGGTGGAGGTTGCAGTGAGCCAAGATCAAACCACTGCACTCCAGCCTGGGTGACACAGTAAGATTCTGTCTCAAAAATAATAATAATAAATAATAAATAATACATAAAAAGCAGATGTTGTTAGATTGGTTTAAAAGGCCAGCTGTATACTAGAAGTGCATTTTTAATATAACAACAGAGATGGGTTAAAAGGAATGAAAATAATAGAACATATAAACAAATTACAAAGCAGGATTGGCTACATTAATATCAGACAAAGTAGATGAGGACAAGGACAGGGAGTATTGTCAGAGATAAAGAGGAACTGCATAGTTTCTGACAAATGAGTCTGTGAATATTCTTATTTTATCAGTACTGGCTGCTTTTAATATTTTAATATTTTCTTTGTTACCAGATTTGATTAACAATTTGATTAAGATGTGCCAAGTATAATTTTCTTTGGAAATAAAGGGGATTTGGTCAGGTGCAGTGGCTCACGCCTGTAATCTCAGCACTTTGGGAGGCCAAGGCAGGTGGATCACTTGAGGTCAGGAGTTCGAGACCAGCCTGGCCAAAATGGCAAAAATCCTACTAAAAATACAAAAAAAATTTAGCTGGGCATCCTGGCGCACACCTGTAATCCCAGCCTCGGGAGGCTGAGGCAGAATCGCTTGAACCCAGGAAGCAGAGGTTGTGGTGAGCTGAGATCGTGCCACTGCACTCCAGCCTGGGTGACAGAGTGAGACTCCATCTCAAGAAAAAACAAATACATAAGTAAATAAAAATAAAGATGTTCAGTTCATCAAGAAGATGTAATAATCCTAAATATGAATGCACTTGAAAGCAGAGAATCAAAATATATGAAGCAAAAACCAATGAAACCAAAAAAAGATATAGATATATACATGAGAATTTTTAAAGAATGGAAATGAGACTGGGCACGGTGGCTCACGCCTGTAATCCCAGCACTCTGGGAGGCCAAGACAGGCAAATTATTTGAGGTCAGGAGTTCAAGACCAGCCTGGCCAACATAGTGAAACCCAGTCTCTACTAAAAATACAAAAGAAAAAAAAATTCACATGTGGTGGTGCGTGCCTGTAATCCCAGCTACTTGGGAGGCTGAGGCAGGAGAATCGCTTGAACCCAGGAGGTGGCGGTTGCAGATTGCTCTACTGTACTTCAGCCTGGGTGACTGAGCAAGACTCTGTCAAGAAAGAAAAGAAAAGAAAAGAAAAGAAAAGAAAAGAAAGGAAAAGAAAAGAAAAGCGGCGGGGAGAGAGAGGGAGGGAGGGAGAGAGAGAGAGAGAAAGAAAGAGAAAGAAAGAAAGAAAAAGAAAGAAAGAAAAGAAAAAAGAAAGAAAGAAAGAAAGAAAAGAGAGAGAAAGAAAGAGAAAGAAAGAAAGAAAAAGAAAGAAACAGAAAGAAAGAAAAGAAAGAAAAGAAAAAGAAAGAAAGAAAGGAAGGAAGGAAGGAAGGAAGGAAGGAAGGAAGGAAGGAAGGAAGGAAGGAAGGAAAGAAAATGTAATAATCTAATAAATAAAGGACAAGAAACTAAATAAGGATATAAAAGATTTGAGTAATACAATCAAACACAATTACTGAATTAATACAACATTTCACCCAACACCAGAAAATACACATCTTTTCAAAATGTACAATTCAGTGCACTTAGGATATTTACAAAGAAAATACCAAGGAAAAGAAAAGTTAGAAACAAGTAGAAAAAATGAAACTTAGTTTAGATGTCAGGCTGCTTAATTTTCACTTGCTGTAAAAATTAAAGCCCTCTAGAAAAGTCTTGGTTCACCATCCTACCTCATTGTATCTCATCAAGTTGAAATTCCAAAAATGTTGTATCATATTCAAAAATAAAATCATAGTTTTAAATATAATTTTTTACTCTCCTTGACGTCACAATGATTCTCAAGGGAAAGCTTTTTTAAAAAAAATTCTGAAAGTTCTGAGAATAATTTCTTAAATAAAATATTTAATTAAATTAAGACCATGATACTGCTCTATAAATCAACTGTAAATGAAGTTAGTTTAAGCTGAAAATATCTTAGTTATTTTATATATATTTATTACAAATCAGTAACTGGTTGGCAGAATCATTCAGGAAAATACTTTCTTAGCAGGAATATATTTGTCCATGAATTTTCTATAAGTTTATGCCAGTTTTATGGATCATGACAGCAGTTCTTGATCTGCATTTTCCTGAAGATTTATGATAAGAATGTTCTTCAGGGATTGGCATCTAAAGTGTAATGAAGGACATTGTTAAAGAAAGTGTCTTTTGGGCATAAATTAAGTATCTCTACAGGCTGAGTGATAATAAAATGCATTTTTCATATGCTTACCAGAGAGTGAAAACATCAATAACATGAACTGGAATTATCTTCTTTGTTCAGAAATGTTATTCTTCTTACTATAACTTTCCATCACTTTAAACTTTGTCAATTAGCAATACAAACATTTATACAGAAATAAGTTATATTTTACATTCCCAATGCAAATTGTACCTCTATTTTGAAGTATTATAAACAAGACTATAAGGAAAGACTGCAACTGCCTAGTGGTTCACCTTGCCTGCTGCCTAGACAAAGCCTATTTATCAAGACAGGGAAATTGCAATACAGAAAGAGTAATTCACACAGAGCCTGCCGTGCGGGAGACTGGAGTTTTGTTATTACTCAACTCAGTCTCCCAGAGCATTCAGGTGATCAGAGTTTTTAAAGACAATTTGTTGGGTGGGGAAGGGCAGTGAGTCAGGGAGTGCTGATTGGTTGGGTTGTAGATTAAATCATAGGGCATTACTGGCTTCTTGAGGAATCAGTTCCTGGATGAGGGTCACAGGATCAGATGAGCCACTTTATTGATCTGCATGGTGCCAGTTGATCCATCAAGTGCAGGGTCTCCAAAATATCTCAAGCGCTGATCTTAGGAGCAGTCTAGGGAGGGTCAGAATCATGTAACCTCCAACTGTATGACTCTTAAACCATAATTTCTAATCTTGTGGCTGATGTTAGTAGTCTAATTCCCAGGATAGGAGGTTTGTTTGGGGAAAGCACTGTTATCTTTGTTTTAAACTATAAACTAAGTACCTCCCAAAGTTAGTTCAGCCTACACTCAGAAAGGCTTCAAAGTTAGAAGCAAGATGGTGTCAGTTAGGTTAGATCTCTTTTACTGTCTCAGTCGTAATTTTGCAAAGGTGGTTTCAAAACATTTAAAATGCTTTAGTGAACAAATCATGTTCAAGAAACACCTACAACACCTTCTACAAACATACATACAATCAGGTACAGTTTACAACTGTAGGGTAGAAGGAAAATTTCCCTCCCATTGCTGCTCTTTGAAGTTTCACTGCAATGACTGACAAGAGACAAATTAATAGGAGAAAATTCATAGACATTTGTTAATGTGCATAAGCATGGGTGCCATATAAAATATGAAACTCAAAGAATATATGGTAGATGAGGCTTATATACCTTCTTCATAAGGGAAAAGGGGAAGGGGA
This sequence comes from Macaca fascicularis, assembly GCF_037993035.2. Taxonomy (NCBI): domain Eukaryota; kingdom Metazoa; phylum Chordata; class Mammalia; order Primates; family Cercopithecidae; genus Macaca; species Macaca fascicularis. Next base: position 68,848,938 of record NC_088380.1, on the reverse strand, counting down.
ACTATAGACAATTTGAGGGGTTCCAAATGATTTTTAGTGGAATTTAATAAATCCAAGAGGCAGATATTATCTTGTAAATTATTCTCTTAGGAAACTGAATGGGACCAGCAAGTTATGGCAAGGTGAGGGGCAGAGCTATACTGTGAACAAAGGTTTTCTTATTATGTAGATAAATCTCTCAGATAATTTCTTGAAGCTGCCCTCAGAAGAATGGTTGAAAAGTCTCTCTCAGTGTGGTGATGGCTTTTAGTCTCTTCTCTTCTCCAGTGGTTAATCTTTCCTGGTTATTTGATGATATTCCTTGGGAGGGGATCTTAAGACAATTAGTTTTCTTTTACAAAGAAGTTTCGTTTGTCAGATAAGGAAATTCCAAAGAGAGCCTATTCCTGTCCTTGAGAGAAGAAGAAATAGAAGATTAGAAAGTTTTTGCTGAGGCAGCCTCTAAGGCCTTCTAATTCTAATATACTTAGAATGTCAAAGCACCATACATTGGGATCTTGTTCTCTGTACCCTAACAATAGCTCTTGTTTGTTAAAATGTAACTTCTAAGAAACACTTACAAACAATACTTTGTTCAATCAATATTTATTGAGCACACACTCTGTCTTCTTTTAGGTACCTGGGATACATCCATGAATAAAAAAATAGGAGACAGGAAAGGGAAATAAACAGTAAAAATAATGAATAAGAAAATTATCTAATATTTTAGAAGGTGATAAATTATATGAGAAAAAAAGTAGAGCTAATTAAGGGACATCAGAAATGGTGGACAGGGTATGGGAATGGTGCAGGATACAATTTAAAACTGATGCTCAGGATATCCCTCATTGATAAGGTAAAATTTTAAAAAAGATTTAAAGTAAGTAAGGAAGTGAGCCATATTTGAATATCTGGAGAGAAAACAATTTAGGCAAAGAGGGGCCAATGCAAATGTCCTTAGTCAAGTGCTTGTGTGGTGGGTTTTGCGATCTCCCTATTTTGGATAATATATTTGCTTTTCTCCCAATCCTGCAGGAAGGATTAAATCTTTGGGACTTCTCTTTACTTTCTTCATGTGGAGTTGCTTAGCCCCTCCTGACCCTGTGTATTATATCCTTCTTGGCAGTATCTTCCCCCTCAGCACTTTTATGCCTCCTGCAAGGATGGCTACAATTGCAACCAAAGCAATCACCTTGATTTCTCAATCTCACTGTTCTGATCATGGATCTTTCTTACTCTTTCAGTAACTCTCTACCATCTCTAGAGAAAGTTTGAATTTCTTAGCAATTAAGGATTTCTTGGCTGTACTCTCTCATCTGCCTTTTTATCTTCATGGTCCCATTCCCTCCCTCTAGGCCAAAATTGGACCACTAACTTTCCATAATGGTCCTGGCACTTGCAAACCCTTCATTTTTGTCATGATCTTCTCTCTTCCTATAATGTCCCTTTGCCTCCATCTCATCCTGTTGAAATTGAAATTCTTCTTAAAGGACTCACACACCATTTCATTTCTTAAATGTTTTCTGATTTCCCCGACTGATATGATGGCTCCCTCTTCTGAACTTTCAGAGCACTCTGCACCACTCTTGACTCATGTATCATGCTCTGCTTTGTATTATGTTTGCTTTTAATATGATATTTGTCTTCCAGTAAATTGAAGTCTCATAAATTTGGGCACTAAACATACATTTATAACTTACACAAAAATGTCTCATACATTTTTTAGCATCAACAATAGACAACACAAATATGCAATCAATATAATGGGATGAACATACAACTGAATTTTTTAGGAAAAAGGAAATATACATTTAATTGAGATTATATTTGTCATGTTGATCAAGCTTTATAAATATGGTCTGTAAAAAGGAATATAAAGATAGCTATGAATGACCATAAGCCTCTCACAAGAAAGGTGTTTTTTAGCAATAATAGAAGTAAAAAACTGACTCTGGGACTATTAACTTATTTAAAAGCCAACATTATAATAATGAACCATTATTAAATGAGTATTGTATGCTTGGAACTGTGTTTACTACTTTATTGGATTTACATTATTTATTCCTCACAAAACCCTTGAATTACGTGTTCTTGTTATTCTCTTCACTTTCAGTTGAAGAAACATGGGATATGTTTGGTTGAGTAAACATATTAAAAATTATGTTTTCACAACATCATAGATAGCTGTTCTGAGGAATTAGAAGACAAATTTTTCTTCATATATAAATGTATTTATAAGTTTGTATACATTTATTGCTTTATATTGCTCTTCTATGAGCACTCTTGGACTCTACCAGAATCTCACTTTTATTAATTGAAAAAGTAGGATGGCTTAGTTTTAAGAATTAAAGTTTCAAAGAACAAATCTGGATTAATAAATCTAGAAGGTTTTTTTTTTCATAAAATGACCACAGTTATATGTGTTATTAAAAGTGGTCAACATTGAAAACCATATCCTTCACAGATTTTACTGCTGAGTTGAAGGAGAATGAATTTTTCCACTGAAAGTTGGAGTGAAATTCTTAAGCCACCATCTAGTAAAATACTTATATGTGAATCTGAGTTGTCAGGATAGACTAACTGTTTTTCTTTTTCTTCTAGACAGAGTCTCACTCTGACTCCCAGGCTGGAGTGCAGTGGCACGATCTCAGCTGACTGCAACCTCTGCCTCCTGGGCTCAAGAAATTCCCATGCTTCAGCCTCCCAAGTAACTGGGATTACAGGCGTGTGCCAGTATGCCCAGCTAATTTTTTGTATTTTTTAGTGGAGACAGGGTTTTGCCATGTTGCCCAGGCTGGTCTGGAAATCCTGAGCTCAGGCAATGTACCCACCTCAGCCTCCCAAAGTGCTATAACTTTTCTTTAATTGCTAATTATCTCCTGGAGAAGGGGGTGCTCCTACTGAAAGGCACAGGTATAGACTGTAATGACAAAGCCTGTGTCTGCTTCATGAGTAATATTTGGCTTCACAATCCAAATGGCAGACTCTAGTCCTTCAAAGTCATCAGCCAGAAAGAAGGGGCTAGAATATCTGGTTCTTTGGCAGGCCTTCCATGATAAGAAACTATCCTTTGAACCAAGCAATCAAAGAAGCCTAAGCCCCTGGGTTTAGAACTGGCAGACTACTGGCAGAGCATGTTTTTATCCTTGACAAATTATTTCAAAAATAAACAAAATAAATTATTCTAATAGATGATGTAGAGTATCCCTGGTGAAAAAAATTAGATATAGTTAATGCAACAGAAAGCTAAATACAATGGGAAATATCATGAGTATCAAAGAGAGAGAAAAAAAACTCTGTGCAAAGCAAGAGGGGTTGTTTATAACTGGGTGACATCAGGAAAATTACTTTAGTAACTGGAATATCAAGAAGGGATCATTTTTATGGAAAAGATACAAACCACAAACTAAAAATGATATGTTACCTCTATGTAGAAAAAATCCTGGTCATTTAGTGTTTTTTAAGAAAAAAAAATATGAAGCAAAACACTTTCTCACTGATCATTCAGGTGAGCAAGTTGAAAGCATTTTAATTCATTTCACTATTATGCTAAATCACTAGCAATACAATTGTAAGAATCAATTAAGTAAGAAACTGTTCAAAGTTAGGAACTGTGTGTCTAGTGAAAGAATTTTGGTATCTACTGAAGTAATATGTATGATGATTTAAAATCAGCATGCAGCCAGGCGTGGTGGCTCACGCCTGTAATCCCAGCACTTTGGGAGGCCGAGGCGGGCGGATCACAAGGTCAGGAGATCGAGACCATCCTGGCTAACATGGTGAAATCCCATCTCTACTAAAAAATACAAAAAATTAGCCGCGCATGGTGGTGGGCGCCTGTAGTTCCAGCTACTCGGGAGGCTGAGGCAGGAGAATGGTGTGAACCCAGTAGGCGGAGCTTGCAGTGAGACGAGATTGTGCCACTGTACTCCAGCCTGGGCGACAGAGCCAAACTCTGTCTCTAAATAAATAAATAGTCAGCATGCACTTAATAAATTCCTGTTGAATAATTTTTTTTTTTTTTTTAATCTTTAGGTTGCGACTGTAGGAAGTTTATGTTTATAGTTTGAGCCAACATTTCTGACCTTGGTTTCACACAGAAAAATTTAAATTTGGCATTCAGTTTCTCAACTAGAATTTCTAAATGCGTAAAATGGACCTTTGACCTAAGTGTTTATTATCATAATTAGCACAGACAAAAAACAAAGGACTTTAGCTCTGTGGCTCACTTAGCAAATAGTGCAAATCCCATAGTCCAGAAGACCTTGAATAATGTTTGCTAAAGTGTGTAGCACATTTTACAAAGCAATAAAATTTGTGGAAAATCCCTAGCCCCCTGGAATGGAATAAAATTTCCTTCCCTCTATGGTCCACATCTATTTGCAATAGAGAGATATGTATTGATCTATCATGCAGTGAATCTCTCTCTCTCTGGCCACTATTGATTTCAATTCACCAATTGACAAGGTTCACAGACTTAGTTTTAAATGTGTTAAAAGTATATGTGCTGTCAAAGGACAACTATTTATCAAGGGAGCCTTGAAGCCATTGGATGAAATCAATTTGCCAGTAGCCTGTCACAGTCTACTAAATCTAGCAGAGTCGAAGGAATGTGGAAAAGTTTCAACTGAACAAGCCCTTTACTCCCCGCCTTGTTATAATATTCTAATGCTCCAACCAATTTCTAGGCATCCACTCTAATTAAATAAACAAGTATCGTCACTTACTTCACTTACTATGTATACTAAACTGGGCTAACTCTTAGAAAGTGGTTTTCTAATAATGACCATTGACTCATCTTGGGGCTCCAGGAAATCCATGTCATGTCCATGCTCCAGTTTCTCCATCTATGCAACACATATGGTAGCAGCTGCTCTTTTCACAGTTGCCATCATTCTCAGCCTTCTCTAATTCACAGGGAAATACTGAGGATAAGTGAGAAAATGGATTCTACCCCCAAGCAAAAGGTCATTTCATTGGTACTCTTAAGAACAAGAGATGAGCTTCTAAACTTATACTTACAGTATATTATGTTATACTTCTATAGCATCCTCTCTACTGCCATACTGTGTGCTCCCTCTGCTACCCCAACATCTGTTAATATCTAATCACAAAAATAGGGAGCTATACTGGCCTTAAAGGGAGCAGAGTTTTATTTCCTGAATTACTGGGCAGAGAATCAACCCTTCTAATGCTGGTCAGTTCCCTCTTGTAGTCTACTTTCCAAGTGAACATCAAACTGTTTGCTAAGTGAGTCACAGAGCTAAAGCCTTATTTTTTTCTTATAAAACTCTAAGTGACTAGGATTTTTTGGTACATAGAGTTAACATATTATTTTTAATTTGTGGTTTGTGTTTTCAATTAAAATGATGCCCTTGTTCATAACCCAATTATTAAAATAAATTTTCTTAAGTCAGTATAGCTCCCTATTTTTATAATTAGATATTAACAGATATTAGGGTAGGGAAGAGACACACAAGTGTGGCAACAGATAGGATGCTATAGAAGTAAAACAAAGCTCATCTCCTTCTTGTTCTTAAGTGAAGTAAGTAAAGATGCTTGCTTATTTAATTAGAGTACATGCCTACAAGTTCACTTGTGACTTGTAAGTAAAAGTAAATCCAGACCATCTCTGTTCTTTGTCTTGGCTAATAGTATTACCTATCCAAGCACCAATTTTTGTTTCAAGTGTTGCCCTGGAACCTCCCCTGACCACCTTCAGCCTAGTCAGCACAATTTGCCATTTCTTCTATTACAAAGTCTCTTAAGTCTATGGCTTCTCTTAATATAACCTGTTATATCTTGTTTAGCCCCTTATTATTTCTTTCCTAAATTATTACAATAGCTACAGATATGAGGAATTGCTCTTGCATTCTATTATTGCTAGAATTATTTTTAAGGCACCAAACTGACCATGTCATTTTCCTACTTACAATCCTCTGATGACTTCTCATCACTTATAGGAGAAAGTCTCAAGGCATTGAAATATAAATCTCTCTTACCATTTTCAGCTATACTCTCATGATGACTAAATTCTAGTTATACCATTATACTCCTCCTCTAGGTTAGGGTTCCCAAGAAGACAACCCTGGAACAGGATGGAAGGGCAAGAATTTTATCAGGAAAGTGGTCCCAAAAAGCACCATTAAGGAAGTGTGAAACTGAGAACGTCAAGAGAAGAAAGTCAATTAGAGTTTACTAATAAATGATTACTTTTGTGGGCTCAGATGCACACAATTCACCAGCAGATACTGGGTGGCCATGTGGAACACACTTCAGAGTTACCCCATCCAAAGAGCAAGGACGCTGGGATATTAGTTTTTCACTGCCATCTGTCACACTGAGAGCAGCTCCAGAGCACATTTATGTGCCCTCTCCAACACTTCAAGCCTGGCTGTGCAGGTTGTGTGGTCAGAGGGGCCTTCAGACAGAGCTTAAGGAGCCACCAGCCTGAATATAAGTAGGATACACACTAAAAATGCCTGCTAGCTCACAAATCTGCATAAATTCCATGCTCTTTCCCACTTCTAGTATGCTTTTCTGCAATTCTGTTCATTTTTAATGCAGTTGTTTCTATCTCTAGTGTCTTCACCTCACTTTTCTTCCATGTCTAAAGCCCACGTCTCTTGAGACTCTCCACATATACCAGGCTTGGCCCCTCTGTCTTCTGGGCTACATAAGATTCTACTGCAGGATGTAGAGAGAATTGTGTGCAGTAGAAGAGCAGCTACATTACTGTAAATAGTTTTTACTTCCATCCTTTCTCTGTTCAATGTCAATTATTCAGAGTATATAATGGTAATTTATGTTTGTATGCTCATGAGCTGACTTGCTCCAAGTACCCAATATGTACTCAGTCCTTTGTAAATACCTTAAATGAAAGCACATGAAAAAATTACTCATGTCTGGTTTTCTCAGGAGGTATGCTATTTCCTTGGAATTTAACTTTTTAGAGAATGGTTCATCATATTTTAATGTATTTATTAGTATGTGAAAAAGTTATTCAACTCAGGCAGACCCACACCTCCCTTAAAATTCTAACTATGAACCGACATTTTTTGTTTCTTGATGTGATTTTGTGACTGTATTCCTAAGTTCCCATGATGTTTACTTGCTCTTTTATGTTATGTCTTACTAGTTGCTGAAATCATTTTAATTAAACTCATGCCCCTGCATTACAGACCAGTTATGTGGAGTTACCATGCTTATCATAGAATGTGTGCCTGACCATCAAGAAAAGATGGTGTTTGGAGCAAATACAACAAATTCCACCCTCTTCCCATCTTATTTTTGAAAGTGATACTGCAATTAATCTGAAAACTTGACTGTAAGAACATGATGGATCTAAATAAAAATAGAAATTTTAAAACTTTCTGGTCTAGACCTTTAGTCTAAACAATTTGATACACCTTGTGAGTCAGCAAACTTTTCCCATAAAGGACCAGATAGTAAATATTGTAGAACTCTTTTGCAGACATATGACTCTGCTGTTGTAGTATGAAAGCAGTGGTGGGGCAGAGAAAGCTTCCTTCCCAACCTCTGAAAGTTCACTGATGTGGCTGGCAAGACATTAATAGCAGAAAAGGCATATAAATTTATTAACTTGCACATAGACATGTGAATTCCACAAATATGACACCCTCTTTATAGGGGAGAGGGAGATGAGAGAAAGGTAGGCAATTTGAAGGACTCTATATGATTGTTAGGGAAATTGAATAAACTGAAGAGACAGACACGATCTTGTAAGTGATTCTCTTAGGAAACTGAATGGGACCAGCAAGTTTTGAGAAGATGAGAGATATAACTGCACCATGGACAAGGGTTTCCTTATTATATAAAGTCTCTCAGGTAATCTCTCAAAGCTGCCCTTGGATGATTAGATGAAAAATCTATCTGGTCAGGGTGATGACTTTGAGTCCCTTCTCATCTCTGGTGGTTAATCTTTCCCGATTATTTGATGAGATTCCTAGACAGGTAGTCTTAAGACAATTGCATTTGTTTTTAAAAGAAGTGCCCTTGGTCAGTTAAGAAAATTCCAGAGAGAGTCTTTCCTTGTCCTTAGGGAGAAAAGAAGCAAGAGAAGATTAGAGAGTCCTTGGTTCTGAGGCAGCTTCTAAGGTTTTATAATTTCTTTTAATTCAAAGTGTTCAGCATGCCAAAGTACCACATTTTGGGGTCTCTTTTACTAAACTCCAGGAGTAGTCATAAAAACATATAAATCAGCTGCTTTCTAATAAACTTTGTTTACAGTAATAGGCAGAAGACCAGATGTGGCCCATGGAACATAATTTAGTTACCCCTGATCAACAGGATTAAAGTAGTCCACTGGTACTCTATCCTCCTCTACAATTTTTCATCTTCAATATCTGGTGACAAAAAAAATACAAGGCAAGCCAAAAAATAAAATTAATTCAGAGTGAAACAAAAACAGCAAAAAGACAGTAGAAACAGAAACACAGGGTAATTGTTACAATTCTGTAGTCACAAAATGCCTAAAGCCACTCGGAACCTTTATTTTTGAAAAGAGAACTTTTAAACTTAATTTATTTTATCTTATGTATTTATTTTTAGAAGAAAAACTGTCTTCTCTCACATCGACGATAATTATCATTTTTCTCTCTGCTTTAAAAACTGCATAAAAAATAAGACTTTTAAAAAACACTTTTGAGGATAATTTTGGTTTAGAATCAATTGTTTGTTTGAAGAGTGAATAAAGCTCATAGAATTTACTTATGAAGCACAAATAGGAAATGTTAAATTGCTAATGAGTGAGGGGGTGTTGCAAATTGTTGCTATAGACAAAAAACTACTGAGGGATTTTTTGATAATCTTATGTCCAAGGCATGCTAACTTTATTGCTTCAGAAGTGAATAGCATGCACCAAAATCTCCACAATTTATGAAAATAGGGATTAGGTTTCAAGATACTATTTATTTAGGGCATTTTCAGAAATGTACTTCTACAGCTTGTAAATTTAAAAGTTTTCATTGGAGAAGAGCAGTGGCTGGTCAAATTCAAATGTATTAATCTTGCACAGAATAACAAACAGTGATGACAATAGCAAAAGTCCAAAAACAAAACTTTCACTGTTTTTGGAACTTCTCTTAATGAATAAATGTGGCCCAACCACAGGACATTAAAATTCAGAAATTGTTGGATATTGTTTTGGTTCCTCAGGCCAAGATATCTTGCTACATCAATTTCTATGCTCAGAGCCTGCACGAATATAATGAATACAAAGGGGGCATAATTTTTAAAAAGCGTGTTATGGTGCTTGTGCCATTTCCCAGGTGATATGCAGGAGCTGAAGTAAAGTGTCAATAATATAAAGCCAGAGGCTCTTGGAAGTCTATCTGTTCAGGAAAGAGTACATTCCACTTGTTGAATTTCTGGTAGTTTATACTTCTTTTTCACCAGAAATTCAACAGTCCAAGTGATATCTAAAACCAAATTAGAATGGCAGTTTCAGACCTCACACATAAGGGAAAAAAACAACTTTTTCCGGAAGCATCAGTGTAGACATTTTGTTAAGGAATATAGATGTGATCTTTAGAGATAATGTCCTAAAATGCTTGATTGTAAATCATTAACTACAATTATCCCTGGAAATAAGTTTCTTCCAAAGCATAAGAAGCCTATTTTTTTTCAAATTCTGCACACTTTCAATTTGTTAAAGAATGAAAACTTTGGTAGTATTGTGAGAAATTGTTAGAAGGCGAAGCTTTGATGGTTACTTACTTGGCAAAATCTGACCAGAAAAATATTTTGTGGTTGTGTTCAGCAGTGAATGTATTAGGTCCTGGACTTCTTTTTTTTAACAGGAGATTTTATTATAGCTTCTATCTCATTACTCATCATCAGTTTGTTGAGGTTTTCTATGTCTTCATGATTCGTTCTTGGTAAGTTGTATGTGTCCAGGAATTTATTCATTCTTCATGGGTTTTCTGGTTTGTTGGCATATGGTTGTTCATAATAGTCTTTAATGAGTCTTTATGTTTCTGAGGTCTCAGGTGTTACAGCTCCTTTCTTCTGATTTTATTCACATGGGTCTTCTCTCTCTTCTTTCTTAGTCTAGCTAAAGGTTTGTCAATTTTATCTTTTCAGAAAACCAACTTTCCATTTGGTTATCTTCTGTATTGTGTTTTTATTCTCAATTTTATTCATTTTTCCTCTGGTTTTTATTATTTTTTCCCTCCTACTAGTTTGGGGTTTGGTTTGTTCTTGCTTTTCTACTGTTTTGAGATTCATTGTTAGGTTGTTTGCTTGCAGTGTTTCTCCTTTTTTAAGGGGTGTTTATTGCTATAAAATTCCTTCTTAGTGTTGCTTTTGCCATATCCCGTAGATTTTCTTTTTAAGAGACAATACCAGCATTGGTACAAAATGGTGACATTTTTAATAACAAATTCCAGTAACAATGCCTTCTGATACCTTCTCTCAGAAAAAAAACAATGAGGGGGATTGCAAATTTTTGAAGGATTTATGTAATAAGAATAATAGTTATCTATGCTATTTTTCAATGCAAAATAAATTGACAATAAAATCACAGCCATATTTTTCTATTTTTACAAAAGGGATTTTAGATTAGATACAATTAATTCGGCTGGCTAAAAAAGATTCTAATTCAATCTAAATGTCTGTTTTCTTAGAAAGCTTGTTTTGAAGTGTGAGAGATTGTTCCTCTGGCTTTGTATTTTCAAATAGCTGATGTTCAGGTCCACTGATTCCATCCTCTACTTAGTTCATTCCGCTGTTGAGACCCTCCAAAAGTTCCTCTGTTCAGCAAATATATTTCTCAGTTCCAAGATTTCTGTTACATTTGTTTTTTATTATTTCCATCTCTGATAAGTATCTAAATTGCTTTTCTGTATTATTTTGGAGATCACTGAATTTCCTTAAAACTGTTATTTTGTTGCATCTATTTGCTTCTTCTCTCTTTTCTTCTTTATTAGTCTTGCTAGTGGTCTGTCAATTTTGTTGATCTTTTCAAAAAACCAGCTCCTGGGTTCATTGATTTTTTGGAGAGTTTTTTGTGTCTCTATCTCCCTCAGTTCTGCTCTGATCTTAGTTATTTCTTGTCTTCTGCTAGCTTTTGAATGTGTTTGTTCTTGCTTCTCTAGTTCTTTTAATTGTGATGTTAGGGTGTCAATTTTAGATCTTTCCTGCTTTCTCTTGTGGGCATTTAGTGCTATAAATTTCCCTCTACACACTGCTTTAAATGTGTCCCAGAGATTCTGGTATGTTGTATCTGTGTTTGTATTGGTTTCAAAGAACATCTTTATTTCTGCCTTCATTTCGTTATATACCCAGTAGTCATTCAGGAGCAGGTTATTCAGTTTCCATGTAGTTGAGGGGTTTTGAGTGCCACCGACCCCACAGAAATACAAACTACCATCAGAGAATACTATAAATACATCTACACAAATAAACTGGAAAACCTAGAAGAAATTGATAAATTACTAGACACATACAGTCTCCTAAGACGAAACCAGGAAGAAGTTGAATCCCTGAATAGACTTATAACAGGCTCTGAAATTGAGGCAATAATTAATAGCCTACCAACCAAAAAAAGTCCAGGACCAGATGGATTCACAGCTGATTTCTACCAGAGGTACAAGGAGGAGCTGGTACCATTCCTTCTGAAACTATTCCAATCAATAGAAAAGAGGGAATCCTCCCTTACTCATTTTATGAGGCCAACAACATCCTGATACCAAAGCCTGGCAGAGACACAACAATAAAAGAGAATTGTAGACCAATATCCCTGATGAACATCAATGCAAAAATCCTCAATAAAATACTGGCAAACCGAATCCAGCAGTACATCAAAAAGCTTATCCACCATGATCAAGTGGGCTTCATCCCTGGGATGCAAGACTGGTTCAACATACCCAACTCAATAAACGTAATCCAGTATACAAACAGAACCAAAGACAAAAACCACATAATTATCTCAATAGATGCAGAAAAGGCCTTTGACAAAATTCAACAGCCCTTCATGCTAAAAACTCTCAATAAATTCGGTATTCATGGAAGATATCTCAAAATAGTAAGAGCTATTTATGACAAACCCACAGCCAATATCATACTGAATGGGAAAAACCTGGAAGCATTCCCTTTGAAAACTGGCACAAGACAGGGATGCCCTCTCTCACCACTCCTATTCAACATAGTGTTGGAAGTTCTGGCCAGGGCAATCAGGCAGGAGAAAAATATAACGGGTATTCAATTAGGAAAAGTGGAACTAAAATTGTCCCTGCTTGCAGATGACATGATTGTATATTTAGAAAACCCCATTGTCTCAGCTCAAAATCTCCTTAAGCTGATAAGCAACTTCAGCAAAGTCTCAGGATACAAAATCGATGTGCAAAAATCACAAACATTTTTATACACCAATAACAGACAAACAGAGCACCAAACCATGAGTGAACTCCCATTCACAATTGCTTCAAAAAGAATAAAACACCTAGGAATCCAACTTACAAGGGATGTGAAGGACCTCTTCAAGGAGAACTACAAACCACTGCTCAGTGAAATAAAAGAGGACACAAACCAATGGAAGAACATTCCATGCTCATAGATAGGAAGAATCAATGTCGTAAAAATGGCCATATTGCCCAAGATAGTTTATAGATTCAATGCCACCCCCATTAAGCTACCAATGAGTTTCTTCACAGAATTGGAAAAAACTACTTTAAAGCTCATACAGAACCAAAAAACAGCCTGCATTGCCAAGACAGTTTTAAGCCAAAAGAACAAAGTTGGAGGCATCACGCTACCTGACTTCAAACTATACTACAAGGCTACAGTAACCAAAACAGCATGGTACTGGTACCAAAACAGAGATTAAGACCAATGGAACAGAACAGAGTCCTCAGAAACAATACCACACATCTACAACCATCAGAACTTTGCCAAACCTGACAAAAACAAGAAATGGGGAAAGGATTCCCTATATTAACAAATGATGCCGGGAAAACTGGCTAGCCATATGTAGAAAGCTGAAACTGGATCCCTTCCTTACAACTTACATGAAAATTAATTCAATATGGATTAGAGATTTAAATGTTAGACCTAAAACCATAAAAACCCTAGATGAAAACCTAGGCAATACTATTCAGGACATAGGCATGGGCAAGGACTTCATGTCTAAAACACCAAAAGCAATGGCAACAAAAGCCAAAATTGATAAATGGGATCTAATTAAACTAAAGAGCTTCTGCACAGAAAAAGAAACTACCATCAGAGTGAACAGGCAGCCTACAGAATGGGAGAGCATTTTTGCAATTTACTCATATGACGAACAGCTAATATCCAGAACCTACAGAGAACTCAAATACATTTACAAGAAAAAAAACAACCCCATCAAAAAGTGGGCAAAGGATATGAACAGACATTTCTCAAAAGAAGACATCTATGCAGCCAACAGACACATGAAAAAATGCTCATCATCACTGGCCATCAGAAAAATGCAAATCAAAACCACAATGAGATACCATCTCACACCAGTTAGAATGGCGATCATTAAAAAGTCAGGAAAAAACAGATGCTGGAGAGGATGTGGAGAAATAGGAACACTTTTACACTGTTGGTGGGACTGTAAACTAGTTCAACCATTGTGAAAGACAATGTGGCGATTCCTCAAGGATCTAGAACTAAAAATACCATTTGACCCATTCTGTGCATCCCATTACTGGGTATATACCCAAGGGATTATAAATCATGCTGCTATAAAGACACATGCCCATGTATGTTTATTGCGGCACTATTCACAATAGCAAACACTTGGAATCAACCCAAATGTCCATCAATGACAGACTAGATTAAGAAAATGTGGCACATATACACCATGGAATACTATGCCGCCATAAAAAAGGATGAGTTTGTGTCCTTTGTAGGGACATGGATGCAGCTGGAAACCGTCATTCTGAGCAAACTATCCCAAGAACAGAAAACCAAACACCGCATGTTCTTACTCATAGCTGGGAATTGAACAATGAGAAAACTTGGACACAGGAAGGGGAACATCACACACCAGAGCCTGTCCTGGGGTGGGGGCAGGAGGGAGGGATTACATGAGGAGATATACCTAATGTAAATGACGAGTTAATGGGTGCAGCACACCAACATGGCACATGTATACATATGTAACAAACCTGCACATTGTGCACATGTACCCTAGAACTTAAAGTATATTAAAACATTGTTTAAAAACCTGTGGTTTTGAATTATTGGTCAGAAAGCTCACGAATTGTCATCCCATTAAAATCAGTCACTGGATTTTTGCTTCATCCTTTTCAGGAGGTCATAGTTCTCTAAATGCTGTTGTTTCTTGTTCGTCTACATCTGTATCTTTTTATTGAATGATTAGTTGTTTTTCTAGTTTTCTTTGGCTTGTTTTGGTTTTTACTGGATACATTTACTTAGCAAATCTTGGTCATTAGGTTGCTGCCTCCTTTTTGGCTGTAGGTGGTATCTTAAGCCCAGGTTCACCTCAACTCTAGTAAATGGTTAGAGTGCTGCCTGTCCCAAATGGGGGAAGTCCCAAAGGAATTATCCTAGCAGTGTGGAAAGTCTGGATAAGTGTTTGTGTTCAGAGGACCTGCAGAATGTACTTCCTACAGCATGGTGTTGCCAAACAGCCACTCGAATTAAGCACCTCCTTTGGCTGAGTTTCAGAAAAGAATTCCGGCCGGGCGCGGTGGCTCATGCCTGTAATCCCAGCACTTTGGGAGGCCGAGGCGGACGGATCACGAGATCAGGAGATCAAGACAATCCTGGCTAACACAGTGAAACCCCGTCTCTACTAAAAATACAAAAAAATTAGCCGGGCATGGTGGCAGGTGCTTGTAGTCCCAGCTATTCGGGAGGCTCAGTCAGGAGAATGGCGTGAACCCGGGAGGCAGAGCTTGTGGTGAGTCGAGTTCGCACCACACACCAGCCTGGGCAACAGCGCAGGAATCCATCTAAAAAAAAAAAAAAAAAAAAAATTCCAGGGCTGAGAGAATGGGAGTCCTGCCTTCCTCTTTTGTCTATGGCTATCCTTATGGGTGTTTCCTTGTTCAGGCAGTCAGAATGCTACCTGTGGGAAAAGACGAGGACAGGTCTCCCAGGGAAAGGACGAAGATGGGGAGGCTGGTTGACCACCTCAAGTTCACTTTTTCCAGTGTAGAAACCATGAATTGGGGAAAAAAATTTTCATATACTTGGTGCCAGGTTGAATGAGGGGGCGGGGCATCATGGACGTGGAGGTCCAATTCTCTTACTGTCTACTCAGTTTTTCTACTTCTCTGTGGCCCAGGGAAATTTCTCATCCTCCTATTTGAGTTCTGGGTTGTTGCTGACAAAAATCTCAGCACTGTGTATTTGTTTTTGATTTTCTGTGAGGGGAAGTGAAGCTAGTTTGGCTCTACACTGCTATTTTGGAATCACAATTTCATGAATGATTGTACTTTTAAAGCAACTACATTTTGGGCTGATTTGTTATACAATAAAAGCAAACTCATGTGCCATCTGAAAGCTTTGCTGACCTTATTATCTATTTTTTCTAATCTAATTAGATCTAATTTAAGATCTAATTTCTAATTTCATTCTAATTTGAGATCTAATTGAATAAAATTAAAAGACAGATTCCAATGAAGACATTTATGCTCTAACTGATCATTCAGAATTTTAAGGCATCTTGCTATATAGCAGAGTAAAAATTATTCTAAAAATCCTAAACTGTAGCTGCTTCTAGTTCTGGATGAGTGTAAGACTGGAGTAGGGGAAAAGATAGTACATAAGTACGGAATACCTTATCTCTATATTGCCTTCCTTCCATTTCTAGAGACTAGTGGAATAGGGAAAAGGGAATGGTTGAAATTCTAAAGCTTTTGTCTGTTCTCTGTGAACATCTCAAGTAAACAGATTTTCTTATGTTCATACTTTGCAATATATGGAAACAAGGAGCAATTATCACAGAAAATAATAATAGGATTTAGAGGTTTGTCAGATACTTCCTTTTTTCAATAACATCACTTAATGTTCACTGCCAGTATTAGTCTAAAAGAGAACTAGATGTTGAAGGTGAGGTTGCTGACAAATAAATGGAGGAATATTATACAAACTCAGTGAGCTAAAGAGAATATTTAAGGAAAGGCCCCAAATTATTTGGGCATCCCCGAAAGTCCATGCCTGCTAAAAGAGGAGGCAATGGTTCAAATATTATGGCATTACTATTCTTAGTTTATACAGAAACTGAGGCTAAAAGAAGTAAAACAACTTAATAAAAGTTCCTTATCTCACAGATTTCAGACATTACAATTTCAGAATAATCTCTTATACTTCAAAACAAGCTTTCTAAGAAAACAAACATTTAGATTTAATTTAGAATCTGTTTTTGCCAACCTAATTGTATCTAATCTAAAATCCCTTTTCTAAAAATAGAAAAATATGGCTGTGATTTTATTGTCAATTTATTTTGCATTGAAAAATAGCATAAATAACTATTATTCTTGTTACACAAATCCTCCCAAAATTTGCAGTCTTCCTCATTTTTTCCAAGAGAAGTAACAGAAGGCATTGCTACTCAAATTTGTTATTTAAAATGTTGCCATTTTGTACCAACACTGGTAACGTCTCTTAAAAAAGATTTTGAAATTTGCAGGCTCAACTTACATGTGTCATGCAGTTTCTCTAATCTATAGTTCATATTTAACATAATTTGCTATGAAATATAAGATTCCAGTTGCCTTCCATATTCAATTAATTATTCTTTAAATTGTAAAGTAGATCACACTCTGAAATAAAAACAAGAGAGGAAAGCAAAACAGTATCTATGAGTCCTTGTTATCGGACTAACACCCATCATCCTTTGTAACTTTCTGTTTGTGTTTAGCTTATTTCATCATCACTTTCAGGAAATATACTAAGATTTTCACTTTCTTGACATGAAGTTGACAAAAACTGGATAGGTTAAATTTTTTCTGGAAAATGGACATATTAATAAATATCTGTGCCATACTGCTATGGCAACCACGTTTAGAAAACAAGTGCATTTCCTTGAGAATAAAAATGTCATGTTTGTTGTGTTGCTTAATAATGCCAAACTGTTTGCTAATAATATTCTAGCTAACAGAGAACAAAGAAAGTGACAGAAATTAACTTCTGATAAAGACAATACTGAAGTACTAACTTTGATGTTTTTCACATTTCCAATAGATATTTATTGGGCATCTTTTTATATTCAAGGAACTATAAAAGGGATGCAAGGGCAATAAGACACAGAGTCTCAAGGAGCTCAAAACCTGAAAAGATAGATACATAGTTAACATTAAGATAAGACACAAAGTTAAAAGTACCATTGGAGAAGAATCAGAAAAGAGCTATAAAGGAATTATTTAGGCAGTAAAACTGTTGATTGCTACATGATATTTAGATTAAATGTACTTCAGCGACCCCATGAATGCTTGTGTAAATAGCTAATCCAAAAAGCATATGATGAAATTCTGAAATTTGTCTGCTACTTGTAGCTGCAAAGATGATGTCTCTAGTGAGAATTTTATTCCAGAAATTCACTTCCAAATCATAGTGGAGAAGGTGGAACTTACAGAACAGTGTAAGAAACAAATAATACATAAGTGTGGGATCCCTTATCTGAGTATTTCCCTCCTTCCATTTCTAGAGACTGGTTGGCAGGGAAAAAAGGAAGGACGGAATTCCAAACTTCTGTCTGTTCTCTGGGCTGCTAACAGTTGACACTCAAACTAAAAAAACTTTTTGTATAGCCATTCTCTACAAGCCTAAAGGAACCATAGGTGATTAGCATAAAGAAGAGAACTTGCCAATCCTTTCTCCAAAAAGCAACAATACGATTGAAAAAAAAAAATTTGCAAACAACCATTTCAAGACTGAAAATCAATCAAAGCCTTGGTAAAATTGAGAAGCACTTATTCAAGAAAAACTACTAAACCTATGGCAAAAACAGTGACAGTCTGTAGCTTTCTTGGAGCAAGCTTCTCTGCTGACATTGCCCCAAATTGGTCACCACAGTAGTTCTATAATGGCAGGGCAAGTCAAGAGAGCCGCAGCTTTGCTGCCAGCTCACTAGATTTGGAGCGGAAAGTAGAGAAGCTGGACACTCAGGCATGTGGTCATAAACAGTAGAAATCTCAGTAACAAATAGGGAAGGCCAACTGCATGGCAAACCTGACGTTGCAGTTCTGATTGGGGCAAACAATGGAATGACAGAGTAGCTAGATATTTAACAGAAAGAGAAAGTAATAGGATAGACATAAGGAGTCTTGATAAGCATTCCCATATCCTGACAGGTTTAGAAAGCAGGGTTCATTTGCAAGGCTCTATGCATGCACAGAAGAGGTGAGAAAGTGCCCTAGCCATCACTTACCCCTGTCTGAACACTATGAGCACAGGCAGGGAAATTCAAGAGGAACCAATGGAAAGTAGTAGCCTGAGATGTGCATTTATTCTCCAATCCATATACAGATTTCATACGGAGCATGGAAGACTCACTTGATCTCAATGTTTCAATACCATTTCTATTCAATCACTGGCTGAGTTCACAACATTTGGAATCCGGATTTACAAAAAAGAACAAAACAAATTTTGAGCAGAAACATTAGTGAATGCACACTGATGGGGGGAACAGACAATACAGATTTTGTTCAAGTAAGTAACTAAAAAAAATTAAATTAGAATCCAGAATTTATATATTATTTAAGATCATTTTTCAACAAAAATTATGTGAGACATGCCAAAAGGTGGAAAGTGTCACTTATACTCATGAAAGTAATAGCCAGTAGACACTATCTTTGGTGGGTAGGGTACAGACATCAGATTTAGCACATAAAGACTTTAAAGCAGCTATTATAAATATATTCAAGGAAATTTTTCGACCATGTATAAAGAACTTCTTAACAGCCTTATCGACATATAGGGCAAATAATGTATAAATCACCTATTTAGATATACAATTCAGTGTTTTTTCTGTATAGTCACAAACATGGGCAACCATCACCTCAATAGTCAATTTTAGAGTCATTTCATCACCTCAAAAAGAAATGTTGTACCCTTTAGGTATTACCTCCTGTCCCCCAGACTACCCACCCCCTAGTCCTAAGCATTTTAATCTACTTTCTATCTCTATAAATTTGCCTATTCTGCACATTTCATATAAATGATATTATATAATATCTGAGGTTTTTGGGGTTTTTTACTGGTTTATTTCACTTACTGTTTTCAGGTTCATCCATGTTTATCTTGGAAGAAAGTATAGATGTTGTACCATGTACTTCTTCATTCCTTTTATGGTCAAAGAATCTTCACTTGTATGGACATTCTGCATTACATTTAACCATTCATCACTTGATCTGCATTTGAGTTGTTTCTATCTTTTGGCTATTATGAATAATACTGCTATAAATATTCATGTACGAGTTTGTGTGTGCATTTATGTCAATATTTCTCTCAGGTGTATATCTAGGAGTGCAATTGCTATAACTTCTATGTTTAGTTGTTTATGGTACTGCCAGACTGTTTTCCAAAGTAATGGTACCACTTTGCATTACCATCAGCAGTGTATGAAGATTCTGATTTCTCCCGATGTTCACCCACACTTGCTGTTATCTGTTATTGATTCCAGTCATCCTAATGTGTGTGAAGTGGTATCTCATTGTGGTTTTGATTTGCTCTTCCTCTATGGTTAAGGATGTCAACCATCTTTTCATGTGCATATTGCCCATTTATATATTTTCATTTGTAAAATGCCTGATCAGATACTTTGCCCATTTTTAATTGGGGTATTATGTATTAATAGTTGTATGAGTTATTTATACAGTCTAGAATAAATACTTTATTATATATGTGATTTGCAATTATTGTCTTTTTGGGGGTTGTCTTTTCATGTTCTTAGTGTTTTTATGCAAAAATTTTAGATTTTGGTGAAGTCCGATAAAACTATTTTTTCCTTTGTTTTTCATGCTTTTGGTGTCACATCTAAGAAGCCGTTGTCAAATTCTTTGTCATGAATATTTAACCCTAAGGTTTTTTCTTTAAGTTATATAGTTTTAAATAATACTGTTTAGGTCTTTGAGTCATTTTGAGTTAATTTTTGTATATGGATAGAGCCCAGCTTTATATTTGTGAATACAGATATCCAGTTGTCCCAGCACTATTTTTTGAAAAATAACTGTGTTTTTTTTTTTTTTCTGTTGGATAGTCTTAGCAACGTTGTTGGAAAACAGTTGACCATAGATGTACGGGTTTAATTCTGGACTCTCAGTTCTATTCCACTGATCTATATGTTCATGCCAGTACTACAATATTTTCATTACTCTGGCTCTGTGGTAAGTTTTGAAATCAGGAAGTGTGAGTGCCCCAATTTTGTTTCCTTTTGCCAAAATTATTCTGGGTATTTTGGGTCCATGGCAATTCCATATGAATTTTTTAAATCATCTGGGCAATACTTACAAGAAAGTCAGCTGAGATTCTGATAGGGATTTCACTGAACCTGTAGTTCAATTTGGAAAGCAGAGTGATTCTAACAATATTAAGTGTTCAGATCCATGAACATGGATGTTTTTCCAATTATTTTAATCTTCTTAAATTTTCTTCAGCAATGTTTTATAGTTGTTAAAAGTTTTGAACTTCTTCTACTAAATGCATTCATATTTTACTTCTTGATGTTATTGTAAATGGAATTGCTTTCTTAACTTCATTTTTGGAATCTTATAGCTATACAAAAGTACAACAGATTTTTGTACATTGATCTTGTATCCTTCAAGCTTGCTAAACTTGTTTATTCGTTTAATAGTTTTTAAGTAAATTCCTTAGGATTTTCTAGACATAAGATAATATCATCTGCAAATAGAGATAGTTTTACTTCTTTCTTTCTAGTCTCAATGTCTTTTAAAATTTTTTCTCACCTAATCGCCCTGGCTAGACCCTCTAGTACAATACTGAATAGAAGTGGTGAAAGTGGCCAATATTTTTTCTGGTCCTAGGGGAAAGCATCCACTGTTTCATTATTAAGTAGGATGTTAGCTGTGGGGGTTTTTGTAGATATTCTGTAGCTGGTTGAGGAAGTTCTCTTCTAGTCTTAGTTTAATGAGTATTTTTATTATTAAACTACATTGCCTTTTATAAAATAGATTGAAAGTAAAAGGATGTGAAAGTTATACCCCACAAACTATAACCATAAAAAATTTGAATGGCTATACTAATATCAGATGAAATAAACTTTCATAACTAATATCAGATGAAATAACCTTTCAATTTCAAAAAGAAAATACTAGAGACAAAGAGGAACATTTCATAGTTATAAAGTGTTATTTAATTGGGGAAATATAATAATACTACCACATATATATCTATAAGGGAAGCCCAAAATACCTGAGACAAAAATTGCCATAATTGAGAGGAAAAAAACAGTAATTCAACAATAACAGCCGAAGACATTAATACCTTGGTTTCAATAATTAATATAACAAAATAGTAAATCAACAAGAATAAAGAAGGCTTAATTAACACCATCAACCAACTTGACCTAACTGAAATCTATGGAACACTTTTCAAACAAGAGCAAAAACACAGTGTTTTCAAGTGAATATAACATTTTCTCCAGGGTAAACTACATGCTAGCCCATAATACAAGTCCCAGTGTAAATGATTACAATGCAAATTCCCCAATCACAACAGAATTAAATTATAATTAAACAATAGGAAAAAATGAGGAAAGTTCCAAATATTTGCAAATTAAATAACACAATTCTAAATAACACATAGGCTGAAGAAGAAATCACAAGTAGAGTAAAACAATTTTTAATTAAATAGAAATGAAAACAACAGATAAAAATTTGCAGGATACAACAAAGCAATGCTTAGTGAGAAGTCTCTGGCTTTAAAACCCTATCTTAGAGAAGTAGAACAATCAGAAGTCAATAACCTAAGATTCCACCATCATAAACTACAAAAATAATAAAAACAAAACACAAAGCAAATAGAAAAGGGAAGCAATAAAGGTTAGAAACTAAGTAGATTAAATAGATATGAGAAAACATTAGATTTCTTTTCCAAAGAATATTGGTTTTATTGATTGTGAAGTCAATTAAAAAAGAACAAAATTAACAAAGACTGACCAAGAAAAAAAGAGAAGTCACAAATTATTAGTATTATGGATGAATTTAGACCCTTAGTTTGCCCCATACACAAACATAACTCAAAATGACTTATAAACCTAAATGTAAGAGCTAAAACAATCAAACTATTATAAGAAAGCATTGGGGAAAATCACGGAGAACTTGTATTAGGCGAAGAGTTAAATGTGACAACAGAGCATGATTTATACAAGAGAATATAGATAAATGAACTCCATCAAAACTGAAAACTTTTGCACTTCAAAATATATTATTAGGAAAAAGAATAGATAAACCCAGAACTGGAAAAAATATTTGCAAATTACATATGCATTAAAGAACTTGTATTCAGAATATACAAAGAACACTTATAATTAAATAATTAGGAGACAAGCAACCCAATTAAAAAAACGAGAGAAGACTTGAATAGATATTTCACTAAAGAAGATATTCTAATGGCTAATAAGTACACGAAAGATGGCCAACAATACAAGTTATTAAGGAAATACAAATTAAAGTTAGATACCACTTTATACCCACTAGAATGACTTTATTCAAAAAGATATCCTATAACAGATGTTAGTGAGAATGAGGAGAAATCGGGACCCTCATGTTTTGTTTGTAGTAATGTCAAACGTTACAACACGTTGGAAAACAGTTTAGTGATATGACAGACTGACTCTGAAGAGATCCCCATACAACCTAGCAATTTCAAGCCTAGGCACATACCCAAAAGAAGTGAAAACATATGTCCCCAAAAACAATATACACAAATGTTTATTGCAGCATTAATAGCCCAATACTGTAAATAATATAATTATTCATCAACTGGTGAGTGGACAAACAAAATGTGGTTTATCCATTCCATAGAGTACTACTCAGCAATTAAAATGAACTGCACTGACACATGAATGAACCTCAAAAACAAATTGCAATTGCAAAAATATGAAGCCAGCCCAAATGCCCATCAATTAGCAAGTGAATAAAGAAAATGTGGTGTATGTATATATGTATATACATGTATATATACACACATACCACATGTGAAATACACACACACACACACACACACACACACACACACCATGGAATACTACTCAGCCATAAAAAGGAATGAAATAATGGCATTCACAATGACCTAGATGGAATTGGAGACTATTATCCTAAGTGAAGTAACTCAGGAATGGAAAACCAAACATCGTATGTTCTCATTCATATGTGGGAGCTAAGCCATGAGGACGCCAAGATATAGGAATGATATTTTGGACTTTGGGGGCTTTGGGAAAAAGGTCAGGTACACTGTTCAGGTGATGGGTGCACCAAAATCTCAGAAATCACTACTAAGGAACTTATTCATGTAAATAAACACCACCTATTCTCCAAAAACCTATTGAAATATAAAAATTAAAAACTTTTTTAAAATCTTGGTAAAGATCCTACCTCAGGAAGAAATATTTTCATTCTATATCATTGTGTCTTGCTGTGCAACCCCAAAATAAATCTGTAGAGAACCTTCATTATGCCATCAAGAGCCTCCCCAGTCAAAACTGACTGCTCCCAGACTTGGGCTTCCCTGAGCAGCTAAGAAGAGGAACATCAAGGTGGTCTGGCTACACACCTTGATGGAAAAGTGGAATTTTCAAGCTGGGGCTTAAAGGAAATGTAGGATTTATAGAGCCTGGAAGGAAGAGCATTATAAGGAAAGGAAGAAAAGACAGGAGCAGGAAAGAATGAGATGGTAATTGAGGAAGTCCAAGTAGTTTGTTTTAGGTGAAATTTTACAGAAGGAAGTCAATCTAAAGGTGAGACCAGTAGGATTATTAAAATGAAGTTGGTCTTTACAGACAGAATCTCTGTGATGATTGTTATTCATTTCTTCATCACTCAGCAGTATTTACTGGGAACTTTCTACACACAATGTTAAATCATAGGGGTAAAATATACAGCACATACAACCTCTAGACCAACACAAATATTTAAAAATGGTAGAATTATAAAAGAGGAGACATTCTTTCTTAAAAAAACCTCTCCTCTTATATTTTTCTCTTTCTCCTTATACAAACAGGGAAGAAAATAAGAAAAAAAAAATCACTCTGCTAGATTCTCTAACCCAGAAACCCAAGAAGGAAAGAAAGAGCTGCATGGTGACCCTGACAACTCCCTTTTTCTCAACCCTCATCTGAAATAGATGCATACTACAAGGTCAGAGACTCCAGTTCTAATCACTGACTTTGCCAACCTGTATTTCTAAAGTGCTTTCTCAGAAGCACTGCAAATGGCTGGTTAAAAAAAAAAAAAAAAATCCTTTCCGTGCAATGGGACAAGAAAAACCTAATAATAGAGCCACATGGCATTCCATTCCTTATATATAAAAAAAAAAAAAACTATACTTTTTAAAAAGTCATGATGGAAAAATGATGGTTATTATGCAATATTATAAAAGAGACTCTTCCTGTGCTCTTGTTTCTTTTTTTACTTTGTAGGAGGCACAATGATAATGAGCTTATTTCCTTCAAGCTACAATCAAGATGCTGAAATAAAGGCTGTGCTACAATATCTTTTGCCTTATATTCTGACATCAGTGAAATCAAGGCAAGTGCTCTGCTTTGGCCAGTGTTTTCGTACTTTCTATTAGCAATTTACATACAAAACACATGCTTTTAGGAGTCCATAAATTATTTCAGGAATTCATCTCTATTTTGAAAGTTAAGCAATTTCAAAGGCAATAGTAGTCACCCATCTATAAGGAAAGCTACACTTTAACTGCTAAATGGAACTACAGGGATGCATACAGAAATTAGAACTGCCTGCAATGCACAGTTCAGAATAAAGAAAGCCAACAAGGGCCACAATAAAAGTAATTATAGCTCTAAGAAAAGCTTTCAAGGATTTGAAACAGACTCAGAATTTCTGAGCTTAATTGGTTTCTACACAAATATACATATAGTCCATCTGTCTGTATGAACACACGTTCTTCTCTGTTTTGGTTAAACCTTCATTTTATTCCTTGGTTAACTACTACAGATACATTAGAAAGTTTTGTTCTGCTGTGTTAGAATGTCACAGAATGACTAACTCAAACCTAAAATAGAGAACAATGTGAAAGCCTGTGAATGTGACATTAAACTTGAGGGCCACACGGAAAGTGACAATATCAAGTAAGTAGAGGGTGGTGCTAGATATACCCACAAACTGCTGCCATGAGATTACTCAAGTTTTGGTGCCTTAAGGAATTTTCCTAGGCAACCTTATCTCTGCACTTCATTCTACTTATCTAATTTAGTTCTGCAAATTAAAATTTGCTGAGCTACCTGTAAAGATGCACATTCTCAACCTTAAACAATTCTAGAAATGTGACAGGAGATGGGTAACTTCTGGATCTTTAATATTCCCTTTTGGCTTTGAATAGATGATGCTACTACCCTTATTTTAGGTGTGAGAGAATAGTGGATAAAATGTTATGTAGACATTCTGAATAATATATAAAGTAGAACTAGAATTATAATAGCATAAAAATAATCACAATATATTTTTAAATAATAAAATAGCAGCAATAATAGTAAGAAAAAGTTTGTGGAAGATTTGGACTGAAAGCAAAATGTCATAATTTGTTGTTTCAAAGATAAGTGCCGACAAAAATTTTCTCCTTGAACAAACTCTTATCAGGCTCCAGTGAACTCTCTACTCACCTAGACTCAGATTTTTGAGCTTCTATGTTTATCTCTGCACTGTCCAATTCTAGCAAGAATTTTACTAAGTCAGTTTAACCGGAATCCTCTACTCTCATCGCTTGATACTTGATTGGGTTCCTCATCTTCCACCATCTCCCAGGTGATGTCTGATCACCCTGGCCTGCCCTGAGCAAGAATTCTGCTAGGTCAGTTTGCTCAAAATTCCTATTAACCCTGACGTTTTCCCTTAGTAATTTTTCATCAACTAACCCCCACCCACCACTCTGCTTCTTGACTATAAATTCCCACTTTTCCTTATTATATTTGGGATGGAGCCCAATTTCTTTCTCCCACTGTAAAAATACATTGTGGTGGTCCCTGTTACTATTGTGATGGTCCTGAATAAAGTCTGCCTTACCATTTTTAAAGTGAATGAATTAGTGTTTCCTTTAGCAGTGGTGTGCTGTGACTTAAACAGGATCAGATATATCACTGGACCCTGGGACCTGTCACTTAGGACCTTAAGTGTGCGCACCTGTGAAGCCTTTGTCTTTACTTTTTACTGATTGATCACATATCCTTTCTTCAGTCAGACTCCTGAGCCATTCATTGTTCTGAACAATTATCCGTGGAAGCTGGTAAGGACAGATTTCTATTCCTAGGATTCTGAGTATACTGTAGAAACTGAGTTAGTCCCAGACAAACAGAGGACAGCTTTCTGTCTCTCGTGGGGATTATTTCTTGACTCCTGAGCTGAAAGTACTTCTTCTCGGCTTTTTAAGTGGGGATTCTCTCCCTAATTTCTGACATAGACAATTTTTTCTAGCTCTTGGTGGGGCTTTGTTATTCTATTTGATCCTACTCCTTCCAGGGAAACATCTCAGTCTACTGAAACTGCCTTATTGAACCCCTGCTGACTTTATGTTCCACCAACTCTGTCCGTTCCCTTCTCGTTGGCACAATTTTGCTGAGGATAACTGGGAACCTCATTGGTCTCTTTGGGAAACTTAAAATCTCCCTCATCTGAGACCTTTCCATTCCCATTGCTTCTGCTTCTCCTCTAGCCACCTTCAATCTTCCCTTTAGTTTCCTTAAATTGAACCTCTACCCCTTCCATCCAACTCTCCAGGCCTGCCAGGCCTTTCCCTTCTCACTTCAGCCTCAACTTCTCTAAAGTCACTGAAGTGTTAGGCTTCTATCACTATTGGGGGCCCCTAGGGAAGGGACTCAGGGTGCCCCGAAAGCAACTACCAGAGGCTAAAAAGCAGAAAGACTAAGTGAAAACGGACTGAATATTTTATCAAATCAGATGGGCTTTGGAGACATCAAGACAGTTCGTGATTGTCTCCTCAGCCTAAAATATAGTCCACAGCCCTTCCAAAATTACATATCAGGTCAAAACAAAATTTCAAAGGTCTTCTCCATAAATATTGGTAAGAAAATAAAAGTTTTAAAAGCTTACTGAATAAATAATCTCAATTTGTCCCATTTTGGTCAGAAAAACAATTTGGATAAAAATATAGAGTGGAGAAGAATCAGTGAGTTTCAGACTTGTTTTACTGCTATGTTTTACTGCCCCAGAGCTAAAATTGAAAAATGAACACTGTAAGACCTCTTTTTGCATCTGTCTGTGTTTATGTATGTCTAGGTATGCATGTTAGATCTATGTTATATTTTTCTGCCTCTGGAGGATATCACCAAATTAATTTGTAAAATCCCTTCTAGGAGTTCTAAAATTGGCTTGGAAATAAAAGAGCACTTATATAACTTAAGTATTCCTAAAATTCTCAGAAATATAAAAACTAACACAAATGTTTCCTGAGTTCAAATCTTTGGTAAATAAGTTTAAATACTGTTGGTTTAATTTTTTATTTTTACATCTTAACCATTTTTATTTTAATTTATTATTATTATTATACTTTAAGTTCTAGGGTCCATGTGCACAACGTGCAAGTTTGTTACATATGTATACATGTGCCATGTTGGTGTGCTGCACCCATTAACTTGTCATTTATATTAGATATATCTCCTAATGCTATCCCTCTTCCCTTCCCCATCCCCACAATAGGCCCCGGTGTGTGATGTTCCCCTTCCTGTGTCCAAGTGATCTCATTGTTCAATTCCCACCTATGAGTGAGAACATGCGGTGTTTGGTTTTCTGTTCTTGTGATAGTTTACTGAGAATGCTGGTTTCCAACGGCATCCATGTCACTACAAAGGACACAAACCCATCATTTTTTATGGTTGCATAGTATTCCATGGTGTATATGTACCACATTTTCTTAATCCAGTCTGTCATTGATGGACATTTGGGTTGATTCCAAGTCTTTGCTACTGAGAATAGTGCCACAATAAACATATGTGTGCGTGTGTCTTTATAGCAGCATGATTTATAATCCTTTGGGTATATATCCAGTAATGGAATGGCTGGGTCATATGGTATTTCTAGTTCTAGATCCTTGAGGAATTGCCACACTGCCTTCCACAATGGTTGAACTAGTTTACAATCCCACCAACAGTGTAAAAGTGTTCCTATTTCTCCACATCCTCTCCAGCACCTGTTGTTTCCTCACTTTTTAATGATCGCCATTCTAACTGGTGTGAGATGGTATCTCACTGTGGTTTTGCTTTGCATTTCTCTGATGGCCAGTGATGATGAGCATTTTTTCATGTGTCTGTTGGCTGTATGAATGTCTTCTTTTGAGAAGTGTCTATTTATATCCTTTGCCCACTTTTTGATGGGGTTGTTTGTTTTTTTCTTGTAAATTTGTTTGAGTTCTTTGTAGGTTCTGGATATTAGCCCTTTGTCAGATGAGTAGATTGCAAAAATTTTCTCCCATTCTGTAGGTTGCCTAGTCACTCTGATGGTAGTTTCTTTTGCTGTGTAGAAGCCCTTTAGTTTAATTAGATCCCATTTGTCAATTTTGACTTTTGTTGCTGTTGCTTTTGGTGTTTTAGACATGAAGTCCTTGCCCGTGCCTATGTCCTGAATGGTATTCCCTAGGTTTTCTTCTAGGGTTTTTATGGTTTTAGGTCTAACATTTAAGTCTCTAATCCATCTTGAATTAATTTTCATATAAGAAGTAAGGAAAGGATCCAGTTTCAGCTTTCTACTTATGGCTAGCCAATTTTCCCAGCACCATTTATTAAATAGGGAATCCTTTCCCCATTTCTTGTTTTTGTCAGGTTTGTCAAAGATAAGATGGCTGTAGACGTGTGGTATTATTTCTGAGGGCTCTGTTCTGTTCCATTGGTCTATATCTCTGTTTTGGTACCAGTACCACGCTGTTTTGGTTACTGTAGCCTTGTAGAATAGTTTGAAGTCAGGTAGCGTGATGCCTCCAGCTTTGTTCTTTTGGCTTAGGATCATCTTGGCAATGCGGGGTCTTTTTTGGTTCCATGTGAACTTTAAAGCAGTTTTTCCAATTCTGTGAAGAAACTCATTGGTAGCTTGATGGGGATCGCATTGAATCTCTAAATTACCTTAGTCAGTATGGCCATTTTCACAATATTGATTCTTCCTATCCATGAGCATGGTATGTTCTTCCATTTGTTTGTGTCCTCTTTTATTTCACTGAGCAGTGGTTTGTAGTTCTCCTTGAAGAGGTCCTTAATATCCCTTGTAAGTTGGATTCCTGGGTATTTTATTCTCTTCGAAGCTATTGTGAATGGGAATTCATTCACAATTTGGCTGTCTGTTACTGGTGTATAAGAATGCTTGTGATTTATGAACACTGATTTTATATCCTGAGACTGCTGAAGTTGCTTATCAGCTTAAGGAGATTTTGGACTAAGACGATGAGGTTTTCTAAATATACAATCATGTTATCTGCAAACAGGGACAATTTGACTTCTTCTTTTCCTAACTGAATACCCTTTCTTCTTTCTCTTGCCTGATTGCCCTAGCCAGAAGTTCCAACACTATGTTGAATAGGAGTGGTGAGTGAGGGCATCGCTGTCTCCTGCCAGTTTTCAAAGGGAATGCTTCCAGTTTTTGCCCATTCAGTATGATATTGGCTGTGAGTTTGTCATAAATAGCTCTTGTTATTTCGAGATACGTTCCATCAATACCGAATTTATTGAGAGCTTTTACCATGAAGGGTGTTGAATTTTGTCAAAGGCCTTTTCTGCATCTCTTGAGATAATCATGTCGTTTTTGTCTTTGGTTCTGTTTATATGCTGGATTACGTTTACTGATTTGCGTATGTTGAACCAGCCTTGCATCCCAGGGATGAAACCCACTTGATCATGGTGGATAAGCTTTTTGATGTGCTGCTGGATTTGGTATCCTAGTATTTTATTGACGATTTTTGCATCAATGCTCATCAGGGATATTGGTCTAAAATTCTCTTTTTTTGTGGTCTCTACCAGGCTTTGGTGTCAGGGTGATTCTGGCTTCACAAAATGAGTTAGGGAGGATTCCTTCATTTTCTATTGATTGGAGTAGTTTCAGAGGGAAAGGTACCAACTCCTCCTTGTACTTCTGCTAGAATTCGGCCTTGAATCCATCTGGTCCTGGACTTTTTTTGGTTGGTAGGCTATTAATTATTGCCTCAATTTCAGAGCCTGCTATTGGTCTATTCAGGGATTCAACTTCTTCCTGGTTTAGTCTTGGGAGAGTGTAAGTGTCCAGGAAATTATCCATTTCTTCCAGGTTTTCTAGTTTATTCGCATAGAGGTGTTTATAGTATTCTCTGATGGTAGTTTGTATTTCTGTGGGCTCAGCAGTGATACCCCTTTATCATTTTTTATTGCATCTATTTGATTCTTCTCTCTTTTTTCTTTATTACTCTTGCTAGCGGTCTATCAGTTTTGTTGATCTTTTCAAAAACCAGCTCCTGGTTTCATTGATTTTTGAAGGGTTTTTTGTGTCTCTATATCCTTCAGTTCTGCTCTGATCTTAGTCATTTCTTGCCTTCTGCTAGCTTTTGAATGTGTTTGCTCTTGCTTCTCTAGTTCTTTTAATTGTGATGTTAGAGTGTCAATTTTAGATCTTTCCTGCTTTCTCTTGTGGGCATTTAGTGCTATAAATTTCCCTCTACACACTGCTTTAAATGTGTCCCAGAGATTCTGGTATGTTGTATCTTTCTTTGTTCTCATTGGTTTCAAAGGACATCTTTATTTCTGCCTTCATTTTGTTAGGTACCCAGGAGTCCTTCAGGAGCAGGTTGTTCAGTCTCCATGTAGTTGAGCAGTTTTGATTGAGTTTCTTAGTCCTGAATTCTAGTTTGATTGCACTGTGTTCTGAGAGACAGTTTGTTACAATTTCTGTTCTTTTACATTTGCTGAGAAGTGCTTTATTTCCAACTATGTGGTCAATTTTGGAATAAGTGCAATGTGGTGTGGAGAAGAATGTATATTCTGTTGATTTGGTGTGGAGACTTCTGTAGATATCTATTAGGTCCTCTTGGTGCAGAGTTGAGTTCAATTCCTGGATATCCCTGTTAACTCTCTGTCTCGTTAATCTGTCTAATGTTGACAGTGGGGTGTTAAAGTCTCTCATTATTATTGTATGGGAGTCTAAGTCTCTTTGTAAGTCTCTAAGGACTTGCTTTATGAATCTTAGTGCTCCTGTATTGGGTGCATATATCTTTAGGATAGTTAGCTCTTCCTGATGAATTGATCCCTTTACCATTATGTAATGGTCTTCTTTTTTCTCTTTTGATCTTTGATGGTTTAAAGTCTGTTTTATCAGAGACTAGGATTGCAACCCCTGCTTTTTTTTTTTTTTTGTTCTCCATTTGCTTGATAGATCTTCTTCCATCCTTTATTTTGAGCCTATGTTTGTCTCTGCATGTGAGATGGGTCTCCTGAATACAGCACACTGACGGATCTTCACTCTTTATCCAATTTGCCAGTCTATGTCTTTTAATTGGACCATTTAGTCCATTTACATTTAAGGGTAAGATTGTTATGTGTGAACTTGATCCTGTCATTATGATATTAGCTGGTTATTTTGTTCATTAGTTGATGCAGTTTCTTCCTAGCATCGATGGTCTTTACTTTTTGGCATGTTTTTGCAATGGCTGGTACCTGGTGTTCCTTTCCATGTTTAGTACTTCCTTCAGGATCTCTTGTAGAGCAGGCCTGGTGGTGACAAAATCTCTAAGCATTTGCTTGTCTCTAAAGGATTTTATTTCTCCTTCACTTATGAAACTTAGTTTGACTGGATATGAAATTCTGGGTTGAAAATTTTTTTCTTTAAGAATGTTGAATATTGGCCCCCACTCTCTTCTGGCTTGTAGAGTTTCTGCCAAGAGATCTGCTGTTAGTATGATGGGCTTCCCTTTGTGGGTAACCCGACCTTTCTCTCTCGCTGCCCTTAACAGTTTTTCCTTCATTTCAAGTTTGGTACATCTGACAATTATGTCTTGGAGTTGCTCTTCTCGAGGAGTATCTTTGTGATGTTCTCTGTATTTCCTTAGTTCGAATGTTGGCCTGCCTTACTAGGTTGGGGAAGTTCTCCTGGATGATATCCTGAAGAGTGTTTTCCAACTTGGTTCCATTTTCCCCATCACTTTCAGGCACACCAATCAGACATAAACTTGGTCTTTTCCCATAATCCCATATTTCTTGGAGGCTTTGTTCATTTCTTTTTACTCTTTTTTCTCTACACTTCTCACTTCATTTCATTCATTTGATCTTCAATCACTGATACTCTTTCTTCCAGTTGATTGAGTAGGTTACTGAAGCTTGTGCATTTGTCATGTAGTTCTCGTGTCACAGTTTTCATCTCTATCAGTTCATTTATGGACTTCTCTGCATTGGTTATTCTAGGTATCCATTCTTCCATTCTGTTCTCAAGGTTTTTAGTTTCTTTGCGCTGGTTACATAGTTCCTCCTTTAGCTCTGAGAAGTTTGATCGACTGAAGCCTTCTTCTCACAAATTGTCAAAGTCATTCTCCGTCCAGCTTTGTTCCATTGCTGGTGATGAGCTGCATTCCTTTGGAGGGGGAGATGTGCTCCGATTGTTTGAATTTCCAGCTTTTCTGCACTGCTTTTTCCCCATCTTTGTGGTTTTATCTGCCTTTGGTCTTTGATGATGGTGACATACTGATGGGGTTTTGGTGTGTGTGTCCTTTCTCTTTGTTTGTTTTCCTTCTAAACAGTCAGGACCCTCAGCTGCAGGTCTGTTGGAGTTTGCTTGAGGTCCACTCCAGACCCTGTTTACCTGGGTATCAGCAGCGGAGGCTGCAGAAGATAGAATATTGCTGAACAGCGAGTGCTGCTATCTGATTCTTGCTCTGGAAGCTTCGTCTCAGAGGTGTACCCAGCCATGTGAGGTGTGAGGTGTCGGTCTGGATCTAGTGGAGGATGTCTCCCAGTTAGGCTACTCAGGGGTCAGGAACCCACTTGAGCAGGCAGTCTGTCCATTCTCGGATCTCAAACTCTGTGCTGGGAGAACCACTGCTCTCTCCAAAGCTGTCTGACAGGGACATTTTTCTGTTTAATTTTTTTAAATAAACAGCTTTGTATTCTGCATTATCAGCATTAAATATAATATGAGTATACATTTTTATTCTATTTGGGCTTACAAGTCATACAAGGTTAAAAACAGATGACATAGAAATAGCTTTAGGAAAAAAATAGTTTTAGAAGATGGTTAGCTTCACTGTTATAGTAAGTGTGTCTGAAAATAGTTTCTACAATCTTTTTGGTAATTTGAAACCTAAAGTTACTACTGGCTAATTATGAATATTCAAGGAACATATTATTCCCACATAGAATACTGAAACTTTAATTGCTAAACATAAGTGTATTTACTTTGGCTTTTAAATATTTTACAGAGAAACTTTTTACAGAGATATTTGAGTCTGTTAATAAATATTCTTTTTTATACATTAAAGTATTTATAAGGAAAATGGTACCCATAGAAATTATGAAAAGATGTCTTCATACATTTGCTATTTTGATACAGAATGCTGATGTGTGATAGACTGACCACTTCCCAGTTTTCCTTGTAAAAGGTTACTAATGGTTAAGATTATACTTGATACATGTGACTGAAACTACTAATTATATGCGTGAAGAGAAACAACTTTGAAAAATATGCAAGAGCAGTAGGGTGTATTTTTATAGGAAGTCATAAGAAGGTCTGAAGGATATGTTTTTATTTAGGAAAAAAGTAAGCAATTTCATGCTAAGGTAGAATTACTGATTGTTCTATAATAAGAAAGAGGAAAATGTGGGGTGAAAAAAACCCTGAATGCATATAAGAAAGTTGAGAAAGTTTGTAAAAAAAGCAATTTTATGTGTGGTTAAGCTGACTAAACATTTAAGTTAATTTATGTTTTATTAAAAATGAGCTTTAATATCAAAAGTACACCAAGGTAAAACTAGAATTTGGTTTCCTCTTTGTTAAAATAACAAAGTTTTCTGAATTATGGGTGCACTCACAATAAGAAATTGTAAAAGGTTTTTCTTTACCCTTTAAGTAACTTGACTAGGAAACTAAGATTTTGTGCTGTTAATCTTAATCATGTCCTCATTATTTAAGAGAACTGAGACCTCTCACTTTTAAATGAACTAAGGTTTTTACATTTTTGACAATTTTGCCTTCCCAAAATGAAATCCTTAATGAAATCTTCTTTCCTTAAACTGAACTCATTTCCCAGACAGCTCCTGGAAAATTTCAAAGGATTCTCTATTTCATCTTGTAAAATGTTTTTTAAAAATCAATTTATTCGATATATTAAATTGTATTAACAACGTTATCAAATTAGAAGAGATGCTTTAAATTTCCCTAGTTATATTTGTATGGAAAAATATTCTTAATATAAGTATTTTAGAAATTGTATGAAGTTCATAGAAATTTGTCAATAACTTCACTATCCATGACATATTCTGGTATAAAGCTATCAGTAATAATCGTGATTATTTTTGTTGTATGTCAAAGAAAAAACCAAAGTTTCTTGTCAAATAAACTCTCAGCAGATCTTTAACCATCGGCATTTTTTTTCCTTTGTCATCCACAGATAGTTTTTACTTTGATGCTTTCCTGAAATAGCCTGCAAACAAAAATGAAATTTTTTTCTTCCTATATAATTGCTTCAAAATCTGAACCTCTTACTTATTACTCTTAATTTCATGGCAATATAATTATTTGCATAAGTTCAATAAGAATCTGTTCTTGCAGCAGGACACAATCGCAAAACTTGGTTATTTACGAAGGCTTTCACTGGAATGTCATATTTGAGAATGAGGCATAGAATATGATATGATCAGATAAGATCCGATAAGTTTAAGGAACCACGGTTGACTTTATGAATCCAATGCTTACAAAGACCTCTTGGAAAAATTGGCCTACTGCCTGGCTTACAGGGTTCTCAACCTTAAAAATAGGTAGGGAAGTTCACTTTCTTGGAGGCCAGACAACCCAAAGATAATTGAAAACCTCAAGATGAGAGGAATTCACCCAGATCTATAGGCACTGCAAGTGAAGTTTGCTGGTGAGTTCCTGGCTTGGCTTCCCAGCTTTGAGAGGCTTTTTAAAGTCTTAATTCCTTTCTTAAGATTCCTTATCAAAACCTTCAGCAAAGCAAACTGAAAAAGACCTATGTAATCAACTACCATTTTTGGTGGACTTATGAAAATAATTGAGCCAAATCTAATGACACAAGATTTTGCAAACACGAATATTATTTTTGATAGAAATGGGGATGATTATAGACAGAAAGTTTATGTTTCAATGGAAAGCTATAGCACATCATACATCATGGTGGGTACCTGATTATAATCCCGTTCACTGTTTTTCAGCTATTTTTTACCTCTGTAAACTCCATTTTACTTTCTAATTTGTTACGTACATGTAAACTGGATTGAATCCTAAATTTTTCATATCCAGCTACAACCCCCTAGACTAACATTTCCAAATTTTATCTTACCCTCCTGACTTGGCTGAGAACTAAAACAGAATCCCTGCAAGCTGAAGCTGGACAACTTGATATAAACTTTAAAGAAATAACTGTAACAGATCACGTGTAGTTAATATTTGTGCCTGCACTATATTGGCCACTCAGAAAATTCACCAAAACAACCAATGTCATCACAGAACAACCAATGCCATCACCAAAGACATTCAAAGTGTAAACCAAGAAATTCCTCGGATGGCCACTACCATTCTCACTTCACCATCTAAAAATGCTTTCAGCCTGTTTAAAAATCTTGACCTGCTGCCCTCTGGAGTCAGAAACTGGGTTTGCAACCATTAATCTCTGTTTTTATTTTATTTTCATAGAAACTCCCCTTATTAAATATCTGCCTGTTAGTATCATCCAGCAAATATCCTCTACTACCAATTTCCAATATATAATTCTGCAGACTATTAATAAACAAAAGATGACTGAATGAGGCATGGACTTTTATTGTTCATTCTTCTTTCCTTGAACAAGAAGGTAATTGAAAGAGTCTCTTCTTGAACAAACTCTGTCTCCTCTGAACTCTTTTCTCAACTAGGCCTTGACTCTTGGGCTTCCATGTTCCTTCTGTATCATCCACTTTTAGCAGGAATATTGCTAATCAGTTTACCCAGAATATCCCACCCTCGATATCTGATCACCCTTGACACTTGATTAGGCTCATCTTCTACCACCCTCCAGGTGATGTCTGATCACCCTGGCCTGCCTTTAGCAAGAATCCTGTTAGATCGGTTTAGCCAGAATCCCCTGTTACCCCTGATGCTTCCTTTCAGTAATATTTCAACCACCAACTCCCCTAACTCATCTCTTTGGCTGTACATTTCCTCGTTTTATTGGTGTACTCAGAGTGGAGCCAATCTCTCTCCCCAATGTAAAACCCCATTGCAGTGGTCCCTACACCTATTGTGATGGTCTGAATAAAGTCTTCCTTAGTGTTCCTGAATAATTAAATAATGTTTTTCTTTAACAGCCCCCACTCAGGGCTGACATGTACTAAATCTGTGTCTTTCACAAAAGTGGGGTACACACTCTGCCCAGCTAACATGCTGATTGGGAGTGGGAAAAATACTATTAAAATCACCTGCTGATGCTTCCTAGGCTCTTACCCCCAGAGAGCTAAGTGACTCTCTGTGAAGAGATAAACTTTATACTTGATTTTTATGAGCAGAGATGAGAACATTTCATTTACTTTCTGCAAGAACTGAACTTCCAGTGATGAGCATTTAATCTGATGTAGAGCTGTGCAAAGACAATTTTGTTTGTTTATTTTCTTGAGTTTCTAAAAATGTGCCCTTTATAAAAACAGTCTCAGGGTACAAAAACCATCAAACCATATCAGTAAAATACAAGAAAAACAAACTTCAGTGATTAAAATATATGAATTTACTAAAGCATATTTTAATCGTATCTTAATTCATTTATCATTTAGGATGATTAGAAGTTTCAAGTACAGATGTATGATGGCCAAACAGAATATTTAATGCAGACAATGTGAAAGTGTCTCATTTGAGGAAATTATAAGAGTGTGGTGTTGCATGAAATGGACAAAAAGGCTGACAACACAGCAAAACTGTCCTTAAAAATCACCACCAAGGGCCCAGTAGTCATCTGGGCATACCAGCTAGACTACCCTGAGTCATAATTTGTACCCTATGCTGGGACAGAACCCAAAACTGTCATTCTTATCTGAGCCTTGTCTAAGTTCCTATAAAGGTTGGGCTCAAAAAGTAGTTCTGACAGGCAGGACCTACCTCAATAATATTTTTATTTTTTCATTTATTCAACAATTATTTATCAAATATTTATTATGTTCAAAGTTTTCAGAGCTATACAGATAAATAAAACACAGGTTCTGTCCTCTAGGAGTACCTGGGCTATGAGTCTGTGGTAAGAAGGTTTTTATCCATCCCCTACATATTCTTTTCCCCACAAATAACTTTCCATGATATTTTTCACTTTAATTGGAATGTGTTTATGTCATTAACACTAAAATCCTTGTCCCCTGTCCCCCTGTCCCAATTATTATCTTAACTTGTGAACCACCCTATCAACTCAGTGTACATGTATTGAATATAGGTTAATGTCAGTCTTTTGAAGAAAGAAAAGACACGCAATTATAGACAGGAACGTCTCACACCCAAGAAGCCCAAGTGATACCAATAAAGGAAGACAGTATGTAAAAGTCTTTGATGTGCAGTTTGGGTTAGTGAACATGCCAATGTAGGGTTACTATATTACTAAGAAACATAAGCCAAAATTTACAACAGCAACAACAATAAAACATTAAAATAGAACCTAGTGATCTTAGATAATACTTGTTTGAAGTAGAGAAAGGGATGCATGAATATGTAACAAAGCACTTAGAGAAGGTAACATGGGGTCACACTTCCACAAATTGAAAGAATCTAACTTTATATCTTTTCATTATTCTCTCTTTGCATTTCCCACATCTCCACAAATCAGATCCCTACCACAGGAATGACTTTCCCCTTTCTCAGTTCTGTTGACACTTTGTAAAATTGGGATAACTGCAAATCCTAACTGGCCAGGAAATAAGTTTCTATGCCATTTTAAGACTTTATTTGAACTAAGCGTGTGATACACAAAGCCTTCCTCACTTGCAATTTGACATCAATGGGTAGCTGTAACTGGCCTATCCAGATAAGGGGATGACATTCACAAGAGTAGAGGATGGGAATGGAAGTCTCATCAATAGCCAAATAGGAAGAACCTATGTGGGAATGACTTGGGGGCATTCAGGAAGTCAGCCTCTGAAAACTCAATTCAAGAAGGCAGGGAAAGTATTTGGCCCATGACAGGAAGCCCAATTATAGAATTTTGAAACTATATTCCAGACCTATTTCTCCAGAAGCCATGTAGACACCTCTATGAAAGTCCACTGAAAATTATTACAGATATTCTATTAAACATGGTAGATTGTTCCAAAAAATAATTTGTTTCCTTCAGAAACTTTATTAAAATTAGAATAAAGGAATCACACCTGTGTGCCCAAAAGGAAAAGACAAGTAAAGAGTAAATAAGAGTAGACAAGAAAGGTCATCCAAATTTTGCAAGATGGAAAATGGACAAAAGAATAATTGTTGACTTAGGTGAAATTGTACTGCTTGCAATTGTGCACACGGAGAAGCAAACAGATTCACTTGAAGGATCCTGGAGAAGCAAACCGATTCACTTGTAGGATCCCAGAGAAGCTCAGGATTTGGAATAAACAGGCACACAGAAGTCAAGGACAACACAAAGAGCTGATATCAGATATTATTGAAAGTCTAGTTGGAATCCCAGATACCCTCACCCACTTGAAAGAAAGAAGCAACCATGCCTCCCCTGTTCCTGAAAGAAATTAGTAGATATGAATCTGGAGGACTGAACTGTAGAAGCTCCAGGTTCAGCAACACCAGGCACAGGCAAGTGTGGGGAGGCCCCGACTGAATAGAGAAGGCATATCCGAAAGGTTGCATAACGAATGATGAGGCCTCCCAAATACCACTCTTCTTGCCCACCATCAGCCACCTTCCTCTACCTATGTCCAGGGACACTGGAGCCCAAGCAGGAGACTAGAAGGTTCTTCTATAGGGAAAAAGAAAATCCCCAGAGAGAAGTTCTACATCTCCACCAATAACCAAGCTAATCACCTAAACTATTATGAAACTGTTGAAAATCTGTCCAAACTCACAAAACTTCTAAAAAATTTTAAGTGTCTAACCCTTAACTATGGACAAGTGAAGAGAACAAGACACTTGGAACAGAAAAATAATTCAAGATGAACGACAGAGAGAAAAACAGACAAAAAAAAAAAATCAGAGGCAAGCAAAACAGGAGGGAACAATAGAATCTTTTATAGTTCTGTCATTAATATCCTCTGACAGATAGAATGAGAAAGAAAAAGAAAGTGCTATTAAATAGGAAAGTCACAGAATATGAAAGAGCCTTTGAACATTAAGTCTGTGATGGCTCATATAAATTGAGCTTAATGAAGGCATTGGAAGATAAAATCAAGGAAATCTCACAGAATAGATCAGCAAAGACAAAAGATGCACAATAGAAAAGATAAAATAATTGGAGCATCACCCAAAAGGCCCATCATCTGGATGCTAGAAGTTCCAAAAAGAGATGGCAGGAAAAATGAAGAGGAAGGGAAACCTTCAAAGAAAAATTTCCAGAACTGAAGCCCTTGAATATCCTGCTTGAAAGTTTTATCCATATTGTTGCGTGTGAATATAGATCATTCATTCTCACTTCTGAATAGTATCCTGTTTCTACCATTTATTCCTTAACATATATGCATGCAAAACATTTGTTAAACAATAAAAGTTTCTATTAAAGAAAAATGTAAGCAAGCTATCAAATTCTTATTTTTAAACTATCTTTTCAGCCAATGATCGCTTTAAATAAACGATATTTTTTTACAGAAATAGTTGGAGCTTCCTTTTTTCCCTTTACATTTTTTAGGAAACTGTAAATTCCATTAAATTCTGTGTTAACAATATAGTTAATGTGAAATATTTTAGTGAGACTTTGCCACTATTTACAAAAACAATGCAGATGAAGCAGTAATGAAAATATTTTGTAAATTGCCAATACAGCACAAGAGGTAGAAATGAATGGAAGATCTCTTAAAAAAGAGGCTGCAAGCTTCTTAACTCAGCCTTCAAAGCTGTCTAAGACCTTGCACTACCTACCTTTTCAGTTTATACCCTACCACATAGTAGATTTCTCTGCTCTAGTCACTCCAAGTATAACTTCCAACCCTCAGCTTTGTGTCTTTCTCTCTTCCTTTGTCCCCATTCAAAAATGTTCTTTCCATTTCTTGCTGCCTAGCAAATTAAATCTATTTATAATTCATAGAGAATTTCAAATGCTGTTTTCCA
This sequence comes from Macaca fascicularis, assembly GCF_037993035.2. Taxonomy (NCBI): domain Eukaryota; kingdom Metazoa; phylum Chordata; class Mammalia; order Primates; family Cercopithecidae; genus Macaca; species Macaca fascicularis. The sequence continues at coordinate 68,808,352 of NC_088380.1, read as the reverse complement.
AATGGTTACTTTTCTAATCATTCCAACCATAGTAAACATTACCAACGTCACCTTGTGCACTTTTACAAAAGAGACTCCTGGGCACAATTACCATCTAGGTGAAATCTATGTTGAAAGAAAAAGGGAGAGAGAAACAGACAGATAGAGGTAAGCTTTCCTGATGCCTCTGATAACAGTTATATTTAGGTTCCATTGGTCAAAGCTACCTATTCATTAATTAGCATACACATACTACTTGAAATTAATGTCAGCCTGATGCCTCTTTTAGGCTAAAGTGTAAGTTCCATGAGTTCAGGGCTCATTTCTCAATACGTCCACTCCTGTATAGTCACAGTGTGATCAAAGCATCAATTCAGTGGTGATTGCTTTTAACAAAAAAAAAAAAGTGTTTTCTTCTTATTGAGGAAGCCAATCTCTGGGCACAAATATAATCAGGTTTTCTAAATGATATGGAAGGGGGGCACGACCTTCATTACTTAGAGAATTTCTCTGACCATCTTAATTATCTTTGTGGGAGCCATCACAGAGTATTCTGTGTGGCTACAGATTATGCTTTATTTCTCCTTCTGGTATATTCACCACGTATGGAGTGCCTATGTCAACACTATTTTTTCTAATTTCTACATAAAAACAAGTTGCCATGATTATGGAGAACTTGTATTTTATGAAATAAAGACATCAGAGCCTACGAATTTTAATATAAAAATGTAAATGTAAGTGCAAACACAGACACACAAATCCTGAAGTGCTTTTCCTCTTGGGGCCTAATCAAAATCACCCTTTTCAAACAGTGGTGTCACTGATGTAAATCTCATCCTAGCTAAATTTAACATATTGGATTATTTGATGCAAACCAAGATTTGGATCAGTTTTTCATTTTAATAAGTAGAAACAACTTGCTCAAACCTTGATATCAAACCCAAAGTGTACTTTTTTATAGATAAGCCACAAAATGGCTTTAAAAAATGCTTCCCTGGGCACATTTCAAAAAATAGCTCATGTTTTAAGTAGCAAGACAACAATATTTCAAAGTTGAATCATGTTGATTCTTAATGTATTATAAAGCCCTGTAATGCTTTGGGTAAATATGTTGACTAGTTCCCCAGACTTCAATTATATCCCTTTAAAAATAGCTTAAACCCTTGAAACCAGAAGCACAGATAATTAGAATTAAAACATCATGCCTATTTATGTGAATTACCTGTAGTCTTCAAAATGTAAAAGTAGTTAAGTTAATGCTTGCTATACATGACTCTCAATTTATTATATACCTTCTTGTATTTTTCATGTGAGCATGCTTATTGGTCACAATTTTTTCTGGTGGCTGGTCGAGAGATGCTACAAATCATCCATAGTATATATGTTGTAGAATTCTTGATTTGTGAATCGCTAATAATGAGTCCTAAGTTGTAATTTTGAGACTATATTCAAAAATGATGAACTAGAAATAATAATTAACCAATATGTCATTCATATTTAAGCTTATATTTAAGCTAATCTGACAACTTTTTGCATCAGAAGCCAATGAAAGCAACAGATTACATGTTAGTGTGTTAATATGCCCTCATTACATAGCAAATATTACTCAATACTGGTTAGATGAAAAATGAATTACTTAATTTATTTCCCAATAACACAATCAGCTTGTTTTACCACTCTTATTCAAGGATATGCTTAAGGACAAAAATCCTTCATTACAATTAAGGATTTATCATTTATCATTAGAGGCAGAAGCACTCAACTTCACTATACATGCCTAGAGGCCCAGCCTAGAAGAGAAGGGGGAGAGAGAGAAATAATCCATAATAAAAGAGTAATAAGCCATTGGAAATAAGATAATTTAAATGGGTATAGTTGCACTTGTATTTTGCCGTTGGAATTAGCAAGTAATTAATCTATGTATCATGAAACTTTACCTGGAGTAGATTAACAGCCTCAACAATAATAATGTACTAAGTGATTATTTTATGCCAAGAACTATATTAGGAGCTTTACGTAAACCTCTCATTTGTTATTTACATAAATTCTGTTTTAAAAGATAGTATTAATATCTGACAACAAACTCTTCCAAGTGAGGAAATGTATTAAAAACTTGAAGTAATATATTCAGCAAATTGGTAGTTAAAGCATAGCTAGCTCCTCTTAGCCCTAGTCTTTTCCACAACCTCAGATGCAGTACAATGTACAAGACAAGGAAATTAGGATTGCAGTTACCTAGAATGTAGTTAAGGGTACTTGGCTCCACCACTTACTAATATAACACTGCTGAACATGTTACTTAACCTTTCTGAGACTATACTTCCTTGTTTATAAAACTTTGCCCTGGGTCTGTTATGTTTCAAGGTGTTTGATAAACTCAATTCAAAATCTGAAACATGGCAAACACTCAATTGTGGCAAGTGTCACTTATGATACAGGATTTTACATTTCTGTATGTATAAAGTGGAAGTCTATTATGCTTTATGTGCATTTTCGGAGTTCCTTAAAAGATCTTAAAAATCACACCAGAGTAGAACAGAGATCTATGTCTCTCCCACAAGTAGCCAATCTCTTTATGGCCAGCATCCTCTGAAGTGACTTGGCATAACAGATTGGCCCAATAGGGACAGAAGTGCCTAAATGTCAATAACATCAATAACATCCCTTATGCTAGGCAATTTGAATATAAAAACCTTAGAAAGAATCAGAAGTTGATGGCAGTGGGCATAATCTCAAATATATACTTAGAAAGGGCAATACACAGAAGCCATGAGTAAATCAGAGTCCGCAAAGGAAAGTATCCTTAACTGGCTGGTACCACCTGAAGTGTCCCTGATCATTAAAACTTGAAACAGCCTAACTCATTCAGAGTATATTTGGTGTCAGAATGACAAGCAAGGGGACCAAGTGAACATAGCTGATAAAAGAAAAAGAAAAACAAAACAAAACAAAACACCAAACACCTAACTGCTATATTGAAGCACATTTCCCAAACTGAAAAGAATATGATGAGAAATACAATATCCATATGATTATTTAGGGAGAAAAAATGATTAACAGCAAAAGGAATACCTAGTCTTCTCCCTTAGGACTAAGCAAGTCTCTTCATAGGATTATGCATTAAAAGGACAACTGCAACAACAGTAAAGAACAAGATTGAAAGAATCCACTCACCTCATCAGCCACTTCCATCCAAACTGTGCTCGTTGACGAATAACTGCAAAATGTCACAAGAAGCATTTAATTAAGCCGATAATGGCTGTTCCTGTTAGCTTAGTCTATAATTATTCTTTATTTCCTTAACATAAGCAAATTAGCTGTAATAGAATGTAAGACAGTGTTTTTAGTCTCCACAGGACTTCTAATCTGTAGCCTTTTCAGTTGCTGATAAATCAAAACTGCCGAGAAAACATGCTCTCAACCCCATGCATCTGCCCCTGTAGTGCTCTTCTGGCCCTGAATATCTATTAATTTACTTTCCTGACACTGGGACAATTTTTTCCTTTGTCTTTAAAGGGATAATTTCACTTTCTGAACATGTGGTGCAACTCTAAGATACCAGTATAATTTTGATGATTTCATGGATATATTAGAAAATTTCCAGGTTTAAGGCAATTATTTTCTTAATTTCTTAATGTGATTGAAAGATAAGACACATTTTAGAATTTGGAAATATCTTTCTCTGTCAACTAGCTTAAAATGATAAGTTTCTACTGGCATCTAGACATAATTAATGGGGATATCATATCTGTCTGCAAATATGAAAAAGCCATTCAAATGAGAGACAGGAACAACTGAAAACATTTCCATCTATAAAATAGGATGGATTTAAGTGTTGCTTTTTTTTTTCCTGAATATCAAGGCATTATTCCTCATACAGGCTATTGTTACCTCTGCTCCAAAAAGTGGGTCATCAAACATAGGATACCATGGCTGATACACGGCAAACAACAAAGGACAAACACATTCAACTCTCTCCAGCCAACCCTTATTCCCAGTACATCCAATGTGTGCTCTTTTGTTGGTGTTTCTATTAAATGACATGGACCTGGAAGGGGGATTGTCTAGGTAGAACAATTTTGACAGAGGTCTCAACTAATTACTCCACAGTGGATATTAGTCTCTTATCCTAAAGCAGCACAATGGGCTGGCCCCTGTATTTAAAAATATATGTACTGTAACCTGAAGAAAAATTAATTTTATAATGCAAAGGTAATCTAGCAATGTAATTTTAAGAATGAGTTTCAGTGTATTTCTGTATCAAGCGGCTCACTGTAGCTGCTCATCAAAACCTTCTCTTTTGCTTCCTAAAATGCATCTTCCTCATATTATCGCATGTCCTTCCTACAAACCACTGACTTTAAGCTTTCTTGATATGACCTAAATGCTTATCTTTCAGAAATCACTTGGAGACAACTAATGTGTTATGGAGATGAAAATAATGTGTTTCTGAGACAAACCAGTGAAAAGTAGCATCACGGTAGGCAGTCTCTTCCCTAGGCAAACACGTCAGAGAAACATCTTTTATCAACCCTAAACCAGCCCTTGGGTAACTCAAAGGCAGATTCCAATGTCTTTCTCTGCTCCTTCTGAGTTCTTTTTTGAGGCGTCAGAGGTCCTACTCTAAGTCATTGCTTTAGCAGTCCCTCTGCTTTTCAGTAATCCTTCAGAAATTGGAGGCTTTGGCTAGCGTATATCAGAATCACAAAGATCAACAGGGAGCGACTTCCAAAATCTTTATAATAATGACTTTTAATACTTCAAGGTACTTTTTTTTTTTCCCCAAAATGAAATGACCTTTCTCCACTGTTTAGCTGTGTTCACTCAGATGTATTCCTGGGATATTTAAATATTTCAGCTCAATTTGATTGAATTCTAGAACAGCAAAAGAACCGGTAAACCTTCAGAATCATTAAAGGTCAACAACAACAACAAAAAACTTCAGAGTAGGAAGGAGGAGGGATGATATCTAAATATTAATGTTCTTAGAATCTGGTGTCATGTTTCATTCTCTTCTTCTCTGGTCCATAGCTTCGTGTGCCACATGAATGAGGAAATGCATGCTCGCTGCCTGAACATACTAGCCTTCATGTCAACATTTTGCAGTAGGAAAGTATTGATATTTTTCTTAATACAGTGACATTTTCCCTGGGGAAGGTTTTAATTCAATACATTGGGAGTAAAGGTTCTAAATTTATTGCCCTTTTTGTTATAACTTTGTTTTTTCAAGATCTCCTTCCAGTCTAGAGGGAGAGTTCAACGTTAGATAATATCTGAATATTACATAAAAACTCCTTCTGTCTCCATTTCACACAAGCTGGTGAGCAAAGCTAAAAGCAATCTATTTGCTGGGAACCAGTGAAAAACAATGTTTAAGTTTAAGCAAATTATGTGATACTGGTTGTTGTAACATCACAACTGTAGAGGTGGGCTCCATAATATCTGCAGAGATAGGCCCAAATTTATCCATCTCTTCAATCTCTATAGATTTCTACATGCTTCTGACTGGCAATGCTTTATGACAAATTATGACCGTCATTCCAAATAAGCAGTTGTTTCTATTTTTTATATATCAAACTCATGTATTTTTTTATTCGCCTTGACTTTTAGAAACCTAAGCTATTAATTCAAGGACAATCCTTGCGTCACTGCAAGGACTGATACAGCTTTTAAAACAGACAATGTTGCTCAGTTTTAGTTGCAAATTTAATTTGTTCATCCATGGTGATTTCCAGGAGGCTTGATAGCTAGGCTTTATTGGGAGACGAAGCCTCCCTTTACATATCAAAGCCCTAAAGTGCTTCATGTCCATTGAGTTTCATAAATATTACTTTTGAAAGGACAGATAATATGACAAAAGGAAATGTTGCCATCTGAGAGGAAGAGGAAGTAGAAAATCGTTGGGAATTGGAAAGAGAGATGTGGAGAGAATAAGACAGGGAAATTTGATCTCTGGGTTTCTGAACACAGCGTTGAGAAAAAAAAATCTGAAAAACGGTCAGATTTTCAAGCTGGTGGTAAGCTTCCTCACTGCTTCCAATATGGCACAGAACGAGACAGTCACAGGATAGAAATGGGTCTGGGTAGACCATGATGGGAGATTGGACCCAAGTCTCTTTGATCTTCTGTATGACGTTAAAATTATCCAGATGTTCTCACATGTCCATAGGTGGTTGTGGGAGATGTTTCATCACAACTAGGAACAAAAGTTGCATTGGAGCAGAAAGACAAAACACTCAAATGCTAGATTTTAAAAATGATGCTGCAGCCAGGCCTCCAAGGTTCAATCAAGCCTTCAGGAAAACTCAGTGTGGAGCTCCATTAGGCCTTGGCTTCGTGAAAAGATCAAGCTAGAAGATATGCGAGCCCAGGCTGTGCTGCAGTGGCTGCAATGAGACTCAGCCAGAGCCCACGGAGAGCACTAACGTGACCCAGACTCCCTTGCCATGGTAAGGCTGCTTTCCACAAGCCTTCTCCACAAATGGAGAAAAAAGAGGCATAAAGGAGAAGAGAGATGGAAGAAATTCAGAAAGGCTGAGGGTTTACACCATAATGTTAAGTCAGAGGGAAATAGATGGCTAAAGGATAGAAGAAAGTTACCTCAAATTGGCAAGCTTTCCTTTTTCTTCTACTCATATCAGATAAGGGCTTCATAAAGAATTATATGGGAAGTTACATTTTTGCTCACTGTACCATATAAATAATGCCCACCTCTCTAAAATTGTAGTTTTCATTCATATCAGCTTATATTTATGAATTTTCTATTAGGTATAATAACAATTACACCTCCCTCTGTGGTGCCTGTCATGTCAGTCTGCAGGGAAACCTCTCTGTTTCTGTCCTTTCTCTCTCTCTTTCCCCTATTAGTAATCAAACCCACTCTTTCTGCCTGATATAACTGCAGTCATGTGCTGCTTAACCATAGGGATATGTTCTGAGAAATGCATCGTTAGGTGATTTTTGTCCTTATGTGAACACAGTGTACTTGCACAAATGTAGATGGCATAGCCTACCACACACCTAGGCTGTATGGTATAGCCTGTATCTCTTAGGCTACAAACCTGTACAGCATGTTGCTATACTGAATACTATAGACAAATGTAACACAATAAAAAGTATTTGTGTATCTAACCACAGGAAAAAAAGGTACAGTAAAAATACTGTATTATTAACTTATGGACCACCATTATATATGGGATCTATCATTGAAATGGCATTATGCAGCACTTGACTATATTTTTACTTTTTTTTTTTTTTTTTTTTTTTTTTTTTTTTTTAATTTATTTATTATTATTATACTTTAAGTTGTAGGGTACATGTGCAAAACGTGCAGTTTTGTTACATATGTATACTTGTGCCATGCTGCTGTGCTGCACCCATCAACTCGTCATTTACATCAGGTATAACTCCCAGTGCAATCCCTCCCCCCTCCCCCCTCCCCATGATAGGCCCCGGTGTGTGATGTTCCCCTTCCTGAGTCCGAGTGATCTCATTGTTCAGTTCCCACCTATGAGTGAGAACATGCGGTGTTTGGTTTTCTGTTCTTGTGATAGTTTGCTAAGAATGATGGATTCCAGCTGCATCCAAGTCCCTACAAAGGAGTCAAACTCATCCTTTTTTATGGCTGCATAGTATTCCATGGTGTATATGTGCCACATTTTCTTAATCCAATCTGTCACTGATGGACATTTGGGTTGATTCCAAGTCTTTGCTATTGTGAATAGTGCTGCAAGAAACATACGTGTGCATGTGTCTTTATAGCAGCATAATTTATAATCCTTTGGGTATATACCCAGTAATGGGATGGCTGGGTCATATGGTACATCTAGTTCTAGATCCTTGAGGAATCGCCATACTGTTTTCCATAATGGTTGAACTAGCTTACAATCCCACCAACAGTGTAAAAGTGTTCCTATTTCTCCACATCCTCTCCAGCACCTGTTGTTTCCTGACTTTTTAATGATTGCCATTCTAACTGGTGTGAGATGGTATCTCATTGTGGTTTTGATTTGCATTTCTCTGATGGCCAGTGATGATGAGCATTTTTTCATGTGTCTGTTGGCTGTATGAATGTCTTCTTTTGAGAAATATCTGTTCATGTCCTTTGCCCACTTTTTGATGGGGTTGTTTGTTTTTTTCTTGTAAATTTGTTTGAGTTCTTTGTAGGTTCTGGATATTAGCCCTTTGTCAGATGAGTAGATTGCAAAAATTTTCTCCCATTCTGTAGGTTGCCTGTTCACTCTGATGGTAGTGTCTTTTGCTGTGCAGAAGCTCTTTAGTTTAATGAGATCCCATTTGTCAATTTTGGCTTTTGCTGCCGTTGCTTTTGGTGTTTTAGACATGAAATCTTTGCCCATGCCTATGTTCTGAATGGTACTACCTAGGTTTTCCTCTAGGATTTTTATGGTATTAGGTCTAACATTTAAGTCTCTAATCCATCTTGAATTAATTTTCGTATAAGGAGTAAGGAAAGGATCCAGTTTCAGCTTTCTACTTATGGCTAGCCAATTTTCCCAGCACCATTTATTAAATAGGGAATCCTTTCCCCATTTCTTGTTTCTCTCAGGTTTGTCAAAGATCAGATGGCTGTAGATGTGTGGTATTATTTCTGAGGACTCTGTTCTGTTCCATTGGTCTATATCTCTGTTTTGGTACCAGTACCATGCTGTTTTGGTTACTGTAGCCTTGTAGTATAGTTTGAAGTCAGGTAGTGTGATGCCTCCAGCTTTGTTCTTTTGACTTAGGATTGTCTTGGAGATGCGGGCTCTTTTTTGGTTCCATATGAACTTTAAAGCAGTTTTTTCCAATTCTGTGAAGAAAGTCATTGGTAGCTTGATGGGGATGGCATTGAATCTATAAATTACCTTGGGCAGTATGGCCATTTTCACGATATTGATTCTTCCTATCCATGAGCATGGTATGTTCTTCCATTTGTTTGTGTCCTCTTTGATTTCACTGAGCAGTGGTTTGTAGTTCTCCTTGAAGAGGTCCTTTACATCCCTTGTAAGTTGGATTCCTAGGTATTTGATTCTCTTTGAAGCAATTGTGAATGGAAGTTCATTCCTGATTTGGCTCTCTGTTTGTCTGTTACTGGTGTATAAGAATGCTTGTGATTTTTGCACATTAATTTTGTATCCTGAGACTTTGCTGAAGTTGCTTATCAGCTTAAGGAGATTTTGGGCTGAGACAATGGGGTTTTCTAAATATACAATCATGTCATCTGCAAACAGGGACAATTTGACTTCTTCTTTTCCTAACTGAATACCCTTGATTTCTTTCTCTTGCCTGATTGCCCTAGCCAGAACTTCCAACACTATGTTGAATAGGAGTGGTGAGAGAGGGCATCCCTGTCTTGTGCCAGTTTTCAAAGGGAATTTTTCCAGTTTTTGCCCATTCAGTATGATATTGGCTGTGGGTTTGTCATAAATAGCTCTTATTATTTTGAGGTACGTTCCATCAATACCGAATTTATTGAGCGTTTTTAGCATGAAGGGCTGTTGAATTTTGTCAAAAGCCTTTTCTGCATCTATTGAGATAATCATGTGGTTCTTGTCTTTGGTTCTGTTTATATGCTGGATTATGTTTATTGATTTGCGAATGTTGAACCAGCCTTGCATCCCAGGGATGAAGCCCACTTGATCATGGTGGATAAGCTTTTTGATGTGTTGCTGAATCCGGTTTGCCAGTATTTTATTGAGGATTTTTGCATCGATGTTCATCAGAGATATTGGTCTAAAATTCTCTTTTTTTGTTGTGTCCTTGCCAGGCTTTGGTATCAGGATGATATTGGCCTCATAAAAAGAGTTAGGGAGGATTCCCTCTTTTTCTATTGATTGGAATAGTTTCAGAAGGAATGGTACCAACTCCTCCTTGTACCTCTGGTAGAATTCAGCTGTGAATCCATCTGGTCCTGGACTTTTTTTGGTTGGTAGGCTATTAATTGTTGCCTCAATTTCAGAGCCTGCTATTGGTCTATTCAGGGATTCAACTTCTTCCTGGTTTAGTCTTGGAAGAGTGTAAGTGTCCAGGAAATTATCCATTTCTTCTAGATTTTCCAGTTTATTTGCGTAGAGGTGTTTATAGTATTCTCTGATGGTAGTTTGTATTTCTGTGGGGTCGGTGGTGATATCCCCTTTATCATTTTTAATTGCGTCGATTTGATTCTTCTCTCTTTTCTTCTTTATTAGTCTGGCTAGTGGTCTGTCAATTTTGTTGATCTTTTCAAAAAACCAACTCCTGGATTCATTGATTTTTTGGAGGGTTTTTTGTGTCTCTATCTCCTTCAGTTCTGCTCTGATCTTAGTTATTTCTTGCCTTCTGCTAGCTTTCGAATGTGTTTGCTCTTGCTTCTCTAGTTCTTTTAATTGCGATGTTAGAGTGTCAATTTTGCATCTTTCCTGCTTTCTCTTGTGGGCATTTAGTGCTATAAATTTCCCTCTACACACTGCTTTAAATGTGTCCCAGAGATTCTGGTATGTTGTATCTTTGTTCTCATTGGTTTCAAAGAACATCTTTATTTCTGCCTTCATTTCGTTATGTACCCAGTAGTCATTCAGGAGCAGGTTGTTCAGTTTCCATGTAGTTGAGCGGTTTTGAGTGAGTTTCTTAGTCCTGAGTTCTAGTTTGATTGCACTGTGGTCTGAGAGACAGTTTGTTATAATTTCTGTTCTTGTACATTTGCTGAGGAGTGCTTTACTTCCAATTACATGGTCAATTTTGGAGTAAGTATGATGTGGTGCTGAGAAGAATGTATATTCTGTTGATTTGGGGTGGAGAGTTCTATAGATGTCTATTAGGTCTGCTTGCTGCAGAGATGAGTTCAATTCCTGGATATCCTTGTTAACTTTCTGTCTCGTTGATCTGTCTAATGTTGACAGTGGAGTGTTGAAGTCTCCCATTATTATTGTATGGGAGTCTAAGTCTCTTTGTAAGTCTCTAAGGACTTGCTTTATGAATCTGGGTGCTCCTGTATTGGGTGCATATATATTTAGGATAGTTAGCTCTTCCTGTTGAATTGATCCCTTTACCATTATGTAATGGCCTTCTTTGTCTCTTTTGATCTTTGATGGTTTAAAGTCTGTTTTATCAGAGACTAGTATTGCAACCCCTGCTTTTTTTTGTTCTCCATTTGCTTGGTAAATCTTCCTCCATCCCTTTATTTTGAGCCTATGTATGTCTCTGCGTGTGAGATGGGTCTCCTGAATACAGCAGACTGATGGGTCTTGACTCTTTATCCAGTTTGCCAGTCTGTGTCTTTTAATTGGAGCATTTAGTCCATTTACATTTAAGGTTAATATTGTTATGTGTGAACTTGATCCTGCCATTATGATATTAACTGGTTATTTTGCTCATTAGTTGATGCAGTTTCTTCCTAGCCTCAATGGTCTTTACATTTTGGCATGTTTTTGCAATGGCTGGTACCGGTTGTTCCTTTCCATGTTTAGTGCTTCCTTCAGGGTCTCTTGTAAGGCAGGCCTAGTGGTGACAAAATCTCTAAGCATTTGCTTATCTGTAAAGGATTTTATTTCTCCTTCACTTATGAAACTTAGTTTGGCTGGATATGAAATTCTGGGTTTAAAATTCTTTTCTTTAAGAATGTTGAATATTGGCCCCCACTCTCTTCTGGCTTGTAGAGTTTCTGCTGAGAGATCTGCTGTTAGTCTGATGGGCTTCCCTTTGTGGGTAACCCGACCTTTCTCTCTGGCTGCCCTTAAGATTTTTTCCTTCATTTCAACTTTGGTGAATCTGGCAATTATGTGTCTTGGAGTTGCTCTTCTCGAGGAGTATCTTTGTGGCGTTCTCTGTATTTCCTGGATTTGAATGTTGGCCTGCCCTACTAGGTTGGGGAAGTTCTCCTGGATGATATCCTGAAGAGTGTTTTCCAACTTGGTTCCATTTTCCCCCTCACTTTCAGGCACCCCAATCAGACGTAGATTTGGTCTTTTTACATAATCCCATACTTCTTGCAGGCTTTGTTCATTTCTTTTTCTTCTTTTTTCTTTTGGTTTCTCTTCTCGCTTCATTTCATTCATTTGATCCTCAATCGCTGATACTCTTTCTTCCAGTTGATCGAGTCGGTTACTGAAGCTTGTGCATTTGTCACGTATTTCTCGTGTCATGGTTTTCATCTCTTTCATTTCGTTTAGGACCTTCTCTGCATTAATTACTCTAGCCATCAATTCTTCCACTTTTTTTTCAAGATTTTTAGTTTCTTTGCGCTGGGTACGTAATTCCTCCTTCAGCTCTGAGAAATTTGATGGACTGAAGCCTTCTTCTCTCATCTCGTCAAAGTCATTCTCCGTCCAGCTTTGATCCGTTGCTGGCGATGAGCTGCGCTCCTTTGCCGGGGGAGATGCGCTCTTATTTTTGGAATTTCCAGCTTTTCTGCCCTGCTTTTTCCCCATCTTTGTGGTTTTATCTGCCTCTGGTCTTTGATGATGGTGATGTACTGATGGGGTTTTGGTGTAGGTGTCCTTCCTGTTTGATAGTTTTCCTTCTAACAGTCAGGACCCTCAGCTGTAGGTCTGTTGGAGATTGCTTGAGGTCCACTCCAGACCCTGTTTGCCTGGGTATCAGCAGCAGAGGCTGCAGAAGATAGAATATTTCTGAACAGCGAGTGTACCTGTCTGATTCTTGCTTTGGAAGCTTCCTCTCAGGGGTGTACTCCTCCCTGTGAGGTGTGGGGTGTCAGACTGCCCCTAGTGGGGGATGTCTCCCAGTTAGGCTACTCAGGGGTCAGGGACCCACTTGAGCAGGGAGTCTGTCCCTTCTCAGATCTCAACCTCCGTGTTGGGAGATCCACTGCTCTCTTCAAAGCTGTCAGACAGAGTCGTTTGCGTCTGTGCAGAGGTGTCTGTGTGTCTTAGTTTACTGTGCCCTGTCCCCAGAGGTGGAGTCTACAGAGACAGGCAGGTTTCCTTGAGCTGCTGTGAGCTCCACCCAGTTGGAGCTTCCCAGCAGCTTTGTTTACCTACTTAAGCCTCAGCAATGGCGGGCGCCCCTCCCCCAGCCTCGCTGCTGCCTTGCCGGTAGATCACAGACTGCTGTGCTAGCAATGAGGGAGGCTCCGTGGGTGTGGGACCCTCCCGGCCAGGTGTGGAATATGATCTCCTGGTGTGCCTGTTTCCTAAAGCGCAGTATTGGGGTGGGAGTTACCCGATTTTCCAGGTGTTGTGTGTCTCAGTTCCCCTGGCTAGGAAAAGGGACTCCCTTCCCCCTTGCGCTTCCCAGGTGAGGCAATGCCTCGCCCTGCTTCAGCTCTCGCTGGTCGGGCTGCAGCAGCTGACCAGCACCGATCGTCCGGCACTCCCCAGTGAGATGAACCCAGTACCTCAGTTGAAAATGCAGAAATCATCGGTCTTCTGTGTCGCTCGCGCTGGGAGTTGGAGACTGGAGCTGCTCCTATTCGGCCATCTTGCTCCGCCCCCGACTATATTTTTAAATCTTTCCATTTTCCTCCATCTCCACTGTCACACACATGAATAATAATTACAAGAGATTTCCAACTGGTCTTGATCTCCCTGCTTCCAAATTTTTTCCAAATCCATTTTCTCCTAATTCGTAGCTAACACAATTCCATTTGTTTCATTCTTTATACACTGTGTCTAAAATAATCCCTTGATATCCAGATCCACTCCATTACTTCCTTATGTGAAATCCAATAGTTCTTTATTTTCCTGAGGATAAACCCATGCATATTTAAATGCAGTATCAGCCAGGGTACCAATGAGAAAGATATAACATATAAAATTCAGGTGAATTTTATAAATCGTGGGTGGGATGCAGGGAAACCATAATGAACAGCATGGTGGAATTATACCATTATACCATGTCAGTCTGGCTAAATCAGAACCACATTTCCCCCATTTCCCCCAGTTTTTTTTTTTTTTTTTTTTTTTTTTTTTTTTTTTTTTTTTTTTTTTTACTGTGTGGCTCTGGATTGAAGTTGACCAGAAGAGAAAATTATTTTGAGATTTGAAGGTAAGAGTGAGGCAGGGGTCATTACAATCTGCAAGTAGGTGTTTTAGAGTATTAAAGGACAGATAGAGAGATGAAAATGGAGCCCGCTTGTTTGCTCTCCCTGCCCCATGTCCAGTTCTGCTGCTGACCAACTCCTGACCCTTCTGACCGACAGCGACCCCAGTCTCACCTCAGGTGAAGACTTCTTCACCAGCTCTCTTTCATTGTCCCCAGGCCAGCAGCTTAATGTGACTAACTTCACAGATTCTCTGGCAAGTTCTAACTTAGCCCCTTCTGCCGGTGCTTCAAAATGCTTATTTGTGACATTTCTCTGATCCTCCAATTCTCCCCATTAGACCATTATTTCCCCCCAGATTCTCCCACAGTTGTGTAAAGTCTTATTTCTGTAATAATTCTTTATTCCACAATAACATAGAAATTCTGCTTCCCTGATTTGCCAATAGTGTAGTAGTCCAGGACTATTGTTATCCCTAAGTTGAAAGGAGAAAAGGAGAGAATCATGTGGGACCTTGAATGTGGAACAAAGCTACTTTAAGGTGGCTCCATAGGAAGGACAGTGGGGAAGAAAATACCCTGATTTTATTCTCCTCCCCTCTCCCGGTTTACGGCCTGGGCTCCTCATTGACAGAACAGAACCAGAACCCACCATTGACATAATCCACACGTGTCAGCCTCTGGCAGAGAGCAGGGCATGTGGAATCTGGAAGATATCCAGCATACAGAGCTCACGTGACCCACCAGACCTTTCTACCATCACTCACCATCATTTTCTCACACTCTAGATGCTACAGCCACTCTGACTGTCTTTTACATCCTAGAATCTTCCATATTTTTACTTTGTTGGGGACATTAGCACATAGTGTTCTCTCTGTGTGTACTATTCTTTCCTTGCCTCTTCTCCCTCAGTTGAGTAATTCTCAGCTACCCTTCAGGTACCAGTTGAACATCACTTTGGTAGAGCCATCTCTAGGTATCTTGGTTAAATTATACGTCTTTATGTGGACTTCTGTACCACCCTGAACTCTCCCTATAATATTTTATATCACACTTTATTTTATTAATGATAATGTCTTTCTTGACAGAACATAAACTGTCCTATCAGGTATATGTTGTTGTAAATACGCCATGTATGCATTGTTTACGCTTGTAACCCAAAGTATAGCATCATGCCAGACACTTAGTAGGCACTCAATATTTGCTAAATGAGAAAATGAAAATAATGTGGACTACAATTCTACTACTAACCAGGTGAAGAAAATAAGGCCCAGAATTTTTGTAATTGTAGAGTTTATGCCTAAATCTCAAGAGGGAGACCACTGGCAACATATGGTGCCCATGGCCTTTCTCTATAGTGGAATTGCAGGGTGTGCTGGGAGCCTATGATCCTGAGAATATTGCCTTTCTCTGAGAGGGAAATAAAAATGAAACAAATAGTGACCACTGTTTCCTTAACAACCAAGTTTCAGATTACATTGGAACTTTCCACCTCCGAGTAGGATAAATTGAGGCTACTAGATGGACTCCTCTGCAGAAAGCAACTTAAAACTTTGATAGACATTTAAAAAGCAACTATCTGAAGGTACTGGAGAATGAACAGAACACATCATATCTGATAGGAAGTATACACTCTCATGGAGTCAGGGAAAGGGTATGTTCCACAAGTTAGTTCCCATCTTTTCTGGCTTTTAGCCTGAGGCTAAGTGCATCTCACATGCTGCATACAGTGTTGAGAGGGGCTCACATGGGAAAATGTGCAGTCTTTCTGGTCTGGAGAACCGAAAAGTAAAGCCAGACAATGGCAAATATTGAAGAAGTGTGGAAATTCTGGAACGGTAAAAACCAGAGAAAGGATCCCCAATCTCCTCTGCCCATATCTCCAACTGACCCTGAATACACTCAAAGCAGAACAGACTCAATGCAGCTCAAAGACAAAAGATCTAAATCAAGATCAGAGCTGATGCCTACGCAACAGACTTTACAGTTCAAATCTAACCAAGATAACTACTTGCTGAAAAATAAAATAACCTTCGTTACAAAAAAATAACAAAATCCAGAATCTCTACAACTTAACTTTTATGCATTGAATATAATTCAAAATTGTCCAATGTTAAAAAAAGAAAATAGAATGCATTTTTAAGAGAATATCAATAAAATTTGACCCTGATAGAAACAAGATGCTGAAACATACAAGATTTAAAAATGACTTTTTCATAATTATCATCAGTTAACTAAAACACAATATTTTCTCAAATAATGAAAATATCAGTAAAGAAAGAGGAAACTACCCAAGATAAAGAAAAGGAGGATAAAAGATTGGGGTTGAGGAGACAGACTAGGGAACTGATTAGATGATATCTAATGGTCTAATATGCATGTAATTGAAATACAAGAATGAGGAGAGACAGAATGAGGCATAAAAATTTATTTGAAATATAATAGTTAAGAATTTCTCAATTTGACAAAATATAGATATTTTCCAAAATAAGATGCTATCTGAATTCTAGATATTAAGGATATTTTCTTTTAAGAATAAGGCAAATCAAAGACATTTTTAGGTAAAAGAAAACTAAGAAGAGTTGTTGCCAGTACATTTGCACTAACAAAAAATGCTACAGGAAATTCTTCAAATTGTAGGGAAATTATATAGGGTAGAAACATGGATACTCTGAAAAGAATAAAAGGAAAGGACTTAATTCTGCCAGCAACTAGAATGAGCAAGGAAATAGATTCCTCTAGTGTCTCCTGAAAAGAATTCAGTCCTGCCAACAGTTTGATTTTAGCTCAGTAAGATCCATGTCAGATTTCTGACCTACAAAACTGGGGGATAATATATGGTTATTATTTTAAGCTGCTAGTTTGTGGGAATTTGTTATGGCAGGAATAGAAAACTAACAGAGGAGTGCTTGGATAAATATTAACCTTGCTCATGTTTTGAATGGAAAATTCTGAGGTGAAATGTATACTGCTTTTCAAAGGGTACGCAACAGAACTGAGCCCTAGTTTCCCAAAACAGTAACCAGTTCAATGATACAACTTTGAATAGACTTTCCTTTCCACCTTGATTTATTCATCTCAGGCCCCCAACTTTGAGTCTCTAGACTCACATTCCAAAGTAAGCTATTTGCAAAGCCAGCCTTTGTCTCAACTTCTGCTTCTAGGGATGCTCAGGCTAAGACAGTTATCCTAGAAGTGGCCTTTGCCAGCAAATCTTCAGACTGGTAGGGTCCCCAGGTTAGGATCCTTGATGATTCTGGATGATTTTCAGGTCACTGGCAGTCAGGACCCCAGTGCCATTGCTAGGGGAAGTGGTGATAATAGATGGTTGAAGTAGCATTATAATGACTAACGCTCTAACCCATGGTGGACTGGGACAGGTTGTAGGTGAAAGAGAAGCATTGGCTTATGATGTGGCATAGCTCTTGAAAGGTCTGTGGGTCAATGGTAATTATGAGCTCTGTAGAACTGGCTGCCTTAACTGCTTTGAGAGTCTTGAAAAAAAAAAAGAAGACAGGCTCAAGCTACACAACTCAATTCGAAGCACACTAGGAAAGTCAGAAAGCCTTCATGGCTACATCTAAGGCCCTTTTAGGCTCAGGGTTCAACAGTACAGGTGGCACACTTACAAGGAGATGCAATATATTCAGCAGGACTCCTGCACCAAAACCAGGGCCCTAATAGAGAAAGTGATACCTTAAAAAGTACACTTGCTTGAAGGAACCTTAGACACATGAACCCCCAGGTTCATAGTAGCAAATACTCGCTTCCTGCTTAAAAGAAATCTCCCCTTGCCTGGGTATCCTGCAAAGACCTCACCTGAGACAGGTGCCTTATAAGATGATGTCTTTTTCATCTCCACCTGCAAAATACTAGCTTCAACTTGAGATATCTCTTTTGTAGGACATTTTTGAAAACTGCAAGAAACCACAAACACATCAACATTCTGAATTTGTATGAAGCTAAGAACATGTATCTTTCTTTGAAAAAGAGTTTTGTTTCATAAAGAGAAGAGTTCAGTGAGAAACCGAAAAGAAAGAAATATAAAAGATGTAGGTGCTAACGTCATTTAAAATCAATGTATAACCTACGATTGTTACGTCTATAAAGATTACTGTTTAGTTTTTGCAAGGATTTTTTAGACAGGAAATGCTATTTGATTTTTGTAAGCACTCTCAATGAACAACAATATTTAATGCAGGACTTAAGGCAAATAGGAAAAAAAAATACCAGGTAGTCAATTTTGGTTTGTTTATATTGCTAAATCAGGTAAGAGAAAGAAATCATTTGTTTTAAACGAGAGAAGATATTAGTTTCACAGATACTATAATCCAAATGTTTGTGGTTTCTCCGGGCTCTAGGCACTTTAAATAAAAGGCCATTTTTCCAGAGATAAATATATTATTCACTACCAAATACAATGAAATTGTGGAGTACTGTCACAAAGTTAGTGCTTCCTATATAAATGAAGAGATTTGCCTCTGCTCAGACTTGGCCCCTAAGTCAATTGAACGACGCTAACAAGTAAACCTTGGTAATTGTCTTGTCAACAACAATAACAAGCCAATGTTTATGAATGCAACATGGCAAGATATAAATAAATAATTAAGTGATATGCCCATCTGTGGGAAATGTGGTAGAATGAAATTAACACTGACTATGGGTCCAGAAACAATTGGGCTCAAATCCTATTCTTCATTTACAAATTACAAGGACTTGGTGTCAGATTCTCTAAATTCAACCCATCTATTCCAACACACTGATACAAAAACTATCCAGCAAATATAAATAGAGCAAACATATGTTAAAGAAATATAATTAAAAATAAAATTGGCCAGGCACGGTGGCTCACGCCTGTAATCACAGCACTTTGGGAGGCCGAGGCAGGTGGATCACCTGAGGTGAGGAGTTCAAGACCAGCCTGGCCAACATGGTGAAACCCCATCTCTACTAAAAATAAAAAAAATAGCCAGGCTCAGTGGCACACGCCTGTAGTACCAGCTACTTGGGAGGCTGAGGCAGGAGAATCTCTTGAACCCGGGAGACAGAGTTTGCAGTGAGCCGCGATCGCACCACTGCACTCCCGCATGGGTAACAGAACAAGATTTCAATTCAAAAAATAAAAATAAAAAAGAAAAGAAAATCTTCTGCCCACCCAGATAATCTTTTCACTAAGGTAAAACAGAAACAAAAATTTTATTATTGAATAAACATTAAGCCAGAATGTGATGTACATCACAGGCAATCACTAAGAGACAGAAAAGGAAAAAAATAAAATAAAACAAAATAAAATAAAATAAAATAAACTCACGCTTTTATCTAGTCAGGCAGATAGAGCCCACACGTTCTCAAGGTAAACAGTATCTAGTCTCCACCTGAGAGAATTTCACACCACCATTTGTCACACATAATTCATCCTAAATTCACCTGGTAATTGGGGTGGCTAATTAGCTTTATCCAAAGGAAAAATGATCTTCTCATATCTTTGTGACAGGAGGTAGTTTTGCAACTTGGAGCAATGGGCCACCAAAGCTAGGCTCCTACTCTCCAATAGAAATGGAGATAGGGATGTTATGTGCTTTGATTATTACTTTCCAAAGAGATGGGTCCTAGGTCCTTGAAAAAGATATTCTGGGGTGTTAGAGCTGTCAAGAGGCTTATTTAGCTTCTAAAAAGAGTTACATACACTTCAAAGAGACAGAGAAAGGACTTATAATTACAAATATTCTAAAGTAAGTTCTCCAAGGAGATTCTCTTCCCTTATTTTCAACAGGGAAAATTAAGCCTCTAACATTTGTTTATTCTTCCTTATATTTAGCACAATGTCTACTACATAGTAGATACTCAAAAACTGGTAAATTTTATTATCTCTTTATGCAGAATCTTAACTATATTTACATACGAAGTAAGCATGTTTTTCATTTCCTGCCAAATTTAAATTGGTACATAAAATCTCCTAAAATGTCTTCTGTTGTACTAAGTAGCAGTAAAACAAACAAAAATCAAGAAATGTATAGGCCCCAAATAGTATGATTCATACATGCAGTAAAAATTACTCCAGATTAATATCCAGATGAATTACTCCAGAAACACTGCAGCAGGAATTTAACTACAGGTAACTACATTCTTAAAAACCAAAACATTGGTCTACAGATGTTGAAGAATGTGAGGGAGGTAACCCCACTTCAGGAAATGAAAGAATATTTCTCTCTCTTTTTTTAAATACTTTATGTTCCAGGGTACATGTGTACAATGTGCAGATTTGTTACATATATATACATGTGCCATGTTGGTGTGCTGCACCCATTAACTCCTCATTTACATTAGGTATATCTCCTAATGCTATCCCTCCCCCATTCCCCCACCCCACGACAGGCCCCGGGTGTGTGATGTTCCCCTTCCTGTGTCCAAGTGTTCTCATTGTTCAATTCCCACCTATGAGTGAGAACATGCGGTGTTTGATATTCTGTTCTTGTGATAGTTTGCTGAGAATAATGGTTTCTAGCTGCATCCATGTCCCTACAAAGGACATGAACTCATCCTTTTTTATGGCTGCATAGTATTCCATGGTGCGTATGTGGCACATTTTCTTAATCCAGTCTGTCATTGAGAGTATTTCTCTTTGCAATTTGCAGTGCTCATGAAGCTTATTAGGTAGACCATGTCAATATTAGATAGCACCGGAAGTGAAGCCCCTGCAGGTTCTAGGATTGTTCTTTGGAAGGACAGGCCTCACAGTGGACTTTAATCAGGACATGGCACAGGACAGGGATCTCACATACCACAGTCTCATAATCTTATGTTTTAGTGACCAACCTACTTTTGTCCAGCCTCAAAGTTCCTGGAGAAGAGAGAGGAAAAACAACAACAACTACTGAGGTAAAAGTAAATTCCAGGTTTTAGTAGGGCTATAGACAGTATAAGGTTATATTTTAATATAGCTCCTCATTAATATCTAGAGAGAGAGAACACAGCATTCTGAGTTGTCATTAGCATTTGGAAGACAATTGCTGGGCACAATGGGGAGCTCAGCAAGTGCATCCTCTCAGTCTGACAATTTGCTGGAGGCATGAAAAATGTCAATTCAAATGAGGTTGCAGTCTACAAATTCCTTAGAATGACAGGTAAAGTCAGGCACATTGTGGAAAATAGTATTTTTTACCATCTATTGTTCACAAATACCTTAATAAATTATAGTAGCAAAGAGAAAAACCATAACCTTGAAATATATGAAAAAAATATTAACAGAATTACAGGGAGTAGTTGATAAATTGACAATCATAGCAAAAGTGATGGATACACTTCGAGTAATATTAGATTTTTTACAAAAAAAATAGAGATCTAAAAGATTGAACCATCACAGTTACAAAGCATGATCTAATGCTCATACAAAATCCTTCATCTATGGACAGGATGGAAAAAAAGAATAACAATTAGAGAATACACATTCTCCCTAAACATATGTGAAACACGTATAAAATCTACCCACTACAAGCACTCAAAGCAGGACTCAAAAAAAAAAATCATGGGACAATATTCTAAGACCATGTTTTTTGACCACAATGCAACAAAATATGAAATAAATAACATAAAAACAACAGAAATCCCCCAAATATTTGATTTTAAAAAAATTATACTTCTGTACAATTCATACATCAAAGAAGAACTCAAGATGGAAACAAAATGGACCTCTGCCATGACTGGCTAAGGACAGAAAGAGACAAGATGCAAATAAGCAAAATACAAAATGAACAAAGGGAACCTGGCTAGAGATAACAGATTCAAACAGAGTAAAGGTTTTACAGTCTACTATACTCTAATCAACATGATGGCCAAGATTAAATGGATAAATTATTTAAAAATTATAAAAAGCCAATGCAAGTACAAAAAGCAATAGAGAACTTAAATAACTAATAAAAATTCAAAAGATAATGAAATAGTAATTGCAACCCTTCCTCTCCCAGAAGGGTTTGTAGTTGACTGTTCTCAAATATTCAATATCAATATTAGGTTTTCCAATTAAAGCTAAACAAATATTGCTTTTCCTGTGAGCCTCAAAAGAAAAGTCAATTTTGGAGGCAGGGAGTAGGCTCCAAACAGATTTTGTTGCAAATCTGTTTCAATGGTAATTGCTTCTAACTTAACACTTAAATGAGAATTTTCTACTTGGAGTTGGGTTTTATCCACAACCCGAAATATCTCCATAAGGAGCTGTGGGCAGACCAGAGTAAGTCTCCTTAGGCTCAGAGAGTTCATTGCTTCAGGTGAATCCCAAGAGTCTGTGAAAAATTAAATTTCACACTGCAATGATAAAGAACCAACTATAATAAAACTGAGTTACAATGAGCTGACACACATAATTTAAGAACCAGCACAACACCAGTTCTATTGATTGAACAGGTTTTGCAGATTGGCTGAGCATCTCAGCCCCTACTCAAGACAATGCTCCCCTGGGGAAAAAGAAAATATCTCATGCCCTGAACAGCTGACTTACAAATGGACTTTGGAATAAAGGATCATCCTATTCCTTTTGATCACTGAAGCCTCGTATGTCCTCAGTCCCCAATTCCTTATGTTTTTGTAACTATGTTATTTTAATAATCTGTAACTATTAAGAAGGAACTTAAATTATCTTACTAGTTGTGGATATGACTAAACCAATTGATGACAAAATATTATTTAAAAGTATGCCTCTTCTAAGTGATTCATTAAAGAAGTATTCTCAAAGTATAGTTCCAGGCCTGTAGCATCAGTATCACCTGGGAATTTATAAGAACTACAAATTCCAGGCTATACTGAAGACCTAGGCCTGTAGCATCAGTATCACCTGGGAATTTATAAGAACTACAAATTCCAGGCTATACTGAAGACCTAGGCCTGTAGCATCAGTATCACCTGGGAATTTATAAGAAATACAAATTCCAGGCTATACTGAAGACCTACCCAATCCGGAACTCTGGGGTTAGGGTCCAGCAATCTGGTTTTAGGAAGCCTTTCAGGTGATTCTGATACACACTTAACATTTGAGAACCACTGGCCTAAATAAGGTCTACAATGCAAAGCAGCTACTACAATTTATTAAGGTATTTGTGAACTATAGATGGTAAAACAATATTATTTTCTACAATGTGCCTGACTTTACCAATCATCCTAAGGAATTTGCAGACTGCAACCTCATTTGAGTTGACATTTTTCATGCCTCCAGCAAATTGTCAGGCTGAGAGGACGTGGTTGTCTAGCTCCCCATCGTGCTCAACAATTGTCCTCCAATGACTCGACAACTCAGGATGTCCTGCTTTCCTTCTCCAGATATTAAAACACCAATGCCCAGGCCCCACTGCCAGCAATTCTGATTTAATATAAGTGGTATAAGTTCTTGATATTAACACACACATGTGCATGCACCCACACACATACACACGTCTTCCTAGTATATAGGCAGGGTTGAATACCATCGTTCTTTAAAACTTTTGCTATCTAAAGGTTAAATATGCAAATTCATTTTCCATAGTTGGTCTGTGAGAGGAAAATTTCTGGTGCTGAGTGCCCATGCTGGTCTTCCTGACCCTGCCCCACCTCCTCTTCACTTTCCAAGACTTATGACATAGAGACTAAAATGGAGGAGTAAACATAATTAGGAACATAATGCTCCACACCCCCATGTCTCACTTTTTAAACTTTCACAAATGAGTCTACACTCTAGGGAAAGCATTCAAACTGAATCACTACTGATAGCGAGAAAGGTGACCCACTTTTTCTCGCATCGCAGAGCCACATTCGCTTTCCTGAGCACTCATTTCTTTCTCACAATGAGGCTCTGATTTTGTTGGCATAAGGGCTGCTATAGACTGGGAATCATTTAAAGAACAATGTCTCACCAGAAGAGTTTAAATTGATAATTGTGCTCGCTGTTCCATGCATGACAAGCTTTCCTGCCATTAAGAGAAGCCCACACTTAGGATAACTTCGTAGAATGCTTCTGCACTTGAAAGGAGAGTGCCCCATGTTGCCAAATGACACCTCCATCTTCACTTCCAAGTGCTCTGAAATCTCCATAGGAAAGGACCTTCCCAACATAGAAATCTGTCTTTTGCCACTGCCCCTCTCTCCAACATATGTATTTGCCAACCGAGGTGGCAATATCTGTACTGTGGAATTATACAGTGCCAAGTCAATGTTCACAGTCATAGTCCTGTTCAGAAATCATCTGGAAAGCATTTCATTAATACTTTTGTTCTGCTTAATCATAGACTCTGGATCCAATTCTATTTCCCAGAGAAGGAACCAAATCCATGCCCCACTTCCCAACACTGCTGGTTCCTCATCTCTCTCTTTCTACCCATCGCCACCACGTGTGTGTATTAGCTTTTGAAAACTCATTGCTTTGAGGAAGTGATATTAAAGCTTAATGTAAAATATATGTGGCTTCATACACATGCTTCAGGGGAACAATGACTAAAGCACTTTACATACTAGAAAACAAATTTATTTTTGGTATAACTTGCTGAATTGTGCCCCCAACAACAAAAAAAAATACGTTTTGAAGTTCTAACCCTAAATGACGTAAAATGTCTTTGGAAATAGTGCTTAAAGAGGTAAATGAGGTTAAAGAAGGCCATTGGAGTGGGCTTTAGTCCAATCTGAGCAGTGCCTTATAAGAAGAAGAGAATAAGACACAGATACACATAGAGGGAGATTATGTGAAAACATAGGAAAGAGAGGGTGGTCATCTGCATGCCAAGGAGAAAGCTCTCCGAAGAACCAATATCTTGATTTT
Source organism: Macaca fascicularis (assembly GCF_037993035.2). Lineage (NCBI taxonomy): Eukaryota > Metazoa > Chordata > Mammalia > Primates > Cercopithecidae > Macaca > Macaca fascicularis. The sequence continues at coordinate 68,783,622 of NC_088380.1, read as the reverse complement.
TGGCTTCTAGCTTCCAGAGCAGAAACTAAATTCTGTTGCTTAAGCTGCCCAATCTGTGGTACTTTGTTCAGCAGGCCTAGCAAACTAATGCATTTGCCTTTTCATGACCCACCTTTTCCCACATCCCTGAGGCACCTTGCTTTCCTGAGCATCCATTTCTTTCTCACAATGAGGCTCTGATTTGGTGAGCAGGCAAAATGGAATTTTTAAATGTAATTTTTTCTCTCATCTAGAAGAGAAATGTTTCTCTCTCTTCTCACAGATTTTGTTCTCGCTAGGATGAGCAAGAATAAGAGAAAGAGGGAAACTAAATAAACTTGAATTAAGAAAAAGGAGAAAGATGGATTTAAAAAGATACAGAATGAAGTAAGAAGGAAGGAGGCAGAGTCACAAGAGAAAAATACAAAAGTACAACAGATGGTTTAATAGTAAGAAGCACAAGGATCAAATGATTCAAGATTACATAAAGGATCCCAGCATGGGTGTAAGATAAATATTAATTTAAATCAAATTAATTTAAACCAGGTCAAAACCAACAAAAATTAAATTATCAATTTTTAAAGCATCCACAATGGTGAAGGCACGTTCAGTGTTAGAGAGAAATTTTTTCATAAAGAAAGAAGACATTCTGAAAGAAGATACAGTGGAATACTATTCAGCCATGAAAATAAATAATGTAATCCTGTCATTCACAGCAACATGGATAAGCCTAGAGGATATTATGTCAAGTGAAATAAGTCGGGCACAAAAAGATAAATGTCACAGGTTCTCACTCACATGAGGGAGCTAAAAAAAATTTAACCTTACAGAAGTAAAGAGGAAAATTATGGTATTAGATGCTGGGAAGTGTTGGGGGGGAGGGAAAGATAAGAGAGGTTGATTAATAGATACAGAATTACAGCTGGGTAGGAAGAATAATTTCTAGTGTTCTATAGCACTGTATAGTAACTATAACAACAATTCCTTGTATATTTTCAAACAGCTAGAAGAGAAGGCTTTCAATGTTCCCAAAACAAAGAGGATGAATGTTTAAGGTGATATCTTAATTACCCTAATTTGATCATTATACATTGCATACATATATCAGCATATCACCTTGTATCCCATAAATATGTGCAATTATTACACGTCAACTAAAAATAAAGGGGAAAAGTCCTGGAGAAACATTATAGGAATCCAAATTGAGAAGCATTCTATAAACAACTGGCTGATTTTATCGGTTTCAAACGGTAAAGATACATTTTGATATAGGACAAAGTCAACAACAACAATTTTTTTAAAGTAGAGTGAAAGAAGGCTCTGAGGGTACTTCTCCCTCCACAACCAGTCTTGACAGGCATAAGTCACTTCCATCTGCTCCCATTATAGCTCTAGAATTTTCTCACTGTCAAACCTTCGGAAGAAAGACAGGGCCAGATAGTGGCAAATAGGGGAAGCAGAGAGGTTAGGTGGCCCAATCTGAATGAAGAATTATCAAATTGAAATTTCTAGCTCTTCCTCATTTTCAGATGAAACATTTCCCAATAATTTGAGTTCCAAACATACAGCAAAATATCATTCATATTTCTTGTACCTAGATGTTTTGACTTTTAAATTGATGGAAAGTAAAATTTTTTTTAACCAAGAAGCTGCCTGTTGTACACATTAGCACATTTTCTAACAGGATATTACTAGCAGTATCTCTAGACAGTAGTGCTGTCATGATCAGATCTTAATTTGCTGAGAACACTATCTCCACAGGAATGACTTTTAGCCATTCAGACATTATCTCTTTCTGAATATTCAATATCCAGAAAGAATTACATGTCATTGTTCTTTTCCCCAGCTTTGACAAAAAGAAAACTTGATAAATTACAATGGAAATAACCAAGGTTTTTTCTTCCCCTCCTTTTTTCCCTGAATTTATTCTTATTTTTTTTCCAATTTAATCTGTTGCCTATTAAGCAGAGATTGACTTCAGATCTTTCATTAATATGGTTCAGAGACTCTCATTCCAATGGTTCAGCTTGACCAGTGGCCTGGCACCAATCATTGACCTCTTCCTGTTTTAATTATTTGAATCTCATGAAGATAGTGTCCACAGGGCTCAAGTCATTGGGCAAGCTAGTAGGCATTGGAGGAGCTGTTATGAGATCAATAGTGTGAATACTTCCAGGAAATATAGGAATGCCTACATTTCACTCCACAGAAGCATAAAGTCACACAGAAAGCTTAAATTGTTTTGATTTTTCTTTTGTGTTTTCAAGAGGCAAAGGGACAGGACTAAGCCGTATACTGCAACTTGACTTTGCCATGGAACTGAAAGAAAAATAAAAAATATGGGTTGAACCACTAGTACTGAAGAGATAATGCCAATAGAGTAAAATATTTCCCCTGGCCAGAGGCCTCTTTATACTATATAAAATTTAGGTAGTATCAAAGCAAGCTGACTTTATATAATCATCAGTATAAGTGTCATCAATATAAGTTATCAATATAAATGTCTAAAAACTCAGTTGTACAGCAACTCTACCAACTGAGGTTAAGAAACCAACTTATGAGAGGGCGGAGCAAGATGGCCGAATAGGAACAGCTCCAGTCTCCAACTCCCAGCGCGAGCGACACAGAAGACCAGTGATTTCTGCATTTTCAACTGAGGTACTGGGTTCACCTCACTAGGGAGTGCCGGACAATCAATGCTGGTCAGCTGCTGCAGCCTGACCAGCGAGAGCTGAAGCAGGGCGAGGCATCGCCTCACCTGGGAAGCGCAAGGGGGAAGGGAATCCCTTTTCCTAGCCAGGAGAACTGAGACACACAACACCTGGAAAATCGGGTAACTCCCACCCCAATACTGCGCTTTAAGGAAACGGGCACACCAGGAGATTATATCCCACACCTGGCCGGGAGGGTCCCGCGCCCACGGAGCCGTTCCCTCATTGCTAGCACAGCAGTCTGTGATCTACCTACAGCAGCGAGGCTGGGGGAGGGGCGCCCGCCATTGCTGAGGCTTAAGTAGGTAAACAAAGCCACTGGGAAGCTCGAACAGGGTGGAGCTCACAGCAGCTCAAGGAAACCTGCCTGTCTCTGTAGACTCCACCTCTGGGGACAGGGCACAGTAAACAATAACAAACGCAGCAGAAAACTCTGCAGATGCAAACGACTCTCTCTGACAGCTTTGAAGAGAGCAGTGGATCTCCCAACACAGAGGTTGAGATCTGAGAAGGGACAGACTGCCTGCTCAAGTGGGTCCCTGACCCCTGAGTAGCCTAACTGGGAGACATCCCCCACTAGGGGCAGTCTGACACCCCACACCTCACAGGGTGGAGTACCCCCCTGAGAGGAAGCTTCCAAAGCAAGAATCAGACAGGTACACTCACTGTTCAGCAATATTCTATCTTCTGCAGCCTCTGCTGCTGACACCCAGGCAAACAGGGTCTGGAGTGGACCTCAAGCAATCTCCAACAGACCTACAGCTGAGGGTCCTGACTGTTAGAAGGAAAACTATCAAACAGGAAGGACACCTACACCAAAACCCCATCAGTACGTCACCATCATCAAAGACCAGAGGCAGATAAAACCACAAAGATGGGGAAAAAGCAGGGCAGAAAAGCTGGAAATTCAAAAAATAAGAGCGCATCTCCCCCAGCAAAGGAGCACAGCTCATCGCCAGCAACGGATCAAAGCTGGACGGAGAATGACTTTGACGAGATGAGAGAAGAAGGCTTCAGTCCATCAAACTTCTCAGAGCTAAAGGAGGAATTGCGTACCCAGCGCAAAGAAACTAAAAATCTTGAAAAAAAAGTGGAAGAATTGATGGCTAGAGTACTTAATGCAGAGAAGGTCATAAACGAAATGAAAGAGATGAAAACCATGACACGAGAAATACGTGACAAATGCACAAGCTTCAGTAATCGACTCGATCAACTGGAAGAAAGAGTATCAGTGATTGAGGATCAAATGAATGAAATGAAGCAAGAAGAGAAACCAAAATAACAAAGAAGAAAAAGAAATGAACAAAGCCTGCAAGAAGTATGGGATTATGTAAAAAGACCAAATCTACGTCTGATTGGGGTGCCTGAAAGTGAGGGGGAAAATGGAACCAAGTTGGAAAACACTCTTCAGGATATCATCCAGGAGAACTTCCCCAACCTAGTAGGGCAGGCCAACATTCAAATCCAGGAAATACAGAGAACGCCACAAAGATACTCCTCGAGAAGAGCAACTCCAACACATAATTGCCAGATTCACCAAAGTTGAAATGAAGGAAAAAATCTTAAGGGCAGCCAGAGAGAAAGGTTGGGTTACCCACAAAGGGAAGCCCATCAGACTAACAGCAGATCTCTCGGCAGAAACTCTCCAAGCCAGAAGAGAGTGGGGGCCAATATTCAACATTCTTAAAGAAAAGAATTTTCTACCCAGAATTTCATATCCAGCCAAACTAAGTTTATAAGTGAAGGAGAAATAAAATCCTTTACAGATAAGCAAATGCTTAGAGATTTTGTCACCACTAGGCCTGCCTTACAAGAGATCCTGAAGGAAGCACTAAACATGGAAAGGAACAACTGGTACCAGCCATTGCAAAAACATGCCAAAATATAAAGACCATCAAGGCTAGGAAGAAACTGCATCAACTAATGAGCAAAATAACCAGTTAATATCATAATGGCAGGATCAAGTTCACACATAAGAATATTAACCTTAAATGCAAATGGACTAAATGCTCCAATTAAAAGACACAGACTGGCAAACTGGATAAAGAGTCAAGACCCATCAGTCTGCTGTATTCAGGAGACCCATCTCACATGCAGAGACATACATAGGCTCAAAATAAAGGGATGGAGGAAGATTTACCAAGCAAATGGAGAACAAAAAAAAAGCAGGGGTTGCAATACTAGTCTCTGATAAAACAGACTTTAAACCATCAAACATCAAAAGAGACAAAGAAGGCCATTACATAATGGTAAAGGGATCAATTCAACAGGAAGAGCTAACTATCCTAAATATATATGCACCCAATACAGGAGCACCCAGATTCATAAAGCAAGTCCTTTGAGACTTACAAAGAGACTTAGACTCCCATACAATAATAATGGGAGACTTCAACACTCCACTGTCAACATTAGACAGATCAACGAGACAGAAAGTTAACAAGGATATCCAGGAATTGAACTCATCTCTGCAGCAAGCAGACCTGATACACATCTATAGAACTCTCCACCCCAAATCAACAGAATATACATTCTTCTCAGCACCACATCACACTTACTCCAAAATTGACCACATAATTGGAAGTAAAGCACTCCTCAGCAAATGTACAAGAACAGAAATTATAACAAACTGTCTCTCAGACCACAGTGCAATCAAACTAGAACTCAGGACTAAGAAACTCAATCAAAACCGCTCAACTACATGGAAACTGAACAACCTGCTCCTGAATGACTACTGGGTACATAACGAAATGAAGGCAGAAATAAAGATGTTCTTTGAAACCAATGAGAACAAAGATACAACATACCAGAATCTCTGCGACACATTTAAAGCAGTGTGTAGAGGGAAATTTATAGCACTAAATGCCCACAAGAGAAAGCAGGAAAGATCTAAAATTGACACTCTAACATCGCAATTAAAAGAACTAGAGAAGCAAGAGCAAACACATTCGAAAGCTAGCAGAAGGCAAGAAATAACTAAGATCAGAGCAGAACTGAAGGAGATAGAGACACAAAAAACCCTCCAAAAACTCAATGAATCCAGGAGTTGGTTTTTTGAAAAGATCAACAAAATTGACAGACCACTAGCAAGACTAATAAAGAAGAAAAGAGAGAAGAATCAAATAGACTCAATAAAAAATGATAAAGGGGATATCACCACCGACCCCACAGAAATAAAAACTGCCATCAGAGAATACTATAAACACCTCTATGCAAATAAATTGGAAAATCTAGAAGAAATGGATAATTTCCTGGACACTTACACTCTTCCAAGACTAAACCAGGAAGAAGTTGAATCCCTGAATAGACCAATAGCAGGCTCTGAAATTGAGGCAATAATTAATAGCCTACCAACCAAAAAAAGTCCAGGACCAGATGGATTCACAGCCGAATTCTACCAGAGGTACAAGGAGGAGCTGGTACCATTCCTTCTGAAACTATTCCAATCAATAGAAAAAGAGGGAATCCTCCCTAACTCATTTTATGAGGCCAACATCATCCTGATACCAAAGCCTGGCAGAGACACAACAAAAAAAGAGAATTTTAGACCAATATCCCTGATGAACATCGATGCAAAAATCCTCAATAAAATACTGGCAAACCGCATTCAGCAACACATCAAAAAGCTTATCCACCATGATCAAGTGGGCTTCATCCCTGGGATGCAAGGCTGGTTCAACATTTGCAAATCAATAAACATAATCCAGCATATAAACAGAACCAAAGACAAGAACCACATGATTATCTCAATAGATGCAGAAAAGGCTTTTGACAAAATTCAACAGCCCTTCATGCTAAAAACGCTCAATAAATTCGGTATTGACGTAACGTACCTCAAAATAATAAGAGCTATTTATGACAAACCCACAGCCAATATCATACTGATGGGCAAAAACTGGAAAAATTCCCTTTGAAAACTGGCAGGAGACAGCGATGCCCTCTCTCACCACTCCTATTCAACATAGTGTTGGAAGTTCTGGCTAGGGCAATCAGGCAAGAGAAAGAAATCAAGGGTATTCAGTTAGGAAAAGAAGAAGTCAAATTGTCCCTGTTTGCAGATGACATGATTGTATATTTAGAAAATCCCATTGTCTTAGCCCAAAATCTCCTTAAGCTGATAAGCAACTTCAGCAAAGTCTCACGATACAAAATTAATGTGCAAAAATCACAAGCATTCTTATACACCAGTAACAGACAAACAGAGAGCCAAATCAGGAATGAACTTCCATTCACAATTGCTTCAAAGAGAATAAAATACCTAGGAATCCAACTTACAAGGGATGTAAAGGACCTCTTCAAGGAGAACTACAAACCATTGCTCAGTGAAATAAAAGAGGACACAAACAAATGGACGAACATACCATGCTCATGGATAGGAAGAATCAATATCGTGAAAATGGCCATACTGTCCAAGGTAATTTATAGATTCAATGCCATCCCCATCAAGCTACCAATGACTTTCTTCACAGAATTGGAAAAAACTGCTTTAAAGTTCATATGGAATCAAAAAAGAGCCCGCATCTCCAAGACAATCCTAAGTCAAAAGAACAAAGCTGGAGGCATCACACTACCTGACTTCAAACTATACTACAAGGCTACAGTAACCAAAACAGCATGGTACTGGTACCAAAACAGAGATATAGACCAATGGAACAGAACAGAGTCCTCAGAAATAATACCACACATCTACAGCCATCTGATCTCTGACAAACCTGAGAGAAACAAGAAATGGGGAAAGGATTCCGTATTTAATAAATGGTGCTGGAAAAATTGGCTAGCCATAAGTAGAAAGCTGAAACTGGATCCTTTCCTTACTCCTTATATGAAAATTAATTCAAGATGGATTAGAGACCTAAATATTAGACCTAATACCAAAAAATCCTAGAGGAAAACCTAGGTAGTACCATTCAGGACATAGGCATGGGCAAGGACTTCATGTCTAAAACACCAAAAGCAACGGCAGCGAAAGCCAAAATTGACAAATGGGATCTCATTAAACTAAAGAGCTTCTGCACAGCAAAAGAAACTACCATCAGAGTGAACAGGCAACCTACAGAATGGGAGAAAATTTTTGCAATCTACTCATCTGACAAAGGGCTAATATCCAGAACCTACAAAGAACTCAAACAAATTTACAAGAAAAAAACAAACAACCCCATCAAAAAGTGAGCAAAGGATATGAACAGACATTTCTCAAAAGAACACATTCATACAGCCAACAGACACATGAAAAAATGCTCATCATCACTGGACATCAGAGAAATGCAAATCAAAACCACAGTGAGATACCATCTCACACCAGTTAGAATGGCAATCATTAAAAAGTCAGGAGACAACAGGTGCTGGAGAGGATGTGGAGAAACAGGAATACTTTTACACTGTTGGTGGGATTGTAAACTAGTTCAACCATTTTGGAAAACAGTATGGCAATTCCTCAAGGATCTAGAACTAGATGTACCATATGACCCAGCCATCCCATTACTGGGTATATACCCAAAGGATTATAAACCATGCTGCTATAAAGACACATGCACACGTATGTTTATTGCGGCACTATTCACAATAGCAAAGACTTGGAATCAACCCAAATGTCCATCAGTGACAGACTGGATTAAGAAAATGTGGCACATATACACCATGGAATACTGTGCCGCCATAAAAAAGGATGAGTTTGTGTCCTTTATAGGGACATGGATGCAGCTGGAAACCATCATTCTTAGCAAACTATCACAAGAACACAAAACCAAACACCGCATGTTCTCACTCATAGGTGGGAACTGAACAATGAGATCACTTGGACTCGGGAAGGGGAACATCACACACTGGGGCCTATCATGGGGAGGGGGGAGGGGGGAGGGATTGCACTGAGAGTTATACCTGATGTAAATGATGAGTTGATGGGTGCTGACGAGTTGATGGCTGCAGCACACCAACATGGCACAAGTATACATATGTAACAAACCTGCACGTTATGCACATGTACTCTAGAACTCAAAGTATAATTAAAAAAAAAAAATTAAAAAATAAAACAAGAAAGAAACCAACTTATGCAACTATTCAAGCAGAACAGGCTATCAGCACTAATGAAGAAAGCTAATCATGGAAGGTAATATCTACATAAGACTCAATGAGGTCTTAAATCAGGTTAGCTGACTCTCTTAGACAATGTAATTTGTGACTCATCTCTGGAAAGCTTCCTAGATGCAAAAAGGTTCTGAGAGGACACTTGGAAGGGCCAAGGCAAGGTAGCCTAATAGATAATATCAGAAAGATGGGAAACCATGGGGACAGAGGTCATATATATTTAAATTGAGTAAAAATTATCCATTTTTTTCTGGTTATCTATAAAATGACATAAACCCTCAAAGACTGTGTGTACTCAGCTATAAAAGGAATAAATAAGACTGAAAACCAGAATTACTCTCATTCTCTGAGATTCAATCTAATAATGATAAAAGTAACAAGAATAATATATTTATCTATAAATAACTTTCCTTTCCTTACTATTATGACTTTATTTATGACTAATAGCCCTATGAGATGGGTAAAGAAAGGTAAAACTGTCCCCCTCTCTATACAAGGCCAAACCAAGGTCTCAATATCTTAATTGATTTACTTATATTAGCAATAAAAATAGGTTGAAAACTCAAGAAAACAGATTCTTTATTTCACAGGAGACACGAGAAAAGTTAATGTGATTCTCATAAAATGAATCTGATTACAGCCACAAGACACCAATGTGGGATTTCCTTGACAGATTTGGAAACAAAGTCGCATTTGCCTATTCATTAGTCTGAACCTACCCTTCTGTGTGCTTTTGCCTTTAGAAAATATAAAAAATAATACTAATGGGCAAATATATCTAATCTACTATCATTAGAAACTTATTTAGGAAGTTTAGGACTTAAAAGTCATAGTACATATAATGGACCACATAAAACATCGACATATAAAATTTTAAAAGATAGGATATATAAGGTGTAAACTCAAATATAATCAAGAATAGAAATAAATTTCTTTAACAAAATAAAGAGAATCTAGAAGATCCCTATAGCAAGCATCATACTTAGTGATAAGTATGAAAATGAAAAGAAATTCTTTTTAAAACCAGGGGTAAAAAACCCAAGAATGCCTGCTACTACTTTTATTTTTCATTATCACGCTTAATGTCAAAACAATTCATCAATAAAATAAAAGAGAAATTAACTAGGGATTAATATCAGAAAGGAAAAGTTAAAAACTATCTTTTTTTGAAGTAATGGGTTATACAATGAAAAAGAAAAAAAAAGATTCAGTGATAGTTAAAATTTCTTTAAAAGGCTGGATATAGATGTTAATCCCAAAATCAATAGCTTTCCTATAACTCATTAAAATCTAATTATAAAATATGTTTTAAGTTTCCATTTCTAAAAAGCCATTTATTTTTATTTTGAACTAATTACAGATTCATAGGAAGTTGCAAAGATAGCACAGACAGTTCCCATATACTCTTCACCTGTCGTGTCCCAATGATTACTTCTTATAGAATGATAGTACAATATTAAAGCAAGAAATCTGATACTGGTCTAATGTGTGTGTATATTTTCACATCACGTTATATATATGTAGATTCATATAACCACACAGAGCTGAAAGTTCTTCCACATGCTTCCCTGAGGAGATGTAGCACATGCCTATTCCCTTCCTCCCCACCATCCCTAACACCTACCAACAATTAATTTGTTCTCCATCTCTATAATTTTGTTACGAAGATTAACAAATCGAGTTATACAGCATGTGACCATTTAAGAATGGCTTTTTCTTTTGCTCAGCCTAATGTCCTTGGGAAAAAAAAATGGACATTTTGAATATTATAATGTGGCAATTCTAGAAATCTCATTTATCCCCTTCCTCAGAGGCTGTTTTTGTAGTTTATTGTAGGCACTAGTAATTTGTTTAATGACTTTTCCAAACTATTTTTTTGTGAAGTCTGTATTCTTTGTAATATGTGTTCTCTGAAGTCTCTGCTCCTTTAGTTTGGATTCAGCTATTGTTTTGACAGATTTTCTTGAATGCCAGAATGCCAGAAGACAGCTGAGAGGAGACAGAAGAAAATTAGAAGGTGGAGGGAAGGTGGGGCAGAAGGAAAAGAAGAAAAGAAGGAAGAAAAAAAGAAAAAGAAATGCTCTCTCAGTTTTTGCAGATTTGCTCTACACTGGTTCCCTCCTTTAATATTTAGGTAGGCTATTTACAGCCCTGTCTTAGCCTTTGATTGCTGCTTGCACTGAACCTAGGGATGAGTCAGAGGTGAAATATTTGGGTCTTCTCAAGTCCTTTCTAACCATACCTTCTGCCCCAGACATGCATGTGGCATTTCTCAGCCTTTCACTTTGGTTTTGTCATGTGATTTGCTTTGGCCAACTGGTTAATAGACCCAAGCCAAGCAAGAACATGAAATGTGCTTGAGCAGTTAAGAAGTGTTCCCTCTTGTGCTTCTGTCATTGTCATGGGAAGAACATGCCTCCTCCCCACTGGTCCAAAGAGGATGAAAGACACAGATTTACTTCTACTATGAGCCAACAAGATCCATCCATTTATGTGTATTTTGCTTTTAAGAACCCAGCTATTAATGAATAATAGTAAGGAAGGAAATAGGCAGGAAAGGATAATCCTGCCTAAGAATGGATAGAGAGCTTTAAAACATAAGTACTTTAACACACACACACACACACACACACACACAGACACACACACACAATGGAAGTGTTGGTTTACTGTGATAAGTACAAACTATTTATTCTCAAATATTTATACTAGGAAATAGCAGATAGGGGAATTTGGTGAGCACAGTTTTTCAAGTCTACTTAATTCCTCATGGATGATCCCTCAGGTTTTACCTGTCTATGCCGAGTTTCTTATGTGGCCAACCACATGACTCTGAATATCCTACATAACTACCTTGTATAGTTGGAAAGACTGACATTAGCAAGTTGCATACAAGAATGTAACATTTAGTTTTCCAATATGTTTTCTATCAATCCCATCAATGCCATCTTGTAAAACTTCCATAAGTTTGTAACAACTGGGCTTTGCACCTGTATAATCACAGTGTAACTTTATAAGACATTTCTGGTCTGTAAGGATAGAATACAGCAGATCTTACTTGGACCTACCACAGGAGATTTACCTTGTGTTTACAGCCAAACAGCAAACAATCTCCCAAATGAATAAATGAACATATTTACCCATTCTTCATATTTACATACTTTTTCCCTAGTAATGAATAGTAGCCCTTGTGTGGGTTTATTTTTTTTAATTTTTTATGTCAATAGCTTTTAGGATACAAGTGTTTTTTGTTACATGGATGAATTAGTGGTGAATTCTGAGATTTTAGTGTACTCAATCCCCAAGTAGTGTACATTGTACCTAATTTATTGTTTTTTTTTTTATCCTATCCTTCTCTCACTCTCCCCCTTCTGAGTCTCTAAAATCTATTATATCCATCTGTATGCCTTTGTGTACTCATAGCTTAGCTCCTACTTGTAAGTGAGAACATATTGGCTTTAGTTTTCCACTCCTGTGTTACTTCACATGGAATAATTAGATTAGAGATTATTCTATGTGAAAAATTACTTCACATAGAATAATTAGATTAGAACAGCCAATATCATACTGAATGGGCAAAAACTGGAAAAATTCCCTTTGAAAACTGGCACAAGACAGGGATGCCCTCTCTCACCACTCCTATTCAACATAGTGTTGGAAGTTCTGGCTAGGGCAATCAGGCAAGAGAAAGAAATCAAGGGTATTCAGTTAGGAAAAGAAGAAGTCAAATTGTCCCTGTTTGCAGATGACATGATAGTATATTTAGAAAATCCCATTGTCTCAGCCCAAAATCTCCTTAAGCTGATAAGCAACTTCAGCAAAGTCTCAGGATACAAAATTAATGTGCAAAAATCACAAGCATTCTTATACACCAGTAACAGACAAACAGAGAGCCAAATCAGGAATGAACTTCCATTCACAATTGCTTCAAAGAGAATAAAATACCTAGGAATCCAACTGACAAGGGATGTAAAGGACCTCTTCAAGGAGAACTACAAACCACTGCTCAGTGAAATAAAAGAGGACACAAACAAATGGAAGAACATACCATGCTCATGGATAGGAAGAATCAATATCGTGAAAATGGCCATACTGCCCAAGGTAATTTATAGATTCAATGCCATCCCCATCAAGCTACCAATGAGTTTCTTCACAGAATTGGAAAAAACTGCTTTAAAGTTCATATGGAATCAAAAAAGAGCCCGCATCTCCAAGACAATCCTAAGTCAAAAGAACAAAGCTGGAGGCATCACGCTACCTGACTTCAAACTATACTACAAGGCTACAGTAACCAAAACAGCATGGTACTGGTACCAAAACAGAGATATAGACCAATGGAACAGAACAGAGTCCTCAGAAATAATACCACACATCTACAGCCATCTGATCTTTGACAAACCTGAGAGAAACAAGAAATGGGGAAAGGATTCCCTATTTCATAAATGGTGCTGGGAAAATTGGCTAGCCATAAGTAGAAAGCTGAAACTGGATCCTTTCCTTACTCCTTATATGAAAATTAATTCAAGATGGATTAGAGACTTAAATGTTAGACCTAATACCATAGAAATCCTAGAGGAAAACCTAGGTAGTACCATTCAGGACATAGGCATGGGCAAAGACTTCATGTCTAAAACACCAAAAGCAACGGCAGCAAAAGCCAAAATTGACAAATGGGATCTCATTAAACTAAAGAGCTTCTGCACAGCAAAAGAAACTACCATCAGAGTGAGCAGGCAACCTACAGAATGGGAGAAAATTTTTGCAATCTACTCATCTGACAAAGGGCTAATATCCAGAACCTACAAAGAACTCAAACAAATTTACAAGAAAAAAACAAACAACCCCATCAAAAAGTGGGCAAAGGATATGAACAGACATTTCTCAAAAGAACACATTCATACAGCCAACAGACACATGAAAAAATGCTCATCATCACTGGACATCAGAGAAATGCAAATCAAAACCACAATGAGATACCATCTCACACCAGTTAGAATGGCGATCATTAAAAAGTGAGGAAACAACAGGTGCTGGAGAGGATGTGGAGAAATAGGAACACTTTTACACTGTTGGTGGGATTGTAAACTAGTTCAACCATTATGGAAAACAGTATGGCAATTCCTCAAGGATCTAGAACTAGATGTACCATATGACCCAGCCATCCCATTACTGGGTATATACCCAAAGGATTATAAATTATGCTGCTATAAAGACACATGCACACGTATGTTTATTGCGGCACTATTCACAATAGCAAAGACTTGGAATCAACCCAAATGTCCATCAGTGACAGATTGGATTAAGAAAATGTGGCACATATACACCATGGAATACTATGCAGCCATAAAAAAGGATGAGTTTGAGTCCTTTGTAGGGACTTGGATGCAGCTGGAATCCATCATTCTTAGCAAACTATCACAAGAACAGAAAACCAAACACCGCATGTTCTCACTCATAGGTGGGAACTGAACAATGAGATCACTTTGACTCAGGAAGGGGAATATCACACACCGGGGCCTATCATGGCGAGGGGGGAGGGGTGAGGGATTGCGTTGGGAGTTATACCTGATGTAAATGACGAGTTGATGGGTGCAGCACAGCAACATCGCACAAGTATACATATGTAACAAACCTGCACGTTATGCACATGTACCCTACAACTTAAAGTATAATAATAAATAATTTTTTAAAAAAAAAAGAATTATTAGATTAGAGATTATTCCATGTGAAGAGATTATTCTATGTGCACTTAGGTTGGTTCCACATCTTTACAATTGTGAATTGTCCTGCTATAAACATATGTGTGCAAGTATCTTTTTCATATAATGACTTTTTTTCCTTTGGGTGGATACCCATTAGTGGGATTGCTGGATCTAATTGTAGATCTACTTTTAGCTCTTTAAGGAATCTCTATACTCTTTTATATAGAGGGTGTATTCATTTATGTTTCCACCAGCAATATATAAGTGCCCTTTTCCCAACATCCATGCCAACATCTACTATTTTTTGACTTTTTAATAATGGCCATTCCTGAAGGAGTAAAATGATATCTCATTGTGGTTTTAAATTGCATTTCCCTGCCAGGTGCAGTGGCTCACACCCATAATCCCAACACTTCAGGAAGCCAAGGTGGGTGGATCACTTGAGGTCAGGAGTTCGAGACCAGTCAGGCCAACATCGTGAAACCCCATCTCTACTAAAAATACAAAAACTAGTCAGGTATGGTGGTGCATGCCTGTAACTCCAGCTACTCGAGAGGCTGAGGCAGGAGAATCACTTGAACCCAGGATGTGGAGGTTGCAGTGAGCCAAGATCATGTCACTACACTCCAGCCTGGGTGACAAAGAGAGATTCTGTCTCAAAAACAAAAACAACAATGCGTTTCCCTGATGATTAGTGATGTTGAGCATATTTTTATATGTTTCTTGGCCATTTGTATATCTTCTTTCAAGAAATGTCATTCATGTCCTTTGCCCACTTTTTAATGGGATTAGTTGCTTTCCCCCCCCCCCCTTGGTGATTTGAGTTCCCTGTAGATTCTGGATACTAGTCCTTTGTCGGATGTGTAGTTTGCAAATACTTTCACCCATTCTGTGGGTTGTCTGTTTGTTATTTATTTTGCTGTGCAGAAGCTTTTTCATTTAATTAGGTCCCATTTATTTATTTGTGGGTTTTTTGCATTTGCTTTTGGGGCCTTAGTCATGAATTCTTTGCCTAGGCTGATGTCTAGAACAAGTTTTCCAATGTTATCTACTAGAATTTTTATGGTTTCAGGTCTTAAAGTCTTTGATCCATCTTGAGTTGATTTTTGTATATAGTAAGAGATTGTGATACAGTTTCATTCTTCCACATGTGGCTTACTAGTTTTCCTGGCACCATTCATTAAATAGGGTGCCCATTCCCCAATTTACATTTTTGTATGTTTTGTTGAAGATCAGTTGGCTGTACATATTTGACTTTTTTCTGGATTCTCTATTATGTTCCATTGGCCTATGTGCCTACTTTTATACCAGAATGATGCTATATTGGTAACTATAGCCTTACAGTATAATTTGAATTCTGGTAATGTGATGCCTCCTGATTTGTTCTTTTAGCTTAGGTTTGTATTGATTATTTGGGCTCTTTTTTGATTCCATATGGATTTAGGATTGTTTTGTCTAATTCTGTGGAAAATGATGTTGGTATTTTGATGGGAATTGAATTAAATCTCTAGATTGCTTTGGGTAGTATGTTCCTTTTCTCAATATTGATTCTTCCAGTGCATGAGCATGATATATGTTTTCATTTGTTTGTGTTATCTCTGATTTCTTTCAGCAATGTTGTGTAGTTCTCATAGAGATCTTTTACCTCCCCTTGGTTAAGTATATTCCTAGGTATTTTATTAATATTTTTTGCAGCTGTTGTAAAAGAGATTGAATTCTTTGATTCTCAGCTTGGTCATTGTTGGTGTATAGCAGTGCTACTGATTTGTGTATATTCATTTTGTAACTTGAGACTTAACTGAATTAATTTATCAAATCTAAGAGTCTTTTGGAGGAGTCTTTAGGATTTTCTAGGTATACAATCAAATCATTTGCAAACAGCAAGGGTCTGACCTCCACTTTTCCATTTTGGACTCCCTTTATTCTTCATGCCTAATTCCTGTGGCTAGTACTTCCAGAACTGTGTTGAATAGGAGTGGTGAAAGTGGGCATCCTTGTCATGTTCTTGGGAGATATGCTTTCAACTTTTCCCAATTCAGTATGATATTGGCTGTCGTTTGTCATATGTGGCTTTTAATATTTTGAGGTAGGTCCCTTCTATGCCTAGCTTTTTCAGAGTTTTTATCACAAAGCAGTGCTGGGTTTTGTCAAATGCTTTTTCTGCATATGTTGAGATGATCATATGGCTTTTGTTTACAATTCTGTTTATGTGGTTTATCACATTTATTGACTTGCATATGTTAAACCATCCTTGCATCCCTGGGATAAAACCCACTTGATTATGATGAATTATCTTTTTGATGTGCTTTTGGATTCAGTTAGCTAATATTTTATTAGGGAGTTTCACTTCTATGTTCATCAGAGAAATTGGTGTGTAGTTTTTTGTGGGGTTTTTTTGTGGCTGTTGTTTTCTTGTGTCCCTTCCTGGTTTTGCAATGAGGGTGATACTGGCTTCATAGAATGATTTAGGGAGCACTCCTTTCTTAATCTTTTCGAATAGTTTCAGTAGGATTGACACCAGTTCTTCTTTGAGTATCTGGTAGAATTCAGCTGTGAATCCATCTGGTCCTGGGCTTCTCATTTTTTTTTTTTTTTTTTTTTTTTTTTTTTTTTTTTTTTTCAGATGGAGTTGCATTTTGTTGCCCAGACTGGAGTGCAGTGGTGTGATCTCACTGCAAGCTCTGCCTCCCGGGTCCACGGCATTCTCCTGCCTCAGCCTCCCGAGTAGCTGGGACTACAGGTGCCCGCCACCAAGCATGGCTAATTTTTTGTATTTTTAGTAGAGACGGTGTTTCACTGTGTTAGCCAGGATGGTCTAGATCTTCTGACCTCGTGATCCGCCCACCTTGGCCTCCCAAAGTAGTGGGATTACAGGCGTGAGCCACCGTGCCCGGCCTGGTTCTGGGCTTTTTTGTGTGTTGGCAATGTTTGAATTACTGATTCATTCTTGCTGCTTGTTATTGGTCTGTTCAAGGTTTCTATTTCTTCCTTATTTAATCCAGGAGGTTTGTATGTTTCCAGGAATGTGTCAGTTTCCCCTAGGTTTTTCTAGTGCACATAAATGTGTTCATAGTGGTCTCAAATGATCTTTTGTATTTCTGTGCTGTCAGTTGTAATGTCTCCAGTTTCATTTCTAATTAAGTTTATTTGGACCTTCTCTCTTTCCTGGGTTAATCCAGCTAATGGTCTATCAATTTTGTTTCTTTTTCAAACAACCAGCTTTTTGTTTCATTGATCTTTTGTAATTTTTTGTTTGAATTTTATGTAGTTCTGCTCTGATCTTTGTCATTTCTTTTATTCTTATAGGTTTAGGTTTAGTTTGTTTTTGTTTCTCCAATTTCTTGAGGAGCGACATTAGGTTGTCAATTTCTGCCCTTTCAGACTTTTTGATGTAGGCATTTAGTACTATAAACTTTCCTCTTAGCACTGCTTTTTACTGTACCCCAGACAGATTATGACTTGTCTCATTATTGTCATTCAATTCAAAGAGTTTTTTCATTTCCTTTTTTATTTTATTGTTAACTGAGATATGATTCAGGAGTAGATTATTTAATTTTCATGTATTTGTAGAATTTTCAGGATTTGTTTTGGAGTTGATTTCTAGTTTTATTTCACTGTGGTGTGAGAAGACACTTGATATGATTTCAATTTTTTAACCTATTGAGACTGGTTTTGTGACCTATTATATAGTCTATCTTGGAGAATGTTCCATCTGCTGATGAGAAGAATGTATATTCTGTAGATCTTGAATAGAGTTTTCTGTAAATATCTATTAAGCCCATTTATTCTATTGTGTCATTTAAATCCATTGTTTCTCTGTTTACTTTAAGTCTTGAAGATCTGTCTAGTCCTGCCTATGGTGTAGTGAAGTCTCCCACTATTATTGTTTTGCTATTTATCTCATTTATTAGGTCTAGTAGTAATTATTTTATGCATCTAGGAGCTTCAGTGTTTTGTGAATATAAATTTTGATTGTAATATCTTCTTGCTGAATTAATCCTTTTACCATTATATATTGACTGCCTTTGTCTTTTTTTTTTTTTTACTGTTGTTGCTTTGAAGTCTGTTTTGTCTAAGAATAGCTATTCCTGCTCACTTTTGGCTTCCATCTGCATGGAATACCTTTTTCCACTCTTTTACCTTGTGTTTATGTGAATCCTTCTGTGTTAGTGGAGTCTCTTGAAGACAGCAGATAATTTCTATTGTGATTTTTTAATTCATAATTCATTCTGCCATTCTGTATCTTTTAAGTAATGAATCTGGGGCATTTACATTCAATGTTAATATTTAGACGTGAGGTACTACTGTTCTCTTCATCATATTAATTGTCACATAGATAGGGTTTTTTCCCCATTGTGTTATTGTTTTATAGGACCTGGGAGTTTTAAATTTTCAAGAGGTTCTATTTTGGTGCATACTGAACTTTTGTCTCAAGGTTTAGAACTCCTTTTAGTATTTCTTGTAGTGCTGGTTTGGTAGTAACAAATTCCCTCAGCATTTGTCTGAAAATGATTTATTTATCTTTCATTTATGAAACTTAGCTTTACAGGATACAAAATTCTTGGCCAACAGTTGTTCTGTTTAAGGGGGTTGAAGATAGGACCCCAGTCTGTTCTGCCTTGTAAGGTTTCTGTCAAGAAGTCTGTTGCTATTCTGATAGGTTTCCTTTGTAAGTTACTTGATTCTTTTGTCTTACTTCTCCTAGAATTATTTCCTCCATGTTGACTTTACTCAGCCTGATGACTATATGTCTTACTGAAGATTATTTGCAAAATTTTCTTGGGAGTTCTTTGAGCTTCTTTGATTTGGATATCTAGAGCTCTAAGAAAGCCAGAGAAGTTTTCTGCAAGTACTTCCTCAGATAAGTTTTCCAGACTTATTTTCTCTTCTCCCTCAGGAGCACCAATTATTCTTAGGTTTGACCATTTTACATAATCCCATATTTCTTGGAGTCTTTGTTCATTTCTTTTTATTCTTATTTATTTTTGTCTGTTTTGGTTAATTCAAAAGCCTTGTCTTCGAGCTCTGAAATTCTTTCTTCTACTTGTTCTAGTCTATTGTTAAAACTTTCCACTGCATTTTATAATTCCGTCAGTGTGTCTTATTTCCAGAAGTTCTGATTGGTTTTTCTTGATATCTCTAGAAAATTTTTCATTCATATCCTGAACTGCCTTTTAAACTTCTTTATGATGGTTTTCACCTTTGTCTGCTATCTTCTTGAGCAGCTTAATAATTGACCTTCTGAATTCTTTATCTGGTATTTTAAAGATTTCATCTTAGTTTGCATTCATGGCTGGAGAGCTAGTGTGATCTTATGGGAGTGTTATAGCACCCTGTTTTGTCATATTACCAGAGTTATTTTTCTGGTTCCTTTTCATTTGGGTAGACTATTTCTTCTATTTATTCTTAAATTTATGTTAGATTTGACTCTGTTTCTTTTGTTTGTTTTTACATTTCTTTTTTCCCCCTAAGGATGAGAATTTAATGCTTACAATTAATTATAGCCTAATTTGGTTCTTGGTGCTTTCAAAGGAGAAGGCTCTGTAAGAGTTCTTTGGTTATAGAGAGTCTTTGTATGATGGCTTTCTCATATGCTGGTTATAGTAGCAATGCGCTCAGTGTGTGAGCAAGTTCACTATCTCCAGTGGTGTTGGAATGGTAGAAGTCTCTTAAAACAACTCATTTTCCCATGGCATGCACTTTTTTATTTCTTTCTTTTCCCAAGTATTTTATGTACTGGTTTGATTGTTCAGGCTTCAGGCCAGTGGGAGAGGTATCCCATAATAGGAACCTGTTGTGGCTAAAGCAGGTGAATAAATGAAGGCCTAGCCTTGATAGAGGTGGTTAGAGGAGCTTTCAATGAGTTTTAAGAGGTCTTATCTGGGGGAAAGTTCAGAGCCACCTCAGCTCTCCTGCCAAGTCAGCAGGAAAGTCATCCACCTCTCAGACACACTTCTGACCCAGCACTCTAGCTATTTAGATCAGACAAACACCTCTTTTCATCTGCAGGAATGCTGATGTTCCAAACAGAGAGGAATTGTGACTCTGTCTCTCATGCAAACCTAAATCTGGAGGGTGCGCCTACTGCGGGGATGCAGTCACCCTGACATGTTCCAGAAAGGCTGTCTATAGTTGCACCCATGCCAAACTCCCATTGGAAGAAGCCCCAACTGTGTGTATGGTAGTGGGCAAGAGGAGAAAGACTTCCTCTTTTCCAAGGCCCTTCTCATACACCAGGACTATCTGACTGTTGGGATAGGGCTGAAGATTTTCCGTGCTGAACCCAGCACTTGTGCTGTGCCTCTGCTGAAAGAAGCTTTCCACAATGGAAGGATCTGGTGCTCAAGGCCTGTTGTTCAGATTCTTTTATTCCACAAGGTGTTCCCTTGATATGGTACACTCACCCTTCCCCTAGGAGTGAGGATCCCTGGAAGCCAGACTGCTATGAATGTTGTTGCTCCTCTGGGTCTAGCCATCCACTCCAGGCTGGTGTTGGGGAATGTCTGTAAGGGATCCAGTGATACGACCTGTCCTCAAGTTTCCTAGCAGTGGGTGCCAGCATCAGCTCTAATGGTGGAGGCAGGGGAGTGACACGGACTCTGTGAAATTCCCTGGTTATTGATAGCCTTGGTGTGTTGGCTTTCTTGAATACCAGTTATAAAAGTAATGAACTAGTCACCTGCACAGACTCAGGATCTCCTGGTTAGCCAGACTGGTACAGGCAGTAATGATATCTGAGATCACACAGCCATTTTCTCCTTCCTGGGCACAGTGTTATTCTCCAGGATACACTGTAATGAACTATGTTGGCTGGCCTCCAGTCAGGATGTGGTGCTTGCAAAAGAGCACCAGCTATGGTAGTAGCAGTGAGATTTTTGCTTACCTTATGTTGCCCAGGGTGGGTACCTACTTTCTCAGGCAATGGTCAGGGCCATGTCACTCCCAAGAGATACTGTCTTTTGTGTTAAGCTACCAGAGCCAGAGCAGGTAGCAAAGCCATGAGGGGACTGGGTCCAGCAGGTTTGTACTCTGAGTCTCCATGTGCAGGGCAAGCAGCAGCCCAATAGGGTGCAGCCTCCTGCTTTCTTCAGGGTCCATAGATTTCTTTGGTTTTCCTGTTCAGTTCTGTGTCACTTCTTGAAAAACAGTTTACTATGTGAATCTGTTCACCCTATTTTGTCCTTCCAAGTCGGGGAGGTATGTTATCAATGCCTTTAACCTGCCATCTTCCCTCCTGCATGTCTCACACAATTATTGTATCAAAAATAAGTATTTTTGTGTACTAAATCACATATACATACAAAGACATGGTCTATAATTTATTTCTATACCCAGTAGGTATGAACACCAATGGTACTATTCCAGTGACCTATTTGTGATGTTTATCTTTTTTCCTGACACATTCATTGATTGTATGTGCACATTCTTCAAATGTAATCTGGTTTCTGTACTTGAGGATAATGTGAAAGCAATTGAAGAATGACTCAAAAACTCTTCTTCGACTCCTTGGAGTATGATATAGTTTGGATGTTTACACCCTCCAAATCTCATGTTGAAATGTGATCCGCCATATTTGGAGCTGGGAGGTATTTTGGTCATGGGGATGGATCCCTCATGAATGGCTTGGTGCCCTCCCCATGGTAATAAGTTCTTTCTCTGTTAGTTCACCCAAGAATTGGTTGTTTAAAAGAACCTGGCATCTCTCTTGCTCCCTCTCTCACCATGTGATATGCCTGCTCCTCCTTCACTTTCCACCATGAGTAAAATTTTCCCGACGCCTCACCAGAAGCCAAGCAGATGCTGATGCAATGCCTGTATAGCCTGCAGAAATGTGAGCCAAATAAACCCCTTTTCTTTATATACCCGGTCTTTGATATTTCTTTATAGTAATGCAAAACAAACTAATACTGTCTATGGGTGTGTATATATATGCGTGTGTGTGTGTTTAATGAAATTAAAGAAATAATCCACCAAGGGAAGTAAAAGATAATGTCTTATCATGAGTTCAGCAAGTTTCACACATTGTATTTGGCAATCATATTGGTTAAGGTAACTGTGTGTGTCAAGATAGTGACTTCAACAGCTGCAACAGTCAAACCTTGAAATCTCAGTGGCTTAACCCAACAAACATTTATTTTTTCCTCACATTATGGTCTAATAAATCTCATGTAGCTCTCCTTGGTGAATTTTCTCTCAGATGTTACTTAGCAGCCTAGGCTGCTTCCATTTTGCAACTCCATCATTGAGGATTCTTCTCTTCCAACTACATGTGTGAAAGGACAGCACAGACAGCACTGGCTTACTCTTAACTGTCCTGACCTTATGCAACACATCACTCTTGCTCATACAAATTCCCTTTATTGCTTAGTCACTTGGTCCCAATCTAATTACATAGCAGGCTTGGAAATTCACTCTTCTTATATATCCAGGAAAAGAAAACTATGCCACGAACATCCTTAACATTACAAATTTCTATTATTTCTTATTTACATAAAGCCTACACAACAGAGGACAGACTTGAGGGAGGGCAAGCTCTGTTCCCCACAATTATTGAGGGACCCAGTCTTACAGAGGTTTCACTTTGCTTACATGTAGCCTTGAAAGTTGTTTTGCAAGTAGAAACCCATCCGAGAGAGGAGAGAAGAGACAAAGAATGGAAAGCTTCCCTCACTTCTTAAGCACACAGTCTTAAGTAACACACAATAGTTCTACTCATATAAGAGTTCCTAGAAGTAGTCTCATTTTATCACCTAGATACAAGGAGGAGGAGGGAGTGTTGAGAAATGGAATTCCTAGCCAGACAGCAACTTTCCAGCAGCGACTCCACATTACAAAATGGAAGCATCAATGTTTGGTGGACAACCAGTCATTGCTAATTTGGTTCATTGGCCAGTTATCTCTCCCAACCCAAGCCAGACCTCAGAAAAGCCAGTGTTAAAGCTTTGCAGTGATAAGACAAAAGTTTTCTATTGTAAGTTTTTTGTAGTGCAAAAGTTTTAAAGAATCAAAATTTTTAAGAAAAAAAGAAACCAAGAATTTAATATTATATCTATTAGATATAAGTTACTCCGGCCATTAAAAATACAAGTTTTTTAAAAAGAATACAAAACCATATGCTAAAAATGATTGAGAAAACAGTGGAAGACTACTTAAAAAGTTAGGTATTATCTACAGAAAAGTAGCCAACATGGTGAAACCCCGTCTCTACTAAAAATACAAAAATTAGCCAGGTGTGGTGGCAGGCCTCTGTAATCCCAGCTACTCAGGAGGCTGAGGCAGAAGAACCGCTTGAATCTGGGGGGCCAAGGTTACAGTGAGCCAAGATCATGCCACTTCACTCCAGCCTGGGCCAAAGAGCAAAACTCTGTCTCAAAAAATAATTAATTAATTAATTAAAAATTTAAAAATATATTAATAAAAGAAAAGGAAGGGTTAAACTTGCTAGCAGCATTCACACCACAGAGGAAAAATCTAGTAAGACGCTTCCCTATACGCCAGGCAGATTTCTATCTACCCCTGAGTTTACCCTTTTCTCCTTTCCTTCACTATCAGCTAGCTCATCTCAGGAAGAACTTGCCTCATTCAAAGATGATTGGTAAGTCAAAAGAATAAGTACAAGATTTATAAGACTACTAAAGGAAAAGGAAAGAAAAAGATTTGGCAAATATTAGTCATGGGCTGGGGGAACATTTCTCCTTCACTCCTGATGCTTCTGCCTTTGTGGTGGAAGTTCCTGACCCTCTCCACACCCTCACATGTTACTCCCTAGAGGAAGAGGAGTGACTTAGTCAGATTGAGAGGTTTAAAAATGAAGATGGGCAACTGAGAAGTGAGTTATGTAAGGAGGACATTTCTCATCCCTTCCCCATGCTGTAGGTCTGTTCTAAGGTCTGCTGCAGAGTAACAGTACTAGGTGGTTTTATATTGAAAGTGTTCTTGCCAATAGACATGTCTCATTTTCCTCTCACTTTTATCAATAAAAAGTGGTATTTTAACTTCTTAATGCCTCACTCTTCGTTTTATTATTGAATTATTTCTGAACTAGGTAAGAAAGAAGGATGTTTTCTATTGAATGCCTTGGAGAAAGGGAAAGGGAAAGGGAAAGGAGAAAAGAAAAGAAGGAAAGGAAGGAAAGAAAAAGACCCAATAAAAGATCATTGTGTTCCACAATGGTTGAACAAGTTTACAATCCCACCAACAGTGTAAAAGTGCTCCTATTTCTCCACATCCTCTCCAGCACCTGTTGTTTCCTGACTTTTTAATGATCGCCATTCTAACTGGTGTGAGTTGGTATCTCGTTGTGGTTTTGATTTGTATTTCTCTGATGGCCAGTGATGATGAGCATTTTTTCATGTGTCTGTTGGCTGCATAAATGTCTTCTTTTGAGAAGTGTCTGTAGGGACATGGATGTAGCCAGAAACCATTATTCTCAGCAAACTATCACAAGAACTGAAAACCAAACACCGCATGTTCTCACTCATAGGTGGGAATTGAACAATGAGAACACTTGGACATAGGAAGGGGAACATCACACACTGGGGCCTATTGTGGGGTGGGGGTAGGGGAGAGGGATAACATTAGGAGATAGACCTAATGTAAATGACAATTTAATGGGTGCAGCAAACCAACAGGGCACATGTATACGTATGTAACAAACCTGCACGTTGTGCGCATGTACCCTAGAACATAAAGTATAATAATAAAAAACACCACTGTGATGAAGTTCTTTCTTCAGAACATAAGTCTGCAAATTTTTAAGCAGTGAGTTCAGGTATTCAGTGAAAAAATGGCAACACACAGGAGAGACAAAATATTACTTTGATGAAGAGGTCAGGAAAGAAGTAAAAACGTGTGAATCCAACAAAAAAGTAAAGATTTCCTGGAATCAACAATAAGTGTCATAGACAATACTGTAGTTAGGGGATAGAGTAAGGGCTAAAATAATTGGGTAAATTATAGATGAAGAACACAACCAAAACATGTTAAAAACTATTCCAAATATTCATATAATTATTGACAAAGATGGAGTGGAGTTAGGAGGTTAAGTCTTCCTACTTTCTCATCCTGGGGACAAAAATCATTATTTAAATCAAGTGATTGAGGCATAAGTAAATCCTCAGATGTTGCATTCAAAATGAAAATAATCAAGATGATACAGCTTAAAGTGCAGAGGGAAGGCAGGTGAGGTGAGAGGAAATATAGTAATTTTGTAATTATGCTTAGTGGAAAAACAGTAGATATATTCTAAATAAATGGAGAATTAAGTATACAATATAATTATATATGTGTATACTTTATCATTAGGAAAATTAAAAATAGATGTAACAACTACAAAGTTATCAAAAGAAACATATGCAAACAATACATTATATATACAGTTGTATATATATGTGTGTGTGTTATATAGTAAAAGATAAAATTACAAAAGGAACATTACAAACAGAAAGCAAAAGTGAAATAATGTAATAAGCTGAGACCAGAAACATCTGTCATATCAATAAGTATAATGCATAAGCAAATAAATAAAAATCCAGATTGGATTGAAAACCGTAACTCCAAATAATGTTGTTTTAATAGAATCTTCTTGAGTAAAGTGACTCTGAAAATGTTAAAAGTCAAATTATTGGAAAGTGACTTATTTTGAAAGTAATTAACC
Source organism: Macaca fascicularis (assembly GCF_037993035.2). NCBI lineage: Eukaryota > Metazoa > Chordata > Mammalia > Primates > Cercopithecidae > Macaca > Macaca fascicularis. The sequence goes on along the minus strand of NC_088380.1, from coordinate 68,757,493 downwards.
TAAATCACTATATTTCCTGTATACAAATAGCAATCATTTGGAAGGATTACTAAAAGGAGAAAATATCTAAATTAAAGTTAATGCAATACAACAAAGATACATCCAAAGGACAATTGTAAATGGAGCAAAGTTATTTCAACACACATGACAGATGAAGGGTAGAATTCCTTAAAATTATTAAAAGAAGACTAAAATACAATAGGAAATAAAAGTTTTCAATTAGATCATAGAAATGAAAACATAAGTGGATCTGAATACTTTTAAAAAGATGCTTAATCTTACTTATAATTTAGAAAGTATGAATTCACTTTGTAAAGAGGTGCTATCTTTCACTCATCAGATTGAAAAAAACAAAAAAGTTCAGTCACACAGTGTGAGGAATTGTATGGGAGAACAAGTACTGCCATACCTCAATGAAAGGCAATTCTGCAATATCTGTAAAGTATCCATAAACATAAAATTGGTGTTTCGTTTACTCTGTGTGTGTGTGTGTGTGTGTGTGTGTGTGTGTGTGGTAACTGGAATATGTCTATTGCAGTCTATGGAAACTGAAAATAAGAGTGATCTGTGAGACAGACAAGGATGAGAGAAAAAACACTTTCCATTTATGCCATTCCAAGCCTCAAGTCCTACGTGCACTTATTCCAAAAACAAAGGGCAAAGGGTGGGAGATAAAGAATAGTGATATAGTTTGAATGTTTGTCCTCTCCTAATCTTATGTTGAAATGTAATTCCCAGTGTTAGGGGTGGGGCCTGGTGAGAGGTATTTGGATGATGGGAGTGGATCTCTCATAAATGGCTTGGTGTCATCCCTTGGTGATCAGTGAGCTCTCACTTGAGTTCACCTGAGTTTGCTTGTTTAAAAGTGTGTGGCACTTCCCCACTCTCATCCCTTGCTCCTGCTTTCCCCATGTGACATGCTGGCTTCCCCTTCACCTTCTGCCATGATTGCAAGCTTCCTGAAGCCTCTCCAGAAGCAGATGCTGGCACCAAGATTCCTGTAAAGCCTGTAGAACCATGAGTCAATTAAACCTCCTTTCTTTATAAACTACCCAGGTTCAAGTATCTCTTTATAGTGTCACAAAAACTTACTAATACAAACAGGAAAAGAAGGGTGGAAAAAGAGAAACGAGGAAAGGAAGAAAGAGAAGGAGAAAGAAGAAAAGGAACGGGGACTCTGACAGTAAAATTCTGTGGGGCTATTAAAATTGTTAAAGTGTGACATAAAAAGATCCTCAATGTTATACTATTAAATAAAAATGAATATACACTATAGTTTGTATAATGCCCTTTTATACATGAAAAATAAATGGATAGGCATAAGTAACTTCACTGTGGTCACACTCACAAGAAAGATTGAAAATGAAAGATTAGGAACCCTTGACTTGACTTTACATTTGATAAACATCATATAAACATTAGCATTTAAGCCTTTTTTAAAAAAAAGTATCAGTAGGGTTTATCAGGAATTTTGGACAGTAGGTGATTTTTTTAATGCTTTTTTTTTTATTTCAAAAACTGCTAACAGCCTTTTAAACATTTTTTCAGTCTCAAAGGAAAAAAATGTTCCCACTTTCATATATTATCTAATATGTATACTATCAATGTATTAGTTAGTTTTCACACTGCTATAAAGAACTACTTGAGATTGAATAATTTACAAAGAAAATAGGCTTCATTGACTCACAATTTTTCAGGCTTAATAGGAAGCATGGCTAGGAGGCATCAGGAAACTTACAGTCATGGCAGAAGGTGAAGGGGAAGCAAGCATGTGTTACCATGGTGGAGCAGGAGAGAGAGCACAAGGGGGAAAGCACCACAGTTTTAAATGATCAGATCTTGTGATAACTCACTCACTACCATGAGAAGAGCATGGAAGAAATCCACCCCCATGATCCAGTCACCTCTCACCAGGTCCCTGACATTTGGGGATTACAATTTGACACGACATTTGGGTGGGGACACAGAGCTAAACCATATCATTCTACCCATGGCCCTCCCAAATCTCGTGTCCTTCTCACATTTCAAAACCAATCATGCCTTCCCAACAGTCCCCCAAAGTCTTAACTCATTCCAGCATTAACTCAAAAGTCTAAGCCCAAAGTCTCATCTGAGACTAGGGGAATCCCTTCCACCTGTAAGCCTGTAAAATCAAAAACAAGTACAATGGAGGTATAGGTATTGGTTAAATGCTCCTGTTCCAAATGGGAGAAATTGGCTAAAACAACAGGGTTACAAGTGCCATGCAAGTTCAAAACCCAGCAGGGCAGTCATTAAATCTTAAAGCTCCAAAATAATCTCTTCTCACCCCATCTCTTACATCCAGGGCACATTGATGCAAGAGATGGGCTCCCAAGCCCTTGGGTAGCTCTGCCCCCATGGTTCTGCAGGGTACAACCCCACAGCTGCTTTCACAGGCTGTCTTTGAGTGTCTGCCACTTTTCCTGGTGCATCATACAAGCTGTCAATAGATCTACCATTTTAGTGTCTGGTGGATGGTGATCCTCTTCTCATAGCTCCACTAGGCAGTGCCCCAGTGGGGACTCTCTGTGGGGGCTCTAATCCCACATTTCCCCTCTGCACTGCCCTAATCGAGGTTCCCCTTGAGGGCTCTACCCCTGCAGCAGACTTCTGCCTGGATATCCAGGTGTTTCCATACGTCCTCTGAAATCTAGGCAGAGGTTCCTAAACTCTTGCCTTCTGTACACCTGCAGGACCAACACCACAAGGAAGTTGCCAAGGCTTGGTGCTTGCACCCTCTGAAGCAACAGCCATAGCTGAAGCTGGAGTGGCTGGGACTCAGGGTGCCATGTTCTGAGGCTGCATAGAGCAGTGGGACCCTGGGCCTGGCCCATGAAACCATTATTCCCCCCTAGGCTTCCAGGTCTGTGATGGGAGTGGCTATTGTGAAAATATCTGAAATGCCCCAGAGACATTTCCCCCACTGTCTTGGCAATTAACATTCACCTCCTCTTTACTTATGCAAATTTCAGCCAGAAGCTTGAATGGCTTCCCCCCAAAATGGGTTTTTCTTTTCTACCACATGTTTAGCCTACAAATTTTCCAAACTTTTAGGCTCTGCTTACTTTTCAAACATAAATTTCAATTTCAGACCATCTCTTTGTGAATTCATATGACTGTATGCTTCCAGAAACAGCCAGGTCAAATCTTGAATGCTTTGCTGCTTAGAAATTTCTTCTGCCAGATACCCTAAATCATCTTTCCCAAGGTCAAAGTTCCACAGATCCCTAGGGCAAGGTCAAAATGCCAACCATGTCTTTGCTAAAGCATAGAAAGAGTGACCTTTGCTCCAGTTACCAATAAGTTCCTCATCTCCATTTGAGATCACCTCAGCCTGGACTTCATTGTCCATATCACTATCAGCATTTTGGTTAAAACCATTCTCTAGGAAATTCTCTAGGTCAAAAACAAATATCTAGGAAATTCCAAACTTTCCCACACCTTCCTGTATTCTTCTGAGCCCTCCAAACTGTTTCATCCTCTGCCAGTTACCTAGTTCCGAAGTTTTTTCCACATTTTCAGGTATCTTTATATAGTATTCCACTCTCCTGGTACCAATTTTATGTCTTAGTTTGTTTTCACACTGCTATGAAGAACTACCTGTTTGGGTGAGGGAGAAAGGACAAGATGGAGGAAGGTGAACAAGAAGGCACAATCCATGTTGCTTCCGGGTTCTTCCTCACCAAATTTCCCATACGCGGGAAAATGCAGCCTGTGCCCGGGAAAATGCAGATCAACTGAGCATGCGCCAGGTGACGTCAATCCGAAGAGATAGAATCCCAGCCACGCCTATGAAGACACCCCTATCACGCCCTTATCCCGCCCACTGCCCTCCCCCTTCCAGTACCAATGCATAAACGTCTGCTGCCGGCAGGAGCCGGTGTGACTTCTTTGGCCCCCTCCTACTTGTGGACCGGAGAACCTCACCCAAGAGCGCCAGCGTGACTTCCCTGGCCCCATACCTGAAGACCGGAGAACCTTGCCCGAGAGTGTGTGCATATTTGCAATAAAAGACTGCCGCTTTCTTATGTACTTTGGCCTCATGTTTAATTATTTAGCTCTCCTAAATTAAGTATTAAATTAAGACAATTATTAAATTAAATTAAATTAAGACACTACCTGAGACTCAAAACTACCCAAGTCACTGAAAAAGTTTTCACTGACTCACAGTTTTGCAGGTTTAACAGGAATCACGGCTAGGAGACCTCAAGAATCTTACAATCATGGCAGAAGGCAAAGAGAAAGCAAGCACGTCTTACCTGGTGGCAAAAGAAAGAGAGCAATGGAGGTAATGCCACACTTTTAAACTCTCAGATCTCATGAGAGCTCACTCACTATCATGAGAAAAACAAAGAAGAAATCCACCCCCACAATCCAATTACCTCCTACTAGGTCCCTCTTCTGACACATGGGAATTGCAGTTTGACATGAGATTTTGGTGGGGACACAGAGCCAAATCATATCAATCAAGAATGCTATCAAGATACTGGCCCTGATTTGGCCTTGATCTCACTAAAGTTGGTGAAACTAAGAGCATGTAAAAGGCAGCAACCAATACTCAGTTTCCTAAAGTAGAATGTGGACAGGATCCCTGTTAGTTGGTCTTCTGTGTTTCTGGATTACACAGCAGCACCTCAGAAGTTTCCTCCAGTTGGGGTCCTATACCATGTGGTGACCTATCAAAGGATCAGCAGTCAAGTTGGCAGTTTTGGAGGAAAAAGCATAGCAAAGAATTGCTTTTTTTTTTTAATGTAAATGTAAAATTAAATTTTATTTTTTATAGAAATACCATGAAGTTATTTATAATATTTATATTTCTAAACAATTTTTAGATACTTCAAGATCTTTGGAGGTCTGGTTCATCTTGACCAAAGGCTTTTAACATGTCAGTTCTATATTAATTATTTTGTGTTTTAATTTGCATGCCTCATTGTCACCATGTTATATTATATTCCAAATTCACAGAACTGAGTCGATGTCTCAAAGGGATTCATTGAAATAGCAGCATTACTACTGCAGTTCAGAGTGGGTAAAAAAATGTAATTTTAAATATACTGAGATTAGTGATACTGTAGTTATAGTAATTCCCTACAGGTAGCCCTAAAAGCACAAAAGGAAAGTACAGCTAGAAAGTGAAATGATGAATATCAAAAAATCTGATTTTATTTGGTAGAGCAATCCATTTTGTCCTTTTTCAGTTTGGCACTGTCTGTATGAAACATTATCAAGCAGCATTATGAAGGCACAGAAGTTTACACATCATTTTAAGACAAAACACAGTGCCCTCGCTAGCAGGCAAATTGATCTTTTCCCCGAATGTTTTCCAGTATCAAATTCATTAATTTTGTGGCAAACATACACAGACTAATAAGCATCACTCAAAGTTGCACCCTTTCTAGAAAATGCAAATTTCAGTCACCTTATTGACAAGAAGATAGTAAAACAGTGTAAAATTAATGGATGTTGTGTGCAGTAAAAAAGTAGAAAGAGCCATAGGATTTTCAAAGGGTACTGCTAGACATAACACAATGTCACTGGCATTCAATGTGAGTGAGCAATGACTACTATTCTGTTTGTGGTGCCAGAGACTTAACTTCACACATACAAAGTGTATGAATCTGTTCTTGGTTTATATGCAGCATATATATATGAGAAACATTTTTCTGTTATCCTTTGAAAGCACTTACTCTAAAAAACACATATTATATAAAATATCTGATTTCAAAAAACCATTTTCTGAGCTGTGAAGGCTGGAAAAGCATCAGCACTGACTACCTGCATTGCAGGTGCAGCCTCCAGAGAAATCACTGCGATCAAAAGATTGTATGGGAACCTCAATTCAGATGGTGCTTCCTATGCAGGGAATGGTAGAGTTGCATGAAGAACATGATGAAAATTATGAATATGTCTAAGTGAAGATACTGTATCTTTTTTCCAATCTGATATTCCTAAGAAATATTCAGTAAGTTTAAGACATATTTCACACTGAAAAACATTCTCAGTTCAGATCAAAGATATAATTTACTAAGTGTTTTCTGGGTCCCAGGCATTCTACTTATATTGTATAGTATTTAATTCTCATCACAAACCCTATGTGGAAGGTGGTTTTGTTCCAATTTACAAGGCAATAAGGACTTTTACAAGTTAAATAACTGACATTTTACTTTAAAAAATCTAACTTGGGACTTACAAAGTCTTTTTTCCCACTATATTTAGTAAATTAACTATATCCAGTATGCACTTTATTTTAAAATGAATAGCTCACAAAGCTCTTTTGCAGTCAGCAGAATCTTTGTTAAGACTAGAGAATATATAGTATCTATTTCTCTACCTATCTACCTATGTCTCTATCTCTGTATCTCATATATGTAATAACATCTGACTGTAAATAAAAACCTTAATGTTTATAACTCATCTTAAATATTCACATATAGAACTCGGGGTAAAATTTTTAAAACAGATAGTATTATACAAATGAAACAGCATAGATTTACAGAATGGGGTCTAAAATACAGCTACACAATTACTTGAAGGCAGGAACAATGTCATTTCCTCCTTGTACTCTTGTATTCCACACTGCCCTAAGCAGAGTGCTGTTAAATACAGTTTTAAAATAATATCACACAATAATTTACTTCAATAATATTATGAAGGAAGATTTGGCAAACAGACTGCTTGATCCATATAGCCTGCCAAGTAGAGCAAAATATATTTTCCGAAGTCTATCTTCTGGACTAATTTTCTGATTTGATTGTCCTCATGTCCTTCCAGATCAAATTAAAAATTTTTGTCAAATTCTGCTTTTGGTTGACTGGACATATTTACTCAACTTATTACTGTATTTAGGGAAAAATGCTTACTTCCCACACATGTTGTCACCTTTGCATTTGTGAATTAGGTCAATCTAAACAAATAGGATTTAAAGACATTATCTAAGAAGCAGAAATTAAAATTGGGTGTGGTTGTTGATCAGACTAAGGCCACTCTTTGGTCAACTCAAGCAATGGTGACAGCACAGATGGCAGGTCTTCCAGATAAGAGAATCTATTCTAATCAACAGAATCCAAAAGTGCAGCTCTCTTGGCTGCCTGGGCACACTGGTAACAAGGCCCAAGGCTAACACTGCTGGTGCTTCCTCCACACTTAGTGTGTGCCTCCATCATAGTGTTCATTTCTAAGTACTTTACAGAATATATGTCTTGGAGTTTACTCAGAGCATTTTTTTTTTTTACCGTAATGATGAGGTATATTTGATTTATTGAACCCAAGGAAGGTTTTCCTTGATTGAAAAGACCATAGGCAAATTAAAATAGCTAGAATTCTTCACTATTAGATCTTATGTCTTTGTTAACTTAAGCCTCCTTAGCATTTATATCCATAGATAATTCTTTGTCTTCTGGAAATTTCCTCCCAGAGTGAATAAAATTCTCAGTTGTCTGTGGGATCATCTAGTCCTCTTCAGCTTGCCCCCAATGGAAATATCATCAAGACTTGTAAGGCCTTTTCTTTTCCACTCTCTGTTGATAAGCTCTGTCCTGTTTGTTCCTCCAAGGGATGTTTGTGATAACTATGGGCTGCTTGAATATCTCTTTCAGGTTACATGTACACATGGCTAGCTTGGGTTTTCTCACAGCATGGCAGACTTCTTGCATGATAACTGACCTTCCCCCAAAAGGTGTATTTCAAGGACAGGAAGTGGACACTGCTAGTAATTTACTGCCTGATCAAGAAACTGACACAACCTCACTTTCACTGATGTTTAGTGGTGAAACCACATATAGAATGTACCCAGATTTGAAGGAAGGAGCAATAGTCACCTTATCTAGATGGGGGTGCATACCAAAGAATTTGCTGCAAATCTTAATCTGCTATAATCATACAGTTGTAACTCAACTCAAGATGAGTTAGACTGCCTACTCCAATTCCAACCCTGGCTGCTGAAAGTTCCCAGGGAAAATCACACCACTGTGAAGGCTCATGTTAGCAGAGAATCTTCATCTTCAATCTCATTTGCAACTCAATGCTGTTCATCTCTTTCTTCTCTTCAATAACCATTATTAACTGCTACCCTTCTCTAACTTCCTAACCCACCATCAGTCTGATGCGTCTCAGGACGCATCTTACCTTCTGCTTCACAGGAGAAAATAAGGCCATTAGATAGAACTCCCTCAACTCCTAGCCACTGCAGCTGAAGACTTACCTATATTCTTACCTACTCCCTCTATTAGTTAAAAGAGAACAAGTTCTTCTGTTTTCTGTGGCCAGTCTCTCTAGATCCTGCCCCTCCCTATCTCCTCAGTTATTTGTCATAATAAATTTCCCCTCTCATCCACCTTTACAACCTATCCCTCTATTTAATTAATTAATTAATTTATTTAATTTTGAGAAGGAGTCTCACTCTGTTACCCAGGCTGGGGTGCAGTAGAGCAATCTCAGCTCACTGTAACTAACGCCTCCTGGGCTCAAGCGATTTTCCCACCTCAGTCTCCTGAGTGGCTGGGACTACAGGTGTGCAACACCATGCCTGGCTAATTTTTGTATTTTTAGTAGAGATGGGGTTTTTCCATGTTGGCCAGGCTGGTCTCCAACTCCTGACCTCAAGTAATCCACCCACCTCCAACTCCCAAAGTGCTGGAGTTACAGGGGCGAGTCACCACACCTGGCCCTAGCAATTCTGCCTCAGCCTTCCGAGTAGCTGGGACCACAGGTGCCCGTCACCAAGCCCAGCTAATTTTTTGTATTTTAGTAGAGATGAGGTTTCACCGTGTTGCCCAGGCTAGTCTCGAACTCCTGAATTCAGGCAATCCGCTCGCCTCAGCCTCCCAAAGTTCTAGGACTACAGGCGTGAGCCACCGCGCCCAGCCTATCCCTCTATTCTTGACCTATAATTAGCCCTTAACCAGTCTCAAGTTTATTTAAAAGGGTAAAATTCCCCATGATTCAATGACCCCTCCAGCTAGCAGTCTCTCACTTCTCATTACATGAGGAACTTTTTTGAATGAAGAAAATGGACTATATCTTTATGGTATGTAGACATATACACTTCTGTATATGTCAAAATTTGTTTCCTTAATGTTTGTATTAATTACTATTTGTCATTAACATATACACATATCAATATGTGCATTTATAGCATACAAATATGTGCATTTATAGTATAATATATGCACACATCAATGTGCATTTATAGTAAACATATATATCAATATGTGTATTTATAGTATTAAAGTATATCTCAGTATGAAAAAGAAAACTAAACCGGGGTGAAATGCACCCAACTTCAACTTTCAACATAGCTTAGACTGTACTAATATTTTTGAAAGAATGTTTATAATTTAGCTCTCAAAGTGATTTAATTGTGATTAAAATCATCTAATTTATTAAGTATGATATTTCACTTGGGAAGTCCTGCTAATTAAGAAAAAATTAACCTATAAATCATTTTTAAATATAACAAAACATGGGAAAATATTAACAAAAATAGATATATCTCTCTTTTGAGGAAAGAGAGAGACTTTCCTTTTATTTATGATTTTATACTCAGTACCTGTTTTAAGAAAAAAACAAGGAAGTAAAACCAAAGACAGGCAGCCCGGTGCCAGGCCCAAAACCAGGCCTGGGCCTGCCTGGCCTAAACCCAGTAGTTAAAAACCAACTCATAACTTAGAAACCGATGTTATTCATAGATTCCAGACATTGTATAGAAGAACACTGTGAAACTCCCTGCCCTGTTCTGTTTCTCTCTAACCACCGGTGCATGCAGCCCCTGTCACATACCCCCTGCTTGCTCAAATCAATCACGACGCTTTCATGTGAAATCTTTAGCGTTGTGAGCCCTTAAAAGGGACAGAAATTGTGCACTCGGGGAGCTCAGATTTTAAGGCAGTAGCTTGCCGATGCTTCCAGCTGAATAAAGCCCTTCCTTCTACAACCCAATGTCTGAGAGGTTTTGTCTGCAGCTTATCCTGCTACACTTTGAACTTAGCAAGCCAACTTTTGTAAATCTATAGAAATGGAAATGCCAGTTTTTTAAGGAATGTAGACAGATAAAGAATAATTGTTTATAGAAGAAAATTACTGGAAACAAAGTGAATGCTCATCAATACAGCATTAAACAAATTGTAGTCACATTTCTACCATGGAATGTGGCAAAAGCCAAAAAAAGAATATTAGGTCTATACTAGGTTACTTAGTGGGGTTACTATATTTTTTAATGATATAAGCAAGATGCAAAGAAGTGTGTTACTGCAGTTTTTTAAAGCAATGGTACACAGTCCTTTTACTCAAGTTTATTAATGATTATATGAACAGGGAGAAATTTAAGAAAGAATACACCCCAAGCAGTTAAACTTAGTTATCTGTGTATGCTGGTGTAGGGAATAAGGTTAAAGAAGGAGAGGAATGTATTATTGTTTTAAAGACAGTGCAAAAAAGCAGTAACATCTAATTTGGTCGTAAGTTAAGATTAACAAGTGAGAGAACGCTCCGTAGACCAGTGGAGTCTAAGTAAAAAGAGAGCAGTTATTTCGAGGGTGATGAAGAGTTCTTTATTCAGACATTTTGTGCAAAATGAAGCTCAGGAGGCCTTTCCTGAAATTCCTTCTAATGGTCCTGAAAGGGCCAATCCTCATGGGAAAGAGATACTAAGCTCTCGAGTATCTATCTCCCCAGCTTTTTATTCTAATATACCTTTTTCCCAATCACGCTTTCTGAATGACACTTTTTCTGTGTACTATTGTCTTCTCCACCCTGCCTGAAAAATGTACAACCTAGATTTAGCATGCTTAGTGTGTAGACACTGTAGCCCATTCTGTCTTTCACAAAGGTTTGGCTTTTCTGCCTGTTGTTGGCTCATATTGGGTTGAAACTCAAAAATAGCCATGCATCTTGTTAGTGTCAACACTTAATCTTTATTCCTCACCTTTCATAGGGACAGAACAATATGTACACTACTGACCAGGAGGGAACAATCTGACTCTCTCCTGTCCCACTTTATCTCTTCCATTGGAGGAGGATGTGACTTGGAGGAGGATGGGCTGGTAAGCTCAAGGAAGAAATTCAACTTAGCCCTTCTAAATTCTCTGCCTCATGTCTTTCTGCCTGGAAAGGCCACCATGTAATGAGTCTAGCAGGGAAAGTGGTGCTCTTCAAGGGGAGGCCTGCTGTTGTTGCTTTTTTCTCCTTTTGTTCTAAGCTATGTGAGGAAACAGGGGATGTTTATGTCAAGCGCGTCCCTGTGAAGAGACCACCAAACAGGCTTTGTGTGAGCAATAAAGCTTTTTAATCACCTGGGTGTAGGCGGGATGAGTCCGAAAAGAGAATCAGCAAAGGGAGATAGGGGTGGGGCCGTTTTGTAGGATTTGGGTAGTTAAAGGAAAATTACAGTCAAAGGGGGTTGTTCTCTGGTGGGCACAAGGTGCTCAGTGGGGGAGTTTTTGAGCCCGGATGAGCCAAGAAAAGGAATTTCACAAGGTAATGTCATCAGTTAAGGCAGGAACTGGCCATCTGGATGTGTATGTGCAGGTCACAGGGGGTATGATGGCTTAGCTTTGGCTCAGAGGCCTGGGAGTTGATATCCCATTTCTCCTAAAATCAAAACCTCAGAGATATTGACCTGCATCTTACTATAGGAACCTATTCACTTGATTGACCTTATACCCATTCAATCAGTTTCCAGAGCAGAAATTATTAATCACATGAGTTTAAGGAATCTTTGAATACCATGAAAATACATGCATAATCTTGTATTCATTTGCAACTTTAATTTGCATCAGATTTTGCAAAAGATTCATAACTCAACACTGGCTTAGAACTACTGCTCTTGAAATATACTATTGAGCTTCTATTTCTTATACCCTGCCTGTTGAACCTAGTTCTTAATTTATTAGTAGAAGTAAATGGTCCTTTCTCCATCCAGGTAATTATCTCTATTTCCAGAGGAATCTCTGACTGATATTTGCTTTTAAAAATTACCATTTTGCAATAGCAATGGATCTCAAACTTACAGAAATAGAAGGTACATTAGCAAAAGCCATTATCCTCACAAAAGCTCAACACAGAAATAATCAACTATAGTCTATAATCCTTGGGGACAAATGGGTTTCAAAATTCACACTTTATCAAACTCTCACACTCTGGAAAGGTAATATGGTTCATATATTCTATATTACTCAATGTCTCCAAAACGGTCTGGAGCAATGTTTTAGGATCAGATGCACTAGTTTTTCCATAAAACATAAATATTTACACTAGGTGGGATAGAGACTATAAATACTGCCAAGTTTAGGTCAGGTTTTTCCTACCAAATGAATTATAAAATATTTGTTTTTTAGTGTTTTGTGGGAGACGTGGCTAAGGGATTGTGAATGTCTAAAGACTGTCTTTGTCTCCCTTCAATCTTGCTTTGTCTGGAGCAAAATAACTCCAGTCTTTTCAATATTTTCTTCAAAGTCTATTTGTCAGTGGTGGCCAAGATGACCAACTAGAAGCAGCTACTGTATGTCGCTCTCACGGAGAGGAATGAAAGAGGTGAGTAAATACAGGACCTTCAGTTGAAGCATCCAGGTACACGCATTGGGACTAATCAATGAAACAACTCAACTCATGGAGAATGGAGAAAAGCAAGGCAAGGTGACTGTCCCAGGAGCTACACGGAGCCAGGGAAAACTCCCTCACCCAGGGAAGCAGTGAGTAAATCCACACTTCTCTCACAGATCTTTGCAACCCTAGGATCAGGAGATCCCCTTGGGAACCCACTCTACCAGGGCCTTCAGTCTGACATGCAGAGCTACATGGAGTCTCAGAAGAACAGCCACTCAGGCATACACACAGCCCTGGAAGCCTTAGATGACCAGGCTTCAGGCAAAAGCAGTTGCAACTCTGGAAAAGGGGGAAGTTAGACCCCTGTACATACCCCTGGGAAAGGGACTGAATTCAGGGGGCTGAGCAGCGACAGGCTGCAGGCCTCGCTTTCACAGCCCTGGCAGGGTAAGACTCACTGGCTTGGAACTCCCGCCAGCCATGGCTACTAGTAGCCTTACACCAATCTGAGATGGAACTCCCAGAGGGAGGGGTGGGCAGCCATCTCTGTTGTTTTCTGACTTAGCTGTTCTTGCCTTTGGGCTTTGGGACTGACTCTGAGGCAACTGAGGGCTGGACTGGACCCACAGCACAGCTGTCCTACAAAACAGTGACCAGACTACTGTTTTAAGCAGGCCTTTGATCCCATTCCTCCTCACTAATTGGGACCTTCCAAATGGGATCTCTAGTCACCTTTTACAGGTGTGTTTGGGCTGATAACAAGTCAGTACCTTCCTGGGACGCAGCTCCCAGAGGGAGGGGCAGGCCACCATCTTTGCTGTTTCACAGCCTTGGAGGTGACTAGGGACTGAAGCAGAAGCAGACCCCCAGCATACCACAGGAGTCCTACAGAGAAGTAGCCAGACTGTAATATGGCGGCCCATTCCCGTATCTCCTCACCGGCTGGGTCCTCCTGGCCTGGGCCTCCAGCCAACCACCACCTGGCTATAAAGCCAGTAGCAGCTCTGCAACTCCCTGGGACAGAGCCCCCAGTGAGGGGGGCAGGTTGCCACCTTTGCTGTCTTGTAGCCCTTGCCCTTGCTGTTTCCAGGCTTGAGAGAGTCTGTGAGGACCAGCTTAATAACCCCAGTAAGAGAGGCTCCATGTTTCTTGGAGGTGGAGCCCCGAGGAACAACCAAAGCCTCACTGCCCATTGCCTGTGCACTGGAAATACGCTTGCTACCCTTGGACTCATGAAGGTATTTAAGTGGAAGCTAGACAATATAGTGGGTGTGCTCATAATACTGAACAATAAAAACGTTCATTTAGTACTTATATGATTGTACATTTCATCTTCAAAACATATTAGGTTGGTGCAAAAGTAATTGCAGATTTTGCCATTTCATGCAGTTTTTGCCATTTCATGCAGTTTTTGCCATTAAATGGCAAAATACTGATACTTAGTCCTAAGTATTAATACCTAATGCTTAGTTTCTACCTAAATACCTTTAATAAAAGGAAACTCATTACACCCTGTTACATTTTAGGACAGCTCATTTTGTTGTAGGATGAAAGGAGTGTTAGGTCCATTTCCAAGGGCTGTAAAAGCAAGATGACTTTTACAAATGCTTGGAGACTGCAGTTTAATGATCAACCATTTGCCATTAAATGACATAAACAGCAATTACTTTTGCATCAACCTAATACCTGCACAGCATTTATAACTAAGCCTTATTCCACATGCTCAAAATTATTAACTAACATTTGGTCAACTGAAAATCTATGGTCTCAATTCTCTTATTGTCCGCAAGAGTAAGCACCCTATTTAGATTCATAGGGTTCTCATCTCACAGGACTGCCCTTCCTAGAAGGGGTAAACAACTAGAATTCATTTCAGTTAAAATAGTTAATAGTAGTTACTGCAAACTTGTATCTTTAATGAATTGCTTAGTCTATTGAGGAAAAAGCTTATGTGTGTATATGATCACTAGATAACAGCTCTAAGGACAACATAAGCATGCATAAAATAGCATGGTAAATTCCACAGCCAGGAATACAGAGAGAATTTAAATAAAGAAAGAAAATTAAGAAGCAAAGCATTCCAATTGAGGAGTCTAGACTCTTACTATCGCTTGAAACATCTCAGGGCAAAGCTAAGAATTAGAAGATATTTGTAATCAGGAGACAAACCTATTTTTTTTTCACCGTTTCCTCCGTTGAGTATTCTTGGTTCTTCAGTACAAAATTCTTATTGAATCTCGACTCTTCTTCAAACTTGGTATTAGAAAAAATACTGATGAGATTATTTTCTGATTCATTTTAGATTATATTGATGATTAAATAGCATTTATCACAGTGATAGACACATTAGTAATCCCTAAGCAAATGGTAGCAATTATCATCAATAAAGCATTGGAATTCTTTTCTTTTTTTTTTCTTTTTTGAGATGGAGTCACACTCTGTCACCAGGCTGTACTGCAATGGCCCGATCTTGGCTCACTGCAACCTCTGCCTCCTGTGTTCAAGTGATTCTCCTGCCTCAGCCTCCCAAGTGACTGGGACTACAGGAACAGGCCACCACACCCAGCTAATTTTGGTATTTTTAGTAGAGATGGGGTTTCACCATATTGACCAGGATGGTCTCGATCTCTTGACCTTGTGATCCTCCCACCTCTGCCTCACAGGCATGAGCCACCGCACCCAGCCAAAGCATTGTAATTCTAAGAGTATTAACAGGAGATAAAAATGTGTAATAAAATAGAACACTATTTTAAAGAATATAAAAACAAGTTACAGAAAGATGTATGTAAAATGATATCTTTGAAACACACACACAAGTTACTGTATGTTTAAACATACTGTTTTAAAATATATTAACGTACATGGGAAGAATATACTCCCACTTAACAATAAGTGGTTTTCTCAGGCAAAGGAGGAGGTAGAACTATGAATATAACAATTTTATTTAAAAATAAGACAGCAGAAAAATTTAAATATACAGAAAAGTATAATGAAATAAATAAAATCCATAAGCACCCTCTTAGTAACCATTGCCAATATTTTAGTTATTTCTGTTTTAACCAGTTATATTTTACCTTATATAGTTGAAATCCTTCTACTAAGATTTTTATAATCTACCTTAAGCATTTTCTCCTCTCATTAATGTTTATTTGGAAACATTTTTAAAATTATTCCTCTATTATGTTTTTTGAATTACAAGGTTAAAATGCTCTCATAGGAAGATGTGGGGAGAATGTATGTATGAAGAAAAATTTAATAATCTTCCCTCCCCTTTACCCTCTTCAATACCACCGTCTTGATTTAATCAATGTTAACATGCTGATGGGTGTATATATAATGCATACACACAGATACACACACAAATTCATTCAAGCTTTATCCATGCTCATTGAATTTTTTTTTAACAAAATTCATTTTAAGTTCATTCAGCAATTACTAATTAGGTATATTATGTATTCCAAGCAGTGAGGATCTAACTGTGTACAATACAGACAAGATCTCTGTATTCATGGAGCTCTCACTTCACATTATATCATGGTAATTCTTCAAGGTAAATGCAGAGATATGTTACTGCATATTAATAGCTGCCTAGTATTTATGTACTATTTACTTATAGTAGCTAAAGATAATAATGACAGAGAGATGGATAGAAAAGCAGATAGAAAATAGATATTGTGTATGTATGTGTGTATATATATACACACACACACACACAAGAGACATCTATTGTATTACAGATAATCCTAAACCACATTGCAAAAGATTCATGTTTTTCCATGCAGTGTATAATTGAGACAATTTTCCTACACAGTCACCAGTTTGGGAAATTACAATATAGTTTTCCGTTTTTGCCACTGTTGTTGGTAAAAAGAAAGAAAAAAACATTTTATATCTAATTTGTTTTAATTTGTATTTGCTAATTTCTAATAAGTTTGGTCATCTTCTCAATGTCTATTTGATATTTGAAAGTTTCTGTAAAAAGTTTTGCCCATTTTAAAATTCTATTTGTTCTCTTTTTCTTATCAAATTGTAGAACCTCTGTATATTAGTGATAGTAACCCTGTTTCATCTAATTGCAAGTATTTTTCTTTATCCGTCATTGGCATTTTTATTTTCTTATGGTAGTTTCCACCCTACAATTTCTAAAAATATTTATATTGTAAAATGTTTTGTCTCTGATCGATGGCTTTTTTATCTTTCCTGCCACAAAGTTATAGAAAGATTCTGTTCTATTTTCAGATTTTTTTTTCACATTTAGTTATTTAACCTGTCAAAAATATGTATTTTGTAAATAATGTGCAACAGTCATTCACATTTCTTTTCTTATGGATGGAAAGTCAAATGTGTGAGTATCACCTATTAAATACTTGCATTATAATATATTGAAAGAATACTATTGTCTTATATTAAGTTCCTAACTATTCTTTATTTGTAAAGTCTGTTCTTCCCCAATAGTCTATGTGTCCAATCCAATACCAAAAGCATACTATTTTATTATAGTGACTTGACTATGTATTTTAACATCTGGTAGGACAAACCTACATTGGTCATTCTGTTTATAAAATATTCTTGGTTATTCTTAGGTATTTATTATTTAATTTAAAATTTTTAAACAAATTTACCCAGCTCCAAAATTAAACTCTCTTTTGAGTCTGACTGGAATTGTACTAAGATTGATGTAAATTTGGAAGCACTAACATTTTTATATTATGGCTTCCCCTTTAAATATATATTGTATTACTTAATTTGGTTTTATAATATTTTACCTTCTTGAATGATATTTTATTATGTGTTTTAGATGGAAATTTTGCCTTAGTTTTCAATTTCTCTCTCATATGTTTTTCCTCCATGACAAATATGAGTTTTTTGGTAAATTTAAAAGAAAGCAATAGATTATCTTGTATTTAGCCTATATTCAGCCACTTTCCTTGGCCTATCATTAATTACACTAATTTAGTAAAGTGTCAAATATTTCTAAGGTATTGTAAGTTTAATTTTTCAGTATTATAATGCAAGTTATTGTGGGGACTTATTGCATTTATTATGATTTCAAAACAAGGTTAGATAATGCTGCTGGTAGATGTCTAACTTTTTATTTTAATGAAAACTGCTTTAATATGTTGTATAATATTTATTCTTATGTGTCAAAAGCTTGTATTTTATTTATTTTCCCTTATTCTTGTTTCACTTAACTTTAGATCAAAAATCTTTTTGAAGTCTATGAAATCTTTCTTCAAATATTTGTATAAACATAAATGTTTTCTTTTTAAAATTAACAATGGCCGGGCGCGGTGGCTCAGGCCTGTAATCCCAGCACTTTGGGAGGCCGAGGCAGGCGGATCACGAGGTCAGGAGATCGAGACCATCCTGGCTAACACAGTGAAACCCTGTCTCTACTAAAAATACAAAAAATTAGCCGGGTGCTGTGGCGGGTGCCTGTAGTCCCAGCTACTCGGGAGGCTGAGGCAGGAGAATGGCGTGAACCCGGGAGGCGGAGCTTGCAGTGAGCCGAGATCGCGCTACTGCACTCCAGCCTGGGCGACAGAGCGAGACTCTGTCTCAAAAAAATAAAATAAAATAAAATTAACAATGTAATTATGTTGATAGATTTCCTATTGTTAAAAAATGTATATATTTCTGTAGTAATTAATGCATTGCTCTTTTAACACTACTGGATGTGATTTACCATTCAGAATTTTTATCTCTATGTGTATGTTAAATTTGTTTATAGTTTTATTTTCTTATCTTTATTAAGACTTGGTACTGAAATTATATTTGTATTATAAAATTAAGTGATCAATTTACATTTTTTTTTAATAATCTGAGTAATTTATTAGTTATTACAGGCTATAAATAATTTGGCTTTTTAAAACAGAAGTGTAATTCCTGTGTAATAGTAAAAATTTTTATTACCATTCCTATATTGATGAATCAAGACTTAAATACCTAAGGAAACAAAATAAGTTAATGAAAGGATAAATGTAATAAGTATCATATAAAGGAAGAGCATTCAAATGTCAATATTTTATTAAGACAGATGCGTGAAAGACAAGTTTTAGACAAATGCCCAGTAGCTGCTGAATTCCAATTTTACAAATTATACAATTTGTAGTAACAAGCCTCGACAGAGGCCCCCTTATGAAATTTGCTCCTTTTGCGTGTGGGCTGGACCTAGTGACTCATTTTTAATGAATAGGCTACAAAAAGGTCATGAGATGTCCCTTCTCAAATCAGGTTACAAAGAATCCGACTAACATCTTGTGCTTGTTCTCTCATGCTCTCTCTCTCTCTCTCTCTCTCCCTCTTTTTTCTTTTTCCCTCAGTTTGGGAGAAGCAAGCTGCCATGTGAGCTTCCCTATGAAGAGAGTCATATGGTAGGGAACCTGAGTCTCTGGCCAGCAGCTAGTATGGACTTGAGGCCCTCTCATGTCCACAGGAGGACACAACAGACTTTTCAGTGGTCAATGAATAGATTTCTCTGGTAAACACAGAGTATTTTTGCTCTGATTTCCCCATCACAAGATTCTAAAATTTTACATTTTAAAGCTGGGGAATTTTTGTAAAATTCCAATATGTGGTTTGACTAATTACACTTTTTTATTATGACTACTTACACCTAACAGCTTTGTCACCATCTTTTTCTAAGTGTAATATTTTAGAATAACAATTCCTTTTCTCAACAGCTGAGAAGCTAAAGGTGAAACACAGTTTTAGGTAACCCTGTACAGGAGGATTACAGTGAATTACCAGCACCAGAGCTTCTGTCCACTTATCACCTTAGGAACACTGAATTAAAAAAAAAAAAAAAAAAAAAAAAGATTGCAGGAAGAGAAGTCTTTTTCTTCCCTTCCCTTGTTGACTTCTCAGCACCACACATTTGTACACAAGACATACACACAGACACACACGGAAGTACAGACTCATTCTTCTAGTCAACCAGGATGCTGCAGAATGTGATGTGACTCTAAAATATTAACTATGTTCCTGGTTCATTAGAATAGCACTTTTACATTTGCTTACCCAAAACAACGACAGTAGAACCACATTTGAACCACTTTCTTCTTTAATGAGAAGGAGCATTTTAATGAAGTTCAGTTTCACTTATTTATGTCAGCTAGTATGAGATCTCTAATCAGAGCCTTGGTGTGATTCCAGTTGGCAGGACAGCAATAAAGGCATGGAAATAGTTGGCCTATTTTAGTAATGTAAACACATTGCTGCTAAGAAAGTGCAGTCTATAGTGAGTTCTAATAAAAGGAATTAGATTACCCATTCCCATCTTATTACTACAGTACTTTCTTCTAAGCTATTCTGAAATATTAACAATTTAAAATTTGGAGGTTTAACACTATCTCATTGTTTAAAAAACATTTTCCCATTTTCAGATTTTAAGGGTATTTTAAACTACTAAAATTTTCCTAAATACAAATAAGAAAACAAGATAAATTTTGCATTTCTTCGGCCTAAAATTAAACCAGACTCTGCTATCATCTTATCATCTGACTAGATTCCACTCTCTAATCTCTAAGACTTGGCCATTAAGTCATCCATATTATACAGTATAGCAGAAAATAGAAGCAGGTCAAAAGAAAGAAGTAAATGTGAAAAAAAAACAGGTTTGAGTTTTTTTCCCTAAGTACATTAAAAATATTTGGTTATACTGTAGAGTGACTAGGAGTGCTTTCTGTGAGATTTCATGGAGGATGTGTTGTATAATAGAAAGAAAAGCTCTAATCTGCTTTGCTTTGTTATTTTGTAAAGGATAAGGTGAAGAAAATGAAAAGAAATGCATATTTAAGCCTTGTTTCCCCAGAGTGTATCTCCTCTTGATATCTTCGGTTTAATTGATTCCATCACAAAGTTGAATTCCCTGGTTTGCAGAGAGTACAGACAAAAATAATCAAATTTTATGAATCCAGGTTGCATTTTATGCTACTTGTATTTACTCAAATCATTTTTTGCTTAAATCTGTTTCAGTGCTTGAAGGACTGTGAGAAAGCCAAGTCCCGAATGTAGGTCTTTCCTCATAGAAGGAAAAGTTCTATCCTCCCAAACCCAAATGTGGGGTTTTATTTTTCCTTCATCAAGTATACCAACAAAAACACCCCTGATAATTCAGTAAACAATAGATGTTGTGCTTTTTAGGAGAAAAATACAGCAATTCCAGAGAATGAGAATTTCCGTTTGGGTGTAGGCCTGAGCAGACAGTTCTCATAATGGCACTGAAGTCTGGCTGGTAACCTTACCCAGTGGTGGTATTACTGGCCATGTCCACTCTGCCTGATGCCCAAGTGACCATGACATCAGAAATAAACAGATTCAGCCAAGCAAACAGTCAATTAATAAATATGTTCTAAACCTTCTGAATATTCAGCACTGTGCTAGGCACCATGACAGACATAAAGTATTACACCTCAAGAAGCTTGCAGTCATCCAGCAGAAAAATGAATGCTGTTGACCAAGATAGGTAAGTCAATCAAGAGTATTAAGATGCAATCCAAAACCCCAGACTGTGGTTTAACTTTGTGACCTCGGGCCAAACAGAAAACTCTGGTTCTTCATCTCCTCATGCAGAAATTAAGGGGAATGAGCTAATTTATTTCCCATAAAGATTCAATGATTGATCCTATGGATTAAGTTGTAAATTATATGCTCCTGAAGAGAAACTGGGTAACATAATATACAAACATGTAAACTCTGTAGTCTGTAGCTAAGACTATCTTGGCTCAAATCCTGCCCCTGTCACTTACTCACTGTGAGAATTTAAATGAGTAACCTAATCTTGCAACCCTAAATTTCCTCAGCCAGTAAGTAGGAATATTAATGGTATTTACATCATTGTATAAGGAAGCTTAAATTAAGTAATATTTAAGTAAGTAAAAATGTGTGAGTTTGAGTTAGCTCTGGCTTAGAAACACCCCACCCATAATACAGTGGCTTAAAACAACAAGCATCTTATTGTTTGAGTCTACGGGATATCTAGGTGTTTCCATTGCTCTTAGCTGGGCTCACTTTTGCATCTTCAATCAATTGTGGATCAGACAGGCAACTCTATTGCATGTTTGGGGTCAGCTGGTATAGACTAACCTGGGAAGATCTTAAGAGGGACAGCTGGACTCTCCTCCACATGGATATCATTCTTCAGCAGATAGTCAAAGCTTAATCCCATAATGTAAGGGTTTCAAGATAGAGAGTAAAGATACACAAGGCCTCTTGAGGCCTAGGCTTAGAACTGGCACATTATCAACTTTACCACATTCTATTGACCAAAGTAAAATACAAGTTCAGTCCAGATTCAAGAGACAGAGAAATACATTTCACCTCTTGGTGGATAAATAGGTATGGATACCCGGAGAGGGTAGGGGGGATTGAAGAATTGAAGCTGTTTTTGCAATTAATCTACTACATTCTTTAAAGAACTTTAACTGCCTGGTGCTTAAGTATCAATTATTATTACTACAAGTTTCAATAAGAATTTAGAGAGTAGAATCATAGAATGCATCATATATATGGGATCGAAGCTGGACATTCTTAAATTAATAGAGAAAGAATTTCCATGTAGATGGCATGAGAAGTGAGTAACACGGAACATAAGAATTGAGTGAGGAATGGAGAATACTAGACAACGTAAGGGTCACTACTCAATGTTGGAGGTATGTCAGGAATAAACATAATGGAAAGGTAGACCCTAATAGGATCCATTGGCTTGAGTGGACATTGAGCATCCCTACCAAAGTAGGGCTATAACTTGCCAACCTGTCCTCTGTCCTTCTAACTACCTTTATTCAGAAGGCAAAGCATTTGAAAACCAATAAGGCTGCAATCAATCTTTCACTAAGCAATATTTGCCAATCCAGTGCAAATAATTAAGGATAATAGCCTGGACTAGCTGTAGATAAAACAAGTGATACTGAGACTGGCAAGATGGCTAAGAAGCAAATGTGGACAATGCAAATATGTCTGCTCCAGGACCTCCTGGGAGAGACGTCCATGTCTGTGGCTACAAACTAATGACTTTAACAGGAGAATTTTCAGCCAGAGGGGAAGAAAATCGGGGGGAAGGAAAAGCCTTTCCATGCTACTTATTCAGTCAGAGGATTGACTTATCTTAGAAACCAACCAAGCTGTATGCATTTTTTTTTCTATAACAACTTTGCAACATATTGTGAAGGTTGGGGCTTAGAAGAGAAAATGGCCAAAAATACGAAAATTCCTTTGACTAGATTCCATTATATTAGCAATCAATAATTCCTAAACATCATTTACATTCAAGGCCTTGTAGGTGCTACATTGGCTCCATATGTGAACACGACACAATCCTTGCTCCTGAAAGCTTTGTGTTCTTACTATCAGATGCAGGAAATAATCAGAATAGTGTCTTGTCCTTTGAACATTGATAATCCCTCAAGGGGAACAACATTTAGCAAGTTCTAGCAACCAGAAAAGCTGCTTTTATCAAAATCAGGCATTGTATGAGGTCAACTTTCCAAACTTACTTCTGTGTACACGCAGTTTAACACAGTGAACCAGAATCAAGGTTTACAATTAGAAAGCTCGCTAACTGGGTTTCTGGGTTTAAGTCCTGGCTCTCATGTTAGGTCATAGGAAAGTTTTTTAAATTCCTTAGGCTTCAATGTTGTTCACCTGTAAATTAGGGATAAGTAATAATAAGTTGCCTTACAGGGTTAGTGTGGGAATTAAATGTGATCTTAAAATTCCTTTAAAAAGTTCTTTATTATCTATAAATTGCTTAATGTCATTTATTTAGCACCTAAGAAGTACCCAGCACCATGCTAACAATTCACAGATAAATACAGGATTTTTCCTTAAGGAACTTGTAAGTTATTTGGGGAAATATTGATACCTAACTACAAAACAGGTTGTGATAATGATAACAAATTGTTATAAAGGCCAAAAAGGAAAGATTAATTAAGAGAATAGGCAGAGAAATGAGCCGAAAGACAACAAATAAGGTGTAGCATAAGAACTGGGTCTCAAAGAATGACTAGAAATTTGTGTAATAAGCTGTAATAAAGGCAAGCCCTGCATGAACACTGGACAAACACTTGGGAAATAACAAGTTGGCCCCTGTGGTTAGTCAGGAGAGAGTTCTTAGAGGGGCATTCTGCCCAGTTGTAAAAGATCTCATTGTTTTGAGAAGAATCAGGACTCTATTTTGTTGGCCTTGTGTGGACATCAATGCTTTTTGAGCAGGGAAGGAAATAATGCACCTCAATTTTAGGAAGATTAATTTGAAGACAATATACAGAACCAGAATTGGAGATATGAGTAAGAATCTTGTTCCACTAATCTGGATGAGAGCTGATGAGACAATGAACCAAGAGAGAGATGGTGCAGAGAGGTGGAGACAAAGGATGGATTTGAGTGCTGTTTCAGAGGAAAAGGAAACAAACTTCCTGACTGACTGAATATGGAGAGTGAGAGAGATCAAAGATGACTCAGAGGCTTCTACCAGGAGAGTTGTGTGGATGGCAGTGCCATTAACCAAGACACAATCCTCAGAAAGGAATATATTTTGTAAGAAGGAAGAGAATGCATTCAATTTGGAGTAAGTTAGGTTTGACAAGTCAGCAAGATATCCAGATGGAAATGTCCAGAAGGCTGGGGAACAGATGTGAAGTGAGCAATTTTATTTGCCTTTCTTTCTTCCACTGCAAAATGGATGGGATATTGCTTGCCACTTCTCTCCAAGGACCAGAGAGAGGATTAATGAGGCAGTATTCACATTTATTCCACACCAAGGATCAATGAGAGCTTGGCAAAGCATTAGGTTGGCGTTCCATTATGTTAAGTTGAAAACAAAGCAGCTTTGACAGGAAAGTCTTTGAGAGAAGAGAGTGCAAACCTGCAAGACCACAGGCGTGGACACTAACCTGTTTTCAGCTGAAAGCAAAGAAAGAAAAGCCGCCTTTCAATTGTCTGCCCTTTCTCTTTGTCTTTCTTCCCCAAGCCACAAGGACTCAGCCAAATGCGAGTTTAGGAGTTGGTCAAATAAAGTCCTTGCAACACTTTCCAGTAAAACTCATTTCCAATTTCTCAATCTGTCAATAACATTGATTTCTGGAACAGGCGGTTAGCTGCTTCTGTCCAAAGTAAGAGTACCTTTGCATTATCTCATATGCCCATGTTTGCAACACTGAGATTTTTATGTGTACAGTTCTGCAAAGAAATCACCAGGCAACACATGCCTGAGACCACTGCCAAGCCAGCAACATATATCTGAGATGTCTCTTCTAAAAATGGGGACTTGGAGATAGAATTATGCCTATTCCTATAATGGGAATCTTCCATAATTCAAAACATTTTAATTCACAAATTTGATTTCCTTTTCCTAAACCTCAGAAGGTGTGAGGAAAAAAATTGTGTGAAAAATATATAACAGAAAGAACATGTTCTTTAACTAGACGGATAGACCCAATTTTAAATTTGTCAATTACTGTGTCCAGAACATTGAGTCTGGTCTCTCTGCGCCTCAGTGCCCTTATCTGCAAAGTGTAGGGTCATGAGGCTGCACTCTTGTCAGTTGTTATCTATGTGATCTGGTGCAAAATGCTGAGACTTTCAGCTTCAGTTTTCCCATCTGTGAAATGAGGATAATATTACCTATCACAGGACATGTCACTGTTAAATGACATAAAATGAAAGTCTTTAGCCTTCAGTCTGACACACGGTAATTACTAAATAAATGACAGTTGTTCTGCTGCTGGTGGTGCTGCTGCTGATGATGATAATGTGATAATTTGGAGATTAGTAATTGCAAAGCTCTAATAAAGGTAAATTTATATATGGAGGGTGTAAGTAGGGATATCACTGTAAGTAGGTCTTGTGTAATATAGGTGGTTACAATAGACCTGAGAGGTGATTTTAAATAGGAAAATAATGAGCCAAAAACATCCTTGGAGAGATAAAAGGACAATTTTACCTGCTTTGCTTTGGTCTAGATAAGAAAGTCTAATAAATTGTTTAGACACAAAAAATACTAAAATACAATAAAAACATGAAATATTTTTAGTTTCCCTATGACAGAGCCAATTCCTTCAACCCCAGTGGTAGTTCTCCTGATGCTTATGGAAAGAGTCTCAGAAGCAGGCCCAGGGACACTGGCTTCTCTTGGCCTTAGCCTAGGAAAACCTCTGAATATGCAATGAGAAGAATGTCAGGGATATCTTCAGCCACTAGGATAATCAGCAAGAAGATGAGACAAAAGTAGATGGCCCCTAGCTTCTAGTCCAGTGGTTTCAGGAACAGGTAGCACTTTCAGTGAAAGTCAGAATTACTTTGTCTTATAATTATTTTCCTCTCTTTCCTTACAAAATAGATGGCTTCTCCTCCAGTATGTTATGTGTAGCCATGTTGGCATTTTAAAGCAGCTTAACCATATATTCCTAAAAGACAAGGTGATTCAGGAATAGAATCATGAAGTAAGCAAAAAAGAAAAAAAAAAAAACAGGGACTCCCTTTCACCTCCCTTCCCGTGATTACAGGTTGTTGAAACTAGAAATAACCTAAAGCCACTACTAACCAGGAACGAAGTCAGAGATAGAATATGGTTTCAAGATTACAGCTTGGGTCAACCCAGAAATCTCATTACTGAGTATACCCAAGGGAATACACATCATTGTCTTATGAAGACACATTCATGCATATGTTCATTCCAGCACAATTCACAATAGCAAGGACATAGAATCAACCCAAATGCCCATGAAAGATAGACTGGATAAAGAAAATGTGGTACATATACACCATGGAATACCATGCATCCATAAAAAAGAATGAGATCATGTCCTTTTCAGGAACATGGATGAAGCTGGAGGCCATTATCCTTAGCAAACTAATGCGGAAACAGAAAACCAAATACTGCATGCCCTCACTTATAAGTGGGAGCTAAATGAAGAGAACACATGGGCACATAGAGGGGAACAAAACACACTGGGGCCCATTGGAGGGTAGAACGTGGTAGGAGGGAAAGGATCAGGAAAAATAACTAATGGGTACTAGGCTGATACCTGGGTGATGAAATAATCTGTACAACAATCCCTCATGATACACGTTTACCTATATAACAAACCTGCAAATGTACCCCAGAACTTAAAAGTTAAAAAAAAAAAGAAATGACAGGTGATCTGAAAAAAAGATTATAGCCTGTATTCTTTCAATTAGTTCCTGCTTCTTAACACTGCTGTTTCTGCATGCTGTCCCTGAATTCAGAGTTTCTCAATCCCCCGCCCAGTGTCCTCCCCACTCCCAAGCACCTAAGATTACTTATCCCATTCCTCAGAGAAGACCTATTAATTTAATCATCCTCAAGAAATAAGAATTTATTGTTATCTCTCCCAGGAGTATCTACTAATCTCCCTGGGTAAAAGAATAATTGATCTTAATAATGTAGGCTTTGTCCCATCTTCTATTTCACTTGATTCGAATTTGGAGGAATTTGTCCACATCTCCCTTCTACTGTACCCCTCTCCACAACCACTGTAAGGATGGAATTTCAAGCAATTGCATCTAAGGAAGAAGGGGAGAAATATAAATTGGAATTTGCCCTTCTTATCACCTCCTTAAACCACACCATGGGTACCATGACTTATTTTATCTCTTAATAGGACCAGCACTGGTTATAGGAAAGCAAAAAATCATCCATAATAACAGTAACAAACAACTGTCCACATAAATTAGTTTCCACTTCCCTGATGCAAGTTACTGGGTGTGTGAATAATGGGACAGCTTGCAATGGAAGGGAGGAAGGTTTATTTTATATCACACTCAAAATCTGTCTGATATTTATGATGTGTTCTTTGCTATATACATTGTAAAAACTAATCTTCTGTATAGAATGCCAGTTGCTTTGACTAACATGTTACTTTGCTGAATAGAGAAGTGAAATATTTATAAATAATTTGATTCTCATTGTCAACAACAATATTAAGATGTTTCCTTTCATTGTAGCACAATATTGCTATTAAAGTTAAATTATTTCCAAAAATGATTGTGTAGTTGGCCAATTAACTATTGTGGTGACCTTGACCTTTCATTTATGCTGAAAAATAATAACTTTTACACACTGTTTTGCCCCAAGGAATATCAATGTTTGAAATTATTTGTGAAAATATAACTTCAGCTGACTGACCTCATTACAATATAAACGCCAAAATATATAGCTGCCAAATTCTAGAGATTAGAGAAACAAAGTGAAGAAGTATAATTCTTAAAGGTGAAAGTTCTTACAGGCAGTAATAAGTGTGCAAATATTACAGCATTTATTATGTTTCTCAGGAAAAGTGTATTACAATTTTTTTCCGTACTTAGTCCCCCAAAATGGATTTTTAAGGCAGGTTAAGCAAAAGTCATATGCAATAAAACTTTTATGACAAGGATTATAATGACAAAAAAAACTGAAAAATAAATGATAGCCCTGTAGTATTTGTGGTTAAGAACATAACCTTAAAGTTAGAAATAAGTATTAAAACAGAATATAAGGCCGGGCGCGGTGGCTCAAGCCTGTAATCCCAGCACTTTGGGAGGCCGAGACGGGCGGATCACGAGGTCAGGAGATCGAGACCATCCTGGCTAACACGGTGAAACCCCGTCTCTACTAAAAATACAAGAAAATTAGCCGGGCGAGGTGGCGGGCGCCTGTAGTCCCAGCTACTCGGGAGGCTGAGGCAGGAGAATGGCGTGAACCCGGGAGGCGGAGCTTGCAGTGAGCCGAGATCACGCCACTGCACTCCAGCCTGGGGCACAGAGCAAGACTCCGTCTCAAAAAAAAAAAAAAAAAAAAAAAAAACAGAATATAAAGCGTGGCACTCAGATTCATGACATCTATAGGAAAAATATATTTGCTCAGGAGGGACAATTTTACTTAGCACCAAACTCTAAGGGGAATTTATAAAAGTTTCATTAGATAAAGAACATTAACTAGTTATTGAACAATGAATAAAGTAGCTGTTTTACCATACAGAAACCAAATTTATGTGATTAGGTTCTATACGTATCCATAAGAACAGTCACAAAAAATTCCAAGAGAATAATAAAATCATAGTTCTGTGGAGAGTTTCTTTTTTTTTAAGTTTTATTTTAGGTTCAGGGGTACATGTGCAGGTTTGTTATATAGTTCACTCATGTCACGGGGGTTTGTTGTGAAAATTATTTTGTCACCCAGTTACTAAGCCTAGTACTCCATAGTTATTTTTTCTGTTCCTCTCCTGCCTCCCACCCTCCACTTCAAGTAGAACCCAGTGTCTGCAGCTCCCTTTTTTGTGTTCGTGAGTTCTCATCTGTTGGAAGTTTCTACCTGGCTCTAAAATGTTGCATTTCACCAATGCTATATTTGGGGGCCTAGTTGATAACAGGAATAAAACCTCTCAAAGGAAAAGGCCACCTCTTGATGTTTAAAACAAATTGCTCTATGGACGCTCGGTAAGCAACAGAACTCTTTATGACTAGGCATGTGGTATAGGCTGAATGTTTATCCCCCCATTTCCACCAAATCCATTTACTGAAACACAATCTCCAATGTGATGCTAGTAAGTGGGACCTTTGGGGGTGACTAGGTCATGAGAGTGGAGTTCTCACAAATGAGATTAGTGCCCTCATAAATGAGGCCCACGGAGGCTTGTTTGCCCCTTTTACCATGTGAGGACATGGTGAGAAGGTGCCACCTATGAACCAGAGAGTAGCCCTCACCAGATACCACGTCTGTAGGTACCTTGATCTTAGACTTGCAGCCAGTAGAACTATGAGAAATAAATATCTATTGTTTAAAAGCCACCCAGTTTACTGTCGTTTGTTATAGCAACCTGAGTGGGCGAAGACAACATGGCATCACCAATCAATACAAATTGCTGATTTTTTACAGGGTTTTGGGGAACCTGCGGTTCAGGAATTGACGGACTTTCAGAAGGGGGAGTGATATGGAGTTGGTTGATCTTTATCATGGAAGTGTTTGTAAAAGTAGAAGTATCTCTTTAGATGCATGAGTATCTCTAAAAGTCACTCACTATTGCTCATTGGCTGACCTTCAGAAATGTGGCTCTGTCACCAACTGGGTGGTTTTCAGAAGCATAGTTATAAAAGCAAGTTGTCAGGAATTCATTAGAATAGATTAAAGCCAAAAAAAACAAGCAAATCTTTTCCTTTTTTGAGTTTAGAATATAGAAAGTTTTCATTCTCAGAGCAGATAATCTAGAAATGATTTTACTCCTTCCCAAGTTACCTAAGCTAGAATTTTTAAGACGCTCATAAGTAGTCAAATTAAGGTTTAGTCCTCATTGAGTCCTTGAATAACAAATTTTCATGCTTTCATTATAGAAGAGCAACACTGCCTTGGAGATCAGATGTATAAGTAATAAAGCTAGCATATTGTTATAAAAAGTGAAGAATCTAAGTTAATTACTCTCCTATATACCATCAATGAATAATAGCAATTTGTCATTAAAAACATAATTTACATTAGCACCAAAAAATTGCTTAGGCATAAATATTTTTAAGAATTATGTACAATATGTACATGAGAAACTATATAAATTATAAAACTATAAAACTTTGATGAAGAAATAAAAGTCTATATAATTGTAGACACATTTTATATTCATGGATAAGAAGACTCAATATTGTTTAAGATGTCAGATTTTCTCAACTTGATCTATAGATTAAACACAATCCCAATAAAAATCCTTTAAAGACATTTTGTAGATATCAACAAACTGATTCTAATGCTTATGTGAAAGGCAAAAGACCCAGAGAGGCTAACACAATATTGAAAGAGAAGAACAAGGTCACAGGACTGGCTACAAGACTTACTGTAAAGCTACAGTAATCAAGACAGTGTGGTATGCTAAAATAATGGACAAATGGATCATGAACAAAATAGACAGTATAGGAATAGACCCAAATGAATATAGTCAACTGATCTTTGACGAAGTAGCAAAGACAATTCAATAGACTGTCTTTTCAACA
Source organism: Macaca fascicularis (assembly GCF_037993035.2). Lineage (NCBI taxonomy): Eukaryota > Metazoa > Chordata > Mammalia > Primates > Cercopithecidae > Macaca > Macaca fascicularis. The sequence goes on along the minus strand of NC_088380.1, from coordinate 68,726,956 downwards.
GATGGTGCTAGAACAATTGAACATCCTATTGAAAAAAAAAATGAATCTAAACACAAAACTTACACCTTTCACAAAAAGTAACTCAAAATAGATCATAGACCTAAATGTAAAACACAAAACTATAAAACTTGTAGAAGATGAAATATGAGAAAATCTAGATGACCTGTGGTTTGACAATGAGTTTTTAAGATACAACACCAAAAATGTCATCTATGAAAAAAAATGACTAGTTGCACTTTATTTAAATTATTATTTTTTTTTACTCTGTGAAAGACAGTGTTAAAAGATTTAAAAGACAGGTAGCAGGCTAGGAAAAGATATTCACAAAACACATATCTAATAAAGGACTTAATTCGAAATATTAAAAAGAGCTATTAAAACTCTACAATAAGAAAAACAACCCAATTTTTAAAATGGACAAAATATCTAAACAGACATCTCACCAAATAAGACATACAGATGGCAAATAAGAATGTGAAAAGATGCTCATCATATGTCATTAGAGAAGTGCAAATTAAAATCACAATGAGACATCACTACACACCTATCAGTATGGGCAAAATCTAGATCACAGATAACACTGAATGCTGATGAGGATGTGGAACAACAGTAACTCTCACTCATTGTTGAAGGGAATGCAAAATGGTATAGCCACTTTGGAAGAATGTCTGGCAGTTTCTACAAAGTTATATGTAGTTTCACCATACAGTCTAGCAATCATGCTCCCTGGTGTTTAGCCAGTTGAGTTAAAAATGTATGACCACACAAAAACTTGCACTGGATGTTTATAGCAGCTTTATTTGTAACTGCCAAAACTTGGAAGCAACTAAGATTTCCTTCAAAAGGTGAATGCATAAACAAATTGTGTTATAGCAATACAGTGGAATATTATTCAGAAATAAAAAGAAATGAATTATCACTCCATAAAAAGACATGGAGGAATCTTAAATGCATATTTCTAAGTGAAAGATGTCAATCTGAAAGGGCTAACACTGTATGAATCTAATTATATGATATGGAAAAGAAAAGATTATGGAGACAGTAAAAAGGTTAGTGGTTGCCAAGGGCTTGGCAGAAGAACTAGAAGGATGGATAAGTGAAGCACAGGGGATTTTTAGGGTAGTGAAACTATTCTGTATGACACTGTGATGGTGGATATGGAACATTATGCACTTAACAAAATCCATGGCACTGTACAACACAAACAGTGAACTCTAATGTAAACAATGGCCTTTGTTTATAATAATGTATCAATAATGATTCATCAATTGTAACAAATATGCCACACTAATGCAAGATGTCAAACTGGGTGGGAGGGGTAGAGTGTGGGGACAATTTCTGTTCAATTTTTCTGTAAACCTAAAATTACTCTAAAAAAGAAAGCAAATTTATTTTATAAACAAATGAAGAATATGACTTGACTTCTTGTCCAAATGGAAGTCATCCTATGCCTACAAGGAAATAAGCTAAATGGTCAAATAATGAGGCATAAGTCAAGACAAAACTTTTCTCAGGAAGCAGATTTAGATTTGCTAAAAACTGAGTATATTTATATTTTAGGATATTTTAAAAATCCAGTAGGACTCTTGAGGATACATGGCTTATTCTTGGTTCTGCATTTTCAAGTGTCCTTCAGCACATCAACAAACCACTTCACCCTAAAGACCATTGACTTACTTTCCTAGATCCGGGTAGGAGTATGAGTTGAATGCAAGACACCTTTTGTACAACAATCATGTATGAAGCAGCCTTGGGCACAAAGAGTGCTGTGATATCCTGTCAAAGAGATAGGAGGAAGCAGAAACAAGTGTAAGATTGAGGGTAAGATTGAAATAACTGGGGAGAGAAGACACTAGTCCAAGTTGTAAAGTCCCAGATAGTACAAGAAAACTGGGGCTGAGCTAAATTTTGATAAACAAGTGGTAGAATCACGTATCAAGCATTGTATGGGGACATAGGCATCTTAATGACAGAGGTGGTCAAGTGAGGTGGAGACCAGAAATCAAGCTCCATTCTGAGAGAGCCCTACTTGGAAAGGCAAAGGAGTTGAGGGCTCTAATCCTACAGACTAGAGTTCTAAGGACATGATCAAGTCCCATTAGCTAAGACCTGGAGTAGAAACTAGTTTCTATGGCTCTGGCAGCACATCCATCACATGCAAGGGGAATGGAGACTATAGATCCAGGCTCATCACCTGCTAGGGCTCTGCTCCTCCGCTGGAAGTTTTCTGGACATTTCAGACCACACTCTGGTGGGGGTAAAAATAAAGCCCGTAATACCCTGCAATATTTTGTTCTCACTGGTTTCAAAGTTAAGTGGAGCCCAGTAACAGACCTCTAGTAGGTCTTGCTAGCCTGAGCAGAGGTAGTCATTTTCTGAAGGACTTGATAGAAAAAGTAAATTCTAAAGTGTTGAATTCCTTGCCAAAGAGGCTATGACTTTGTCGGACTTCCCTGTGGGCAGCAGTTAAGCCCAAGAGCACTGGGAGAGTTGGTGCTGCAAAGGCTAGAGGGCCAGAACAGAGGAGGGTAACAACTTTTTAATGTCATTCCTCCCAAAATACATTTGGAAGTGTTTGCAGACATCCCAACTCTTTTTCTCCTGGAACCTGGATCATTTCTCAGTGTCTTTGTTCTTCTGAAGCCTAATTATTCCAACCTCGTTTCCCAACTGTCAAACCCCATTTAGGGAAGGGAGCTCAAGGCATAAGGTAAACGGGAACTGAAAGGAGAGTAGGCATGCAGTTTCTCATAAAACATGCATCTTTAGCTGAATATGGTGACATCTTATTAGTACAATTCACACTTGATAACCTGAAGACATCTCCTCCTGACCCAGATTACATCCCTGGCTTAAAGAAAGAAACAAAGCATAGTGTGTAGCTACACTGAAAGGTGGAAGGAAGAGAGGGAGGAAGAAATGGAAAGGGAATTCAAATTGTTTCCTAGGCATGACCAGTTATTAGCATCCTCTGGTTAGAACACTCCCACAGTACTGCTGCTCCCATGCATCCTTACAGAGGAGACGACAATTCAAGTGAGCTTCATCAAATAAAAATGTATGGAATACCTATTATATGCTGAAAACTGCTAATACATTAAGGGCCAGAGAGGATACCAAGAGGTAGAAGGGCCAGGCACAGTAACTCACGCCTGTAATCCCAGCACTTTGGGAGGCTGAGGCAGGCAGATTATGAGGTCAGGAAATCAAGACCATCCTGGCTAATATGGTGAAATCCCAACTCTACTAAACATACAAAAAAGTAGCCAGCACTAAACATACAAAAAAGTAGCTGGGCATGGTGGCACGCACCCATAGTCCCAGCTACTTGGGAGGCTGAGACACAGCTTGAACCCAGCAGGAGAAGATTGCAGTGAGCCGAGATGGCACCACTGCACTCCAGCCTGGGCGACACAGCAAGATTCCTTCTCAAAAAAAATAATAAGTAAAAAATTTAAAAAGAGGTAGAAGGCGGTGTCCTTTTCCTCATAAGGCTTATGACTTAATTATAGAGACAAGATACACAACCATAAAATATGTGTGAACTGTTACAGGACACTGCATGATTAAGTGTCAAAAGATGGGCCTTGATGACCGGTGTCAATCACATCTGTCAAGAGATATTTTAGGGAGCTGTAGCAAAAGTACAAAATTAAACAAGATCCGAATTATCTTTTCTTGTACCTTAAGTGGTGTATTTTTGCCTCTATCCTGTATGACAGTATGTATAATTTTGTCGGGTGGCAGGAGCTAGAAAATCTCCCCTCTGTTGACAGATACAGTTTACCTGGAAAAGAGAATGTCAGAGATTCAAAGGGCATGAGCTCTAGCTGGCTCTTTTCTTCATTATGAGTTTCCCCTTGGGCAAAGCGTATAAAAGAGCACATCACTTACATATCTGAACCATAATGAAATTGCATGTTTTGAAAGTGCCAGAATGCCAGACTGTATGACTATATTAGTCAGAGTTCCCTAGAGGGACAAAACTAATAGGATATATAGTTCTATCACTCAAGGGAACCCTGACTAATATAGGGTTCTGAGATATATATATATATATATATGCATTCTGACCTTTTTAAAACATGCAGTTTCATTATGGTTCAGATATATAAGTGACGTGCTCTTTTATACCTTTTGCCCAAGGGAGAACTCATAATGAAGACAAGAGCCAGATAGAGCTCATGCCCTTTGAATCTCTGACATTCTCTTTTCCAGGTAAACTATATCTGTCAACAGAGGGGAGATTTTCTAGTTCCTGGCATCCGACAAAATTATACATACTGTCATACAGGATAGAGGCAAAAATACACCACTTATGGTGCAAGAAATGATAATCCAGATCTTAATTTTGTTCCTTTGCTACAGCTCCCTAAAATGTCTCTTGACAGATGTAACATATATAGAGAGAGCAGTTTATTAAGTATTAACTTACACGATCACAAGATCCCACCATAGGCTGTCTGCAAACTTGGAGCAAGAAGAGCCAGTCTGAATCTCAAAACTGAAGAACTTGGAGTCTGATGCTTGAGGGCAGGAAGCCTCTAGCACAGGAGAAAGATGTAGGCTGGGAGACTAGGCCAGTCTCACCTCTTCATGTTTTTCTGACTGCTTTATATTCGTTGGCAGCTGATTAGATTGTGCCCATCAGATTAAGGGCGGGTCTGTCTTCCCCTGTCCACTGACTCAAATGTTAATCTCCTTTGGCAACATTCTCACGGACACACCCAGGATCAGTACTTTACCTCCTTCAATCCAATTGAGTTGACACTCAGTATTAGCCCTCACAGTGACTGTTATGTTAAACTCATGTTTAAAAAAAAAAAAATCAGCAATCTTAAAGTATCTGCAGAATGATTGAGGTGGAATTATAGGGATTACAGTCTTTAGCTTACAGCTACTCATTCATTTTGGTTTTACCAAAGTGTCTGCCTTTGACCTAAAATCTATTCCTCTTGGTTGACTGCTTGTTAACTCTAAGTTCTTTCCAAAGAAGTCGGAATTCCCCTGCAGGAATTCTCAAGAGGCAAAAAGTAACCTTGGGAAAGCCATTAACACACCCAGTTTGTGAAATATGAGCTTTCAAACCCAAGTCTTGAAGGTTGATCTCTTCAATGGTTTATCAAAACTGAATTCTCAAAAAAATCAAGGACAATGATTATTTTGAAAGTTGCAGGTTTTAAGTCAATCCTTATCACATTGTTATTATTATTGCTGTAGTCATAACTATTTGTAATATACTGAAGATTATTTATTTATTTAAAAGTAAACTATACCAACCTAGGCCCTGTCTTTACTAATGTCCCCAAATGTCTCACTCCTTTGCTCCCTCTAACCAGCACAGACCCCCTAACAAACTTGTACCTATAATTCAAGAGTTAGCTGGAAACCTCACCTCCTTTGGAAAGTCTCCCTAGTCCCTCAGGAAAATTACGCATTATAACCTTTGGAGTCACCTGACATTTTGCATATGACTCCATTTTAACAATTATAATGTTGCGATATATTTGTGCATTTTCCCCTAGGCTTCCTTGATGGAAATAACTGTTTCTTATTCACTTTTGCTTTCCAGTACCTAGTAAATAATTAACACAGAGCAGGTATTCAAAAAACATTGTTAAAGGAATGAATGAATAAATAAATGAAATTTAATTCTTAAATATCCTCTTCTACTTAGATACAATTAAGATATTTAACATGTTATCCAGTCCATGGCATTTTGGAGGCAAAAATGAATCAGAAAATCCTATATCCACTAATTTAATCATTTATTCTTTTATTTATTGTTTTAACAAATATTTTAGTGCCCAATATCTGCCAGGCACAATTATAGGGGCTAAAGATATAGAAAACGGTCTTTGTTTTGCATTTAAGTTCACATTTAAATTGTTTCATATGTTTAAATATTTAAGAAATGTGTCATTTACTGTCAAGCAGTACCTAAGCAGTAGTACCATGGTGGCAGCTGCAAAGTTGCCTTCCGCACTTCCACAGATTCAGTTGATAGAAAGCAATGAGTCCAGATGGATTTAGATAGTTATTACTTTCAGTAATAATAACATCTTGGCACCATTTTTCCCCAAGCTCCAGTTTCCACGGAGTGATATCATGAGGTCAGGTATTGCGTGCACACATGGTGGGGATACATTATAGGAGAACCCCGAGACTGAGAGGCTGATCTTAGATGGGGGCTATTAGAAAATGTGCCTATCCTCTCCACTGGAGAGATGCATTATTCCTTTTTCCCTGAAACATAAGCAAATCTTTCTGTGAAAAGGAAGGAAGTATCTCTATCTTTAATGTTAGGAATATGTTAGGAATATAAGTAAATTTGCTCCAGAGGGAGTCACTCCTCTGTCTTTCCAAGGCCATCTATTTATACCAACCTTCCTAAAAAGATAGTCTTGGAACATTTGGCTAATAATGCCTAGACATGCAGAAATTTGAGAGATTTATAGAGAATGGTCTCTCAACAGTCCTTTATAGCATATTATATTTATATGTTAAAATAAAATTGTTATGTACCTCTTTTAACTGTACAAATAGAATCTAAATAGCATCATAATACTCACTGTTATTCATTTAACAATTATATAAACAAACTCTTAGAGATTTTAATTATTTTTTTCTACTTGAATTTATAGTTCCATTCCACTTTCAGCACATAATTTAATCCCTATAATTTTATATCTGAAAATATTTTTATTAATGATTCTATCATGTTTATTTATAATTAAAATTTGTTATGGTACCATAAAATTCTAAGGATTAAAATTTAATGCATTTAAAATTAAAATTATATTGGAAATGCATTTTTATGTGAAAAATAGCCTTTAAAATTTAGCTTATGTATTCTGTCCCTTGGTGAGTATCATCTACTACCAGGACAAAACAGTTTCAAGATCAGTTCTATTCTAATTTTTTTGATAGAAACATGCTAAAAATCTCTATGTACCTAAAAATTAAAGTAAGTCAGAGGAATTTTATACTGCCAATTACACACTAATCTGTCATACAAAATAGTTTCAATGATCTATCAGCTCACAATTATTCAAAAGAAAAGAATTGGAAACCAAATGACTTGCGAAAGGATTTGTTATAGCCATCATTTTTTAAACATTTATTAGAAGTGCATCTATATAACAAAGAAAGGTTTGTCCCTTGCCCATCTCCTGGAAGGTAACCCCTATGCTCTTGGAATATCTTGCCTGGTAAGGGTGTCTGTTTTCCTGGAGGCCTTGAGCCAACTCCAGATAATGTATACTAATGATGTGGCTTATGGTGAAGCCTTGGGCCATGCAACACCATCTTGACCTCTGAAGGGGCTAAAGACTAAGGTCAGCCATGCAGACATTCAACTTTGCCTATGTGACTGAGCTCCAACAAAAACCCTGGACACCAAAGCTCAGGTGAGCCTCCTGGGTTGGTAATAGTCTGTGCATGTTGTCAGTCATCATTGCTGAAAAATTAAATTTGTCCACATGACTTCACTGAAAAAGTTCAACAGGCAGGTGGTATTTGGTGTCCCCTGTACTTTGCCTTATGTGCTTTTTTCTGTTGCTTATTTTAATCACTATCCTTTCACTCTAGTAAGTCATGACTTTAATAAATCATGAGCATAACAGCTTTTTTGAGTCTGTGAGTCCTTCTAGCAAATGACTGAATGGTCTTGGAGACCAGGTGAAGCTATTTACCCTATGAATTTAAACAGCTTCTCATGAAACTATTACACACTAACTGAACTGTGACATCTGTTCCCTTTTAGCACTGATCAGATGCAGGTAAAATCTCTCCCTTTCTGAATGCTACATATTGCAGCTAAGGTAGAAACCAAGACCTGAGAGTATGAAAGTGCTCACCAAGCTCTTTCTCATTCATGAGAATGATGAAAGTGGCAAGGGCATCCTGCATTGCCAAATTGTTTCCGAGAATTTTACAAATCTTATTTTCCTGTTTATGAGTTCGATAGGTACATAAGGTATATAGCCTTGCCATGAGTTGGTCATCTAGATGAAAGGAAATGCTGCTATCGCTATTATTTTTTTATGATGCTCTTCTTGTTCTGCTCTCATGATACACTTCCCCAGGTGCAACATGTCAACAGATCATGGAGTAAAAGTAACAAAGTTTTGAAAAAACAAATGGTTAACCATTTCATTGCCCATTAATACTACATACTATATCTGAATTCAGATTATCTCAATATAGGTCAAAATATCAATTTCTAATCCAACATTTTTCTTCAAATATGTAACACAAATCTAAAATAAGAAAAGACGTGAAACACTACCACAAGTCTACGATGATTTGATTATAAAGAGCATCACAGCACTCCCAGTTCTGCCAAGATGAAGTAGGTTCATTCCTCCCAGGTCTGTCCTCTTACAACAAAAAACCCTTGACATAGCAAAACAAATAAACATAGAAAGATGCTGAAAACAGAAAAGGAAAAAGTCAGACTGCCTAGAGACATCAGGATCCAAGGAACAATAGAGCAGTGAGCTCCCCAAGCCTTTTTACTGCCTCCTGTATATTTCAGATAGGGCACCGCAAGACCCTCCAACTCAGAACCACCAATAGGAACAGATTTTAAGAAAGCTCCAAAACCCTGTTTATACTACACTGTTTTCTACAAACTACTGTTTATTCCAAAGGCAACATATGTGTATATTTACATTTGAAGAATTACTGACAGTCAGAAGACAACAGCAAGAATACACTCTTCACCTCCCACTGGATAAATAATTATAAAGTATGTTTCTGTCTAGACTAGTGGTTCCCAAACTTTAGCTTTAATCACAATCACCCAGAGGGTTTGTTGAAATACGTTGCTGGAATATACACTCAAAATCTCTAATTCAGTAGATCTGGGATGGGACCTAAGAATTTATATTTCTAAAAAGTTAATACCAGCACAATCCAAAGATCAAGTATCTAAACCAAGCAATGCTCAATCTAACTGTAGTGTTGAGGCTCTCCCATAGATCATGTAATTTAAACCAAAAATTCCAAATAACAATGTACTGATAATAGAGAATTACATTCTACTTGTACCATTCAAAAAACAAAGACATTATCCTCTGGGTAGACAATATGGTTTAGCTGGAAGGAAGAGACTATCGCCAAGGTCTATCATAGTGAGAAGAGATAGATTCAGAAGCAGAATATTAGCATGTGGAAGGCAAGCCTTAGAGTGTGAAGTCAGATGAGTCAGAGGAACATTTCTCCTTCTTGAGTTCCATAGCTATTGAAGGTCGAATACAAGAAGTATACAGATGAAACCCTTCCAAGACTAAAGTCATGGAAGTTAGTCTTTTTTAGAAGGCTAAACAAGTAGCACCATAGTCTGTGAAAAAGAGACATTAGGTGTTTTGGAGTTAGAGTTGATACTTATGTAGGAAAATAGAACAGTGGTTTGGGTTCTATACAGTGGCAGACATACCATAAGTGATTCTGTCTCAGAACTTCTGGAGCTAACTACCTGGAATGATGGTAAATAGCTTATAATGGGCTAAAATATATTGACACTAAAAATCAGAGTGTGACTGAGTGACTAAGAATTTGGGGTATTCTTAGTCAAGCTCAGGACTAAAGGACTGTCCAACCTCAAAGAACCACAATAGCCTCTGCAGGAATCTGGGTCACATAGACCTCGTGATATCAGAGATTCCATACTAATTCTCTGACGGAACAGGACTAAACTCGAAAGTTTAGTGTAGCAATAGATGTCATGGCAGGGGACTGGTAAGGCCCCAGAATTCTCTCTTGCTGGAGCAAAAATATGAGCTGCTTTAGTGCTGTGTCAGATGCTGAAGTTCCGTACAAAATAAAGGCAAAGGGAAACCCCAAGAGGGAGATTCTAGGTTTCCTAATAAATAAGAAAGTTGGGTACTGAAGTGATTAATTGAAAAATTAAGGAGATGTGACCAAAATGGTCTTCTGAGTTAGTGGAGCATTTCATATCAATTACATGGTTGTTAAATTCCCTGTGGCTGGTTGGCTCATTGGTTAAATCACGATGCTAAGAAAAAGTGGGAAGATTTAATTTTGCACTTGAAGAGGCTAGTTTGCTCATGGTCATGTGGATTCTGGATTCTCTCCTAACACTGGCCAGTAATTTTACAAAAGGATGAAGATAATTGAAATTAGGAGCTTGAAGAGATCACGGCTGATGAGTGCAAATTCATTACCAGAGCTGAAACAAACAGCTCTAAAATATGTCTAATGCCAGTGGCAATTGTATCAACTTGGTATTTCAATTTAACTATTACGAAAGAGCAGAATTCCAAATTAACTAAGAAATGTCATTTTTACATTTATGGAGATCCTTAAAATTAATTCAAAAATTTCTTATATGCCAGACATGCTATGCTAAATGCTTTAATATCCATTTAATCTGTATAACAACTATATGAGATAGGTATTATCCTTCAATTACAGTTATAGAAACCATGATTTAGAGAAATTTAATTATACAATTTAATTTAATGATAATTTGAAATTATGATTATGCAATTTAATTTAATTATAATTTGAAATTTTTTCTGAAAGAAGGTTCTGAGTTGTTAGAGTGGTGCTATCAAAACAAGTTAAGTTTTATCTACTTAACATGGATTTCATTGAGTCCAATCAGTACACAGGCATGAAATAACCAAGGTCAGAACTTTATCAAAATGACTTGTACCCATGTAATTATAAACTAACATTATGCCTGATGAACTCCTCTGAGACTCTTTAACGTAGTTTAATTTTAAGGTTCCAAACCTGTGTATGAAATTTACTTGGAGAATATTTTTTTTTAGTAAGATTCCCTAGTTCTACCCAAGAGTGCAAATCTATATTTTGCTAAAGCTCTCCAAGGTCTTTCTGATGCACAGTCAAGTTTATAAACCACTAGTTTACTTTGTTCTTTGTCCCAAAGAGCTAGAATAAGTAATACATACAGATAGAAGCCCAAAGAGTGTCACAGAATTTTGTGACACCTCAGAGGAGGTAGGTTGAAAAGCCCATTTACTTCAAATAACATAGACATTTTGTAGATTACCACAAAGGGATTTTTTGCAAATTATATGGAGAATAATAAATACAGTAAAGTATACAAATCATAAGCATCAGCTCAATGAATTTTTACAAACTGAACAAACTCATGTGCATAGCACACAGAACAAGATGCAGAATATTACACACATTCCAGAAGCCATCCTTATGTTCTCTTCCTGTCACTACTTGAACCCAATTCATCCCAGGATAGCACCATCTGACTCAAAATAGCACAGATTAGTTTTGCCTAGTTTTGTATATAAATTAGTCATATGGTACATCTTTGCTGTATAATTTTTGTTGTTGTTGATGGTTGAACCTCAATGCAGTATAGAATTCCAGAATGTATCCATTCCATACCACTATTTATTCATTCTATACTCAAAGCGCATTTGGGTAGTTCCCATTTTTCAGCCTCCACAAAAAGTTCTGCTCTGAAATTTCTTGTGCATGTCTTTTGATGAAAACATCCACCTATTTCTATAGGGTATATATCTATAGGTGTAACTGCAGTATCATAGGAATGTATATATCAGTTTTAGTAAACACAGCCAGTTTTACAAAATGGTTACACCGATTTATACTCCCATCAACAGTACAGGAGAATTCCAATTCCTCCCCATCCTAGTCAACACTTAGTATCTTTTATCTTTTTTATTTAAGCAAACTTGGCTTTGTTGTGCTATCTCATTATGATTTTGATTATTATTCTGCTATTGGTCGATGAATTTGCTTGTATTTTCATGTTTATTGGTATTCCAATAAAAGATAGCTCCTGCTATCTTTTTTGTTGTATCCGATCATCTCTTTTCTTTTTGTTAGCTTGTAGAAGTTCTTTACAAATTCTGGATATGAGAATTATTTGTTGGATTCATATTCTGAAAATATCTTCTCCCACTGTGTAGGTTGCCTTTTCATTCTCCTAATGGTATTATTTAGTGCACAAAAGATTTTAATTTCAGTATAGTTCGACACCAATCTTTTTAGGATTTTGTATTTTGTTCTGTTAAGAGCTATTTGTCTGTCCCAAGGTGATTAAAATTTCCTCTCATGTTATAGTCTAAAATCTTTGTTGTTTTATCTGTTACAATGAGATCTCTAAGCTATTGACATTTTAAATAAATTTTTGTGTGTGGCATGAAGAGTCATGGTTCATTTTTATCATATATATTCAATTGACTTAGTACAATTTATTGAAAATACCATGTTACCCCCACTCAATAGCAGTAATGCCTTCATTGTAAATCTGTTAAACCATTTGGATGTGACTGTTTCTAGACTACTTTTTTTCCATTGTTGCATTTTTCTATTCTTTCACCAGTATCACACTGTCTTAATACTATAGCTTTATAGTAAGTCTTAATACCTCATAGTTTGAGTTTTCCCACTTTGTTCATCTTCAAGATGTTATTGGCTATTTGAGGTCCTTTTCATTTTCATGTAAAGGATAGTACCAACTTGTCAATTTCCAACAAAATGGACCCTGGAATTTAGATTGAGATTGCATTGAAACTGTGGGACAATTTGTATAAAATCAAACTGTCAGCAATATTGAATACTATGATCCATGAACACAGAGCACTTGTCTATTTAAGTCTTATTAATTTCTCTCAGCAAAGTTTTGTAGTTTTTCATATTGAGGTCTTACACAATCTTCCTTTGAATTATTCTTAGCTATTTAATTTTTTATAATATTATAAACTTCATTTTCTGGCATTTGATGCTAGTATATAGAAACAAAATTGATTTTTGTATATTTACTTTTATCCAGCTGCCTTGCAAATTTTGCTTATCAGTTCTGTTTATAGATTCCTTTGAATTTTCCATGTACAGCATTGTATGATTTATGAATAACAGCTTTCCTTTTTTCTTTTTAAGGCTCGCATCTTGTATATATTTTTTTAATTTTATTGCCCTATTTCTCTAAGATATCCAAGAACAATGTTGAATGGAACTGGTGATACAATGAGGTAACCTCTTGTTATGTTCCAGAACTCAGAGTGTATGTGTTCAACATTGCAACACTAAGTGTAGAGTTTAAGATTTTTTGTAAATTTTTTTTATCATATTAAGAAAATTATCTTTCATAATTTCTGAGAATTTACCTCCAATAGAAACTAAGTAAAGAAAATTATAAAGCAAACACTTTAAGCAAAATGAGTCCAAAAAAGAGTCTAAGATGAAAGAAGGAAAATAAGTATATATACACATTGGTAAATGTAAACAAATACATATTTTATCAAACTTAAAATAACATCTGATTTGAAGGGGTTTTGAATAAACATATATTGATAAAAATATGGCAGTAGCTTTATTTTGAATCTTCTGGTTTCTGCTCCAGGAAACCAAAAAGAATAAAGTACATTTCCTATTTCTCTCTTTCTCACTCTCTCATTCTCTCATTTTCAGGAAAACTAGATTCAGAAAAATCAGCAATCTCTAAAATATATGTAATGATACCAAAATCCAAGCCAGGCCATAAGCAGCTGTGATGGTGCAACAGGGGGAGACAGGCTGTCTAGGGCATTCCTATTACAGCAGTGATTTAGCAAATACTCACTTTCAGGAAAAAAAAGGCCCCAGTGACCAAACTGACATGAAAGGGCTGAGATGCAACTCTACTTTTCTGTGGAAAGTAAAGAAAGAAGTTCCAGAAAGTACCCAGGGCAACCACAATGAAGCGGATCTCAGAAAATACTCTTAAAAATGACTCAGCCACCTGGCAAGCAAGAGTCCCTGGATGATGGTTGTCTCTCAGCCAGCCTGTGAAGAAACTTGGCAGTCCCAGGAGTGACCCTGGAACTTCTCCTGAACCAGATGATATTCTGAGATTCAGAGAAGCTTCAACATACGGGAGAACCATATTCTGTGGAAATAGACTATAGTTACAGCAACTAAAGGAACTCTGAACTGAGAGGTTTGTGAAACTACCCAGGCTTCTCCCGCTACCATCTCCCACAGGAACTTCATGCTAATAGTCTAAGAAAAGTCAACTCAATCAACTTTGAGTAACAACAAAAATAGATTCTGTTTGATGTTATCAGAATAAAAAGGGAAATGAGCAGTACAACCATTTAACAGGTGATGAAAACTCACTGGAAAAATGGAGCTGCAAAGCAGATAAAAAGTATAAACCAGGCTTGTGGTTTCAGCTCTGAGATGTTAAGAGTTTTTAATACGTTACTCTGTATTTACAAGAAGAACAAAAAACGAGAAACTTAAAAATCAAGGACTTTTCTTGAACCCATCAGAGAACCGAGGTTGCAGAGCAAATCACCACACTGAAATGTGGAGAGCCAGGTACAGCCAGAGGGATATAGTTCCCGATATACATTTATTTGAAAGAGAAGCTGCTAGATGTCATAAGCTGGTATGAAAACTGAAAGGTATTTTTGACAAATTGCTGGAGACTGGGTATGGACAAGCTTGAAAGTGAAGGGTGTTGGGGCCCACAGTCATAGGAGGACACCCTCTACGTGCCCACTGTCACAGACTTTTCCTCCAGGAAATCCAGTTCAGGGGAGCTTTCAACATCAGATAATCTAAGATGTCCAAGAATAAAGAAAGCATATATTTCAGTGATAGAAAACTTAGGGATTAAAGTTAGTATTTATTATATAAATATCGTTAAAATTTGTTAAAATCTTAAAGTACAAAGGTCATCTGTGAGCTAAAGATTACTTTTAGAATCCTTTGGGTATATACCCAGTAATGGGATGGCTGGGTCATATGGTACATCTAGTTCTAGATCCTTGAGGAATTGCCATACTGTTTTCCATAATGGTTGAACTAGTTTACAATCCCACCAACAGTGTAAAAATGTTCCTATTTCTCCACATCCTCTCCAGCACCTGTTGTTTCCTGACTTTTTAATGATTGCCATTCTAACTGGTGTGAGATGGTATCTCATTGTGGTTTTGATTTGCATTTCTCTGATGGCCAGTGATGATGAGCATTTTTTCATGTGTCTGTTGGCTGTATGAATGTCTTCTTTTGAGAAATGTCTGTTCATATCCTTTGCCCACTTTTTGATGGGGTTGTTTGTTTTTTTCTTGTAAATTTGTTTGAGTTCTTTGTAGGTTCTGGATATTAGCCCTTTGTCAGATGAGTAGATTGCAAAAATTTTCTCCCATTCTGTAGGTTGCCTGTTCACTCTGATGGTAGTTTCTTTTGCTGTGCAGAAGCTCTTTAGTTTAATGAGATCCCATTTGTCAATTTTGGCTTTTGCTGCCGTTGCTTTTGGTGTTTTAGACATGAAGCCTTTGCCCATGATCATGCTGCTATAAAGACACATGCACACGTATGTTTATTGTGGCACTATTCACAATAGCAAAGACTTGGAATCAACCCAAATGTCCATCAGTGACAGATTGGATTAAGAAAATGTGGCACATATACACCATGGAATACTATGCAGCCATCAAAAAGGATGAGTTTGTGTCCTTTGTAGGGACATGGATGCAGCTGGAAACCATCATTCTTAGCAAACTATCACAAGAACAGAAAACCAAGCACCGCACGTTCTCACTCATAGGTGGGAACTGAACAATGAGATCACTTGGACTCGGGAAGGGGAGCATCACACACCGGGGCCTATCATGGGGCGGGGGAGGGGGGAGAGATTGCATTGGGAGTTATACCTGATGTAAATGACGAGTTGATGGGTGCAGCACAGCAACATGGCACAAGTATACATATGTAACAAACCTGCACATTATGCACATATACCCTAGAACTTAAAGTATAATAATAAAAAATAATTTAAAAAAAAAAAGATTACGTTTAGAACTTTTATTATAAGAACACTTGATAACAAATGATTTTTGGTATAAAATAATCCATATGAAATTGAAAACAAATTTTAAAGTCTCATGTTTCTATCTTATCTTAACAAACTTGTAAAAGTCAAGATTTTAAAATAACTATTAATCCTGGAAACAGCTAATTTTAGAAAGAAGAAAACAATATTATAGCAATGCTACTGTTTTCCCAAGAAAGAAGACACATAAGATTTAAGAGATTATTTATAAAAGTATTATTTAAGTATAATTGGTTTACATGACTACTTTTGAAATAAGTTTAATCTTTAAGACAAAATTATGAAGACTGTTAAAGAGTGAAAGAATGTGTTATTAACAAATACCTTGAAAGAATTTCATTTTTTATGAAGTAATTTAATACAAATTCAGCAAAATTTTTACAGAGTCTGCATGTGGAAAACTAGAACATGATAAAAGAAACAAAGATCTAAATAAATGTAAAGATGATCAGTCAATATCCATTAATTGGAAGACTTAATATTGTTAAAATGTTCATTATTTCCAATTTGGTCTATAGATACAATGCAATCCCAATCAAAATCCAGGCTAGCTCTTTTTGCAGATATTAACAAATAGATTCTAAAATTTATATGGAAAGGCAAAAGTACTAGAATAACCAGTACAATTCTGGAAAAAAAGAAAAAAGTTGAAGGATTCACATTACCTATTTTCAAGATTTAATGTAAAGCCATAGTAATCAAGGCAGCATGGTATTGGTAAAAGAATAAGCATATATATCAATGAGACAGAATAGAAAGCCCATATATACACCCACACTAATAGAGTCAACTGAGTTTTGACAAAGATGCAGAAGCAATTTAATGGAAACAGGATAAACTTTTCAGCATATGGTGGTGGAAAAATTGGACATTCGTTACCAAAAAAATGAACCTTAATACAGACCTCACATTTTACATAAAAATTAACTCAAAATGGATCATGGACTTAAATGAGAAAGGCAAAACTATAAACATCTAGAAGAAAGGAGAAAATCTGAAGGACCTTGGATTTGGTGGTAAGTTTTCACATATCACATACCAAAAACATGATCCATGACAGAAAAAAAATAATCAGTTGGGCTTTATTGAAAAATTTTGCTCTGCAGAAAACACTGTTGAGAGAATTAGAAGATAAGCCACCAACTTAACATTTGCAAATCATGTATCTTATAAAGAATGATATCCGGATATACAACAAACTTAAAACTCAACAAGATAAGGAACAATTCTCCAAAATGGGCAAAAGATCTGAACAGACACCTCACCAGAGAAAACATACAAAAGGCAAAGTGTATGAAAAGATGCTCAACATCATGCCAAATAATGTAAGCTGATATTCCCCACTCAAGGAAGTGGAGAATAACTCCCTACCCCTAAATTGTGGGCTACACTTGATAACTTGCTTCCAAAGAGCACTATAGGAAAAGTAACTTTACAGTGGAGAAAACTGGCAAGCATTATCCCAGCTAGGTGAAAAATGTTAGCATCATAAATAAGAAGTCATATGTCATGTTGATAGCACATACTTTGTTTTCAATTTTTTTATTTTCTAAGATATATATAACATTTACCATCTTAACCGTTGAGGGTATGTACTCTTGATATTACGGTAGTCCCCCTCTTATCTGCGGTTTTGCTTTACACGTCACCTGCGGTCAACCATAGTCCAAAAATATTAAATGGAAAATTCCATAAATACACAATTTATAAATGTTAAATTACACGCCATTCTGAGTAGTGGGATGAAATCTCATTTTGTCCTACTGTCCTGTTCAGGGTGTGAATCATTCCTTTACCAAGAAGAACCAAGCAGTAAACCCTTTCTGCCTGTTAACCATTTAGTAACTGGCTCGGTTATCAGATCAATTGTGGCAATATTGCAGTGCTTGAGTTCAAGTCACCCTTATTTTACTTACGAATGGCCCCAAAGCACAAGAGTAGTGAGATATGTATAGGAAAAAACATAGTGTATATAGAGGGTTCAGTACTATTGGCAATTTCAGCCATCCACTGGGGGGAGTCTTGGAATGTTCACCCTGTGGATAAAGGGAGACTTCTGTATATGTTTAAAATAGCTTTCCTTTCAGTGGTCTTCCTCTCAAAAAAAAACCCTAACTTCTGTCCAAACATGAGAAAAACTCGATTGAAAGATAGTCTACAGAATACCTTATCATTATCGCTCAGAACTGTCAATGCCATTGAAAACAAAGTCTAAGTGTATCTAAGTGTATCTAAGTCAGGGTTCTACTACAGAAATAGAACCAGTAGGAGAGAGAAAGAGAAAGACAGCAATTTAAATAAACTGTTTTATGTGATTTTGGGGACTGCACAGTCTGAAATCTGCAGAGTAGGCCTACAAGCTGGAATTCCTTGAGCAAGAGCTGACAGTGCAGTCCACAGGTGGATTTCCTTCCCCAGGAAAACCTCAGCTCTGCTCTTAAGGCCTTTCAACTTATTGGATGAGGCCCACCAAGATCAGCAAGTATAATCTTTACTTAAAGCCAGCTGACTGTATACGTTAACCACGTCGACAAAATACCTTCGTAGCGACACAAATGTTAGTGTTTAATAGAATAATTGGGGACTTAGCCAAAATTGACACAGAAAACGAACCATCCCAATGAGAAACTGTCACAGTTTAGAGGAGCTGAAAGAGATGTGGTCACTAAATGTAATATGACAGCCTGGATAGGATCCTGAGGCAGAAAAAAAAGTAGTAGAAAAAAACTAATGAATCTGAATAAAGTATCATGCTTATTTAATAACAATGCATCAATATTTGTTCATTAGCTGTGATCTATATACCATAATAAGATACTAACAATAGATGGAATTGGGTTCAGGATATACAATAACACTCTGTATTCTCTTTGCAACTTTCCTGTAAATGTAAAATGATTCTAAAATTTAAAAAATGAACTTAAATGTAAAAATGTAGAAGCTAAAGCTTCAGCATGAAGAAATATGCAAACGTACGAAAAATACTGCATACAACAGGTGTTTGAGGACAAGACAACTACAGAATATAAGATGGGAACTAGCAAAATTTTTTAAAATAGAAAAGATCAAACCATTTTAGAAAAGAAGACTAAGTAACAAAGATTACCCCAGGAAAGCATAATAAGCAAGAGAAAACAGAATAAGACTAAGCAAAAAGAAATGAAATTATACATACTTAAAAATTAGGGAGAGATTGAAATGATAAGCAAAGGAGATCCAATATGCAGATAGTTGGGGTCTTTGAAAAAAATGAGACCAAACAAAAGTATAAAAACATAATTTAAGAAAGTGATCATGGAAAAAAAAAGTTACTGAAAGAGCATTCAGTTTACAAAAAACAAACAAACAAAAAAGAAAAAATAAAAGCCAAAATAGTCTCAACCAATGAAGACACTAGTAAAAATAATTGGAGTTTAAAGATAAAGAAGGAATCCTTAAATATCCAGGCCAAAAAAAAAGAATCATTTATAAAGAAACTAAGATCACTTCAGGATCATATTTCTTCACTACAACAAGCAGTGCCAAAAGACAACAGAACACCTAGGTAGTACTCAAGCGGGAAGAAAAGATAAAAAGCACAAACCAAGAATCTTACATCCATCTGAGTTCTAAATGGCCAGTTATAAAGGCTTCAGACAAAACATTTTAACATTTTGAGCTTTTGAGAGAACAGGGAATATTATTCTCATGAGTCTTTCTTGAGAAAACTATTAGAGGACAAATTCAACATACTTCACTCAAGAAATGAGTGGAGAAAGATCCAGAAAGAACTAGTGTCTAAAATCTTTAGTAAAACATAAAATAGAAAGCATGATCTCAGAGAGAATTATCTGGTTCCTCATTTTAAAGGCAATGCTTATATTTTACTTTATTATATAAGTATCCTATAGATTATTGGTGGTGACTTTTATCAGGTAAATAAATTCTTTTCTATCTATCCCTAATGCACTCTGAATTTTTTCATCATGAATTGCTGCTAAATTGCAAAAGTTTTTTTCTAAACCTATGTTATTATTGTCTATTCCTTCTCCTTTTATCTCTTTTTTATATTCCTGGGTTAAATCTTACTTGGTCATATTGTTTTATGTTATTCATATATTGCTGCTTTGAATGTGTGCTCACTTTTTAAGAATATTAACATCTATGTTTACAAGCTAAATTAGCCTACAATTTTCTTTTCTTAACTGTATTTATCTAACTTTTTACATTAAGGTTATACTAATATAATAAAATATGTTGGAAACGTTTTCCTATGTTTAATTCTCAAGAATAGTATGTATATGACAGAAACCATGGAGCTTTCAGAAAATTGTCTGAGCCTGCTGATATTTTGATATGTAAATTTTAATTATGATTTAATTTTTAATGTTTATAAATATATGAAGAATGTTAACTTATAGTTGATAAATTATATTTTTCTAGAATATTTTCCATTTTCTTCTGTTATTAATTTATTGCCATAGTTATTTCTATTGTTCTCTCATGATATATGAATCAACAAGTCAAGTTCTATTTTTCATTATTATTATTTTATAACTTTGTACTTAAGTTGAGCTTAGTGTAGTGGTTTCTGTGTAAATCACTAAAGTATGGAAATATTACGTATAATTTGCAAACCTGTAGAAGGAAAACTAAGTAGAATGGAAAAAAGAAAAAACAAGTTAAAAAAGCAAGAAAGGAGAAAAAACAGGACCCAAAATAAAGTAAGAAAAGTAGAAATTATGAAATAAAATACAAAAATAAGCCCAAATTTGTTAACTTTAAAAATAAATATTAACAGATTAAGATAACAAAACTAAGCACTGAACTTCAATCCTAAGGAAAATAACAAGAAAGCCAACATATATGGAAAGACAAAGTAAAGATAAGAACAAAATTAGTATTAATGGAATATAAAACAAAGATAAAACACAGATTTTAAAAGGTAGATATTGGAATTATTAAAAAGATGAATAAAGGATAAAACTGGTGAGTTGTCAAAGTAAAAAGGAAGGCACAAATTCAACAGCATTTGGAATTAAAAGAAGGCTAATTACAGATAAAGCAAGAATTTTAATATAAGAGGATTCTATTAATGTAATAAACTGTTAATCACAAAACCTTAGATGAGATGTCAAACTCCAAAAAAGATAGATAACTTTTAAAAACCAGCTCAAGAAAAAATAGAAAACCTCATTATTGCTGTAATCATTTCTTAATTTGAATAAGAAGTTAAAAACATGTCCCCATAAAAAAAATTCCAAACCTAGGCAGTCTAATAGGTGAGCTCCACCAAACTATCAAACAACAGACAATTCAAATTTATAAACCTTTTCCAGAGAGGATAAAAAAGAGCCCCAAATCCTGAAATTATTTATGAAACTGATTTAACTAGACTTTACAACCAAATAAATACAATATGAGAAGTGAAAATAACAGATTGATAGACTGATAATAGACTCATGAATACATATTCAAAATAAATAAAAATAAACAAGCCAAATAGGCATTACATAAAAAAATACATCATTAAGAAAATATAATATATCATTTTAAAAAGTTGTTTTTTTACTCAGGACTGCAAGATAGTTTAACACGTCTTAAAATCAATTAATTTAATTTACCACATTAACATTAAAAAACAATAGAATCCCATTATTAATGAACAAAAATATAATTCAATAAAATTTATCATCCCTTTATGATAAACAATTCATTGTACAGATCAGAAAATACTTACTAAGCTAGTAAAAGAAGAGAACTATCTTAACCTGATAAAATTGTATTTTTAAAAATGTATAGCATAAAGAAAAATAGCTAAATGTGTGATCGGGGCTTTATCTTATGGGTTAAGCCAAAAAACAAACTTTGAACAGTCTCAGGAACATTATGAGGAATATTTCAAGGAGATTGTATTTCTTGAAAAGATATTTTGAAAAGATATTTTTATGAAATATGTAAAGGAAAATTAGATTATAGGTAGCAATCTACATTTGTGATGCATAATTGAAATACAGTGGAATTGGTAGATCTGGAAAGAAAGGGAGAAATACAAGAGATATTAAAGAAGAGCAAGGTAAAAGACTTGGAATGTATTGCCTGTACAGAAAGGAGAAGCGGAAAGATGGAAGATGTTCAGGTTTATAGAGTGGACACTGGGAGGATAGGGTACATCTCACTACATGAAGGAAGACATGCAAATGGAAGCACCCTTCGGGCAGCAGAGAATACAAATGCAAAGCTCTGCCTAAATGTGAGTGGCAACAGAGACTGGACTGCTTGAAACCGTTGGTTTGGATGAGGTCATCCAAAAAGAAAGTACAGAGGAATCATTAATAGAAAACCAAACAACACAAAGAAAGAGGAGCACAAAAAGGAACTAGAAATGAACAGCCAGAGAAATCGGAGAACTAGGGGAAACTTCTATCATGAAAGATTTTAAGTTAAAAAATGTTTAACAATGTGAAATACTACAAAAGCTTTAATTCCCCTTTTGCCTCCCTTTCACCAATCATAAGTCATCAAATCACATAAGATTTTGTACAAAGATTACTAATGAATGTAGGTGATCCAGCACTCTTAGACCTGTATCAAGGAATGAACTTTTATTCCTACCTCCTAGCCTTCCTTAATAGAAAACTAGGAACTTCATCTCCCATTCAGAAGAGTCAAGCAGCTATCATTATGCAGACATCTGTTAGAACAAAATTTCTACTAACTGAATTATACCTAAGAATATAATCATACACTGGAAAATGTTTCTCAGAGAAAGTGAAACAAATAATGCAAATACAATTCTGAATGGACTTCCAATTACTTAGCTTGACAGAAAGAGAGTAGCACACAACCTAAAACAAAATGTTAGGATGAAAGTGTCAAAAGTTGACAGTGGTAAAATTGCTTAGGGGAGATTAATGCTATGTCATTTAAGCCCACTTAAGAGCTTATTTCCAGGAATTTAATGAAGTATAATGTTTTCTATTTCTCAGAAAATAAATAAGTGCAACATTGATTTTTTTAAAAAAGGGTAGATTCTACGTAATTATTTCAGCAGTCCTCACTTTATTCTAAACCAAATTCTACTCTCCAGAAATGACTTCTTACTGGTTTTATTGAGGTATAATTGACATACAATAAATGCACACACTGAAAATGTACACTTTGCTAAGTTTTTATGTTTATATACCAGACAACTATCACCCACAAGCAAGACAATGAACATATCCATCACCCCCAAAAGTTGTCTAGCATCCCTTCACAATCCTTTCCACCTTTCTCCTGTCTCCAACCATGCACCCGAATTTCAAGCAAGAAATTCTAATTTCTAATTTCTGATCTAATTTCTTTTTTTTTTTTTACTTTTTTTTTTTAATTTATTTATTATTATTATACTTTAAGTGGTAGGGTACATGTGCATAACGTGCAGGTTTGTTACATATGTATACTTGTGCCATGTTGGTGTGCTGCACCCATCAACTCGTCATTTACATCAGGTATAACTCCCAATGCAATCCCTCCCCCCTCCCCCCTCCCCATGATAGGCCCCTGACCCAGCCATCCCATTACTGGGCATATACCCAAAGGATTATAAATTATGCTGCTATAAAGACACATGCACACGTATGTTTATTGCGGCACTATTCACAATAGCAAAGACTTGGAACCAACCCAAATGTCCATCAGTGACAGACTGGATTAAGAAAATGTGGCACATATACACCATGGAATTCTGATCTAATTTCTATCACTAGATATTAGTTTGTATTCTCTAGAATTTTATAGAAATGGAATCCTATATTGTATTAGTTTCCTGGGGTTGTCACAGCAAATTACAACAGGCCAGGTGGCTTGAAACAACAGAAATGTGTTCACTTACAGTTCTAAGGGCTAGAATTCTGAAATCATGGTGTCAACAAGACCAGTCTCCTTCCATAGGCTCCAGGGAAGACTTCCTCCTTGCCTTTTCTAGCTTCTAATGGTTTACGATAGTCTTTGGCATTGCTTAGTTTGTGGCAGCACAACTCCAATCTCTGCCTCTGTCTTCACATGGACTTCTTCCCTGTGCCTCCTCGATGTCTTTAACTGTCTTCTCTCTCTCCTTTTTATAAGGGTATCAGTCATTGAGTAATCCAGTATGACTTTATTTTTATTACATCTTCAAAACCTCCAAACAAAGTCATATTCAGAGGTAAAGGGGTTGGGACTTTAACTTAACATACTTTGGGGGAAGACACAATTTAATCCACAATATTCTGCCCTCTGGACCCTTGAAATGCATATTGCTCTCAATAGCAAGATACATTCACCCTATTCCAACATTTCCCAAAGTCTTAACCCATTTCAGCATCAACTGTAAGTCCAAAATCTCATCTAAATATCAACTGAGGAAGTCCTAATTCTCATCTTCTAAATTATCTAAATCAGGTGTGGTGAGATTCTGGGTGTAGCCCATTCTGGAAAAAAAAAAAATTATTCTTCATTTGTGAACCTGTGAAACTAGAGAACAAATTATCTGCTTCCAAAATGCAATAATGAGACAGGCATAGGATAGACATTCCCACTCCAAAAGGAGTTGTGGTTCCCAAACATGTCTCAAACCCAGTGAGGCAAATTCCAGTAGGTTTCAATGCATGAAAATAATCCTTTGTGGCTTGATGCTCTGTCCTCTGTGCCCACTGTTAGCCCTGTCCTCTGTATCCACAGAACCCTGTTAGTCCTGCCAACTTCTGAGCCACCCTCAGAGGCATTCTTCCATTCTTCCCTTTTCTTGAAGAATAACACATTTGCAGGCAAGTGGCTTTATAGGCCTGTTTCCTACCTGTAAAATCCCACAAGTCTGACATCCCTCCATCATTTCATCCCATCTCTGTCTCTTTGGTTCAAGCTGGCAATGTTTTTGGTTGGCATAACATTCTCAAAACCCTTGTGGCTCTTCTGTATATATCAAGGGGGATTGTTTTGACTAATGACATCTGTAAAGTCCCTACTTCTAAATAGTCATGTTTACAGGTTAGGACTTAAATATATCTTTCAGGAAGATACAATGCAACCCATAACATATAGTACATATTCTTGTTTTTTGTATTCTTTTATTCAGCATAATTATTTTGATATTCATCCATGTTTTGCATATCTCAATAATTCACTCCCTTTTATTACTGATTAACATTCCCTTTTATGGATAAATCCCCTGTCAATGGTCATTTTGATTGTTTTCAGTTTTTGGTACTGCCAATAAGCAGCTATGAACCTTCACGTGCAAGTCTTTGCATTGATATATGCTTCAATTTCTCTTGGGTAAACATCTATCAGTGAGCTGTTTCATAAAGTTGGCAAAATGTTTAACATTTTTAATTACTGCCAGTAGGTTTCAATTCATGAAATCCCACTTTACCTTTCCACAGCAGCCTGTGAAGAGTTCCAGTTGCTCCATATCCCCTCAACACTTTGTATGGTATTTTTAAATTTTAGACATTCTAATAGTTACATAGTGGTATCTCATACAGAGAGAATGGTATTTATTATGTTGCATTCCCTGATGCATATGATGTCTAACATCTTTTCATGTGCGTATTTGCCTTGTGTTTATCTCTTTAGTAAAAGTGTCTATTCAAATCTTTTGCCCATGTTTTCACTGGGTAGTTGTCCTGTTATTATTGAGATTTTAGAGTTCTCTGCATATTCTAAATACAAATCCTTCATCAGATACATGATTTGCAAATGTATTGTTGCTGTCTGTGACTTGACATTCTTTTAACTTGTCTTTTGAAGTAAGTTTTAATTTTGATCAAGTCCAGTTAATCAATTTTTTCCCTCTGATTCATACGTTGAGTGTTGTTTCAAGGACAGATCATTTGGTGTTAACAGCAAAGTCCTCACAAAGACCTATGAGACTCTAAATAAGGTTCCCTTTATGATTATCTTCCTGACCTCATTTTTGCTATGGATTTTTCCCTTTACCACTCTTCTCCAGCCTCCTTGCAACTTCTCAGATACAGGGCTGTCTCAGGACTTGTACTTGCTGCTCATTTGCTTAGAATTCTCTTTTCCCAACTACCTACAGTGTTCACTCTCTGTTTGTTTTCATGTCTTTGTTAAATGTCAGCTCAGTAAAGCCAACTCTGACTTTCCTCATAATGACTGCAATTCTCCAACATTGCCAAACTTCATACCCTGCTTTGTTTCCATCCATAGCATCTTTTATCATGCTATATGTTTTTCTTGTTGATCGGCTCCCCCACTAGAATTTAAGCTCAGTGAGGCCAGGGATTTTTGTCTGTTCACCAGTGTATTTACAATTAAAACATTACCTGGCATTTAGCGAAACTCAATGAATATTTGCTCAATGCATGAACGAATACATGAACATATATTGATTTTGCCTGTATGCTTATTTGATAGTTTAGCTGACTTTAGAATATTAGTTAAAAATTACTTTTCCTCACATTTTTTTAAACAATCTTATTTTGGAATAATTTTAGATTTACAGAAAAGTTGCAAAAATAGAACAGAGAGTTCTCATATCCTACTTTCTCAGCTTCCTCCATTGTTAATCTATTACATTACTGTGATACATTTGTCAAAATAAAGAAAGTGATTTGGTACAATATTATTAACTAAACTCTACACTTCCCTCAAAATTCTAAAGTCAATCTTTTAATACTTTCTAGTTTGTAGAGTGCTAATGATATATCTAATAAGTATGATTTTCATTTTTCTATGAGAGGGTCCATTATAGACCCAATTTACAGTTGTGGGGAATCTCAGCCAAGATAGGCACAAAATTACTATATTTTTTTTTCCTAGTCAAAGGAAAAAAATACCTACCTGACAGGAGAAGAGCAGTTACATTTTCTAACAGATTTCCAAGTCATTCCAGATGCAAATGAATGATAGTCCTTCTCTCTACCTGAAGAGAGTCGTAATTAAGACCAGGGGCATTATATGATCTTAAACAAAATCAGTAACCATGTAAGCAGAACACCGAAATCTAAGACCATCTGAAAGGATGAGGCTCAGTAAGTACCATCTCAGAGAATTGCACATATGGAAGTTCTGGATGGAGACTGACATCTGATGGTGCAAATGGCAGATACCTGTGATTTAGGCTGTTGTCCTTTGCCTCCTTCAGAGGAGGAGGGTCACAGAGGTGTATGAAGCTCTGAAAAATGAAGGTAGGCCAAACTTTTTACTCTTCTAAAAAAGTCTCCACTCCCCTGTTTTCTCAGATTCTCAGCTGTTAATATGTGGCATTTGTTAAATTGTTAACTGTCTGGGACTTCCCCAAGGCTGATAAGACCTTGGCATCCCCAGGCTGATAGTCACAGGAGCCCAGGCTTCCATCTGATCATCAGTCTTAAATGTTTTAGGATTGACATTGCTTTAGGCCTATAGACAACTTAAAATTTAAGGCCAAAATCCCATAAGATTAAAATAATTTTCATTTGTTCAGGGAAATGTGTGCTATGCAGATAGTATTATTGCCAATAATAAGTGTACATGAAGTTTCAAAGAGTCAAGAAGTTTGAAGCCATTTTATTGAATCTCAGTTTAGGGATTAAACAAGTAACAATTATTTTTCCAAAAACTGACTCCCAGTTGTGCTGTGATAAATCCCTTTCCCAATAGATAGCAGATTCTTTAATGGCTCCTTGGCCAGATTCCTTAACTTTTCTGTCACTTTTGGTTATAAAGCCTTATTTTAGTATGCTAGAGTCTTGTATATGATAAAATTTAATACAGCTTATTTCAAAACTTCATTCCCATTTTTTTCAACACCTGTTCTTTCCCTCTTTCAGGATCAACAAGGCCTACCTATGGGCGAAGTTGCTTTTGAGTAGGGTCTCGTTTCACATATTTCCCTTTTTTCTGTTTACTATTTCCTTCCTCTTTCTCTTCTCTTGCTATCCTAGACCTTCCTGGACTTTCAAACCCATCCACCACCAGCAAGGGCAGAAAGGACATTTTTTCTCACATGATGGACATCAACCGAAGGATCTGCCACAGTTCTCTTCCATGGAGAGCCACAGCAACGTTGATTCCCTTGCACATCTTTTCTCAAGACTGCAGAGAGCCTGGATGTGTTGAGCATTCTCCCATATTCCTCCCAGGACTTCACTGCCATGTTCCCTTCAGACCTGTTTGGCATGGGCTATTCCAAAAGCCTTGTTGCTGCAGAATCTGGCATTAGTTTCTCAGTTCACATCTATATTAAAAATTCAGGGAATACATAACCTCTACTTGTAACAATGAGACACATTCTCGGGTCCCAAAAGGCTCTCCCTAGAATGCTTTAAAAACACTTTCCTCCAGCAATGTCATAAAAGTGGCCTTATAGGTTCTGCAACCCAGCAAGCATTCAAGCCAGGAGGAAAGTTGTCCATCTCCCCTTCTTGCAGATGCATCCATTTTTAACATGATTCTATTAGAGGCCTGCTCACTGCTGCTTCAGAGATGGAAAATTACTTCATTCCCCAACTCCACAATGAGGGAAGGAAATAGGTCCTCTTTGCAGAGCATAAAACCAATTTTCGTCTCTCTCTTCTAAATCTTCTTCAGGATTTCCATCCAGGAAAGAAGGATGGGGCTGATTGATGAGCATATCACAATAAAGGGGAGGTGACTGCCCAGAATACTAGAGGAGGGAATGTGGAGTGCTTCATTTATTGCAGTACCTGGGAAAGACTGGAAATTCCTGCCTATTCTTGAAGATACTACCCTTGGAGATTGTTGCCAGGAGACTTTGTACTTAAACTCTGTGCTAACTGGGGGATCAATTTAATTTTGTGCATAGGCCAACCCCCGAGCTCATCCTGAGCTGAGGACTCTCCAGCTTGGTAGTTCTCTGGGTAGGTAGTTTAAATAAGCTTAATCCGTGTTGCAAATTGCATTTTTCAAAGATGTTCACAGCAATAGATCCCATTTCACATATTTCCATACAATATAGTCTGTAATCAAGAGGTGGGGGTCTATGACCTCAGTCTTGAATCTGTGTATTCTTGTGACTCAGAGTGTGGTAGAAGTGACTCATGTGACTTCAGAGACTGAGTAATAAAAATCAGTGTCACTTCTACCTTCCTCGCTGGGATACTTGCCATGTAAGAAGTCTGATTACCCTGAAGCTGCTGTGCTGTGAGGAAGCCAAGCTACTGAGTGAGGCAACATGGAGTTATACAGTCAGCAATCATAGCCTCTGAATCTCCCCAAGCCCAGGTGCCAGACATATGAATAAACAAGCCTTTAGATTTTTTCAGCCCCTAGCTATTGAGTCACCCCACATCTTTGAATATTCCCAACTGAGGATCCAGATATCATGAAATAGAGACAAACTATCAACAAAGCACCCTTCCTGAATTCCTGCCCCTCAGAATTCATGAACATAATAAAGTGTTGTTCTATGCTACTTAGTCAAAGATCATTTATTTTATAGCAGTAATAACTAATACATCTGGGATTCTTGACAATGAGTCTATCTTGTCAGTCATCTATGCTATTTATATATTTAGGCAAAAATACCTTTCTTTGTATCTGATTAGTATAATGGTTCTTGGAATGCCTTCTGGACTGTAAGTAGAGCAGATAAGAAACTTAAAAGTGCGGCCGGGCGCGGTGGCTCAAGCCTGTAATCCCAGCACTTTGGGAGGCCGAGACGGGCGGATCACGAGGTCAGGAGATCGAGACCATCCTGGCTAACACGGTGAAACCCCGTCTCTACTAAAAATACAAAAAAAAAACTAGCCGGGCGAAGTGGCAGGTGCCTGTAGTCCCAGCTACTCGGGAGGCTGAGGCAGGAGAATGGCGTGAACCCGAGAGGAGGAGCTTGCAGTGAGCTGAGATCCGGCCACTGCACTCCAGCCTGGGTGACAGAGCAAGACTCCGTCTCAAAAAAAAAAAAAAAGAAACTTAAAAGTGCTTCCAGGTACTGTTGTTATACTTCTAGGGAGACACAGAGTCACACTGGTAAGCAGGGAAAGTAGACCAATTTCATGTGTATTTACAGGTATTAAGAATTCTACTTCCCCACTTATTTTGGTATAACTTTTTAATCATGAAGGATATTACTGTCCATCCCTAAAAAAAAAAAAAAAAAAATACATAATAAGGAGACTATGTCCTATTACCAACTTAGATATTTTAATTTTATCTAGCAAGAAACCCAGAATGACAGTCCTCATTCCTCAACTTGCTCAGTCATGTTAATCATGGAAGATAGGCCGAGGCCAAGTTTACAATGGCTATTTCTTCCTCTAGATCTTTTTAAAAATTTTTCCTGGGCTGCAAAGCTGTTTATTCATGTTGACTCAATTGCATCAATTGATGCAATTTATTATTTGCATATTATGTGTGGGATCTTTCTTAACCTATTCAGTTCCTATTCCTGGTGCACCATCAGCTGCAGTATCTTTACCCTGAATGGTCCCTATACGGGTAACAGGGAAGCAAGGTTAGCATTGTGTAGCCCTGCACTGACTTCAAGGGTTCAAAACTTGAAGCTGGGCTCTGGGAGTGGCAGCAAGTGCTTATTATCCTCTGTCAGTATACTGCAATATGATTTCTGCATTTTGTCAGTGTTTAATAATTACAGTAATTACACTCTCATAAAAGAAAGTAGTTGATGTGTAAGTTATGTCCCTTCACCTTGAGGAACTAATCAGTACTTAGAGTCCTTA
The DNA here is from genome assembly GCF_037993035.2 of Macaca fascicularis. NCBI lineage: Eukaryota > Metazoa > Chordata > Mammalia > Primates > Cercopithecidae > Macaca > Macaca fascicularis. The sequence goes on along the minus strand of NC_088380.1, from coordinate 68,696,449 downwards.
AGTATGTGCTGAAATCTTTCAGTCCCCCAGGTTCACAGACACAGAGGCAGTTGGAGCAGGGGGTGACCTCCAACAAACTGGTATACAGGTCCAGCACAGCACTTTATATTCAAGGCCAGCCTCCACCCACATCTTTAACTTAAATAATATGATGTTATGCCCAAAAGAGGGAAACAAAGGTATTATTCTTTGATTCTCTATACTGCTGAGTGATTATATCAGACTTACATAAGCACTGAAGGTATTTATACAATTTAAGACATAGGATTTGGGAAAGTTGGTGAGCAGTGACATAATAATTATAGATTTACTAGACCTAAATATCTAGGTAAGCAGATATAGGATGGGAGTTTCTCCAGTAGTCCTAAAATTATGGCTAAAACTGAAGAAGTGTTATTTAACCTATAATCTAAAGTGAGCAAATCGCATATCCCTAATAACAAGATTATTAAAGAGCAGAAGCCAAAGAGATTCAAGAAAAAAGGGAGGATTCATTGCATCAAGTTCACATGTTTAAAAAGACAATGACCAAAAAGAAAAAAAAAAAAAAAAAAAAAGACTGCTAGATCCAGCAATTAGGAATGGTTTCAGTAAAATGATAGGAGTTGATGCTGAGTTGCAATGGGTTGAAAGATTACAAACAAATGAAACTAATCAAGATAGAACATCTTTCCAGAATTTTTTGAGAAAGGAAAGAGACTGAGGGGAGCTAAATTTAGAGACTCTGATAAAGAAGCCAAGAAAGAAAAATTGCAGATAGCTGGGCAGTGAGGTAGGAGATGATGGAAGACAATGAAGTAGATAAGGGTCATTCATCTGGGACTCAGAGAACATTCAGAAAAGTTACTTAACAGTATCAAAGCAGTGATTTGGTTCATCCTGTAAAGGAAGTTCTCTAAGTATTCAGTTAAAGAGTCCAGTTGATATTCAAATTCCAAGTTCTAAATTCCTGTGTTCAGCTTTCTGATCACTCTGCCATTTCTTCTAAGTCATCACAAATGAATAATATAACTCCTCTAGCCAATATATATTTGACAGCATGCTTTGTAATGAGCTATTACAGAATGTAATACAATGGCAGCTAGTAATCTTTTATACCAGTAAATCAAACTTTTAAAAAGCATCTTAATTTCTATGTTATCAGGTTTTAACATTTTTATGCATAAGAAAGATATCAAAAATATGGACATTCTCTAAAAATTACCAGAAAGTGTTAGATGAGGTCTCATTTAAATGCTAATAAAATTTATTTTTTCACTTATCAGACATTTTCAGAGTTAACCTTATTTGGTCATGATTTATAGCAAAATAATAAAATAGACTTTCAAAAAGCTAACTTTTTGCATTTCTAGAAGATTATGTGTATGTTCTCTGAGGCTTGTAATTTGATAGCATGCCACTCTTAATAAATAGCAAATTTCTGCAATTCTAATATAATCCTATCACGTCTTAATATTAGATGATCATTAACACTTAAACCCAGTGATTTATTCTTGCCCTCTGTTAACATACACTGTCATCACTTGTAAAAGAGATTAAAGGAAACACAGAATGCGTTCTCCCTGGGGAGAGAGATGCAATTGGTGCTAAACTGGCAAATAACCTGCGTGACCACCTCCTATACCATGTCCCATTTTAATCCAAACTTTTAACCTGTGCCAAAATATTGCTGGGACATAAGGAGCCTAAGCACAAACATGAGGAGAGAGAATCTACTAGGGTAATATCTTTACTCAGAAAACTAAAGTACCACATCGAATCATCTACACCTATTTTCTATTTTAGATTTCAGGAGCCCATAGAATAGGCAGTTTGCCAAAATATTGAACAGGATGCTAACTATCTTATAAGAAAAGGGCACCCAGGAATGATTTGACAATTCTATTTTAGCTCATTCTGTGTCCAAGTTGGATATTCTAGTTATGAGGCTTTCACAGCTGTTCACATTTTCTATTGGGAACTTTTGATGTGACTCTGAACAAAAAAGATTCTCAAACCTAAAATTCACTCCACCATGTTACCACAAAGCTAAGAGTATTTGAATGAAAAAGAAATCAGGAAAAAATAAAAGAATACTCCAGCCCATTCTCTTCAGTGGGAGTGGGTTAGTAAGAGGAAGAAAACAGTCCAGGGGCCATGAAGTCAAGCAGAAGAGCACAACTGGAGAAAGTCTCTTGAACTCTTTTCTGTTCATCAGTCTCCATTCAAGATGTGGCAGCTGCCCTTAAAAATTAGGTCTCCTACAACAGAGAACAATGGCCTTGTAAATTACTGTTTAACTGCTCCAATATTTGGTTAAATAGTAATTTCCTCAAGTGGCTAAAACCAGACAGGATGTTTTGATATTCATGATTCTTGGCTGTGATGGTTGTATTTCATTTTAGATCAAATTGACAGACTCTTTAACCTCTAAAGCAAATTGAATTATTTTTAAATGCAGCCATCAGAATACCCAAGAGGAAATGTAATAGTGCAAGTTGCCAACATGAGAAAAAAAAACTTTTCCAAATTAAATTTTCAGTGACTCCTAGAAGGGAGTATTAGGAATCCTTCTTTTACTGCAACTAATGAAGTCTGTGCACTTAAAATGACCCAAAGCAAATTTAGAATATTCATTATAATTTAAAAGGGCTCCTCTGTCAGGAAATGTGACCATTCTAACACCAATAGAACAGGGTAGAAGAGTTGGAAGAAAGTTCGTCAAGAACCCCCAAAATTTGAACCAGACTAAGACAGACAGTTGTCTTTGCCAGAAGCTGGCTGAAGTTTTCTTTCAGTGTTTTCTTAGAAAGGAGGAAGTACAATGCGAATCTCAAAACCTCCACTCTATGTTTCAGTTGTTGAATCTATAAAATAACTGTATAATATATTCTATATAATTCTAAGCCTATAACTTGTGTTCAGTTATTTGCAACAGATCTTTTTGTTGTTCTCACAAAGCCCGCCTGGGAGTACGATTTATAGTAATGAGGTCTGGGTGAGCCCTGTTGAACACAGACTGTGAGCAGATCAGGCAAGTAGTCCCACCTTATAGAACAGGACCTTAACATTTATTGTGGAATAAGAGTACTAGGCCTGATTTTATTCATGCTTTGAAAAGCATTCATTGAATACCTACAATGTACACTGCCTTGCAAGAAATACAAAGATTACAAAGAAACAATTCATAAGTGGGTAAGGAGAGCATTGTTAAGGCTTATAAATAAATTCTAAATGAATGACAGATCAAACATCTCCTGATTCTCCAAGAAGTCACTATCCAAGCTGTCCTGTAATGACACCCAGCCACACATTCCTTACAAACATTTCTGCTCTATTGTAATAAGCTAATGGGGACAAGGAACTGACATACTCAAGTTCATATTCCCAGAGTATTCCAAAGAGAATAGGGGCTTTGGAGCGAGTTTTCAGAATCAATTAATGAATTCAGAGGACAGAAACTAACTTTCAGTTCATGCGATCTGGAAAGACTTCAAGAAAGCAACTTAGCAGACCTGAAAGAATAAAGGAATTGTGACAGAAAGTAGTAGTGGTGGAAAGGAAATTTAAAAGAAAATGAATCTGGAAAATATAACTGGAGGCTTTACAATGTATCTCTGACTTCAGTTTCCCTCCCCTAGGTCTCTCCTCCTAGACCACCCTTCAATATGAAGAACCTACAAGAAAATGAACAATTACTTAAGATAAGTAAAGCAAGCTGATTTTTATTTTACTTCCATTTTGCCAGATGTACTCAGTTTAGGGAAGGAAAATGTAAAGCTTTGACTTAAAGTTTACAAGTGAATTATAGCTGCAGACCAAGCTGTATGCATCCAAGGAGTCCTCTTCTGTTAGGACAATGTGCTTATTTACGGAATTCTGTCTCCCACCAAAAAATGCATTTGTTGAAGTCCTAACCCCCAGAACCTCAAACTGTACTTGCATTTGGAGATAGAGACTTTAAAGAGGTAATTAAATTAACATGAGTTTATTAAATTGGAACCTAATCCAATATAACTGATCCTTCTAAGGAAAGGAAATATGGGCACAGACACATTTATACCAGTGAAAGGCAATGTAAAAACACAGGAAAAACACACCCATTTATAAGCCAAAAAGAGAGGACAGGAACAGGCTCTCAGAGGGAACCAACCCTGCTGATGCCTTAACCTGGGACTTCTATTCTCCAGAACTGTGAACAAATACATTTCAGTTGTTTAAGCTCCCCAGTCTGTACTTATTACAGCAGCCCTAACAAATAAACACACTGCCCCGAGCACTTTGACCATGCTTCAGTAGGTTTTTCCTTCATTTGTTCCAGGTAATTGGAAAATTCTGCCCATTTTCGGTATTTAGGTTAACTAACAAGAAGGTGGAGGGTCTCCAACTTTTAAATGGAGTTGGGCTGACTCACTGACTCCCCCACAAAATGCAGTCATACCAGCCATTGATCTATCTCTTAAAAAGGAAATATTTCTATAACAAGGCAATGACCTCTACTGGAGGCAGTGCAGAATTACAGAAATCCCAGTAAGTTTCAAGCTAGACCGACAGTCAGAGAGAGAGAGGAAAAAAAAAAAAAAAAAAAGATTTTAAATCTTAAGAAGCAATGACCCACATAGGAATTTTTAAGGGAGATTACTGTTACCCCCAACCACTAAAGAAATCTAAACTGAAAGGTAGTGTAAAAGAATAAAAGTAGGGAAACTATTTGAAATCACATGTTGCTGGATGTTGCTGAGGGTACGGTTGGGGAGAGGGAGGATCATACTGGATGAGGAGTGTCTCCACACTTGTGCCTCAGAAGGATTCTAGCTCCTTCCTCAGGGAGTGGTCTACAACTGGCCATCAGCAGAGGTGCCACCTAGTCACCCACCCCCAGACTTCATGAGAATCTAAGTTTCAGCAAGTCTCCCCAGGGGCTCTGTAAACACATTAAAGTTTGAGAAGCACTGCCATCTCCCTCATTCAGAAAGAGTGATACTTCGGTGGTATCCTTAGTCCTCTTTAGCATTTCCCAGGGGGAAAATGCAAATCAACCAAAAGAAGGCAGGATACACGAAACACTGTAGGTTCTACGTTCCTAAGCTCACTTGTCTTCACTTAAGTACATATAACGCAACTACTCATAAAATATACAGGTTGAATTAACAAACGTTTAATTCACCATTGGTTTTTTCCTTATAAAACCTTAAAACTAAACTAATAACAGCTTTGGAACTCTCTGATTTCTAGAGTTTTCCAGGAAAATGCTGATCCTTCTAGTTCTGCTATTAATCATCCTTCTGTCAGGTAAGCAAGGTGTTTGAATTTTCACTCTCCTTAATGAATATATTTCACATACTAAAATTACTTCAGCAATTTGCTCAGCAGCTTTAGAAGCCATTACTAAATTGCAGCTCAAATTCTTTTCATCTGTTTTCTAAACTGGCTCTACAATTTATCTTCACAAATTAGCCTAAAGCCCGGTACTAAGAATCAGCTATTTTTATTCATCAGGAAACACAGATTTTCTTATAAATGCCCCTAACACCAGAGTACATTAATTTGTTTACAAATACATTAATTTGCTTACAAATACAGTTTATTTCTGGAGGTGTTCTGGTGAATGTTTAACAACCAGCTCTCAAAACAACAGTCTGAATTTTTGTTATTTGCCAATTGCCATAGTGTAAGTTTTCCCACCTTACCCAATTTCAAGATACTAATGTGATCATGGAGCTAGGAAAAGATGAACACAATTGCCTCCTGGCAATGCAAGCAGGTTGTAGCACACCGTTATTTACTCTCAAAATATTACCAAATACTCCCCATTCTTCAGACTATTTCTGGTATTGATTTCAAAATATATGTCAGCATGCAATAGATGTGCTGTACAACTGTACAAGCTAAATATTTACCAAAAGAGAACAGGTTTGAGATAAATTATTGGTTTTATTAATGACGTGATTGTTTTATTATAACAGTAAAAAGGTTGTTCATTAAAAATTTGACGCAACCCTTTTTTTCTTATGAAACATTCATGAGAACAGATACAAAACAGCTGCTGACTCCAACACTGACTGTAATAACCTTATTCTGCCCACACTTCACTGCAGGAGCATTCTTCCATCATTTCATTAAGAACGCTCAGTTTGTATTTGGTGTCCCTCTTATGTTTTTACATTTTATTTCCTTTGTATGTATGCATCTGTACCCAAATTTCTTTTTATAAAGATCAGTTATATTGGATTAGGGCCCAATCTAATGAACTCATTTTAATTGGATTACCTTTTTAAAGTCCCTATCTCCAAATGCAATAGTAGTCTTCCTGGATATAGCAAGACTTCCCATCATAATTCAGTCCCAATCACTTTCTGTTGGCAGGCCAAGACCTTTCAATCTAGACTGGTCCTACCCCTGGCAGTTCCTACTCCATTTTTAGTCTCTCCAGCTGACACCAAAAAAACTTGTCTATAATTTTAGTCATTTTCTAAGGATCTTAATTCTACTCATAAATTACTAGTTTTTCATCATCAGTGCCACAATAAAATGTTGCATTATGGGTTGAATTGCGTCTCCACAAAAGATGTTGAAGTTCTAACCCCTAGTACCTTGTTAATGTGACCTTATTTGGAAATAAGGTCTTTGCAGATGACCAAGTTAAAATGAGTTCCATGGAGTGGGCCCTAATGCAATATGATTGGTGTCCTCATAAAAACAGTAAGTTTGGGTAGAGACAGACATGCCTAGAGGGAAGACAATGTGAAGAAACATAGGAAGAAGCCAGCCATCTACAAGCCAAGAAGAGGGGCCAGGAACAGATCCCTCCCTCATAGCCATCGAAAGAAACCAACCCTGTCAACACCTTGATTTCAGACTTTCTAGCTTCCAGAATTCTGAGACAATCAATGTTTGTTGTGTGAGCAGCCCATTTGTGGTGCTTTATTATGGCAGCCCTAGCAAATTAATATAGTCACAATCAGAAAAGCTGTGTCACAAGTAAATTTTTTACTCATATCAAATTTGGAGAGTTAGTTATACTTTTATTTTTGTAAAACTTGAGCAGGTTTAGGTTATTCTATTCCACTCTTGCAATCTGCCTTTTGAGATACATTCTGAGTAGGAGGAAACAGCAGGGTTACAGCTGGATTTTGCCCAGAGCCCTAACTATGTCTCTGTGAGGGTGAGGCACCTGCAAACACCCTGAACCATGGATGTCCTAAAAGGAAAAGTGGCTGAGAAATGCTAAAATATCTTCTATTAGGCCATTATTAACTCACTAATGCAATGTAATAACCCATTAAAAAGGAGATGTATGAGTTACTAAAGATACCTTACCTTAATCCATTCTTCGAATGGAGAAATTTCTGAAACTCAAGGCAGGTTGGTATGGAAGATGTTCTGGGGAAGAAAGACCTCCTCAGAACTCCACAGTCAGCCACAAACTCTACCTACATAAAGGTGAGCTCTGTGAGAGAATTTCTAAATGCAAAGGCACAAAAAAACAAAAGGACTGTTGGAACCATGTCAAAATGCTCCTTTATAGAAACATAACATTTTTAGAGCCTAGAGGGACCTGGGAGACTCACATTTTATAAGAATGAAGTGACGCCCGGAGGTACTTCTCCAAGGTTGCAATTATTGGGAGACTCGACCTCGTATCTTAGTTTCATTTTGTTTTGTTTCTTTTCGTTTCTTTCTTTTCTGTTTTTTTTTTTTTTTTTTTTTTTTTTTTTTTTTGACAGAGTTTCACTCTTGTTGCCCAGGCTGCAGTGCAATGGTGTGATCTTGGATCACTGCAACCTCTGCCTCCTGGGTTAAAGTGATTCTCCCTCCTCAGCCTCCCGCATAGCTGAGATTACAGGCACCTGCCACAATGCCTGGCTATTTTTTTGTATTTTTAGTAGAGATGGGATTTTACCATGTTGGCCAGGCTGATCTCGAACTCCTGACCTCAGGTGATCCACCTGCCTTGGCCTCCCAAAGTGCTGGGATTACAAATGTGAGCTACCACACCCAGCTTCGTATCTTAGTTTCTTTCATTCTAAGCCCCAGTTATCAGAAGTGAAGTATATGAACCTGATCATGTCTCCCAGTCACTTGAGCATTTTTAGAATGTAAATTTCCAAGGCCCAATCTCAAAAATTCTGATTCAAATCTCAAGTTTGGCTCATGGATCTATAATTAAACTCTTGGAAAATTTGGCCAGGTAGCCAGGTTTGAAACCACTGTTGGAAAAGATTCTACCTAGAGACCTCAAACCTTTTGTCCACTTCTTATTCCACTTAGACTCAGCCCTGTGTGATGATGTTCACATCTTCTCTCATCCTAAGGAAGATGCTTAAGGTCCCTGGGCCAGCTTCTGAAGCCTGGCACATTCACATTCAGCCTTGCAGTATAGAAGCTGCTCCTCCTGACTCCCAGGCAAGTCCTTAGCACAGAAAATATCTGAGAGCAGGAGAGGGAGAAGAAAACCCTGACATTTCTTCCTTGAATACTTTCATTTCATACGCAGTTCTGTTTCTTAAGGTACTTGAACACATTCAATTTGCAGCCTCCAAGTAACTATTTACCCATTCACCAAGGGCAAGATGATTTATGTAGGGCAAATTGTAATAAGCACAGGTTTCATTTATTTCACATCATTGCTGTATCTCCAAGGGGGAGGAGGGTTGATTTAAAAGCAAAACAAAAAATTAATCAAACTATGGCCTAGTGAATCACAATTATTTATACATTTTGGTAGTTCAAGCCAGAACACAGGGCTTCCTTGGGAATGTGGAGACTTAAGAGAACACAGGAGAGAGCTGAATGTAAGAAGTTTGGAGCTGTAAATAAACTGTGCTGGTGGTCACAATGGTCAGGGCTGTATGACTAGAGTGAGGTTGTGCCCACTTTCTGGGCTTCCACCCTAAGCTTTCTCACCCTCACAGTTGAAGATCACAGTCAACAACACCCAACAGAAGAGTGACACTACAAAATTCAAGAGACATGGCTGCACTGGAGAGTTGCCTTTGAAACCTTTCTCAAATATTCCTTCTCTTTCGCATCCCCACTCTACCTCTTCTCATCAACTCTCTTCTAAATGGCTCCAGGAACCCCTCACTGCCTTCCTTGCCTCTGGGCTCTTTAATGCTCCTGCCCTTTCAACAATATTCCCTGACCATTCAGGGTCTTCATTCTCAGTATCTCCAACCCCCAGTCCCTGCACCCCAGGGATCATGAGGCCTCTGGGAAATGGGAACTACCTCCGGTTGGCACCTGTTTGGAGATTTCTGCTGTAGAATACAGGCTCAGGCTGGATTTGTGTAACCTAAACAGCCTGCAATAGTACCAGGGTTTCTATGCCAAACTGGAAACCCAAAGAAGGTTTGGAGAAGTCGTACTTTGAGATACTATTTTTTGGGCTGTCTTGCCTTAGAAACCTATTTATTTCCAATGGAAAAAAATAAAATGGTAATGGGACTCTTTTGGAACTTCTGCTTCCAAGTCCAGAGCTGACTTTTTTTGCCTTTATTTCCAGCACTGAAACATGAGGCCAGTTGGGCTCATTGGCAGACAGTGCGATTAATACTAAACTTAAACTTCAGATTCTTTCAGGCATCCTCGGAAACTGCATCCTGAACCAGAATTGGCCTCTTTTTAAAATAGTGAGGTAGATATACTACATCTTTATATTGATTTTTATCTGACTATGGGTTTCATCAATGACAAAATAGTTTCAGAATGAGCAAGGCATCTTCTGCCTCAGAAACGTGCTGAACAAATCACATAACGGATATAAACGTGTGACATTTTAGGTTCAAGACAAGCATTTGCACAGTTCCACAATATCACACTAGAAAAGGGCTGAACCTTCCAGCCCTTATGTACTGGCTCCCCTGTAAGTGAGAAGGAATTCAGAAACTCAACTGCAAGATGTCAGAGAGATTAGAGTCACTGATCTTCCTTTTAGGAATGTCTGCAGAGTTAGAGAGGATCAGAACGAACGTCTATATTCAGATCCAGACTAAAATTTTAGGGGCTGTTAGGTAGTAGAGAATAAAACAGATACTGCTCGCTTATGCTTTCAAAGTGATTTTTTTTAAAATTAATTAATTTATTTTTTGAGACAGAGTCTCACACTGTTGCCCATGCTGGAGTGCAGTGGTGCTATCTCGGCTCACCACAACCCCCACCCTCCTGGGTTCAAGCAATTCTCCTGACTCAGCCTCCTGACTACAGGCATGCACCACCATGCCTGGCTATTTTTTATTTTTTATTTTTTTGGTAGAGACAGGGTTTCACTATGTTGGCCAGGCTTGTCGAACTCCTGACCTTGTGATCAGCCTGCCTCAGCCTCCCAAAGTGCTGGGATTGCAGGCATGAGCCACCGTGCCCTGCCTCAAAATGTCTTAGATTGCCTTGGATAGATTGGAAACTTCAGACACAACTACAACATAAATGGCGTAATGACCACAGAGAAGACATTAGGCCCAGTAATGGGGTGACTGCTAAATTGGAATGCACAAGTCCCTCTCTTCCTTGACTTTCAAAGACTTTCAAAATGAAAGAAAAAAAAAGTAAAGCATTCTCTTCTCACTGGCTTTCTTCACCCCTCATCCCATTACTCTCACGTGAACAAAGCACTGTTCCCTAATAAGAACTTAGGAACCATGGAGCATAAATCATAATGAAGCCGGGAGAAATCTCAGTCAATCTGGTAACTTCTCATATTTGGGGTACAAACAATGCTTTTTTTTAATAATAAAAAAAACACAGACAATGTAGCTATAGAGTTCAGCATTTTTCTACTTCAGGCTATTTCTTTGATTCTGCAACTTTTTGTCTCCCACTTTAAGGATCACCCCATTCCTGGGCCTGACGTCTTCTCTGTGATCATTAAGCCAATTATATTGTAGCTGTGTCTGAAGCTTCCAATCTATGCAGGACTGTCGGAGAAATGTGTTCTAATTCTGCCTATTTTCTGTCTGATTCTTAGCTGGTGTGCTCTTCTCTATGATCCTACTCCCTGGCTGTGTGAGGCTCTTCATGTCTTCAAAGGAGATGATGTACACAAAAGCATCTGGTGCTTGGTAGGTACCTACATACTAGTTTCCTTTTCCCAGGGCCACTCTACATTAAGCCCAACACTGGCAGACTTCACAAAGCAGTATCTGTCTTATTCTATTCTCTACCACCAAAAAGCCATTACAATCCTAATTTGGATCTGAATATCTACTTTCATTCTGATCCTCTCTAATTTAAAGCAGCTCTTTATTTTTGTTATCTTCCCCCTCCATGCTTCTTCCTTAGATAATGACTTCCTCATTTCAATTAACTTTCTCAAATACCTTAATTTATAAAAATTATAAATAAAATACCATTAATGGGGGTGTAAAAGGCATGCTCTGGTGAGAATTAGTGTGCTGACCTAAAAAGTCTCCAAATGCCCCAAAGGCAGATAATCACTTTGGACAGATTAACCAAAGGGGCCCAGTTTTTGAGATCGAGAAATCAAGACCCTCTGAGTTATTCCAACTAAAAACTAAGATGCATGTAACAGCTAATAAAGCTAAATTCATGCATTAAGGAGAAGGAAAATTTCAGTCATTCTTCATGTGCTGTAGAAAATTCATGAACAAATAAATATATTCATGCAAATAGCTCCTATCTCAAAGATGAGTTTGTAGGTGGGTGTTTTTTCCTTCAATTAACCTGTATTTTAAAGCAAGTGCTCCCCAACTGGCAGTAGATCTGGCAGAATTAGTGAGTAGGAATGACCTTTATTCAGACTGTAATCTGTACATATAATTGATGACAGCCTCCAAAAAGATACTAACATTTTGACCTGGTAATATTACATTTCAAGGTAATTTGTGTCATAATGGTTCACTTGAAAACAAGTACAAGCAAGTTTATGCAGCACTGAATAAAATCACTTATTCACATTCTCAGGATCTAAAAGAAGTGGAACAGGCTTTTAAAAAATCAATACACAAGCCTGAACTTAATGGATTTTTCATTGGAACCTGCTCTGCTGCATGGCAGAATATGCAACCCAACATAGGTCTCAGCAGAGCTGGATTAGACTGGAAGAGTCTATCCTACCCACGTCCCAGGCCAAGGATATTCTAGTGTCAGGAAAAAAGATAGCTGCAAAGCAGTCTCCGTGAGCAAGAAATGAGAGTTCAAGGCTTTAGGATGAGCCAAGTTCTATGTTAGAGCAGAAAAGATATTTGGCTCAAAATATCAGCCTGATTTATTTTTCACTCCTTTGCATGTATTGTTCATAGAAGCCTAAAATTTGGGAGAATTCTAGATTTGGCATCTTGGAGAAATAGCAGAAGAAGGTGTAACTGGAGAGAAGAGTACTGGAGAACACCAGAGCTCCAGGTGAGGCAACATTTCCAAACGGAGCATGTCCTGGCTTACAAGGAAAGGAAACCATGGGGTTATTTCGACTTAACAAATGATTCTAGGGAAGGTATTTCTTAGACCTCTGTGTCTCAGTACATTCCTGTGCAAAATGAGTGCAGAGAGGAGGGTTTTATGGAGAAAAAGATACTTTTTTTTCCCAGTATCATACTGATAAAAGATAGGAACAGGTTCCTGGATGAGGGATACTCCCCTGGCCTGGACTAGGCCCGCTGACCTAGGGAACAATAGGACCACACTAAGGGCCTGCACAACTGATATTGCCTTGGTACTAGGACTCCTTGGTGTGTCTCCTGTCATAAAACAGGTGTGACATTCAAACAGGGACTTAAGGGGTGCCACAGCATTTCAAATATGAAAAACAGGAAATTCAATTCATTTTTAAGCATTCACATAGCCCATATAAGAATTTGGGGCTTGTGGTATTTTTGGAAGGGAAGGAGGGCAGTGAGGACAGGGAGAAGGCTATATCTATGGGCCCGGCCTCTTACTCTCAAGAAAAATAGATTAGGAGAAACTAGTTCTTTACAGGATAGCCAAATATTGAGTATTTTCATATTAAACTAACTCCAGTGACAATATTTCATAGTCATTCAATCAAATGCGATGTTACATTTACAATATCCTTATTTACTTTGCTATTAGAGACTGATTTTATAAGCCTGCATTCCAGACCACAATTTTTTTTTTTTTTTTTTTGAGACTGAGTCTCGCTCTGTCACCCAGGCTGGAGTGCAGTGGCCAGATCTCAGCTCACTGCAAGCTCCGCCTCCCGGGTTCACGCCATCCAGACCACATTTTCTAAATTCTATAATTTGGATTCTCTCATTGTAAATTAGACATTTTCAAACATTGCTTAGTCATTAACAATTTGCTTGCATGAGTTCAATTTAAAACATATGCATAATACTTAATTTAGTTTTCAGTACACAATAGAGATAAACCACTCAGAACACTCATATTTACCAAAGTAAAAACCCATACCTACTTTAACAATAGTCATCTAATAAATGAAACTGGAGGAAATACAATTACAGCACTTATCAGGTAAGAAAAAAGTAGAATCATGAGCAGATATAGTTTGCTGCCATGATTAATTTTCCCAATACTCTTCACAATAATGGGAAAAAAGCATCTAATTGAAACATTAACTCAGGGTTCATACCAAAATCTTGCTAAGTGAAAATTTTAATTCCTATTTTTTGTTAGTAGGAAGTCATACATGGACATCATTTATACCCAGGGTGTTCTGGTAATTAGAAAAATGAACCTTTTCCACAATCTGTACCTCACCACCAGGGATATGAGGACCAAGTATCATCTGTTCTAGACTGAAGCCTCCACCTGGAATTTTTAGAAGCTAATGTGCATAAAAATGCTTAGCACAGAACCTAGCAGGCACTCCATAGCTATTCGTTTCTCTTCCCATCCTCCTTCCAACCTTAGGGATTCACCTGGTTGGAATTCAGTCTTGTTTCTTTTAAGTCTTTAGAGCTTGAAATGAAATATGAACAAACTCTACCATCACAAAACAAGTAGGCCAGCACTTCCCACTTTCTTTTAATTGTCTTGTATCTATAGAAACCATTTTTCTTAGGTTCAACACCTGTGTACCTATGGGTCACCATCATGGTACTCTGCACACTTTCTGCACAGCATTGTGTCCCCCTCATAAAGTCCTCCATGTCAGGACTTGTGGGGATCCACAGGAGACTGCTAGGGCTCCAGGTATTATCATTTAGAAGGGGGTCATTTACTACCAAGTATAATCAAGTGTCATGCCAGAAACCGAGTAATACAAAATAATACTACCTCCAGGGTGAATAGATATGGCATAAATTTTAACGTGACTTGGTTATAATAACAAGAGAAGGAAAATATATGTCAAATCCAAACCTCCTTATTATCTTGTTTCTTGTTTTTCTTAATATTTTCTATCGCCTTTACTATGGATTGTTGATTTAAAATCTACATGTACACACTGCTTTACTAGTACTGACTTATTTATCATTAATGTGTTATTGTATAAACCAGGTTTCACCATTTTAATAAAATTTTAAAATATTAAAATTCACTGCTCTGGGAAACTACCTAAAAGAAATGTTCCCACTGAATCCTCTAGTGGCCTCTCTTGTGTTTTACACCTCTTATATAACATATATCATTCATTCGCTACACAAACATGTACTGAATGTCTATCAGGTACCAGGTACTGTAGCTACCAGGTATTAAAGTTACAAGAATGGTTCCTCCTATCACAGAGATTACCTTCTAGTGAGGAACATCAAACTAAGTAAGCTAAAATTCTTCCTAAAGTCTTTAAAACTGAACAGGGTGTTTTGACAGAGATTAATAAAATGTATTAAGGAGATACCTATTAAGAAGAAGACCTAAGGTAGACAGAGCAATCAGGAAAGACCATTTCTTGAGGTGATCTGCAAACCAACATCTAAATAACAAGAAACAGCAACCTTGCAAAGGTTGGATCGACAGGAGGAGGACGATCCCAGGCAGTGGGAATAGCTAGTGAGCTCTACCTCCAAAAATATTATGGACCTTAACTATTGCCTTGAGAAAGAAACGCTATATGGATTTAGATGTGATCACATTCCCTGAGCTTTCTCTTCTGTTAACCGTGATATATCATTCAGGAACACACACTACACTTTGAGTCAAGTATGTTCTCCCACTAAGATTTCCTCCCCAGTGTAGCATCGAAACCTCCCCCTAGTGTTTAATCTCACATGGCTAAAGGACTTGCATATAAGCGACAAACAAAATTAGTCATATTAACTATGCTTTCTGAAAATCCAGAATGTATGCTAACACAGTGGTTTTCAAATTGCACTCTGCAAAGACAGAGGTTCACTCAGACCCTGCCCCACATAAGAGCAAGAGAGTAGGCTTCTCCTTCACCACAACCATTTTCACCTGTTTAACATATTGAGCATCTGCTGATTTTATTTAATGAAAGGGTTTTGTGAGTAAAAACGATTTGAAAACTCTGGTTTCCAGCCTATTCTAGGACCTTCAAAGGAATCCAACTCTTTCAAACATGCTAGAAATGTTTGCACCTTATCTTTAGTTCTTCCAGGCCACCCCCTATGTTTCCATCCACTAAACCTAAATCTCTTCCGGTTCCCCAACTCACACTGCATTGTGACTTTGGCTTTATACCTTGACTCCAATTCTTAATTAATTGTGTTACAGATTTAAAGAGCCAACTTCTTCCTCCTTACTTTAGGATAAAAAAATGAAAAAAAAAATACTCTTACAATTAAAATGCAGAGATCACTAACATATACAAGGTAGTTCAATCAGAAACAAACATTTTCAATTCATTGAATTGAAGTAAATTACCGATCTTTGGTGGGGAAAAAATTGAGAAAACCTAAAAGTCAGATGGCCAGGTTTTCAAAAGAAATGCATGAAAACATTCAAGGTAATCCAAAAAACAAAATAAATGAAAATATGCTTTGTTGCATAAACCAGGTTTCACAATTTTCTTTAAAAAACTTTCTCTAATACTCAAACTATTCCTCATTAAATTCTAGTCTCTGATTATCACCCTCTCATTTGATAGGATCTCTCTCCTTTACATCAAAAGAGAAAGTAACTCTGGAAGGAAAAAAGGACTAAATCAAGGGTTAAGAGGACAAAGAAAAAAATACAAAGACTGAAAAAAGTAGAAAGAGCAGGACAGTTACAGATGAGTTTAAAAACACAAGGTCATCTTTCAAACTTCAAAACAACTGCTACTTCTAGAATTATTCATCAGATGTTGTTGCCTAGTGATTTCTTACCAGTACTTTATGGAAAGAACATTCTGTAGAAGGTCCTCCTATTTCTTTTGAAGCTTCTCAATGGTCTCGCTGCAGTGCAAGCCCAGACAGATTGGTCCTTACTGATTTGCAGGGCAGCACTACCAGGTTTCTGAACTTCTCTTTCAGGTTTTGTTAAAATTAGATGCTAGGGCACTAAGAAACAGGGCACTCATTTTTAACTGTTACAGATGCCCAAGCACTGCACAGAAGTCACTCACATTGCTTTATTCATATTGGAGAGGTACACTTAATATCTTGGTCAAATTTATTTACCTGTTATGCTGAGTTCATTTCTACCACGCAACTTCCAATCAGAAGCATGAAATTAAAATCAGCTAACTCCATTCTAGCTTACAATGCTGTGTAATAAAGAGTAGAATTAAAGTCAGCTGGGTTACCACTGCTTAGAAAATTAGTGAAAACCTCAGATTCACAAATCAACAGGATTTATGTATGCAGTGAACCCTTAGGAAATGTTCTGTTTTTTAATACTAAAATAAACACATTTGAGCACTAATATTCAAACTACTCCTCATTTAAATTATAGAGTTGAGAACGGGAATAATTTACTGGCCTATTTGCACATTAGCACCCATGGAAGGCTTTAATGACCTGTCTTTCAGGAATCTGTCTAAACCTGAGTCATTAATGGGTTTCCTCAGCCTTCTGATGTAGAAAATAAATTTTTAAGTGCATAGTACAAGAAGATGTTCCCTTGGATTTTTTTGGAAAGAAATATTATATTAAAACAAAACCACAAGTGTAAGATGAGAACTATCAGTTTACAGTTATCCTTCAGAGCAGAGACAATGTTCATTTAACATTTTAGGACTTAGTAATAAAGAAAATTAATTCTGTGATCTCTAGTCATGTCTTGAAATTAAAACCTGGGCTCCACTGTAGGTCTAGAGATGTGAATAACTGAGCCCTTCTGGAAACAGTTTGGAAAAGAAGCCCCCAGCAGAATTGAGCAAGGTTTACAATCTCCACCTTCCAGGGTATGCAAGCACGTCTCTGAAGAAATCTAGAGGGACACCATTTTTGCAGGCTAGAAAACAAACAATAGTTAAAAGGCAAAATGAACTCTTCCACTTCTCCCTAAAATGTGGTTCCTATTCCAATCGCTGCCAAATAGCCTTATACTGGCTTAGAAGGAGATAGAATTTGGAGGTGGAGGTGCTCACATATCTCTACTGAGTCCCCCCCACCCAACCCCTTGCAGAGTAACGAGATTATGGTGTCCTCTGACATGACACTTTGTCTTTGTAGGAACGTATTCCCTGAGTTGTCCCCCACATTGCTTTATCAAAAAAAAAATAAAAATAAAAAAAATCAAACTCGCTTTATTTTTCTATAAATATGGTTTTCATTACAATTCCAACTGCATTCACCCTTTTGTAAAATTACACATGAATGAGCATGTTTGTTTTCTTGTTTGTCATAAAAGATATTTTAAAATATTTAGAAGAAAAATAAGTCCTTATACTTAAGTACTATTAAAAGACAAATACATCATAGTGTGCAAATAAATGGAGACTCTAAAATGACACATGTATATCACCATAATTCGTAAATATTATACTTGAGAAGTCATATAAAGTAATATTGAAGTATTGGTAGAATTTTAAATTTCTCCCTATCTATAATTAGAAGCTAACTCATCAATCATTTCCACTGAACAGTGTTTCTAGTATAGTTTATTATAGTAATGCCATTACATAGTCAGCATGTAGACCAGTATGTGGCAATACTTTGTATGTCTCTTTATCAATCATAATTAAAGACAATATTATAAAACAACACTTTCTTTATCTTGACTACAAATAAATAAATGGATTTAATGAGCCTTCATGGTCTAATCTTGGTGAACTTAATCCACCACTATGACAATGTATAAATAGCTCTAGCTATACAAGTTAGTTATATTAATTTATCTACCCAATAGACAAACTAAATAACTGATAATCTAGGAGTTTTTTTCTAAGAAAAAAAAAATCTAATTTATTACTTTATCCAGGAGATGATAGACTTCATCATCTTCACCAATAACTTCTATGTTCACTCTTCCCCTCTGGACACACATCTGCTAAACCTCTTTGGTGTCCTCAGGACATCAAGCCAGTCACTTCCCCCAAAATCCACCCCATTCTCACAGATGCTGCCACTCTAGACTACTAAGGGGATCCAGGCATGCCTCATGCCTAAGATTATGGAAGGCAGAGCCTAAACCTTGAGAGAAAAAACTCTTTGAATTTGAATTGGCATTTGGGGGTGGGAAGATGCAATTAAAGGACACAAGTTCATTATATGGGGTATGTTGAAAAAAGGACAAATCATGCCTGTACTCTGAGAGCAGGCTCTATCATCTCCTCCACCTCACAAAAATTTTAGTTCTTAGGTAGGACAAAGATTGCCAACTACAGTAACATTTGCAGTAAATACAATTTGACCATTTCCCTGTGGAAAATGGCCCTTTTTCTATGGTCAAGGTTGGCCCTTTGACCATAGAACTTTTTGGGTGAACTTATAATTGATAATATCCTATTAAATGCCCCTTATCTTGGAGGCTTATTACTAAGTTCTCCCTCCTAAAGAAAAATGAAGCAGAGATCACATGAATCATGTAATGCAATCTAATCAGCTGAATTAGAAGCTTTCACAGAAGCATAAGCTCAGCCACCCCCAATGGTTTCTTCAGGAGCAGGTTGTGTCATAAGCACAAATACATCTTTCAATGTGCTTGAAGCCTCTAGAGAAGTTACTATAACACATTACAATGGACTAATGTCAACATTTTATACACAAATTTTTTTTTTCAGGCACCAAATGACTGACACTGATTCTTGTGACTAATATTCATGAAGTCAATTGCTAAACTGGCATTATTATTAGAAAGCATTTTAAAGTTCAATTTGATAGCTATTTAATTCCTCTTAATCACCTCAAAGACCATGTTAGAATACTTGGCAGATCAATATCCAAGGCAAATCCAAGAACTAAACCAGATAAACTCATGAGCTGGGTACACATCAAACCATTAAAACTTTTCTTTTTAAGATAGAAAGACACCATAGGCAGATACAGTAACAGTAAGTAATGTTCAATGTCTTCACCTTGAAAAAAAAAAGAAAAAGAAAGAAAGAAAGAAAGAGAAAGAAAGAAAGAGAGAGAGAGAGACAAAGAAAGAGAGAGAATTATTATATTAGAATCCTGCATCTAAGTAGATGTTTTCCTACCTTAACGCATACCTAGCTTACTTAGACCTCAGATCAGACTTTCCCCTCATGCTTCCAGAAATTCCCTATGACCACAAGTTCTCCAATAGAACTAATCTTCCCCTTATGAATCTATTGCTGATTGATCAATTTAGTATTGTGCTCCTTCTCTATGACCTACTACGCTTACCTTTCTGTGAAATTTCCCTGCATGTATAAGACATTGATTCTCAGATACAACAAGGATCCCCCCTTGTTTTTCCTGCCTGAATTTCTTAATCATCACATTCCCTGGAGGGCCTTCCTCTGAGATGCTAAAATCCCAGGATTGATCAGTAACACTAGGCACCATTAACAGCCCAACTGCACACACAGTGTTTCTTCTCACCTGTTGGAGCATAGAGACCACTGGTGTCACTCCAAATTTCAGGTCTAAGCAACCCTTTAGGATATGATACCAGCAGAAGATGAAGCAAAGAAGCAGTTCAGGAGTTAGAAAAAGATAATTGGTGGAGATTAAATACAAATGATCATAAGAAGAGTGAATTTTGAGGACATTAAAAAGGATGGTATGAAAAGCTGTATTAGGATTCTCCAGAGAAACAGAACATATATATATATATATATATCCCCTATACTTATGGGAATTGACTCACAAGATTATGGAGGCTAAGTCCTATGATAAGGCTAAGTCTGCAAGCTGGAGAACCAGGAAGGCCAGTGGTGTGATTCTCTCCACGTGCTAAGGCTTGACAACCAGGGAGATGACTAGTATAAGTCCCAGAGTCCCAAAGCCCAAGAACCAGGAGCTCTGATATCTGAGGGTAGGTTAAGATGGGTGGCCCAGTTCAAGAAGCAATAGAATTCACTATTTCTCCAATGTTTTGTTCTATCTGAGCCCTCAATGATTTGGATGATGTCCGCCCACATTGGTCAGGGTGGATCTTTGTCTACTGATTCAAATGCTAATCTCTTCCAGAAACATTTCCATAGACACACACAGAAATAATGTTTTATCAGCTATCTGGGCATCCCTTAGCCCTGTCAATTTAACACATAATCAATCATCACAAAAGCATGAGAGAAAAAAAAAAAAGCTTTAAAAATTAATTAAAAGAGATGTGTTGTCTTAAATTATATTTTTTCAAGTTTTTGAAAGATGCAGTCCACCCAATTCACTGGGGATACTATCAGTAGTGGAACTAATGACTATACTACATCATACATGCTTTAGAAAAGGGATTCAGGATTGGAATTCAAATCTGTCCAAGTCTAAATACAGCTCTTTTCTATTATACAATCCTACCTCTAGCTCTGGCTACCTATGTTGAAACTATGATAGTAAGTTTCTTTATTATTTAAAATTTCTGTTTCAGAAGTTTGTTCTAAATCAGATTAATATTATTGTGCTTTATTATTCATATTCATTCAACAAATATTTTTAGAGAATCAGTTATATGCAGAAGCTGTACTAGTTAGCACATCAAAAATATAACTAGAAATTTTGTTGAAAGGATGAATTTTTTCTTGGCTTCTTCATTGTCCTCATAGGACCTGAGATGCCTTCTGTTTCTTTCATCCATCCTGCCCTAGGTTTTACAATTGTTCTATATTAAATCAATAATCCCTTACAATTTTTGACCTCAATTTAGTCACCATTCCTGACAAATTATTCAGTAAGTCTTTTAATGTATACACATATTATTCTCATAAGCTTCATTTACCACTTTCTTACACTCTAATATTCACTTCAATTTCTTATTTCCTGCCTGTACTGCTGCCTTGGAGACACTGGGAAAAACACTTTAATTTATAAACGTTATCCTCAACTAATTTGTTCCAATTGTATCACTGTCTCCACAGAAAATTCCAGTGGCATTGTATTCTTATATTAATGGTATTTCTTCTCTCTCCTTGTAAGAACCCTGTATAATAGATACCCAGGTGACCACTAGAATAGTATTGTGAAAGTTGTTTTGGTTACCTATTTTTTTACTATCTGAATTGAAGTTTTTAAAAAACAGTGAAGAAATGAGGACTATATATAGCAAAGCTACTATATACCCAACTGAAGAAAAGTAAAGACAGTGATCTCATCCTAATTTAAACATGTTTAATTTGGAAAGCCCCTGATTCAGTGACAGATAGTATTAATAAAAATGAAATACCTGGATGTATGCTTCATGGTTCTTCACTAAATAGTGGATTATCTATAAGCAAAAAAGTTGAATTCATTTGTTATTAAAAATAGTTTAATAAAGAATTCATGTAACAATCCAGTATTTGTTTTAGCTTGAAATAATCGTCCTGAGATGCTTTGTAAGAAGAAAATGTCATGACTCACTAAGGATACTTTACCTTGGTGTGTCAATGTCTCACTTATTGTAAAGTATTAGGCTAAGTCACATAGAATTACTGATATTTGACTATTTTTGATCTATGAAAACAGGAATTTCACACAGTTCAAAGTATACCAAAAGGCTTTGCTCATTTTTAACTATTGACAACCTACAAAACATCAACTTCTTATGATTCAACCTAATACTTAAATAAAAGCCAAGTCTCATTAAGCATTTGCAGTACGTCATTTTCCAGACTAAACATTCTTTATAGACAATTGCATTTAATTTTCACAATTGTTCTAAAACGTGATCATCATCCTCGTGCTACAGATAAGAACATTAACTTTAGAAAATGCATTTGCGTCGTAGAACTATGGATGTTAAAGGTGCGTCTGGTGAAACTTTAAAAGGAAATAATGGACATGTTTTTGACACTGGAGGAAAGGTGATCCTTATTATAAAGTGGCAGAAAACATGGGTGAACTATGTTCTAATGTTGAAATATTAGGGTGGAAGACAGAATAAACTGTTGTGGATTGAATTGTGTACCTAAAAAGATATGTTGAAGCCCTAACCCCCGGTATCTATAGATGTGACCTTCTTTGGAAATAGAGCCTCTAAAGATATAATTGGTTAAGATGAGGTCATGTTGAACTAACTGAACCTTAAACTCGGTATAACTGGCATCCTGATGAAAAAAGAGGACACACAGAGACAGAGGAGACATAAGGAAGAATACCCTGTAAAGATGGAGACAGAGATTGCTGTTACACTGTCTCGTGCTAAGGAACCCAAGGATTGCTGGTCACCATCAGAACTAGGAGGAAAACGTGGAACAGATTCTTTCTCAGAGGCCCCCCAAGAGGCAAGCAGCATTGCTGACACTTTGATTTTTGACTTCTGGCTTCCAGAACTATTAAAGAATACTTTTCCGTTGCTTTAAGCTATCCAGTTTTGTTAATTTGTTATGGCAGCCCTAGGAAACTAATTTAGAAAGACAAGTAAAACGTCAGCCATCTAGTAGGTAGGAGAGACAGGATTCAACCCAGACAGACTGATTCCAGAGCTCATGCTATAAATTACAATGAAGTACTGCCTCCATAATCACATCCATTATCTTATTTTTATCACATTCTATTAGGCAGGCATTAAGGGTTATATTAGCCAGTGGCAATACAAGCATTTGAACCCAAATAAAGTTATTTCCATAAACGTTCCACTAAAAACCCAACCCACATTAGTAATCATCCCCCACAAAACTGTATTTATAACAAGAGTATTTCAATAGAGTGTTGATTTCTCTAGTAGCTTCTGGATTCATATGCATGTTCTGCATTCCTGGGGAAGATTTGAGAACTAAATCAAAGGCTTAACTATTATCCACCACCTCCGTATACCTTCGTAGCTGAGATTTATGAGACCCCTTCTAGTATTCTTTCATGGGAATGAATCCCAAAGACTGGTGTTCTGCAGAACTATTAGCTCTGCAACTATTGCCACATTAAAAGCTTACTCTTGGCCAGGCGCAGTGGCTCACACCTGTAATCCCAGCACTTTGGGAGGTCAAGGCGGGAGGATCACGAGGTCAGATCGAGATCATCCTGGCTAACATGGTGAAACCCCGTCTCTACTAAAATACAGTGGCCTAGATCACGCCACTGTACTTCATCCAGCCTGGGCAACAGAGTGAGACTCCATCTCAAAAAAAAATAAAAAAGCTTACTCTTTGCCTTTCAGAACTCCTTAAACATCTACAGTAGTAGATGGCCCCAAACAACTGAAGGAAGTTTGCAATTTTCAGATGCAGCTAGGAAAAGCCTGCTCCTTTTAATTGTTCCACAGAGCACAACTCAACCAAAATTAGAAGAGATTTGAACAAGTTTTGAGAATAGAAATGTAGAAGATTAGATAATAGTTCAGAACATAGGCACACACATACGCACACACACCTCACTTCTGTTTGCATTGTTTTGAGACAGAGTCTCACTCTGTCGCCCAGGCTGGAGTGCAGTGGTGTCATCGCGGCTCACTGTAAGCTCCGCCTCCCAGGTTCAGGCCATTGTCCTGCCTCAGCCTCCCCAGTAGCTGAGACTACAGGTGCCCGCCCGCCACTACGCCTGGCTAATTTTTTTTTTTTTCTGTATTTTTAGTAGAGACGGAGGTTTCACCATGTTAGCAGGATGGTCTTGATCTCCTGACCTCGTGATCTGCCTCCCTCAGCCTCCCTAAGTGCTGGGATTACAGGCGTGAGCCACCACCCCAGCCTCCCACCCTATTGATGTTGGGTTTGACCATGTGACTTGCTCTGGCCAGTGAGACTTTTAGTGGGCATGTCACAAGCAGAGGTCTAAATTGTAATCCGACCTGGGGCTTGCTGCCTTGTTTCTTTGTTATTGCCAAGGAAAGAATAGCCCAGTGGTTCCGAAGAAAGGACAATGAGTAAACTCAGCTATGCCCAGCCTAGATTGTCTTAGCCCCCACCAACCTGCAGATGCATAATGGATAAATGTTATCATGTGTCATAATATTTTTGTGGTTGATAATTACCATAGCACTGTTGCAGTAATAGCAGCCTGATATAATACATAAATGTTTTAATATTATTCTTTAGAGAGCTATATCCTAATTAAAAAAAAAAAAAAACCTAGTCTTCTAAATGATTATTTTTCCCCTGCCTCTGAATAACCTTGAACACTGAACCTTTCTTTTATTGCTGCATGCTTTTGTTTTATTTGGTCTCCGTTTTCTGAAAGGCAGCATGACGAGAGATAAATCCACTGGAAAGAATAAAATGAATCCACTTCATAAACAGCTGCAAAGTCCCAGAAGAATCACTGTGTAACCCTGCATGGTCACTTTGGTTATAAGAGGAGCCTCCCCTAAGGTAAGATTCAAGCCCTGGATATACTGACTAGGGTGCCAGGACTTTCTGTAAAGTACTATTGTCTTAATTGCTCGGTATTTGTTAAATTTGTGAAAAATATTATTATGTATGTTTGCATGCTTCAGGATTACTTTTCGTTTATTAAACAGTTATAGAAAAATACAATTGCTTATTTCATGTAACCTGAAATATTTCTTTGGACTTCCAGTATGATGTTCAGAGAAATTAAATTATAAAATAAAAGATTGCTGCCACATGTTGCCTATGGGGAAATCTCTCATATTAATGAATTCCACTTGTATGCTTAAAAGTTAGCTAAACAGGCTGGGCGCAGTGGCTCATGCCTATAATCCTAGCACTTTAGGAGGCCGAGGCGGGTGAATCACCTGAGGTCAGAAGTTGGAGACCAGCTTGACCAACATGGAGAAACCCTGTCTCTACTAAAAATACAAAATTAGCTGGGCACGGTGGCGTATGCCTGTAATCCCAGCTACTTGTGAGGCTGAGGAAGGAGAATTGCTTGAACCCAGGAGGCGGAGGTTGCGGTGAGTCGAGATTGTGCCATTCCAGCCTGGGCAACAAGAGCAAAGCTCCATCTTCGAAAAAGAAGTTAGCTAAACAGACCGTGATTATGCTGATAGAATTGTCTCTATCTGGATGTATTACTAAAATAATCTAAAATCTAGAAATTTTACACTATTCCTCAGGAGTCTTTCATATAAAACTAAACTTTCATAAAATAGCAATTCTTCACTTGGAAATTCTAAGTTCTCATGTCTTTGGGATTTTTTTCAAATTTGCAAACATGGGTAAACAATGGTCAATAGCAATAAATTCCAATGATTTAAACATAAATTCACACAATATTTATGCAAAACAAACAGATTAAATACCAAGAACAAAAGGAGCTATTTTATGAGAATGAGTGTACATTTATTGCAGAACACTCACTCTAAAAAAAACACTTAACAAATTACCTAGAGGAGAGGTTTTCCTAGTCCACCCAATTATTCAAATGAATGGGAAGAGTGTAGTATTCGAAGTATGATTAATATAACAAGAACAGTTACAACAGAAGCCACTTTACCTGACCGCAGATCAGAATGCCCTGGAAAATAAATAATGTGCAAATATACTTGAAAATACAATTCTTTTGAAACTACTTCTATAAAATGTATGTTACGAATGTGACCAAAAGACAGTCCCTTTGCCCATAACTAGTTAAGAATAAAACAGTAGAAATGGGTACACAAGAGGGAAGAATTGAGCTCTGTCCTTTGAAAAGGTATACTACATTACTCTGTTCTTTCTTCCCCTGGACATTTAGGTTCAGTAGCCCACTTCTCTTATCAGTAAAACAACTTCATATACAGGAGGAGCCTGACATTCAGGCTGGTGGAGAGGGGAGAGCCTGGAACAGGCACTCAAAGACCTCAGTTCTGAAATGGCCCTGCCCCTGGCCAGTGGTGAGTGCTTGGGAAGAGTCATTTCACACCTAAAGGCTAGGTGAAATGTGTGCCCCACTTTCAGGTAGTAGAAGCACTTGGCATGTGGAAGTTCTCCATAGTATCAAACATAGATCTAACTTAAAGACTGTACCCTCCAAAAATGATCATGACTCAATATATCCAATATTGCTGTGATCTATGGTGCTTTGTTCCCTAAAGTACTATGAGGAAGAACTGGCCAGAACTTAAGACAGTGAGTTCCAAATCAGTTTTCTTTTAAAATTGATTTGTTTCACTCCTCAGCCTTTTAGTTAAGATCCAGTGTAGAATCTGTTATTTTCAGTTTGAAATTGATTTCTTTCCTATCCTCTAACCCCCACCAAAAAAAAGTCTGCAACAGTGATTCTCAAGCTTTAGTGAACCTCATGCCTGCTATACTTATTAAAAATACATACCCAAGACTCATATTACAGGAATTATGATTCCACAGGATTTGAGAGGAAACCAATAAGCTGCATTTTGAAAAATTACTCATAGTAACTTGGAGGCAGATGATAGTCTGTGAACCACCCTTCGCTTCTCACCCCATATGCCACCCTCCAGCCTGGAGGAATAAATAATGAATCATTAAATGGGTTACCATTGGATGGTGTAATCACAGATTGTTTTCCTTATCCATATTTTCTACATTAATATGTATTATTTGAGCAATCAAATAATCAATCACAAAGGATTTTGAAAAGAAAATTGTTTTAAGAACTCATATAGTAGATCCCATCCTGTAAACAAGAGAACACTCTTGTATGTAATACTGTAGCAGACAGTGGCTGAGAGTTTAGTCATGTAACTCAAGACAGCCAAATTCAGTCCCAGCCTTAGAAAGTTTTCAAAGAAAGGATTTGCAATGAAAAGGAGATTGTGGACTAAAAAAGGAGGAGGCAGCAGTAGCTGAAGATTAGTAAGAAAAATGTCAATATTGTTGTCACTAAATGAAATTTCAATTTTTCTCTAATTTCACTTTTTCTTTAAAAGTATCTTTTCATACTTTAAAATAATGTCTTCAATTCTTGAAAAAAAAATATATTTGCCTACTTTTCATTCCCTCACTGTTCCACTTTATTCTTACATTTTCCTCTCAGACACCAGTTAAGCAATCTCAGAAACCTGCATCCGAAGTGAAAAATGATAGCTTACAGCCATTTCAAAAAGGAACTCTATTTTTTTTTCTTTTCTGCCTTTTTATTTTTATTTTATTTTTTTAAAATTTATTTATTATTATTATACTTTAAGTTGTAGGGTACATGTGCATAACGTGCAGGTTTGTTACATATGTATACTTGTGCCATGTTGGTGTGCTACACCCATCAACTCGTCATTTACATCAGGTATAACTCCCAATGCAATCCCTCCCCCCTCCCCCTCCCCATGATAGGCCCCAGTGTGTGATGTTCCCCTTCCTGAGTCCAAGTGATCTCATTGTTCAGTTCCCACCTATGAGTGAGAACATGCGGTGTTTGGTTTTCTGTTCTTGTGATAGTTTGCTAAGAATGATGGTTTCCAGCTGCATCCATGTCCCTACAAAGGACACAAACTCATCCTTTTTGATGGCTGCATAGTATTCCATGGTGTATATGTGCCACATTTTCTTAATCCAGTCTGTCACTGATGGACATTTGGGTTGATTCCAAGTCTTTGCTATTGTGAATAGTGCTGCAATAAACATACGTGTGCATGTGTCTTTATTGCAGCATAATTTATAATCCTTTGGGTATATACCCAGTAATGGGATGGCTGGGTCATATGGTACATCTAGTTCTAGATCCTTGAGGAATCGCCATACTCTTTTCCATAATGGTTGAACTAGTTTACAATCCCACCAACAGTGTAAAAGTGTTCCTATTTCTCCACATCCTCTCCAGCACCTGTTGTTTCCTGACTTTTTAATGATCGCCATTCTAACTGGTGTGAGATGGTATCTCATTGTGGTTTTGATTTGCATTTCTCTGATGGCCAGTGATGATGAGCATTTTTTCATGTGTCTGTTGGCTGTATGAATGTCTTCTTTTGAGAAATGTCTGTTCATATCCTTTGCCCACTTTTTGATGGGGTTGTTTGTTTTTTTCTTGTAAATTTGTTTGAGTTCTTTGTAGGTTCTGGATATTAGCCCTTTGTCAGATGTGTAGATTGCAAAAATTTTCTCCCATTCTGTAGGTTGCCTGTTCACTCTGATGGTAGTTTCTTTTGCTGTGCAGAAGCTCTTTAGTTTAATTAGATCCCATTTGTCAATTTTGGCTTTTGCTGCTATTGCTTTTGGTGTTTTAGACATGAAGTCTTTGCCCATGCCTATGTCCTGAATGGTACTACCTAGGTTTTCCTCTAGGATTTTTATGGTATTAGGTCTAACATTTAAGTCTCTAATCCATCTTGAATTAATTTTCGTATAAGGAGTAAGGAAAGGATCCAGTTTCAGCTTTCTACTTATGGCTAGCCAATTTTTCCAGCACCATTTATTAAATAGGGAATCCTTTCCCCATTTCTTGTTCTCTCAGGTTTGTCAAAGATCAGATGGCTGTAGATGTGTGGTATTATTTCTGAGGACTCTGTTCTGTTCCATTGGTCTATATCTCTGTTTTGGTACCAGTACCATGCTGTTTTGGTTACTGTAGCCTTGTAGTATAGTTTGAAGTCAGGTAGCGTGATGCCTCCAGCTTTGTTCTTTTGACTTAGGATTGTCTTGGAGATGCGGGCTCTTTTTTGGTTCCATATGAACTTTAAAGCAGTTTTTTCCAATTCTGTGAAGAAACTCATTGGTAGCTTGATGGGGATGGCATTGAATCTATAAATTACCTTGGGCAGTATGGCCATTTTCACGATATTGATTCTTCCTATCCATGAGCATGGTATGTTCTTCCATTTGTTTGTGTCCTCTTTTATTTCACTGAGCAGTGGTTTGTAGTTCTCCTTGAAGAGGTCCTTTACATCCCTTGTAAGTTGGATTCCTAGGTATTTGATTCTCTTTGAAGCAATTGTGAATGGAAGTTCATTCCTGATTTGGCTCTCTGTTTGTCTGTTACTGGTGTATAAGAATGCTTGTGATTTTTGCACATTAATTTTGTATCCTGAGACTTTGCTGAAGTTGCTTATCAGCTTAAGGAGATTTTGGGCTGATACAATGGGGTTTTCTAAATATACAATCATGTCATCTGCAAAGAGGGACAATTTGACTTCTTCTTTTCCTAACTGAATACCCTTGATTTCTTTCTCTTGCCTAATTGCCCTAGCCAGAACTTCCAACACTATGTTGAATAGGAGTGGTGAGAGAGGGCATCCCTGTCCTGTGCCAGTTTTCAAAGGGAATTTTTCCAGTTTTTGCCCATTCAGTATGATATTGGCTGTGGGTTTATCATAAATAGCTCTTATTATTTTGAGGTATGTTCCATCAATACCGAATTTATTGAGCGTTTTTAGCATGAAGGGCTGTTGAATTTTGTCAAAAGCCTTTTCTGCATCAATTGAGATAATCATGTGGTTCTTGTCTTTGGTTCTGTTTATATGCTGGATTATGTTTATTGATTTGCGAATGTTGAACCAGCCTTGCATCCCAGGGATGAAGCCCACTTGATCATGGTGGATAAGCTTTTTGATGTGTTGCTGAATCCAGTTTGCCAGTATTTTATTGAGGATTTTTGCATCGATGTTCATCAGGGATATTGGTCTAAAATTCTCTTTTTTTGTTGTGTCTCTGCCAGGCTTTGGTATCAGGATGATGTTGGCCTCATAAAATGAGTTAGGGAGGATTCCCTCTTTTTCTATTGATTGGAATAGTTTCAGAAGGAATGGTACCAACTCCTCCTTGTACCTCTGGTAGAATTCAGCTGTGAATCCATCTGGTCCTGGACTTTTTTTGGTTGGTAGGCTATTAATTATTGCCTCAATTTCAGAGCCTGCTATTGGTCTATTCAGGGATTCAACTTCTTCCTGGTTTTGTCTTGGAAGAGTGTAAGTGTCCAGGAAATTATCCATTTCTTCTAGATTTTCCAGTTTATTTGCGTAGAAGTGTTTATAGTATTCTCTGATGGTAGTTTGTATTTCTGTGGGGTCGGTGGTGATATCCCCTTGATCATTTTTAATTGCGTCGATTTGATTCTTCTCTCTTTTCTTCTTTATTAGTCTTGCTAGTGGTCTGTCAATTTTGTTGATCTTCTCAAAAAACCAACTCCTGGATTCATTGATTTTTTTGGAGGGTTTTTTGTGTATCTCCTTCAGTTCTGCTCTGATCTTGGTTATTTCTTGCCTTCTGCTAGCTTTCGAATGTGTTTGCTCTTGCTTCTCTAGTTCTTTTAATTGCGATGTTAGAGTGTCAATTTTAGATCTTTCCTGCTTTCTCTTGTGGGCATTTAGTGCTATAAATTTCCCTCTACACACTGCTTTAAATGTGTCCCAGAGATTCTGGTATGTTGTATCTTTGTTCTCATTGGTTTCAAAGAACATCTTTATTTCTGCCTTCATTTCGTTATGTACCCAGTAGTCATTCAGGAGCAGGTTGTTCAGTTTCCATGTAGTTGAGCGGTTTTGATTGAGTTTCTTAGTCCTGAGTTCTAGTTTGATTGCACTGTGGTCTAAGAGACTGTTTGTTATTGTACATTTGCTGAGGAGTGCTTTACTTCCAATTACGTGGTCAATTTTGGAGTAAGTACGATGTGGTGCTGAGAAGAATGTATATTCTGTTGATTTGGGGTGGAGAGTTCTATAGATGTCTATTAGGTCTGCTTGCTGAAGAGATGAGTTCAATTCCTGGATATCCTTGTTAACTTTCTGTCTCGTTGATCTGTCTAATGTTGACAGTGGAGTGTTGAAGTCTCCCATTATTATTGTATGGGAGTCTAAGTCTCTTTGTAAGTCTCTAAGGACTTGCTTGATGAATCTGGGTGCTCCTGTATTGGGTGCATATATATTTAGGATAGTTAGCTCTTCCTGTTGAATTGATCCCTTTACCATTATGTAATGGCCTTCTTTGTCTCTTTTGATCTTTGATGGTTTAAAGTCTGTTTTATCAGAGACTAGTATTGCAACCCCCACTTTTTTTTGTTCTCCATTTGCTTGGTAAATCTTCCTCCATCCCTTTATTTTGAGCCTATGTATGTCTCTGCGTGTGAGATGGGTCTCCTGAATACAGCAGACTGATGGGTCTTGACTCTTTATCCAGTTTGCCAGTTTGTGTCTTTTAATTGGAGCATTTAGTCCATTTACATTTAACGTTAAGATTGTTATGTGTGAACTTGATCCTGCCATTATATTAACTGGTTATTTTGCTCGTTAGTTGATGCAGTTTCTTCCTAGCCTCGATGGTCTTTACATTTTGGCATGTTTTTGCAATGGCTGGTACCGGTTGTTCCTTTCCATGTTTAGTGCTTCCTTCAGGGTCTCTTGTAAGGCAGGCCTAGTGGTGACAAAATCTCTAAGCATTTGCTTATCTGTAAAGGATTGTATTTCTCCTTCACTTATGAAACTTAGTTTGGCTGGATATGAAATTCTGGGTTTAAAATTCGCAAGGCCGGCAGACCCCGCCCCGC
Organism: Macaca fascicularis; assembly: GCF_037993035.2. Classification (NCBI taxonomy): domain Eukaryota; kingdom Metazoa; phylum Chordata; class Mammalia; order Primates; family Cercopithecidae; genus Macaca; species Macaca fascicularis. The sequence goes on along the minus strand of NC_088380.1, from coordinate 68,664,785 downwards.
CCCCTCGTGGGGACGGAGGGGCGCCGGGGGCCTCCCACTTATTCTACACCTCTCATGTCTCTTCACCGTGCCAGACTAGAGTCAAGCTCAACAAGGTCTTCTTTCCCCGCTGATTCCGCCAAGCCCATTCCCTTGGCTGTGGTTTCGCTGGATAGTAGGTAGGGACAGTGGGAATCTCATTCATCCATTCATGCGCGTCACTAATTAGATGACGAGGCATTTGGCTACCTTAAGAGAGTCATAGTTACTCCTGCCGTTTACCCGCGCTTCATTGAATTTCTTCACTTTGACATTCAGAGCACTGGGCAGAAATCACATTGCGTCAACACCCGCCGCGGGCCTTCACGAAGGAACTCTATTTTTATTCCACAGCTCTCAATTCAACTTTCCCAGATCAGCTACTTTTTAAGTGTGCAACAGACCATTTGTCTCCTAAGGAAAGAATTGTGCTACATTCACTTGTCCTCCAGAAAAGCACAGAAATGGTATAGAACAGTTGTGTGTGGTGCTCTTTCTTCTTCACTGCTGTGTACTCTGTGGCATATCCTAACAGAAACAAGCCATGTTCAGGCATGATACAGAACAGACCACTCACCTTTTCTAGGCACAGCTTTCGTGATCTTCCTTTCACTTGAGGCCCATCGGTTCAACTCTATAACCCTAAAAACATATGGAAGGTTTCTTTTAACTTGCAGCTTTAGAAAATAAGAGGCATCTGAGAAGAAATAAAGCAATACTTTGTGATGACTTATGCATATTTTATTAAACAATGACATTTAAAATCAAATGTCTATAGCAAAAAATATACACAGCTGGTGAGTCTGAGTCTTCTGTTGTCAATATTACCCCACAATGACATTGGCAAAAGTCTACATCTTTGGCGGCCTTAAAAAAAGTAAAGCGACTGAGGCTTCTTTTTCTGTCATCATTCGAATTGTATGCAATACATAATCGTCTTCTGTATTCAGATGCTGTCCTCATACAATTCCACATCAGTCCATGCTAGATTGGTCTGTGCCTTAGATCAGGACTAATACACATGCCATAAAAATCTGCAGCCTCTGCTCACATTATTCAAAGTTCAGACTTCAAAGACAGAGCTTTTATCAATTTGAGAAAATACAGGTTAATACAAAACCTGTAAGTGCAATTCGTGCCCACTTTTACAAATAGGTCTGTTGTAACTGCCTGTAAATAGCCTGTGTTTCACTTCCACAAAATGTTTTCTAAGTTCTTAGAGGACTTTGAGAGACTGCCATGGCTCCTGTTATGAAAGCATAACTCTTAGGCTGAATGCTACTTGAAAAACTGTTTTCTTGTACTCTGAAATCATTTCGCATGTTGTATCATAAATTTTTCTACACCCTCATTGCAGTGACTATAACTAGGGAAAAAATGTGTATTAATTCTTCTCCTGACTTTTGGCTATATGTCTTAGCTTGGGTTCCAAAAGGAAACAGAGCTTGAGACTAGAGCTTGCAAGCAAAGACGTTATTTTGGGAAATGATGCCAAGGAATAGAAGTTGGGACTAGGAATTTGGGAAAGAAAGAAAGTCAACCCAAAGATGACTTATCAGGTTAGCCACTGCTGTCATTAATGGGGATTCTGTCTCACTGGAGACCCCTTAAGGAGCTATGTAAAATAAGCTTTAGAGCTTTCCAGTCGAAGGGCAAAAGAGAATATTTATCTGCTAGTTTCCTTCTGTTATTAGTCAAGGGTTTCTTCTTTGAAATAGAAATGATTCTGAGAATAGAACTTATTAAGCTTTTAAGATACCAATGACAATGACAATTGTGGTGATGGTGATGATCATGATCATGATAATAATATCCAACATTACCTATTATTGACTCTGTTTCAGGAATTGTATAAATCATTTAATTCGCATTTTCTCATTAGGTTCTTGTGATGGTTAATTTTATGTGTCAACTTGACTGGACCCCCAGTTATCTCGACATTTGGCCAAACATGATACTGAGTGTTTCTGTGAGGGTGCTTCTGGATGAGATTCACATTTGAGGCCCACTCCCATGAGGGTAAGCCTCATCCAATCACTTAAAGACTGAATCAATCAAAAAGACAGAGGGAACTCCTCTTGAACAGGGGCATCAGTCCTTTCTGGCCTGCAGACTTGAACTGAAACATTGGTTCTCCTTGAGTCTTGAGCCTTTTGGGGAAATTTTTACCATTGGCTTTCCTGATTGGATACAGATTCAGAAAGAAAGGGACTATACATTTTCTCTCCTGGGTCTCTGGTTTACCAATGCCGATTGCAGATCTCAGAACTTCTCAGCCTTCATAAACGTGTGAACCAATTCCTTATAACAAATGTATGTGTGTGTTTTATTGGTTCTATTTCTCTGAAGAACCCTAACTAATACAGTCCTTGTGTTAACCCCATGAAGTCAGTAAAACAGGTAATCTCCATTTTACATGAGAGAACACTGAGGCACAGTGTTAAGCATACCAGATAGCACAGCAAGTAGGTGACAAAGTTGTCTCTGACTTCAAAACTACCCATAACATAAAAATCTTTTCTTTACAATTATTTCACACAATAGTGTTAATAGGAGGTAGAGTGAAAAAATATGTATTCAGATGTTTCATAAATGTTAGACTGAAAAAAGTTAAACAGGTCTCTTTAAGATTTCCTAGACAGTATAATATTTTATATGGTAAATCTCCAACAGAGTGATATGTATTATTTTTCTAACATGTTTAATCTTATAAAACTCTTTAGTAGTATATCTTAATATATTAGCATTCCTTAGATCAAAAATTGAAAAGTGTTTGATAGTCTTTTTTTTTTTTTGAGTAGTATCTTGTAAGTTTTACTCAGTAGGAAAATCTATCCAATTGAGGAAGTGAAAAGTATTGGGCTTTATTAGTGGAAAACAGAATGTGAAACATGATGAGTTCATGGGAGAATTTGGGAAACAAAGGCAAGAAAAAGAGAAAACAGAAGACAATTTATATTCTTTCATCCACTATAGTGGGATAAACAGATCTGAAGTTTGACTAAACAGAATGGTCTACGGAGATTATACTCCATAACCACTGCTTCCAGTTGACCCAGTTTGGGGAGCATCTACCAGTTAGATGAATGGCATCTACCTAATTCTATTCATATTATAGTAAAAAAATGCTAAAAAAAAAAAAAAAAAAGAACTAAACAGTATATAGGGACATGATAACACATTGCCTAGATCTACCTTGAGAAAAACTGTGGAAGGAAGAAAGTTTGAGACAAGTTTGCCCATGAAGGATGGAACCCCAGAGTGGCCCAGAGTTACAAATCAAGGTGATTTTACTAAGCCTATGATATCATGATCTCATTGGGGTAGTACAGCTCTACAGACTTTCCTCATGACATAATCACAGTCAATATGTATAAACAAGCATAACCATAAATCTTCAACTTATCTTACTAATGACCATGTGACATGGGGAAAACTGCCAGTCTGGGAGATGATACAGCTTATCTTCCTGTAGATTTTGTACATTTCTTCGGATTTTTAATATTAGATGCCTCTGTGCAGTTTACTTTCCTGGCCCTTTGCTGGCATCATCCTTGGTCAGACCCAGCCAAGGGGTTAGAATAAAGAGTAGAAGTCAACATCATCAGCAAAACTATTTCCAACCATGAAAGTTGCCATGGATAGACCAAGAGTTCTATCTTTTGAAGAAAATGATAGAAATTAGAAGTAAATAGTGCTCAGAAAAGGAGAGTTAGTCTTTCAATTAAAATAATTTGAGTACAGAAAGCACTATAATGACCTGACATCTTAGAAATGTTAGACCATACTGAGCATGGTACTTATTCTGAGAAGAAACCATCATCACATTGATTCTGAGAGACATATAAATCACATAAATAAAACATCTTATAAATGTAATAACTTATCAATGGCATATCTTCATTAGTAAGAAATTTTAAAAGGCACAATTTTGTGGCATGCTTAAAAAGGTTGGGATTTTAAAAACAGGCTTCTGTTCTAGGATCTACCATGGTCAACAATAGAATCTCATAGTGCTTGATTGAATAAGTATATTTGATAAAACCATCAAAATGATTTCTGTGGAACACACCAACTTCTGTATTTCAGGCATCACTCTGCTGGATTTATAGTATGGCTTAGTAAAAAATTCTGTCTCTCATCACACATAATCAAAGTAAGGAAAGGAGAAAAAGTACATCTAGGGAGAGGCTTCCAGTCACACCCTTTTCAATTAGTTCCTAAATCAAACAGGTGAAACCAGAAAGACATTATCCATGAAAGATAAGCAACGTAATGGCCACAATCAAAGATAAGGTTTGGTTTAAAAAGTTATTAAACTAAATAACTCACAAATGTCTATATTAATGGGGGACACAGGGGAAGATAGCTGGCATCCAAATAGATTATGAGAAAGAGAGGGAGAGGAAATGCTTCAGTCACAAAGAGGGAAGAAAGTGAGGGAAAAAATTAAACTGATAGCATTTTTCTCCAGATTCCATTTGACAGCCTAAATTTCTAAAGCAGTATACATTTCTTCTAGGCCTGTGACCTCATTTTGAGGCTTTCCAGAGGTATCTTAATATAAGAACTTTTTAATTTTCAAAATATCTCACTTCCCAGGTAAGCAGAAATGTTTTCATTAGCGGAGGATCAAATAAAAGGGGACCGCAATTTAACTATCTAATCACATGATCAGAGATCTCTGCTCCTGACCTGGGATGCCTATAACAGAAGGAAGAATTCAATCCTAAGGATTCCCAGGTCAAACCCATTATTTAAATGTTGAGTGTCCTAATATGAGTGCACAAATGGGAAAAGGATTATATTTTACTTCTCAGAAGACTAGCTGGCGACATGGAAAGGCTGAAACAAGAGCCTTAAGCTTCACTCAATTTTTTCCTCAGTTTTGTCCAAACGGATGAGAAGTATTTAAATTATCCCAAAACTATGGCTTTGCTTAACAGAGCTAAAAGCAATTAAAGGTAAATAATTTGAATCACATCACAAAAATCCCTGTGCCATATACCACCAGCCAATACCAACTAAAGCATCTGAAATGTCTTTAATTGGGGTCATTACACAAGATCAAGGCATTTTTCAAATTTTTTTTTAATACTTTAAGTTCTAGGGTACATGTGCACAATGTGCAGGTTTGTTACATACGTATACAAGTGCCATGTTGGTGTGCTGCACCCATTAGCTCATCGTTTACATTAGGTATATCTCCTAATGCTATCCCTCCCCACTCCACAACAGGCCCAGGTGTGTGATGTTCCCCACCCTGTGTCCAAGTGTTCTCATTGTTCAATTCCTACCTATGAGTGAGAACATGCGGTGTTTAGTTTTCTGTTCTTGTGATAGTTTGCTGAGAATGATGGTTTCTAGCTGCATCCATGTCCCTACAAAGGACATGAACTCATCCTTAAATAAATATATTATCTGGAAAGGATAAAAATGTACACCCTAGCTTGCATTCTATTATAATAATGTGTTCCATACTGAATTCATTGCAAAAGTTTATTTCTGAAAGATTTCTCCAAGTTTTTAATATGCAAATGAGCAGTGTGATAGGAATAGTATGCAGGATTTCATAAACATTTTGCCAAGGAACATGCCCCCCATCCCACCACCACCATTAAGTTAAATCTGGAGGAATACTCCATTACATCCATTAAAATCCCAGTATAGGTTGGGAAATGATGAGTTATCAGATACTCTCATCTAACAGAAATCAGGGTCCTAGGATCACTGGGACCCAGCTGAAAGCAGACCCGAGAAGAATACAGCTGTGACATTTTGGGAAGCCAGGCTTGAGTCAGACAATAGGAGAATGAGGACTAAGGAAGTGGGAAGTGTGGACAAAAATCTGGGCACAGGGAAAGGACGGAAAAGAAAGTAAGAAAACCCAAAGGTTTTAACTTTGTCTACTGCACAATTTTGCATAGGCAGGTGCTATTCATCTAGGAGGCAAAGCTCACCATAAGCAAATAACTTTGAGTGGCCTTATTAGTTCAGTGCTCTTAATCAATGAAGCAAAGCCTCTAGTCTGACCACACTGGCTGTATCAGGAACACAAGTAATATAAAAGGTTATATATTTTTTATCTCATAGCTTGTTTACAGGATATTAAACCTGTCTTAGTTAGATAAGGAATTGAGCAAGAGTGTCCTTGGACTGTTTTCAGAAAAACTAGAGTCAGGCCCCTTCCCACAGTCTTTGCCATGCTCCGGCAAGTGCTGCTACTGTCTCTTCAAATGTCCAGTGTCCTGTGTCCTGATAGTTTCCATGACTTCTAAACCTGTTAAAATATTTTCTTATGAAAGTAACTGCTGAACTGATTTATATTCTGACTTAAAATCCTGCTAAGGATTAACATTTCACCCTTCTCAGGGCAAGTTGCGCATTCATGATTGATACATATGTTCAGAGACAGGTGTCCTTTCCTCAGGCTCCATAATGACAGGGGGGTGATTTCCCTTCCAAGGCAGACAGTGAGGATTTCTTCTCTTCTCTGAGGACTCCTTCTCATTATTTTTAGGGGGGAAAATATCCCACTGTTCTCTTTCTGTAATTGTTTAATCCTTTTTATGAATTACCAAAATTTTATTTTCCTTTTTAACATCACCCAGTTGATAGTAGTAGCTATGTCTCTTACTGTGTTTGCTCTTTGGAGCTCTAGTAATCTAAAACTCAGTTGAATTACTGCTTCTGAAAACAGCATTTTTCCACTATAGTAAGAAATAACCTTTCTAAAAAAAAATAGTTTTCCATGAAGTATTTGATTTTTACAGTAAAAAACAGGCCAATGAGCTGTGGAAGAAGAAATCTTTCTTGGGGGAAAAAGTAAGGGATTATCAGAGTAATTCTAAATGCAGAGTTGTTTCCATGTGCTTACTCAAATAATGTAACAGATAACATCAAGTAATATCATTTTTCAGTAAAGAAAACCAAAAAGAATAAAGAATCTAAACTTTTCATGTTGGAACTACAATGCAGAATTCAAAACTGACAACAAAAGCCTCAGTTTCTTAGCCTGAAGTGAGATCCTTGTCATGCAAAATAATAAATAAACAAATAAAAATAAAAAGTCATCACCATCTTCCCCAGTGTGATCAACAGGACACTTGTGGTGCTTCAGATGAGGTTACATATCTACCTCTGTAACTGACCAGCTATGCAAGTTTAAGTTAATTAAACAAGAAACTTTAGCCTCAGCTTCCTTGTAAGGAAAATGAGAACACTAATACTTTCTTCAAAGATGTCTTAGGAGGATGAAATGAGATCTGATATATAAAGAGCTCTTTGTATGCTGTAAAGCATCACTCAGATGCTAGTTAGAGCAAGGGTTGTTTCCAACAAATATAACTCATGCATCCACCAAGTCTCTTTGACCCCAGAAATGTTGTTCAACTTTGTCTGCAACCCATTTCCAAGTCAAAAGCTCTCTCCATGCTTAATCCACATTTCAACCTTCCTTCTTCAAAAGTGTATCTGCTTTGTCATCCTATCAGCTGCACAGAATTTTCAGACTTTCTCCAGTTCCCTCAGGGAATCCAATCACACTCAGAATATCATGAAATGAGTAATTCTACTGAAGATTTCAGGATAACACTGGAGGGATAACTCATCGTGTGCTCATTGGCTTCTGCCATCTCCCCAGCTGGGCTCCTGACATGTGAGGCTCCCTGTTGTGAGCAGCCCCACGGCAAGTGGAGCCCATTCTCCCATTACAAATGCTTTCTTAGTGTGCAGTGGTCCCAGGTGCCAGGAAATATAGCTATCACCAGCTCATCCTATGCATATAATGATTAGTAAAATGAGGATGGAACATGACTGAAAATTATAACAGCAAGATTATCCTGTGATCATACCCACTTTTGCAAATTACTAAAAAAAAAGTGCTCCCTTTAATTTCTGTGCTCAGAAAAATGGAGTAATCCTGCAGTGCAGATTGGAAAGGCAGGAGAGGGGTGCAGTACACCCAAGAGGATATGTGGCTTGTCAGACCTACCCTCTCCTCTGAAAAAAGGAAAGGGCAAGAGAGAGCAGTACCTATTGGTTATGTCCTTGGCTGTCTTCACTAGGCACTATAAGTGCTCCAGCGTCCTTACATTCCATCTTCAAAAGACAAACTTGACTTAGCAACTACCCAGCATCAGAGATCTGGAACCTCTGGACAACTTCAGTGGATTTGACTGAACAAGTAATATTTGGGAAATAAGTTTTCATGGATAACAAAACATGCAGAAAATTGGCCGTCCTTTTCAGAAATACAGATGAAATGTATTTGACACTCCTGGAGCTCTAAAGAGTTGTATTAAAACATATCTATGCTTAATAAAAGAATATCAGAGGACTTAAAAATTCACAAAAAAAGAAAAAATTGCAAAACATATATATTTGTTCTCCATACCTTCCTAAAAATGTCATTACTTTTTTATTTTATTTTGTTATACTTTAAGTTCTGGGGTACATGTGCACAATGTGCAGGTTTGTTACGTAGGTATACATATGCCATGTTGGTTTGCTGTACCCATCAACTCATCATTTACATTAGGTATTTCTCCTAATGCTATCCCTCCCCCAGCCTCCTACCCCACCAAAAGGCCCCGGTGTGTGATGTTCCTGCCCGACCCCCACCGTGTCCATGTGTTCTCATTGTTCAACTCCCACTTTTGAGTGAGAACATGCGGTGTTTGGTTTAATCTTCTTGTGTTACTTTGCTAAGAATGATAGTTTCCAGTTTCATCCATGTTCCTGCAAAGAAAATGAACCCATCTTTTTTTGTGGCTGCATAGGAATCCTTCATATCACTTTAAAGTTAGGTTCCTAGGTATTTTATTCTCTTTGAAGCAATTGTGAATGGGAGTTCACTCATTTGGCTGTTTGTCTATTATTGGTGTATAGGAATGCTTGTGATTTTTGCATATTGATTTTGTATCCCGAGACATTGCTGAAGTTGCTTATCAGCTTAAGGAGATTTTGGGTTGAGACAATGGGGTTTTCTAAATATACAATCATGTCATCTGCAAACAGAGACAATTTGACTTCCTCTTTTCCTAATTGAATATCCTTTATTTCTTTCTCCTGCCTAATTGCCCTGGCCAGAACTTCCAACACTATGTTGAATAGGAGTGGTGAGAGGGCATCCCTGTCTTGTGCCAGTTTTCAAAGGGAAAGCTTCTAGTTTTTGCCCATTCAGTATGATATTGGCTGTGGGTTTGTCATAAATAGCTTTTATTATTTTGAGATACGTTTCATCAATACCTAGTTTGTTGAAAGCTTTTAGCATGAAGGGTGTTGAATTTTGTCAAAGGACTTTTCTGAATCTGTTGAGATAATCATGTGGTTTTTGTCATTGGTTCTGTTTATGTGATGGTTTACATTTATTGATTTGCCTATGTTGAACCAGCCTTGCATCCCAGGGATGGAGCCAACTTGATTGTGGTGGATAAGCTTTTTGATGTGCTGCTGGATTCACTTTGCCAGTATTTTATTGAGGATTTTTGCATTGATGTTCATCAGGGATATTGAGTTAAAATTTTTCTTTTTTTGTTGTGTCTCTGCTAGGTTTTGGTATCAGGATGATGCTGGCCTCATAAAATGAGTTAGGGAGGATTTCCTCTTTTTCTATTGATTGGAATAGTTTCAGAAGGAATGGTACCAGCTCCTCTTTGTACCTCTGGTAGAATTTGGCTGTGAATCCATCTGGTCCTGGACTTTTATTGGTTGGTAGGCTATTAATTATTGCCTCAATTTCAGAATGTGTTATTAATCTACAGAGATTCAACTTCTTCCGGGTTTAGTCTTGGGAGGGTGTATGTGTCGAGGAAATTATCCATTTCTTCTATATTTTTCTAGTTTATTTGTGTAGAGGTCTTTATAGTATTCTCTGATGGTAGTTTGTATTTCTGTGGGATCTGTGGTGATATCCCCTTTATCATTTTTCATTGTGTCTATTTGATTCTTCTCTTTTTTCTTCTTTATTAGTCTGGCTAGTAGTCTATCTATTTTGTTGATCTTTTCAAAAACCAGCTCCTGGATTCATTGATTTTTTTGAAGCGTTTTTTGTGTCTCTATCTCCTTCAGTTCTGCTCTGATCTTAATTATTTCTTGCCTTCTGCTCGGTTTTGAATTTGTTGTCTCTTGCTTCTCTAGTTCTTTTGATTGTGATGTTAGGGTGTCGAATTTAGGTCTTTCCTCCTTTCTCTTGTGGGCATTCAGTGCTTTAAATTTCCCTCTACACACTGCTTTAAAATGTGTCCCAGAGATACTGGTACATTGTGTCTTTGTCCTCATTAGTTTCAATGAACATATTTATTTCTGCCTTCATTTTGTTATTTACTCAGTAGTCATTCAGGAGCAGGTTGTTCAGTTTCCATGTAGTTGTTTGGTTTTGAGTGAGTTTCTTAATCCTGACTTCTAATTTGATTGCACTGTGGTCTGAGAGACAGTTTGTTGTGATGCCTGTTCTTTTACATTTGCTGAGGAGTGTTTTACTACCAATTATGTGGTCAATTTTAGAATAAGTGCAATCTGGTACTGAGAAGAATGTATAATCTGTTGATTTGGGGGTGGAGAGTTCTATAGATGTTCATGAGGTCTGCTTGGTGCAGAGCTGAGTTCAAGTCCTGGATATCCTTGTTAATTTTCTGTCTCATTGATCTGTCTAATATTGACAGTGGGGTGTTAAAGTCTCCCACTATTAATGTGTGGGAGTCTCAGTCTCTTTGTAGGTCTCTAAGAACTTGCTTTATGAATCTGGGTGCTCCTGTATTGGGTGCATATATATTTAGGATAATTAGTTCTTATTTCATTGATCCCTTTACCATTACATAATGCCCTTCTTTGTCTCTTTTGATCTTTGTTGGTTTAAAGTCTGTTTTATCAGAGACTAGGATTGCAACCCCTGCTTTCTTTTTGTTTTCCATTTGCTTGGTAGATCTTCCTCCATCCCTTTATTTTGAGCCTATGTGTGTCTCTGAACATGAGATGGGTCTTGACTCTATCAAATTTACCAGTCTGTGTCTTTTAATTGGGGCATTTAGCCCATTTACATTTAAGGTTAATATTATCATGTTTGAATTTGATCTTGTCATTATGATGCTAGTTGGTTATTTTGCCTGTTAGTTGATGCAGTTTCTTCCTAGCATCTATGGTCTTTACATTTTGGCATCTTTTTGCAGTGACTGGTACTGGTTGTTCCTTTCCCTGTTTAGTGCTTCCTTCAGGAGCTTTTGTAAGGCAGGCCTGGTGGTGACAAAATCTCTCAGCATTTGCTTGTCTGTAAAGGGTTTTATTTCTCCTTCACTTATGAAGCATAGTTTGGCTGAATATGAAATTCTGGGTTGAGAATTCTTTTCTTTAAGAATGTTGAATATTGGTCCCCACTCTCTTCTGGCTTGTAGGGTTTCTGCCGAGAGGTCTGCTGCTAGTCTGATGGGCTTCCCTTTGTAGGTAACCCGACCTTTTGCTCTGGCTGCCTTTAGTATTTTTTTTCTTCATTTCAACCTTGGTGAATCTGATGATTATGCGTCTTGGGGTTGCTCTTGTCAAGGAATATCTTTGTGGTATTCTCTGTATTTCCTGAATTTGAATGTTGACCTGCCTTGCTAGGTTGGTGAAGTTCTCCCAGATAATATCCTGAAGAGTGTTTTCCAACTTGGTTCCACTCTCCCCATCACTTTCAGGTACACCAATCAAACATAGGTTTGGTCTTTTCACATACTCTCGTATTTTTGGAGGCTTTGTTTGTTTCTTTTTACTATTTTTTTCTCTACTCTTGTCTTCTCACTTTATTTCATTAATTTGATCTTCACTCACTGATATTCTTTCTTTCTTCCACTTGATCGATTCGGCTATTGAAGCTTGTGTATGCTTCACAAAGTTCTTGTGCTGTGTTTTTCAGCTCCAACAGGTCATTTATGTTCTTCTGTACACTGGTTCTTCTAGTTAGCCATTCGTCTAACCTTTTTCTCAAGGTTCTTAGCTTCCTTGCGATGGGTTAGAAAATGCCTCTTTAGCTCAGAGGAGTTTGTTATTACCCACCTTCTAAAGCCTACTTCTGTCAATTTGTCAAATTCATTCTCCATCCAGCTTTGTTCCCTTGCTGGCAAGGAGTTGTGATCCTTTGGAGGAAAAGAGGCCTTCTGGTTTCTGGAATTTTCAGCCTTTCTGCACTGGTTTATCCTCATCTTTGTGGTTTTAGCTACCTTTGGTCTTTGATGTTGGTGACCTAAGGATGGGGTTTTGTGGTGGATGTCTTTTTTGTTGATGTTGATACTACTCCATTCTGTTTATTACTTTTCCTTCTAACAGTCAGGCCCCCCAGCTGCAAGTCTGTTGGGGTTTGTGAGAAGTCCACTACAGACCCTGTTTGCCTGGGTGTTACCAGCAGAGGCTGCAGAACAGCAAATATCACTACCTGATCATTTCTCTGGAAGCTTCGTTCTAGAGGGGCACCTGCCAGATGCCAGCCAGAGTTCTCCTGTATGAGTTGTCTGTTGGTCCCAACTGGGAGGTATCTCCCAGTCAGGCTACATAGGGGTCAGGGACCCACTTGAGGAGGCAGTCTGTCTGTTATCAGAGCACAAACGCTGTGCTGGGAGAACCACTGCTCTCTTCAGATCTGTCAGGCAGGGACATTTAAGTCTGCTGAAGCTGTGCCCATAGCCGCCCCTTCCCCTAGGTGCTCCCAGGGAGACACGGGTTTTATCTATAAGTACCTAACTGGGGCTGCTGCCTTTTGTTCAGAGATGCCCTGCCCAGAGGTGGAATCTAGAGAGGCAGTCGGCCTTGCTGAGCAGTGGTGGGCTCCGCCCAGTTTGAACTTCCAGGCGGCTTTGTTTACACTGTGAGCATAGAACTGCCTACTCAAGCCTCAGCAATGGCAGTCGTTCCTCCCCACACCAAGCTCCAGCATCCTAGGTTGATGTCAGACTGCTGTGCTAGCAGCAAGAATTTCAAGCTAATAGATCTTAGCTTGCTGGGTTCTGTGGGCATGGGACCCACCAAGCCAGCCACCAGAGGGAATCTCCTGGTCTGCTGGTTGTGAAGACCATGGGAAAAGCACAGTATCTGGGCAGGAGTGTACCATTCCTCCCAGTACAGTCTCTCATGGCTTTCCTTGTGCTAGGAAAGCAAAATCCCCCTGCCTCTTGCACTTCCCTGGTGAGGGACGCTCCGCTCTGCTTTGGCTCGCCCTCTGTGAGCTGCACCCATTGTCCAACCAGTCTCAATGAGATGAACCAGGTACCTCAGTTGGAAATGCAGAAATCACCTGTCTACTGCATTGATCTTGCTGGAAGTTGCAGACCAGAGCTGTTCCTATTCAGCCATCTTGCTGGAAATGCTCCTTTTTTTCTAATAGTCTGAGTTTTTAAGAGTCATTTATTTCCCACCATTTTTTACTCACAGACATTATTCAAAAGACCATAGCTATAATAATGATTATTTTATTTATGTTAAATCTTCTCCATAAAAATTCTGTTTTGGTCTTCCCAGCAACCACATATAGTTGGCAAATATTACTGTTATGGTTGTTTTAATTTTGTAATGAGGAAACTGAATCTCAAAGGAGTTAGTAGAGTTGCCTAAGACTATACAACTAATAAATGGAAGAGCCAGGACTCAAAGCAGGTCTTCTGACTCCTTGGCCCATAATCCCATGCTTCAGTGAAACAAATTTGGAGAATTGTAAGCAGGAAACCAATGCAAAAACAAATTCTTAAATATGCATGTCAGTAAACAACATTTTGCAGCTAGAGCAAGTCTTCACATATCTAAAACATTTTCCTCATGAGCATTTTAGTTCCAAAAGAACACTGATAGGGAGCATGTATCAATGGGTCATAGAAAAATATTGTAACCATTGATATTCCTGACTCTTAGATTTTTGTAAGAATTATCATTGCAGCTCACATTCATGCCTGTGACTTTTCTCTCTTTCAATATGCCTTAAAATATGGAGAGTAGAAGCAAGATAGACTTTGTTGTTTTTAGTTACAGCCAATATACCTGCACAGCTGGTATAAGCAAAGAATTTTTTAGTAAGAGACAGGGGGGATCCCCAAAATCTTTGGAAGGTTTGAAGAGGCAAACACCAGGCTGAGCTTCTAGGGGGAACTCCCAGGGCCACTTCTCAAAACCAGCCTACAAAGTAAACTGCTGACACAGCCATACTCAAGTCAGGATGCTGCTCTCACCATGGCCAGTAACAGAGCCCTCGTCTCTCTGCCTCAGTATCTGCTACACAAAAAAAACTCAGCACCATGCCTCTTTCCCCCATGTGACAGTTCAGAATGAAGTTCTTACAGGTGCATCTGATGGGTAGAATCTAAATCACTGTTTCTTGCCCAGAAGCAGAGGAAGTTTTCCTTGTTGGTTTCCTCATTGTGACAGTTAAAACTTACACTATGTGGAATTACTACAATATTTAAAAAATATTTTATGTAACCAGATATAGCAAAAGTTCATTACAGTAGCTGTTTAAATGAAAATAGAAACTACCACATGGTGTTGTCATATGAATTAAGTGAAATAAAATTTGTAAATGGCTTTACACAACTTGTACTAAGGAAGTGATCAATAAATGGTGTATATTATACTGTAGCAGATTGTTAAGTAGAATATTCCCTATTGTTCTGGAATTGACAAGTGGGTTTCAAAACTTAGGACACAGGATTATCTAATACCTCACATCCTAAATAAGGTGTAAAGAACTTGGAAAACAGGGCCTCTCCAAGATTTAGTAAGAGGTACCTGTTGCTCACAAACATCCCTCAGAACACTCTCTCATATTTTAAACAGAAGACTAGAGAGGGGGGAAAGGGAGGTGGGAGATGAAGATCCTCTGAATCCCATGTGACTGATACTGAGTCTAGTTGGGTCACTGAAGCTCCACCTCACTGAAAAGAAGAAGGAAGGTGAATGCTCACCCATAAAGTCCAGTGGGGGAGTCCTCTAAAGGATCACTTGTAGGAATTGAAGATGTCTGCGAGAAAGTGAGACTTGTCATCTCATTCCTCAGTGTGATGTGCCACTCTGCCCCCAGACCCTATCTGAGTAGAGAAGAGAATTGAACAGAGATGGAAAGGAGGTAATGGAATGAAGATGAAGCCGTGTGGTGACACAAGGATATGTGAGTTTCTCATAGGTCAAGAGAATGTTCTGCTAGGAAGCAGGGCTTGAACTATGTAGCTAGCCCCCTAATCAAGAGGGCTTTCTGTTGCTTAAGAAAGCAACACGAGCTTGTGACCATGTGATGTCCTAATGGTGAAGAAGATGGAATCCAAGAGAAGAGTTTGGAAGAGTTGAAGCTGGAGACAGATCTTCCACGAGAAGAACTATGAATCAGGAGGGTCTTCCACAGGGCGCCCTAAGGAGATTACGTATGTGTCCAAACATCCATTTCCATCTTCCCCTTCTCTTCCCAAGCCCAACACACCAAAGAAGGCATGAAAAAAGGAAAATGGAATCTGACAGCAAGTTCCCTCTCTCTCACTTCAGGCCCCCTGTGGGCATTGATAAACCCTGAGTTAGGAGACAGGGCAGATATGATCGGAGTTTTAGATTAGACTGACCTGGACTTAATTACTGGAATTGGTTTGAAAGTGGATTCAACAGAATGAGGTCAAAGGCACTGGCTGAAAAGAAACAAGACCCTTGCATGTTTGCATCCCACTAGGATAAACCTTCAACAAGCCAGTGGTGATGGTATTTTCTTATTATTCCTTTTCACTGCCTATTCCTCTATCAGTATCTGGTTCACCTTTTGAAAGACAAGATAATTAGGACCAAGTGGCCTCAGCTGGTGTCATGAGAGTGTCTCCCCATCCTTTGAAATTTTCTTCTCCCAATATTGGCCTGAACGTTCATACCCTGTGGCCAAGGTAAACGGGGACAACAGCCTGTAAGTCCTCTTCTTTGGGACTTTTCTCTTGAAGCTTATCTATAACCAACACATATCTTAACTGGAGCAGCATCTAGGGGCATGTATCTTCACACACTCTGTTAGAGCATGATCTGCTTCCCCAGGACCCCTGAATTACAACGTCGGAATGTTGTAGAGCAACTTCTGGAACTTTAATGAGCATGTAAATCACCCAGGAATCTTGTTGAAGTGCAAATTCTGATTTATTGGGTTTAGGAAGATACCTGAGATTCTGCACTTCTAACACACTTTCAGGCTTCTAGACCACACCTTGTACAGCAAGGCTGTAGAGCACAGAACATTCTAATTCTACCATATTAAATCAGAAGCAAAATTAAAAAGCAAAGCTTTCCAGGAAAAGACATCACCAAGAGAAGGCAGAAATTACATTTCTTTCACTATTACAGCATTTTTCAGATTACACTCTGTATGCTTTAGGGCTAGATTTTCCATGTCCAAATTGGTCTCTTTTTATGTTAATGTTTGTCACCTGAGAGTAGCCATATTTTTTCTTCTAGTATTGATGATTTTCTTAGGATATTTATAATTTCTCACCTCAGAACACCAACTGTAGTTAATGTTTAAAAAACTGCTTGTGTCAGAAGGACTCAACTTACAAATTCACTCAAAAGGAGACAGAAATCTTGAACGCAGAATTCCTAATGATTTAATTATGTTCAATTCCATGTATGTGATACATTTCAACTTGTCCTTCATCTTATACAGAATTATTCTTTTTCATTCTCTTTTTTATGTTCCCTCTGCATCATTGTTTATATTTAATAATTCAAGTATCAGATGTTTTAGGACAATTATAGATTCAAATATTCTGATAGTAGACAAACTATTTGGTTCTCAATTTTGCTTTTTATGAGGGTGTGGCCCAGCAATCTGTGTTAACGAACCCTCTAGTTGATGCTGATGCACACAGAATTTGGGAACCCTGGCTGTAAAACTGTGGCTTTCAAACTAGGGTCTCAAGCCTGCCCCTGCCACACCCAACTCTGATTGGATTGTTTCAGAAGCGGGCCTCTCCATCGGTATGTTTTCAAAACTGCCCCAGTGAATCTAGTGTTCTCATGTACAAACAAACAGAAACTGCCGCTCTAAGAAGTGCTCTTCAGTGCAGGGTCACACAGCTACTAGGTGGCAGAGCTGGGATCTGAATCCATGTGCTTTGATTTCAGAACCCAAACTTTTCAACACTATGCTGACATCTTAGTTCCCCTTTCCTCTGCTCCGGATTCACAGAATTATCTCTATAATGACTCTAACTTTAACGTTATGACTGACTCTCCATTATTTCTCTAAAGTTGCTTCCGTAATGTTTCTCATCATTGTGCTCTTCATCCTGGGGACTCTCTCTCAACCCCATTTCTTAGGTCACACATCTATTGAAGCCACATCCCACTCCCACTCCTAACCCTGGCCCTTCCCACCATGCTCTTTTGCTATCTCCCCAATGCCATCATGACAAAATCACTTAGAGATAAAATTGTGCCATTGTTAATATTTGAAAGTCCAGGCTGTTAAAACTGAAAGGATCTCTGAGATCTGCAATCCAGGCCCTTTCTACTGCAATAAGTGTAATTACCCTAGATTTTCCAGATGCAATCCTTTCTATCATATACTTTTCACAAAAGAGATACTGGATGTAGCACAAAGCAAGGGCTCTGACATGCAGCATGCACAAAGAAATTTTTGCTCATTGGAAGAAAGAAGCTTAGAATTGCCAAAGTCATCTGTATAAACTTCTATCTTCCTTTTCCTGTAGCGCTCTGACCCATATGTTCTAAAATTCAAATACAGGGCTCAAGTGGAGAAAAACCAGACATTGAGTGTTTTCTACAGAATAAGAAATAGGCAGAAAGGGGCTGGGAGGGAATTAGTCTATTTAATGATCTGTTCTTTGTCTCAAAGAACCAGACTATAATTGTGCTTAAAACTGAACATATAGATGGAAAAAATGTCATTAGTAAGACTGGGTAACTTGAAAGTGGAAAGTATTATCTTCAATTACTAGCCCTTTTATAGGACCTAGATATGAATAGGGTATGCTCTCCTAAAATTATTTGGCATCTTTGAGATTAAATCCAAGTATTTAATTAAAATGAAAATTAAAGCCTAGTTATGAACTAAGAAGCCAGAGTGCCAGTGCTGCCCTGATAATAACAATTCTCTGCCTCAGATTTCTCATTCATAAAACAGGAATAAAGCACTTTTCTTATGAACTTTATTACATTGGCCCAAGGATAACATAATCTACCATGTGTGAAAGAAATCTGGAAAACAAGGCAAGAAGCCCTATCTTACTCTTATTATCCTATAGCCAACAGGATTAAAAAAAAAAAGAAGAAATCTTTTCCCAATAACTGATAGGTTTAGTTTTTCCTGTGGGCAAAAGTGGCAGCTGCTCTGGGTCATTGCTTTGTGAGGAGAACCCTTAGAAAAGATCAAAAGAATATCTTAAGAACAAAAACAAAAATGACATCTACAGCCGCTGTCAAATTCTGTCAGCTACTGACATGTTCAAATGATCAAATCCCACACAGGCAAACAGCTTGACAAGAATGCAAGCAACATTTACTGGCTCAAAAACTTCTGTAAAGCCATTGCTCACACTATGCATCACAGGCAGTTCTGATCATTGATCCTTTTTTAAAATGAAGCTGGATAAAAAACTGTTCCAGAGAAAGATGACCCAAATCACCCTACAAGCCTCACCACAGTGAAGGTTGAAATAAGCACGTTTGCCTTTTTTGACAATATATTCACTATAGGAAAACTTGTAAGAAAACTCAAAGGTATTGGTATTTTAAAAGTTCATTAGTATATGTCATCTCTGTTTTAACCTGAGAGTGAGGTGGGAACATAAAGAGGATTGAAGTACAGAAAATATACCCTTAGTCCTAGGAATAATTTTAATACTGTAATTGATCATGAAGATCATTCCCATATTGCAAACCAGGGCTGTGTGGCTATTGTGTACTTTTTAGCCTTTGTATATTGCTACAAGAAAGCATTGGTTTAGATTTAAAAATACACAACACATATAAGTCATACTTGGTGAAAAATAATCCAATGCTAAAAATAATGAGCAATATTTGAAAGGTGTTAGATGACTTACGTGTGGAATCACTGCTGATATTCATAAGAACACCTTGCTTGAGCCTTCCTTTGAACTACGTTTGTTTCATCATCTCAGATCAGATACCCTATAGTAATATAAAAGTTCAAAATGTAATTGGCTTCCTTCAGTTTCCTATACACAGAATCATAGAATGTTAAGCGCTAGAAGACACTTCTGGAGTGGCTAATTCTGGAAATCTATGTACCCTTCCTTCTTACTTCAGCCCATGATGGCCATCACCAGACCACCATGATCCCTTTTTATGATGAACAGAGATGTAACTTAAGAGTTCTTTTTCTCAGTGATAGTTTGTTAAATATACCAGTCAGGATGCTAGCAGGAAACAGATGACATGGCCAAAGTAAGAGAAAAGGGTTTAATTAAAAAACTATTTATCAAGGATGACTCAGCTTGTAAGGTTTGGAGGGACTGATAAGGTAAGAGAAAAAGGACAGCAGGATGAGTCACGTAAAGATGGTCTACCTGACAATAGTTATAACTCTTGGTTGACAGTCAGCCCAGGTGATCCTGCAGAAGGAGGTCTGGAGTAATAATACTCTAAGCTCACCATTATCCCTTCCTCGGGGCTCCTATTGGGACTCAGCATTTAACAAACTTAACAGGAAACCAGAAGGCTAAAAACCCTCAGATGTAGTCCATAAAGGTGATCACCTGGGACAGAGAATGGGTTCAGGAAGGATGGTGGGGGATGTAAAGGGGCAAAATAAAGTTATCCAGCCCCTTAGGTGAAGTTATCATCCTTCAGGTGATTTGCCCTACAGCACATAGCTAGTAAATAGCAGAAGTAGGGCAGACAGAGGCTTTTTTCCTTATTCTTATTACCAGGACTTTTCTTTGCATGCCATTGTTGGGGAGGGGCTGTTCGCATATGCTCCCACGCAGCCGTGAGTATATATGTGTGCACCTTAACAACAGGCAGTTGGCCACTGGGCAAATTCATCTACCACTCTAGGATTAACTAAAATGCCTTAGTTGGTCCTTTAGTTCTGTATTCAGCCCAGGCACTGTCCAGATCAAGCAGTCTATAAGCTCTGGATCCAACCGACCTGACCAACAGTGCTACAGCCTAAACCAGATGAACTTTAAGGCCCTTCTAATGCAGTGTTCCAATGTGATTCTAGGGATCATTTCTTTCCTTTTACTGTGTAAATCATAAAGCTGCTTTCTGGATTTACATGAGCCCAAATTAGCTTACCTTTCTGACCCATGACATTACTGAAAATGTCAACCTGTCTTCAACTCAGTGTTATTGTGGAAAGTCCTGTGCCCATAATTAACTCAAGGTCATGTCCCAGCTTCTTGTGGTATTTGGTGAAAGTAAACAAAGAGGATTTTTTAATGAGTGGATCATTTAAGATTGTTGAAAATGGCACAAATTTTTCAGTCACCATTGTTATCTAAAAATTGTTATCTAAACTTATTCCTTAAGTTTAGAGCATGAAAATATATGTGGAAAGCACAGATTTGGGTTGGGATGGCTCTTTATGTGCTAAATCTTAAAGAGGACCATATTGCTAGACATTTCGTAAAAACATGTTTTGATATGATATTATTACAATATAGGATGTTTAGTAAAATACTTCAGTTTCACATTCTTTTTCATTTAATGGACAGGATTTTAAATTTCCTTATATATTACTAGTATTCACTTATGTTGGTGATATGGTTTAGCTGTGTCCCCACCCAAATCTCATCTTGAACTGTAGTTCTCATAATCCTCGTGTGTTGTGAGAGGCACCAGGTGGAGATAATTAAATCATGAGGGTGGTTCCCCCATCCTGTTCCCATGATAGTGAGTTAGTTCTCATGAGATCTGATGGTTTTAAAAGGGGCTTTTCACTTTGCTCAGTTCTTGTTCTCCTTCCTGCCTCCATGTGAAGAAGGATGTGTTTTCTTCCCCTTCCACCATGATTGCAAGTTTCCTGAGACCTCCCGAGCCCTGTAGAACTGTGAGACAATTAAATCTCTTTCCTTTATAGATTACCCAGTCATAGGTATTTCTTCAAAGTAGCATGATAATGAACCAGTACAGTTGTTATGAAAACATCAAATCCCAACCAAAGCAATCAACTGGAAAACAAACATTTCCTTATTTTTACATACAATCCACATCAGTGATAGACGTTACTGTGTACCAAGAGTGGTACTATTTGCTGAACAAACTCAGCAACAGATAACACACAAATAATTCTGAAACACTGTCCTGCTTCAAGCTACTCTGTCATTGACAGCACTACGTGTCATTAGTAAATATGAACAATACAAGTAAATAGTTGCATTAGTCCATTCTAACATTGCTATAAAGAACTGCCTGAGACTGGGTAATTTTTAAAGAAAAGAGGTTGAATTGACTCACAGTTCCACAGGCTACACAGGAAGCATGGCTGAGAGGCCTCAAGAAACTTACTATCATGGTGGAAGGCAAAGAGGAAGGATTGACATCTTACATGGTCAGAGAAGTAGGAAGAGAAAAACGCAGGAGGTGCTACAGACTTTTAAACAACCAGATCTCATGAGAACTCACTCACTATCATGAGAAGACTAAGGGGGAAATCCGACCCTGTGATCCAATCACCTCCCACCAGGCCCTTCCTCTAACAATGGGGATTACAGCTCGCCATAAGATTTGGGTGAGGACACAAATTCAAACATTGTCATCCCACCTGGCCCCTCCCAAATCTCATGTCCTTCTCAGATTGCAAAATCAATCATCCCTTCTCAACAGCCCCCCAAGGCTTAACTCATTTCAGCATTAACTCAAAAGTCCACAGTGAAAAGTCTCATCATTCTGTCTCTTCTGAGTCCTCCAAACTGTTCCAACCTCTGCTAATTACCCAGTTCCAAAGCTGCTTCCACATTTTCAGATACCTTTATAGCAATTACCCCACTTCCCAGTACCAATTTTCTATATTGTGTTCTTACACTACTACCTGAGACCAGGTAATTTATGAAGAAAAGATGTTTAATTGGCTCACAGTTTTATGGGCTACACAGGAAGCATGGCTGGGGAGGCCTCAGGAAACTTACAATCGTGGCCAAAGGTAAAGAGGAAGGAGTCATGTCTTACATGGCCAGAGCAGGAGGAAGAGAACAAAGCAAGAGGTGCTACACACTTTTAATCAAACAGATCTTGTGAGAACTCACTCACTATCATGAGAAGAACAATAGGAAAATATTCCCCCATGATCCAATCACCTCCCACCAAGCCCCTCCTACTACGTCTGAGATTACAATTTGACATGAGATTTGAGTGGGGACACAAATTCAAACCATATCAATAGTCATGATTTTTTTAATGATATATTTCATGTGAAATACATTTCATGAAGAATAACAGTTTCTATATCAAAGTCACTAATAGAAATTCCACTTTTGCATTAGCAACAGGTCACAAGAACCAATAACACAAATAATGATGCCCACATAATCATAGTGGTATACCACACTCATGTTCATAAAACCCTTTCATATTGAATGAGTTAGGAATATGCAGCTCAAAAAAATGCTATTCTGGCATATTGACAGTTTTGAATTAAAGACACTTTTTTAAAAAGCAGTACAAGAAGATTATTTTGATAAAGAAGATAATCTTTATCCTGCTACTTAAAAGCAGGAAATGAAATTCCCACATGAAAGATACCCTTCCTATACCAAAAGGAATATTATTGTCCTCAAGAATGAGAAGTTGAGACCAAAAGAATTCTGTACACACCTTGTTAAAATAATTCATCTTTTAAGCCACTCCACAATATTTTGTTGCTTTTTCACAACTTACTATTCTTGGTCTGATTCAGTATGTAAGTGCTGAATCAAACTGCTCCTTCAGGTCATCATTTCCTTATGAGGGCTCACAGGCCACATAAATCTTGTAGAAAATAAATTTGCTCGCTTTTCTCCTTTGATCTGTCTTATGTCAATTTAATTCTTGGACCTAACCAGAACCCAAAAGGATGGAAATGGGGTTTTGTCTCCCCTCACTATCTACTTGAACTTCTGGTGACAGTTGAGGCTTAATGGTGTCAACAGGTGGAAAGTGATGATGTTGACAAAGAGATGTGATGGGTGAAGGAAGGACGTTAACAATGCCCTTCACCATACCACACATCACATCTACCTGACCATATTTCTTTATCAGAGAAGAAAAGGTTCCTTGCCTAGTTTCCCAACCAGTCAGTGACAGAACCAGAACCTAGGTTTTCTGATTCCTGGTCTCATGCTGTTTTCATTACATTTCTTCTGATGAGTCTTCTATAATTGGATTCACAGCCCCCACCATTTCTAAGTAGAGCCCTTCAAATAAATGAATATCTATTTTAGTTAAATCACAATAATCTGTGTTAAAAATCAGAAGCAATTAAGAATCACACACCATTTATTCATCTGAGGTAATCTTGCTCCAACAATTATTGGCTCAACTAATAGTGATACCTCTAGGTTATAATCTCCCAGGTGGCAGGTAGAAATTTTTTTTGGATAAAAATAACTGCCATTTGAAGATCTCAAACTGTGTCCAAAGCTACACTCGAAATACCATGAAAATGCTGATAGGCCTTCACGGCAGTCCAAACACACACAATCGGTGAGTGAGCAAATAAAAATGCAATTAAAAATTAACAATGACAACAGTCAACACTAGTTTCTTTTAGGACTTTTTTTTTACACCTATCTATGGCTTTTCTTCCCCTTGGCACTACCAACATGATCATTCTGGCTCATACTGTCTCATACCTAAATTACAATGTTGTCCCTGTTTCTGTAGTATACCTTTTGTTCTTCCTATCTATCCTAGATACAAAGTAAAAACAGGGAGCAAGTGGGAGATAGTTTCAGTAAATAAATCAACAATTATTAAGCCCAGACTAGGGTCCAGGCTTAGTACAGAGGACTTTACATATGCATTTTCTTCTTACAATATGCAGCCTTTGAGGTGGGTAATCATCTTCCCATTTTAGATGAGGAAACTGGGACTCAAAGAGGTTAAGCAACTTGCCCAAGATCATACAGCTAGCAAATGGTAGAACCTGAAAAAGTATCAATTCATATCTACTCCATATCTAATCAAAAATCATAATCTAATCCCTATCTAAACCAGAGCCCATGCCTAAGAGTATATTGCCATACACATTTTAGTATCACAATTGGCAAAAATTATTCCCTTAGAATCTAAAACAAAGTGGATCCCTTTGACAAAGTAATACTCAGGTTCATGATCCTTTCCCTGCCTTGCTCACCCTGCTTTCTTTGCTCAGAATTGTGCAGCCAGTCCTGCAAGACACAGCTTTGATTGTGTTTCATTTTTTGCTGGAAGCCATTCTCATTTCAGCACCCTTCCTCCACTTTGCGATGTCCTGAAGCATACCTCTAGAACAACATATATCACACCGTCATCTGATCCACCATTTGTCTGTCTTCTCAAAAGGCAGTTAGCTACTTGAGAACTGGGGCTATAGTTTATTCTTCATTGTTTAGCACCACACTCACTTTTACCACTATGAGCATGATGCAGGTAGAGCTGAAGGAAGGAAAATACATAACACCAAGTTTAGAGTTTTAATCTTGTGTTAGGCTGGAAACTCTACTGAATTGAGATGGAGTTTGTGACTTAAGTGACTAAAAGAATGTCTATTACTCAAGAGTGAACAGAACATCCATGAGAGTTGATGAGTTCCTGTCTGGTGGCCGAGAAAGTGGAAAGGAGCAGAGGGGAAAAAGGATGATTTTGTATTTTAGTTGTGGCAGGTTTGTTCAACAGACCAATCACTTTGAATTCTCAATACCTAGAACAGTGAAGAAATAAATAAATGATTTTCCTTTTCCTAAATATGAAGATTTCCTCAGTACTTTTTTAGAAATCCAGCACACACTTCTAAATGAGCAAATTTTCTAGATACCAGAGTCCTCATCTTTAGACCCAGATCTCATCTTTGAGTTTCCCAAGAAAAACTAACTCTGCCTTGGGAAATTCTGGTCATAGTAGCTAACACATATATTTACTGTATGCAAGGAAGAGATATTGAGGCCTGATTGTGAAGGGCATTGCATGACATAAGAAATTTCACATATATTTTATCATTTAACCCTTATACCAACCTTATGAGGCAGGTATCATTATTCATCTTCCAATTTTATGGACATAGAAATCAAGACAAAAGAAGTTGAGTGACTTGCCCAAGATCACATTGCAAGTCAATGGAGGATTCCAACCCAGCCTATATGTCTCCATAGCCCATATTCTTAATTGTCATGCATTTAGTGACAGTTCAAGGAGGATGCAGGAAGGAGGAATAGAAGAACTCCAAGCAGAGGGCGATATACATACAAATGTGTAGAAGTAAGTGTAGCCTAACTTACTGGGACAGGGTTAAGAGTTCCAAGGAGCTGGACTTTTGGAAGAATGAGTAGTGGCAGGAGAGGTGTGTTGGGACCCAGCTGTTAGTGACCTCAATGGCGTGACAAGGAGTGTGAGCATCACCTGTGGCCTGCAGAGTAAGGGACTGCTGCAGCAGCATATGGAAGATGGAGAGGAATTCAGAAGGATGGAGAAGTATAGACCTGCTAGATTCTATTGCTGAGGCAGTGGGAAGGGAAGTAGAGTGGAGAGGCTTGGATTCAAAAGACTGTTCTGAAATAGAAGCATCAGGATTCAATGAACAACCAAATATGAGGACTAAATGGAATGGGGGGAAAGAATTAATGGGAGATTTGCTCGGTGGTGATGGCCATGAGGAACAGGTTTTCAAGGGGAAGTAGTGGATCCAGGTTGGGGGATGCTGAGCGTGAGGGACTAGAGTATCCACATGAGATGTCTAGAGGCAGTTGAATGTGAGGAGCTCAGGTGAAGGATCTTTAGTAGAATGATATCTGGTAAAGGTTGGCTACAGTTCCTTTTCTAGTTCACATGTATACCCAGTCAATTGTGCTACAATGCTGGCAGTGAATGAAATTATCTGGGAAGGATATAAAGTGAGTAAAAGCAGACTTTTTTCCTTATTTTCAATTTTTAGGTTTTATTCATGTTCTTATGATTCAAATGCCCTTTTATTGTTCTTCCAAATATGAATTCTGGCCTGGACCATACAATTGTTTTAATTCTGTAGGATTACTTTTTATTATTTATTTACATTTTATTTCTATATTCCACAGCATATTTATTCCATAATAAATACCATTACACACACATACACACACACATACACACACATACACAATTTCCTTTAGTTTCCTTTCTAAAGCATAAATCAGATGGCTCTAGGACATCTGAGGGTATGCCTGACCTGAAAAGACACCAAGTCTCACCTTCCGGGGACTTTTATCTCAATAGATCACTTTGTCATCATCAAACTGTACTTATTAAGCATTAGTTCACATATTTTTGTAAATCCAATGGTAATAGCTACATCCCTTCTTGGCAAACTATTGGGTAATAAGCAGCTGGAGTTTTCTTTGTCTTAGTGATATTACATCAAGCTATATATACTAAGTCCCATTGGCTTAGTAAACATAATAGGAAATGCATTACTTATATTGGTCTTCATTAATACTTAATAAAATTACAGGTGTGTGATGTTTCCAAGCTTCCCACCCTACATTGATGAAACTGGTACATGAGTGCCTTCTCCTAAAAGATCACAATTAAACAATTGCTGCTGAATGTATGTTTTTAACTAATTTATATGAACTTCTAATGCTGAAGCTGGAAAATAACAAGCTAAATTTTAAAACAGACAACATTACCATTTGGGAACTTTGATTCTCATGGTGTTGAAATTGCACTATACTTATTTTTCCACTTCCTATGGATACCTTAAAAATTATTATTATTAAATTATTCTAAAGTTCCAGGAAAGAAATTGAGAAGCAGAAGAAAGTCCTTACAGCAATAAGGGACTTGGCTTTCAAATCCAATATTTCTTTTGCTCACTTTGTCTCCTGTTCACTCACCACTATCATTCTCTCTCTTGTTTACACACATCTTCTTTTCATTCAGTTAGTAGTAACAAATAGTTAGTGGTCATAGATTGAACTGCACTGTGTAATTAATAACAATAATTTATCAGATTTATAATGCTCCCTTAGAACATTTTAAATGCTTTCAAAAATATTTTATTTCCATCATATATGTAGTCTCTATAGAAATACAAAGATGATTGGGACTCTACACTTGGAATGCTTAAAGTCTAATAGTAAACATAAAATATAGAGTGCAAATGATCAACTATGAATAAGAAAACAGGAAGCTCATGTTCTTTCCCTGTTCTCTGACTCAGAGCCCCTGGAAGGCAGGGTCCTGCACCTTATTCCTCTTTAAATTCCTGATATCTAACATCACAGCTGGCTAAGGGCTTGAGAACTGAATAAACAGCCCCCCAATAAAAGTGTCATTCTTTCCACCCTGTGTATCACTAACTGTGCTGGCAGCCCAAAATAAGGCCGTCAAGGCAACAGACCAGGTCCCTGCCCTTGTGTCACTGCTAATGTAATGGAGAAACAGACAACTCACATGAAGGCAAACAAATAAAAATAAAACTGTAACAGATTCAATAAATGCTATCAAGGAAGTAATGGAGACATGGAATAGAGAGTGATGGGAGGTGAGCAGGAAGGGAGGGAGGCTTTAGATTAGGAGATCAGAAGGCTGCTTTGAGAAGGAGGGATTTAAAGTGAGATCTCCAGAATAAGAAGGAGCCATCCATGGGAAGATGCAGGTAAGGAGCATTTAAGGCAGAGGGAAGAGTAGTTGCAAAAGGTTAAGGCCTGCAGAAGGAATTATAAGAGGATAGGAGTGAAGCAGAGAGACCAGGTGGAATCTGCTGGAATCTCAATAAGAGATGAGGGCACTTTGGTCTAGAACTCTGGCAGTGGAAGTGGAAAGATATGGGTAGGTTTGAGATTTATCCTGAGACATGGTTTTCTCTGCTCTACTTTGCAATCTGATCTCAATTCTATTTTCTAGAAATTCTTCAAATTTTCTTATTTTCCAATGCGCTTTATGATTTTTTTTCAGTCTTTTGAAGGGGAATGGAAATATAGGTTGAGTATCCCTTATTCAAAATGCTTGGAACCAGAAACATTTCAGATATCAGACTTTTTTAAATTGGGGAATATTTTCAAAATTCTTGCCAGTTGAGCATTCCAAATCCAAAAATCTGAAATCTGAAGTGCTCCAAAGAACATTTCCTTTGAGCATTATGTCAGTGCTCAGGAAGTTTTGGAGCAGCTTGGATTTCAGATTTTTTAATTTGGGGTGTCTAATCTTTACTAAATCTTTTCTGATATTTCAAAGAATGGGGGACAGAAGTGGAGATAAATTGTTTCTCAGTCTTACAGATAAAGTGTAGAAGTAGAGACAGATCCTTACCCAATGTACATAAAACAGTTTGTATTAGTCTGTTCTCACACTGCTGTAAAGAACTGCCCAAGAGTGGGTAATTTATAAGGAAAGAGGTTTAATTGACTCACAGTTCAGCATGGCTGGGGAGGCCTCAGGAAACTATGATCATGGAGGAAGGTGAAGGGGAAGCAAGGCACCTTCTTCACAAGGCAGCGAGGAGGAGAATGAACGTAGGAGGAACTACCAAGCACTTATGCAACCATCAGATCTCGTGAGAACTCGCTATCACAAGAACAGCATGGGGCAACCACCCCCATGATTCAATTTCCTCCACCTGGTCTCTCCCTTAACCCTTGGCACATGGAGATTATGGGGATTATGGGAATGACAATTTAGGAGAAGATTTTGGGTGGGGACACAGCCAAACCACACTACAGTTTCAAATAAGCAAAGTTTGAATTTATAGTATTCTTAGTTCCCTAATGTTCTCCTTTCTTCTGGTGACTATTTTAGCTAGCATACTCTACAATATAGAAACAGACTTTATGTCCTTTTCAGGAAATACAATCCAAGGAGCAAGAATGAAGAGTAGTAAAATGGGATGAAAAAGCTGGAGGAAACAACAGAAAGATGCATTATGGAGATGGCTACGGCTGGAGCAACTGGTTGCTCCATTTCACAGAACCTCTTAAGGGTTCCTATGAAATGCATGTCAGTACCACCTGATGGTAGAAGGGAATAAAGAGGAAGCATTCATTCACCATCTGCCAAAGATTCACCTTCTAAAACTTGAACTCCCTGCACTTCCAAGTTGTGTATCTGAACCTAGAGGCAGTTTCCACAACGTCTGCGACCCCCACACCACACCCCCCACTCCCACTGTAGCATCAGCAGACAAATCACAGGACGAGAGGTGAGTGGCAGACTCGCCAGCCTGAGATGAAGTGCAATCAGGTTGCGTCCAGGTGAAGCTCATGAGATCTTGCACAGAATTGGTTCTACGGCAGTGACTGACTGGTAAAAAAAATCGAATGGTGCTGAAAGAATCTGGTACGGTAACCAAAAGCACTTCACCTCTTATATTTTCAGAGTCCTGTGTGATAAATATAATTAGAGTTCCAAATCATAAGGCTGAAAAGGGCAACAATGGATTAATATTTTACACAGTGCCAGTTTTTAAATATACCCTTCAAATCATCCCTCTTGTTATCATCCTGTGCCACCCATTCATGTGTATGTGTGTGTGTGTATTTGTATAAATAATGTTTTTCCCTTTCCAAGATGGCCCTGATGCTTTTCGCATGTGTGGGACACAAGGTAGACAGCAGTCTAGCTCTTAAGTTTTACAATGTATGTCTTTCTGAGAGCTAATAATGGAAATACTAAGTCGTGTTGATGTTCTTTCTAAATTTTTCCAAATGTTAGCAAAATAAAATTATTTTAAGAAAATATTATGTCCCACAACATTATTTCTATAGCAGCTATTTACTATGTTAGTACTAAGCTGGTGATATTTCAGGCCACACCAAAATATCCTTGCCTAGCCAATATGAATGACTGTGTTCAGGTGGGGGTGGATATAAACTAAAACTTTCATGTCCCAATTACTGTGTCAGTAATCTTCCCACAGATAGAGTTAATTCCATTATCACAACAACTAGGACTGTATTAAAAATGAGACAAGTTGACAGCCTCCAGGACTCCACTCCATAAGGGTTGCTAAAATATCATGGGAATCATTTTAACTCAAGTTTACACACCGAAACAATACTACATAGTGGAAAAATGTAAATTTGTCCCACCCCTATTCAGACCATATAAGAAATTTCTCGTTATTAATTTTACTATGGAATTTTGTGGCCTGGCATAGTGGCTCACACCGGTCATCTCAGCACTTTGGGAGGCCAAGGTGGGTGGATCGTTTGAGGTCAGGAGTTTGAGACCAGCCTGGCCAACATGGGGAAACACTATCTCTACTAAAAATACAAAAATCAGCTGGGTGTGGTGGCACACCTGTAGTCCCAGCTACTCGAGAGGCTCAGGCAGGAGAATCACTTGAACCTGGGAGGCAGATATTGCAGTGAGCAGAGATCACATAACTGCACTCCAGTCTGGGTAATAGAGTGAGACTCCATCTCTAACACAGCAAAAAAAAAAAAAAAAAAAATTTTGTTCATAGTAAATTCGTCAGATTTAATTTCCCATTCTAAGGAAAGCAAAGTTTGGTTTCTGGAGGAATTTCTATTTGTTAAACAGAAGTAAAACTTTTATCCTTAATACAGCGGTCTTTGATGTTACTGTCAGCAGGTTTAGGATGTAGAACCATTAATAGCACTAAATTGTCCTGAGTAAGAAAGGTAAAGAGGGATTGAGAATCCCAGAAAAAGGTTTAGAACATGTGAGGTAGGAGCAAGAAGGCAGAGAATGGATGAGGGAAGAAACGGGGTGGAAACCTGGTAGCTCTGAGGATGAAAAGAGGGATTTGGAAGACCAAGGAAGGCTCATTGACCTTGGTGGGGAATCAGTGAAACCGCAGTCCCTTGTGATGCAAATGCCCTTCTCTTGCCCCCATAACATCCCCTAATAAATACTTTACTGTTTCCTATCGCTTTCATTGATGTAAATTTTTATTTGAGGGAAACTAAAATAGGAAAAGAAAGTTAAATTAAAAAGAGAAACCTATAATTTTTATTATTATGAAATTGGTTTCACTAAATGTTGAACAAATATTTTTAAAATATGGGTTGAAGCAGTACAATTTTTTCTTTAATTCTGCAGGGCACAGCATGAATCTTTCTATCCCTGACATTAACCTAATTCTATAATTCAAAGTAAAAAAGAAATTAAGTTTTCCAGTGACATGAGGCGAGACATA
The DNA here is from genome assembly GCF_037993035.2 of Macaca fascicularis. NCBI lineage: Eukaryota > Metazoa > Chordata > Mammalia > Primates > Cercopithecidae > Macaca > Macaca fascicularis. The sequence continues at coordinate 68,633,497 of NC_088380.1, read as the reverse complement.
ACTGATGAGGGTCTTCTCCACCATAGAAGCTGGTACTAACGCTTCAATATTTGGGTAACTTCTCTGTAAAATTTGTCATGATCACTGAGAGATGCAAAGGCGAATGAGACATAAATCCTTCTCTAAATGCTTGCAGTATACAAAAAAGAATGCGAAGAGCTTTTTCTGATCTCTTCCACCATTTCATCCTGTCAATGACAAGACTTTGGCAATTAGCCTCTGAAAAATTAATTAGAAATGATGATACTAGTTTTGTAGAATGCCTTTACTTGATCTATAAAGAAAAAGGTACCGTTCCTCCTCCATTCTAATCATTTGTCATGGCATTTGGTTCACACTACAAAGAGTGGAGCAGTGGACGTATTGTCATTGTGCCATGGGATGAACATCAGCTCACCTATTCCAACCAAATAGCAATAGGCTTTGGATAAAACACTTCTATTACAGTTTAAAGTACCCAGCAACATTTCCTGCGTTAATATCTATCTATATTCAGCATACTTCCTTATCATTCTAATTACTGTGACAGACTGTTTGAGAAGTGGCCACAATTATTCCCTTCCCTGTATCCATACCCATGTGTAATGCATCCTCCCAGCTGGGCTGAATTTGTAACAAAGTTTGACCTATATAATGCAGCTGAAGTGATGTGTACCAATCCTAAGCCCAAGCTGCAAGAGACCTTGCATGCTTTCTATATTGGTTTGCTGGGGCTGCCATAACAAAATATCATAGACTGGGTAGCTTAAAAAACAGAAACATATGTCCTCCTGTTTCTGAAGCCTGGGAGTCCAAGATCAAGTTGTCAGCAGGTTCAATTTGTTCTGAGGCTTCTCTCGTCTTGCAGATGGCTGCCTTCCTGCTGTGTCCTCACATGGTCTTTTCTGTGTGTTTGCCTGTCCCTGGTATCTCTCTCTGTGCTCATATTTCTTCTTCTTATACTCTGACACTAGTCAGATTGGACTAGGGCCTACCCTAATTCTCTCATTTTTATCTTAATCACCCTTTTAAAGACCATATCTCCAAATACAGTCACATTATGAGGGAGTTAGGGTTTCAACATATAAATTTTAGGGGGACACAAGTCAGTCCACAACACTTCCCTCATTCTCTCATTTTTTTTTTTAAAGGGAGTCTTTCTCTGTCACCCAAACTGGAGTGCAATGACACAATCTCCGCTCACTGGAACCTCCACCTCCCAGGTTCAAGCAATTCTCCTGCCTCAGTCTCCCGAGTAGCCAGACCTACAGATGCACACCACCATGCCTGGCCAATTTTTGTATTTTTAGTAGAGAGGGGGTTTTGCCATGTTGGCGAAGCTGGTCTCAAACTCCTGACCTCAGGTGATCCACCTGCCTCAGCCTCTCAAAGTGCTGGGATTACAGGCGTGAGTCACCACACCCGGCCCCACATTCTCTTGATGCTCCTCTGTCACCATAAGAAAAAGCCCAGGCTAACTTCCTAGATGGCCCATCAACTCCCAGAAGCAGAGCTGCCCAGCCGACCTGCACCTCAGCACAGAAACATGGGAGACTCCAATTGACACCAGAAGAACTGTCCACCTAAACCCAGCTTAACCTGCGGAACTGCACAATTGTGAGATAAAGAAAATGTTTGTTATTTTAAGCCATTAAGTTTAGAGGTGGTTTCTTACACAGCAAGAGAAAATTGAGACAATAACCAAATTATTGAAGTGGATTGAGAACTTACTTACCTTATTCATAGCCATATAGTCAGGGTTCTTTGGTTGTAATCAACAGAAACGACCTCTGGTTAACTTAACTAAATAGAAATTCATCAGAAAGATAATATTTTTAGAAATAGACAGAAACATAAGTAGTTCTGAAGTCCAGGGAGCAAGAAATCTTCTATATTTTGTCAGAGTGCTGTGCTGTCTGTGGAATTTTTTTAAGTACGTTTTGAACACCTGCCACCAATCTAAGATTCAACGTCCCAAGAGAAAGTTCATTCTCAGCCTGAGTCACATGTTGCAGCGGGTTTCAGTTCCAAATGTCAATCAAATGCATAAGATACAATAGGCTTACTCATCACTGAGTTTACTTAACCTTAAGAAAGGAGAAAGAACAGGGACAGCAGCATACTACATCAGCAGCATGGAGGCCTTGGACACCACAGACACAGTATCCAATGTCCCAGTCACCATATGAGATGTAATTTAGTCTAGGGACAAGCACTGGCGCAAGTGTGGATCACGTAAGTGAAAGAAAACTACAGGGTCTAGAGCCCCTCAGCTTAAATACCTTACTATTATAATTACCTATCACTGGGGGACTGAAAGGGAAAGGGATCCTAGCTTCCTTTTGTGTAGCTACAAATCAAAAATTAGTTTCTATAATAAATTATCCTGACAACCAAATACAGTATGAAAGAATATTTACAGATCAGTAATTTATTCATAGCAACCCCAGAAAGACCCTCATTTATTTGCAATGAATACATTTCTTAAGCTAGCATTTTAAGAAAGTTGAAAATGGTCTATCTTACCTCAATTAATTATGATGCTAAGGACAACTGCAATCTAGCTATTAACCTATTTCTTCCTCAGCTCCCCTCCCCCAAACTTGGCTAAGACACGGTAGGGCAACTTTCTTTTATACACTGTTCTTCACTAAATGGAAGTGAGATAATTTCCCAGAAAGAATATGGGATGTTATTACCAAGAGAAGCGGAAGAAATGGAAACAGGGAGAGCCAAAAATAACAAATGTTCCCAAAAAAGGGGACTACATCAGGTCATAGGTTTGAAAAAAAGAGTAGCAAAATATACAAGTAGTTTCTGTCCTTAAGGAGTTTAAAATATGTTTCAAAAAATACAGTGCATACATAAATAGGCACTCAGCTAAGCCTATGAGTTCTATTTCCAAGTGACAATAGAGTGATAGAGAAATAAAGACTGTGGAGGAGCAGTAAAAAAAAAAAATTACTGAGAGGAAAGGAAAAATTGTAGGCAGGAATTTTTCACTTAGAGTCTAAGGATGGACTTCAGGGAGCAATGACTCTAAAATGTAGACAAAATTCTATGCGTGTGTGGATGCACAATATGTGGCACTTTAATGTGGTTCCCTCCTTATGGACTGCCCCATTCATTTATGCAACCAGTATTTATTGGACACATCCCAAGTACAAGGCACTGTTCTAGGCTCTAGGTAGCATGAACAAAAGAAACCAAATTATCTGCCCTCAGAGAAATTCTTCCAGTGAGACAAAACTTGGCAGCACTATTAGCATACATTAGTAGGTAAGATGAGCAATGAGACCATAGAAGTAACCAGAAGAAAAAGACTCTGAATTTCTGGCTTTTGAGTTTTAAAAAATCTTCAACGTAGATATCTAATAGGAGTAGGAATATCCATATATATATATATAAATATATATAAAACATATATAAAAATATATATATAAAACATATATATATATATATATATATATATATTTTTTTTTTTTTTTTGAGACTGAGTCTCACTCTGTCGCCCAGGCTGGAGTGCTGTGGCGCAATGTCAGCTCACTGCAAGCTCAGCCTCCCGGGTTCACGCCATTCTCCTGCCTCAGTCTCCAGAGTAGCTGGGACTACAGTTGTCCGCCACCACGCCCAGTTAATTTTTTGTATTTTTAGTAGAGCCAGGGTTTCACCGTGTTAGCCAGGATGGTCTCGATCTCCTGACCTGGTGATCCGCCAACCTCGGCCTCCCAAAGTGCTGGGAGTACAGGTGTGAGCCACTGCACCCAGCCTATTTTAAAATATTTTTTTAATTTATAAGAGCAGAATTGATGTTGTGGAGTGCTAGAAAAGTTGAGAGGTATTATTTAATCTACAGACACAGCTGGGTGCTCAAGTGTATTTGCAGTCGTGACTTTCTGTGATAGGTTCTGAAGCCGGCAGGGCCCGCAAGTGGCTTACCATGGATTTAATGACAAGTATGACAGATGTGTAGCTGGAATAGCTGAGTACCACTCCGTCTCTGCCACTCATTGGTGCTTGTGTCTATGTTTAAAGTATTCACCATTTTTTGTGTGCAAAACAACATTATCCAGGCCTCGATTAATTCATTGTATGAAGTTCCCTTTTTTAATTTGTTATCTAGAAAACTTTCTAACCTGTAAAAAAGTTGAAAAAATTGCAGAGAACACTTGCATGCCCCTCCCCAAGAACCACCAACTATTCATGTCCAATCTCACTCCTTCCAACCATCTCCCAACCTGCCTGCCTCCCTAGGCTCATGGGCCTGAAAAACTGTGGCTCTTTCTGTTCCATTTCCTGGGGCGTGGGGCAGGTGCAGGACTTCTGACACCTCTAACACTTCTCTCTAGCTCTCTTCTTCCAATTCCCCTTCTCCTTGACAGCATGGAGACTTTGAGTGGAACAGGATAAATAACTTGGTCATAAAGTATTGTCCTTCTGGGGATATAACAATAGGTATATGTATTTTCTTATTTTAGAATGGGTAAATGAAAAAGTAATGAAAATGACTTACAATAGGGGATGAGTGGGGATGGAGAAGAAGGGATGGGGAAGTCAGGGAGACAGAAGAGTAGACACGGTAAATAGTTGGGGCTTTTAAAACATATTAACAATTTATATATTCAAAAATCTAAAATTAAATGAAAAGAGTGAAAAAAAGTCAAGCTCTAAAATTGTGCTAACAGGAACAAACAATCTTAACTGCATATAAAACTGATAACTATAGAGAAGATAATTGGAGCATATTTGAACACACATAGGTTTAGTAGGATATAATTTAAGATAACAAAAGAATTGCAAATAAATTGTACCATATTTAGTAGTTTTCGCTTGGTGTTGGTATTGTTGTAATTCTAAAACTATTCTGTGCGTATTTTAGGATTTTATAATGAACTAATGGATTGATATTGTTGGTAACCAGCATTTTCAATGGGAGAAGGGAGTTATACATATGTTACATGAAGAATTTCATGATATTAAATTTACTTTGAAGTAACCAAGGTATATTTATAATTTTCAAATATCTGTATATATACCTACACATATATATTTTTTCATGATTTTTAAATATCTGTATATGTATATATTGATCACTAGTTTGCAAAATGTAACTTGCCTTACTTATCTATAACTGAACTTAATCTCTGTCTCAAGCCTGCATTCTAATACTAGAACCTAACCTAGCTACTACCAATAAACCATCTCAAATAAACACAGATATTTGGAAATAATATATGTAAACGATGTAAAATATTATATTTTACATATACACATATATTATACATATATACAATTTTTACATATAAAATATATATATAGCAGGAAAGAATCCAGTAGTCAGGACAAAAGGACTCAGCAGCAAATGCAGCAGGGACCCTGTAACTGGAGCAAGATGGGGACACATCTGTCTTGGTGAGGGGCACCAATGAGCAGAAGCCTCAAAATGCCACTCTACATCTCAGCAGATATCAGCTCAGAGCAGATCAAGCACAAGCAGAGCCCCAGACTTTAGAAGTAACCCCCAGAAGGAGAAAGAGGAGAGAAAATACTATGATTTGTTATTTTAAATCCCAAATCGTAGAGAAGTCACTAAAGGGATAGTTTTTTAGCAGTAGGTGGATAAGGTCCCGCTATCAGCCAGAATGCAGGCTTGCAATACAGATGAAATTCAGTTACAGGCAAATGGGAAAGTTATCTTTGCACACCAGTTAGTGGCCCTTAAATACATTATGCCAATGGGTTTTTTTTTTCTGGAAGAAAGTCTATAATTTTACCTAGATTTTCAAAAGGCCTCTCAACAAAAACAGGTTAAGAACCATTATGTTTGTTTAACACAGATGACGTAAGGGCAAGAAAAAGCTACACCAAGGAGCTCATTTCACTACAATAGCTGCATTTTACATTCTTTTTTTAATATAAACTTAAAGTTCTGGGATACATGTGCAGAACGTGCAGATTTGTTACACAGGTATCCACACGCCGTGGTGGTTTGCTGCATCCATCACCTGTAATCTGCATTCTAAGTGGTCACTGGGCCCTTAAGCTCTCCTCACCTTCCTAATGGATGTTTTCGTCCTTACTCACTAGAATTTCGTTCACTCTCTTCTAACTGTCACATGAATTTCTTTTCTTTTTTCAATTCCCATCTATTTTCTCCGGGTGTCTTACATGTTTTCAGTTGTATGATAAATGATATTTCTTCTATTCATCATTGTTAATATTCAACTAATGTTTATTTCAGTTAGCATGTTCCTTTTCTATTCGTAGTCAAGATAAAGGTGGTTAAAATTTGTATTAAATGCTTTCTATGTATACATTTTCACTAAAGCAGAGCTCTGTATTAATATATAAAGCATTTTTTTCTTAAATATATTTAATAGATTTTTTTATTTTTTTATTATACTTTAAGTTCTAGGGTACATGTGCACAACATGTAGGTTTGTTACATATGTATACATGTGCCATGTTGGTGTGCTGCATCCATTAACTCATCATTTACATTAGGTATATCTCCTAATACTATCCCTCCCACCTCCCCCCACCCCACAACAGGCCCCAGTGTGTGATGTTCCCCTTCCTGTGTCCAAGTGTTCTCATTGTTCATTTCCCACGTATGAGTGAGAACATGCGGTGTTTGGTTTTTTCCTCTTTGCAATAGTTTGCTGAAAATGATGGTTTCCAGCTTCATCCATGTCCCTACAAAGGACATGAACTTGTCATTTTTCTTGACTGCATAGTATTCCATGGTGTATACATGCCACATTTTCTTAATCCAGTCTATCACTGTTGGACATTTGAGTTGGTTCCAAGTCTTTGCTATTGTGAATAGTGTTGCAATAAACATACGTGTGCATGTGTCTTTACAGCAGCATGATTTATAATCCTCTGGGTATATACCCAGTAATGGGATGGCTGGGTCAAATGGTATTTCTAGTTCTAGATCCCTGAGGAATCACCACACTGTCTTCCACAATGGTTGAACTAGTTTAGAGTCCCATCAGCAGTGTAAAAGTGTTCCTATTTCTCCACATCCTCTTCAGCACCTGTTGTTACGTGACTTTTTAATGATCGCCATTCTAACTGGTGTGAGATGGTATCTCATTGCGGTTTTGATTTGCTTTTCTCTGATGGCCAGTGATGATGAGCATGTTTTCGTGTGTCTGTTGGCTGCATAAATGTCATCTTTTGAGAAGTATCTGTTCACATTTTCACCCACTTGTTTATGGGATTGTTTTTTTCTTGTAAATTTGTTTGAGTTCCTTGTAGATTCTGCATATTAGCCCTTTGTCAGATGAGTAGATTGCAAAAATTTTCTCCCATTCTGTAGGTTGCCCATTCACTCTGATGGTAGTTTCTTTTGCTGTGCAGAAGCTCTTTAGGTTAATTAGATCCCATTTGTCACTTTTGGCTTTTGTTTCCATTGCTTTTGGTGTTTTAGTCATGAAGTCCTTGTCCATGCCTCTGTCCTGAATGGTATTGCCTAGATTTTCTTCTAGGGTTTTTATGGTTTTAGGTCTAGCATTTAAGTCTTTAATCCATCTTGAATTAATTTTCATATAAGGTGTAAGGAAGGGATCCAGTTTCAGCTTTCTACATATGGCTACTCAGTTTTCCCAGAACCATTTCTTAAATAGGGAATCCTTTCCCCATTTCTTGTTTTTGTCAGGTTTGTCAAAGATGAGATAGTTGTAGATGTGTGGTATTATTTCTGAGGGCTCTGTTCTGCTCCATTGGTCTATATCTCTGTTTTGGTACCAGTACCATGCCATTTTGGTTACTGCAGCCTTATAGTATAGTTTGAAGTCAGGTAATGTGATGCCTCCAGCATTGTTCTTTTGGCTTAGGATTGATTTGGCAATGCGGGGTCTTTTTTGGTTCCATATGAACTTTAAAGTAGTTTTTTCCAATTCTGTGAAGAAAGTCATTGGTAGCTTGATGGAGATGGCATTGAATCTGTAAATTACCTTGGGCAGTATGGCCATTTTCACGATATTGATTCTTCCTATCCATGAGCATGGAATGTTCTTCCATTTGTTTGTATCCTTTTTTATTTCGTTGAGCAGTGGTTTTTAGTTCTCCTTGAAGAGGTCCTTCATGTCCCTTGTAAGTTGGATTCCTAGGTATTTTATTCTCTTTGACGCAATTGTGAATGGGAGTTCACTCATGTTTTGACTCTCTGTCTGTTATTGGTGTACAAGAACGCTTGTGATTTTTGCACATTGATTTTGTATCTTGAGACTTTGCTGAAGTTGCTTATCAGCTTAAGGATGTTTTGGGCTGAGCAGATGGGGTTTTCTAGATATACAATCATGTCATCTGCAAACAGGGACAATTTGACTTCTTCTTTTCCTAATTGAATACCCTTTATTTCTTTCTCCTACCTGATTGCCCTGGCCAGAACTTCCTACACTATGCTAAATAGCAGTGGTGAGAGAGGGTATCCCTGTCTTGTGCCAGTTTTCAAAGGGAATGCTTCCAGTTTTTGCCCATTCAGTATGATATTGGTTGTGAGTTTGTCATAAATAGCTCTTATTATTTTGAGATACATTCCATCAATACCGAATTTAATGAGAGTTTTTAGCATGATGGGCTGTTGAATTTTGTCAAAGGACTTTTCTGAATCTATTGAGATAATCATGTGGTTTTTGTCATTGGTCCTGTTTATATGCTGGATTACGTTTATTGATTTGCATATGTTGAACCAGCCTTGCATCCCAGGGATGAAGCCCACTTGATCATGGTGGGTAAGCTTTTTGATGTGCTGCTGGATTCACTTTGCCAGTATTTTATTGAGGATTTTTGCATCGATGCTTATCAGGGATACTGGTCTAAAATTCTCTTTTTTTGTTGTGTCTCTGCCAGGCTTTGGTATCAGGGTGATTCTGGCCTCATAAAATGAGTTAGAGAGGATTCCCTCTTTCTCTGTTGTTTGGCATAGTGTCAGAAGGAATGGCACCAGCTCCTCCTTGTACCTCTGGTAGAATTCGGCTGTGAAGCCATCTGGTCCTGGACTTTTTTTTGGTTGGTAGGCTATTAATTATTGCCTCAATTTCAGAGCCTGCTATTGGTCTATTCAGAGATTCAACTTCTTCCTGGATTAGTCTTGGAGGGTGTATGTGTCGAGGAATTTATCCATTTCTTCTAGATTTTCTAGTTTATTTGCATAGAGGCATTTATAGTATTCTCTGATGGTGGTTTGTATTTCTGTGGGGGCGGTGGTGATATCCCCTTTATCATTTTTTATTGCATCTATTTGATTCTTCTCTCTTTTCTTCTTTATTAGTTTTGCTAGCGGTCTATCAATTTTGTTGATCTTTTCAAAAAACCGGCTCCTGGATTCATTGATTTTTTGGAGGGTTTTTTATGTCTCTATCTCCTTCAGTTCTGCTCTGATCTTAGTTATTTCTTGCCTTCTGCTGGCTTTTGAACGTGTTTGCTCTTGCTTCTCTAGTTCTTCTAATTGTGATATTAGGGTGTCAATTTTAGATTTTTCCTGCTTTCTCTTGTGGGCATTTAGTGCTATAAATTTCCCTCTACACATTGCTTTAAATGTGTCCCAGAGATTCTGGTACATTGTGTCTTTGTTCTCATTGGTTTCAAAGAACATCTTTATTTCTGCCTTCATTTCGTTATGTACCCAGTAGTCATTCAGGAGGAGGTTGTTCAGTTTCCATGTAGTTGAGCGGTTTTGATTGAGTTTTTTAATCCTGAGTTCTAGTTTGATTGCACTGTGGTCTGAGAGACAGTTGGTTAAAATTTCTGTTTCACATTTGCTGAGGAGTGCTTTACTTCCAATTATGTAGTCAATATTGGAAAAGGTGCAATGTGGTGCTGAGAAGAATGTATATTCTGTTGATTTGGGGTGGAGAGTTCTGTAGATGTCTATTAGGTCCTCTTGGTGCAGAGTTGAGTTCAATTCCTGGATATCCTTGTTAACTTTCTATCTCATTGATCTGTCTAATGTTGACAGTGGGATGTTAAAGTCTCCCATTATTATCGTATGGGAGTCTAAGTCTTTTTGTAGATCTTTAAAGACTTACTTTAAAAATTTGGGTGCTCCTGTATTGGGTGCATATATATTTAGGATAGATAGCTCTTCTTGTTGAATTGATCCCTTTACCATTATGTAATGGCCTTCTTTGTCTCTTTTGGTCTCTGTTAGTTTAAAGTCTGTTTTATCAGAAACTAGGATTGCAACCCCTGCCTTTTTTTGTTTTCCATTTTCCTGGTAGATCTTCCTCCATCCCTTCATTTTGAGCCTATGTGTGTCTGTGCACATAAGATGGGTTTCCTGAATACAGCACACTGATGGGTCTTGACTATCCAATTTGCCAGTCTGTGTCTTTTAATTGGAGCATTTAGCCCACTTACATTTAAGGTTAATATTGTTATGTGTGAATTTGATCCTGACATTATGATATTAACTGGTTATTTTGATCATTAGTTGATGCAGTTTCTTCTTAGCATCGATTGTCTTTACATTTGGCATGTTTTTTACAGTGGCTGGTACCGGTTGTTCCTTTCCATGTTTAGTGCTTCCTTCACGAGCTCTTGTCGGGCAGGCCTGGTGGTGACAAAATCTCTTAGCATTTGCTTGTCTGTAAAGGATTTTATTTCTCCTTCACTTATGAAACTTAGTTTGGCTGGATATGAAATTCTGGGTTGAAAATTCTTTTCTTTAAGAATATTGAATATTGGTCCCCGCTCTCTTTTGGCTTTTAGAGCTTCTGCTGAGAGATCAACTGTTAGTCTGATGGGCTTCGTTTTGAGGGTAACCCAACCTTTCTCTCTGGCTGCCCTTAACATTTTTTCCGTCATTTCAACCTTGGTGAATCTGACAATTATATGTGTTGGAGTTGCTCCTCTTGAGGAGTATCTTTGTGGCATTCTCTGTATTTCCTGAATTTGAATGTTGGCCTGCCTTGCTAGGTTGGGAAGTTCTCCTGGATAATATCCTAAAGAGTGTTTTCTAACTTGGTTCCATTCTCCCCGTCACTTTCAGATACATCAATCAGATGTAGATTTGGTCTTTCACATAGTCCCATATTTCTTGGAGGCTTTGTTCATTTCTTTGTATTCTTTTTTCTCTAAGCTTCTCTTCTCACTTCATTTCATTCATTTGATCTTCCGTATTTCTGATACCTTTTCTTCCGGTGGATCGAATCAGCTACTGAAGCTTGTGCATTCATCATGTAGTTCCTGTACCATGGTTTTCAGCTCCATCAGGTCCTTTAAGGACTTCTCTGCATTGGTTAATCTAGTTAGCCATTCGTCTAATCTTTTTTCAAGATTTTTAACTTCTTTGTCATGCGTTCGAACTTCCTCCTTTAGCTCGGAGAATTTGATCATCTGAAGCCTTCTTCTCTCAACCCATCAAAGTCATTCTCCGTCCAGCTTTATTCCATTACTGGTGAGGAGCTACGTTCCTTTGGAAGAGGAGAGGCCCTCTGATTTTTCGAATTTGCAGTTTTCCCCCTCTGTTTTTCCCCCATCTTTGTGGTTTTATCTACCTTTGTTCTTTGATGATGGTGACGTACAGATGGGGTTTTGGTGTGGATGTCCTTTCTGCTTGTTAGTTTTCCTTCTAACAGTCAGGACCCTCAGCTGCAGGTCTATTGGAGTTTGCTGGACATCCACTCTAGACCCTGTTTGCCTGGGTGTCAGCTGTGGAAGCTGCAGAACAGCGAATGTTGCTGAACAGAAAATGTTTCTGCCTGATCCTTCCTCTGGAAGTTTTGTCTCAGAGGAGTAGCCGGCTGTGTGAAGTGTTAGTCTGCCCCTACTGGGGGGGTGCCTCCCAGTTATGCTACTTAGGGGTCAGGGACCCACTTGAGGAGGCAGTCTGTCCATTCTCAGATCTCAAGCTCCATGCTGGGAGAACCACTACTCTCTTCAAAGCTGTCAGACAGGGACATTTAAGTCTGGGGAGGTTTCTGCTGCCTTTCGTTTGGCTATGCCCTGCCCCCAGAGGTGTTGTCTGCAGAGGCAGGCAGGTCTCCTTGAGCTGTGGTGGGTTCCACCCAGTTGGAGCTTCCCGGACACTTTGTTTCCCTGCTTAAGCCTCAGCAGTGGTGGACGCCCCTCCCCCAGCCTCGCTGCCACCTTGCTGTTGGATATCAGACTGCTGTGCTAGCAATGAGCGAGGCTCCGTGGACGTGGAACCCTCTGAGCCAGGCGCGGGATATAATCTCCTGGTGTGCCCTTTGCTAAGACCATTGGAAAAGTGCAGTTTTAGGGTGGGAGTGATCCGATTTTCCAGGTGCTGTCTGTCACTATTTTGCTTGGCTAGGAAGGGGAATTCCCTGACCCCTTGCATTTCCTGGGTGAGGCGATGCCTCGCCCTGCTTGGACTCACGCTCGGTGCACTGCACCCACTGTCCTGCACCCACTGTCTGATAAGCCCCAGTGAGATGAACCTGGTACCTCAGTTGGAAATGCAGAAATCACCTGTCTTCTGCGACGCTCACCCTGGGAGCTGCAGACTGGAGGTGTTTCTATTCAGAAGTTGGAATAAAACTTCTATTTAACATATAAAGTATTTATGTCCATTTTGAAGGATTTTTAAGAGGGAATTAATGTACCACAGGAAAAAAGAGGGATTGGGTGGCATTCAATGATCCATTTTCTAATCCTCACTCTGCTGAGTGTTTAGCTGTCTGACCCTGCAGATCTCTGGCTGTTATTACCTCAGGTATAAAATCAGTTTGTTAGATTACCACAGGCACCTATGAGGCAGGGTTCTGGGCCACGTTACTGAGAGAACAAATAGAGACAGATATATTTTGATTATTTTTTGTACATGGCTCACCCTCTCGCTTTCACACAGATTCTTCTAATGTCTTTATATCATGGCCTTAACATGTAATACACATGTCATTGTGTATTTTAAAATGAGTTGAAAATACACAAAATTGGGAGAATGTAGACTACAAACTGTTATTCTTAATGCCCATTTAACTTTGCTTCTGGCCAGTCTAGCACTTGTCAATTTTCAAACAAAAAAGAAATATATGATTGATAACACTGCTGGAATTTTCAATCACATTGACAGTTAATATAGAACAATATATCTGGGGGATGAAGAAGAGGAAGTTTTGAACAATTTGTTTAAATATAATAGCTTTTACATTTCATGAACAATTTTTAAAATCTCTCAAATATGAAGCTCATTGAATTTGGAGATTTTGCGGCTGACTCTCATACCCCATCCCTTACATTCTCCTTGTGGAGTGGTGAAGAAACATTGATTATTCACAATACTTTAGGCTCAGAACTACATGGTCAATTGTAAACTTTTCTGTCATTCCTTATCAGAATGTTTTGAAATGTCCACAGACCTTTTTCCTAATGAAAGCTCACCTGAAACCCAACATATAAGAGAGACAAAAGCTGAGCTGTCCTCTTTTTATAAGAAAGGAATGGACAACAATCCTGTCTCCTTGTTCTGTTCCATACCTACAGAGACCTCCACAATCCTTACATGCCACCAAAGTGGACATCAGTGGTGTGGTGTTCTCAAAGATCTGCGGCCATGGATTTATGGCTACCACCAGTCAGTCCACACTTATTTATCCAATATATATTATTGAACACCTACTATGTGTCAGGCACTATTTTAGATGCTGGAGATAGAGCAGTGAATAAAACAAACTAAAATCGCTGCTCTCTTGGTGTTCACCTTATACTATTGAAGACAATACATAAAAATAAATAACTATATATGTAAATTAGTAGTGAATTCTAAAGGGAAAACGATAAAGCAGAGAATTGAGTTTCACAAAAAGTGTTTTGCCAGCATAGGGGATGGAAATTTTAAACTGGATAGTGAAGGAAGACCTCTTGGAGAAGGTAATGTTTCCATAAAACTTCTGAAGTGAGGATGGGAGTGGGTATCTAAAAGAAGGCCAGTCGAGATAGAAACAACAATAGTTAAAAGGCCCTGAGGCAAGAACATTCCTGGGTGAAGCACAGCAAGCAGAACAGTATAGCTGAGAAAGGAGAGTAGTGAGGGATGGGCTCCATCTCTCAATGGCTTTGGTTGAATTAGATAAAATAGCTGATATTTGACAGTTTTTCACCTACCAGATAGCATTGCAGTATGGCTCAACCTAAAACTTGCAAGGAATGCCTAGAACAATATGAGTGGATTATTTACAGTATGTGACAGCGGGGACTAGGGACACTTGACAAACAATTCCTTCCCAACAGCTAGCCTACTCTTAAAATCTCCAGAACAGCTCCTCTGTCCATAGTCAATCAAAACATGTGAAGTGGCCTCAAGAATGCAGAAGACAGAGTTCTGGACTAAGTTGCCTGAGTTCTACCCTGATGTAGTCATATCATATAGATTCTGACCAACAGCTTATGCATCTGTAGGTTGGCAATGATATGTACTTCCCAATCTCATCAAGTTTTGTGAAATAACTCAAGATAGTGAATTTATTTAGTTATATCTCTAGTAACATTTGATTAGAATTCTTCTCCCTCAACTGCCACCTAGCCCTACTAGAAGTTCATGAATAATGTCTTACCTTAGGATGCCATAACAAAACACTGCAGACTGAGTGGCTTAAACGACAGATGCTTATTTTCTCATAATTCTGGAGACTGGAAGTCCAAGGTCAGGGTGCCAACATGGTGGGTTCTGGTGAGGCTCCTCTTCCAGGGGGGCTGCAGACAGCCGCCATCCCACTGTGTGCTTACTTGGCTTTTTCCTTGGTGCATGCTTCTGGGGAGAGAAAGAACAAGCTCTCTGTTGTCTCTTCTTATGACGACACTAATTCCAACAAAAAGACCCTGTAACTGAAAAGCAGGTTAGTTGCTCACCACATGCAGAGTCCAGTTAACAACAGCAAGGTCTGGTCCAAAAATAAAGTGAATTTATTCCAAAGCTAGCTTGGGGGAAGGGGCACAAATCATCCTGCCTTTAAATGTGGCATTTCACTTCTGGAGCAGAAAGCAGGCACTTCTATGGGGTAGGGAAGGGAGTAAGCAAGGATAGGGGGTCCTCCTGCTAGCTTGGTGCCTTACCTACCAGACAGATGAGATGGCACCTTCCTGGGTAGAAGTAAGTTGTAAAAGTGGTCAAGTTGGCATGCTTTTGACATGGCCTCCTGGTGGGTGTGACTTCCAAGGAGATCACCCCCCCACCCCCATGGGAGGGTGAGAGTTCACAGGCAGTCCCCTGGAGGTGAGAGTTCCATGGGGCACATTTTGGTCTGCAAATCAAGTGTCAACTCTCCAGGAGAGATCCATCTTGGAGCACATAGTTAAATGAATTTGCCCTGTAGGGAATGTCTGGTGAGGGGGAGATGAAAGTTATTACCTTTCTAAAGGGCTAAGTAGAAAGAAGCAGGTCAGGGAAGAGGGGAAAAGAAGAAAAGAGAAAAGAAGAGACAATAAATTTAAAAATTAAACTACTTCCTAGAAAAATGGGGATACTCAGTTACAACCCCACTCTTGTGACCTCGTTTCTGTATCTAATTATCTCCCAAAGGCTCCATCTCCAAATTTCATCAACTTGGTGGATAGCATTTCATCATATGAATTTGGGGGGACACAGTTCAGTCCATAACAAGCAAAATATACGCAAAGAAAGCAAGGGAGGCAAAAGCTCATTTTTGGTTGTTATATGGATTTGTCTGAAGTTCCATCAAGAACCTCTAGCCCTGATAAACAAGACTGGATTATGTGATGGTCAAGAGACTCTTTTGGTGCCTCTAGCCCAAAGCCTGCACTAAAATCAACCAAAGAAGCCTCCTCAGCCCCTTTCCATAGCCCTCTCCAAGGAAGGCGTGCCACTCCATAGACATGAGAAGAGCAGAGAGCAAACTAAAGTTGATCCAGAGAAAGTCAGCTCAAAAGGAGACATCAGGAGCATACCAGTTAGTTGGGCCTCACATCACACCCATGAGAACATACTCTGACTAGTACAATCACAACAGGAAGAAAATGAAGTGCTTCACAGAATCCTAAGGAAAGGCAAGAACTAGGACAGCTCTGAGGGTCTGGGGAGCAGCATCCCAAGAAGGGTCTCTTTATGAGGTCTCTGGCCTCTAAATGGCTCAGCTCCAACAATTTTCTACCTTGGAATCACTCTTTCTGAATTTAAAAAAATCTAATAACATTTCTCAATAAGTGGGTCCCTAGTCATTGAAACCATGTGTGTCTTAGTGATGAAGGAAAAGGAGTATGAGTCTAAAATCAAACTCCCAGAAGGACTCTGTTGGTCTTGCTTGAGTCCCTACCCATCATTGTAGAGAGGACTGGGGCATCTTGCGTGATTGTTTCATCCAGACCACACAGAAAGAAGAGTGATCTATGGGCAACTAGGATCTTATTGCAAAAGAAGAGGGCAGGCAAAAAATACTATGACGTGTCAGGCAGAAACCTAAGTCTTGACCATTTTACTCAGTTCCTTGCCAAAAACTCTACCTTCTACCAGTTTGGCCCAATACATGTCCTTGTTTATAATTTTGACTCATCCTTGGAAAAAGTATGAAAGGGGAGCATTAGGGCTAATAATGTATCACATTTTGTTCTTTCTCCTGTAAGCCCCAGTGTTCGTGTAGGGGGATGCGGGGATGGTCAATCAAAAAGCTATGCCTAGTTATTTTAAATCTTGACACTGATTCTGTGTATCTGCTGGAATCAATGGAATAAGGTAGAACTCTTCTTGGTTTAAAAATATGTTTTTGTATTGTCTTAGAAGCCTATCAAATGAGTTAGGACTAAATATTAATTATATTTATCCAAAAGCCATACTGTACACAGCCTAAGACATGACTCTATCCCATTTCCACATGTAAAAGGGTTAAGTGATATGGACCAAGCACAAAGATGATTCAGAAAATACAACCTCAATAATATAAATGTTCAAATTTTATATTTTCCAAAATGCCTAAAATTTTAATAATATGAAATTCTTCACATTATAAATTTAATTTCTTTCTAAAGTAAACTTCTTCTCTATTGATCCTCAGGAAATAAAAATCTTAAAATATATATGAAAGCATATCTCTTCCCCCAGGTCCTTGTACTTCCTATTCTGCTCCATTACATCCAGAAACATTTAGCCTATGTACCTAACTATAAAACAGAATCTACCTTCAAAAGATAAAGGTAAAAACATCTGCCAGAAATGATATGCTCCTTCAGATTTCCAAGAACTGTGACTTTTCTAACCTCAAGTCTTCCATGACCCATTTCCTCAAGTTCTAGAGTCAACAGAAAATATAAGTTTATCACAGCAGCAGCTCTACTACTGTAAAACTTAATAACCCCAAGCAAATCCCTAGAACTAGGCTATATATGAAGGCTAGAAAAATTTACAATTCACGAATCAACTCACATGGAAAATCTTTCCTCAAACAAAAGCACATATTACAATGTAGTTTCACATTGGTGTTAAAAGCCATAGGCCATAAGGAAGTAAATATAGTGTTATCTATAGACAGGTGGTAACACAAAAAAAAAAAATAGAAAAAAAGAAAAAGCACTATGGTTTCGGTTTATCAGTGTGCAGCCTAGTTTCTAACATATGCCAACTTCAAATTCAGTTGGGACTTCTTAGCCTCTATAATCACATTAGTCAATTACTGTCTTTTAGATACACACACACATATACACACACACATTGCATATATATACATTACATATTACATATATAATATACATAATGCATATTATATGTGTACATCTATGTGTTTATATATTATATTTGTATATACATATATACATATAACATACTATATATGATAAAATATAATAATACATGTATATTAAATACACATAAAATATACATATGTGTATATATGTAACATGTTTGTACATATACACATTACATATTACATATGTGTATTTATATATTACTATATGTATATATGTATGTTACATATGCATTATATGTGTATGCACATATTACACATATGTTATATATTACATATTACATAATTTCCTATTGGTTGTATTTCTCTGAAGAGCTCTGACTAATACAATTCCAGTACAGTGCATCACAATGCATAGAAGAAAAAGAAAGTTTACATCTTATTTTCAGGATAACCTTTGAAGATACCCTATATTTTGTTTGACATTTCAGTCTCGGCAGCATATTGAATGGTTAGATAGCCTCAGAGAACCTTTTATAATGATTTCTATGTCATTTCTCACCAGAGCACTGCCTCTAAAATCATCAACGACTTTACAGAATTCAGAGCCTTTCAAAATTGAGGAGAGGCAACAGTGGCAACAATGCTGGCAATAGTGCCCGCTTGGGACCGAAACACTGCTGAGTTAATTTACATAAACCCTAATGGGCAGAATAAAGTCAAAAGGCTCTAATAATGAAGAAAAATATAATGTAGACTTGGTTTTCTATTTTGGAGTGTGTGCAGAGGGGGCAGGAAGGAGGGTTATTCATAACACTTTTGGCATTTCAAGGATTTGTTAAATGTAATATAAAATGAAAAGGCAAAATCAAATATTATTTGTTGAACTGTGGAATATGGATCTAAATTCGACATCTGGAAGCAAAGTGAGGACAGCTGATTCAGAGACAGAAGAAAGCTTTTGAATGTTAAAACCCAATATTTTGTTTAGGGCCATTCTACTCATTTAAGTCACTCTAATTTTAAGGAGTTAAATGTCTTTAAAAGGGTATGGGAAAAACATTCAAGGCCTTGGCCTCCTTACCCCTTTCTAATGACTTTGCATAAATATTCACTGTAAACTATAGAACTCAGGATAGAAGAGGTGCTAAAAATTGCTTATTAAAATGAATACTCCTCTACATTGTCAGGTCATAAGTGTGGTTGTTAAAATGCTAATTGTGTTTGCCTCTAATTGCTAACAAGATGAATGATTTTTTTTACTGCTTCTTCATACTTTTCTGTATATTCCAAAATTTTTTATGTTGAGCATGTATAAGGAAAAACAGATAAATACATAATAAAAAATACATACATCACAGTAAAGTTTAAGCTTTAAGATTCCTCTCTTATTATTCTGAATAATCTTTGGTTGTACTTTCAAAAGTAATTTCAAAAAATAAATGTAGACTCAGGTAAAGAGACACTTAATTCAAAAGACTGCAACCTCTCATACCCGTTAGGATGACTATTATCAAAATAAATAAATAAATAACAAGAATTGGCAAGGCTGTGAGGAAACTGGAATCTTTCTGCACTATTGGTAGGAATGTCAAGTGGTACAGCTACTGGGCAAAACAAATTAAAAGTAATTTGTTACTATTTGTTGCCTCTCCTCAATTTTGAAAGGCTCTGAATTCTGTAAAGTCATTGATGATTTTAGAGGCAGTGCTCTGGTGAGAAAGGACATAGAAATCATTATAAAAGGTTATCTGAGGCTATCTAACCATTCAATATGCTGCCAAGACTGAAAGGTCAAACAAAATCAAAAAATTAAAAGTAAAATTATCATATAATCCAGCAATTCCACTTCTGAGTATATATCAAAAAGAATTGAAAGCTGTCTTAAAGAGATATTTACACATTTGTGTTTATAGTAGCATTATTCACAATAGCCAAAAGGCAAAAGCAACCCAAGTGTCCATCATCTGTTCAGCCTTAAAAAGGAAGTGAATTCTGGCACATGCTATAACATAATTGAACTTTGAGGACATTGTGCTAAGTGAAATAAGCCAGTCACAGAAAGACAAATACTGTATGATTTCATTTATATGAGATACATAGAGTAGTCAAAATCATAGAGACAGAAAGTAAAATGGCAGTTGCCAGGGGCCGGGGTAGGGGAGGAAATGGGGAATTATTATTTAATCGAGCTTCAGTTTTGCAAGATAAAAAAGTTCTGGATTGCAAGATAATGTAAATATAAATACTACGGAACTGCACACTTCAAAATGATTAAGAGGGTAAATGTTATGTTTATTTTACCATACTCAAAAATAAATTTTTTTAAAAAGAAAGGATTATTGCAATGGGGGGAGAAAACTACTGCAACAGGGAGAAAGCTCCAACTAAAGATTTGCAAGAGTCTCAAAGGTTAGGCAAAAAAGGGGGGAATTTTGTTTTCTAGGGAGGAGTAAACAAGGCTAGAAAGAACTCAGCACAGGAGAATGGGATGGGCAGGCTTTGTGATCAGACAGTTGACAGAATCTTGCAATCTGCAGGTTCTCAGAAGAGGTTATTCAGGAGGATCCACATTCCAAGGCTGGCTGGGGCTGAAGGAGGATCAAAGGTCAGAGATTGTAGGAAGAGAAGAAGTCAGACTAAAGTTTGGTGAAGTCACTTTAGCTGGCATCTTATCCAGATTGGTCAGTGAAGACAAACATGTCAGCTAATCATTTATGCAGTAAAGAAGGAGCATTTGGAGGGTGTATGTATGGCCTTGTTGCAGAAAAACAAGGGGATTATGGGGAGTCTTATCCAAGTTACATGTTTGTAATAAGCTGTTTCCGAGAGCACACAGGATGTGTGGGGGAGGATTTCTTAATTGTTCCTGTTTTCTAGGAGCACTGGGCTCAGTTAAGGTCCAATATGGTCAGTGACATGGTGTAAAAAGACAGAAGCACAGATAGAGTGGGGTCAGGCAGATCAATGCCAGAACTCTAAGACCTTCCTCAAATGCTAGTTCTGTGCCTCAGTTTATCCTTATGTAAAATCAGTTATAGCTATCAAGTGAGTGAAGATGCTGGCATGACTCAAACAGAGGTCTATGAAAGTTCTTAAAAAGAGGTCTGTGAAATGTCTTTAAAATAATAAAACACTATAATGGCATTAGGCATTATTATGAAATGCAAGCCTACTGCTTGATAGAAATGAGAGAGGGTTGAAAAAGCTTATCTTTTACATATTTAAGGGACAAAAAGTCGTATTTAAATTATAGGGAAATACCTGACAATGTATACTTGACAGCCAAATTGCATGCTAGAAAGTATAAATCCTACAAAAATCCAAGAGTGGGAGTTCTATGAGGACAGAATAGCAAGCAAATGTTCCTGAGGAAAGAGGTGCTCACTGGGGCCTAGATGAAAGGTGATATTTGCTGGAGTGGAGGCAAGCATGGAAAAAATATTGGTAATATCCACAGGTCATAGAATGGCTGGCTATCTGCTAGGGACCTATATTACTTTGCTAGTGCTGCTATACCAAATACCACAGACTGGGTGGCTTAAACAACAGAAATTTTTCTCATAGTTCTGTAAGCTAAAGCCCAAGACCCAGGTCCCAACAGTGTTGTTTACTGGTGAGGCCTTTCTTTCCAGCTTGCAGATGGCTGCCTTCCTGCTGAGTCCTCACACAGCCTCTCCTCTGTGCATGCATACTTCCGGTGTCTCTTTCTCTTCTTATAAGAACACCAGTCCTGTTAAATTTGGGCCCCACCCTTATGACCTCATTTAACCTTAATTGCCTCTTTAAAGGCCCTGTGTCCAAATACTGCTACATTGGGGGTTAGGGCTTCAACATGAATTTGGGGGGGACACAACTCAGCTCATTACAGGATCCCTAGCAAATAAGGTTAATAAGTAGGGATGAAGCCAATATGGGAATGGCATAAATATGAGGTTTCTGGGAAATGACTTTGGTATACTCATCACAACTGTCCATTTAAGACATCTCGACCTGGAATGCCCTATTCTACATAATCAGTTCATTGGGCCCATATGCCTATATCCCTTTAATGAGTGAGTGAAGAGGGGAAAACAAATACAGTACCATTGAAAAGTCAAAGTCCACTTCCCAAACAGTTTTTTCCTTTCCTTTTGGGAAAGCCTGAAGGAATCTATCCATGTGGTAATTCTGAATGTGCTGCTGAAACTCTAGAGAAGATAGAAAGGGAAGGTTTTCTGCACTTTGAAATGCCTACAAGGGCATTTGACCTAGATGTAGCAACAGTCTACCATTGAATTCATCGTTGTGCACCAGCCATTTACCATCTTGACTGGAGGAAAAACTGCCTGTTCAGACAGGGGAACTAGCAAAGTCTTGCTATTTTTCTGACTTGTTATTCTCACTCGGGGGAAAAAAAACGATTTTCAAATATATTGATTATACTGAACCTTGACTTTAGAAATATCCAAAAAAGGAACTTTAAAAATATAAAATGAGGAGCTTGCCTATAGTTTTCGGAAGGAAACAATAGTATGCTACAAAATGCCTCTGATGTCCCAGGAAAGATAGTACCTGCTTGTGTAAACATATGTTTATTGATCTCTTTTTTGAATCCTTCATTCCCCAAGATTCTTGTACTCATTAAGACAGTGGTTCTCTACCATGGGCAATTTGGACACCCAGGGATATCTGGCAAATATCTTGGACTTTTGGCTATGTCTGGGGACTGGGGTTGCTATTGGCAAGTAGTGGGTAGAGATCAGGGATAAAGCTTGAACATCTCCCAATGCACAGAGCAACCCTCCACAACAAAGAATTGTCTAGCCCAAAACGTCAACACTGCCAAGGTTGACAAACTCCGGAGTTTGAAAACAGAAAAAAAATCTAGGGAAAAATGACTGACACAGAAAACCTGCCCTCTGGACAGTGCCTTTGCAGGGCAGCTGGTGAGCCTCTCACCACTTCCTGGTTCCTTTGGAAGTTCTAAGTAAATAAAGAATTGAGCAAGCCAGATAAAGTACAGTTTCATAATACAAAGTACAAAGCTCTGTAAAGCTGGTTTGGACAATGCTATGAGGCACTGAGGCCAAATGTGAGCTTCCTCCCTCCTCACTGGGAGGCAGCTGCCGCATACAACAGGCCCAACCTAGCTTACCCTCTGGGGAGCTGAAACAGACACCTACCACACTTAAGTACTACTTCAATACTGCTAACTTGTGGGAAGTAGAGCTGTTTGCACTCTACGGAAATGCAGTATATGGATGAAAAAGCATTGCCCCCAATCATTAAATCCCATAAATGTCAGAAGCCTTGTTTGCACAGGAATAGCACGGCAGTTGAATATATTCAGTGGTGCAAGGTAGGTGTTTGTGGTTCTCCCAATTCACAATACAACTGTTTCTTTAACTCTATCTCCTACCATTCTCTCTCTCACTCATTCTAACTCCTGCCACAGTGGTCCACTTGCTATTCCTCCAACATGTCAGGTATGCTTCAAGCACATCAGCACGCACTTTGGCACTTAGATGTCCTCTGTTAAAACGTTCTTCACCCAGAAATCCCTTACTTCATTCAGGTCTCTGCTTAAAGGATCCTCACCGACCACCCACTGTAGCACCTGCTACCCCCACAATTCACTAGGCGTTTTCACCTTCCTTTTCTCATGGCATTCCATCCCTTGCTGTTTCACATACCTGTTTGCTTCTCATCTCTCTCCCTCTCCACACTAGAATAGAGGCTCCATGACAGTGGGGACCTTGTCTAATTTCAGTGCCTAGAATATTATCTGGATATCATAGGCACTCATTAGAAGTTTGTTAAATAAATATTCTAAATGCCTTTTTATGTTCTTGCTCTCTCTCCATTTTCCTTCCATTAGTTTTTCCTAAACTCTGAAACTTATTTTCTGATTTTAAATTATCCATTTTTATTTCTTTGTCTAAATATTAAACCAGATACTGTTACTAACCACTTTGTCAACCCTTGGAGCTAATAAAAAGTTTGCTGAATTTTCAATAAACAAGTACTGAACAGCTGCTATAAGTCACAGTTTTGGATGACATGGGTAACAACACAACAAACAGAAGGAAGCATGGACTTGCCCTGTGGAAGAAAAGCCAGAGAGAGCCAGCATTCATACCAACACTTTAATGGGAGGACCCATGAGACCTGCACCATGATCAAGAACAGGGTTGTGTGAGGTCACAGAGAGGCTGATGATTCTGCCTCTGGAGATGATGAAAAGCTTCCTGGAAGAACTGATGTTTGAAAAGAAAACAAAAAGCAAAGAAAACTTAGAAAACAGGCAGAATCCGGGAGAAAAACAGTCCAGGTAGAATTATAAGAAAATCAATGGCAGATGTATCAGCCTGAAAGTGTCCGATGACAGGGTAGATAGGGGGATGAAATGGATTAACCAGCCTCTCAGTGAATCCACTGTAATATGATGAGATGATAACTCCAAGCCTTCATGACAGTTCAGCTGCACTAATAGTGACTGCACTGATGTCATTAACAAAACTCACATTAACAATAGTAATTGCGGCAATGTCATTAACAAAAGTCACCTTTAGGGTGAAAAATGATGAGTTTGGTCTCTGTCATTTTGTGTTTGAGATTCCAGAACGGGCCCCGTGGTGTGGTGGAACTGTTCCTGGCTGTGGAGCTTCATGGCTCGGCTCTGGAACCCTCCCAGAGATTCTGTGAGCCAAACAATATCATTGGTCACATTATTTCTCCTCAGAGAGTAGCAGAGTGGATTATGTGGTTTACCAGTAGACTCCTGACCAATATGAAGACCATCAAACAAAAGTCTTTCCACTTTATTTCTTATATACTTCAACTAATTCTATTAAGTTGGACCATATAAAATGGCCATTTTACAGGTCAAAAATAGTTAAATACAGGCAATTTTATGTCAGTGCTGTTGTGATAAGCCCATGCTCTGGAATCAAGGAAACCTGGGTTTAATACTGGTTCAGAATTTATTAAGTATGTAATTTAAATCTCCAAGCCTCAGTTTCCTACGCTATGAAATAGCAACAATGATCTGAGTGTTTTATGGATGTTGTAAGGATTAAATGAAAGACACATGTGAAGCACTTAGCACAATGCCAGGCACATCTCATCTTTCTTCCCTCCTATTACAGAGAATAGCATTTCCTTACCCATCTTCGAGATTGCTTTTGTCTTTCCCTTCTCCTTTCATGATCATTATTTCCCTGGTATTCCCTCCCTCCGACACTGTCAACTGCTTCTCCCCACTCTCTGCAATCACGCTCAGGTCTTCAATATCAGGACAAAACTTGACTCCATTGGCTCCTCCTGCCACACTGCTGTTTTGTGAGTGTACAATTTATAATCTCTGCTTCTGCTTCCTCAAGGTCCACTCTCCTTGAAGGAGAATAACTGCCCCTGTAATTCTACTGAAATGGCCACTCAAATATTAGCAGTGACTTCTAAATGAACAAATTTAGTGATCCTTTCTCAATTGTAGTCCCTTTGGATTTCTTTGAATCATTTAAGCTGATTCCCACCTACTCTGTCATAAAATCTCTCAAGACATTAAGACTTGAAATCATCTTCGATGGCTCTTCCATGCCTATATCAGGGCAATCACTAACTCACATTGCTCTTCCTTCCCAATGGTCCCTCATATCTTGGTCTCCATATTTCTACGACACTTTCTCCATTTAAATATGTGAATCAGACTTTACATATTTCTAAAATTTGTCATCAAGGGAAGAGCATATATAAGTAAATAATTTTTTTCAGTTTTCAATTAAATGAGTGGAGAGAGAAGGGAAATTCCTAACTCAATGACAACAGGAATTGTTCAGACCAGCAGGGTTGGAGTTCTTGGAAAGTAGTTATATTGAAGAAATTGTTGCATTTAATTAAAAGTAGGCAAAGCTAATCTATCTAATTCAGGATCCATGCCTGTGAATCTTTGGGCATATGCCTGACCATCAGAAATTGCAGTGAGAGCATAAGGAAGGAGGGAAACTTTCAAGAAAAGGAGAAGTACCAAAGAGATGTGATTTACTGGCTTACCCTGCAGAAGCCTTACCAGTGCCATGCAAGAGGCCCCAGTATCTCCATGAAGCACATATTGAAAAATCAGTCCATGGGGCCTTATATAAGACTGAGAGTGGCCATTACCTTTTCTCTTTAAACTTACACTCACTAATGATCTCCTCTAAGTCTTACAATATAAGACACAGTTTGTCTGACAACATGGTTTCCACGAAATCCTTAAACTAGATAGTCTTGTTAATAAATAAACTTCTTATCCTGAGTTTAAATTTGAACCTGTCTTTAATTGAAGCTGACATTATCACCAAAGGAAAATTTTAGTAGATCTGACTGCACAGCTCTCTAAATTCCCAGTTAAACTAAGTTCTTAAAAATATTTCTGTGTAAATAATATTTTCCAGAAAACAATTTGCACTTGGGTGAAATATTCAAGCATGTTGTGTATTTTTAAGAGTCAATTTCTCTGTTTGTAAGATAACACAATACTCAAGTGTTACTTATTTTCAATGCTTCCATTAAAAACATCTAGAAATATTTCAGCTTTATTTTCCTTGAACAAACCTGATAAATGTTATTACTACAAGTTGGCTTAAGGACATCTGTTTCAAAATCCATGGTATTTAATTTGAAGATAATGTATTCAGACATGCTTTTGGTGACAATGGTTCTAATTAAGATGTGTTTTATCTTTTTTTAATATGAATGATCTCTCTTCATTCTATGATCTTTCCATTTTTCCTAATATAGCAGCAAAAAATATTTTCTTCAATCTGCAAGATGGAAAGTTTTGTGAAGTCCTATACTTTTCTTCTTCCAGATAAAGTAGAATGTTTCATTCTCTTGAAAGATAATGAAATAAGAGCCAAGAGAACATGAGGGTAAAATCACCTTGTCAGGAATTACTGAAGGATACATAGAAAATGAAGAAAGAAAAACAGAAATAGACATTCAAATGAAAATAAATGGATCAAGCCAGACTGCAAAGAGAAGCAAATAGGTCTCTGAGGACAACAGCAAGGGAGCAAATGTTTAGAAAGTACACAAAACCCTCTGCTCAGCTGTTCTTACTTCAGCACACTTTTCACCATGTTCTTATAATTTACAGACTTCTTTAACTTATTTCATTAACATTCACTTTTCCTTATCACTAGAGCTCCATTCTGTCTTTCTTAGAAGACAAGTAAAATTGATAAATATTTGAGATGTCCCACCTATGGTGGGAAAGGGGTGGAGGCTGGGAGGAAGCCTGAGGAGTACACTAAGCCAGAAATGAGGAGGCCCATGTTTGGATGTCAGGCCTACTTCTTATTGTCAGTAGGATGCAAGTGTTTCTTTCCAAAAACTTAAGAAAAATGACACATAGTTATTATTCCCCACATGGCAATATGGAACAAATTAAGTTATAATAGCAAGTGATAGATGCTAAGACGATGTCGGTGTGGTGAGTGGGGTTCAGAGGACTGGGCATGAGTGTCCAAGAGATGTTAAACCAAACTCAAGACCCAGCATGTGATAAGTGTTCTCTAAACATTTGTTGAATGAGCAAATGAAGGAATGAGTGAATCTCTTGGTAGACAATGCCAGCCCAGCCAGTGGAATTCAGAAACAGAGGTTTGGCCAGGCTTGGTGGCTCATGCATGTAATCCCAGCATTTTGGGAGGCTGAAGTGGGCAGATCACCTGAGGTCAGGAGTTCAAGACCAGCCTGGCCAACATGGTAAAACCTCGTCTCTACTAAAAATACAAAAATTAGTTGGGCATGGTGGCACGTGCTTGTAGTCCCAGCTACTCAGGAAGCTGAGGCAGGAGAATTGCTCGAGGCCAGGAGGTGGAGGTTGCAGTGAGCTGAGGTTACGCCATTGCACTCCAGCCTAAGTGACAAGAGCAAAACTCTGTCTCAAAAAGAAGGGAAGGGAAGGGAAGGGAAGGGAGGGGAGGGGGGGCGGGGTGGGGGAGGGGGGAGGGGAGGGGGGAGGGGAGGGGAGGGGAAGGGAGGGGAAGGGAGGGGAAGGGAGGGGAAGGGAGGGGAAGGGAAGGGAAGGGAAGGGAAGGGAAGGGAAGGGAAGGGAAGGGAAGGGAAGGGAAGGGAAGGGAAGGGAAAGGGACAGAGGCTTGAACTCTTTGTTACAAAATATTCTGAATAAAATTCAGACCCTGCAACATGATAGCATATCTTAGAAATATCTGTTAAATGAAGGAATTGACCCATCCAATTGAGGCAGCTACATAATTTGTGGGACTCAGTGCAAAATGAAAATGTAGAGCCTTTTGCTCAAAAAAGCAAGAAAAAAGGTGTTTTTTAAGGGTACTATTAAGTACCTTTAAAGGGTACTAAACTATAAAGTTTTCTATTTAGGGTACTAAAATATAAAGATTTTTCTTTTTTCTACAGTCTCCCTTGTTCTCAACTTGTTATGGTGGTTTTTATTTGCTACTTAATGTCATTCTAAGTAAGCAAAACTTAACATTTTACATTTTCAGCATGACTTTTATCACTCATCTTTATATTTGAGAATGCCAGTTTTAAATGCAAGTACAGGAACATTTAACTAGTATGTAGAATCATTGTACACAGTCATACAGACATATGTATTTCACCCAACCTAGACCAGTGGAAACATTGCACAAAACCAACAACAATTTGTTCTTTTTTGTTTTCACTTCTTGATATGTGCCCATTCTACAAACCCTCTTTACCTTCAGCTTACTAATAAATAAGGAAACACTGAAAAGAAAAGAAACTATGGTTGCCTCATCTTTCCTTTTCCTTCTAACTTCCATGGGTATGTTTGATTAAGACAGCAAAATAACATAAATAAGAAAATATATGATACGGTTCATTGGTCGCTCATGTTTCTTAGGATAACACAGTCTTCTTTCTGCCTTCTAAGAAATTTATGGTTCAAATAGAAAGCATGGCTTCCTGGGGCTATCAGCATCCCCATTTATTCCTGTTATAGATGGAATATGCTTACCTTGTACTTGCTTTGAGTCTCACTGAACTTGAATGTATCACAGGTCTTCAGGAATTCTGTACCCGTCGTGTCATTATGTGTATATGGAGCAACCACCACCTACAGACACACGTTTCACATGTGTCTCCTCTGCTCACCAACATGCTTCTTCGTCCCATCAGGCTCCATTTATAAAATGTAAGCTGTCAGCATGGTGTGTGAGGTTCAGAAATCAGGGCATGAGCTGTTGTAAAGATGTGAAACCAAACTCAGAAGCCAATACATAGAAAGTGTTCTATAGTTATTTGTTGAATGAGTGAATACAGAGCAGTAAAAGGGAAGTAATCAGGAAATAAAATTATTAGGAATTTGAAGATAGCAATAGTAGAGCATTAAACCAAGTGTAGAGCCCTTCTGGGCACACGGTACTATGCAATTACACAAGTTTCAGGCCCAAGAACAACCAATAGATAGGTAGATTGATAAAGAGGAGAAAGCACAGTAGAAATGTGTGGGTACTCAATGTAATATTGATATTAGTAGTAATACAGATAACATTTATTAATGCATTAATTCACTTAATCTACATGACTACCTTACAAAGGAAGAAATTATGTCATGTCTAATCTGAAGGTGAAGACATTAAATCCCAGACAATTATTCTAGAAAGCAGTAGAACCTGGACTATACAAGTCAAGCAGTCAGGCTCCAGGACTGATGCTATTAACCACCATGTGATACAGCATCCAGCATTCATTGAGTATTTAAGAGATAATGCTCTAATTATTTCCATGAACTATCTTTAGCATCCACCTCTAAGGTAAGTGCTACTATTTTCTTGATTTTACAGAAGGAAAAAAATATGGCTTGGAGAGTATAAGTTACTTATCTATTATTTAAAAAAACTTAAGTGTTAGAGATGGGACTGGAATTTATGTTTTTAACCCTTACACCAAATCCTTTCCAAGGAGCTTGTTATCTCTAGAAGATAACCTAATAAGAGAGAGAGCCATGTGCTGAAATCACCTTAGTACCAGTGCAATGTCATGAGTAATGTAATTCTGAAAGGATATTTTCACAGTAAAGTCCTGACTGTCATACAAACATACTTTGAACATGGGTCAAATATTTTATTTAACTCCTTAAGCAATAGGAATCCAATAATATATATAACATGACTTCAAAGGAGAATCTACAGAACAGACATATATATAGGCAATCAGGAATGCTAAAACAAATTTACTAATAGATCCAAAACTGATCAATATCCACATGACAAATATCAATTACACCTCCACTGGACAAAATTTATTTACATCTTTATGAACAAGAATCATTTGCATTACTGTCCATTTTCTATAACTCACAACATTATAAAGTAGCTCAAAGACCATGAAAGATGCAGAGTCATAGATTGAGATGATCCTAGGAAGAATACAGCAGGTCCTCAAATAATGCTTCATTCAACATTGTTTTATTACAACGTCAATGAGAAAAAAATATTAATTCCTGGCTTGGGCCACTGTCTGCATAGTTTGCATATTCAATCCATGTCTGCATGGCTTTTCTCTGGTTACCCCAGTTTCTTTCCACATCCTAAAGATGTGCATGTCAGGTTCATTGGCATGTCTAAATGGCCCTAGTCTGAGTGAGTGTGGGTGTGGGTGTGAGTGCCCCTGCAACAGGATGGCATCCTGTCCAGGGCTAGTTCCTGCCTTGCTCCTGAGTTGCCAGGAGAGGCTCTGGCCACCCATGACCTTAAACTGGAATAAGTACACTGGAAAATGAATGAATACAAATTATTGTCAAACACAAATTCATAAGACAGAAGACAATTATATAAGTGTACAACAATAAACGATGTGGTCTAAAAGTGCTCAGCAAGCCTGTCAAATTTGTGATTGTGTTTGAACTGTGTAGTGGCAGGACAGTTTTCACTTGGCAAACTTTTTTATTTAACCCATCACGCTATGTCTGCCATCACTCACTGATTCACCACAAACTGGGTAAATCATTCACTCACATTCACAGTTTGCAAGAACCCATTTGAAAATGATGAGTGAGAACTTACTGTACTCTAGATATCTTCTATGTTTCCATTGAAAAGACACCCTAGCAGAAATCTTTTTGACCATTTCATTCCTATCTCACAGATTTTCCTGAGAAGTAGATAATTATTCTCTGCTTCTTTGTCTTTTTATTGAACTCTTCTGGAAAAACCCCAGCCCCTCACAGGCCCAAATATCAGCTTTCCCCTTGTCTACACCTGAAGAAATCTCATAATAATGAAGACCATAAATTCATAATGAATACCACCAATTCATACAGCCTTCAGGGATCCTAGGGCATTTCTGTCCTGATTTCACTGTCCCATTCTATACAACAACAATGTCAAACATTTTCACATCTCATAAAATCTCTGATAACAATAACCTTCAAAACACTTAGCTACCAGCAAGGTATGGGTACCCATTGATCAGAACAGGGACTCCATGTACCTTTGCTGTTCAACAGTGCTAGACTCTAGATGCTGGATCATAGGAAATTACAGGGGTCCTGGGCAAGGGGAGGGGGCAAAGAAATAAGGGTATATGGGAACTCATAGTATGGCTTAGGAGTATTTCAATATTTTAACTACCACTATGACTAGACTTCTCCATGCATCCAATTCACCCACTTCCCCAATCTCAACAGATGACCTCACCTCCTATTTCACAGAGGAAACAAAGCCATCAGCTTTAAACTAACAAATGAATCCTCTACTGCATCCTCATCTCATTTTAGAACGGAGAAAAGAGTCTGTATGGCACATGGAGAGTGTATCTCATGGCAGTTACAAATAGGATAATAGAAAAAGAGGCAAAATCAGGCTTAATAAATGCAGTTACATGGAAGAAGGGAAGGGAACATTGAAGGGAAGTAGATACAATTGGTTAGTCCATTTTATATTTCATCAAAACTACAGAGTAGGATGACCAAGAATTATCAAATATACATAGGTTCTATAAGAGGATCTCTTCAAGGAAAATTTGTTGTGAATCACTTCAAAAGGTTGAGAGTTGCTTCCTAGCAAGAGTGTATTAGGGAGCCTGATTATAAATTCAGCTGAAATGAACCCAAGGGATATTTGCCATATATCAAATCCCTAAAAACAAGAATTTTATGTGTGCTTCAGATGAGTAGGGACATTGAATTTATTTTGAAGACATCACAAAGATACAAAGGACCAGAAATGCTATAAAAACTTTTTATGCTTTCACTTAGCAGACAAGGATAAAAATTCTAGATTCATGTATTTGAAGTAAGTGTAGATGACATTGTGAAAGAAGCAGACCTACAAGAAGTTATGGACTAAGTACTATGCTTAGAATTGTCTAATAGGGCCTCTAACAGGGCCTCAAGAAATGTGATATGGAACACTGAAAGTAGGTGTTCTCAAATGGTACATATATTTATATAATATATATTATAATATTGTATACCTAATTATACAATAATTATTAATATTTTACATGTGATATATGTCTTTATAATATAATTATAATATATAAATATAATATATAATAATTGTATAATATATTATATATTATTATACACATATATTATAATATTGTGTTATAAAATTATATATACACACACACACATATATATATGTTTTTGTTGTTGTTGTTATTGTTGTTGTTGGAGATGGAGTCCTGTTCTGTCACCCAGGCTGGGGTGCAGTGGTGCAATCTCCGCTTACTACAACCTCTGCCTCCCAGGTTCAAGCGATTCTCCTGCCTCAGCCTCCCAAATACCGGCACCACCACACCTAGTTATTTTTTGTATTTTTAGTACAGACGGGGTTTCACCATGTTGGCCAGGCTGGTCTCGAATTCCTGACCTCAGATCATCCACCCACCTCAGCCTCCCAAAGTACTGGGATTACAGGCATGTGCCACCATGCCCGGCCCAGTTTTTATATTTTCAACCAGTAATTCTTAAACTTGAGCTTGCATCCGAGTTTTCTGGAGTACTTGATAAAACACAAATTGCTGGACCCTATTACCAGAGTTCCTAATGCAATAGGTCTGGGATACAATCGAGGAATTTGCATTTCCAACAAGTTTCCAGATAATACTGATGAAGCTTTGACAGCGACTAGTCTAAACTATGTCTAAAAATAAAATAAATCAATGGAAAAATACTTATTTGAGCAAATGGAGGGGAAATAAATTAATAGCAAGTTTAAAAAAATTACTTCTGAAGAAATAATCTTAGGCGCTTTTGACCACATGTAATGCTAATTAACTCAATATATGACAATTGAAGAAAATAAATGGTCCTTTCTCAAAGTCCTTTTGCCATATTTTCCAGACATTGCATCATCTGTTTTATAGTCTGTTCCCCATTCATTTAGTTTTGATGATGTTTGCCGTTTCCCTAGGATTTCTCTTTCTCTTACACCATTGTCTTTCAATTTACTGACACTTGTTTTAGCCTTCTTTTTCCTGGATTCTTGGAGCTCCTCTTTTCCACAGAGCATACCGCTCACGCTGGCTTCAGAAAGTTGCTGATTCCCCAGGATGCTTTGCATTCTTTTGATTTCACCCCCAGCTGATTTCAACTCACTGGAGATCAAGCAAACTAAAAGTGAACATTCTAAATTAAAATTGGACAACTGAAGCAACACAGACAAGATAGTCTCAGCTTAGAATATGCCCAGTCTTATTTTTGTAGGGTCAACAAAGTCCACCCACATGGCATGAAAGGATTATTTACTTGACTGGCTCTGCTGCCGGCCTGAGAAAACCTGAAGGATGAAAATTCCAGCTCTTTATACCAAGCAGCAATGGATGAGGTTGGATGACACTACATAGAAGCCTATCTGGGAATCTAAAGTTGCAAAAAACAGGAAGACATTGTAGCTGCTGCTATCAGAAAGAAGAGAAGTTAACAAAAGAACAGACGTGGGTGGGAATATGATTTTTAAAAAATGTGTGGGAAAACACAGCTAGTTAGAAGCTTGCACAACCAAAAATTAATGGATGCCTCTGTCACCTGATTCAGAATAAAGTAAATTGTTTTGGGAGAGGGAACAGTGGGAGGAAGAAGGATAGTGAATTAATACAGAATAAATACATTTCACATAGTAAAATTCACCAGTTATTTTAAAAATTCAAATAATACACTTTGGGAGGCCTAGGTGGGCAGATCACAAGGTCCAGAGATCGAGACCATCCTGGCTAACACGGTGAAACCCCATCTCTACTAAAAATACAAAAAAAGTAGCCAGGCATAGTGGCAGGCGCCTGTGGGAGCTGAGGCAGGAGAATGGCATGAACCTGGGAGGCGGAGCTTCCAGTGAGCCGAGATTGCCCCACTGCACTCCAGCCTGGGTGACAGAGCGAGACTGTCTCGTTAAAAAAAAAAAAAAAAAAAAAAAAAAAAAAAAAAAAAATTCAAGTAATAAAAGTGCAGTGTTCGGAAAAAAATTTCTAGCCACATGAAATTAGTTTCTCAAAAAGTGTACTTCTACATCATATAACCCTCCTAAAACAAACAAAACTTGCTTCTAAGAGCTGTGAGAATTGCTTTCCGTGATAGTCAGTTTTGTGTCAACTTGACTAGGTTACAGTCCCCAGTTACTCTATCAAACACTAGTCTAGGTGTAGCTGAAAATATTTTGTTGATGCAATTAAAGTAAAAGAGTTCACTTTAAGGATGGAGATTATTTTAGATAACCTACATGATCTGCAGTCAGCTGATAGGCCTTAGCAGAACTGATGCTTCCCAGAAGAAGATATTCTGCCTATAGGCCACAGCATCAGCTTGGCCCAAGAGTTTCAGCTTCAGTGACCTTCCTGACAGCTTGCCCTGTGGACATTAGACTTGTCTAGCCACCCTCGCAAGCACACAAGTCAATTTATTATGATAAATAGTTTTTTTTTTTTTCAAGACAGAGTTTTCCTCTTGTTGCCCAGGCTGGAGTGTAATGGCGCAATATCTCTCACTGCAACCTCTGACTCCTGGGTTCAAGCGATTCTCCTGCCTCAGCCTCCCAAGTAGCTGGGATTACAGGCATGCACTACCACATCTGGCTAATTTTTTGTATTTAGTAGAAATGAGGTTTCACCATGTTGGTCAGGCTGGTCTTGAACTCCTGACCTCCAGTGATCCACCTGCCTCAGCCTCCCAAAGTGCTGGGATTACAGGAGTGAGCCACCATGTCCAACTATAAAGCACTTAATATATATCTCCTACTGGCTCTGTTCCTCTGGTTGAACCCTGACTGGTAACATTTTCTTTTTGTAACTTTTCATTATATCACACAGTTATGCCTTCTGCTAATTCCCACTGGCCAGTTTCTTAGGTATTCTACATCAATCCTCTACCATCTAATACATGAATATGCCAGAAAGGCAGAACTGGTAATCATTAAGAGTTAGTAGAGAATTTCTGTTTAAGACAGCAATCATAGCCCAATTTCTCAACTAAGTGAGCAAAGAAATTTTTTAAGAGGAAAAGCATTGGGTACTGCTCAGAAATCAGAATTTTTAAATTTATGCAACCTATGGTGTAGGTAGAACTGCACTAGAGAAGAGTCACTGTAAGAATGGAATTGACTGTCAGGACAGTGAGTGGACAAGATCCCTAGCCACCACAAAAAAAAAAAAAAAAAAAAAAAAAAGATTAATAATAAATGTAACTAATATTGGAGCACTTACAATTTTCTAGGCACTGTTCAAAGTGCTTTATAAATATGAACTCACGGCCGGGCACGGTGGCTCAAGCCTGTAATCCCAGCACTTTGGGAGGCCGAGACGGGCGGATCCCGAGGTCAGGAGATCAAGACCATCCTGGCTAACACGGTGAAACCCTGTCTCTACTAAAAAAATACAAAAAACTAGCCGGGCGAGGTGGCGGGCGCCTGTAGTCCCAGCTACTCGGGACGCTGAGGCAGGAGAATGGAGTGAACCCTGGGGGCGGAGCTTGCAGTGAGCCAAGATCCTGCCACTGCCCTCCAGCCTGGGCGACAGAGCGAGACTCCGTCTCAAAAAAAAAAAAAAAAAAAAAAAATGAACTCACTTAAGCCTCACAACATCCCAACAAAGTAGATACTAGAATTATCCCCATTTTACAGGTGGGAAAATTGGGCCAAGAATGACTAAGCAATTTGCCCCAAAATACTCTGACAGTAAGTGGCAGGACCAAAGCCCAAATCCAGTTTGACTCTAGAATCTGCACTCTCAATCCCATATTACCTCATAAGTCCTGGGAGCAGAAATAGGCAGTGGGATGATTCATAGGCACACTTAATGTCTACCATTAACTTCACTAAGTAAAATACCAGCATGAAGAGAGGAGTCCATTCTCAGTCTCACCTGGAGTAGATGGTGTGCTCAATGAGCACTTAGCAGATACAGAAGGGGCAGCCAGATAACTCTAGGCTATTGCAACATATAAAGAAATGAAATCCTTCTTTCTCATTCCCACAGTGAATCAGTCATCCATTTCTCCTCATAATACCGACCCACCTAAATCTTTCTGAAATATTAATATGTTCCCTACATTCCATTACAACAGCCTGGTCCAAGCCACAGTCATGTCCTTCTTGTATGAATGCCCTCAAGAGCATTCTAGAGTGGTCTGTCTATATCCACTTGGCCCTTATAACCTGTCCTAATAATGAAACCTAGAGTGGGCCTTTAAAAAAATTTAAATATGCCATTTGCTCACTTCCTATTTGTCAATGGCTTTCCATTGATTTTGGATTATGCTCAGTATCCTTACTGTGGCTTTCAGGGCCCTGGCCCATCTGGCCACTCCCACTTCCCTAGACTTTTCTCCCTGTACTCACTGCACTCTGAATGATAGTTTCTTGTCATCCCTCCAACTCGCCAGGAGCCCAGCAAGTTTTTATAACCTTTACCACTACCAGTAATTAGGTAGAGTTTTGTGTAATTATTTGATATATGACTTCTTTAAAAGTTTGTAATCTGTGTAAGAGCAGGAATCGAGACTGTCATATTCATCATTATATCTCTAGTGCCCAGCCATATCTGACTCAGAGGTGGCCTTCAGTAAATATATGTTGAGTAGATGAATTTTTTGCTACAATGATGAAGTTTCCAGACACAGAAGTACTTCTGTCCCTCACTCTGAAATGGACAAAATGTAACCACTGGAAAAATGCACACCTCTGCTTTCCCCTTTATCTGAAACTAAAGGAGCTGAAGAAATGGTCTCTGACAGACCACACACAGCTCAACTCCAAATCCTAGACAGATAAAAAGTACCCACCCGAAAGGATGACAAAAATTACTAGACAATAGAAATATTTTAGTAGGTTTTTAAAAAGTAAACAATTTTGGGAATCATAACAAATACCTAAAATGTACTATGACAAATTCTGTAAAGTTTGCAAAAGGTAATTTATTCATAATCTCAATTGTATTTGCATGTATGAAAAAGGAACAATATGAGTTAGGAAAGATGGTTTTCAGATGAAAATCAAGAGAGATGAATTTCACCCAGGCAGTAAAGTTACATTAATTAGAAAACATCAAAAACAAACAAATGCACTAGAAGACATGTTTAACAAACTCTCCCAGAATTCAGTGGAAATTTTCAAAGAAACACAAATACACTGAACAAAACACTGGCAACATAGGAATTATCCATAATATCCCAGTATGAAGCACTTTAAGAGGTGAGAAGGGCCAGAGGAAAAGCAATAACCAAATAAATAATGGGGAAAATGATTTGAAAACAAAAACCATTAACTTCACTAAGTAAAATGCCAGCATGAAGAGAGGGGTCCAGTTACATCTCCCAAAGCATGTTGGGAGAAAAATCCAGCAGCAGCCACCATTTTATTTGTCAAGGAGTCTCTAATAAATGCAACGACTTTTCAAACACTACCAGATTAGGGAGAACCCTTCAACCTTGGTGTCCCACTTTAAAAAAGAAAAGGGGAAGGGCTGACATAAAAATCCTTATGATACCCTTGCAACTATGATGGCTCCCCTCACATATCACATATCAAAGTAATTGATCCTTCATATAATTCAGATATATTCAGAAGTAACTTGCCTTCAAAAGGAGATGACTTTGATCAGATGCTCTCCAAAGATGAGTGAATTTGAAGAAAATTTCTGTGCCATACTGGACACATCATACTTATGCTCTTATCCTCATCTCTATATTTTAAATACTTTCTCTCCCTATTTGCAGTCTTTTTCAGGTTACTTTAAATCTATGATTCTGCTAGGTGATTTTATTACTTGTTGTTACCTGATTTCTGCTGTAATAATTCATTTATGTTTTAGATTTTTACAATGAAAATATGTTTAAATATGCCATATTAGTGGGACAATTTATACCAAAAGAGAACCAATTTTTATTTGAAGTTGAAGAACTGAGGATTAGTTGACTTACAAATAACCTAATTTGGGCTTTTAGCATCTATCTATTTAAGATTTTTCAAATTTTTTGAGTATTAGAAATTCCCATGTAACACATGAATTTAACAAGTATATATATTGCATTCATTAAATATGTCATGCTTAAAGCCAATGCTAATCTAAAGACTGTGAGATTCGAGGGACTTTACATCAAATCAGCGGAACAATCAATGGCAAAATGCTATTTGCAGAATTTTTTTAAAAAATTGAATGAATCCTTCATTTGAAGAATTATACTAAAACCTACTTGAGCAAAGTAATTCTTTTCAAGCTGGCCATGGGAAAAGGCTAAAATGAGAAAAGTTTGTCAGCACAATCAAAATAATAATTGATGGCTTTTAAGAGAAATTCAAAGACCATTTTGCAGGGTTCAGGTAATATTTGGTTGTCTCTTTCCAGTGTGTTCACTCCTTTCAGCTCCTTACAATGGACGGCACCAAAAAGTATGTAAACAATGACAAAAACAAAAACTGAAAGTATTAGCATGTTTGGTTTTGCACAGCCCAAAGGCTATGAAATTTCAAAATACCTCTCTAGCATCAGAAACTTTGGAAGTTGATAGTGTGCCTGGATCTCAGAAAGGAGTCTAGCAACATTATTTTTCTCACCTTCTCACAAATAAATTATTCCTTTTAATCTCACATTTCACTGTCTTCGAAGAGAAATTGGACTATGCCTTCTCCGCAAAATAAAACCAGGTATTAAGAAATTGGGACAACTATATAAAAAGCTTGGCTCCTTTGTATCATCATTCCATGAGCTTCTAAGTCCTTCTAAAATGAGGTCAGAGAATGTGGCCTATGAGAAACTGTCTTTGGAATTTGTGCACACATGTTTTATGGCCTAGGATAAGTTCATTTTCTGTAAGTATTCCATGACCTAGGAAAAAAAAAACTATACATTTTTTTACTCAAGTTATTGGGAGCAGTCATTGTTCAAAAGATAGTCACTGGATCAAGATGATTGATTATAGTTTTCAAATCTTTTATATCATTATTGATTTTTGTCTGCTTGATTTATCAGTTACTGAGAGAGGTAAATTAAATTCTCCCATTATGTTGATGATTTGGCAATTTCTGCTTATATTTCAGTTCAACTTTTGCTTTATATATTTTGAAGCTATGTTATTAAGTACATTTACATTAGAAATTATTGTCAATATCTTCCTGAAAACCCAAACTTTTTATTAGCATGCAATAAACTCTTTTATTTCTAGTAATGCTTTCTACATTAAAGTCCACTCTTTCCAGTTAATACACCTACATTAATTTTCTTCATTGTTTTATACTTCCTGTTTTATCTTTTTCATCCTTCTACTTTGCATTTTTCTGGATCCCTATAAACAGCCCAAGACATTGTCTTTTCTAAAGTGAAAATTGTGGAAATTTTAAAAATCCACTCTGAAAACATTTGCATTTTAACTAGGGAATTTACCACCTTTACATTTATATAATTACTAATATAAATGGATTACTTTCTACTATCGTATCTTGGGCTGTCTCTTTGCTCCAATTTTTCCTTTGTTCTTTCTTATTTTTCTTCTTTAGTTGTTTAGAATTAATGTTTGTTTCTTATTTTTTTCCTTTATTTTATTTTACCAATCCTAGGTTAGAAGACATAAACTCTATTTCCATTCTTCGATGACTACCTGGAAAATTTTAATATGCATGTTTA
Source organism: Macaca fascicularis (assembly GCF_037993035.2). Taxonomy (NCBI): domain Eukaryota; kingdom Metazoa; phylum Chordata; class Mammalia; order Primates; family Cercopithecidae; genus Macaca; species Macaca fascicularis. Next base: position 68,593,823 of record NC_088380.1, on the reverse strand, counting down.
ATGTACTAAAGTCTAAAGCCAATATTTTTACAATCTTCTCAAAAACACAAGGATCTTGGAATGTTTTTCCCTCATCACACTCTTTCCTGACTTAATTGTTGTCCAGTGAACTTAAGTTCTTTTTTTTTTTTTTTTGACACGGAGTCTCGCACTGTTGCCCGGGCTGGAGTACAATGGCACCATCTCAGCTCACTGCAAGCTCTGCCTTCCAGGTTCACGTCATTCTCCTGCCTCAGCCTCCGAGTAGTTGGGACTACAGGCGCCGGCCACCACGCCCGGCTAATTTTTTTTGTATTTTTAGTAGAGATGGGGCTTCACTGTGTTAGCCAGGATGGTCTCAATCTCCGGACCTTGTGATCCACCTGCTTCGGCCTCCCAAAGTGCTGGGATTTCAGGCGTGAGCCACCGCGCCCAGCCCTCTTTATTCTTAATCCAACAAATTAGACATTATTACTGAAATTACAATGTGTTTTAAATTTCCCTGTAATATTTTCCATCCTTCTGTTTTCCTATGCTACATTCTGAGCAATTTCTTAAGAGATACCAGTATACTAATTGGTTTTCTTTCTTCAAGTATGTCTAATCTGCTGCTTAACTTGTATAGAGTTTCTAATTTTAGTTATTATATTTTTGATTTCTAAAAATTTAATTTTTGTTCCTTTTCAAATATCTCCAATTATTGTCAATAAAAATATGTTACTTCATTACACTTTTTCTGTCTCCTTTTATTTCATTAGAGCATTTTATAACATGATTCTTTATATTTGATGTCTGAACATTCCAAAATCTATGTTTTTTGAAAGTTTTGAAACTTCTGAAAGTTTAATTCTGTAGTTTATTTTTCCTGCTGGTTTTGTTTATGATGGCTTGTTTTTTGTGTTTTGTAATTATTTTTAAGTTGTGCATTCATATTCTTCAAAAACAGAGTAGGAATTCTTTGAAGTCGTGTTTTAAAATGTTTCCCTCCACAGACATTCATGTTTCCTTCCGCCAGGTATCTGGAGGTAAAGCTGACCCAGGGACACTATAAATTTTCTACTCAAGTCTGTTTTTATCAGGTGCCACAGGAAATGTGATTTCCATCCCCAAATTCATGTGACTGTAGGATTGGAGTTAGGAATTTTCTGGAGGGACGTGTTTCCGCACTCCATCCAGAGCCAAGGCTCAAACAGGTAGTATCTCTGTGGGGTGGACTTTTTTCTGGTACACTATGGGAGGTGAAACAGCTTTATTCAAGGATCTTTTATCTAACTCTTAAGATGCTCAGAACCAGGCTTTATCCTCACATAAGTGTGACCTATTAACGTGTCACCCACCATGACAGATGCCTCCAGGCAAAGGCCAGCTCCAACACTCATTTACCCATCTGTAGCCATGCTTTCTTATTGTTTCTGGCCTATTATAATTTCCTTTATTTTATTGACAGCTCTGCCTTTACAAATATATTTTAACAAACTTTTTTAAATATTCTTTGACAGGATATATTCTTCAGATAATGGGTCCATCATATAATTGAAAATCAAAGCCAACCCTGTTTAACCACAGTTCTGCTAGAACTTTGGATTGGCTCCTCGCCACTCCACTGAAAAATAAATGTACACCAGTGATTTTGAACAATTTGCCTGTTTTGACAGGAGAATTCTAGAATTCTAGTTTCTGTTCTTTCAGACATTGACTAGATGAACCTTGAGAATCCACTGGGTTGGTGTTGCTGTCTCATCTATGAAAGACAATAACTAGATGCTTCACTTTCCATAAAGCTATGTAAGGTATGCATTACTTGCCCTATTTGCAAATATGAATAACTGAAATAGCAGGATGCACAGGTCATTATGAGCAACTTGAGGTAGGATTCATAACTGGATACTGAGGGCAAGGACTCTGCTCATTTCTTTCACATCCTTTGCTCCTTCTATGCTGCCTTCAGCTTTCCCCAGGCAAACTGGAACTGGTTAACCTGGGAATAAAATCTGCCCTCAAAAATAGCTTAAGTTTATCAGATAAGTGACTAGTAAAAACTGTAGTAGAAGTTCTGGACAAATATTTTACAGAAAAATGTGAAGAGGAACATTCCTTCTTAAAGAGAAAAAAAGAGAGCATTTATTAAGGATGATGCAAGTAAGAAGGTTAAGAAAAATCTGTTTTCAACACTTGTGCCAATGCTCCTGAATTATGAGCAACATTATACCAGCTACTTCAGAAATCTCTGTCTTGAAATTGTTTCAGATCCATTATAATTTGTACTGCACCACCACCATAATATCTTCTAAATGATTCATCTGTCTTGATGAAAGAACAAATTATCTAGTGGTTGAAAAAGGGCATGTTTTAATCAAAGTTGAATACTCATATTTTAAGATCATAGTAGGAAGTAGGAAGGAGAAAAAGAAAAATTAATGTACATTTCTGCTGGACATCCCAGGAATTTAGCAAACTGCCACTATCATTCTCATAAATTTTGTTCCCAAAGTATCCCTGGACCAGTTCCCAATGACTACTCTGAGGGCAGCCTTGGGAAAGGCAACCAAATTGGGAAGGGGCTTGTATTAGTCAATTTTCACACGGCTATAGAGAACTATTATACCTAAGACTGAGTAATTTATACAGGAAAGAGGTTTCATTAACTCACAGTTCTGCATGGCTGGGGAGGCCTCAGGAAGCTTACAATCATAGCAGAAAGTGAAGTGGAAGCAATGCAAGTCTTACATAGTGGCAGGAGAGAGAGTGAGAGAGGGAAGAAGTGCCATACTTTTAAACTATCATATCTCATGAGAACTCACTCATTATCACAAGAACAGCATGGGGGAAGCTGCCCCCATGATCCAATCACCTCCCACCAGGTCCCTCCCTCAACACGGGGATTACAATTCGGGATGAGATTTGGGTGGGACACAGAGTCAATATCATTCTGCCCTTGGGCTCTTTCAAATCTCATGTCTTTCTCAAATTTCTAAACACTATCATGCCTTCCCAACAGTCCCTGAAAGTCTTAACTCATTTCAGCATTAACCCAAAAGTCCAAGTCCAAAGTCTCATCTGAGACAAAGCAAGTTCCTTCCACTTCTGAGCCTGTAAAATCAAAAACATGTTAGTTACTTTGAAGAAACAATGGGAGTACAGGCATTGGGTAAATATTCATGTTCCAAATAGGAGATATTGGCCAAAACAAAGGGGCTACATGCCCTATGCAAGTTCATAACTCAGCAGGGCAGTAATTAAATCTTAAAGCTTCAAAATGATCTTCTTTGACTCAATGTCTCATATCCAGGGCATGCTAATGCAAGGGGTGGGCTCCTCAGTCTTCGGGAAGCTCTGTCCCTGTGGCTCTGCTGGGTACAGATGCTGTGACTGCTTTCATAGGCTGGCATTTAGTGCCAGCATGGTATATCCACTGAGAGCTTGCACCACACTCCAAGTGCATGGTGCAAGGTCTCAATGGATCTATCATTTTGGGGTCTGGAGGACAGTGGCCCTCTTCTCACAGCTCCATTAGGCAGTGCCCCAGTGGAAACTCTGTGTGGGAGGTGCAACCCCACAATTTCCCTCTGCATTGCCCTAGTAGAGGTTCTCTATGAGGGCTCCATTCCTGCAGTAGACTTCTTCTTGGACATCCAGGCATTTCCATAAGCCCTCTGAAAGGCTCCCAAAGTTCACCTCTTGTCTTCTCCACAACTGCCAGTGCAAAACATGGAAGCAGCCAAGGCTTGGGGCTTGCACCCTCTGAAGCAACGGCTTGAGCTGTCCCTTGGCCACTTTAAGCCCTGGCTGGAGCTGGAGTGGCTGTGACACAGGGCACCATGTCCTGAGGCTGCACAGAGCAGCTGGGCCCCGAGCCTAGCCCATGAAACCATTTTTCCCTCCTAGGCCTCCAGGCCTGTGATGGGAGGGGCTGCTGTGAAGCATGTTGGTCAAAACCATCCAACAAATCTCTAGGAAGTTCGAAAATTTCCCACATCTTCCCAACTTCTTCTGAGCCCTCCAAACTGTTCCAACCTCTACCCATTACCCAGTTCCAAAGTTGCTTCCACATTTTCAGGTATCTTATAGTAGTGCCCCACTTCTTTCAGTACCAATTTTTTGTATTACTCCATTTTCTCACGGCTATAATGCACTATCAGAGACTGGGTAATTTATGAAGGCAAGAGGTTTAATTGACTCACAGTTCCACATGGATGGGGAGGCCTCAGGAAACTTATAATCATGATGGAAGGGGTAGGGGAAGCAAGGCACATCTTACATGGCAGCATAACAGAGAGTGAGCAGGGAAGTGCCACACTTTCAAACCATCAGATCTCATGAGAATTCACTCATTATCATGAGAACAGCATGGGGAAAACTGCCCCCATGATCCAATCGCCTCTTACCAGGTCCCTCCCCTAACATGTGGGGATTATAATTCAAGATCAGATTTGGGCAGGGACACAGAGCCAAACTATATCATGACTTGTGAGTCAGCTTCATAAACTCTTCAGCAAAGCAGCAAGAAAGAGCTCTTCCCTATAACTCCCTATGACATCTCCCTATAACTCTGTCCTCTGAGTCCATCTGTTGGAAGCTGCTCTTTCTTGACATTACAGCATTTTAACCAGAGCACCAAACATCCAGAAGAGGGTATGGGTCCAGCTTCATACCAAAAAGGTCAAAATCTTACTAGCAGCTGATCAGACACAAGATGTAAGTAATAAGGTTGAAGTTAAATACATAATTCTACTTTTCACAAGTTGCCTATTAGTTGATAAAAAACCAATGCCAAGTCAGCCTGGATATCCCTCTCACCAAGTTTTTGGTCCCAGAGGCTTTGTCCTCACACTGCCTCTGTCATAATACTGGTACTCCTGGCTCTATGTCTCTATTCTTGGATTTTTTCAAAGGGGCATCTACAAAAAATACAAACCTCTCTCCTGCTTAATAGATTGCCTCATCTTGCACAACATTGATGTGTTATTACACTGAATGATTCCTATCCCCAACATGGGTAAGGACATGGAGGATCAAATGGGGTGAGGGAAATAAAAAACATTTTTCTCCAACAGCACACTGATGAGTTATGGCACCTTTGGACAGGATGCTATATATCATATTATAGTTGGACATAGCACAATGGCTCCTTAAGGTAAGAGGTGGCTCAGGCCAATCATCAAAGTAGATCTGTAGGGACAAAATTTTAAGTGAGATTTTATTTAGTCACTTAATCTAAAGATAAGGCCATGGATATATACACACTGTCAACTAAGTCTTACTCATTTGCTCACTTGAAAAGCCTGAAGCCTAAGAGTATCTCTAGGAATTCCTTTAAGGCCTTGGGTTCTCACTACCCCTGGAGTTCCAGGGAATGAGCAAGTGGGGAAGCATTCAGGAGGGGAAGGGATGTAAAGGCAGCCTGAGACTCCCCTCTTCATAGTCTCTTGAAGTTTACCTGCCCTGCTACACTCTCTCTCTCTAGAGATCAGCTATGACCCCAACATCATCCATTTGGGACAGAGTCCAGCTTTTAAAATGAATTAAAATGTCCCAGCTGCTCTTGCTTTGCATCCTGCTGGGTAACAACAGCCCACAGAGATTTGTGCTAATTGCTGTTAAACTTCTGCATCACTTTCCTACATCCCATCATTCCACCAGACATTTGAGAGTGGGAAGCACAGCTTGGATATTTGCAAATGCATAGGCAGATTTGGCAAAATACACCAATAAGCATCTGATAATGTCCACACAGAAGATTCTGTGGGTCTCATGCTGCACAGTCTGAGTCTGCTGAAATGAGCTTCTCTCCAGAAAAGACTCCATCTGACAAGTTAAACGCAGATTCAGCAGCTTGGTAACTGGCTGTAAAGACTTCATTGATGGAGGGAAGAAGGCAGAGAAATAGAAGAAAAAGCAGCTGTCTTCTGAAAGACAGTTTTCCCAATCAACTTTTTTAATTTTAAAAATTATATGGCCACTTTCAGAATATTTGAAAAAGAGAGAAAACTGTCATCTGTAATATCAGAGCTTAACAAAATATTCTTGCTGAATTATAACGTTCAGGATTCTGTTCCTACAGATCTGTGTTTTCACTTAGTGGTTATCACTGGTACAAACACTGTGCCTAAGTCTTACTGTTACATCTTTGTCTTCCTGTGCATGATTCTAATTTTTGTTAACCCATTGTCTCCTAAAACTTTTTCTCTGGGCTATTTTCTTCAGGAACAGTGTGCACCTCAGCACTTGTTTCATAGCCTGGGCTTCCTTTGAACTGAAGTTACTCAATTCAAAGGACTCTTGACAAACTGCCAAACATGTGCTACTGCCACTCTTGTTACAGGTGCCTCTGGGTCATTTTTTTCCCTCTGCCTCTTCCTGCCTCTAAACCTTCCCACACTTACCACAATTTCTTACTCCTGGAAGGGGAAAATAATAATTCTCCCTCCCTGGTAACAGAAATAATTATTTTTTTCAGCTATTGTGTGTTATTCAATTATCCTCCAGATGTGCTTTGAAAAGACTTCCCTCTCCCTTTTGCTCTTACTGTTTTCCCATTTCAAATACCTTGTAGCAGTTGTGCAAGAGGACTTTCTGCCTCTAAGGTTATGGCTTCACCTGTCAGACATATCAACATTGTAATTACTCAGATTTTCTTTACCAGTACATATGGGTTACACTTGTTATAGAGACAAGTTTTTAAGGAAATAAGAATTCAGTCTTTAGGTATATCATATGATACTTGTTTTGAGTCACAGTGAATCAAAGTAAGCATGCATATATGATGTATATATGAGTCACAATACCATGTTGCACAAAACATCACTTTATTTTCTTTAATAAAATTACATCTGGCTCTAAGTGCCAGTCATTAGAATGATAAGATCTCTGATGACAGTATTTTGGAGGGTTTTGGGGTTTGGGTTTGGGGTTTTGGTGGGGATGGGAACTCCTCCTTCCCCTAGGGCAAATGCAAACTTAACTTCTGGGAAGTAAGTCTGACTGTTAGTCCATTGTGGCTACTGTATTAATTTCCTACTGCTACAAACATAGTGACTTATAACAACACAAATTTATTATCTCACATTTCTGGAGCCAGAAGTCTGCAGTGGATCACATGGGGCTAAAATCAAGGATTGGCAAGTCTATATTCCTTCTGGAGACTCCAGGGAAGAATCCATTTCCTTGTCTTTCACAGAATCTAGAGATTTCTCACATTCCTTGCCTCATGGCCCTCTTCTATCTTCAAAGTCAGCAGTCATATCACTCCAACATTTGCTTCCATCCTCATATCTCTCATCTGACTCTTCTGCCTCCCTCTTTCTTTTACTAGAATCATTATGATTACATTAGGCCCACCCAGATAATCCAAGTCAATCTCCCCATCTCAAGATTCTTAATCAAATCACATCTGCAAAGTCCCTATTCCATATAAGGTAACATATTTACAAGTTTCTGGGGTTGGGACATGGACATTTTTGACAAGCCATATTCTGCTTCCCACAGCCACAATTGTCATTTTCCACTGTGATGCCACCATCAGCCTCCTCCTCTCTACCGTCTGTCAGACACTGCTACTCTGGATGCACTCAGAGGCTACCATCATGCTTCCCTCTACTGAAAACAGGCTCAGCCGCAGAACCTGCCACAGTCCTCAATGGCCCACCTTGGGGATATAGACACCCTTCAGTCATCAGCCCAGTGGGACCACGTGGCACACAGGGTCTAGATCTACGCCACTTATGAAAACCCTCCAAACCCTTGTCTCCTTCCTAGTCTCAGAGACCCTCTCCATGTCTCTCCCTCTCTCTTCTCCATAACCTTAAATAGTAGCTACATTGCCTTCTTTCTCAAAGGCCCTTCATTTCTCCCAAAATTCTAAATGTGGGATTATCCTGAAGTGCTTGACAACTTCCAATTTTGTAAAACAGAAGCTTTATTTGTTTTTGTTTTTGTTTTGAGACGGAATTTCACACTGTTGCCCAGGCTGGAGGGCAGTGGCGTGATCTCGGCTCACTGCAACCTCTGCCTCCCAGGTTTCAGCAGTTCTCCTGCCTCAGCTTCCCAAGTAGCTGGGACTACAGGCGTGTGCCATCATACCCAGCTAATTTGTGTATCTTTTAGTAGAGACAGGGTTTCACCATACTGGCCAGGCTTGTCCCGAACTCCTGACCTCGTGATCCACCCGCCTCAGCCTCCCAAAGTGCTGAGATTATAGGCGTGAGCCACTGCGCCCAGCCAAGCAGAAGTTTTTAATAAATCTTTAAGGAACACAGACAGATCCACCAAGGTTTTACCCCTTCTTGAAAAGGGTAAAAAATTCCTTTTGCTCTAAATTTCCTATAGAAATAAGAAAACAAGATATATGACTATTTTAATAAAATTGTGTGCCATCTATAACAAAGTTCCTAAAATAAACATGAACAAGGGCAAAGTATTAGAAATGTGTTGCTAAAAAGAATATATATCATATATAACAGATTTAGCAGAATTTAATTCAGTATTATTTCTGGAGAAATACAGAGCACTGATATCAGAGACAGGCAGAAGCAATCTAGAACATATAAGAATTTATTTTTAATATTTAATTGTAATTCCAGAGTCATATGTTAGCTAATAGTAGCTCTTAATTTATAGGATTAACTTTTTTTTTAATGTTGGGATTCTACTCCTGTTGAAAACACTATAAAAATGGAGCAGCTGGGTGCGGTGGCTCAAGCCTGTAATCCCAGCACTTTGGGAGGCTGAGGTGGGAGGACCACGAGGTCAGGAGATCGAGACCATCCTGGCTAACACGGTGAAACCCCGTCTCTACTAAAAATACAAACAATTAGCCGGGCGTGGTGGCGGGCGCCTGTGGTTCCAGCTGCTTGGGAGTCTGAGGCAGGAGAATGGCCTGAACCAGAAGGCGGAGCTTGCAGTGAGCCCAGATGGCGCCACTGCACTCCAGCCTGGGCGACAGAGCGAGACTCCGTCTCGTTAAAAAAAAAAAAAAAAAAAGGAGCAAGAACAAAGACGTTGGAAAAAGAAAAGCAAGTAATTGAACAGAAAAAAAAATATTTTGTAAACCAGCCTTAGGAAATACAAAACTGAGTCAAAACACATCATATCTTTGGAACTGTGCTTCTTTTAGGAATGTAGAAACTGAAATATGCATGAAAAGAAAAGGGCTGATGGAGCTCGGGTAGTGTGTTGTGGTATTCAGTTGTTCTTTGTCATGAAACTCTCCAGGACAGAAATAAAACTCTAACCCAGACCCCTTTTTTATTAGTGGGAATTGGGTAATAGTAGAAAGAGAGGCATGAATTGGAGAAGTCCTCTGGTATACGCAGCTATTTGTCTCTAAAGCTAAATTTAAAATATTAATGAAAGCGTTGTTTTTTCCACTGAAAACATCTGAACTTCTCTGAACTTGCATAGTCATTATTATTTTAAGAAATGAGAGTTAAAAATTTATTTATGAAGTCATTCAGCTTAGTTACTGAAAAAATAAAGCCAAATAAATAACAGGCCTATACACCAATCAGTAATTGGAAAACAGTGGCACAGGGGGAAAAAGATATATGTATTTGTCTGTTCATTATAGTTTTCAATAGTACTCAGCAATTAACTGAAGAAAAAAATGTTATTTTTATTACCATGATAAGTCACAACAGCCAAGTAAATATATACATTGGTAAAGCAAACATGTATTTTAATTTCATCCACATTCAGATAGTAGATTTTCAAACTATTTGAGCACCTTAAAAATGTTAGTAATAGTTTTAATGTGTATAACCTAAAAAATATATTGAAATTGTTGAGATTGTACAAAATCCAGTTCCAAGTCAAGTTTTCAATGAGTAATAACTAACTTACTTGGTTATTCCACTCATTTACTAAAAATAATACTATAGAGAACAAATATTTTACGTCCTAGAAATAACTTTCTACTCTGAAAAGTTCTCCCTGGATTTCTAAGGAAAAGAAAGCATAAAAATATGTGACCATAGACTCAAGTAGCATTCCTCCCTGGGGGAAAAACAGAAAAAAATCTATGGCCTCCATTATGTTGTCAGTTCTGAAATGGTATTCCTATATTAATTGGAGAAAGGTAGAAAGTTACAAGTCAACTGTTTCTGTCCAGAAGCTCCTCAATGCCCAAGGTAGCAGAGAATTTTCAAAACAGATATCTTACATTTTCCTAAAAGAAATAAAGCAAAACTACTGAGGTAGAGATATTGAAACAAGATAGAATGTGTATCACTACTTTCTACAGAGGAGTTAGATGCAAAAAAGTTATTTTGCCCAGGCTCTCTCCCAAGACTCTTCATTTATACTTTCTATTGTGTTTTCCTCTTGTATCGTACCAGTTCTTATTACTCTGTGCAAAAAAAAACTTCCTGGAAGAGGTAATCATGCAACATCAAAATAATTTATAGGCTGATATTCCTAAGGTTACCATAAATCCAAGAAACACAGCTTTTACAACTTCAACCTCATGAGCCCTTCCTCAGCTTTTCCTTTTCCTTTTAGTCCACAGCATCTTCTTTTTCATCTTTTCCTGGCTTTATGATGTCATCATCTTTATTAAGTCTTCTTTTATTTGAGCCTTTAATGATGTTTCCTGGAGCCCTGTAATGTTTATTATTTACACCATTTAACTTATTCAATTGACTCCAGTATTACAGTTGTCTTTGTAAATCCATCTGTTCCACGCTCTAAATGAAATCATATGCTGCTTAAGGAACAAGACCATAGTTTACATTTGTTTCTTGGTTTTGGTTTTGGTTTTGCTTGGTTTGGTTTAGTTTGTTTGCATTTGAAATAACTATAACAGTTATCTGCTCACTATAACCTTACTATAAAAATTTGATGAGGAGGATGATAATGAAGAAAGTGAAGAAGGAAGAGAGAGAGTTGTGTGATAAGTCTTAACTAGAGTTATATAAAGGCTCCAAAATAGAATCTGTTCCAATCATTCATTCCTGAAGAGAATGCATTATTTCTATCAAAATGCAAAGAACCAAGCAATGACAAGTGACCTATGTCAGTTACTTATCAAAAGACGATGTCTCAGCAATGATTCCTTGTACTTATCCATATGACTCAATTCCATTTAATTAACCATACTATTTTCTCCAAAATAATTTGAATTAGCCATCACATAAATTCTTAGGCAATAAATCTGACAATGAAGTGATGTTTTAAGTTGTTTTAAGTATCAACTGGATAGCCCCTGGCTTCTTGTGAAAATTGCTGTTAAAATTGCTTTAAAAGCTGTCTTAACTTCAAAAATGAAGTCATGGCTAACTCCAGAACTATCATAGAACATCTTGTACATGTCAAGATTATTAGATTCAACTTATCCAGTGAACTCTCAAGTAAATTATCCTAGGGTGAAAAATATGATGCAATAACTTGGTCTTTGGGTTCTCTAGTATGTTTTCTCAACTTAACAACCAAAACAGGACAAGGGAAACTTAAATAGTGTTCAAAGGAGAGTCACAAAGATAATGAAAGGAGTGGAAAATAAGATTTCTAAGGAGGGAAACAGAAATTATTTAACCAGAACGAAGGCAGAGACTCAACTTTTAAAGTAGCTTCTAAGCCAAGAGGGTAGTAAACCTCAAAAATGAGATTAGTTATTCCTTTCCAGAAGGGGTAGAATACCAAAAAAAAAGGAATTAAGTTTCCATGGTGAATATGTAAGTTAGAAATTGCATTAAGGCTCTCCAGAGAAACAGAACACACATGCACATACCTAGCTAGCTAGCTAGTTATATATATAGATAAATACATACACAGTCATGCATGACTTAGCAACAGGCATACATTCTGAGAAATGCATCATTAGGTGATTTCGTTATTGTGTGAGCATCATAGCATGTACCTACACAAGCCTAGATGATATAGCCTACTATGCACCTAGGCTATATGGTATATCCTATTGCTTCTAGGTTACAAACCTGTACAGCATGTTACCATAGTGAATACTGTAGGCAATTGTAACACAATGGTAATTTTTTATATATATCTAAATATAGAAAAGGTAATGTGTTGCACTAGGATGTTACAACAGCTGAGTAACCCAGTGATATGAATTTTTCAGCTCCATTATAATCTTCTGGGACCACCATTATATATGCAGTTCATCATTGACTGGAATGTCACTATATGGTATAGGACTGTGTGTGTGCATGTGTATGTATATACATATATATAAGTTAGAAATATATACGGCAGGAAACAGATTTATATTAAGGAAATGGCTCATGTGATTATGGGGTCCAGCAAACCAATAGCCTGGAGATTGAGGTAGTAGAACTGCATGTTGCAGCCTTGAGTCCCAAGGCTTTTCCAGGAATGGTTTCCATGTTGCAGTCAGGAAGCAGAATTTCTTCTTTGGGAAACCTCAGTCCTTCCTCTTAGGGCCTTCAACAGATTGGAGAGGCCCACCCGTTTCTGAAGAAAATTCTTCTTTAGTTAAAGTCAATTGATTGTAAATGTTAAGCATATCTAAACAATATATTTACAAAAACATATAGCTAGTGTTTGACCAAACAACTGGCTACTATAGTCCAGCCAAGATGACACATAATATTAACCATCACAGAAATCAAGTAAAATTTCATGAAAAGGGAAGTCACCAAATTTCTCACTTGTCTTTGGTTGTTTAGTCAGAAGCAATCCCTTCAAAAGGTGAGACAAGAAATGTTGGTGAGGGCAGAAGTGATATCATTGGTGAAAATGTATGTTTTCATGACAATTCTGGAAAGTATATGAATTCAATGTCTTATATCCAGGAATTAATCCTAAGAAAAATAAAAACAATTGTGCAAATATGTTCATGTCCAATAATGTTAAGTCATTTTTATAAGGTAAAATGGATGGAAAATAAACATGCATAAATATAAGGCAGTTAAATAATCTATGTTGAATTTAAACAATGGAATATTATAATTTAAAATATTTATGTAGGTATGGGGTGGGAAAGGGGCTTTAATCTTACCTTGTCTTTCTCTCTGTACCTGGGTCAGTTGAGATGACACGCTGCCTAAAATCTGTTGATATCGGGCTTGATATTGTGTTAGTCCTACATAGGATGTCAATTTTGGATTGAGTATCTTGGTTCTTGCTTTTTACTCTTTGCCTATTTTTGTTTTTGTACAGACCACTATACAGAATGAAAATTCCTTCAGATTATTTATATTCTTTTGTATTCACATATTCTGGGCTGCTGTAAACAAATTCCAGGCTGCAGAACTTCATAACTGGGACAATTGTGATTGGACTTAATTCCTTACTGGTTGCCATAAAAGTACTTCAATCATATCATCAATTATATTGATCAATCAATCATATTGATAATCAGAGCAGCTCTTTTCACAGTGTCTGTGGTCATTTCACTAACTATGTCTCAAAAGACACATTGACTATTTTGTACAATGACTACTAGTTTTTAAGAAAGTCCCAGAAGAGTTTGTGACCTGTAAGCAACAGTAACACAATGGTAAGGATTTGTGTATCTAAACATCTAAACATAGAAAAGGTAATGTGTCGCACTAAGGTGTTACAACAGGTATGTCACTAGGCGATATGAATTTTTCAGATCCATTATATAATACCTAAAAAAACTGTACAGAAAGCAGCTGCAAGTGTTGCGTCAAGCACAACAACTAGTGAAGCACAGAATGCTTTCAGGAATAAAGAAATTTGGAGAATCTCCTACCTATACCACTACTACCTTTTGGCTGTGTTTATTGTGATATACAAAAGCCAGCTCATATTTATTCAGAAGACCTGATTTTAACCCAAATGTCCATCAATGACAGACTGGATTAAGAAAATGTGGCACACATACACCATGGAATACTATGCAGCCATAAAAAAGGATGAATTCATGTCCTTTGCAGGGACATGGATGCAGCTGGAAACCATCATTCTCAGCAAACTATTGCAAGAACAGAAAACCAAACAATGCATGTTCTCACTCATGGGTGGGAACTGAACAATGAGATCACTTGGACAAAGGAAGGGGAATGTCACACACTGGGGCCTGTCATGGGGTGGGGGTTGGGGGGAGGGATAGCATTAGGAGATATACCTAATGTAAATGACGAGTTAATGGGTGCAGCACACCAACATGGCACATGTATACATATGTAACAAATATGCATGTTGTGCACATGTACCCTAGAACTTAAAGTATAATAAAAAATTAATTATTTAATTTAAAAATAAATAAATAAATAAAATGTTCAGAAATCTTACAAGCTACTTGATAGCTTGAAATAGGCCACAGTGGGAATATTCATACCATGGAAGTCAGCAAAGGCGACAAATTAGGGGCTTTTTTCAAAGAGGTCATAGTTAAATATTTACCAGCATCCTACTGAATATATGCTGAAATAACAAAGGTTTTGCCCCGGTGGTAGAACTGCAAGTAGATAGGAAGAAAACAAGAAGAGTATAATGTAAAAAAAGGCCAAGAAAAGAGAGGCTTTTGAGTGCTCAACTGTGGCAAATTAGGTTGAGCATATCTTTTGGTGTACTCATCTCTGTTGGGTATTTATCTAGGCATGACATTGCTGGCTCTTCGAATATGCATATTTTCAGTTCTAGTAGATATGTACTGCTAAGACATCTCCAATGTAGTTGCACCAGTTTGCACTTAAAGTAAAAGAATCTTTTCTTTATAGGTTTGCATGAGTTATTTTTATATTCTAGATAAGAGTTCTTTTTCAGATCTATTACTGCAAATATTTTCCCCAGTGTGTGATTTGCCTTTTACTACTGTAATGGTGTCTTTGAGGCACAATTTTTTTTTAATTTTAGTGAGTCTAAATAATCAATCTCATTTAGGATTAGTGCATTTTATGTCCTGCCTAAAAAATGTTTGCCTGCTCTAAGTCATAAGGATATTTTTTCATGTTTCTCAAAGCTTTATTTTTTAATGTTTCATGATCCATCTGGAATTGATTATAAGTATGGCATGATTTAGAGGTCAAGGTTTAACTTTTGGCTATCCAGGGGTTCCAGTTCTATTATAGCAGCTTTATTCATAGTGCCAAAAACTGAAAATAACCCACATAAATTACCCACGATGCATAAATCACCCAAACCACAATTTGGTTTGGGTTTAAGTTTGGGTTTGGTTTTGGTTTTGCTTGGTTTGGTTTGTTTGCATTTGAAATAACTGTAACAGTTATGCAAAAATAAATTGTGGGATTTTCATACAATTTAATATTATTCCATAATGAAAATGAAAACAAAACTATTGCCCCATGCAACAATATGGATGGCTCCCCTAGACATGTTGAACCAAAGAGGCTAGACTCTGAGGAATGCCTACTTTAAGTTTCTATTTTTTAAATAAGCAAGGTTAATATGTGATAAGAGAAGTAAGAACAGTGGTTACCACTAGGAAATGACTGGAAGTAGGCAAGGAGAAGACTTCCGGGCGACGAGTAATATTCTATAGATTTTCCTGAGTGGTGGCCATGCTGGTGTACTCAATTTGTAAAACTTTGTTGAGCAATATAAAATCCGCTTCTTAAAAAGCACTTAAAATCTGTACTTTTTACACTATATATGCTATATGTGTAAACTTAAAAATGTGCTTGCAACAAAAGGTGCTGAGAGAGCAAGTGTAAAGGAAAATGTTCACTAGATTTAGCAAAAATAAAATTTTCTTCAAGGAGAGCAGTTCATTGGAGCAGTTTTAGGTCAGAGAGGATGAAGATAAGAGTGGGCAAAGGAGTGAATGAGAGACGAGTGAAAAAACACTTTCCCAAAAGTTTTTGAATAGGAGTAGTGAGGCAGCAAATGTATAAAAATATGATTTTCTTAGAAAGAAAGTGATGAGAGCATGTTATGCTAGCGAGAAAAAAATTTAATAGAGAAAAAGACATTGAAGATACAATAGAAAGAGGTGTGAGGAATACCATTAAAATACAGGCAGACCTCACTTTCTTACACTTCAATTTATTGTGCTTTGCAGAGATTGTGGGGTATTTTTGTTTGTTTTTCCGCTGTTGTTGTTGTTGTTGTTTTTACAAATAGAAGGTTTGTGGCATCCCTGCATCGAGCAGGTCTATGAGAACCATTTTTCTAACAATATGTGCTTGCTTTGTGTCTCTGTGTCACATTTTCATAATTCTTGAAATATTTCAAACTTTTTCAGTATTATTATTATATATGTTATGGTGATCTGTGATCAGTGATTTAGGTTTTAGTATTGTAATTATTTGGGGGCACCAAGAACTATGCCATATAAGATAGCAAACCTAATCAATATGAATGTTTTGCATGTTTTGAATGCTCCAACAACCAGTAATTCTCTTGTCTCTCTCCCTTTCCCTGAATCTCCCTATTTCCTGAGACACAACAATTTGAAATTAGGCAAACTAATAGCCCTACAATGACCTTTACATGTTCAAGTGAAAGGAAGAGTTACACATCTCTCACTTTAAATCAGAAACTAGAAATGATTAATCTGGGAGAGGTGAGGAGCTGCAGAAGAGAAGTTTGAAGCTAGCAGAGCTTTGTTCATGAGGTTTAAGAAAAAGAAGCCATCTTTATAACACAAAAGTGTAAGGTGAAGCAACAAGTGCTGATGTAGAAACTGCAGCAAGTGGCCAGGTGCAGTGGCTCATGCCTGTAATCCCAGCACTTTGGGAGGCTGTGGCAGGCCGATCACCTGAGGCCAGGAGTTCGAGACCAGCCTGGCCAACATGGTGAAATCCCTCTCTACTAATAATACAAAAAATTAGCTGGGCATAGTGGCAGGCACCTGTAGTCCCAGCTACACGGGAAGCTGAGGCAGGAGAATCGCTTGAACCTGGGAGATACAGGTTGCAGTGAGCCGAGATAGTGCCAGTGCACTCCAACCTGGGTGACAGAACAATATTCAGAAGAAAGAAAGAAAGGAAAGAAAGAAGGAAGGAAGGAAGGAAGGAAGGAAGGAAGGAAGGAAGGAAGGAAGGAAGGAAGGAAGGAGAAAAAGAAAGAAAGAAAGAAAGAAAGAGAGAGAGAGAGAGAGAAAGAAAGAGAGAGAGAAAGAGAGAAAGAAAGAAAGAAAGAAAGAAAGAAAGAAAGAAAGAAAGAAAGAAAGAAAGAAAGAAAGAAAGAAAGAAAGAAAGAAAGAAAGAAAGAAGAAAGAGAGAGGGAGAGAGGGAGGGAGGGAGGGAGGGAAGGAAGGAAGGAAGGAAGGAAGGAAGGAAGGAAGGAAGGAAGGAAGGAAGGAAGGAAGGAAGGAAGGAAGGAAGGAAGGAAGGAAAGAAAGAGAGAGAGAGAAAGAGAGAGAAAGGAGAGAAAGGAGAGACAAGAAACTGCAGCAAGTTATCCAGAAGATCTAGCTAAGATCAATGATGAAGATAGCTACACTAAATAACAGATTTTAAATGGAAACAAAACAGCCTTTTGTTATATTTAAGAAGATGTCATCTAGGACTTTCATAGCTAGAGAGGAGAAGTCAATGCCTGGCTTCAAAGTTTCAAAGAATTGGCATCTCATGCTACAGAGAAATTTTTCATGAAAGAGTTCATTGATGTTGCAAACTTCATTGTCTTTTTTCAGAAATTACAATAACCACCTTATCCTTCAATTCCACCACCACATTGTCAGTCAACAGCCATCAACACTACTAAGACAAGACCCTCCACCAGCAAAATGATTGCAGCTCACTGAAGGCTTAAATGATCATTAGCATTTTTTAGCAATAAGTATTTTTAAATTAAGATATGTACATTGTTTTTTAGACCAATGCTATTGCATACTCAATAGGCAACAATATACGGTAAACATAACTTTTATATGTATTGGGAAACCAAAAAGTTTGTGTGACTTTTTAAAATAATGATGGTCTGGAACCAAACCCACAATATCTCTGATGTATGTCTGTACCTCATACCATGGGAAGGGATGAGAGCCAAAGGATAGATGAATAATTTAGTGTGTAATAACAAAGACACTACCTCCAATAATGCAAGAGAACAGGGTAAAACAACATGGGAGAATATATTGATAAATTGATGTTTTTCTTATTTGTTTTATTTGTTTGGATTATTTTTAGTTTGGGTTTTGTTATTTCAAATATTTTAAATAGTATCAAACTGATGGCTTCTCTTTTCTCTATGAGAGTTAGATATTCATTGAATGGGCAAAAGGTGGAGGCATTCAATGAATGAGATCTTGAAAACTGGAGTAAGATGTGAATGCCTTCTCTCATCACTCCCATTCAACAGAGGAAGTCCTGACCCGAGTAATCAGGCAAGAGGAAGAAATAAAAGGCATCCGAATATGAAGAGAGGAAGTCAGACTATCCCTACTTGCAGATGAAATGATTCCATACCTAGAAAACCCTATCAACTCTATCCCCAAAGCTTCCTGATCTGATAAATAATTTCAGCAAAGTTTCAAGATACAAAATCAATGTACAAAAATAAGTAGCATTCGTATTCACCAACAACATCTAAGCTGAGGGCCAAATCAAGAATGCAATCCTATTCACAATAGCCAAAAAAATAATAAAATATTTAGGGATACAGCTAACCAGAGAGGCAAAAGATCTCTACAATCAGAATACAAAACACTGCTCAAAGAAATTAGAGATGACATAAATGAATGTAAACACATTTCATGCTCATGGACAGGAAGAATTAATATTATTTAAATTGCCATATTGCTCAAAGCAGTTTACAGATTCAATGCTATTCCTATCAAACTACCAATGACATTCTTCACAGAATTAGAAAAAATAACTTTAAAATTCATACAGAACCAAAAAAGAGCCTGAATAGGCAAAGCAATTCTAAGAAAAAAGAACAAAGCTGGAGGCATCATGTTATCTGACTTCAAACTGTTACAAGGCTACAGTAGCCAAAACAGCATGTTCCTGGTACAAAAACAGACATGTAGACCAATGGAACAGAATAGAGAGCCCAGAAATAAAGACACACACCTACAACCATCTGACCTTTGATAAAGTCAACAAAAATGAGCAATAGCGAGAGAACTCCCTATTCAATAAACAAGGCTGGGATAACTGGCTAGCCATATGAATAAGTTTAAAAATGAACCCCTTCCTTGCACCATACACAAAAATAAACTCAAGATAGATTAATTACTTAAATGTCAAACCTAAATTTATAAAATTCCTGGAAAGCAACAGAGAAAATACCATTCTGGACACAGGAACTGGCAAAGACATGACAAAGATGCCAAAAGCAATTGCAACAACAACAACAAAATTGTCAAATTGAATCTAATTAAACTAAAGAATTTTTGCACAGCAAAAGAAACTATGGATAGAGTAAACATACAAACTACAGAATCAAAGAAAATATTTGCAAACTATACGCCCAACAAAAGTCTAATATACAGAACCTATAAGAAGGTTAAACAAATTTACAAGTAAAAAACAAACAACTCCATTAAAAAGTGGGCAAATGACATAAATCAATACTTTTCAAAAGAAAACACACACGACCAACAAGCATATGAAAAAATGCCCAACATTGCTAATCATGAAAGAAATGCAAATCAAAACCACAATGAGATACCATCTATCACCAGTCAGAATGGCTATTGTTAAAAAGTCAAAAAATAAGAGATTCTGCCTAGGTTATGGAGAAAAGGGAATACATATACACTGCTGGTGGAAATATAAATTAGTTCAGCCATTGTGGAAATCAGTGCAGTGATTCCTCAAAGAACTTAAAACAGAATTACCATTTGATCCAGCAATCTCATTATTGGGTATATACCCAAAGGAATATAAGTCATTCTGCCATAAAGACATATGCATGCATATGTTCATTGCAGCACTATTCACAATAGCAAGACATGGGATACACATAAATGCTCATCAATGGTAGATTGGATAAAGAAAATGTGGTATATGTACGGCATGAAATACTATGCTGCCATAAAAAAGAATGAGATAATGTCCTTTACAGAAACATGGATGGAGCTGGAAACCATTATTTTAAGCAACCTAATGCATGAACAGAAAAACAAATACAGCGTGTTCTCACTTATAAGCGGGAGCCAAACAATGGGAACACATAGACACAAGGAGAGGAACAGACACCGGGGATTACTCAAGGATGAAGTGTGGGAGAAGGGACAGATTCAAAAAACTACCTAGCAGGTACTATGCTTATTACCTTGGTAACAAATTCTCTGTACACCAAACCCTCAAGATATGCAGTTTACCTATATAACAAACGCACACATGTACCCCTAAACCTGAAAAAAAGTTAAAAAGGTAAAAGAGAGTTAGATCTTCATTTTAGTAATGGAAAGAAATATTCAGAGATTTTGATAGACTAGAGGAAAACTTGAGTCACTACAGAGGGTAAAGCAAGCTGGTGAGATAAATATAGTAAAATTTGCCAGGCTATGTTAAGGGCTTAATGCAATGTTATAATAAAATCTCCTTCTGAATTTTCTCAGTTTTGATATACCTAGCATGTAACTTATTATATGATATGAAGTAGAATATAGTCATTTCTTCCGTCTTCTTACTAATGTTTAACCGTGTTTCCCAACACATATATCTAACAATTCATCTTTTGCCCACTGATCTTAAATGACATACTAGGCATTTATACACTTATAACTGCCTCTTTCTATTCTAATCCTTTGATCTGTCTATTTATGCTCTAGTATATTGTTTAGAGGTTCATAATATTTTAATATCTAGCAAAACAAGTATTCCTTAATTATTCCCTTTTTGCAAATTTTTCAAATTTAATGTATAAAAAGGTACCCACTTACTTTCTAGTGCTAATAAAGTATTTTCCCTTGGCTTTTTATTTGATTATTTCAGTGGGAATTTGATAAAAATTAGTGTTAAACACACGACTTCTTGACACAGAGCTCAGTTATTTGATTCTGAACTCACTGTTTAACACTATTTTGCTTGTTTGTCATTTACATCAATAGTTTTAACTTCCAAATGATCTGTTCCATTTGGTAATCTCTTGCCTTCTGATTTTCAGTTGAACCTAA
The DNA here is from genome assembly GCF_037993035.2 of Macaca fascicularis. Lineage (NCBI taxonomy): Eukaryota > Metazoa > Chordata > Mammalia > Primates > Cercopithecidae > Macaca > Macaca fascicularis. The sequence continues at coordinate 68,572,867 of NC_088380.1, read as the reverse complement.
TCACTTAATTGAATTGTTTCTATGTGATCTTCACAAAATACTGAAATTTATAAAATTATAGCCATTTTTTCTATCTCTTTGCTAGTCTCCTTGGCTTGATTATTTCATATGAACTATGGAGTAACTGCCAAGTTCCACTAAATTCAGGTAATATTTTATTGCATTCAGTATATAATTTGGGAATCATGAGAATTTTGTTATATCGACCATTCCCATCCATGAATATGGTATATCTTTTCAATCTTCCTCCTACAACAAACCTGCTGTTAGGGGTTCAAATGTGATACCCCAAAGACTGGTACTTTGTTATGCTGAGAAGTCTTAGAAGCTGCCCCAGAATTGAGGCCTCCCTAACCTTGTCAGGCCCTCACCCACACCCCCAAGCCCAGAAAAGTGCTTTCTTTGGAATTCTTTTATTTGACTAAGAAGAAATTTCTCCAAAAGAAATGCAATTGTCTTATATCCCCTCTCCAAGAATCCCATCAAATAACCAGGAAAGATCCACCACCAGAAAAGAAACTGGGAGTCATGATCACAACCATATAGGCTTTTCATCTATTCTTCTGAGAGAACTCAGAGAGATTACATGAGGTAACTTTTTCTGCATAATAAGACATTTGTTCCCATGCAGTTCTTCCTCTCACTTCCCTGTAACTTTTCCCATCCAGCACCCAAAGAGAAACATGTAGTAACCATTGTCTTAGCACTGAGCCTATTCATTCTCCCATTTCTCTCTCCCTTATGAAGAGGGCATTTAAGTCTAAATGATCTGGTCCCTCTTTGAGCTCATACTTTGTATGATTCTCATACACATGCGTCCACATAATAAATTTGTTATGCTTTTCTCTTATTAACCTATTTTGTGTTGTAGGGATGTCAGCCATGATGCTTCACAATAAAGAGAAAAAGGATCACCTCCTTTCTGCCCCTACACTGCCCATACTACATTTAGTTTAATATAGTGTTACAGTTTTGTTTTGTTGTGATTTATTTTTATTTAATTAATTTTTTTTTTTTTTTTTTTTTTTTCCGAGATGAAGTTTACTGTTATCGCCCAGGCTGAAATGCAATGGCATGATCTCAGCTCACTGCAACCTCCGCCTCCTGGCTTCAAGCAATTCTCCTGCCTCAGCCTCCCGAGTAACTGGGATTACAGGCATGCGCCACCATGCCCAGCTAATTTTTATATTATTAGTATAGATAGGGTTTCACCATGTTGGACATGCTGGTCTTGAACTCCTGACCTTAGGTGATACACCTGCCTTGGCCTCCCAAAGTGCTGGGATTATAGGCATGAGCCACCATAACCAGCCTGTGATTTATATTTTAACCAACTAGTTCTCAAACCTGTAAATCATAATTTGACGTGGAATTCCTCAAAGACCAAAATCCACAGAAGCACCACCTCTATAGATTCTAATTTAATAAATGTAGACTGAGCCATAACCATATTAATTTTTTTATAAGGAATTCTGATGCACAGTCAGGATTGAGAATATTTAGAATATCAGGAATGTAGAAACTAAGTTTAATAACATAGTATTTTCCTTTTTGGCTTTTCTCTACCTTTTTAAAAATAGTATTGTATGTAATTTTTATTTATGTATTTTGACTCTTAATGTGAGTTCTTAGTGTTAATTTAAATTTCTGTTAAGCATCATTTTATTGCCCACATAATATCCCATCTTGTGAACAAATGTAGCATAATTTACTTAAGTATTCTCTATAATTTCCCTGATTTCCTGTTATGATCAGAAACAACAATATTTCTACTTGGGGCAATAAAGAAAACAAAAATAAATAGCCCAAAATCTAAATGTTTTATTATTTTCCACTACAGTGTTCTGGAATAGCTACCTTCATTGAATTCATACTTTACTATGTGGTATATAAATGAAACTTGTCTATGTATTTAGTTTTACTTCCTAAATATTATACCAGTATAGATACATTTCATGAGATAGTTTTTGTTTCTAAGTGAAGCAGAAACTATGTTTAAATACTTAAGAAAACACTACAGATAAGTCGTTTGTTACAAAACTTCAAAAACGAAATGTTTTACTCCTGTTAACATGAATAGAATATGTTCCCCTGTAACACTTTGTAGTGAAATCATGTAAATATTATAAATGCATGCTATGAAATATAATGGAAAGATGAATCTATATATTCATTACTAGACGAAAATGAATTTGTAAATCATGGGATATTCATACAATATATAAAATGTGAAACTGCAGTTACAATAAACTTGAAGCACATACAGCAACATAAATATGTATTAACAAAAGATGATCAGGTGATTAAAAGCAGTTTGCAAAATGATACATACTGTCCAATTTATGTAAGACTTTTCAATACAAGAACAGCTCTATTTATTATATGTAAGCTAATATATATGAGTTATAAGTATAAAAGAATATCTGATATGATTAAAACCCAATTCAGAAATGATTATCTCTGGGAAAGGAAGAAGGGGAATGCCAGCATGAAAGAGTACAAGCAGAACTTCAACTATATTAAAAATATGTATTCTTCCAAACAAAAAGAAAAATATTACCCAAACTTACAAAATATTAATAAAAAGATACTGAGTGACAGTTTTATGAATATTTGTTAAGATAATTTCTTTACTTGATATTTTTCCACATTTTGAAAAATAATCTGAATAACAATTCAAAGCACTGCATTTTAATGTTAATTTTACTGTCCCAGTTTGATCTGGAACACATTGCTTATCTTCTCTGTTCTCCAATTCTTTTGTCAGTAAAATGAAGATGTTAATATTTCTCCCTTTATCCAGATGGTAACTGGCTAAAAGCAACAATAACTATAAAGCACATCAAGTTCTACATATAATTAAAATACTTAAATCAAGAAAAAGAACTTTGTTCCCTCCAGTAAAGAACCTATGATCTACAAGAACAGAAGAAAAAAAGCAAAGGCCATGTAAGTTAAAAGTAATTCAATTCAGCTCTTTTTTGTTCTCTTTGCTAAAAAATGAAACAAATGTTCTACTCACTGATTTTTTTAATTAGCAAGAAACATAAACTGATATCTAATAAATAAAATAAAATAATAAACTTTCATTTTGCATTTTTTCTAAGTAAGAGAAACAGAGTAAAAGGAGAAAGCAACACCTACAGGTATGAAGAGAGGCATGAAGAGAGGCCGATAGTTATGAAGGATGAAAGAATTAGATCATAGAAAAAATTGCTCATAGCTTCCACATGCCTCACATAAAAACATCTCCATTTCTTATTAAGTTTTTATTCCTGTGCTCTAATACAAGTAAACAGTCATGTTGTCTCCACCTTTACCGTGTCTTTAATCCATTGAGATTCTGTCCTTCCTAATGACTCATTTTATTTTTTAAGAACATGATTCTCCCTTTGACACTTCCTCGTGAGCCCATATTATAACAAGTCCGATTGAATGGTCACTCTATTTGACCGGCCGGTTGCAACCTCAACAAGAAGATCTTGTTGTCTGGTTCTCTGCTTGCACTAGGTGACTTCCTGTGCTCTGAGGCCAAATGGTATTACTGACTATGCTTCATGGTCCAGTGAGACCACAAGCTGGGATCTGTCATCAGATGAGGCTGCTATGTAAAGGTTCCAAGTTACTACTTCTTGAATGTGTGAATGTTTTCTTTCATATCTCATGACACAGGTGGCCATGGCTGGAAAGACCAGAACCTAGAATCAGACTACACAGTAATTCAGGCAATAATCCCAGTTCAAGATGCGGATGAAACAATTAGTTTGGCAAACTAACTCTGGCATCCAGATGGTGTCAGCAATAGCATTTCCCAGGTAAGAGAACAGTATAAAGGGTTATTAAGTCCTAACAGGTGAACAGAAAGCAGAAATTAGAAACTCAGATGAATGATAATTGTCAATAAAAACAGATTAACCATGTCCTTAATCTATTGAGATTCTGCCTTTCCTAACAGCCCAGTTTATTTTTTAACAACATGATCCTGCGCTGACACTTCTTCTAGAGCCCCTATTATGATAACCTGCCCATTTTTTATTTTATTCATCAGAACATGGAGCACAGACAGCAATACCATTCAACCTCAGAGCACAGGAACTTACCCACCCCAACTAGAGAACCCAACAGCAAGGTCTGCCTGTTGAGGTTGCAACCAGCCAGTCACATAGAGTGACCATTCAACTTGATTTGTCTGAGACTATCTGAGTTTTATTATTGAGAGTGCTCCCTTTCACTCTTGGAAGTGTCATGGTTTGGACAATTAATTATATTGTCACCCTCAGGTTGTTGCCATTATGGACTTCTACATCTATGTTTCATTTTTACAGCTATAGTTGTTAGTGTGATATCAATTTGCAACCATATATAAATAGCAGATTAAGTTAATTCAAATGCTTAGTGTGACCATTTATGGAAGATTTATTGCCCTAGTTTAAAAATAGTATAAGAAAATGAAAGCTGGGTCATATGGTACATCTAGTTCTAGATCCTTGAGGAATCGCCATACTGTTTATGGTTGAACTAGTTTACAACCCCACCAACAGTGTAAAAGTGTTCCTATTTCTCCACATCCTCTCCAGCACCTGTTGTTTCCTGACTTTTTAATGATCACCATTCTAACTGGTGTGAGATGGTATCTCATTGTGGTTTTGCTTTGCATTTCTCTGATGGCCAGTGATGATGAGCATTTTTTCATGTGTCTGTTGGCTGTATGAATGTCTTCTTTTGAGAAATGTCTGTTCATATCCTTTGCCCACTTTTTGATGGGGTTGTTTGTTTTTTTCTGACCCAGCCATCCCATTACTCGGTATATACCCAAAGGATTATAAATTATGCTGCTATAAAGACACATGCACACGTATGTTTATTGTGGCACTATTCACAATAGCAAAGACTTGGAATCAACCCAAATGTCCATCAGTGACAGATTGGATTAAGAAAATGTGGCACATATACACCATGGAATACTATGCAGCCATCAAAAAGGAGGAGTTTGTGTCCTTTGTAGGGACATGGATGCAGCTGGAAACCATCATTCTTAGCAAACTGTCACAAGAACAGAAAACCAAACACCGCATGTTCTCACTCGTAGATGGGAACTGAACAATGAGATCACTTGGACTCGGGAAGGGGAACATCACAGACTGGGGCCTATCATGGGGAGGGGGGAGGGGGGAGGGGGGAGGGATTGCATTGGGAGTTATACCTGATGTAAATGATGAGTTGATGGGTGCAGCACACCAACAAGGCACAAGTATATATATGTAACAAACCTGCACGTTATGCACATGTACCCTACAACTTAAAGTATAATAATAATAAATAAATTTAAAAAAAAAAAGAAAAGAAAATGAAAGCTACTAATACAACAAAAGAAATAGAAATTACTGCAATTAGAAATAAGAACTTCCAGATGCAAAAATGAGTAAAGAAAAAGAAACAACAGAAAGTGATGTCAGCAAGATAGTAAAATAGGAGTTCACAAGCTTCACTCCCCACCCACAGAAATCTAGCCAGCAATTATCCACAGGGAAGAAGACCATTATAAACATACCAGAACCCAGAAGTAAGGCTGACAGACACCTCCTTGGACCACAGAATTGAGAAAAGTCATAATCGGACAGTGAGAAGAATAGTTTTTATTGACTTTTCTGCCCACCCCCACCCCCATATGAGCATGGTGCTATACACAAAGGGTTACCTTAGGCTCATGGTTTCTGCAGTGGGAGAGGCAAGTTGGGGAAAGACATTCTGCTTTCTCACTATTCTGGGACCCTTTGCAGGAGGCTTTCCTCTGCCTCACCCCATGGGAAATGTTCAGGAATGCCATCAGGCTAGACAACCGGGAGTAAGTTGGAGACAAAGAAAAGGGGTTCATACCAACCAGTGCAGGAATCATGGTAGTTGCTCTGCATTCCAGCCAACAGAGGCATCACATCAGAGAAACTAACCATCAGTATCACTATAGAAAACATGGCACAGATGCAAAACAACAGCACTTCCCAGTCAGGGAAGACAACTTGCAACTCTAACCAATCAGAGATGGTTACAGAGCCCAGCTAGCAGCCTCACCTAATAACAGAGCCCAGCCAGTGGTCTCACTGGATCACAGAGCACAGCCAGCAACACTGTTTGATATCAGAGCACAGGAAGTGATTCAGCCCAATTAGAAAACCCAACTAAGATCCGCCTGTCCAGGGTTGCAAACAGCTAGCCCATCCATAATGCCAATCTAGACTAAATAGTAAAGGTCTATCACCACCAAAGAACACATGCAGAGGACAGGAAAGGTGGCCATCTCCTCAAATGCACAATTATCAACATAAGAACACAAGGATTATTTAAAATTAAAGGACATATGATACCACTGACAAAAATTTAAAAAAAATAAAAGGGTCAATTATGGACCCATAAGAAAAGATCTGTGAAATGACTAACAAAGAATTTAAAATAATGCTTTTAAAGAAATTCAGGGAGCTGCAAGAACTATGGATAGAAAATTAAATAAAATTTGGAAATAAATTCATGAACAAAATGGGAAGTTTGACAAAGAAATAGAAACAATAAAAATTATAAATACTAGAAATAACACAATAACTCTACTGAAAATTTCAGTAGAAAGCTTCAGCAGCAGATTTGATCAAGAAGAAGAATCAGTGAGCTTAAAGACACAACTTTGGAATTATTCAATCAGAAAAGTAAAAAGAATGAAAAAATGAAGAAAGCTTCTGGGATTTATGGGATAACATGGAAAGAATTTATGGGATAACATGAAAATGTTAAAGTCATTAGAGTTAAAGAGGAAGTAGAGAAAGAAAGATAGAAAGTGCACTTAAAGAATAATAGCAGAACACTTTGAGAGGCCAAGGTGGGAAGATCATGAGGTCAGGAGACAGAGACCATCCTGGCTAACACGGTGAAACCCCATCTCTTTTAAAAAATACAAAAAATTAGCCAGGAGTGGTGGCACATGCCTGTAGTCCCAGTTACTTGGGAGACTGAGGCAGAAGCATGGCATGAACCTGGGAGGTGGAGCCTGCGGTGAGCCGAGATTGTGCCATTGCACTCCAACCTGGCCAACAGAGTGAGACTCTGTCTCAAAAACAAGAATAATAGCAGAAAACCTTTCAAGCATGGAGAAAAACATAAATATCCCTGTACAGGAATATCAAAGGACATTAATCAGATCCAATCCAAATAAGACATCCCCATGATGTATTATCTTAAAACTGTCAAAAATTAGAGACAAAAACAGGATCCTGAAAGCAGCAAAAGAAAAGAAACAAATAATACAAAAAGGAGTTCCAATACATCTGGAAGCAAGATTTTTGCCAGAAATCTTACAGGCCAGGAGGGAGTGGGATGACATATACAAAGTGCTAATACAAAAAAAAAGGAAAAGAAAACTGTCAACCAAGAATACTGTATCCAGCAAACCTGTCATTCAAAAATGAAGGAGACATAAAAGATTCTCAGACAAACAAAAGCTGAAAGAGTTCATCACTCCTAGAGCTGTATTACAAGAAATGCTAAGGGAGTTCTTCTAGCTGAAATAAAAGGATAGTAATGAGTAACACTATTAATTTTTATATTTTTATTTTTATATTTATCTAAAAATACAAAACTCATTGGTAAAAGCACTGAGTCAAATTTAGAATAATACTGTAAAGATAGTGTGTAAAATGCTTATATCCTCAATATCAAGTTTGAAAGACTATTTTTAAATTATTACAATAATTTGTTAAAGAATATGAAGTACAAAAAGTAAATTGTGATGTCAAAAAATCATAATAGGAGATAATGGAGTAAAATGTACAGGATTTTTTCTATCAAAGTTAAATTGCTATCAGCTTAAAATAGGATGTTTTTGGTAAGCTTCATGGTAACTACAAAACTAAAATCTATTGTGGATGCACAAAAAAATAGAAAGCAAGGAATCAAAACATATTATTAGAGAAGAATCACTTAACTGCAAAGAAAGACAGCAAGAGAGGATGAAAGGAAGAAAGAATCTACAAAAGTAAAATCTAAAAAATAATTAGCAAAATGACAGTAGTAAGTCCTTCCTTATCAGCAATTACCTTTGATGTAAATTGTTTAAATTCTCCAATCAAAAGACATAGGGTAGTTAAATGGATTAAAATAAACAAGACTCAACCATTTACTGCCTATAAGTGATTCACTTTACTGTAAGGATACTACTATGGTTTAGCTCTGTGTCCACACCCAAATCTCATGTTGAATTGTAATGCCCATGTGTCAGAGGAGGGACCTGGTAATGGGTGATTGAATCATGGGGGCAGATTTCCCCCATGCTGTTCTCCTAATAGTGAGTAAGTTCCCAAAAGATATGATGGTTTATAAGTGTGGCACTTCCCCCGATGCTCTCACTCTCCTGCCACCTTGCTTCCCCATCACTTTCTGCCATGATTATAAGTTTCCTGGGGCCTCCCTAGCCATGCAGAACTGTGAGTCAGTTAAATCTCTTTTCTTTATAAATTACCTAGTCTCAGGTAGTTCTTTTTTTGTTTGTTTTTGAGACAGCCTTGCTCTGTCTCCCAGGCTGGAGTGCAGTGGTATAATCTTGACTCACGGCAACCTCCACCTCCTAGGTTCAAGTGATTCTCCTGCCTCAGCCTCCCAAGTAGCTAGGACTACGGGCATATGCCACTACACCCAGCTAATATTTGTATTTCTGGTAGAGACAGGGTTTCACCATGCTGGCCAGGCTTGTCTTGAACTCCTGGCCTCAAGTGATCTTCCCACCTTGGTCTCCCAAAGTGCAGGGATTGCAGGTGTGAGCCACTGTGCCCAGCCAGTCTCAGGTAGTTCTTTGTAGCAGTGTGAAAACAGACTAATACAGATACACACAGACTGAAAGTGAAGGAATGGAAAAATATATTTATTACAAATGGATACCAAAACAGAGCAGAAGTAGCTATATTTATGTCAGATAAAGTTTAAGATAAAAACTATAAAAAGCAACAAAGAAGGTCACTATGTAAAAACAAAAGGGTCAATTCAGCAAGAGGACATAACAATTATAAATATATACACACCCAACATGGAAACACCTAAATATGTAAGGAAATTTTAATAGATCTGAAAGGAGAAATAGACTACAATGTAATATTGGTAGAGAATTTTGACACCCCACTTTCAGCAATAGACAGATCATCCAGGCAGAAAATCAACAACAACAAGGAAATATCAGACTTAAACTGTACTCTAGATCAAATGGACACAGCAGACAGATACAGCTGAAGAATATATATCCTTCTCAGTTTAATATGTTTCTCAGTTTCACATGGCACATACTCCAGTATACATTATACATTAGGTCACAAGACAAGTCTTAACAAATATAAAAAGAATAAAATTATATCGAGTATCTTTTCTCACCACAGTAATATAAGACTAGAAATCAATAGCAGGAGGAACTTCAGAAAATTCATAAATATATCAAAATTAAACAGCATGCTCTGAACAGTCAATGGATCAATAAAGAAATTAAAATGGAAATGTAAAACTTTCTTGAGACAAGTGAAAATGGAAATAAAACATACCAAAACCTATGGGATACAGCAAAAACAATTCTAAGAAAAAAGGATTATTATAATAACTATAATAATTATACTATTAAATATCTACATCAAAAAAGGAAAGTACTCAAACATCCTAATATTACACCTGCAGGAACTAGACAAACAAAAACAAAGCCCAAAATTAGCAGAAGGAAAAAAATGATAATTTTTTATAATGATATAGATATATCATAATGATAAGAACAGAAATAAATGAAACAGAGACTAGAAAAACAACATAAAATATTAATGAAATGAAGAGTTGATTTTTTAAAAAGATAAAACTTTAGCTAGACTAAGAAAAAAAAAAAGAGAAGGCTCAAATAAAATCAGAGATTTAAAAAAGGAAGCATTACAACTAATACCACAGAAATGAAAAGAATCATAATAAACTATTATGAACAATTACATGCCAACAAACTGGATGACCTAGAAGAAACAGATAAATTCCTGGACACGTATAATCTAACAAGACTGAAGTTTGAAGAAACAGAAAATCTGAAAACATCAATAATGAGTTAGGAGATGCATTAAATCAGTAATAAATAGTCTCCCATCAAGGAGAAGCCCAGGACCTGATGGTGTCATGGCTCAATTCTACCAAACATTTAAAGAAATAATACTAATTCTCCTCAAGCTCTTCAAAAAATTAAAGAGAAGATACTACTTCCAAACTCATTTTACAAGGCCAGCATTACCCTGATGCCAAAAGCAGATAAAGACTCAACAAAAAAAGAAAACTACCACCCAACGTCCCTGATGAACACAGATGCAAAATTTCAACATACTAGCAAACCAAATTCAACAATACATTAAAAAGATCAGTCACCATTATCAAGTAGGATATATTCTAAGGAATAAAGGGTGTCTCAACATATGCAAATCAATAAATGTTATACATCACATTAACAGAGTCAAGAGCAAAAACAATATGAGCATCTCAATTGATGCAGAAAAGGCATTTGACAAAATTTAACATCTCTTTGTGATAAAACTCTCAACAAATTAAGTGTAGAAGGAATGTGTCTCAACACAATACGGGCCATATATGAAAAACCCACAAGTAACATCATACTGAACGGGAAACAGTTGAAAACATTTCCTTTATTTTTTTTTTATTATTATACTTTAAGTTCTAGGGTACATGTGCACAACGTGCAGGTTTGTTACATATGTATACTTGTGCCTTGTTGGTGTGCTGCACCCATCAACTCCTCATTTACATCAGGTATAACTCCCAATGCAATCCCTCCCCCCTACCCCCTCCCCATAATAGGCCCCGATGTGTGATGTTCCCCTTCCCGAGTCCAAGTGATCTCATTGTTCAGTTCCCACCTATGAGTGAGAACATGCGGTGTTTGGTTTTCTGTTCTTGCAATAGTTTGCTGAGAATGATGGTTTCCAGCTGCATCCATGTCCCTACAAAGGACACAAACTCCTCCTTTTTGATGGCTGCATAGTATTTCATTGTGTATATGTGCCACATTTTCTTAAATCAGTCTGTCACTGATGGACATTTGAGTTGATTCCAAGTCTTTGTTATTGAGAATAGTGTCACAATAAACATACGTGTGCATGTGTCTTTATAGCAGCATAATTTATAATCCTTTGGGTATATCCCCAGTAATGGGATGGCTGGGTCTTATGGTACTTCTAGTTCTAGATCCTTGAGGAATCGCCATACTGTTTTCCATGATGGTTGACTAGTTTACAATCCTACCAACACTGTAAAAGTCTTCCTATTTCTCCACATCCTCTCCAGCACCTGTTGTTTCCTGACTTTTTAATGATCGCCATTCTAACTGGTGTGAGATGGTATCTCATTGTGGTTTTGATTTGCATATCTCTGATGGCCAGTGATGATGAGCATTTTTTCATATGTCTGTTGGCTGTATGCATGTCTTCTTTTGAGAAATGTCTGTTTATATCCTTTGCCCACTCTTTGATGGGGTTGTTTGTTTTTTTCTTGTACATTTCTCTGAGTTCTTTGTAGATTCTGGATATTAGTCCTTTGTCAGATGAGTAGATTGCAAAAATTTTCTCCCATTTTTTAGGTTGCCTGTTCACTCTGATGGTAGTTTCTTTTGCTGTGCAGAAGCACTTTAGCTTAATTAGATCCCATTTGTCAATTTTGGCTTTTGTTGCCGTTGCTTTTGGTGTTTTAGACATGAAGTCCTTGCCCATGCCTATGTCCTGAATGGTATTACCTAGGTTTTCTTCTAGGGTTTTTATGGTATTAGGTCTAACATTTGAAAACATTTCCTTTAAAACCTAGAGTAAGATAAGGATGCCCCTCTCACCACTTTTATTCAATACAGTACTGGAAGTTCTAGACAGAGTAATTAGTCAGGAGAAAGAAATCAAAGGTATTCGAATTGGAAAGGAAGAACTGAAATTGTCCCTATTTGTAGATGGCATGATTTTACACACAGAAAACCCTAAAGACTCTATCAGAAAAACTGTTAGAACTAATAAATAAATAAGTAAAGTTGCAGAATACAAAATCAACATACAAAAATCATTAGCATTTCTATATACTAATAGCAATCAATCTGGAAAAATAAATCAAGAAAATCTCATTTACAATACCTATAAACAGTAAGATACTTGGTAATAAATTTAACCAAGAATACGCTGAAAACTATGAAACACTGATGAAAGAAACTGAAGAAGATACCAGTAAGTGGAAGGCTATCTTGTGTTCATGGATTGAAATTAATCTTTTCAAAACGTCTATGCTACCCAAAGTTATCTACAGATTCAATGCAATTCACATCAAAATATCAATGATATTCTTCTCAGCAACGTAAAAAAAAATTCTAAAATTATATGAAACCATAAAAGACCCAAAATAGCCAAAGGAATCTTATGTAAAAAGAAAAAACCTGGAGGCATCATACTCCCTCACTTTGGAATATATTACAAAGCAATTGTAAACAAAACAGCATGTTACTGGCATAAAAACAGACACTTAAACTGGTAGAATAGAACATGCAGCCCAGAAATAAATCCATTGATTTACAGCCAGTTGATATTTTACAAAGATGCCAAGTACACACAGTGTAGAAAGGACAGGCTTTTCAATAAATGGTGTTGGGAAAACTGGATATCCACATGCAGAAGAATGAAATTAGACCCTTATCTCATACCACATACAAAATCAAATCAAAATGGATTAAATACCTAAATATAAGACCTGAAAGAGCAAAACTGTAGAAGAAAACATAAGCAAAAACCTCCATGACATTGGTGTATATGCTGGTAAATATTGAACATCAACTTGATTGGATTGAAGAATGCAAAGTATTGTTCTAGGGTATGTCTGTGAGGGTGTTGCCAAAGAAGATTAACATTTGAGTCAGTGGACTTGGAAAGGCAGACCCACCTTCACTCTGGGTGGGCACCATCTAATCAGCTGCCAGCATGACTAGAATAAAGCAGACAGAAGAAAATGGAAGGACCAGACTTGCCGAGACTTCTGGCCTTTATCTTTTCCCCATGCTGTGTGCTTCCTGCCCTCAAACATCAGACTCCAAGTTCTTCAGCTTTGAACTCTTGGACTTACACCAGTGGTTTGCCATGGGCTCTCCAGACTTCAGCCACAGACTTAAGGCTGCATTGTTGGCTTCCCTAATCTTGAGGGTTTAGGACTCGAACTGACTTTCCTGCTCCTCAGCTTACAGATAGCCTACTGTGGGACTTCACCTTGTGATCATGTGAGTCAATATTCCTTAATAAACTCCCCTTCATATATACATCTATCCTATTAGTTCTGTCCCTTTAGAAAACCCTAATATAGTGTGAGCAATGATTTTTTAAAATATGACCCTTACAGCACAGGCAACAAAAGCAAAAATAGACAAATGGGATTATATGAAAGAAAAAACTTTCACACAGCCAAGGAAACAATCAACAGAATGAAGAAACAACACGCAGAATGGGAGAAAATATTTGGAATCTATTCATCTGACAAGAAATTGATAACCAGAATAGAAAAGGAGTTCAAACAAATAAATAACAAATAATAATAATAATTACTATTATTATTATAATCTAATTTTAAAAGGCCAAAATATCTCAATATACAATTCTCAAAAGACAACATACAAATGGCCAATAGGTATATTTAAAAATGCTCAATTTCACTAATCATCAGGGAAATGCAAATTAAAATCACAATGAGTTATCACCTAAAACCTATTAGAATGGCTATTATCAGGGGGCGGAGCAAGATGGCCGAATAGGAACAGCTCCACTCTCCAACTCCCAGCGCGAGCGACACAGAAGACCGGTGATTTCTGCATTTTCAACTGAGGTACTGGGTTCATCTCACTAGGGAGTGCGGGACAATCGGTGCTGGTCAGCTGCTGCAGCCCGACCAGCGAGAGCTGAAGCAGGGCGAGGCATTGTCTCACCTGGGAAGCGCAAGGGGGAAGGGAATCCCTTTTCCTAGCCAGGGGAACTGAGACACACAACACCTGGAAAATCGGGTAACTCCCACCCCAATACTGCGCTTTAAGCAAACAGGCACACCAGGAGATCATATCCCACACCTGGCCAGGAGGGTCCCACACCCACGGAGCCTCCCTCATTGCTAGCACAGCAGTCTGTGATCTACCGGCAAGGCAGCAGCGAGGCTGGGGGAGGGGCGCCCGCCATTGCTGAGGCTTAAGTAGGTAAACAAAGCTGCTGGGAAGCTCGAACTGGGTGGAGCTCACAGCAGCTCAAGGAAACCTGCCTGTCTCCGTAGACTCCACCTCTGGGGACAGGGCAATAACAAACACAGCCGAAACCTCTGCAGACGCAAACGACTCTGTCTGACAGCTTTGAAGAGAGCAGTGGATCTCCCAACACGGAGGTTGAGATCTGAGAAGGGACAGACTCCCTGCTCAAGTGGGTCCCTGACCCCTGAGTAGCCTAACTGGGAGACATCCCCCACTAGGGGCAGTCTGACACCCCACACCGCACAGGGTGGAGTACACCCCTGAGAGGAAGCTTCCAAAGCAAGAATCAGACAGGTACACTCGCTGTTCAGAAATATTCTATCTTCTGCAGCCTCTGCTGCTGATACCCAGGCAAACAGGGTCCAGAGTGGACCTCAAGCAATCTCCAACAGACCTACAGCTGAGGGTCCTAACTGTTAGAAGGAAAACTATCAAACAGGAAGGACACCTACACCAAAACCCCATCAGAACATCACCATCATCAAAGACCAGAGGCAGATAAAACCACAAAGAAGGGGAAAAAGCAGAGCAGAAAAGCTGGAAATTCAAAAAATAAGAGCACATCTGCCCCGGCAAGGGAGCGCAGCTCATTGCCAGCAACGGATCAAAGCTGGACGGAGAATGACTTTGACGAGATGAGAGAAGAAGGCTTCAGTCCATCAAATTTCTCAGAGCTAAAGGAGGAATTACGTACCCAGCGCAAAGAAACTAAAAATCTTGAGAAAAAAGTGGAAGAATTGATGGCTAGAGTAATTAATGCAGAGAAGGTCCTAAACGAAATGAAAGAGATGAAAACCATGACACGAGAAATACGTGACAAATGCACAAGCTTCAGTAACCGACTCGATCAACTGGAAGAAAGAGTATCTGCGATTGAGGATCAAATGAATGAAATGAAGTGAGAAGAGAAACCAAAAGAAAAAAGAAGAAAAAGAAATGAACAAAGCCTGCAAGAAGTATGGGATTATGTAAAAAGACCAAATCTACGTCTGATTGGGGTGCCTGAAAGTGAGGGGGAAAATGGAACCAAGTTGGAAAACACTCTTCAGGATATCATCCAGGAGAACGTCCCCAACCTAGTAGGGCAGGCCAACATTCAAATTCAGGAAATACAGAGAACGCCACAAAGATACTCCTCGAGAAGAGCAACTCCAAGACACATAATTGCCAGATTCACCAAAGTTGAAATGAAGGAAAAAATCTTAAGGGCAGCCAGAGAGAAAGGTCGGGTTACCCACAAAGGGAAGCCCATCAGACTAACAGCAGATCTCTCAGCAGAAACTCTCCAAGCCAGAAGAGAGTGGGGGCCAATATTCAACATTCTTAAAGAAAAGAATTTTAAACCCAGAATTTCATATCCAGCCAAACTAAGTTTCATAAGTGAAGAAGAAATAAAATCCTTTACATATAAGCAAATGCTTAGAGATTTTGTCACCACTAGGCCTGCCTTACAAGAGACCCTGAAGGAAGCACTAAACATGGAAAGGAACAACCGGTCCCAGCCATTGCAAAAACATGCCAAAATGTAAAGACCATCGAGGCTAGGAAGAAACTGCATCAACTAACGAGCAAAATAACCAGATAATATCATAATGGCAGGATCAAGTTCACACATAACAATATTAACCAGAAATGTAAATGGATTAAATGCTCCAATTAAAAGACACAGACTGGCAAACTGGATAAAGAGTCAAGACCCATCAGTCTGCTGTATTCGGGAGAACCATCTCACACGCAGAGACATACATAGGCTCAAAATAAAGGGATGGAGGAAGATTTACCAAGCAAATGGAGAACAAAAAAAAGCGGGGGTTGCAATACTAGTCTCTGATAAAACAGACTTTAAACCATCAAAGATCAAAAGAGACAAAGAAGGCCTTTACGTAATGGTAAAGGGATCAATTCAACAGGAAGAGCTAACTATCCTAAATATATATGCACCCAATACAGGAGCACCCAGATTCATAAAGCAAGTCCTTAGAGACTTACAAAGAGACTTAGACTCCCATACAATAATAATGGGAGACTTCAACACTCCACTGTCAACATTAGACAGATCAACGAGACAGAAAGTTAACAAGGATATCCAGGAATTGAACTCATCTCTGCAGCAAGCAGACCTAATAGACATCTATAGAACTCTCCACCCCAAATCAACAGAATATACATTCTTCTCAGCACCACATCGTACTTACTCCAAAATCGACCACGTAATTGGAAGTAAGCACTCCTCAGCAAATGTACAAGAACAGAAATTATAACAAACTGTCTCTCAGACCACAGTGCAATCAAACTAGAACTCAGGACTAAGAAACTCAATCAAAACCGCTCAACTACATGGAAACTGAACAACCTGCTCCTGAATGACTACTGGGTACATAACGAAATGAAGGCAGAAATAAACATGTTCTTTGAAATCAATGAGAACAAAGATACAACATACCAGAATCTCTGGGACACATTTAAAGCAGTGTGTAGGGGGAAATTTATAGCACTAAATGCCCACAAGAGAAAGCAGGAAAGATCTAAAATTGACACTCTAACATCGCAATTAAAAGAACTAGAGAAGCAAGAGCAAACACATTCGAAAGCTAGCAAAAGGCAAGAAATAACTAAGATCAGAGCAGAACTGAAGGAGATAGAGACACAAAAAACCCTCCAAAAAATCAATGAATCCAGGAGTTGGTTTTTTGAAAAGATCAACAAAATTGACAGACCGCTAGCAAGACTAATAAAGAAGAAAAGAGAGAAGAATCAAATCGATGGAATAAAAAATGATAAAGGGGATATCACCACCGACCCCACAGAAATACAAACTACCATCAGAGAATACTATAAACACCTCTACGCAAATAAACTGGAAAATCTAGAAAAAAATGGATAATTTCCTGGACACTTACACTCTTCCAAGACTAAACCAGGAAGAAGTTGAATCCCTGAATAGACCAATAGCAGGCTCTGAAATTGAGGCAATAATTAATAGCCTACCAACCAAAAAAAGTCCAGGACCAGATGGATTCACAGCTGAATTCTACCAGAGGTACAAGGAGGAGTTGGTACCATTCCTTCTGAAACTATTCCAATCAATAGAAAAAGAGGGAATCCTCTCTAACTCATTTTATGAGGCCAACATCATCCTGATACCAAAGCCTGGCAGAGACACAAGAAAAAAAGAGAATTTTAGACCAATATCCCTGATGAACATCGATGCAAAAATCCTCACTAAAATACTGGCAAACCGGATTCAGCAGCACATCAAAAAGCTTATCCACCATGATCAAGTGGGCTTTATCCCTGGGATGCAAGGCTGGTTCAACATTCGCAAATCAATAAACATAATCCAGCATATAAACAGAACCAAAGACAAGAACCACATGATTATCTCAATTGATGCAGAAAAGGCTTTTGACAAAATTCAACAGCCCTTCATGCTAAAAACGCTCAATAAATTCAGTATTGATGGAACGTACCTCAAAATAATAAGAGCTATTTAGGACAAACCCACAGCCAATATCATACTGAATGGGCAAAAACTGGAAACATTCCCTTTGAAAACTGGCACAAGACAGGGATGCCCTCTCTCACCACTCCTATTCAACATAGTGTTGGAAGTTCTCGCTAGGGCAATCAGGCAAGAGAAAGAAATCAAGGGTATTCAGTTAGGAAAAGAAGAAGTCAAATTGTCCCTGTTTGCAGATGACATGATTGTATATTTAGAAAACCCCATTGTCTCAGCCCAAAATCTCCTTAAGCTGATAAGCAACTTCAGCAAAGTCTCAGGATACAAAATTAATGTGCAAAAATCACAAGCATTCTTATACACCAGTAACAGACAAACAGAGAGCCAAATCAGGAATGAACTTCCATTCACAATTGCTTCAAGGAGAATAAAATACCTAGGAATCCAACTTACAAAGGATGTAAAGGACCTCTTCAAGGAGAACTACAAACCACTGTTCAGTGAAATAAAAGAGGACACAAACAAATGGAAGAACATACCATGCTCATGGATAGGAAGAATCAATATCGTGAAAATGGCCATACTGCCCAAGGTAATTTATAGATTCAATGCCATCCCCATCAAGCTACCAATGAGTTTCTTCACAGAATTGGAAAAAACTGCTTTAAAGTTCATATGGAACCAAAAAAGAGCCCGCATCTCCAAGACAATCCTAAGTCAAAAGAACAAAGCTGGAGGCATCACGCTACCTGACTTCAAACTATACTACAAGGCTACAGTAACCAAAACAGCATGGTACTGGTACCAAAACAGAGATATAGACCAATGGAACAGAACAGAGTCCTCAGAAATAATACCACACATCTGCAGCCATCTGATCTTTGACAAACCTGAGAGAAACAAGAAATGGGGAAAGGATTCCCTATTTAATAAATGGTGCTGGGAAAACTGGCTAGCCATAAGTAGAAAGCTGAAACTGGATCCTTTCCTTACTCCTTATACGAAAATTAATTCAAGATGGATTAGAGACTTAAATGTTAGACCTAATACCATAAAAATCCTAGAGGAAAACCTAGGTAGTACCGTTCAGGACATAGGCATGGGCAAAGACTTCATGTCTAAAACACCAAAAGCAACGGCAGCAAAAGCCAAAATTGACAAATGGGATCTCATTAAACTAAAGAGCTTCTGCACAGCAAAAGAAACTACCATCAGAGTGAACAGGCAACCTACAGAATGGGAGAACATTTTTGCAATCTACTCATCTGACAAAGGGCTAATATCCAGAACCTACAAAGAACTCAAACAAATTTACAAGAAAAAAAAAAACAACCCCATCCAAAAGTGGGCAAAGGATATGAACAGACATTTCTCAAAAGAAGACATTCATACAGCCAACAGACACATGAAAAAATGCTCATCATCACTGGCCATCAGAGAAATGCAAATCAAAACCACAATGAGATACCATCTCACACCAGTTAGAATGGCGATCATTAAAAAGTCAGGAAACAACAGGTGCTGGAGAGGATGTGGAGAAATAGGAACACTTTTACACTGTTGGTGGGATTGTAAACTAGTTCAACCATTATGGAAAACAGTATGGCGATTCCTCAAGGATCTAGAACTAGATGTACCATATGACCCAGCCATCCCATTACTGGGTATATACCCAAAGGATTATAAATTATGCTGCTATAAAGACACATGCACTCGTATGTTTATTGCAGCACTATTCACAATAGCAAAGACTTGGAATCAACCCAAATGTCCATCAGTGACAGATTAGATTAAGAAAATGTGGCACATATACACCATGGAATACTATGCAGCCATCAAAAAGGAGGAGTTTGTGTCCTTTGTAGGGACATGGATGCAGCTGGAAACCATCATTCTTAGCAATCTATCACAAGAACAGAAAACCAAACACCGCATGTTCTCACTCATAGGTGGGAACTGAACAATGAGATCACTTGGTCTCAGGAAGGGGAACATCACACACAGGGGCCTGTCATGGGGAGGGGGGAGGGGGGAGGGATTGCATTGGGAGTTATACCTGATGTAAATGACAAGTTGATGGGTGCAGCACACCAACATGGCACAAGTATACATATGTAACAAACCTGCACGTTATGCACATGTACCCTACAACTTAAAGTATAATAATAATAAATAAATTTTTTTAAAAAAAAGAATGGCTATTATCAAAATGACAGAAGATAACAAGCATTGGCAAGGATGTCAAGAAAAGAAAGCCCTTGTACAGTGCTAGTGGGAATGTAGATTAGCACAGCTATTATGTAAAAAAGGATAGAGATTCATCAAAAAATTAAAAATAGAACTACCATATGATCCAACATTCCCACTACTAGGTATATATCCAAATGATATGAAATTAGTATATCAAAGAGATATCTGTACTCCCACATTTATTGCAAAACTACCGACAATAGCCAAGATATGGTGTCAACTTAAGTGTCCATCAATGAATGAGTAGATAAAATGTGGTATTTATACATAATGGAATACCATTCAGCCATAATAAAGAAGGAAATCATAATAATTGTGACAACATGGATGAATCTAGAGAACATTATGTTAAGTGAAGCAAGCCAGATACAGAAAGGCAAATATCACATAATCTCACTCATATGTGGAATATAAAACAGCTGATCTTATAGAAGAAGAGAGTAGAATGCTGGTTATGAAAACCTAGGGTTCACTGGGGGAGGGAAAAGTGGAGAAATGTTGATCAAAGAACACATACTTATAGTTAGATAAAAAGAATTAAGTGCCAGAGATCTATTGAACAGCATGGTGACTATCATTATTGATGATATATTGTATTTTTCAAAAATGTTAAGAAGATGGATTTTGTGTTCTCGCCCACAAAAATGATAACTATGTGAGGTAATACATTCATTAATTACCTAGATTTAACCATTCTATAATGTACATATACTTCAAAACATCATACATACACAGATAAATACATACTATTTTATATGTTAATTTTACAAATAAATAAATTTGGAAGAAATAAAACAATAGAACTAAGATGAAAGAATCCAGATATACTCATTTAACAATGACTCAGCATGCTTATTTAATTGGTTAGACCTATCTCAGCATCTCACTCATAACACATGAGTTCCAGATCTCAACAAAATCTCACTAACTTAGATATTCTGGGAAATCTTCTATGGTATCTCATATGAGTTCATAATCAGTTCTATCAGCTATCAAATGATATCTGCCTTGATCTGCTCCGCACCTCTTGGAGATGGCCTCCTCACCACTGCCAATCAAGTGGTACACACTTGACAACATTTGTATTCCACTCAGAAACACTATCTCCTAATGCTTCAATGCTGTAAACACTATATCTACAAGCGTTGCTATCTCCACGACATTCTTCAGTGCACCCACGCCACATTTTGAGCAAACAAATTTGGGGAAAATACTCCTTTTTATCACACTTCTTTTCACAAATATTTATTATTAATAGCACTGTCCTGGCCACTAGGGCTACAGTGGTTTGCAAATAGGGTCATGGTAACTGCTCATAAAGCATTTACAGTTTAGTGAGGAAGCACATCTGACACATATTAATGTTTACAGTATACCAGGAATTATGCTAAGTACTTTATCTACATTTTCTCCTTTATCATCACAAAGCTACAAGGTAGGCATTTTTATTATCACCATTATATTGGATGTTGTAGTAGGCTAAATAACAGCTATTCAAAGATACCAGGTATCAGGTCTTAATTCCTACAACTGTGACCAAAACACAAGGGATTCGGTCTAGGTCCTGGGGCTCACCATACAGAAAGCCAATCACTGAGATGACAATTATTGCCAAGAAAGAAGGCTTTAATTGGGTGCTGTAGTCAAGGAGATGGGAGCTCAGTCTCAAATCCATCTCCCTGACTAAAACTAGGGGTTTATATAGCAGAAAAGAAATGCAGCAGTGTACAAGAAACAAGAATTAGGGAGGGGAAAAGAAGCAATCATGATAAATGAGGGGTCTGGCATCTCATTGTCTGGATGTGATGATCTGGTGAGTTTCAGTTTTTTGATGCTCTGAAAGGCCTGAAGATTTCCTGAGGAAGGAACTCAGTTAAAACAAAAGTAAGTTTCAAACTTTAAGACCAGAAGGGTCAACCTCGAATATTTATCAAAAAAACTATCTATGGGACTATTCGGGTCAGCTTCAAAACCTGTAAATATTATCTTCATAAAGAAAAAGAGTATTTGTATACGTGATTAAGCCAAGGATCTTAACTTCATAGGAAGATTATTCTAGATTATCTGTGTGGGTCCTAAATCCAATCACATATGTCTCTTTTTTAAGAGAGAGACAGAGGGAAATTTCAGCGAGAGAGAGAGAAAAGAATGTGAAGACAAAGGAAAAGATTGGAGTGATGCAGTCACAAGCCAAGGACCTCCAATCAGCAGTCACCCCAGAAGCTAGAAAAGGCAAGAAACAAATTCTCACCCAGAGCCTCCAAAGGGAGCATAGCCCCACTAACACCTTGATACTAGAATTCTGGAGGCCAGAATTATGAAACAATAAATTTCTGTTATTTAAACCACCAAGTGTGTGATGATTTGTTATGGCAGCTAAAGAACTAATACAGATGGGAAACTGAAGCTTGGAAAGTAATTTGTCCATAGTCACAAAGCTAGAAATGTGCAGATCTGGGGTTTAAACTCAAGGAAGATGTCTCCAGAGCTTTCTCTTAGACACCTAGCTAAGGCATTTTACCAAAAATATCTTCTGGGCACCGAATTCATGTTGTCTGTTCCCAAATCTCAAAGAATGTTTCATAAAAAGAGTTGCTTCCAGCAGCACTTTTCTTCCTATAGTTCAGGTAGAAATCCTTGGAGTTGACTAATGAATAGAGATAGCTGTCTTCAACATTCTTCATGTTTCTTCCTTTCTGCAGCCTCTGTGCCTCTCTGCTTCATCTGTCCTCTCCCCTCTCCATCAAGAAAAAATCCTTATGAACCCAGACTTTTGTGGATCAACTCCCAGTGGAACCACCAATATTCCTATAATTAGGTAGTTCAAAGAATAATGCCCTAAATTTATGTTACACATCAAAAATCTCTAAAATAATAAATTCCACAGGTAGTTAAAATTGAGTTAACAAGGGAAATGGAAGACAGGTGATAGAAAAATTCTCAAAGGAAACTAAGCTATTCTCTGAATTCTTTACTCAACTTATTTTACATGTTTATGCATTTCCAAAATATGCAAGATCTCACTTGTGATGCAGTTATTCTGCCACTTCCATCTGCACTTTTCAATTGAGTAAATTGACCATTTCTTTAAAAAAGCATTGCTGAAATATGCATTATACAGGAATGTTTCTGAGAAAATGTTAGACAACTGAGAATCACTTTTGTGTTGTTGCTAACATAGAACTGATATGAGGCATCTCTAGAGAGTAACAGATTCAATTTTGTGAAACATTACGTAAGCAAGAAATGGTTCAGTGTTTCAGAATGTGAAGAGAAGGATTTCATTTTACTTCATCTTGGGCCTTGAACTCAGTAGACCTGTCTGATTGCTTCTGAATGCAATGTTGCAGCAAGTAAGAGTTATCTTTTTATTTCATACATCATTTATAAATTCTACTGCAATTCTACCGAGCCAATACATATTATTCTTCCAAACCAAAGAAGCGGCATCCTGATTTTGTTACTCCTACTGGTTACTGGAACTTCTGTTTAAGCACAAATAACTTACACTTTGAGCACTTTAAATCACTATCAGGCAGTTATATCTTCCCTTGGATGCTTTTTTTACTGCATCCCTATGTCCTTTATTCTCATACCCTCTAAATTCTGGTGTTTCCTCAAGTTTAATCTATTTTTCCTGTCTTCTCTATCTATACACTTGCTCTTCCTTGTAACCACAATGATGTTGATAACCTCCAGTATCATCTGTACTCAAAAAAAAAAACTCTTCTATCTAAATTTTTTAAAATATTAACAAGAAGAAAGAATTCAAGGTATCTTTAACAGAATACATATATATGTGTAGATTTTTGTGTGTGTGTATATATATGTTGAGCATCCTTAATCTGAACATTCAAAATCCAAAATACTCTAAAATCCAAAACTTTTTGAGCATCAACATAATGCCACAAGTGGAAATTTTCACACCTGATACTTTGCTTTCTAATGGTTCAATGTATACAAACTTGGTTCCATGCACAAAATTATTTTAATTATACAAAATTGTCTGTAGCCTATGTGTGTATGGTGTACATAAAACATAAATGCATTTTATGTTTAGACTTGAGTCCTATACCCCAAGGTATCCTATCATGTATATGCAAATATTCCAAAACCCAAAATTCAAAACACTTCCGGTCCCAAGCATTTTAGGTAAGGGATACTATTATATATCCATCATGTTGCAAAACTCAGAAGCCACTATTGCCATTGTACTCTGGTTGTACACTGTGTTGACCCAGTGGTGATCCAGCATGATTGTATATCTGGAAAGCCCAGAGAATCCGCTAAAAAATTATTTACAATAATAAAATAATTTAGCAAAATGACTGAGTGAAATTAAAACAAAGAAAATGTAGTTATGTAACACTAATTGGCATATGAAATGGTGGAAAATATCCAATTTAAAATTGAAATTTTGAAATATTAAATACCTAGGATCAAACCTAATATTAAAGGGCAATATGAGACTTCTAGTTTCCAGTCCAGTATGTAAGGAACTTAGAAGTTGTTGCTGCATTCTGACAACAAATGAAAAGCTAAACAAACGGAAAATCAATAATTATTCTTAGACCCATCAGACAAGTGAGGTCACAGAACAAATGGCTTTTCCAAAAATTGGAGAGAGAGACAGGGAGAATGACAATATACTGGAGCAGAAACCCACAAGCAGAAACTTCCCCTAGGGACCACTACCAGGGTAGGAAAACCTACACTGTCACTGACAAATTGATGGAGGCTTAGTATGAACACATCTGAGAGATTAAAAATTACAAGGAGGCCTAGACATTGTAGGTACCCACACTTTTGTGAGTTTCCCTCCAAGAGTTTGATCAGGTTCTCATGGTAAATATCAGAGAAAAATCCCCTTATGCTTCCATTGTCAGGAAAGGAGAAAAAAGTATTTTGAAAGAGGGGGCAGGGATAGCATTAGGAGATATACCTAATGTAAATGATGAGTTAATGGGTGCAGCACACCAACATGGCACATGTATACATATGTAACAAAGCTGTACATTGTGCACATGTACCCTAGAACAAAAAGTATAATTAAAAAAAAAAAAGAAAGACACCAAAGCATTCTGTCTGTAACAATAATTGCCTTCAAGAGAAATTATTTTACTAAAACCTAACCTCTTGGGTTTTATCAAAGCCTAATTGACCAGGGTAAAGAAAAATACCCAATTCTAGCCCATTCTAGTAATCCTTTCTTATTTAAAGGGGTTGGAAGAGGATTGAGAAGCACTGGTGCAATTGACAGCACAGGTACATAGTCTTACTAAGAAAGTGAGACCTAATTATAAGACTATAAAATGCCTTTCCTCATGCCTTACCATACACCGCCAAAGGCCTATTTACTGGAGTTCCTTTTATGTAATACATTCTGTCTGGCTTTCAACAAAAATTATAAAGCATACTAAAAGGCAAAAGGCACAGATTAAAGAGATAGAGCAAGCACCAGAACTAGACTAACATATGGCAGAGATGTTGGAGTTAGCAGGAATTTAAAACAACTAAGGTTAATAATGCTAAGGTCTCTAATGAAAAAGGTAAATAACGTGTAAGAACAGATGAGTAATATAAGTAAAGAGATAGAGATTCTAACACAGAATCAAAAAGAAATACTAGTGATTAAAGACTCTCTAATGGAAATGAAGAATGTCTTTGATGAGCTCACTTGTAGTTGAACATAGTTGAGGAAAGAATCTCTGAGCTTTGAGAATACATTAATAAAAGCTTCCAAAACTGAAAAGTAAAGAAAAAAAAGGAATGGGAAAAAGAGATTAGAATATCCAAGAACTGTGAGACAACTACAAAAGGTGTAACATAAAGATAAAGGGAATACCAGGAGATGAAAGATTAAAAGGAACAAAAGAAATATTTGAGACAAAAACAACAGACAATTTCCCCCAAATTAATGGCAGAGACCAAACCACCAATCTAGGAACCTCAAAGAACACCTGACAAGATAAATGCCAAAAAAAAAAAAAAAAAAAAAAACACCTAAACCCAGGCATATCATATACAAACTGCATAAAATTAAAGAAAAATTCTTAAAAGAAGCCACAGGGGAAAAAACATCTTACCTATAATATAAAAGCAAGAATAAAAATTCCATTCAGCTTCTCAGATACCATGTGCAATGGGCTGAATATTTATGTTACTTCAAAATTCGTGTTGACATAGTATCCCCTTAAGTAATGTTACCAGGAGGTTAAAAAAAAAAAAAAAAAAAAAACCACACACACAGATCTCTCACTTCATCTGCCATGTGAAGTAACAGTAAGAAGATGGCTGCCTAAGAGGAAACAGGCCCTCACCTAACTCCATATCTGCAGTCACCTTGATCTTGGACCTTCCAGCCTTCAGAATTGTCAGAAATAAATGTCTGTTGTTTATAAACCACACAGTCTGTGGTAGTTTGTTACAGAAACTAAAACAGATTAAGATAGCATGCAAATGAGAAAAGGATGCAGTGTAACATTAGCGCATTGAGAGAAAAAAACACCAACCTAAAATTCAGTACCCTGAAAAATTACATTTCAAACATGAAGGAGAAATAAAGATGTCCTCAAACAAAATTTAAAAAGAGGAAATTTTTGTAGTGCTCCGGCCTTGCAAAAAATGTTCTAAAAAGTTCTTCAGAGAGAAGGAATATAATATAAGCCAAAAACCCAGATCCAAGTAAAGAACAAAAGTAGATTGGAGAAGAAATAAATGAGGGCAAAAGGGGGCGGAGCAAGATGGCCAAATAGGAACAGCTCCAGTCTCCAGCTCCCAATGCGAGCAACACAGAAGACGGGTGATTTCTGCATTTTCAACTGAGGTACTGGGTTCATCTCACTAGGGAGTGCGGGACAATCGGTGCTGGTCAGCTGCTGCAGCCCGACCAGCGAGAGCTGAAGCAGGGTGAGGCATCGCCTCACCTGGGAAGCACAAGGGGGAAGGAAATCCCTTTTCCTAGCCAGGGGAACTGAGACACACAACACCTGGAAAATCGGGTAACTCCTACCCCAATATTGTGCTACACCAAGGGTCTTAGCAAATGGCACACCAGGATATTATATCCCACACCTGGCTGGGAGGGCTCTATGACCCTGGAGCCTCGCTCATTGCTAGCACAGGAACCTACAATCTAATGGCAAGGCAGCAGCGAGGCTGGGTGAGGGGCGCCCACCATTGCTGAGGCTTAAGTAGATAAACAAAGCCTCTGGGAAGCTCGAACTGGGTGGAGCCCACAGCCGGCCTGTCAAGGAGGCCTGCCTATCTCTGTAGACTCCACCTCTGGGCACAGGGCACAGCTAAACAACAACAAAAAAAAGCAGCAGAAACCTCTGCAGATGCAAATGACCCTGTCTGACAGCTTTGAAGAGAGCAGTGGATCTCCCAACACAGAGGTTGAGATCTGAGAATGGACAGACTGCCTGCTCAAGTGGGTCCCTGAACCCTGAGTAGCCTAACTAGGAGACATCCCCCACTAGGGGCAGACTGACACCCCACACCTCACATGACTGGGTACACCCATGAGACAAAGCCTCCAAAGCAAGAATCAGACAGGTACACTCGCTGTTCAGCAATATTCTATCTTCTGCAGCCTCTGCTGCTGATACACAGGCAAACAGGGTCTGGAGTGGACCTCAAGCAATCTCCAACAGATCTACAGCTGAGGGTCCTGACTGTTAGAAGGAAAACTAACAAAAAGGAAGGACACCCACACCAAAACCCCATCAGTACGTCACCATCATCAAAGACCAAAGGCAGAGAAAACCACAAAGATGGGGAAAAAGCAGGGCAGAAAAGCTGGAAATTCAAAAAATCGGAGCGCATCTCCCCATCCAAAGAAACTCAGCTCATCGCCAGCAACGGATCAAAGCTGGACGGAGGATGATTTTGACGAGTTGAGAGAAGAAGGCTTCAGACCATCGAAATTCTCAGAGTTAAAGGAGGAATTACATACACAGCGTAAAGAAACTAAAAATCTTGAAAAAAGAATGGAAGAATGGATAACTAGAACAATCAATGGAGAGAAGGCCATAAGTGAACTGACAGAGATGAAAACCATGACATGAGAAATACGTGACAAATGCACAAGCTTCAGTAACCGACTCGATAACTGGAAGAAAGAGTATCAGCGATTGAGGATTAAATGAATGAAATGAAGCGAGAAGAGAAGTCTAAAGAAAAAAGAGGAAAAAGAAATGAACAAAGCCTTCAAGAAGTATGGGATTATGTGAAAAGACCAAACCTACGTCTGATTGGGGTGCCTGAAAGTGAGGGGGAAAATGGAACCAAGTTGGAAAACACTCTACAGGATATTACCCAGGAGAACTTCCACAACCTAGTAGGGCAGGCCAACATTCAAATTCAGAAAATACAGAGAATGCCACAAAGATATTCCTCCAGAAGAGCAACTCCAAGACACCTAACTGTCAGATTCACCAAAGTTGAAATGAAGGAAAAAATCTTAAGGACAGTGAGAGAGAAAGGTTGGGTTACCCACAAAGGGAAGCCCATCAGACTAACAGCAGATCTCTCAGCAGAAACTCTACAAGCCAGAAGAGAGTGGGACCAATATTCAACATTCTTAAAGAAAAGAATTTTCAAGCCAAAATTTCATATCCAGCCAACTAAGTTTCATCAGTGAAGGAGAAATAAAATCCTTTACAGATAAACAAATGCTTAGAGATTTTGTCACCACCAGGCCTACCTTACAAGAGCTCCTGAAGGAAGCACTAAACATGGAAAGGAACAATTGGTGCCAGCCATTGCAAAAACATGCCAAAATGTAAAGACCATCGAGGCTAGGAAGAAACTGCATCAACTAACGAGCAAAATAACCTGTTAATATCATAAAAACAGGATCACGTTCACACATAACAACATTAAACTTAAATGTAAATTGACTAAATTGTCCAATTAAAAGACACAGTTTGCTGTATTCAGGAGACCCATCTCACATGCAGAGACATATATAGGGTCAAAATAAAGGAATGGAGGGAGATCTAACAAGCAAATGGAAAACAAAAAAAGGCAGGGGTTGCAATCCTAGTTTCTGATAAAACAGACTTTAAACCATCAAAGATCAAAAGAGACAAAGAAGGCCATTACATAATGGTAAAGGGATCAATTCAACAGGAAGAGCTAACTATCCTAAATATATATGCACCCAATACAGGAGCACCCAGATTCATAAAGCAAGTCCTTACAGACTTACAAAGAGACTTAGACTCCCATACAATAATAATGGGAGACTTCAACACCCCACTGTCAACATTAGACAGATCAACAAGACAAAAAGTTAACAAGGATATCCAGGAATTGAACTTAGCTCTGCACCAAGCGGACCTAATAGACATCTATAGAACTCTCCACCCCAAATCAACAGAATATACATTCTTCTCAGTACCACATCACACTTATTCCAAAATTGACCACATAATTGGAAGTAAAGCACTCCTCAGCAAATGTACAAGAACAGAAATTATCACAAACTGTCTCTCAGACCACAGTGCAATCAAACTAGAACTCAGGACTAAGAAACTCAATCAAAACCACTCCACTACATGGAAACTGAACAACCTCCACCTGAATGACTACTGGGTACATAACAAAATGAAGGCAGAAATAAAGATGTTCTTTGAAACCAATGAGAACAAAGACACAATGTACCAGAATCTCTGGGACACATTTAAAGCAGTGTGTACAGGGAAATTTATAGCACTAAATGCCCACAAGAGAAAGCAGGAAAGATCTAAAATTGACACTCTAACATCACAATTAAAAGAACTACAGAAACAAGAGCAAACACATTCAAAAGCTAGCAGAAGGCAAGAAATAACTAAGATCAGAGCAGAACTGAAGGAGATAGAGACACAAAAAATCATCCAAAAAATCAATGAATCCAGGAGTTGGTTTTGTGAAAAGATCAACAAAATTGATAGACCGCTAGCAACACTAATAAAGAAGAAAAGAGAGAAGAATCAAATAGACGTAATAAAAAATGATAAAGGGGATATCACCACCGACCCCACAGAAATACAAACTACCATCAGAGAATACTATAAACACCTCTACGCAAATAAACTAGAAAATCTAGAAGAAATGGATAATTTCCTGGACACTTACACTCTCCCAAGAATAACCCAGGAAGAAGTTGAATCCTGAATAGACCAATAGCAGACTCAGAAATTTAGACAATAATTAACAGCCTACCAACCAAAAACAGTCCAGGACCAGATGGATTCACAGCTGAATTCTACCAGAGGTAAAACGAGGAGCTGGTACCATGCCTTCTGAAACTATTCCAATCAATAGAAAAAGAGGGAATCCTCCCTAACTCATTTCACAAGGCCAACATCATCCTGATACCAAAGCCTGGCAGAAACACAACAAAAAAAGAGAATTTTAGACCAATATCCCTGATGAACATCGATGCAAAAATCCTCAATAAAATACTGGCAAACCGGATTCAGCAGCACATCAAAAAGCTTATCCACCATGATCAAGTGGGCTTCATCCCTGGGATGCAAGGCTGGTTCAACATTCGCAAATCAATAAACATAATCCAGCATATAAACAGAACCAAAGACAAGAACCACATGATTATCTCAATAGATGCAGAAAAGGCTTTTGACAAAATTCAACAGCCCTTCATGCTAAAACTCTCAATAAATTCAGTATTGATGGAACGTATCTCAAAATCATAAGAGCTATTTATGACAAACCCACAGCCAATATCATACTGAATGGGCAAAAACTGGAAACATTCCCTTTGAAAACTGGCAAAAGACAGGGATGACCTCTCTCACCACTCCTATTCAACATAGTGTTGGAAGTTCTCGCTAGGGCAATCAGGCAAGAGAAAGAAATCAAGGGTATTCAGTTAGGAAAAGAAGAAGTCAAATTGTCCCTCTTTGCAGATGACATGATTGTATATTTAGAAAACTCCATCATCTCAGCCCAAAATCTCCTTAAGCTGATAAGCAACTTCAGCAAAGTCTCAGGATACAAAATCAATGTGCAAAAATCACAAGCATTCTTATATACCAGTAACAGACAAACAGAGAGCCAAATCATGAATGAACTTCCATTCACAATTGCTTCAAAGAAAATAAAATACCTAGGAATTCAACTTACAAGGGATGTAAAGCACTTCTTCAAGGAGAACTACAAACCACTGCTCAGTGAAATAAAAGAGGACACAAACATATGGAAGAACATACCATGTTCATGGATAGGAAGAATCAATATTGTGAAAATGGCCATACTGCCCAAAGTAATTTATAGATTCAATGCTATCTCCATCAAGCTACCAATGACTTTCTTCACAGAATCGGAAAAAACTGCTTTAAAGTTCATATGGAACCGAAAAAGAGCCCACATTGTCAAGACAATACTTAGTCAAAAGAACAAAGCTGGTGGCATCACGCTACCTGATGTCAAATTATACTACAAGGCTACAGTAACCAAAACAGCATGGTACTGGTACCAAAACAGACGTACAGACCAATGGAACAGAACAGAGTCCTCAGAAATAATACCACACATCTACAGCCATCTGATCTTTGACAAACCTGAGAAAAACAAGAAATGGGGAAACGATTCCCTATTTAATAAATGGTGCTGGGAAAATTGACTAGCCATAAGTAGAAAGCTGAAACTGGAT
The DNA here is from genome assembly GCF_037993035.2 of Macaca fascicularis. Taxonomy (NCBI): domain Eukaryota; kingdom Metazoa; phylum Chordata; class Mammalia; order Primates; family Cercopithecidae; genus Macaca; species Macaca fascicularis. The sequence continues at coordinate 68,541,187 of NC_088380.1, read as the reverse complement.
CCTTTTCTTACTCCTTATACGAAAATTAATTCAAGGTGGATTAGAGACTTAAATGTTAGACCTAATACCATAAAAACCCTAGAGGAAAACCTAGGTAATACCATTCAGGACATAGGCATGGGCAAGGACTTCATGTCTAAAACACGAAAAGCAATGGCAACAAAAGCCAAAATTGACAAATGGGGCCTAATTAAACTAAAGAGCTTCTGCACAGCAAGAGAAACTACCATCAGAGTGAACAGGCAACCTACAGAATGGGAGAAAATTTTTGCAATCTACTCATCAGACAAAGGGCTAATATCCAGAACCTACAAAGAACACAAACAAATTTACAAGAAAAAAAACAAACAACCCCATCAAAAAGTGGGCAAAGGATATGAACAGACACTTCTCAAAAGAAGACATTTATGCAGTCAACAGACACATGAAAAAATGCTCATCATCACTGGCCATCAGAGAAATGCAAAACAAAACCACAATGAGATACCATCTCACACCAGTTCGAATGGCAATCATTAAAAAGTCAGGAAACAACAGGTGCTGGAGAGGATGTGGAGAAATAGGAACACTTTTACACTGTTGGTGGGATTGCAAACTAGTTCAACCATTATGGAAAACAGTATGGTGATTCCTCAAGGATCTAGAACCAGAAGTACCATATGACCCAGCCATCCCATAACTGGGTATATACCCAAAGGATTATAAATCATGCTGCTATAAAGACACATGCACACGTATGTTTATTGCAGCACTATTCACAATAGCAAAGACTTGGAACCAACCCAAATGTCCATCAATGATAGACTGGATTAAGAAAATGTGGCACATATACACCATGGAATACTATACAGTCATAAAAAAGGATGAGTTTGTGTCCTTTGTAGGGACATGGATGCAGCTGGAAACCATCATTCTCAGCAAACTACCGCAAGAACAGAAAACCAAACACCGCATGTTCTCACTCATAGATGGGAATTGAACAATGAGATCACTTGGACTCGGAAAGGGGAACATCACACACCAGGGCCTATTATAGGGAGGGAGGAGGGGCGAGAGATTGCATTGGGAGTTATACCTGATGTAAATGACGAGTTGATGGGTGCTGACGAGTTGATGGGTGCAGCACACCAACATGGCACAAGTATACATATGTAACAAACCTGCATGTTATGCACATGTACCCTAGAACTTAAAGTGTAATAATTTTAAAAAATAAATTTTAAAAAAAGAAATAAGTGAGGGCAAAAAGAAAACTTTTATTTTTCTTATTCTTTCTTTTTTTTTTTCTACTTTTAGAAGAATGTATTAATCCAAAATATATTTCTTTATGTTCAGATTAGAATTTCTTCTGTAGTGTAGAAAGAACTCTGTTTACAAAGCTGGTGACCAGCAAGGTCACCAGCATACAGCATCACGTGTGTACCCACAGCCATTACTAGTGGATGGTCCTGGTCATTGCCTCTGTGAAAGTTGCCCATGTTCTATGGAATCCTAAGCCCTACTCCAGCCCTTATTAAGTCCTTATACCTTTACCATCCTATCCATCTGTCTCACTGTCCTCTTACAGGACTCCATCCCATTGTCTTCCTGAGATGCTGGACCACTGTGGGCAGCTGACCTTGGAAGAAGCATGCCACCGTCTTCTTCAAACCCCTCAAAGTCTCGGCTTCTCTCATGCTTTTGGAAATTCTGAGACAGAAGAATCACCTGAACTTGGGAGGCAGAGGTTGCAGTGAGCTAGGATCGTACCATTGCACTGCAACCCAGGTGACAGAGTGAGACTCCTTCTTAAAAAAAAAAAAAAAAAAAGAAAGAAAGAAAGAAAAAGAAATGAAATGGAAGGGTACTAAAATCGACTTCTGAATCAAAGGAGAAACTGGCCAATGGGAGGGCACCCCTCATCTGAAGGAACTCCAAACAACAACAGCATATCCGCCACCACATGCCCATTCCCTAAAATCCAGGAGGAACCATTAAAACCCCTGTGACATGGAAAGGTGTCCATACTATGCCCACTCTCCTCCCCTTGACATCTTGATAACACTGTTTACTGGCAGCAATTTTCTTTGTTACCTCAAATTTTGAAGCCTCAGAAACAAAATAAACCACACATAAGTCTAAGAGACAGAAAAATAACCTTTCTCCTTTCTGTCCCCCTGTGTCACCCCCCGCCCACCCCACTTTGGGTAATGTTACATTTTAGAAGAAATTTTGTCCGAAGTAACATAAACTTTAAGGCAGTGAACAGCAATTTAATAACACAATTGTATATGCTATTTATGCTCCATAAATTTACTGTTCCCTTCATAATTTCAGTCCCACTAATATTTTCTCTTCTATGTGTTTTAGTTAACTTGTCTCTTCAAACAGTACATATACTTTTAAGTATATAACAATATACATATATACATTTATATGGCATATTTGGCATATTTGGTATATATGGCATATTTGGCATATAAATTTGACATTTATATGGCATATTTGGCATATATGGCATATTTTCATATTTCAGCAATGTATTTGATTATGTGTAGCATATATATATATGTATGAAATGTGTTACAGCGATAAGAGACAGAAAGGGGAAACTAGAATTATTTTGTTTTTAATATTATGATGCACTTGCGCTACTGTGAAGATGTATACTGTTATTTGAAAGTGGACTTGGATTAGTTGTAAACATATATTACAAACTCAATGAACAGCAAACAGTAACAAATACAGTATATATGAATCCAAATATATAAATAATCACTTTAAATGTGATAGGTCTAAATATACCATTTTAGAGACCAAGATTGGACTAGAGCAGATCAAAATGCAAGACCTATTTATATGTTGTTCATAATAAACCTACTTCAAATATAAAAAAATATATATGTTAAAAGTAAAGGGATGAAGAAATATATACCTTGGTAAAACTAATCAAAGGAAAATGGGAGTGGCTACGTCAATTTCAGACAGGGCAGACTTCAAAGCAAGAAAAATTATCAACAATAAACAATGACATTACATAATGAAAAAGGGTTCAATTCTCCAAGACAAAATAACAATCCTTAATGTTTATGAACTCAACAACAAAACATCAAAATATAAGAGGCAAAAACTGACAGAATTATAAAGAGAGATATATGTATCCACTATTATAGTAGGATACCTCAATACCCCCTACCAGAAATAGATACTTCCAGCAGGCAGAAAAATCAGTGAGGAAATAGTTGAACTCAACAGCACCACAAATCAACTGGCTATAGTCAACATCTATAGACTACATCATCCAACAACAGCAGATTACAAATTATTCTCAAGCTCAAGTGAAACATTCATAAAGCTAGAGCAAATTCTGAACTGTAAAGCACACACATTAACAAATTTTAAAGAATAGAAATTATACATTATCTGTTCTCAGAGCGCAATAGAATTAACCTGGAAATAAATAACAGAAAGACAGCAAAAAACTTCCAAAATATTTGGATATTAAATTACTCACTTCTACATGACATATTTACTATAGTTTGGATATTTGTCCTCCCCAAACCTCATGTTGAAATTTGATCCCTAATATGGTTTTGTTGTCCCCCCACCCAAATCTCATCTTGAATAGTAACTTCCACAATTCCCACATGTCATGGGAGGAACCCAGTGGGAAGTGATTGAAATATGGGGGCAGATCTTTCCTGCACTGTCCTTATGATAGTGAATGAGTCTCATGAGATCTGATGGTTTTAAAAAATGGGAGTTTCCCTACACAAGCTCCTCTCTTGTCTGCTGCCATGTAAGACATGACTTGTTTCTCCTTGCCTTCTGCCATGATTGTGAGACCTCCCAGCCATGTGGAAATATAAGTCCATTAAGCCTGTTTCTTTTATAAATTGCCCAGCCTCGGGTATGTCTTTATCAGCAGTGTGAGAACAGACTAATACAGTAAATTGGTACCAGGAGTGGGGTGCTGTTGTAGATACCCAAAAATGTGGAAGCAACTTTGGAACTGGGTAACAGGCAAAGGTTGGAACAGTTTGGAGGGCTCAGAAGAAGATAGAAAAATGTGGGAAAGTTTGAAACTCCTAGAGACTTGTTGAATGGCTTTGACAAAAATGCCTCTTAGCAACATGGACAATAAAGTCCAGGCTGAGGTGGTCTCAGATGAAAATGAGGAACTTGTTGGGAAGTGAAACAAAGGTGAGTCTTGTTATGTTTTAGAAAAGAGACTGGTGATATTTTGCCCCTGCCTTAGAGATTTGTCGAACTCTGAACTTGAGAGAGATAATTTAGGCCGTCTGGTGGAGGAAAGTTCTAAGCAGCAAATCATTCAAGAGGTGACTTGAGTGCTGATAAAGGTGTTCGGTTTTAAAAGGAAAACAGAGCATAAAAGCTTGAGAAGTTTGCAGCCTGACAATGTGATAGAAAAGAAAATCCCATTTTCTGAGAAGAAATTCAAGCTGGCTACAGAAATTTGCATATGTAACGAGGAGCCAAATGTTAATCCCCAACACAATGGGGAAAATGTCTCCAGGGATGTCAGAGGTCTTCACGTCAGCCCCTCCCATCACAGGCCCAGAGGCCTAGGAGGAAAAAATGATTTCATGGGTCAGGCTCAGGGTCCCTCTACTGTGTGCAGTCTAGGGACTTGGTGCCCTGCATCTCGGCAGCTCCAGCCATGACTGAAAGGGGCCAAGGTACAGCTTGGGCTATTGTTTCAGAGTGGGGAAACCCCAAGCTTGGCAGCTTCCACATGGTGTTGAGCCTGTGGGTGTACATAAGTCAAGAATTGAGATTTGGGAACCTCTCCCTATATTACAGAAGATGTATGGAAATGCCTGGATGCCCAGACAAAAGTTTGCTGCAGGGGCAGCGCCCTAATGGATAACCTCTGTTAGGGGAGCGCAGAAGGGAAATGTGGGATTGGAGCCCCCACACAGAGTTCCTACTGGGGCATCACCTAGGGGAGCTGTTAGAAGAGGGCCACCATCCTGGAAACCCCAGAATTATAGATCCACCAAAACCTTGCACCGTGCTTCTGGAAAAGCTGCAGACATTCAATGTTAGCCCGTGAAAGGAGCCAGGAAGAAGACTGTACTCTCCAAAGCCATGGAGGCAGAGCTGCCCATGACCATGGGAGCACACCTCTTGCATCAGTGTGACCTGGATGCAAGACATGGAGTTAAAGGAGATCATTTTGGAGCTTTAAGATTTGACTGCCCTGGCAGATATCAGACTGTAGCTCCTTTGTTTTCAGCCAATTTCTCCCATTTGGGTTGGCAGTATTTACCCAATACCCCCATTGCTTCTAGGAAGTAACTAACTTGCTTTTGATTCTACAGATTCATAGGCAGAAGAAACCTGCCTTGTCTCAGATGAGCTGTTGGACTGTGGACTTTTGAGTTAATGCTGAAGTGAGTTAAGACTTTGGGGTACTGTTGGAAATGCATAACTGGTTTTGAAATATGAGGACATAAGATTTGGGAGGAAACAGGGATGGAATGGTATGGTTTGGCTGTGTCCACACTCAAATATCATCTTGAATTCTCACTCCCACAATTCCCACATGACAGGGGAGGAACACAGTGGGAGGTGGTGGAATTATGGGTGTGGATCTTTCCTGTGCTATTCTCGTGATAATGAATGAGTCTCACGAGATATGATGGTTTTAAAAACAGGAGTTTTCCTGCACAAGTTCTTCTCTTCTCTGCCACCATGTAAGATGTGACTTGTTCCTCCTTGCCTTCTGCCACAATTTGAGGCTTCCCCAGTCACATGAAACTATATGTCCATTAAGCCTCTTTCTTTTGTAAATTGCCCAGTCTCAGGTATGTCTTTATTAGTAGCAATGAAAACAGACTAGTACAATTCCCAATGTTAGAGGTGGGGTTTAATGGAGGATATTTGGTGATGAGGGCAGATCCTTCATGAAGAAATTGATACAATCCATTGAGAGTGAGTGAGTTCTTACTCTATTAGTTCCTAAAAGAGCTTGGCATTAAAAAGAGCCTGACACATCCCCCTAATCCTTTTCTTCCTCTCCTGCCATGTAATCTCTGTACACATTCGCTCTCTTTCACCTCCTATCATGAGTGGAAGCAGCTTGAAGCCCTCACCAGAATCCAATAGATATGAATGCTATACTTCTTGTACAGCCTGAAGAAGCATAAGCTAAATAAATGTCTTTTCTTCATAAATTACCCATCCTATTTATTTATAGCAACACAAAATGGACTAAGACAAAATGGATCAAAAAATAAATCTCAAGAAAAGCTTTAAAACATTTTGAACTAAATGAAAATGAACATATAATTATCAAACTTTGCAGAAGCAGCAAAGAACTGCTTTGAAAATTTTCTAATATTAAAATTTATATGTTAGAAAATAATAAATATTTCAAATCAATCATCTAATCTTCTACCATAGGAAACCAGAAAACAAGGCAAATCAATTCCAAAGCAAGCAGGGAAAACAAAATAATAAAAATTACAGCAAAAATCAATAAATTAAAAACAGGAAGTCAATAAAGAAAAATCAATGAAACCAAATCAACAAACCTCCACCCAGACTAAGAATAAAAAGAGAAGACACAAATAACTAACATTAGAAATGAAAAAGGAGATATCATCACAGATCTCATGGACACTAAAAAGATAATAAAGGAATATTAGGACTATTATTAACAACTCTATGCCCCCAAGAATTGATAACCTAGATGAAATGAACCAATTCCTTAAAATACACAATCTGCCAAAATTCACACAAGAAAAAACAGACAGCCTGAATGGGCCTTTATCAATTAAATAAATTGAATCAATAATGAGTAACCATCCCAAACAGAAAGTCTCTTGCCCAGATGGATTTGTTAGCAAATTCTACCAAACATTTAAGAGAAATTATATCAGTTCAATAACTGCCACAATACAGAAGCAGAGGGAATACTTCCTCAATCATGTTATGAGGTCAACATTACTCTGATATTGAAACCAAAGATATCACAAACAAAGAAAGCCACAGACCAATATCTCTCATAAACAAAGATGCAAAAATCCTCAAAGTAAATAGCAAATTGAATCCAACAATTTATGAAAAGAATTATATGCCAAAACCAACTGGAATTTTTTCTAGGAATGCAAGGCTAGCTCAACATTCAATAATTAATTAATGTAATACATCACATCAATAGGCTCAAGAATAAAAATCACATATTATTTTAATAAACATATAAACAGCATTTGACAAAATTGAACACTCATTGATGATAAAAACTCTTAGCAAACTAGGAATAAAGAGAACTTCTTCAATTGGATAAAGAACACCTACAAAAAAATGTACAACTAACATCATATTAATACTTATTGGGGAAAAGGAAAAGGTTTCCCAAAAAAATCAGAAACAAGGCGGGAAGTTTACTCTTACCACTCCTTTAAAACATTGTACTGGAAGTCCTGGCTAATTCAGTAAGACAAGAAAAGGAAATAAATGTTGCATTAATTGGGAAGGAAAATATAAAAATGTCTTCGTTTACAAGTGACATGATTGTATATGTAGAAAAACCAAAAGAATTCATCAGAAAAAAAAAAATCTGCTGGAACTAATAAGAAATTACAAGCCGGGCGCGGTGGCTCACGCCTGTAATCCCAGCACTTTGGGAGGCCGAGGTGGGCAGATCACAAGGTCAGGAGATCGAGACCATCCTGGCTAACACGGTGAAACCCCGTCTCTACTAAAAATACAAAAAAAAATTAGCCGGGCACGATGGCGGGCGCCTGTAGTCCCAGCTACTCAGGAGGCTGAGGCAGGAGAATGGCGGGATCCCGGGAGGCGGAGCTTGCAGTGAGCCGAGATCGCGCCATTGCACTCCAGCCTGGGGGACACAGCGAGACTCCGTCTCAAAAAAAAAAAAAAAGAAATTACAGCCAGGTTATGGGATGCAAGGTTAATATACAAAAGTCAACTGCTTTCTAACATATCAGCAATGAACAAGTGGAATTTGAAATTTAAAACATACTATTATTTGCATTGGCACCCCCAAAAATGAAACACTTAGGCATAAACATAATAAAACATATACAGAATCTGTTTAAAGAAAACCACAAAACTCTAATCGAAGAAATTAAAGAACTAAATAAAATAGAGAGATATGCCATGCTCATGGATAGGAAACACAGTATTGTCAAAATATTCATTCTCCCCAACTTGATCTATAGATTCAATGCAATCATAATCCAAATCCCAAAAAAATTATTTTGTAGATATTGACAAACTAGTTCTAAAGTTTCTTTTGAGATCTGAAAGACCCAAAATAACCAACACAAGATTGAAGAAAAAGAACAAAGTCAGAGAACTGTCACAATCTGACTTACAGACTTACCATAAAGCTACAGTAACCAAAACAGTGTGATATTGGTTAGAGAATAGGCAAATAGATCAAGGAAACAGAATAGGAAACAAAAACTAGACCTATATAAGTATAGTCAACTGGACTTTGACAAAGTAGAAAAGGAATAAATTGAAGAAAAGATAGTCTTTTCAACAAATGGTGCTAGAACAGCTGAACATCAATATTAGAAAACAAGAAAAACAATCTAGACACAAACTTTATACCCTTCGCAAAAATTAACTCAATATACATTACAGACCTAAATGTAAAATGCGAAACTACAAAACTACTAGGAGATAATATAAGAGAAAAATCTAGATACCTTGCATATGGCAATGACTTTTATTTTTATTTTTTAATTCAACTTTTATGTCAGATACAGGGGGTTACATTTGCATGTTTGTTACATATTGTTAAATATTGCATCCAGGTAGTAAGCATAGTACCCAATAGGCAGTTTTTCAAACCCTCCCCCACCAGTAGTCCATAGTATACCCAATAGGTAGTTTCCAACCCTCCCCCTTTTAGTAGTCCACAGTGTCTATTGTTCCCATATTTGTGTCCATGTGTGCTCAATGTTTAGCTCCCACTTATAAGTGAGAATCTGTGGTATTTGATTTTCTGTTCCTGTGCCAATTCACTTAGGATTATGGCCTCCAGATTCATCCATGTTGCTGCAAAGGGCATGATTTCATTCTTTTTTATGGCTGTGTTGTATTCCATACTGTATAAGCATCACATTTTCTTTATATAATCCATCATTGGTGGGTACCTAGGTTGACTTTATATCTTTGCTATTGTGAATAGTGTGGTAATTAACATACAAGTACCCATATCTTTTCAGTATAATGATCTATTTTTCTTTGGGTTATGATGTGTTTGAATTTGTGTCCCTGCCCAAATCTCATGTTGAATTGCAATCCCCAATGTTGGAAAATGGGCCTGGTGGGAGGTGATCGGATCACGGGGGCAAACTTCCCCTTTGTTGTTCTCATGATAATGAGTGAGTTCTCATGAGATCTGTATTTTTTTAAAGTATGTAGCACCTTGCCCTGGGCTTTCTTCCTCCTTCTCCATCCGTGTAAGATGTACCTCCTTCTTCTTTGCCTCCAGCCATGATTATAAGTTTCCTGAGGCCTCCTTAGCCATGCTTCCTGGACAGCCTGCAGAACCATGAGCCAATTAAACCTCTTTTCTTTATAAATTACTCAGTCTCAGGTAGTTCTTTATAGCAATGTGAGAACAACTCACATTGAAGTTGTTCAATGTAAACAACAGGTTATATACTCAGTAAGGGGATTGCTGAGTCAAATGGTAGTTCTGTTTTAAGTTCTTCAAGAAATCTTCAAACTGCTCTCCACAAGAGCTGAACTAATTTGCATTTCCACCAAAAGTTAATATGCATTCCTTTTTCTCTGCAGTTTCACCAGCATCTGTTGTTTTTTGACTTTTTTATAATAGCCATTCTAACTGGTATGAGATAGTATCTCATTGTGGTTTTTGACTTGCATTTCTCTGATGATTGGTGGTGACGAGTATTTTTTCATGTTTGTAGGCCACTTGTCTTCTTTGGGAAAGTGTCTTTTCACATATTTTGCCCATTTTTTAATGGGGTTATTTGGTTTTTTCTTGTTGATTTGTTTATGTTCCTTATAGATTTTAGATATTACCTCTTTGTCAGATGCATAGTTTGTGAATATTTTCTCTCATTCTACAAGTTGTCTGTTTACTCTATTGATAGTTTCTTTTGCTGTGCAGAACTCCTTAAATAGGTTCCACTTGTCAATTTTTGTTTTTGTTGCAATTATTTTTGAGGACTTAGACAAAAATTCCTTGCCAGGGCTTATGCTTAAAAGGGTATATCCTGGGTTCTATTCTGGGATTTTTATGGTTTGAGTTCTGACATTTAAATCTTTAATTCATCTTGAGCTAATTTTTGTATATGGTAAAAGGTAAGGGTCCAGTTTCATTCTTCTGCACATGGCTAGACAGTTATCCCAGCACCATTTGTTGAATAGAGAGTCCTTTCCCCATTGATTGCTTTTGTGGGTCTTGTCAAAAAGAAGATGGTTCTAAGTATGCAGCTTTATTTCTGAGTTTTCCATTCTGTTCCACTAGTCTATGTGTCTGTTTTTGTACCAGTACCATGCTGTTTGGGTTACTTTAACTTTATAGTATAGCTTGAAGTCAGGTGGTGTGATTCCTTGGGCTTTATTCTTTTTGCTTAAGATTGCCTTGTTTATTTAGGCTCTTTTTTTGTTGTTCCATATGAATTTTAAAATAGTTTTTTTTCTAATTCTGTGAAGAATGACATTGGTAGTTTGATAAAGATAGTATTGAATCTGTACATTGCTTCGGGCAGTATGGCCATTTTAATGATACTGATTCTTCCTATCCAAGAGCATGGAGTGTTTTTTCATTTATTTGTGTTGTCTCTGATTTCTTTCAGCATCGTTTTGTAGTTTTCCTTGTAGATACCTTTCACTGCCTTGGTTAGCTGTATTCATAGGTATTATATTTTCTTCATGACTATTGTAAATGATATCGTGTTCTGGATTTGACTCTTAGCTTGGGTATTATTGGTGTATAGAAATGCTACTGGTTTTGTACATTGATTTTGTATCATTAACCTTACTAAAATTGTTCATCCATTCTAGAAGACTTTTGGCAAAGTAGGATTTTCTAGGTATAGAATAATATTGTCAGTGAAGAGAAAGAGTTTGACTTTTTTTTTTCTTATTTAGATGCTCTTATTTCTTTATCTTGCCTGATTGCTCTGGCTAGGGCTCCCAGTACTATGTTGGATAGAAGTAATAAGTGTGGGCATCCTTGTGTTATTCCAGTTCTCAAGGGGAATTTTTCCAACTTTTGCACATTCAGTATGATGTTGGATGGGGCTTTATCATAGATGGCTTTTATTATTTTGAAATGTGTTTATTTGATTCCTAATCTGTTGAAGGGTTTTATCATGAAAAGATGTTGTATTTTATTAAAAGCTTTTTCTGTGTCTATTGAGATGATCATATGGTTTTTGCTCTTAATTCTGTTTTTGTAGTAAATCACATTTATGGATTTACATATGTTGAGTCAGCCTTGCATTCCAGGAATGAAGTCTATTTGATTATGGTATATTAACTTTGTGAAGTGCTGCTGGATTCCGTTTGCTAGTATTTTGTAAATGATTTTTGCATCTGTTTATCATGGATATTGGTCTGAGGTTTTCTGTTTTCATTATGCCTCTGCCAGATTTTGACATTAGGCTAATGTTGGCATCATAGAATGAGTTAGGGAGGAGCCCCTGTTCCTTGATATTTTTGAATAGTTTCAGTAGGATTGGTACTATTTCTTCTTTTCACATCTGATAGAATTCACCTGTGAGTCCATCTGGTCCTAGACTTTTTTTGGTTGGTAGGTTTTCTATTCTTAATTTCAGTGTTTGATATTGGTCTCTTCAGGGTTTCAATCTCTTTCTGATCCAATCCTGGGAGATTGTGTGTTTCCAGGAATTTATCCATTTCCTCTAGATTTTCATTTGTGTGCATAGGATTTTCATAGTACTCTCTAAGAATCTTTTGTATTTCTGTGGGATTGGTTGTAATGTCATCTTGGTCATTTCTGATTGTATCTATTTGAATCTTCACTTTTACCTTTGTTAATCTAGCTAGCATCCTATCAGTCTTGTTTATTTTTTCAAAAAAACCCACCTTGGTTTCAACAATCTTTTGGATGGATTTGTACAACTCAATTTTGTTCAATTCTTCTTTGGTTTTAGTTATTTTTTTTTTCTGCCACTCTCCAGGTTGGTTTGGGTTTTTCTCTAGTTCTTTTGGGTGTAAAATTAGATTGTTAATTTGATAGTATTCTAACTTCTCAATAGAGACATTTAGTGCTATAACCTTTCCTTTTAGCATTGCTTTAGCTGCCTCCCAAAGATTTTGGTAGGTCGTGTCCCTATTTTCATTAATTTCAAAAATTATTTTTATTTCTGTTTTAATTTTGGTGTTCACCCAGGAGTTATTCAGGAGCAGGTTGTTTAATTTCCTGAATTTGTGTAGTTTTGAGAGATCTTCTTGGTATTGATTCCTATTTTTATTGCACTATGGTCTGAGAGTGTGCAAGGTCTGGTTTAAATTTTTTAATTTATTGAGACTTGCTTTATAACCAAGCATGTGATCAATCTCAGAACATGTTTCACGTGGAGATTAGAAGAATGTATATTCTGTGGTTGCTGAGTGGAGTGTTCTGGAATGTCTGCTATGTTCCATTGATCAAGCATCGAGTTTAAATCCAGAGTTTGTTTGTTAGTATTCTGCCTTGATGATCTGTCTAACACTGTGAGTGCAGTGTTGAAGTCTCCCACTACTATTGTGTGGTTGTTTAAGTCTTTTCATAGGCCAAGGAGAATGTGTTTTATTAATCTGGGTCCTCCAGTGTTGGGTATGTATATATGTAGGACAGTTAAGTTTTCCTGTTGGGTTGTACCCTCTATTATTATGTAATGCCCTCCTTTGTCGTTCTTAATTTTTACTGGCTTAAAATCTATTTTATCTGATATAAGAATAGTGACTCGTGTTGTTTTTTGTTTTGTGTTTGTATGGTAGGTCTTACTCCATCACTTTACTTTTAGCTTGTGGGTGTCATCACTTGTGAGATGGATCGGTTGAAGACAGCAGATGGTTGGGTATTCTTTTTATCCAGCTTGCCATTATATGCCTTTTAAGTAGGGCATTTAGCCAATTTATATTAAGGATTAGTATTGATATGTGAGATTTTGACCCTGTCATCATGTTGTTAGCTAGTTATTATGTAGACTTGATGTATGATTGTATTATAGTGCCTACGAGCTGTGTGAATAAGCATATTTTTGTGGTAACAGGTGTCATTTTTTTGGTTCCATGTTTAGCATTCCCTAAATGACTGGTAAGGCTGGTGTAGTTAGGAGGAATTCCCTCAGTGTTTGCTTGTCTGAGAAGATCTTATTTCTCCTTCACTTATAAGCTTAGTTTTGCAAGATATGAAATTCTTGGTTGGAATTTATTTTCTTTAAAGATGCTGAAAATAGGCCCCAAGTCTTCTGGTTTTTAAGGTTTCTGCTGAGAGGCCTGCTAATAGCCTGATGGAGTTCCTTCTGTATGTGACTTGACCCTTCTCTCTAGTGGCCCTTAAGAACTTTTATTTTGCATTGATCTTGGTGAAACTAACAACTATGTGCCTTGGGGAAAGTCATATTCTATAGTATCTAGTCAGCGTTTTTGGATTTGCATGTAAACCTTCAACCTCTCTAGCAAGATTAGGGAATTTTTTATGACTATATCCTGAAATATATTTTTGAGTTGTTTATTCTCTTTCATTCTCAGGAATGCCAATGAGTCATAGATTTGATCTCTTTACATAATTCCATATTTCTCAAAGGTTTTGTTCATTTTTAAAATTCTTTTTTCTTCATTTTTGACTAAGTTGATTCAAAGAACCAGTCTTTGAGCTCAGAAATTCTTTCCTCAGCTTTGTCTATTGGGGTGTTAATACTTCTGACTGTATTATGAAACCCTGGTAGTGAAATTTTATCTCTAGAAGTTCAGTTTTCTTCTTTCTTGGCTATTCCATTTTTCAGCTCTTGGATCATTTTACTGGATTCCTTAGATTGCCTGGATTGGCTTTCAACTTTCTCCTGAAACATCATGAGCTTCCTTGCCATCCAGATTATGAATTCTATATCTGTCATTTCAGTCATTTCTGACTCATTTAACTATTTCTGGGGAACTAGTGGACTTGTTTGGAGGTAAGAGGACATTCTGGCTTTTTGAAGGCAATGACTTTTTAGATATGACATAAAGGCATGTTCCTAGAAAGAAATAACTAACACACTGACATTCATTAAAATTTAACACTTATGCTCTATAAAAGACTGTGTCAACAGAATAAGAAAACAAGCAATGGACTTTGGTGATAATGTGTCAATATATGTTTATCAATTGTAACAAATGTACCACTCTTGTATGGGATACTGAGAGTGGGGGAGGTGGTGAGGGGCAGGCAGGGGAGGGATATTTGGGAAACCTACTTTTCACTCACTTTCACTGTGAACCTAAAACTTCTATCAAACTAAAGTCTATTTTTAAAAACCGCTATTATGGAAAACCACATAGAGAAACAGAGGTTTAAAATTCAACTTGAAGCTGTAAAGGGCTCCAGGTATATCATGTTCTTAGACAAGAATATTTAGTATCATAAAATTAAATCTCTATAAGTTAAACTACAATATAACACAATCCCAGTAAATATACCAACAGGATTCTTAATTACATAAACTGCTATGTATATATATAAAAGAGAGCATTAAGAACCAGAAAAAATAGGGTAATAAAAGAGAGGGCTGGGCATAGTGGCTAACATCTGTCATCCTGGAATTTGGGGAGGCCGAGGCAGGTGGATCACGAGGTCAGTAGATGGAGACCATCCTGGCTAACACAGTGAAACCCCGTCTCTACTAAAAATACAAAAAATTAGCCGGGCATGGTGGCAGGCGCCTGTAGTCCCAGCTACTCAGGAGGCTGAGGCAGGAGAATGGTGTGAACCCAAGAGGTGGAGCTTGCAGTGAGCGGAGATCACACCACTGCACTCCAGCCTGGGCAACAGATTGAGACTCTATCTAAAAACAACAACAACAACAACAAAAAAAAAAAACACTATTCTACATTCTTTTTATGTATTAATATCAAATAATCTTATAAGACAAAATAACTAAAGCAGTGTGGTGATTTTGCATGAACAAAATTTCAAACCAATAGAAGAGAATAAAAAGAGTAGAAATAAACTCAAATCTATGTGGGAATTCTAATAAAAATGATCTCACATTAGTAAGGTGATGCTAGATTTTTATCTTTCAAAATATGATATTAGGGGAAAGTGTAACCACGGAAAAACAATAAAATTGGACATCTACCTAAAATGTTATAACATAATAAATTCAAATTAAATCAAAAATTTAAAATTAAAACTACAAAGGTACTAAATAGAACCCTGGGAGACATCTTCTCTAATCTTTCAGTGGTATAGGCTTTCTCACTGTGACACAAAACTGGAGACCATAAAGTAAAATAAGGATAAGTTCTGCTAAAAATTTAAATATTTGTTCATAGCCACAGCGAACTCCACCACAGAAAAGTCAAAATACATGATTACCAAAAAGGTAGGGGGAAAAATCCACAATCAAAAGCACTTTCACACACACACACACACACACACACACACATAAGCATACCTGCTTTTATTATAATAGACACTAGTCATCAGTAAGAAAATATTCGCACCTCTTGAAGACAATAGACAATATAAAATTTTTTTCAGAAGAGAAATGAAATTTAAACTACTGATATATTTTACATATTAGAGTTGCAACGATAAAATGATTGATAATATGGCAGAGGTTACAGGAACACTTGCATCTTGCTAGCTGGAGCACAGATCTATGATGGGTTTCAGCAACATCTATTAAAATTACAAATGTACATGCCCTTTTGCCCAGCAATTCCAATTTTAGGAACCTATTTTACATACAAATACACACATTATACATATACATACGTATTTGTTCTACATATACATTTATGCAAAATGACCTACATACAAAGTTATACATTTTAATATTATTTCAGATAGCAATAGATTCAAAACAAACCAAACGTCACTAATAGGGAATTGGTTGAATAAATAAAAGAATATTCTGAAACTGTTAAGAATGCAGTAAAACAATTTTTTATCTACCGAGACAAAACAATCTCACTATAAGTTGTGGTAAAACAAGATACAGTATAGCGTGTATAGCATGTTTCCATTGTGTCAACGAGAGAGGAAAGAATATAAATGTTTGATTGTACTTGCCTAAAATCTCTCTGGAAAGATTCATAAGAACACTATAACACAGGTTACCTGTGGGAAGTTGTAGACGGGGTAGAAGGAGACTTTTCACACTCTACTCTTTTGTACATTTTCATTTTTAATTATGTGAATGCATTACCTATTCCGAAAAATAAGTAAGTGGTTACATTTAACAAAAAATATTGCAAAAAGAGGAGGCACTTTCTCATTCCTTAGTTACTTGTTACATTTTCTGGTATGCTCCTTTTGCCTATCTGAGGAAGACGAGAAAAGCAATAGTAAAAGAAGATCCAGCAGGGAGCAGTAGGAGCCTGGTAGAGCTGGGATGCTTGAGACTCTCAGGGTCCAGTGAACTCAGAATGACTTGAACAAGAGGCAGTAGTTGATGGATGTCAGAAAGAGGTGGGGTCTGAGGCTGTCTCTGCCTGCAGAAGATTGTGTCAAGGGAGAGCCCACACCATCCATGGAGAAGCCTTTGCAGATCACAGTGTCAGCCAATCCATCTTAGGCAGGAGACAAAGACAGCTACGATAAACTAAAGCTGCAGTTAAGTAAGAGATGCTTTTCTTTCCATCATCTTCCTCTGCAAGGCAACACTCCAGGAGAAAAACAGAGCCAGAAGATGGGTGAGAGAAGGAGAGAGAGGACAGATGATGCCCCTCTACACATCTGGTCCCTTAGTCTCATCCAGAGGGCAAAGAAAGAAGTAGATAAGCAGTAAAGTGGGCATGAGATGGAGATGTGGACCTTTTAATGGACCTTTCACTTATTATCTTTTTCAATACCTTTTTTATCTGTACAATATATAAGTAAGATGTTAGTAATAAAGCTTGACAATATAACAAATATCCATGAGGCCACTATCCAACCCAAGAACAAAAACATTACAATATCATTTTTAATTGTACTAAAATACTCACAACGTACATTGTATCATTTTAACCATTTTTGAGTGTATAGTTCAGTAGCATTAAGTAAATTCTCATTGTTGTGCAACCATCACCACCATCCATTTCCAGAACTCTTTTCATCTTGTAAAACTGAAAGTTTGTACCCATTAAACAATAATTCCCCATTCCTTCCTCCCCACTGCCCTGGAAACCATGATTCTACTTTCTGTCTCTATGAATTTGATTACTCTAGGTACTTCATATAAGTGGAATCCTATAATATTTTTCTTTTTGTAGCTGTCTTTTTTCACTTACTGTAATTCAAGTTTCATCCGTGTTGCAGCATGACCACAAAGTTTGAAACCAGCCCAAAGAATATTACCAAGCCATAGGAAAAGGAGAGTCCACAAAATACAGTTTATTTAAAAAATGAACGCATTTCATATTTGTGCCTCAACTAAGTACAGACTCTTTTCAACAAACCAGTTGCTGCTAATATTTCTGCTGCTGCTACATTTAATCCTGTGGAATATCAGCAGCAACTGGTTTGTTGAGCAAACTGGTCTGTCTCCTGAAGTCCAAAATTAACAAATACCCAGTCCTTTACAGAAATATTGCTGTGTTCTTCTAGAATTTCTTTAAAAATAAAGAACCCTTTCTTTTCTAATTTGAAATGCCTATTTATAGTTTGAAAATCAGGCAACTACCTATGCAGACGATAATGTCAGAAACTGTTTTCATCACTGATAAGACGAGTTTAAACAACTCTCTCTGAGGAAACTTTCTTTGAGCTCAAGTTCCTCCTCCAATTATCTTTAAATAGATCTCAAAGCAAATGAAGATACTCTCACAATAGGTAACTTGCAGAAAATTTACAGATGCAATATTTTCTCTTTTTTGCTTTTCTCAGTCATTGTCCTACTCATAATGAAAATCTTATGTAAAACAATTAAGTCTCATATTTCAATACCCTCCTAGAATAAAAACATGGAGACAGTAGAGTCAGCAAAAACTTTTGGAGTCAGCAAAAATTTAATGTGCATGTGCTC
The DNA here is from genome assembly GCF_037993035.2 of Macaca fascicularis. Lineage (NCBI taxonomy): Eukaryota > Metazoa > Chordata > Mammalia > Primates > Cercopithecidae > Macaca > Macaca fascicularis. The sequence goes on along the minus strand of NC_088380.1, from coordinate 68,523,005 downwards.
TGACATTGTTCATTAGGTATTCTGATTTTATATTTGCAATAGGGGTAAAATAGAAAATTAATATTTCCAAAGAGCCAGGCACAGTGGCTCTCACTTGTAATCCCAGCTACTTGGTAAGCTGTGGAGGGAGGATCACTGGAGTCCAGGAGTTTGAAACCAGCCTGGGCAACACAATGAGACCTTGTCTCTAAAAAAATGGAAAAAAAAAAAAACATTCGGCGAGCATGGTGGCACATGCCTATAGTCCCAGCTACTGGGGAGGCTAAGGAGGGAGGTTTGCTTGAGTCCAAGAGTTGGAGGCTGTAATGATCTATGATGGTGCCACTCTACTCCAGCCTGGGTGACTCCATCTCTAAAAAAGACCCCATCTCTAAAAACATCATACATATATATATATATACACACACACACACATATTATTTATATTGTATAAATACATATATTATTTGGATATATAATACATATTATATGTAACTATATATATATTAATATATATATATTCTTTGGATATAAAGAAATACATCCATAATCTCTCTGGTTTCTTTGTGCTATCAGAGATAGCGTAAGTAACCATAAACTAGTTATCTACTGCTAAAGAGACAGATGTCTTTATTTCGTGAGTCTGTAAAGTTCAGAAGGAGAAAGGCCAAAGGCTACTGTCTTTCTAACAGTATAATATACAAAACACAAGAACACTTGTAAAAAGGGATTACTCCAGAAAAAAAGATCAAATAGTTCATTAAAATTCATTTTGTAAAACATCTTTCACAGATACTATGTTAACTTCTGAGAAATTTAACATCCTGTTGAGATCACAATGATTTGCAAGAACAAAAGAGAAAGAAAATTATTTTGTATGAAAAAGTACAACTAAATTATGAGAAAGATTTGAAGTGCAACTTATTTTTTCATATCAGACAAATAAAATTTTTTGATCTGATTAGCTAATATATAATTCAATCTCTAGGCATAATGTATAGTATTTTTTTCTCAAGTTGTCCTTTAAGAAACTGATTCAGGCCGGGCATGGTGGCTCATGCCTGTAATCCCAGCAATTTCTGAGGCCGAGGCAGGTGGATCACTTGAGGTCAGGAGTTCAAGAACAGCCTGGCCAATATGGTGAAACCCTATCTCTACTAAAAATACAAGAATTAGCTGGGCATGGTGGCATGCACCTGTAATATCAGCAACTCTGGAGGCTGAGGCAGGAGAATCACTTGAACCCTGGAGGTGGAGGTTGCAGTGAGCCAAGATCATATCACTTGCGCTCCAGCCTGGGCAACAGAGTGAGACTGTCTCGGGGAGGAGTACAAAAAAAAAAAAAAAAAACACCTGAGTCAGCAGTTCAGTCTGCTTGTTTCATTTTTCAGTGTCTTTAACACCTTGCATGCACAAACTTTCTAGCTTTCCCCATTACAAGTGATGAAAAGCATTTTGATGACTTGTGCAGCAGTATCAGCAATGCACCGTATATTTGAAATTGGAGAAAGGAACTTCTTAGAAATAAACTGATTTAGACTTTACTGAAATGCACAGAGAGAGGAAATCTTCCCCCTCCCTGAATAAGCTGATTTCATTTTGTTGTTTTTAAACAGACACTTTCCTGGAGACTCCCATCATTAATTAGATTAATTTTACTGGGTGATGACCATTCAAACTCGAATGGGAAGGGAAAGTCACCAGCTATTTCATCATTTTCCAAAACTCTTCCAAGTGTTACGATTTCAGAAATCACAATGTGATTTGTTCTGAGGTGAAAATTTAACTGAGTGTTCCTTTTGCCCATTTTCTCCCTGGATGAACAAAGAAGGTCCTTCTCTTCCTTCACCATCATCATCACCATCACCGTCATCATCAGTATCTTTAACTGAACAATGACTTGTAGCAGGCATTGTCCTTTTAACATATTGCCTCCACATGTATGATCTAAAGTAAACTGCCCTCAGTTCTAGCTGCACCTTAGAACGTCGAGAGCTTGTAAAAATACAGCTGCCCAGGTCTGCTACAGATCAATTGTTTTAGATTCTTTAAGGGTTGGGCCGAGATGTCCGTATTTTTTACATTTCCCCAAGAGATTCTGAAAGACAGTGAATACTGAGAGTCCCTGAAAATTCAATTTTCATGAAAATGTTTGGGCAGACATTGTTATTAACCCTGACCATCATTCAGCCTCAGGTCTGCATTCTTCTAAATATTATATATTTTTAACTATTTCTCTATACAGTTGCCAAATAGAAGCAAGTACTTGGAATGGAAGCTACATTGACTCATGTCATATTCTTTCTAATCAAAACATGTAATATGTCTAAAATTTATAAAGTGCAGGAGAAAATTACTATAATAAAAGGGATCATTTTCTTAATATTTTTAAAAGAGGTAAAATGGCCACAGGATAAATAGGCTTTAAATTAATTCATCTGAGAACCAGCGAATAACATTAATAACTACCAAGACTTCAAGCACTCGACCTTGGACTCCAGCTTTCAGTGTGTTTGTCATTTGTCATAATTAGGGTCACATTTTTAGTCACATGTAGCAGATAAAAGATACTGGCTGCAGGTAGCTAATCGCTACAGTGAAACCAAGCAACTATTTGGAAGGCTGAGTTTCCATACTCCACAACACAAGGTATTCCTATAAATACACCTCTCTTCAGTTGTTCCCTTTACCATGAGCCCACTGCTTAAAAAGAATCTGTCACCTATTATTAGTGTCCATGCTCATCTGTAGTGCCTCTGTGATGGCACTACTCTATACTTCACACAATTACTTCCATCTGATTCCCATAGCAATATCACTTTCCCTAGGGGGAAATCTAATAATTTCACCCACCCTGACATCAAGTTCTCTTTGGCCAAAGTGGCTTCTGAGGAACACAGAACATCACCAGATTCTAAACTAATATGTCCTGCTTTCTCCTTTCTCTCAACTTAGAAGATGTGAGTGACACATAGCTCATTAGAGACCACGTGATTGGCATTCTGTTAGAAAGTGGAGGGAGGAAACATATTTTCATATTCTGATTATTTTCAGAGTAATATAGGTTTAGCAACCTGTTCACTGGCAGCACACAGAACCTGGCAGCAGATTTCCTCCATGTGTGAAGTGCACGATGGCACTCGACATGTACTCACTGACAAGTTCCCCACACCAGCACCATATGCCTGCTGAGCACAGGGAGTGCGCTGGATCCCGCATACTCAGACACTTTCTGGTTTAAGTAGCTGCTATCCATTCCTTTGAGATTAGTACTTTTAATTTGTTAAGGATAGAATTGTGGAAATGCTTAGAATTGTTTGGGATCTTCTTTTTCCCACAGGTCCACAATGGCAGAAGTGCAGCACACATAAGTGGTTCCCCTCAGCAGCTGTATTTCGTTTCTGACCAGAACAATAACGAGCTCAATAAGACATAACATATAGATAATTGTATAGTTTTTCCTCCCTTGATTTACTGAAGGCAAACCTTAACTTACTTCCTTAATTGTATTCATGATTGCTAAGATAAATATTTAGAATAATGGTTTAAAGACCATCATTAGTTAGATAAATAAGATTTAAATATTTGCCTTCGATTATAGTTTTGTGTGTGTTTTGGGCAATCAGTCATTAGTCAAGAACATATTGAGCACGCAGTAGGTCAAAGTACACTGACTCTGGGAATCTAAAAAGATTTCAGGCATGATCTTCTTCAAGGAATTTACAAGACAGTAAAAGAGATTCCCATCTTGAAAGTAATTATTTTCAGAAATCATTTGTAAGGAAGACAAATTAACAAGCTGAGCACCCAGTGAAATCTTTCATATGCCTGGGCCCTTTTTCATTATTACTGAAATAAAATATCTGCTAGTGACACATAAAATACCTAAAGCAAAAGAAGTAAATAATTTGCTTTGGTACAAATACAAATAGGATTATATGGGATTGGTAAATGAAGAAATGATACCAGAATAACATTAAAGTTGATTTATACATGATTATATTGGCCCAGTAATAATTTGTGCAACCCAGCAAAAGAAACTACCATCAGAGTGAACAGGCAACCTACAGAATGGGAGAAAATGTTTGCAATCTACTCATCTGACAAAGGGCCAATATCCAGAACCTACAAAGAACTCAAACAAATTTACCAGAAAAAAACAAACCACCCCATCAAAAAGTGGGCAAAGGATATGAACAGACATTTCTCAAAAGAAGACATTCATACAGCCAACAGACACATGAAAAAATGCTCATCATCACAGGCCATCAGAGAAATGCAAATCAAAACCACAATGAGATACCATCTCATACCAGTTAGAATGGCGATCATTAAAAAGTCAGGAAACAACAGGTGCTGGAGAGGATGTGGAGAAATAGGAACACTTTTACACTGTTGGTGGGATTGTAAACTAGTTCAACCATTATGGAAAACAGTATGGCGATTCCTCAAGGATCTAGAACTAGAAATACCATATGACCTAGCCATCTCATTACTGGGTATATACCCAAAGGATTATAAATTATGCTGCTATAAAGACACATGCACACGTATGTTTATTGCAGCACTATTCACAATAGCAAAGACTTGGAATCAACTCAAATGTCCATCAGTGACAGATTGGATTAAGAAAATGTGGCACATATACACCATGGAATACTATGCAGCCATAAAAAAGGATGAGTTTGTGTCCTTTGTAGGGACATGGATGCAGCTGGATACCATCATTCTTAGCAAACTATCACAAGAACAGAAAACCAAACACCGCATGTTCTCACTCATAGGTGGGAACTGAACAATGAGATCACTTGGACTCAGGAAGGGGAACATCACACACTGGGGCCTATCATGGGGAGGGGGGAGGGGGGAGGGATTGCATTGGGAGTTATACCTGATGTAAATGACGAGTTGATGGGTGCAGCACACCAACATGGCACAAGTATACATATGTAACAAACCTGTACGTTATGCACATGCACCCTACAACTTAAAGTATAATAATAATAAATAAATTAAAAATAATAATAATAATAATAATAATTTGTGCAACCAAGTACTAGCAGTTGAATTCAAAGTACACTAACAAAATTGAATATAACAATACAGCTGAATACAGCAGGCCACTGCAAATTTGCACCAGTTTGGTCATGTACTATTGACTCCGTTTGGTCATGAAAATGGAGTCTGTCTTGAAAATGGTTATTTCAGGTTCTCCTAGATGTTGCTACAGTTTGCTCTTGTCTTTCTAACTCAGTAGCTATGCCTGACATGTTTCCCCCCATGCCACTCCCATTATGAAAGTACCTTTGTTTTCAATTTTAAAATACATTTACTGCAGTATTTTATTTATTTTGGAATTTAGGTATTTTGAAACTAAAATTTGTATTAGGATTATGTATTAGTCTGTTCTCACACTGCTACAAAGAACTCCCTGAGGCTGGGTAATATATAAAGAAAAGAGGTTTAATTGGCTCATGGTTCCACAGGCAGTACAGAGGGTACAACTGGGGATGCCTCAGGAAACTTACAATTACGGCAGAAAGGCAATAGGGAAGCAAGCATTTTCTTCATATGGCAAACTAGAAGTAAGAGAAAGTGAAGCAGGAAGTGTCACACACTTTTAAACCATCAGATCTCATGAGAACTCGCTCACTACCATGAGAACAGCAAGGGGAAATCCACCCCCATGCTCCAATCACCTCCCACCAGGTCCCTCCCCAACACTGGGAATTACAACTCAACATGAAATTTGAGTGGGGACACAGAGCAAAACCATATCAGATTACTGTTATTCTTGTTAGTGGTCTGGTCACAAAGCTTAGGTTTTGAGTGATCTGCCCCAAGCACATTTTCCTCGTAAGTTCTGATACTTGATTAGTGCACAAATTTGCAGAATACAAGGTTCCCAGGAATGCATATTCAGGCCAAATGTGAACCTAAAGAAGGCAAAAATCATGACAAGTGTTGAAAGATGATTAGGGAAGGCATTACAGCTGCATGCCTGATCCAGATGTTGAAAGAAGGGTAAAACTGAAACAAGCACAGAAGAGGGAAGAGATGGAACAGCAGCTGGAGCAAAGAGGGAGAAGTCATCAATGTAAACCGTGTGGTTAGAACCATCTGTAGAACAAGATTAAGTAGGAGGAAAGTGTTTTAAATGAGATTTGCCAGGAATATAAAGGCCTCAGATGCTAGAGTTTCTTTTTTAAAGAGTGGAGAGTTATTGGGAATTTGCGATAGAGGTGGGAACTGAGGGATTGACAAAGCAATTCCCTTTCAGTGCAGCAAGGACTTCTAGAAACATTCTAGTCTATCCCCATTCTTTTATATTTAAAAAACTGAGGTCCAGGAAGGTGACTAATTTATTCACATTCATGTTAATTAGTGGCCTATGTCTCCTGGTTCCCAGTCCCAAGCTCTTATGACTATACCCATGTAGGACAAAAGGCATTTAAAAAGTAATATTATGACTATAGCAGTTGAGGACCTGGTCTGTACACGCGTTGTTAGATATGGAAAGAAAGAAATTTATTTTTAAGACTTTATAAAGAGAGGATATGTATTTACACACGGTAAATGACTAATGAGGGATAAGAATTTCCTGACGTTGTAACTTCATATATGCCATCCTGTATATGACAAATTATTTGAGGTAATTTGTATGTCTCTTGTGATGATACATAAACTATTACGGTAATATTTGGTAATACCTAGCAGGTCATTGTAGGGTTAAAAAGTAGAAAAATACGTGGCTCACCTCTGAAAATAATAATGGAAAGAAGCAAGAGGAAAAGTTAAGCCATGTATAGAGCGGTAGAATTAGTCCATGAAGCTGGACCAAGACTATGTTCTGCTCTGCTCTTACCAGGAAATGAGCTACCAAACAAGAAGATTCTCCCCACTCCATGATATAGCTGGTTAGGAGGAGAGGGACGATAAAGACTCCCCAGGTGTGTCAAGGAAGCCAATCCTTCCTAGTCACATGGCCAGCACATGATACCCATGCAGCATTTATAGAGCATGAGATGAAGATGCTCTGGTACAACAAGCTGGCCCTTTAGTGGACCGCATCAGAGAGGTATTTCTTTGGTATAGTACCATTTTTTAAGTCTAAAATTATGATTTTGCCAGTGTACTCAGAGTTCCTCACTTTCTAAGGAACTGACATCATTCTTTCATGTTAACGAAACTCCCAACAGACTCTGCTGCATCTGCCAAAATTCCAAGGAGAAAAATCGGACCACAAGATCCAGGGTCACTCAGTCATGCATGAATTCTCTTTAAAAATCTATTTAGGAACCACAGCATAATCAGAAAATTGTGCTGTGTGCATGGAGGCAAAGGAATGGGAATTATTTAAAGGACTTTAAAACCCTTGTCATGGAGCAATGACAGCTTTAGGCATCCAAGTTCAAATCAATAGAGATCTTCCAGACAGGCGAGAATACTCATATTCACTGATTAGGGCTGCAGTAGACTGGTTTTAAGGAAATATTTTTATGAAATGTCTTGTAAAGAAAAACAACCATGAGTTACATTTCGAGCAATTATAAGCAATTTTGTAGGAGTTGCAGTTAGAATCTTTACACGATATGTGATTTTAAAATAATTCAAAGCACAATTTTACTTTGCTTTGCTGAAAGGCTATTCTATGAACTCTTTCCAGATAGTTACAGAATAATCTGATAGCCACTAATTAGACTGTGAAGAAAATTATTGAATCAATTGTGGTTCTCTTGGAACAACAGTCCTCCAGAAGACTGGGTGGGAGGGAGGCTTGCTTAAAATTGCTTACTTCAGAAGCAGTTTAGAGAGTAGAAACAGTAAAATTAAATAAGAAGTCTTGATAGAGGGCAACACATATTACCAGAGCAAAAGCCAAACTCTGTAGAACTGCCTGTAAATGTGACTTATGGAAAAAGAATAGATTACAACAACAACAAAAAAAAGATAGTTCATTCAATTAAATTTATTTATATTATTAAAATTAATGGCACAAAAATGTGCCTCAAACTAAAATCTTACATAGTCACTGCAAAATCCCATAATTTTATGTCTGATCAAATCTTTTCATCATTCCTCCAACACAGCTTGGGCCTTTCAAATGTTTTCAATTTTTTCATCTTTCTTACTAAAACAAGCTTCCACTTTACCTAATCTAATACAATGATATAAATATTTATATAAGGTAATGAGGTCTGCTGTCTGCTCATGTTGCCAGGATACCCACTATGCCACATGACTTTAAACTCTATGGAGGAATTCCTGGGGAACAACGGGTTACAGGTACACTCAATAAATTCCTAGCTTTGCTGCCGTTTCCAAAAGCTTTGGATTTTGCTCCGACTTTGACCTTAGAATGTAGCCATCCTCTTATAGATCCTTCTATTCATCTTCATGGTTATTCTTTATAACAGCGATATATTGCCAGGCTGGCCTTTCTGAGCATAGAAAAAAAAATGTCTTTATTGCAGGATATATATGTGCATCCAACATACATACATATGATTGTATATGAGTACCTACATATACACATATACAACCACAAAGGAAGGTCTAAGTCGAGCTTTGCCCCCCTAAATTAGAAAGAATTCCAGCTTTGTACAGTGACTCGCCCTTGTAATTCCAGTATTTGGGGAGGCAAGGCAGGAAGATTGCTTGGAGCCAGGAGTTCAAGACCAGCCTGAGCAACATAGTGATCTTATCTACACAAAAAATTTACAAATCAGCCAGGCACAGTGGTACATACCTTTAGTCCTAGCTGCACACAAGGGTAGGGTGGCAGGATCCCTTAAGCCCAGGAGTCCAAGGCTGCAGTGAGCTATTTTGACACTGCTGCACTCCAGTCTGGGCAATAAATTGAGGCCCTGTCTCTAAAAAATAGCAAAAGTAAGAAACAAAGAACTCTGACTGTCAAATGAACTCATCATACCATTTTCCTGTTCTGGAATGCTTCTACTTGAAAGTTGGTAGTTTTTCTTTTTCTTTTGTCTTTCCCAACCCATTTTAGAACCTCTCTTAGGTATTCAAACAATTTTTCTATCTTTGGTCTCCAATTATTATTTTCCCATTTATCCACCCATATGCCACATGAATAGTTCCTAGGCAATAAGATTGTGCTAGGAATTGGTAACCATATAATGTAAGACATAGTCTCTACTTTCCAAATGCCTATACTCGAAAACAGGTCCACATTAAACAAAAATAGAGATAGTACTAAAATAGATTATATTCCATCAATATTAGCTGAATGCAGGAAGTGCCTCTAGAATTCAGAGACTTTAGTCTGAAGATGGATGTGGGCAAAGGAGGACTTATAGCAGTGTAGGATGGAGCAATGAAAACTTGATTTGAGATGATGGACATTTTAACACTGTCAAATTCTCAGAGAAGAATAGACTATGACCTCTTCTATGATAACTAAAAGACATTAGGCATTGTAAAACAAAGGGTAAGAGTCTGAAGTCTAGGGGCCAGCTGACCCAGTTCAAATCTGCTGCTCTAAAGCTACAACAAGTAACATAACTTGTCTGTAACTCAGTTTCCTTATCAGTAATATAAAATTGTGCTAAGTATAAGTTAACACATAAAATACTTTTAGTATTGTGCCTTACCCAGAGTAAGCTCCATACAAATATTTTTTGAAAATTTTTTAACCATGTTTTATTTAATTATTATTTTTTTAATTCTTATTTTTCCATAGGTTATTGGGGTATAGGTGGTATTTTGTTACATGAGTAAGTTCTTTAGTGGTGATTTGTGAGTTTTTGGTGCACCCGTCATCCGAGAAGTATACACGGCACCCTACTTGTAGTCTTTTATCCCTCAGCCCCCTCCCACCCTTCCCTCCAAGTCCTCAAAGTCCAATGTATCATTGTTATGCCTTTGCATCATCATAGCTTAGCTCCCACTTATGAGTGAGAACATACGATGTTTGGTTTTCCATTCCTGAATTACTTCACTTAGAATGATAGTCTCCAATGTCATCCAAGTCACTGCAAATGCCATCAATTCATTCCTTTTTATGGCTGAGCAGTATTCCATCTCATATATATATACATATGTGTGTGTGTGTATATATATGATGTGTGTATATATATACATCTCATATATATGCCATCATATATATATATGCCATCATATATATATATATGTATGTGTGTGTGTATATATATATATGTATGCCACAGTTTCTTCATCTACTTGTTGATTGATGGGCATTTGGGTTGGTTCTACACCTTTACAATTGCAAATTGTGTTGCTACACACATGCATGTGCAAGCATCTTTTTTATATAATGACTTATTTTCCATGGGTAGTAGGACTGCTGGATCAAATGGTAGTTCTACTTTTAGTTCTTTAAGGAATCTCCACCCTGTTTTCCACGGTGGTTGTACTAGTTTAAATTACCACCAGCAGAATAGAAGTGTTCCCTGATCACTGCATCCATGCCAATATCTACTGTTTATGATTTTTTTATTATGGCCATTCTTGCAGGAGTAAGATGGTATCACATTTTGGTTTGGATTTGCATTTCCCTGATCATTAGTGATGTTGAGCATTTTTTTTTCATATGTTTGTTGGACATTTGTATATCTTCTTTTGAGAATTGTCTATTTATGTTCTTAGCCCACTTTTTGATGGGGTTCTTTGATTTTTCTTGCTGATTTATTTGAGTTTGTTATAAATTCTGGATATTAGTCCTTTGTGAGATGTATTCATTGTGAAGATTTTCTCCCATTCTGTGGGTTGTCTGTTTACTCTGCTGATTGTTCCTGTTGCTGTGCAAAATGTCTTTAGTTTAATTAACAGCTATTTATCTTTGTTTTTATTGCATTTGATTTGGGGTTCTTGGTCATGAAATCCTTGCCTAAGCCAATGTCTAGAAGGGTTTTTCCAATGTTATTTTCTAGAATTTTTACAGTTTCAGGTCTTCAATTTAAGTCCTTAATCCATCTTGAGTTGATTTTTGTATGAGGTGAGAAATGAGGATCCAGTTTTATTATCCTACATGTAGCTAGGCAATTATCCCAGCAACATTTGTTGAAAAGTGCGCCCTTTCCCCACTTAAATTTTTCTTTGCTTTTTCAAAGATCAGTTAGCTGTAAGTATTTGGGTTTATTTCTGGATTCTCTATTGTGTTCCATTGGTCTATGGGTCTATTTTTATTCTTTTTTCATTGTCTTTTTTAGATTGGGTTAATTCAAAGATCTTGTCATCAAGCTCTGAGTTTCTTTCTTCTATTTGTTCAATTCTATTGCTGAGACTTTTCAGATCATTTCGCATTCCTATAAGTGTGTCCAATGGTTCCTGAAGTTTTGATTGTTTTTCTTTATGCTGTCTATTTCCTTGAATATTTCTCCCTTCACTTCTTATATCATTTTTTGGATTTCCTTGCAACTGGCTTCACCTTTCTCTGGTGCCTCCCTGATTAGCTTAATAACTAACTCCTGAATTCTTTTTCAGGTAAATCATGGATTTCTTCTTGTTTTGGATCCATTGCTGGTGCCCTAGTGTGATTTTTGGGGGTGTTGAAGAGCCTTGTTTTGTCATATTACCAGAGTTGGTTATCTGGTTCCTTCTCATTTGGGTAGGCTCTGTCAGAGGGAAGGTCTGGGGCTGAAGGCTGTTGTTCAGATTCTTTTGTCCCACAGGGTGTTCCCTTGATGTAATACTCTCCCCCTTTTCCTATGGATGTGGGTTCCTGAGAACCCAGCTGTATTGATTGTTATCGCTCTTCTGGGTCTAGCCATCCAGCAAGTCTACCAGACGTCAGGCTGGTACTAGGGGTTGTCCACACAGAGTCCTGTGATGTGAGCCATGTGTGGGTCTGTCAGCCATGGATACCAGCACCTGTTCTGGTGGAGGTGGCAGGGGGGTGAAATGGTCTCTGTAAGCATTCTCTGTAAGGGTGGTTTAATGCTCTATTTTTGTGCTGGTTGTCCTCCTGCAGGGAGGTGGCACTTTCCAGAAAGCATCAACTGTAGTAGAATGGAGAGGAAGTGGTGGTGGGCAGGGCCCTAGAACTCCCAAGGGTATATGCCCTTTGTGTTCAGTTACCAAGGTGGGGAGGGCAGGACCATCGGGTGGGGGCAGGGCTTGGCGGGTCTGAGTTCAGACTCTTGTAGGGAGTGTTTTGCTGAGGCTGCTATAGGGAGTGGGGTGAGGTTCCCAGGTCAATGGAGTTATGTGCCTAGGACAATTATGGCTGCCTCTGCTGAGTCATGGCAGGAGTCCACATGCAGGATTTGTGCCCTCCCCCCAGTTCTGGCCAGGAGGCTTCTTGACCAGTTCAGATTGTTATGAAGTTGAGCTGGTGGTTTCCTTCTCTCTGTGGCATTTTCCCCACACCTGTGGCCACCCTGCAGAAGGGTCCCTGTGGTACCAGGCAGGAATGACCTGCTTGGGGATGCAGTGAGCTCCCAGGGCCTTTCCCACTGCTTCTTCTACCCCTCTGTTTCGCTCAGTTCTCTAAATTGACTAGCTCAAGGTAAGGTCAGAATCTTCTCCGGCAAACTAGACCTTCAGTTTCTCCAGTGAGGGTGTGTGTTACGGGGTGGAGGATTTCCCTTTTCCACTTCTGCAGTTTGTGCACTCACGGTATTTGGGGTGTCTCCCAGGTCCTGCAGGAAAAAATTGCTTTATTTAGAGAGTCTGTGGGTCCTCTCGGGTTTCCTGATTTATTTCTGCATTCATTCTGGAGCTAAAATTCATGATGTGAGCCTCCACATGCTGCTCTGTCCATCCAAGTCAGAACTGTAATCTAGTCCTGCCTCCCATTTGCCATGACGCCTCAATAGAGAAGTCCTAAAACAGTCCACATTGCTACCATCTCTGTTCAGGCTGCCATAACAAAATACCATGGGCTGGTTGGCTTCCACAACAGAATTATATTTTCTTACAGCTCTGGAACCTAGATATCCATGATCAAGGTGCCAGTCAATTCGGTTTCTGGTGAGGGCTCTCTTCCTGGCTTCCATATAAATAATTGCTATTATTATTATTTACTGTGATGAGGCCAAAGGCTTCTAAAAGCACATGTAACTTACTAGCAACATTGCTGACCACAAAGATGTGGACCTGTGATTGAATGCACGCTATGCATTGCTCTTCTTTTCAGTAACTAGATTCAAGCCCAGTTGTTGAGGTAAAGGGAGTTTTAAAAAGCATAAGTAGGAGCTAGAAAAGAAAAATAGGTGATAGTGATCAGATCTCCTCCAATTTCAGCCCCTACTTTCAAATCAGATCAAACTCTGATATCAGAATATCAGAATGTGTTGTTAAAAATCCACAAATTTTAAAGCAATTTTCCAAAGTTTTTTTTGGCCTTCATCTTATTTTGTGTACAATAGTAACTTCAGAAGCACAGCTTTTGAAGCACAGCTTGTTTTTCCAAGCACTTTTTCTATTTTCATGTAAAATTCTTACTTTTCATCCTTGATGAGCATCAATAAGATGCTTTAACTTATCATTATAAGTCCCAGAAAAATGCCATATACTTTGCTTTTGCATGCCTTGACTGGCATTTGGAAGTATTGTTGGTGGCAGCTGGGCAAACGCTTTGTTTGCTGGAGTGGGTGAAGATCTTTGATATTTAGCATCATGCCTCAAATTGTGATTTTTATGAAAGCATTTTGAGGGAGAATTTATGAGCTGGGGGGAGCCCATGAGCTAGAAAGACAGAACGTGCTAGATGCAGATGAAAATTGGCATCAATAGTAAATGCTGATGCAGGTGGAGGGAGGCAGTAAGTTGGAAATCAAATCTTTGTTTACTTTAAATATGCATTCCAGCTTCATATTTATGTGTCATTCTGTTTAGGAGACCTAGATACATCAACTAACCTGAAATAATTAGCTTATGCAACACTTCAGAGGGAAGGGAAGACAAAAGTGAAATTATTATTATCATCATCATCCTTATAATAGAGATGGTATCTGTGTTGTGTAACAAGTACTTTTAAACAAGTTTCAGATCTTGAGAAAGCTAACATATTTTATAGACAATCACTTAGAAACTCCTTACATAAAGTTATATCATACAGAATCAGAAGAATAGAGTTCACCATAAGAGAGGATGAAGAGACACAGAAATGGGAAGAAGAAAATGGGAAAGGCAAGTTAATAAACACATCAGAAACCGAACGGAACAACACTGTTTTCCTTTGGAGCCGAGTATTACCAGTAGGGAGATCAGAATGAGCTTCTCCTCATTCCCCTTGAAAGCTCACCATTCCTATTCCAATTGTTGAAAACAGATTTTAAAAAGTGAGAACGCTATAAATGTTACCATGGTCTTAAAAATTCTGGGGAATAAGACAGAATACAAAATTTAAATCTGGGATTTAGTGGATTCTAGGTGTGTGTGTTGCTCCAGAAAAGTATAATAGATATAAATTAAGAGCATTAGAATAACCAAAAGCCCTAAGATTATTCTAAATTTGCTGGATTCTAGGCATGTATATGGTTCCAGAAAGGTATAATAGAAATTAGGAACATTAGAATGACTGAAAGTCCTGGTGTTATTTAGAAGGACAGTAACAATGTTAATTAATCTGAGACTAAGTATGAGACATGTATGTTAAAACAGCCAGGATAACTACTAAAAGAATACTGTTAAAAGAAAAACTGCAGACAAATTTAATTTAAAAGTTTAATTGAGCAAAGAACAATTGGTGAATAGGGCAGCCTCCTGAGCAAGAGTAGGCTCAGAGTCTCCAGTGCAGCCGCATGGTAGAAGAAGAGTTATGGACAGAAATAGGAAAGTGATGTAACAGAAAACAGAAGTCAGGTAGAGAAACAGGTGGATTGGCCAAAGCTTGGCTTTTGCCTTATTTGAACACAGTTTGAACAGTTGGCCACATTTGATTGGCCAAAACTCAGTGATTGGCAGAAGTGTGGTCTACAGTCTGTTTACAATTCCATTTAGGTTATAGTTCACGATTTACCCAGAAATGTTTAGGCTGAATTTAAAATATGTAAGGAAGTAGCTTTAGGTTAAATTTGATTTAAAAATACACATGAAGTGAATAAATTCAAAAGGGTAAAGAAAGAATATACAGAACGAGAAAAAAGAAAAAAACACAACCCAAAATGTGAAAGGAAAATATCTTGAGCCACTTCAAGCTGGGAACTGCTCAGGGCAAATCTGCCTCCCATTCTATTCAAAGTCATCCCTCTGCTCACAGAGATAGATGCATATTCTGATTGCCTCCTTCGGAAAGACTTATCAGAAATTCAAAAGAATGCAACCATCTGTGTATCTGCCATTCTGGGCAGAACTAATGTACTTCTTACATATATTGATTGATGTCTCATGTCTCCCTAAAATGCATAAAACCAAACTGTGCCCCAACTACCTTGGGCACGTGTCATCAGGACTTCCTGAGGCTGTGTCATGGGTGCATCCTCGACCTTGACAAAATAAACTTTCTAAATTAACTGAAACCTGTCTCAAATTTTCTGAGTTCACAAAATGAATATAGAAGGGAAGAAAAAACATTAAAACACACAACAAATAACAATGTACAACTCATAATAATGTACAAAGCAAATGTTAACCAAAAAAGATGTCATTGTACCTATGGCATAAAAGTAGACTTTAAAGCAAAGCACAATATCAGAGATGAAAAATGGCTGCTACATAATAAAATGTTCAGTTTACTTATGTATACCTAATTAAATACTATATCTACATCATTACCAAACACACTCACAAAATAACTCATTTCCATGTGAATTAGATTTCAATGTGAAATGTAAAACATCTAAAATTTTTCAAATATAGAGAATATCTTTATAACCTTGTAGTATAGAAGTGTTATTTGCAACAAGATTTGTAGTTTCTTACATGAAAGTTACCATAAAAAAAGTTAAAACACAAGCCACACCCAAGCCACACAGATCTTTGTAATTTATGTAACCAAAAAAGGATTAGAATCCCAAACATACAAACAACTCCCATAAGTCAAGAAAACAAAAACTCAATAAGGGCAAAAGTTCCAAACAAGTATTTCACAAAATAGAAAATATATTACATATTAATATGAAACATTTTAAAGTTGTCAAACTCAGTAATTGGGGAAATGCAAATTAAAATCATGAGACATCATTTCACACCACATTGACAAAAATTAAAAGCCAGTAGTCTTACCAGAAGGCAGGCCTCAAGTGTAAGACATCCAGATTCTTGGCATGTTGAAAAAAGAATTGAACAAAATGCACAAATGAAGTAACAAAGGAATGAAACAAAGCAACAAAACAGCAAAAGTAGGGATTTGTTGAAACAAGAAAAGACTCCACAGGGTGGGAGCAGGCTGAGCAAGTGACTCAAGAGCCCAGTTACAAAGTCTTCTGAGGTTTAAGTAACCTCTTTGAGATATTGGTTACTCGCTATGTGGATGACAGAATTGTCATCTTTCTTTGCTGTCACTGCTGTCTAGCTGAGACCGACTTGTCCAGTGATCTTGGTAAAACAAGGTTGGTCCTCCAATAGAGCATATGTGTAAGGACACCACCAAAGCTCTCAGGGTCACTCCACCACATGATTCCCTTGAGTGGGAATCCTGGTGATATAGTTTGACTGTGTCCCCACCCAAATCCCATCTTGAGTTTACATGTGTTGTGGGAGTAACCCAGTCTGAGATAATTGAATCATGGGGACAAGTATTCCCCATGCTGTTCTCATGATACTGAATAAATCTCATGAAATCTAATGATTTTATAAAGAAAAGTTCCCCTGCACATGTTCTCTCCCTTTTTGCCTGCAGCCGTCCATGTAAGACATGACTTGCTCCTCCTTGCCTTCTGCCATGATTGTGAGGCTTCCCAGCCATGTGGAAATGTAAGCCCCTTAAACCTCTTTCTTTTGTAAATTGCTCAGTCTCGGGTATGTCTTTATCAGCAGCATGAGAACAGACTAATACAGCAAATTGGTACCAAGAGTGGGGTGCTACTGTAGCTACCCCAAAACATGGAAGCAACTTTGGAACTGGGTAACAGGCAGGGATTGGAACAGTTTGGAGAGGGGCAAACTGGAGACAGGAAAATACGGGAAAGTTTGGAACTTCCTAGGGACTTGTTAAATGGTTTTAACAAAAATGCTGATAACAACATGGACAATAAAGTCCAGGCTGAGGTGGTTTCAGATGTAAATGAGGAACTTGTTGAGAACTGGAGCAAAGGTAACACTTGTTATGTTTTAGCAGAGACTGGTAGCATTTTGCCTCTTTCCTAGAGATTGGTGGAACTTGGAAATTGAGAGAGATGATTTAGGGTATCTGGTGGAAGAAATTTCTAAGCAGCAAAGCATTCAAGAGGTGACTTGGTTGTTGTTAAAGTCATTCAGTTTTAAAAGGAAAACAGAGCATAAAAGCTCAGGAAATTTGCAGCCTGCCAAGGCAATAGAAAAGAAAATCCATTTTCTGAGGATAAATTCAAGCCAGCTTCAAAAATTTGCATAAGTAATGAGGAGCCAAATGTTAATCCCCAAGACAATGGAGAAAATGTCCCCAGGGCACGTTAGAGGTCTTCAAAGCAGCCCCTCCCATCACAGGCCTGGAGGCCTAGGAGGAAAAACTGGTTCCATGGGCTGGGCTCAGGGTCCATCTGCTGTGTACAGTTTAGGGACTTGGTGTCGTGCATTCAGGCTACTCCAACCATGATTAAAAGAGGCCAAGGTACAGCTTGGGCTGTTGCTTCAGAGAGGGAAGCCCCAAGTCTTGGCAGCTTCCACATTATGCACAGAGCCTGGAGATGCACAGAAGTCAAGAATTGAGGTTGGTGAACCTCTGCGTAGATTTCAGAACATGTATGACAATGCTGGATACCTAGGCAAAAGTTTGATGCAGGGGCAAGGTCCTAATGGAGAACCTCTGCTAAGGCAGTGTGTAAAGGAAATGAGGGGTTTGACCTCCCAAACAGAGTCCCTACTGGGGCACCACCTAGGGGAGCTGTGAGAAGAGGGCTGCCATCCTCCAGACCCCAGAATAACAGACCCACCAAGAGCTTGCACCATGCACATGGGAAATCCACAGACATTCAACATCAATTCATGAAAGCAGCCAGGAGGGAGGCTGTACCCTGCAAAGCCACAGGGACAGAGCTTCCCAAGACCATGGGAACCCATATCTTCCATCAGCATGACCCGGATGTGAGACATGGAGTCAAAGGAGATCATTTTGGAGCTTTAAGACTTGACTGCCCTGCTGGATTTCAGACTGTAGCCTCTTTGTTTCGGCCAATTTCTCCCATTTGGAATGGTTGTATTTACCCAATGCCCATACCTCCATTGTATCTAAGAAGCAAGTAACTTGATTTTGTTTCTACAGGCTCGTAGGGGGAACAAACTTGCCTTGTCTCAGATAAGACATTGAACTGTGAACTTTTGAGTTAATGCTGAAACGAGTTAAGACTTTGGAGGACTATCGGGAAGACATGATTGGTTTTGAAATGTGAGGACAGTAGATTTGGGAGTGGCTAGGGGCAGAATGATATGGTTTGGCTGTGTGCCTATCCAAATATCATCTTGAATTTTAACTCCCACAATTCCCACATGTTGTGGGAGGAACCCCAGGGGAGATGATTGAATTGTGGGGGTGGATCTTCCTTGTGCTATTCTCATGACAGTGAATGAGTCTCACAACATATAATGGTTTTAAAAATGGGAGTTTCCCTGCACAAGCTCTTCTCTTGTCTGCTGCCATTTAAGACGTGACTTGTTCCTCCTTGTCTTCTGCCATGATTCTGAGGCTTCCCCAGCCACTACAGTGGAACTGTAAGTCCATTAAACCTCTTTTTAAAAAAAAGAAAAATTGCCCCATCTTGGGTATGTCTTTATCAGCAGCATGAAAATGAACTAATAAAATCCCCAATGTTAGAGGTGGAGCCTAATGGAAGATGTGTGGGTCATGAGGGCAGATCCCTTGTGAATAGATAGATACCAACCATTAAGAGTGGGTGGGTTCTCTATTCATTCCTACAAAAGTTGGTCATTAAAAAGAGCCTCGCACATTCCCTCTACCCTTTTCTTCCTCTACTGCCATGTGACCTCTGCACACACTGGCTCTCTTTCACCTTCTGTCATGAGTAGAATCAGCTTAAAGCCCTCACCAGAATCCAATAGATATGAGTACCATACTTCTTATATCTACCCAATGTCTTTACCCCATTTTATCTAGGAAGTAACTAACTTGCTTTCGATTTTACAGAATCATGGGGACTTGCCTTGTCTCAGATGAGACTTTGGACTATGGACTTTTGAGTTAATGCTGAAATGAGTTAAGACTTTGGGGGACTGTTGGAAAGGCATGATTGGTTTTGAAATGTGAGGACATGAGATTTGGGAGGGGCCAGGGGCAGAATGATATGGTTTGGCTGTGTCCCCACCCAAATTTCATCTTGTTCCCACATGTTGTGGGAGGGACCCAATGGGAGGTAATCGAATCATGGGGGCAAGTCTTTCCCATGCTGTTCTTGTGACAGTAAATAAGTCTCACGAAATTTGATGGTTTTATAAAGAGGAAATCCCCTGCAGAAGTTCTCTCTCTTTTTGCCTCCCACGATCTATGTAAGACGTGACTTGCTCCTCCTTGCCTTCCTCCATGATTGTGAAGCCTCCCCAACCATGTGGAACTGTAAGTCCATGAAACCTCTTTCTTTTGAAAATTGCCCAGTCTCAGGTATGTCTTTATCAGTGGCATGAGAACAGACTAATACACCTGGCAACCTCTTCCTATGATGTGATACACCCTATTCCTCTTCTGCTCACATCCCAGGTGTCTCTGTTGAGAAAATACAGAACGGGGATCCCAAGTTCTGCTTTCTTGGCTTTCACTTGACTTGGGAACCCCCACATCATTGCTACACCACCCGAGATGTGCAAATCTCTCCATTGTTGCCCTCCCTCTTAACCATATGATCTTTCTCCAATTCTCAACTTCTCTGTTCAACAGACATAAAGAGCAGATGAGCAAGTCCACTGCCAAGCTATACCCCACAGGAAAACAAGTTGCCAACCTGCTCTTTCATAACATTGGATATGGTTTAACACTGGGTCCCCACCCAAATCTCATCTTGGATTGTAATTCTCACATGTCAAGGGAGGGATCTGGTGGAGGGTGACTGGATTATGGTAGTGGTGTTGTCCATGCTGTTCTCATCACCGTGAGTGAATTCTCACAAGAGCTGATGGTTTTAAAGTAGGGCACTTCCTCACTCATTCTCTCTCCTGCTGCCATGTAAGATGTGCCTTGCTTCCCCTTCACCTTCCACCATGATTGTAAGTTTCCTGAGGCCTCTTCAGCTATGCAAAACTGTGAGTCAATTAAATCTTTTGTCGTTATAAATTACCCAGTCTCGCGTAGTATATTTATAGCAGTGTGAAAAGGACCAATACAGATTTTGGCACCAGGAGCAGTTCCAGAGGAACATAATTTTAAGGATGGATTTCTTTAGTTGGTTTTGTGGTTTCTGGAGTTCGCTGCTTAATCTAATTAGACTCAAAAATGCTAAGAACTCTAATTCTAAGAGTATGGAGAATACTGATAGTCCTTGGCATAAATTGTTTAGAGAGTTATGCAAAATAAATAAATTCAATACTCCTCATTCACTGTTCTTGAGAACCAAGGACTCTATACATAATGCCTTAGGCCACATATGGAGAGCCAAGAAATATAATGAAGTTGGTTGGTTGCTCCTAAGTTCGCTCACTGGACAAAGTGATGAAAGAAAAGGATGAGCTCAGGGATTCTAACTCCCAGTTCCAGAAGCACATACTTAGCCTCAAATCTTCTAAGATTGCCCTGAGTGAGAGCCTTATCTCCTGTAGACAAAGGGCTGAAATTGCTAAAAATCAGACACAAATTCTTATCGTGCAAGCAGTTGACCTGCAACAAAAGGTGCATGCTCAGCCTCGCCAGCTGTCTACTGTTAAAGTGTGGGCATTGATTAGAAAAGAATGAGGCCCTGCAACTTGGAATGTAGATGTGTGGGAGGACCCTGATTAAGCTGGCTTGCTGAGCTTTTTGTCTTTCATCTTTCTCCCATTCTGGATGCTTCCTGTCCTTGAATATCAGACTCCAGGTTCTTCAGCCTTTAGACTCTCGAACTTATACCTGTGGTTTGGCAGGGGCTCCTAGGCCTTCAGCCACAGACTGAATGCTGCACTGTCGGCTTTCCTACTGTTGAGGCTTTGGAGCTTTGACTGAGGCACCACTAACTTCCCTGCTCCTCAGCTTGCAGATGGCCTGTCGTGGAACTTCTTGTGATTATGTGAGTCAATTTTCCTTCATAAACTCCCTTTTGTATATGAATATATTCTATTAGTTCTGTCCCTCTGGAGAACCCTGACTAATACAGCATCTCACATCTTTATAAAAGATTCTCCTGGAGCTGCTTTTACTCCACAAACACCCTCCCCATGAAGGTACAGGGAAGAGGGAAGAGTCTCTCCCTCCTACTAAGCCAGCCTCAACACTTACTGAATCCTCTCCAGTCCTCTGCTCACTTGGATATAGAGTGGGAGGAGTAGAAAGCAGGTTTATGGTAACAGGACTGGTCCTTCCACATTTTATACTACCCTCACAGCTATCTGTCCTCCTTCTCCATTAGGCTTAGGAAATCATGGTATCGGCACCTCATTCTCTGTGGGACACAATCTCTGAAAAATAAACCTTTCCATCCTGCCTCATGTTCTTTGGACATAAATGTAAAAGCCATATTAGAAGATCTGTTCCTGATACTTGACAGAAGATTTCCACTGTAACAGCTCCTGAGATTAAAGACACACTTTCACTAAGACTCCATCACCTATTAGCAACATACCAATTTCCTTTGGTAGGTGCTTTATGGAATAATTAGGTTGACTCTATAGGTAAGTTGCAACCTGGTTACCAACTGGAAACCTTGGGGAGTTTTTACAAAGTACTGAGGCCCTGGCCCTACCCCACAACAATTGAATCAGTATCTCTGCAGGGGGAGTCCTAAGCATTGGAATTCTTGAATGCTTCCTTGGTGTGGTTTATTATATGTAAATCATACATCAATAAAGTTGATCTCTTTTAAACTCCCTAACTAATTCTAACAGTTCTTCAATAACTTTTGTATTTGTCATCACTGGCCATATTTCTTATGTTGTAGGCTATACACACCCCCCAAAAAATTACATGTTCCTATTGTTTATGCTAAAATAATCTTAGGAGAAAAATTGGTATCATCATAAAGAATGTTTCAATGTGCCAGACCCAAAATGAGCATGCCCTCATGCTATGTATGCATGATGCCTTATGGCTTTAGGAGACTGGCTAGTTTACAGTCTGTGTTCATGAGAACAGGCCACTCCATAATCAGCAGAATTATTTTGCAGTATGTGGCACCATTTTTACATAAAGAGAGAATTGCAATTCCCAAAGTATTTTCTTATCTATCAAAAAACTTTATTTTTATCTTATGTCAGCTGTTGAAAACAGACAGAGACAAGAGTCCTTGATGAAACTAACATTTTAGTTTTGCTGACATGCCTGGCTGGTGGACTAGGTCACTTATGTAGGAACTGTTTCTAAGACACCTAACCACTGGTCAAAAGCTGCAAAATTCAGACCTGATCTGGGCATATATTAGTCTATTTTCACGCTGCTGATAAAGACATACCTGAGACTGGGACATTTACGCAAGAAAGAGGTTTAATGGACTTACATTTCCAAGTGGCTGGGGGTGCCTCACAATCATGGCAGAAAGCCAGGAGGAGCCTTCTTACATGGATGGCAGCAGGCAAAGAGAGAGCTTATGCAGGGAAACTCCACCACATAAAGCCATCAGATCTCATGAGACATATTCACTATCATGAGAATGGCACAGAAAAGATGAGTTCCCATGATTCAAATACCTCCCACTGGGTCCTTCCCACACATGTGAGAATTCAAGATGAGATTTGGGTGGAGACACAGCCAAACCACATCAGGGCATCACCTTAAATGAGAAAAGAACAAAAGTAAGTCCATAGCCAATAGCATATCAATTTGATATTAACATGCAAGATTTAGCAACACAAACAGCTAATCCTGGTCTTAATCCTCCACTCAATATTCTTCATCTAGATCTTCAACCTATCAGTACCCTGTAGCTAAACCTCCATAGCGAAATACACTCAATATTAGATATGGCTCCTTTTATAACAACACAAAATGAAGCCACTTGTCAAAGATTTGCTATAAAACCTAGTAGAAAATAAAAATTATATCCAAACAATTTATTCTAGAGAATGTTCAGGCAAGAACAAAAGGTAAAATACATTTGTCAAAGTAAATCACAAATATGGCCACTGATTTTTAACAAAAGCACAAAAGTAATGCGTGTTTTCAACAAATGGTACTAAAACAATTGAACATCTATATGCAAAAATAATGAACCACAACATAAACCTCACACCTTATTAAAAAAGTTATCTCAAAATTGATTATAGATCTAAATGTAAAACATAAAATTATAAACTTTCAGAAGAAACTAGTAATGACCTGTGGTTAGGCAGAGTTCTTAGAAATGACTCCAGAAGAAGCATGAGCCACAAAAGAATTGTCAATTTCATTAAAAATTAAAAACTTTTGCTTTGAAAACAATACTGTTAAGAGAATTAAAGGACAAACTGAAGACTTGAAATAAATATTTACAAATGAGTGACCTATCTGGCAAAGAACTCTAATTTAGAATATATAAAGAATTCTCAAAACTCTACTGAATTACTCTTCTCGTTATGCACATGTACCCTAGAACTTAAAGTATAATAATAAAAAATAATTTAAAAAAAAACTCTACTGAAGAAAACAACCCAGTTAATAAATGGGCAAAAGATTTGAACAGACAATTCATCAAAGAGGACATACTGATGCCAAGTATGCACATGAGAATTTGTCCAACATTATGTAGTGAAATTTCTAGAAATATCTTCCCTCTCCCAAATTTTAACATATTACTATAAAATGATATAAATCGTTTAATGTTTTATTTACTTAAATAAAAGCAGAAATAAATCTTCAGAAACATCCACTTCTACACGTCTACAATCTATTCTCCACAAGGCAATACGAGTGATCCTTTTGAAATGCAAATTTAATCACATCATGCCTCTGCTCAAAACATCCAGGGCCTTCCCAACAACCTTAAAATAAAATCCACAATTTACAAGGCCTGAATAATCCTGCCTGTGCTTAGCTCTCTTCTCTCAATCCTGCTCTTTCCCTGGCTCCCTCTACTCCAACCACACCGACCTTGCTATTCCTCAAAGCAGACTCCTACCTCAGACCTCAGGGCCACCACGTTCTCTGTTCCCTTTGTCTAGAATTCCGTTCCTCCAGATATCACAAGTCTTGCTGCCTCATTTCAATCAAGCCTCTGTTCAAATGTCACTTCTTTAGAGAGTCCTTCTGTGACCATCCTAAGATAGCAGTCCCTCATACCGTTTTAAAACATAGTACTTATTATACTTATGTCAAATGACTGATTCCCTCCTCCTCCTCCTCCTCCTCCTCCTCCTCCTCTCTCTCTCTCTTTTCCTCTCTGTCTCTCCCTCCCTCCCTCCCTCCTCCCTTTCCATTCTATGAAGAGGTGCACTTTTTGTTTTCTTCACTGATGAATCCCCAGTACCTAGAATAGTGCCTGGTACAAAATAGGCATTCAGATTATTGTTGCAGCAACTTAACAGAATATATTTACTTTTCTCATGCCATTCAGAAAATCACAGGTAACTTTCATCATCTCCTTTTCCTTGTCAGACTTTTATTTGATCCTGCCTTGTGAATCAGGTGATCAATGTCTATCCAGCCCTTCTCCTGACACTAGCAAATTCGGAAAAAAACTCAACTTCCATCCCCCCAGAAAAATAAGAGGCTTAAGTATGTATTTAAAACTTGCTGGAAGTTATTCACTTTCACATTATTAAAATTACTAAATGTTCTTCCAGATGCCCATTGTTCATTGTCAATGAGGTTTAAATTATTCTCCCAAACTTCCTTTTTGCAACGCTGTTAATTTTATGAAGAGACATCATTTTGAAGTAATATATAGGAGTCACTTCAATATCTGTGTTTTGGGGATAGAAAACGCTTATTCATTTATTTTAGGCAAATTTCACAGAATTCAAAAGAGCTCATTTTAGAAAATCACTGCAGTTTCATACCATCATATCTTCATTAAATTACTTATGTTTCATTTTATTCTGAAAATAGTTTGTCATAGGGCAATTCTTTGGGACTTAGTACCTACATCTTGCCTCAAAAAAGAATGAATATAAAGCCATATTTGTTAAATGTTAATCTCTTCAATCGGTGGTTTATTGTTTTTTTTTTTTTTTCCAGAATTACAGATGAATGTTAAACTTTGAAATGTCATCTCTTCTTTGCCAAATAGTCAATCCTTTTCCCCAGGAAATTGCTAGTTCTGAGATCACTGATCGTATCTTTGCAATTGCACCATAATCCAAATATGAAATTTTAGTGATTGTTAACTTGGCCAGAATGCAATAGAA
Source organism: Macaca fascicularis (assembly GCF_037993035.2). Lineage (NCBI taxonomy): Eukaryota > Metazoa > Chordata > Mammalia > Primates > Cercopithecidae > Macaca > Macaca fascicularis. Next base: position 68,497,511 of record NC_088380.1, on the reverse strand, counting down.
AAAGTCTCAAAGCCAGGCATTTTATAAAGAAGAGATGTTTTATATCTTAATTAAAAATAAAGTCTGTTCGTCTTCCATGCTTCTAACAAAATACTTCAAAAAATACATTTTAAATCTAATTTTAAAAGATTTTTAAAATACATTTTAAAAAATATTTTGAAAAGGGATTACGTATTGATTATAAAGAAAAACCTGAAATAGTTTATTCATGTTATAACATCTCTCAACAATGGGCAAATTTTAGAACTGTCTTTCTTTAGACCACTGTTTCAAATAAATTTCTTCTCTTATTTTATCCACAGTGTTGTATCACTATTTGTGGTTATAATTACACTCACACCCAAAAAATGTTACTGTGAGTGACAATTTAGTTCATTAAGTTAAAACTACAGGAGCAGTTTAAAAGAGAACAGAACACAAGGAGGAAGCTCCATGACATTGGACTTGGAATGATCTTCTGGACATGACAACAAAAGTACAGACAACAAAGGCAAAAATAGACAAATGGAACTACATCAGATTTTAAAACTTTTGTGCATCAAAGGACACAATCAGAGGGAAAAGATAACATATGGATTAGGGAACATATTTGCAAATCACATGGGATAATGGGTTAGTCAGAATACATGAAGAATTCTTATAACTCAAAAACAAAAATCTAATATCCCGACTAAAAAAAAGGTAAAGGACATTTCTCCAAAAATGATATACAAATGGCTGACAAGCATATGAAAAGATGCTTAACTTTACTAATCATCAGAGAAATTTAAATTAAAACTGTAGTGAGATATCACCCTACACCAGTTAAGACAGCTACTTTCAAAAAAAAAAAAAAGCAAAAAAAAACAACAGAAAATGGTAAGTGTTGGTGAGAATGTAGAGAAAGTAGTATCCTTGCACACTGTTGGTGGTATTATAACACGGTGCAACAATTATGGAAAACACTATACACATTCTTCAAAAAGTTAAAAATAGAATTACCGTATGGTCCAGCAATCTGACTTTTACTACATATCCCAAAGAGTTTTTAAGAAAAATAAAAGAATTGCAGGATCTTCAAGAGATATTTGCACTATAGTGTTCATAGCAGCACTATTCACAGTAGTCAAAGGTAGACAAAACCCAAATATCCATCAACAAATGAATGGATAAATAAAATAAAGTATATGCTACATGCAATGGAATATTATTCTGCTTTATAAAGGAGGAAAATACCAACACATGATGAAACACAAATGAAGCTTGAGGACATTATATTAAGTGAATTAAGTCAGTCACAGAAAAAGACAAATACTACATGATTCCACTTATATGAGGCACTTAAAGTAGGAACATTCATAGAAACATAGGAACATTCATAGAAAAGTAGAAAGGTAGTTACCAGGAGCTAGGAGGGGGTGGGCTAAGGGAGCTGTTACTTAATTAGTAGAGTGTTTCAGATCTGAAAAATGAAAAGTTCTGAGATTTTTACAAAAATGTACATAAACACTAGTGAACTTAAAAATGATAAGTTTTAGGCCGGGCGCGGTGGCTCAAGCCTGTAATCCCAGCACTTTGGGAGGCCGAGACGGGCGGATCACAAGGTCAGGAGATCGAGACCATCCTGGCTAACATGGTGAAACCCCGTCTCTACTAAAAATACAAAAAAACTAGCCGGGCGAGGTGGCGGGCGCCTGTAGTCCCAGCTACTCGGGAGGCTGAGGCAGGAGAATGGCGTAAACCCGGGAGGCGGAGCTTGCAGTGAGCTGAGATCCGGCCACTGCACTCCAGCCTGGGTGACAGAGCGAGACTCCGTCTCAAAAAAAAAAAAAAAAAAAAAAAAATGATAAGTTTTCCGTTATGTATTTTTAACCAAGTTTGTGTTTGTTTGTTTGTTTTTGAGATGAAGTTTCGCTCTTGTGCCCCAGGCTGGAGTGCAATGGTGCGATCTCAGCTCACTGCAACCTCCGCCTCCTGGGTTCAAGTGATTCTTCTGCCTCAGTCTCCCAAGTAGCTGGAATTACAGGCGCCCGCCAGCATGCCCAGCTAATTTTTATATTTTTAGTAGAGACAGGGTTTCACCATGTTTGACAGGCTGGTCTTGAACTCCTGACCTCAGGTGATCCACCCGCCTCGGCCTCCCAAAGTGCTGGGATTACAGGCATGGGCGACCACTCCCGGCCAATTTTAAAAATCTATATAAGCAGTTTAGTTGCCCATATTGTCCTAAGAATTGGTAAGTTCCTTCATGAGAGTGAGCTCTAGACACATGTCCAAGAAAGTTCTCAGAGAAGGAGGCCATTGCTGACCTGTCAACACTTGGCCCAGAACTAAACTATATGATGCCAAGAGAGTAGAAAAAGTCACTGGCCGCCTATGCAATATCATTTTTCAAAGGTCAGAAAAGTTCTGCACAACTCAAAATGTCTCCCTCACAGTGGTTGAAATTCTCTCTTCTGCCTTCTCATGACGTTTCAAATGCTTTCAGTTAGAAACTAGTATAGTAGTATCTACTTAAAATGGACAATTAGCAGGAATTAATTTGGTCCTATAGCCTTTTTCCTTCAACTGGCAGAGATTTGTCACAAGATGTCATTGAGGAAGAAAGGATAGTAAGTTTGGCTTACTGGATACTTTAATGAAGGCCAGCCCGGGTGGATTGCTATAACTCAGTACTAGGAACATCAGGGCAGTACAAAGCACTGCAGAACCTGGAAGAGACTCAGATCAGCTAATGAATTGTTCAGCTGGACATTTGGAAATTCACTGAGCCTGTTTGGTTCTACATCCAATAATTGAGAAATGTGAAGTACTGAGTTTGATTCCATTTAAACAACCACAGTTTAAATTACCAAATGGGCTGTGTTTATTGCTTAGCTCTTGTGAAAGAGACATCATTTTCATAAGGCAAATAAGCTGATGGATTGCTGGGACAACATTCTTAAGGACATAGATATTAAGGTGAGTTATACTATAAAAATAGTGACAATCAAATACCGACAAAAATTCAGACATATTAATCTAGATACGTTTTTCGGGCTATTTCTAAAAGTTTTTTCTGCTAAATTTGCTATACCACCAAACTCTCTAGACCAATAGTTTTCTAACTTAAATAGTCATCAGAATGACATGGAGGGCTTGTTAAAATAGATAGGTGGGCCAAGCTCCAGAGTCTGCTATTCAGTGGGCTTGGGATAAGGCCAGATCATTGCATTTCTGGCATGTTCCCAGGTGGCGCTGCTGCTGCTGGTAGGAAAGCAGAATTTAAGAATGCTTTTATAAAATATTGTTATTTACATACAAGCTAAGCAAACGCCACAAGAGAAAATTTTGGGTGAAATATATCTCCCATTTAAAAATACTGTCTACCTTAAGTTTATTCTTTGTTTATAGATGGCATGGCTGTTTTGTTGCCTAGGTTTACAGCTCAGTAGATAGTCCATGTATCACAGACTTGTTCAGCACAAGGTTATAAGCATTTCCAGAATAGCTCTGCTACTCTAGGAAGGGCTAGTCTGCAGCACATGGGTATACTGGATTTTTGTGTTGGCAGTTCTCTGTTATGAAGGCATATAGAATCCTGATAGATTCATATGTCATTTTCAAAGTCCATAAATGAATGAAGGATAGAACAGAACTAAAGAGCATTTTGGTTCATGGCTGTGAACCAAGACTACACTACTAATAAGTGGTCTGTTCAACGTTGTATGGAAGCAAACCAAAACAGAAATTTGCATTGATCTCAAAGCTAATACTGAAGTTGTCTGTAGTCTCTTATTTTGTTTGACATGAGGTGGCTTATGGGGGAAAGAGGCCCAAAAAACTGATGTTCTTCATAAATAAGATGCAAGGATAACACTAATTAACATTAATTTTCGGCAAGAGAACCAACATATGTTCATACTGTATCAAGTACGCATATATAGTAATTTTAAAAAACAGAAACAAAGCTTTAGTCTGTAAGATTTTATTTTTATCTGACATAATTAAAAAGAAATTATTTGAGAATGTACAGCTCACAAATCAACAACACCTCTGTAGGTTATATTTCTCAGCTCTTCCTCTGTTGATAAGGTTAGTAAACTGGCACCTCAGTCAGCTCCGAGATGACTTACTTCTCAGAGCTCTTCCTGACAACCTTCCCGCCTTCTATTCCAAGACAAAGCACAGCTTTCATCATGACACATCTCTGTTCAGACCTCTTGACTGGCTTTGTTTTTTGTGTTGTGACTCATTTGAAACAAGGAACTAAAGTCATAAATAATAAGCCTCACATTATGCTAGGTGTTGGGATCAGGTTGCTGAATAAATGGGGTTTCTGCCCTTGTGCATTAGGCTGTGAGGGGTGAGAGCTGGCACTGAGCCTGCAGGGGAAATTCTGCATCTCCAGTTGAGCCAACCTGTGGCAGAAAGGGACTTCCATACTGTGCCTAACATGTTCTGGAACATAGTATAGATACCTCTTAAAATATTCGTTGATGAATTCAGTTGTTTTATGTTAGAAGGAAACTTAAAATGTGCCAGACATAGTTATTTGGAGTCATTCCATCCATAAATATTATATGAATTGCCAAAAAATTTACTCATATGACTTTTATTTCCTTATAAATCTCAAAATTTCCAAGGAAACATTTCAGATGCCAATTTCCCACTTCCCCTCATGATCTAGAATGCATTTTCTCTAATATAAAATGTAAATGTGGTAAAGATATGTGCCATTTTATGCCTTTTTAAAAATGTTATTCAACCAACCAGTTTGGCTTATATTTTTCAGAAGCAGACAGACGAACTGACAACTAACTAACAATCAGATCAAATTGCCCAATAAGTCAATTCAGTTATAAACCCAATTTTTTTTTTTAAGTTCTGGGATACATGTGCAGAACTTGCAGGTTTGTTACATAAGTATGCATGTGCCATGGTGGTTTGCTGCACCAGTCAACCCGTCATCTATAAACCCAATAATTTTAAGAGGATGCATTTTTCTCTGTGTAGCTCCAAAATAACATTCGATATTTCAGACTAAAGACTGTATTTCATGGAGAAATGTTTGTCCCACTTGATTGATGAGAATACTAAGGTATCAACTGATTTTCAGTATCCATCCCCTCAAAGGAAAGTGAAAACTAGAATTGCCATATATTTCCGTTTTATCACAAAATGCTGTGAATTTACTTGCTTTAAACCTCTCCTCACCACTCCATCAATCTTAGATTCATTCATCAATTCACTGATTCAACAATATTATTGAACAAAGCTCTAGGCCAAGCACATAGGTACGTGTTGGGCATACTGGAATGAGAAAGGTTTCCTTGTCCCCTTCACAGGGCATGTGACAGGGAGAGTGGCTCACTTCTTCAGTGCCCTGCTGCTCAAACTTCTAGGGAAGCATACAGACAGGCAGTTTGTGGGGCTCCAACCCCATGGCAGCATCTAGGGGTATATGTTTACAGCTCTTGAAGCCCCAGTGGGCATGTGTTATCATGTGCTCTTTCAGTTTTACCATCTATAGGTGGCTTGTGTTAATCAGCTCAATTAGACCCTCTGCCTTATCACAACAGAGGGCTTTCTGTGTCCTGGGTTCTTGCCTAAGTGTACTGGAAAAAATGGATCACATGTGGGCTTGAAGAATGGGTGCAAGGTTTTATTGAGTTTTACTGAGCGGAAGTAGCTCTCAGCAGATGGGGGAGCCAGAAGGGAGATGAAGTGGAAAGGTGGTTTTTGCCCTGGGGTCAGGCCGCCCAGTGGCTGTGCTCCCTTCTGACTGTCCTGACCAAACTCCATGTCATTCTGCTGGTCGATGGACTGCCAGTGTGTCAGCATCTGCCAGTACTTGTCAGTGTGCTCTTCAACTGATGTGTTCCTCTTGACATCCAGCTGCTTGTGTCTCTGCCCACTAGGGTGTCGGGGTTTTTATAGGCACAAGATGGGGGCATGGTGGGCCAGGGTGGTCTTGGAAAATGCAACACTTGGGCATGAAGGCAGAAGTGTCTGTCTTCACCTATGTCCGTGGGCACAGTCCCTAAGGTGAAGCCCGAGCCAGAGACCCACCTTTCTCTACCCAGCACTTCCCTTCCCTCCTCCCATATCAATGCAATGGTGAAGGGTAAAAAGGACATAAGCCCTGCCCTCATCATAGAGATGGGTATTAATCAAATTATCAGCAAACCCTGTAAAATCGCTATAATAAGTGGTACATAGGAGAGGAGCATGGTCCCGCAAGAGCATACAATAGGGAAAATTGGTTTCCTTGAAGAAGGCATGATTGGCTGAGATTTAAAGAAGTAATGTGGAAATTGGGGTTATCAAGTTTTGCAGGGGAAAGGTGACTCTTTGCATTACCTATCAGCTGAAAATAAAGCTTAGTGGCTTCAAGTAACATTTTATTATATGTATCACAATTTGGGGGGGGTCATATTTTGACTGAACAAGTTTCCACTCTGTGTGGCGTCAAGTGGGGTCATTCCACAGTACTCAGCTGGCAGCTTAACTAGTCTGGAGGATCCAAGGTAGCACCACAAATACAGCTGGCTTCTGGGCAGGGATGTGTGGAAAACTGGGCTTAACAAGGCCCCTTCTCTCTTTTCATGTAGTCTTGCCACATTATTTTTCCAGACAGATATTCTTCTTCAGTAAGAGACCAAGGTAGAGACTCCCAGTCCAAAAAATTAGGTCCAAAGCTGGTACAATGTCACTTCTACTCTACTTCATTGGTCAAAGAAGTTGTTGAGCCCAGATTCAACAGAACAAGAATAGACCCCATCTCCCAATGTGAGGAGTGTCAAGGAATTTGTGGACATGTTTAATCCACCATGGTGGAAGAAAGAGCATCACAGACAGAGAAGATAGCATGTAAAAATGTCCCATGATAGGAGGGGTCTTGGCATGGCTGTGGAACAAGGAGGTCAATGTGGTTTCAGTGCAGAGATGAGACTGGAGATATACACACAAGTCAGCCTTTGAGGATACTCATAAGTTAGGGCAAGGATGTGCTCTTTGTCTTAAAAGCTGTGAGGAGTCATGGAAGGACTTTAAACAGGGAAGGAAAAGACGTTTTGCAGTTCAAAGAGGTAACTCTAAATGAGGAATGGAACACCAGTTTGAGGTAGACTCGGGTGAATGCATGGAGGCCACTTAGGAAAGTCAGGTAAGAAAAGATGACTATGGTGGTGACATGGTTGGCAGTGAATACGGAGAAACATGGTGGCTTCAAGAGCTTTGCCAGGCAGTAAAGTTAATAAAATTTTGGTGATGTATTCAACATGGGAGTAAAAGAGAGAGAGATGTAGCTTTGAAGAATGATTACTAGGTTTCTGCTTTTTATTCACTGTGATAGAAAGTCTAAAAGAGGATTGTGTTTAGGGGAAATCAATAAGTTCAAATTATCTTATACATATGGTCTGGAGATCAAACCAGAAATCAGGGCTGGAAATAGAAATCCTGTGCTTGCTTTTAAAAATAGTATTTCTTTTTCTTTTTCTTTTTCTTTTTTTTTTTTGAGAAAAAGTTCTGCTCTGTCGCCCAAGGCTGGAGTGCCATGGCACAATCTCACCTCACTGAAACCTCCACCTCCTGGGTTCAAGTGATTCTCCTGCCTCAGCCTCCTAAGTAGCTGGGATTACAGATGCATACCACCATACCCAGCTAATTTTTGTATTTTTAGCAGAGGCAGGGCCTCACCATGTTAGTCAGGCTGGTCTCCAACTTCTGACCTCAAGCAGTCCGCCTGCCTTGGCCTCCCAAAGAGCTGGGATTACAGGCGAAGAATAACCCTTCTACAGTAAACACATTCATTCCAGTTTCAAGAAACTTCAGCGACTTCCATTGCTTTCCAGGTCAAATATCTAAAGTTGTTACCAAGCACTAAAGTTTATCCTTCCCTGCAATGACACCTGTATGTCTCTCCTGTAATTATTCTCTACGTGATTTTTCCATCATATAAGACTTTACTTATTATGTCTCGTTTAGAAGGTCCTCCCAGTGATCCATCCATCCACTATAATATTAATATATCGGTTTAAGAGGCTCTGACACCTCACCTCTTTTATGAACACTTTGCTGATTAACCCAACTCACACATACTACATTTGTCATCAGTTTTATTTCATTTGGTGCTGCATCAGGCACACTGTTTTGTCTTGAAGCTGTTTCATACACATAAATCTTGTTTGTGCATGTAGCACACAAAATTCTATACAGCAGAAACTGTTGTTTCTTCTTTTTCAATCTGTAGCAGTGCTATAAACCGTGCTATGAATATAGCAAGCACATCAAAAATAAATTAAATTGTATTTTCTATGACCTCTCCAATTATGGTAGCTTCTAAGAAATCTTTCTTGAAAATAAAGAGAGAAATAGAAGTCACTATAAAAATAAAGTAATACAATCTGTCCTGATGCTCTAAAATTAAGCAGTGAAAGCAAGTTTAACACTATCATACACTATTTTAATTTTATTGTTCTTGAATTTGACTAAAAGATGACAAGGGTAGTGACATACATGAATAAAAACAAACGTATCATGGTATAACTAAACACAGATTAAAGTCATTATGATAAACACCTAATATTATATATATATAATATATTATATATATACTTCTTTGCTTCCTAAGTTTTTATAATTCTTCCATGTTAGCATATGTCACCAAAAGATTGTGCTTAACAAAACCACAAAATTCTTTAAATCTTTCTAGCCTTTTCACAAATTGAATGCATGCTCTATGCTGTACTGCTAAGTGTTTTATTTTCTTTGAGCTTGCAAACATTAACTTGAAATGCTATCTGTAAACTTTAAAATATAAATTGAATGTACTAAGTTGTTTCCCTAAGTTTTATATTTTTCAATAAATTCCAAATGCGACTCATTTTATGGAGCCTAAGCTCCATCAGAAACAACTATCAGAAGAATGACCAGTTGTCTTGAATTATCCCAAGTGCCCAGTTTTATCCCCAGGGAAATTTCAGTTACCAACTTTCACTTCAATCTATAATGGAGTAATAACTGGATTGATTCTTAAAATAATGCCTTGTATAAACTAGAAAACCAGATAAAACAGGAAACCACAGTTTTAAGACATTAGGAAACAGGCAGTAAAGGACAGTGATCCTGAATACAAGGAAAACAAATGAGACTAGTATTGCAAATATCATAGCTTACTACCCAGAGAGAATTCCAGCCCACAGTGCAGAGAGAGGGAATCCAAACAGAGCCCAGCAAATTACCTGAATTGAGGAGAGAGAAATGTAAGATCAAGGAGGCAAAGATATCCAGGAATTGTGGGACAAAACAAAATAAGAGAAGAAACTGCATAAAAGTTATCTGAGGAGTTATGGAGGAGATTCCCTAAAGACTCTGTCTGAGTACTATTCTTTTCATGTATAAGAAGAAAGTGCCAAAGGCCTAGGGAATAAACGACCTGGAAGAAATAGGCAAAACAATCTCTAGAGTTCACATAGAACTGGGAATAACTTATCTTCCCACCAGTCTGAGTGGAAATGCCTCCTAATACATAGGGCATTAGGTAGAATCCTCCAAAAGATACTGTTTTAATAATGAGGCCAAATTAACCCTTGACTGAGAGCTGATCAGACCTATACTAACAAACCTTTAAAAGTAGCTTTGGAAAGACCACACTAGTTTCAAGTGATTAAACTGTGTCCTAGAACAAAGTTCAACTATATTTAAAATAACACAACAAAATCAGCACTAACAATGTAAAATTCACAAAATTCAGTATTTGATCTCAAATAACAAAGCATGCAAAATTTAGGAAAATCTGACCCATAACCAGGAGAAAAACTCATCAAATTATGCACTTACTCTTCAGTTATCATCAGGACATCTTTTTTTAAAACTACACTAGCATATGCTGGAATTAAAACTAATCCTGAACTTTTAAGCCTTTAAAAGTAGCCAAAGGGGCCGAATAGGAAGAGCTCCAGCCTCCAGCTCCCAGCATGAGCCACACAGAAGACAGATGATTTCTTCATTTTCAACTGAGGTACCAGGTTCATCTCACTGGAGTGTGTCGGACAGTTGGCGCTGGTCCACGGGTACAGCCCGACCAGCGAGAGCCGAAGCAGGGCGAGGCATCACCTCACCTGGGAAGTGCATGGGGGAAGGGAATTCCTTTTCCTAGCCAAAGGAAATTGAGACACACAACACCTGGAAAATCAGGTAATTCCCACCCTAATACTGCACTTTACCAAAGGTCTTAGCAAACGGCACATCAGGAGATTATATCCCACACCTGGCCCAGAGGGTCCCACACCCACGAGCCTCCCTCATTGCTAGCACAGCAGTCTGAGATCTAACTGCAAGGTGGCAGTGAGGCTGGTGGAGGGGTGCCCACCATTGCTGAGGCTTAAGTAGGTAAACAAAGCCACCAGGAAGCTTGAATTGGGTGAAGCCCACCAAAGCTCATGGAGGCCGGCCTGCCTCTGTAGACTCCTCCTCTGGGGACAGGACATAGCTAAACAAAAAACAGCAGAAACCTTGGCAGAGGTAAATGTCCCTGTTTGATAGCTTTGAAGACAGCAGTGGATCTCCCAGCATGGAGGTTGAGATCTGAGAAAAGACAGACTGCCTGCTCAAGTGGGTCCCTGACGCCTGAGTGGCCTAACTGGGAGATATCCCACACTAGGTGCAGACCTACACCTCACACCTCACATGATGGGGTACACCCCTGAGACAAAGCTTCCAGAGTGAGAATCAGACAGCAACCCTCGTGGTTCAGCAATATTCTATCTTCTGCAGCCTCCGCTGCTGATACCCAGGCAAACAGGGTCTGGAGTGGACCTCAAGAAAACCCCAACAGACCTACAGCTGAGGGTCCTGACTGTTAGAAAGAAAACTAACAAACAGAAAGGACACCCACACCAAAACCCCATCAGTACGTCACCATGATCAAAGACCAAAGGCAGATAAAACCACAAAGATGGGGAAAAAGCAGGGCAGAAAAGCTGGAAATTCAAACAATCTGAGCACATCTCCCCCTCCAAAGGAACGCAGCTCATCGTCTGCAATGGAACAAAGCTGGACAGAGAATGACTTTGACGAGTTGAGAGGAGAAGGCTTCAGTCGATCAAACTTCTCAGAGCTAAAGGAGGAACTATGTACCCAGCACAACGAAACTAAAAACCTTGAAAAAAGAATGGAAGAATGGATAACTAGAATAATCCATGCAGAGAAGACCTTAAAAGAACTAATAGATATGAAAACCATAACACGAGAACTACATGACAAATGAACAAGTTTCAGTAACCAACTCGATCAACTGGAAGAAGGAGTGTCAGCAATTGAAGATCAAATGAATGAAATGAAGTGAGAAGGGAAGTGTAGAGAAAAAAAGAGTAAAAGGAAAAAACAAAGCCTCCAAGAAATATGGGATTATGTGAAAAGACCAAATCTACGTCTGATTGGTGAGCCTGAAAGTGACGGGGAAAATGGAACGAAGTTGGAAAACACTGCATGATATCATCCAGGAGAACTTCCCCAACCTAGTAAGGCAGGCCAACATTCAAATTCAGGAAATACAGAGAACAGCACAAAGATACTCTTCAAGAGGCGCAACTCCAAGACACATCATTGTCAGATTCACCAAAGTTGAAATGAAGGAAAAAATGTTAAGGGCAGTCAGAGAGAAAGGTCGGGTTACACATAAAGGGAGACCCATCAGACTAACACAGAACTCTCAGCAGAAACTCTCCAAGGCAGAAGAGAGTGGGGGCCAATATTCAACATTCTTAAAGAAAGAATTTTCAACCCAGAATTTCATATCCAGCCAAACTAAGTTTCATCAGTGAAGAAGAAATACAATCCTTTACAGACAAGCAAATGCTTGGAGATTTTGTTACCATCAGGCCTGCCCTAAAAGAGATCCTGAAGAAAGCACTAAACGTGGAAAGGAACAAACAGTACTAGCCATTGCAAAAACATGCTAAAATGTAAAGTCCATCAATGCAAGGAAGAAATTGCATCAACTAGCAAGCAAAATAAACAGCTAATATCATAATGACAGGATCAAGTTCACACATAACAATATTAAACTTAAATGTAAATGGACTAAATGCTCCAATTAAAAGACACAGACTGGCAAATTGGATAGAGTCAAGACCCATCAGTTTGCTGTATTCAGGAGACCCATCTCACATGCAGAGACACACATAGACTCAAAATAAAGGGATGGAGGAAGATTTACCAAGCAAATGGAGAACAAAAAAAAGCAGGGGTTGCAATCCTAGTCTCTGATAAAACAGACTTTAAACCATCAAAGATCAAAAGAGACAAAGATGGCCATTACATAATGGTAAAGGGATCAATTCAACAGGAAGAGCTAACTATCCTAAATATATATGCACCCAATACAGGAGCACCCAGAATCATAAAGCAAGTTCTTAGAGACTTATAAAGAGACTTAGACTCCCATACAATAATAATGGGAGACTTTAACACCCCACTGTCATCATTAGACAGATCATCGAGACAGAAAGTTAACAAGGATATCCAGGAATTGAACTCAACTCTGCAGCAAGCAGACCTAATAGACATCTACAGAACTCTCCACCCCAAATCAACAGAATATACATTTTTCTCAGCACCACATCACACTTATTCCAAAATTGACCACATAATTGGAAGTAAAGCACTCCTCAGCAAATGTAAAAGTACAGAAATGCTAACAAACTGTCTCTCAGACCACAGTGCAATCAAACAAGAATTCAGGACTGAGAAAATCCATCAAAACTGCTCAACTACATGGAAACTGAACAACCTGCTCCTGAATGACTACTGGGTACATAACGAAATGAAGGCAGAAATAAAGATGTTCTTTGAAACCAATGAGAACAAAGACACAACATACCAGAATCTCTGGGACACATTTTAAGCAGTGTGTAGAGGGAAATTTATAGCACTAAATGCCCACAAGAGAAAGCTGGAAAGATCTAAAATTGACACCCTAATATCACAATTAAAAGGATTAGAGAAGCAAGAGCAAACATATTCAAAAGCTAGCAGAAGGCAAGAAATAACTAAGATCAGAGCAGAACTGAAAGAGATAGATGCACAAAAAACCCTCCAAAAAATCGATGAACCTAGGAGCTGGTGTTTTGAAAAGATCAACAAAATTGATAGACCGCTAGCTAGACTAATAAAGAAGAAAAGAGAGAAGAATCAAACAGATGCAATAAAAAATGATAAAGGGGATATCACCACTGACCCCACAGAAATACAAACTACCATCAGAGAATACTATAAACACCTCTACGCAAATAAACTAGAAAATCTAGAAGAAATGGATAATTTCCTGGACACTTACACTCTCCCAAGACTAAACCAGGAAGAAGTTGAATCCCTGAATAGACCAATAGCAGGCTCTGAAATTGAGGCAATAATTAATAGCCTACCAACCAAAAAAAGTCCAGGACCAGATGGATTCACAGCTGAATTCTACCAGAGGTACAAGGAGGAGCTGGTACCATTCCTTCTGAAACTATTCCAATCAATAGAAAAAGAGGGAATCCTCCCTAACTCATTTTATGAGGCCAACATCATCCTGATACCAAAGCCTGGCAGAGACACAACAAAGAAAGAGAATTTTAGACCAATATCCCTGATGAACATCGATGCAAAAATCCTCAATAAAATACTGGCAAACCGGATTCAGCAGCACATCAAAAAGCTTATCCACCATGATCAAGTGGGCTTCATCCCTGGGATGCAAGGCTGGTTCAACATTCGCAAATCAATAAACATAATCCAGCATATAAACAGAACCAAAGACAAGAACCACATGATTATCTCAATAGATGCAGAAAAGGCTTTTGACAAAATTCAACAGCCCTTCATGCTAAAAACTCTCAATAAATTCAGTATTGTTGGAACGTATATCAAAATAATAAGAGCTATTTATGACAAACTCACAGCCAATATCATACTGAATGGGCAAAAACTGGAAGCATTCCCTTTGAAAACTGGCACGAGACAGGGATGACCTCTCTCACCACTCCTATTCAACATAGTGTTGGAAGTTCTGGCCAGGGCAATCAGGCAAGAGAAAGAAATCAAGGGTATTCAGTTAGGAAAAGAAGAAGTCAAATTGTCCCTCTTTGCAGATGACATGATTGTCTATTTAGAAAACCCCTTTGTCTCAGCCCAAAATCTCCTTAAGCTGATAAGCAACTTCAGCAAAGTCTCAGGATACAAAATCAATGTGCAAAAATCACAAGCATTCTTATACACCAGTAACAGACAAACAGAGAGCTAAATCATGAATGAACTTCCACTCACAATTGCTTCAAAGAGAATAAAATACCTAGGAATCCAACTTACAAGGGATGTAAAGCACCTCTTCAAGAAGAACTACAAACCACTGCTCAGTGAAATAAAAGAGGACACAAACAAATGGAAGAACATACCATGTTCATGGATAGGAAGAATCAATATAGTGAAAATGGCCATACTGCCCAAGGTAATTTATAGATTCAATGCCATCCCCATCAAGCTACCAATGAGTTTCTTCACAGAATTGGAAAAAACTGCTTTAAAGTTCATATGGAACCAAAAAAGAGCCCACATTGCCAAGACAATCCTAAGCAAAAAGAACAAAGCTGGGGGTATCACGCTACCTGACTTTAAACTATACTACAAGGCTACAGTAACCAAAACAGCATGGTATTGGTACCAAAACAGAGATATAGACCAATGGAACAGAACAGAGCTCTCAGAAATAATATCACACATCTACATAAATCTGATCTTTAACAAACCTGACAAAAACAAGAAATGGGGAAAGGATTCCCTATTTAATAAATGGTGCTGGGAAAATTGGCTAGCCATAAGTAGAAAGCTGAAACTGGATCCCTTCCTTAGACCTTATACAAAAATTAATTCAAGATGGATTAGAGACTTAAATGTTAGACCTAAAACCATAAAAACCCTAGAAGAAACCCTAGGCAATACCATTCAGGACATAGGCATGGACAAGGACTTCATGTCTAAAACACCAAAAGCAATAACAACAAAAGCCAAAGTTGACAAATGGGATCTAAATAAACTAAAGAGCTTCTGCACAGCAAAAGAAACTACCATCAGAGTGAACAGGCAACCTACAGAATGGGAGAACATTTTTGCAATCTATCCATCTGACAAAGGGCTAATATCCAGAACCTACAAAGAACTCAAACAAATTTACAAGAAAAAAAACAAACAAAACCATCAAAAAGTGGGCAAAGGATATGAACAGACACTTCTCAAAAGAAGACATTTATGCAGTCAACAGACTCATGAAAAAGTGCTCAGCATCACTAGTCATCAGAGAAATGCAAATCAAAACCACAATGAGATACCATCTCACACCAGTTAGAATGGCAATCATTAAAAAGTCAGGAAACAACAGGTGCTGGAGAGGGTGTGGAGAAATAGGAACACTTTTACACTGTTGGTGGGACTATAAACTATTTCAACCATTGTGGAAGACAGTGCGGTGATTCCTCAAGGATCTAAAACTAGAAATACCGTTTGACCCAGCCATCCCACTACTGGGTATATACCCAAAGGATTATAAATCATGCTGCTATAAAGACACAGGCACACGTATGTTTATTGTGGCACTATTCACAATAGCAAAGACTTGGAACCAACCCAAAAGTCCATCAATGACAGACGGGATTAAGAAAATGTGGCACATATACACCATGGAATACTATGCAGTCATAAAAAAGGATGAGCTTGTGTCCTTTGTAGGGACATGGATGCAGCTGGAAACCATCATTCTCAGCAAACTATCGCAAGAACAGAAAACCAAACACTGTGTGTTCTCACTCATAGG
The DNA here is from genome assembly GCF_037993035.2 of Macaca fascicularis. Lineage (NCBI taxonomy): Eukaryota > Metazoa > Chordata > Mammalia > Primates > Cercopithecidae > Macaca > Macaca fascicularis. The sequence continues at coordinate 68,481,700 of NC_088380.1, read as the reverse complement.
TGGGAATTGAACAATGAGATCTCTTGGACACAGGAAGGGGAACATCACACACTGGGGCCTGTTGTAGGGCGGGGGATAGGGGGAGGGATAGCATTAGGAGATATACCTAATGTAAATGATGAGTTAATGGGTGCAGCACACAAACGTGGCACATGTATACATATGTAACAAACCTGCATATTGTGCACATGTACCCTGGAACATAAAGTATACTTTTTTAAAAAAAAAAGGAAAAAAAGAAAAAAGAAAATGTGTCACATAGACACCATGGAATACTATGCAACCATAAAAAAGAGGAGTTCATTTCCTTTCCAGGGACATGGATGAAGCTGGAAACTATCATTCTCAGCAAACTAACACAGGAACAGTAAACCAAACACCTCATGTTCTCACTTATAAGTGGGAGTTGAACAATGAGAACACATGGACATAGGGAGGGGAACATCACACACTGGGGACTGTCAGGGGGTGAGGGGATAAGGGAGGGATAGCATTAGGAGAAATACCTAATGAAAATGATGGTCTGATGGGTTCAGCAAACCACGATGGCACGTGTATACTTATATAACAAACCTGCACGTTCTGCACATGTATCCCAGAACTTAAAGTATGATTTAAAAAAATTTCCACTAGCCACATCTATAAATATGAAAAGAAAAAGTACATATTTTACACTTACATTATGTCTCAGTTTGGACTAGCCACATTTCAAAAGTTCAATTAGCCACATATACTAGATAGCATACTGGACAGCAAAGATACAAGACTCTAACAAAAGACAGAGGTTGTAAGATTGGATATAAAAGCAAGATCCAACAGTATACTTTCAACAGGTATAACAGGTATATGGAAAGGGGCTCAACATCACTAATCATCAGAGAACTGGAAATCAAAACTACAATGAGCTATTATCTCATACCTGTGAGAATGATTATTATCGAAAAGACAAAAGATAACAAGTATTAGTGAGGATGTATAGAAAAGAGAACCCTTACATTCCCACAGTTAGTGGGAATGTAAATTTGGACAGTCATTATGGAAAACAGTATGAAAGTTTCTCTAAAAATAGAACTACCATATGATCCAGCAGTCTCACTTCTGGATATATATCCAACTGCAATGAAATCAGTACGCCGATGAGCTCTCTGCACTCCCATGTTTATTGCAGCAGTATTCACAATTGTCAAGATATATAAACAATCTAAGTGTCTTAGTCAATGGATGAATGGATAACAAAAATATTATATATATACATAAACATACATCCCACCCCCTGCTTCCAAAAATGCTTCCAAAAATTGAGATACAGACAGCTTAAATCCTAGGATAAAAAGAAGGAAGAAAGTAAATATTTGTAATCAAACAATAAAAGTGTTGTTCTGGAAAGATGTGAAAACAGCCCCCGTGTATTGGGTCCCCTACAGTGGAGGAGGAACTTGCTCACTTCTTCCTGAAGCATCAGAGAGGGAGCTCCTGAGTCAGTTTGTTTATTGGGGTATTTAAGGTAATCACATTCAAAATGTTATGGTGGATAACGTTACTCAGGGAACTATGTCTGACTCCACAGTTTAAAAATTAGGACACATGTACATTTCTATTTCTCCAATTCAAAACATCATTTAATTAGAACTTCAAACTCCATCTTGTCAGACTAAAGCACTGGTCAGATTTGATACCAAAGTGCCTGGAAGATGGCCTATGATTCCCTGGAGACTCATGGAAAGAACAAAGATCGTTTTTGCACCAGCAAGGCACATAAATTAAACAGACATATTTTCAGGACCTTTCAACCTAGTTCTGAACTCCATGTCATTTGAACAAAGCATGTCTAAAAAAAAATCAACTGTAAAAGAAACTTGAAGGAAGAAGCAGAGCTTCAAGAACCAGCAATAGGAGTATACTTTTAATGATATGTCAAGTCCTCAAGTATAAACAAGTTAGATGAAAGAAAAGGTTTAAAAATTCATAACTATGAGCTTCTGACCGAGATGCTGTGTAACAAAGCTAATTATACAGCCAGTAAGGACCAGTATGATTATTAATGTGGACCCAGAGTACTCTAAATAACAGAGGAATCTAAGCCAGGCTCACTGCTTAAAACCAGGAATGGAGTTGCCTGCCCTTTCTCTGAAAGGAAGCTGAAATAGTAAAAGCTGAGACTGCTACCTGAGGATGTCTGCACACTCAAGGGACAGAAATAAGCAAAAACAGCTTCCTAACCAGGACCTAACTCCTGTGCCCACAAGCTCAGTGACACTGATTATCAGAGTGAGACAGAAAGTTCAATATAAAGCCTAGAGGTAACCCAAAAATTGCTAGGTAGGAAAGTGTGAATGCAGAGAGAGAGAAAGAAAAAAGTATAATTCCATTTGAGGCTGCAAACTAAAATTCTAATGTACTAAAAAGGATAGTTCAGTGAATAGATAATTGGAAAAATGAATGTAATCCAAGCAATTAACATTTTTTAAACGGGGCAATCTGAATTTGAAATTATGTAGAAATAGAGAGAGCTTTCATTTTGGTCATTCTGTGAAACAAATACACAGGTCCATGCATACGAATGTTTACTGCAGCATTTGTTGCAGGAGGAAGAGTAGAAAGTTAGTCAAGCATCCATGAATTTAGAATGAAAAAGTAAAATGTGGTATACGTGTACAGTTAAAAAAAAAGATGCATCAGTCAGAAGTAATAGATAGCAACACGGATGGAGCTCAATAATAATTTTGAGTGAAACATAATGAAATTTATGCAGCATTATAATTGTAGATAATATCTAATCATGCACATCAAAATACACACACACCAACACTAAAGTTTTACAAGCATACACAGATATCTAAGTAAATGCAACATACTGGAGGCTAGTGGGCAAGAATGAATGCATTTGAGGGTCAGGACTGAAGGATAAAATTAATCATTTTAAAAAAAAAAACCGTCTGGGCACATTAGCTCACTCTTGTAATCCCAGCACTTTGAGAGGCTGAGGCAGGTGGATTTTTTGAGTTTGGAAGTTCAAGACCAACCTGGGCAATGTGGCAAAACCTTGTCTCTACTAAAAAATAAACAAATAAAAATAAAACTGAAGATGGGTTTGCATGGATTGATAATAGTGTACCATGACCTAAAAAAATACAATCAGCTGACCTCATCCAACTGGGGCACCTGAAAAAGAAACAACAACATTAACTAGTCATTCAAAATTTTACCATTATAAATTTTCTCTCCTATAAAATTTCAACTGAGAATAAACTAGACACAAACACTCGTGACAACACTTTACTTTGGAAAAAAATCTGATTCAACTACTGAATATAGAATACAATGAAGAAAAAAATAGCACTCTTCAATATGTGGGATGTTATTGACACGTCACTCATTAGTGAATGGGGATACATCACTCAACAACGGTTTAAGACATAACCTTGAATGGCTGGAAATCCCAATTAGAGCTTGAGAACTAAAGTTTCAATGTTATAAAAATAGGACAATTGTCTTTATGAAAGGTTTTATCTGTCACTTTTTTAAAAGCTCGTTTCTTATCCTGTAAGTGTGAGGGAGCTAACCACATTTACTTTCCACTAAGTTTCTCTCTAGCAAAGCTGATACTCATCCTGTGGGCTTCAAAAAATATTTTTTCACTTAAAAAAGTTTAAAAATGATATCCCTAAATACTTGAGTGTGTCTTATTTCAAAATATCTTTTACAATTATTGTGTTTGAAACAATATGCTTCCCAGAACCAAATCCACTGCATATCCCCCCAGTAGCCTAAAATGTGAATCTTTAAACCTCTCAGGAGAGAAAAACCCTCGGTATGGCATTAAAATTTGACAAGCCCATCACACCGCCTTTCAGAATTTCTGTTTAGAAATAATCTCATGAATCACTGAAGCAACTTGGTAAGTACATGTCAGTGCAGCTGCCTAGGAAAAGCAGAAATTGTACCTGAATATTCCAGACTACGGGCTCTGGAGCTTATCCACTGAAAACTGGAAAAATATTTTCACAAGGAATGATCTCATGGCAATGTTTTTGAATACTGTAGTCCTAGTTGAACTAGCACAGGTCATTGCTTCCGCTAGTTAGACTTAATTGAACAATTGATTTTGTAGCATCCGAGTATTGATAGCAAAAACAACAGACTAGTTTTTATATGGTGGAGGTAATTCATTAAGATGAATCTAATTGACATGATGTTTGAGTAAATTAATCTGACAATATACTCAAAACCACTGAACCAGTTTGCCTATAGATTCTAATTGAGGTAGTAACCACTTCCACCATTACTAGCATCCCTTTCAAACAAAAGCTTCCCAACATGTCAATAAGTTATTCAAGCTCAAATTCCCATGTACAATCTTCTCCCCTAACATTAAATTAGGCTCCTATGCTGATACCAAAACAGAGATATAGACCAATGGAACAGAACAGAGTTCTCAGAAATAATATCACACATCTACAGCCATCTGATCTTTGATAAACCTGACAAAAACAAGAAATGGGGAAAGGATTCCCTATTTAATAAATGGTGCTGGGAAAATTGGCTAGCCATAAGTAGAAAGCTGAAACTGGATCCCTTCCTTAGTCCTTACACAAAAATTAATTCAAGATGGATTAGAGACTTAAATGTTAGACCTAAAACCATAAAAACCCTAGAAGAAAACCTAGGCAATACCACTCAGGACATAGGCATGGACAAGGACTTCATGTCTAAAACACCAAAAGCAATAACAACAAAAGCCAAAATTGACAAATGGGATCTAAATAAACTAAAGAGCTTCTGCACAGCAAAAAAAACTACAATCAGAGTGAACAGGCAACCCACAGAATGGGAGAAAATTTTTGCAATCCACTCATCTGACAAAGGACTAATATCCAGAACCTACAAAGAACTCAAACAAATTTACAAGAAAAAAAACAAACAACCCCATCAAAAAGTGGGCAAAGGATATGAACAGACACTTCTCAAAAGAAGACATTTATACAGTCAACAGACACATGAAAAAATGCTCAGCATCACTCACCATCAGAGAAATACAAATTAAAACCACAATGAGATACCATCTCACACCAGTTAGAATGGCGATCATTAAAAAGTCAGGAAACAACAGGTGCTGGAGAGGATGTGGAGAAATAGGAACACTTTTAGACTATTGGTAGGACTGTAAACTAGTTCAACCATTGTGGAAAACAGTGTGGCGATTCCTCAAGGATCTAAAACTAGAAATACCATTTGACCCAGCCATCCCATTACTGGGTAAATACCCAAAGGAACATAAATCATGCTGCTATAAAGATACATGCACACGTATATTTATTGCGGCACTATTCACAATAGCAAAGACTTGGAATCAACCCAAATGTCCATCCGTGACAGACTGGATTAAGAAAATGTGGCACATATACACCATGGAATACTATGCAGTCATAAAAAAGGATGAGTTTGTGTCCTTTGTAGGGACATGGATGCAGCTGGAAACCATCATTCTCAGCAAACTATTGCAAGAACAGAAAACCAAACACCGCATGTTCTCACTCATAGGTGGGAATTGAACAATGAGATCACTTGGACACAGGAAGGGGATCATCACACACCGGGTCCTATTGTTGGGAGTGGGGAGGGGGAGGGATGGCATTAGGAGATATACCTAAAGTAAATGACGAGTTAATGGATGCAGCACACCAACACAGCACATGTATACATATGTAACAAAACTGCACGTTGTACACATTTACCCGAGAACTTAAAGTATAATAAAAAAAAAAAAATAGGCTCCTATTGTGTTTTCATTTTAATCCCTAACTCTTTATTTAAAAAAAAAAAAAACTATATTCCTTCACATGTATAAGCTCCATTCTCTGTATCCTGTCTTCTGTAGCAATTTACTCTCTCAAGGGTTTTTAATAATTTGAAAATACATGTATTTTGTTATCGTGTGTTTTGATATTTGCCACAAAAAATTATGTGAAAATAGGTTATAAATGATTATTGTAAAAATCAGTTATAGCAAATTGATTGCTTAGAACCAGATCCCCACAACTGAAACTGTAACTAAAACTCTATGAGAAACACTGATAAACCAAAACTGCCCTCTCTGTCCTCTGACTTGGCATATGGTGCCATGCCCTGCCCCTGCCTTTATCAACAATTGGGAGTTCCAAACCTGCTCCTTGCCTTACGTGTATTGTTTTATATTTATCAAAGTGCATTGGTGCCAATTACTCTACAGATTCTTAACAACTAACTCTGAAAGTAGATGCAATATATTCATATCTCATTTGTTAGATAAGGAAATAGACAAGGAAATGATGTATTCATTCATTCATTCATTCAACAAATACCGAAATCTACAAAAGAATACAGAGATCATGTTAAACCACAGAAGTACAAATATGCACAAAACCATCCACATTGACTACAGACTGGTAAAGAAAGAGGAAGCAGGTGAACATACAAGAAAGAAAAAGTCAGGAGGCTGAGGTGGAAGGATCACTTGAGCCCAAGAGTTCAGGGTTACAGTGACCTACGATCATGCTACTGCACTCCAGTTGGGGTAACAGAGAGACCCTGTGTCTAAAACAAAAAGAAAATAAAAACTGACATTTTAGTAGAGCCTCTATATGATGTGTCAAATGCTGTACTAGGTAGTTTACATACATGATCTGCTTTAAATTTCATAACCCAGCAAGGTAATTTTATAGTTTAAAAAAAAAGTTGAAATTGGGAGAGTTTAGCAATTAGCACTAAGTCTTACCGCTCAAGATCATATTCAAATCCTCACTGCATGATTCTTAAACATGCCTTTCAGAATAATAATTAGCGCAATAATAAGTTCTATATCCTCTTATAGGATAAGATAAAAGGACAGAGTACAATGAGAACTTGAAGGCAAGAGTTCCAATTATACTTGGGGCGTGGGAGCAAAGCGAACAGAGAAAGGTAAAGAGGTTTTACTGGAAAAGAGCTTAAAGTAGTAGGCAAAATTCTAAAAATGTCCCCAAAATTCTATATCCTAACCCCTAGAACCTGTAATTTTGATCAGATATAGCTCCCATGATTAAATTATGTTATGTGGCACAGCTGCTCTGAGATAGAAAGATTATCCAAATAAGCCAGGTCTAATCAGCAGCGAGCTTTCTCTGGCTTGTGGCAAAGAGGAAGTCAAAGATATGCCAAGCATGAGAGCAATGCAACGTGTCATTGCTGGTTTGAAGATGAAGACAGCCACATGGGAAGGAACGCGGGAGCCTCTAGGAGCTGAGGGCAGCCCCTGCTGAAAATCAGCAAGCAAATGAGAACTTCAGTCCCATAACCACAAAGAACTGAATTCTACCAATAAACTGAATAAACCAGCAACAGATTCTTTCCCAGAGCCTCCACTAAAACAGCCTAGACACCTTGATTTCAGCATTTTGACACTCTGAGCATAAAACTCAGCCAAACCCACCCAGACTACTAACCTACAGAACTTTGAGGCAATAAATGGGCATCGTTTTAGGCCACTAAATTCATCATAATTTGTTACACAGCAGTAGCAAAGTAACATATCAAGGAAGTAACTCTTCCTACTTTCATAGGGTTATGAAAATCAGTGGGTGTTCCTCAGATCAACAGAAATAAGCAAAGGACATTTACAATCAGGGTGGGTGGAGCAGATGCTGCAGGTACCTACTCACAACTCTTGGACGTTATCACTCAATGACTTCCAACTGCCAGAATCTGACTCTCTTTGCCTAAAGGCTTTCTCAAAAGTCCAGGAAGGCTACTCTGCCTGGGCATGGCAGATCTAAAGGGCCAAGGAATTAACACTGCCAGGAAACAACCAATGGCTGACAATAGCTGGTATAGAAATGCCTCATTTCCCTCACTTTTGGTGAGACAACCCCAGGATGTGTTCCCCGTGCAATTAAGCTCCGACTGCCCATAGTGGTAGCTGGCTTGAGGGCACAATCTATATTGGTTGCCTTCCCCTCTCTATTTCCCTTCCTTACTTCCCTACTGTGCTTCCCAAATAAACCACTTGCATTTGGTACTTTGTCTTAGGGCCTGCTTCTGGAACAATCCAAACTAAAACAGTGGGTGATGTGAACAAAGGCAGGGAAGTCCACGTAGATGGGACTGAGGTGTAGTGTGCTGATGAAGAGATTAGGCCAGAATACAGAGATTCTCACATAGTCTCTTACGGACTGGAAACCACTTTGGAAGTCAATCAATGTGGTGGAAAGTGTCTGACAACTTATTCCTTATCAGTAGAACCGTGGGTTAAAAGTCCATCTGAAAAACTCCATTTCCCAATCTCCTTTGAAGACAGAGATAAGCCTATGAAAAATAAGCAAAAGCCCTTGCTGGAGCTTCTGAGAAAGCTCTTTTTGCCCCTCTGCACTTCGTCTTTCCTGTTAACTGGAAAGCAAATATAGCTGAAGATCCAGCAGCCTCTGGATCATGAGGGAATACCAAAAGAACTGTAGAGACTTTGGCCAGGACATTCTTGAGCCACTAAACCAAAACCAGTAACTGCCTACTTCAGAGTTCTTGTTACATGAAATAAAAACAACCTTTCGAGATGCTAAAGTCAGATCTCTATTACTAGCAGCTGAACAAAGTTCATGACTGATAAAGCAAGAGATCTGGAAAAGGATCTTGGATCTTGATTCTTTGCCCATTTCCCTGACACAACCAGGACAGAGAGGCTTACCCTAACTTGCTATGCAATTAGAGAAATACCACCATGAAATCTGAGAACATAGTTTAGAAACAGTAGCAAACCCACCAATAAATCTCAGGACACACTGCAGAAGCATCAGTACAGCCTTCAAAATTTTAATTATGAAACTTCCATGGCAACTTTATATTACCATTTCACATTTACTTAAAAGGAAGCTTTTGAGTGTTTAAAGCCATTTCCAGAAGTGTTAATAAGGCACTAAGGGCCTCTGCATTGCTTGATAATGCCAACAACACAAGTGTCATTTCAACATCATTGAAAAATCTTTCTTACCTATCTTACCAAGTTCTAAACTCCGTAATTACATTGGAAAAAAAACTCCCCAACAAAAACTAAAGCAATATAATTTTGCTACCGCTCTGAAAAATATTAGTTCACTGATTTTTTTTTTAGTTCATTGCTTTCTAATGCATGGCAAAAATATTTCTATCATAGCATCTTACTACTACCATCATCAAACAAAAGGAATTGCAATAAGACATAAATTTTGGCACAAGTTACACATGATAGACAGATGATTGATAGATAGATAGATAGATAGATAGATAGATAGATAGATAGATAGATAGATAATATTCATTCTGTGGTATACCTTTAATGTAAAAAATGCTACTATTTCACTAACACTTGCTCAAGTAATTATTCTGCTGCATTAGTGTCATCAAATTAAATAAATGGCTCCACATCATAGGTTGTTGTCTCCCCTAGTGTATTAATGCTTGTGTTCTGTTACTTGAGAGGGACCTGATAGTAAAAGGAAGAAGGTAAAAATGAGGAGAGAGGCCTTGTGCCACCCAGAGCAGATATCTGGAGCTCCTTAATATTACAAGATATTTCTCAAATATTTTGCCACTAGGTTTAGAAGCATACCTATGTAAATATGCTATCTGTTGATTTAAAAGCATTTCTCAAGTGTATGAGATCATTTTATAAATGACACTTGGGATGGCATAAACACATTTCCTCTCTGCATCTCATATTTATTCAATTTAGAATCTCAACGAGCCTTTATTCTTTTTAACCTTGCAACATTAATATTGATACAGAAAGACATGATGATATTTCCGCTTCATGCTTCAGTCCTAACAAATTGTTCCAGAGTTGTATGAACGTCCCTTATCTTGTTAAATTTGTGACTTTAGATGGCACCAACTAAGGAATGCCAGGCACAATTCAACCTTATATCTTTTAGAGAGCCAAACTAAAGAAAATGCACTGTTTAAGAAGAAGTCACTGTTCTCTAAGGCACAAAGCAATAGCAATCAAATTAAAGAGAGGGAGGAAAAAAGACTCAAAAAGAGATTTGGTAAATGAAATTAAGGCTAAAGGATTTAATTTCTTTGATTCTAAGATAACAATCTTAAGATACCAATATCAATACAATACCACTTTTTGGGGAGGTGGGAACAACTACATTTAATTGTAAGATACACTCTGTTTTTAGGAGAAAAAAAAATGTGAGAAAAAAAAGCATAGCTATGAAGAAATATGTTACTTGCCAAACTGTCTTCTCTGGCTGTGCTCCATTTCAGGCACTGATATAGCCAACCTGCTCACTCAGCTGCTTGCTGCATTTGGTAGCTGTTAGAATCCTGCATCCCTACCCCAAAGTCTGGGGCGCCCACTGAGCTGTGCATCCCTTTCTCCCAGCTCATGACTATTCTCTCTAAATTTGCCCTCCAATTCCTCTATGTGACATAGAGGCCTTCTCTGAGCTCCATCACAATTGGCTAAGAACTACTAATAACCTACTGACTCCTTGCTGCCCTCCACTCCTGTGTGTTCTAGGTTGCTGGCCAAGAACCTTATAAACATGGTCCTAACCAACAGCACCAGCATTCGCCAGAAACTTCTTAGAGATGAAAATTTTCACCACGTCCTCTCAACCCCACACACAATGAGAAATTCTGAGAATGAGAATTTCCCATAGACTGCTCATAACAAGACCTCTAGGTGATTCTGATAGAGGCTCATGTTTGAAAACTACCAATCTAAATCATTTCAGTATTTCCCAGTTTTGCTATCAAACGGGAAATTGTCTCTGTGAAATAAAATGAATAGACTGGTATATACTAGCAATAGCAGCTAACATTTATTGAGGGATTACCATAAGCCAGGAGATGTTGTAAGCTGTTGACAAATTTCAAATTCATTCAATTCTCACAAGAATCCTATGAGGTAGATACCAGTATTATTATTCCTATTTACACTTTGAACACTGGAATGAAGAGGTTAAGTAAGTTGCTCAAAGACACACAGATATTAAATAAAGACGCAGAATTCAAGTACGTATCTGCTTCAGAGACTGGGCTGTCATCTGCTTTGCCACATGGCCTCTGAATGGCTGCATACCTCACATTCACATCAAAGATTTACATAAAGAAAGGGGAAGGAGCACGCCAACTGTAAGAGATTTTAACATGTACTAAGAAAAATATTTGAGGTAGGTAATTTGTTTTGTGGAGTCTTGGGTCTCACTGGTCTCAAACTGCCGGACTCAAGTGATCCTCCTGCCTCGACCTCCCAAAATGCTGGGATTACAGGAGTGAGCCACCAGGCCCAGTCTTGAGGTAGGTAGCAATGGCTCAATTTTCCAAATGAGTAAAAACAAGGTAAATCTTATTAATCTGAACTTAGTTGACTCAGTTAATAATTTATCTTATATCCAATAATGAATGTGAGGTAATATTTTTGCTTATGAATTTTCAGACTTCTACTCACAAGTAAAAGAACCCAACTGAAAAGCCAATTGCATTTTGCAAACCCAGGACCCCCAAAATAGATATTCCTTCTATGTGTTTTGATCCTAAAAGAATAAGTAAACCTTGAATTGTATGCTATCCATGCTGAGTCAAACACAGCCAAAAGAAGTCACATTAGAAACAATGATCTATGGGGAAGAGATCAGCGGTACCCACGTGAAAACTTAGCTTCTAGTGAATATGTGTTAGAGACCTGTTGGAGGTGAGGTGGCATGGGAGAGCTGTCTGGGCATAAAAGCTGTCAGCTGTTTTAGTTAAAAATCAGTGAGACAGTGGAAGCAAACTGTGATGACATCAGTACCAACATGGAACATGTTCCTCATTTCTACATGGAACCAAGTGCAGGGTTCCAGGAACACGACAGCCTTGCACCAGTGGGGCACAGCAGCACCGAGCAGGAGGAGCACTGTTGCCTGGCAGATGTGACCATGCCCAGTAGGAGACAGTGGTACCCAACAGAAGTGGCTCCTCTGTGAGTGTATCCAGGCAGATCAATTAACAGCAGACACCTAAGCAGTAGGCCTCACAGAGCAGGAAGAATTGGGTTTCCAATCATTCTGATAGTTATTTTTAAATAATGGTGACTTTTAACTCAGATTAGTGATAAATTGTTGAATTTTTATTACATGTAAAGTATGGCATTATCCTTTAATTTGTCTACTTGTTCACCTGACTTTATATCAGCATTATAAAATGATCTGTTTTTTAATGTTTTAAGCTATATTTCATAAAAAGGAAAAAGGAAAATTGGGGTGTCTTACAATGACCCATTTGCCTCTTCCCATCATGCTGTGTTATTATTGACGTGTTTTGTATGCTTCAGTACCATAACTCTTACTCCTGGAAAGACTGAACCACTTAAAGAAAAGATGATCATTGGTACTACATTTGACACACAGGGCACTTGAGGAGATTTGAGAATCTTTTTGAAAAGCTGTTTATTTCATAACACAAAAGAAACTTTAACAGATGGGAAGAATAAAATTAAACAGTACAAAATACATTGTATTTTAGCTATTATCTTGTGAGAAGGGGCCATGGAAATTAATTCTAGCATGAAAACTTTTCCTTCACAGCCTATGACCAAGCAATAAGGTTTGAACTCTATAGTGTTTCAAGTTAATTTGAGTTTCAAGTTAATTTCAAAAATTATATTTTCCATGTCATTTTTAGTTATATAGACATAATTCCAAAGGGTGTTTCCTAAATAAGACAGTTCTTCTCACACAGAAGCTTCTCTTCTTCAAGGCAGGTTAGACTCTGAAATGTTGTTTTTTAATTAACTCTGCAGGTATGTTAACTTCAAAAGAAGAGAGATTTAAGTTTGCAGTTCCCAGACACATTTCCTCAAAGTAAGAGTACAAATTAGTTCTTTGATGCACTAAAGAAGCCAGTCATGTCTGTCCTCTCCTTGGTGATATATAATCTGTTGTTGTTGTTGTTGTTGTTTAATTTTTCCATAATTGACCAGTTTCATCAGTTGAGGCAGTTTTAGAGGGAACTCCTTGGCACCTAGGAAGGTATACTAATTAACTCACATTAGTTTAAAAATAAATGAGATTTTTAATAATAAGCCTTTATAAGCCTTTTTTGAACAACTTTTTAGCAGCAGCTCTTTCCGATCCTCAGTTTTCGGTTCTCAGACAGTCTCAGAGCCCCTAGCACTCAGCTGACAGGCACTATCTTTGCCACCTCACATTGGCGGTCCCTTCAAACCTAGCCAGATTCAGTTGTTTTTTACTGCCTTGGATTAGTCCTAGCATCTAATTTTCATTTTCTATAATCTAGCCACATATTGTAGGGCTATTTATCACTTGACCTTGTCTCTTTTTGAAGGACATCATACATTTTCCATGGTTCATGAGACAGTCTTTTTCTTCTGAATCACTGCCACAATGGAAGAGTTTATCTCATATGCATCTCCAACATGTAACATTTCCTATCCCACTTATGATTCAAATTTTTTCTCCACTTTAGTTTCAGTCATCATCATACCCTTCATACAAGGGCATTTAACACTAACAATTGTTGCACTTACTAAACATGAAGAAGTTAATGCTCCAACTCACCTCAAAATAAAGTTCACACAAAGCAAATGATCAGGTCAAAAACAAAATGCAATGACCATGAACAACTAAAATTGCTATTTGCTGATGACTGGCAGAGCTAGTGCACTTTTCCTCTGTACGGTGCTTTATGTCTCTGGAGGTTATTAAGCAGGAAATAAAGTAAAAAAGCTAGAAGTGTGCTGTGATAGGTGCTATGCCATGGACTTTCTCTTTTAAACTCACCACAGTTCTGAAAAGCAGGCCCTTCTATTGTCAACATTCAACAGAGTTGGAAATGGAAGCATTAAAAAAGTCATTAGCCTTCCTAAGTCACACAGCTAGAAAATGCATTTGATTTGAACCCAGGTATGTGAATCCAGTACCCAAGCTCTAAATCTTTAAAGGCTGATACATCACAAACCTTTAAGGATTTTACTTTTATTGTTTTAATCACTATTTTTGTTCTCATTGCCAAATAAAACTCCAAATACTCAAAATACATGGTTTTGATATTACAAAATATATATGTAACACAGTCATTTACATAAAACATCTCATCTGGCAAGTGAAATCTCTAACATAAAAATCTATTTTATGTTTTAACTCATGAAAAATAATTGGAGACTACAACTTTAAAGAAAACTTCATAACTTGTTGATAACATTCACATTAAAGATGAGAATGTATTTACAAAACTATTAGAGTTGATCAGAAAATTCATGGGTCAAATTATTCCATATTACATTTTACCAAGGAAATGAGTCAATATAAGGAAAATCTGAAGGCTGAATAAATAAATGAAAATCTATTTCAAGGTAAAACCTTTACATGTGTAAAGCTAAAAATAGTTCAGTCTTCTATGTGCATAAAAAATTTTATCAGAGAGAAAGACTGATTTAAGAACCTTTTAAGAGACAATAGTTAAAAACGTAACAAAAAAGTTGCGTGTCAGGCCCTACCTGTTTATCTGACCTAGGCTTCAAACCTGTTAAGCAAGTGTGTTTGTATACGTGGGCATGCTCAGAGAGGAACACTTTCGTATGCAGAGTCAGAAGTGCTGGTCATTTGTTTCTACTACTCCCTATTATACAAATTGTCTCTAAAAACTATATTCTACATGTGGACAGCAGGCACTTGCTTAAAAACCAGTGACACAGAAGCCACCATTTGTAAGACAATTCACTTTTTGACTCTTCTAAAAAGTCTAGTAAAAGTTCCGCCTTATATTTAGCTGAAATTTACTTCCCTGAAACATCCACCTATCCATCCTTGTTCTGCCCTTGGGAGCAGCAGAGTTAGGCTGTTGGGTGGAAAAGAAGCACCCTGTGGTGGTGAACAGAAATAGATTCTGATGAATAAAAACTCCTCCCTGGCAGGGTAAACCTTATGCAGCATGTGATGAGGGCAGTATTGCAGACATCAGCATTACACAGTTGTCTCTGAATTTCTTCCTCTGGGGAACTGCACCATCCCACGTAACTTGGGTGAAAATGTCACAGAATCTTACCTCCCCAACCACAGAAGTAGGAATGTGATCTGAGCTGACTAATCAAAATATTCTGACCCCTAGAGTGCAAGTTCTTTTTAGATACACATGCTGGTAGGGCAAGAGGGAGCCTCTCCCATCCAGAGATTGGAAGCTGTGTGAAATGATGGCTTGCAGAGTCCAGATCTGAATGCAGCGTGACAGGAACCTGACCCCAATATTTGAAACCCTGGATGCCATCAGTTGTGCCTGGTATACCTTCCTTTTGACTCTCTGGTTAAATAAACCAATAAATTCCCTTTTAAACTTAGTTTGGGCTGGGCATGGTGGCTCATGCCCTTAATCCCAGCACTTTGGGAGGCCAAGGTGGGTGGATCACCTGAGGTTGGGAGTTCCAGACCAGCCTGGCCAGCCTGGAGAAACCCCATCTCTAAAAATTTTGTAAAAATACAAAAATTAGTGGGTGTGGTGGCAGATGCCTGTAATCCCAGTTGCTTGGGAGGCTGAGGCAGGAGAATCACTTGAACCTGGGAGGTGGAGGTTGCCATGAGCCGAGACTGTGCCACTGCTACTAGTTTCAATCACCTACAACCAAAATAATTTTTGCGAATACATCCAGAAGGATAGATCTTTCTTCACAAGTTTTCCTGGCACTGACTCTAACTGGAAGGAGTGCTGTTGGGTGGAGTCAGCAAAGCACAGAGGAATTAGAAGTTGAATGATTGGCTCAAGAGAAAATTGTAAAGGTAAGAGATGAAGAACCATCTCCTAGACCTATCTTATGTAGAAACTTGCCTACCTGTTTCCCGGAGGATTTCTGGAGTAAGAGGGGCCACTACACCCTACCCCCTAAAATGCTACATTAATAACCCGTGACATTCCAATGTCCCTGTGCAAAGAATGGAGGCTTTCACTACAAAATTAGAAATGAGATGTTAATATCTCCAGGAATCTCAGGTAAGAGAAGGGCAGGAATCACAAAACATTAGGGAGGGGACTGTCCTCAAGGAGCCTTGGCATTGGAGGAGACTCCAGAGACAATCACTGTGCACTTACTGATTTCCTAAGAATAGGTCCTTGCTGTCACCCTCCAACTCTCTAGAGGAGGCAAAGGGGACGTTGCTCTCCAGCTTACCTCCACAAGAGAATTTATATCTGGCTAATGCTATAGTGTTAATTTAAAATGCCTATGAAGATTTCTAGACAGGTTTTCAGGACAAAAGCCATGTCCCCAAATATTTCACTTGCTAGTACCAGAAAATTGCACTATACTATTTAATAAAGATTAACCTGATATATTGAAAACAATTAAATCTAAATGACAGGTAACTAAAAATATGAAGTTGCCGCAAATGCCATGCTCATCTGGCATTATCAGCCTCATTACAGACTGGTTCTTTCCCTGTGCTTCTGCATGCTTTGCTGAAAGCGTTTCATCGGAACAGCTAGGGAGTAAGCCAGTGAGCTAGTGCTGGTAACAAACTGTCTTCTACCTCTCAGACACTTCAGTTTCCTTTCTCACTTTCTGTGTTGAAGTCACGTCTACAAATCTTCTCCATGAAAGGTAGCAAGGAATTGAAATGGCATTTCAGTAGCAGCGAAGCAGCATCTTCTCTCATTGAAAGAGCGTAAGTGCTTCAGAAGTCTGACATAAGGGCTGTCATACTGGGGAAATGTAAGACTCTAGGGAATGATGGCAGTCCAAAGGGTGGGCAAGTGGGAAACACATGACATTCTCTCTCTGCTGACTGACCTGCCACTCAACACTTGAGTGTGTTTTCAAATGGAGAAAATTCCTGCACAAGTCTGAGTATAATACAAATATAATATGGCCTTGCTGATAGTAAGAAAGAATCCTTAGGCATTCAAGAGAATTTCCAGAACTGTCAGCTGAATTTCTATCCTCCTGAACATTCTGTATTCAGGACGTAGTTTGAGTCAGTCTGTTAGAAAGAATAAAATGAGGAGTAGTTATGTCATAATCTTTGAATGAATGGATGAGATTATTAAAATGATTATTGAGCACTGCCAGGTTCCAGGCCCCATGCAGGCATTGGAGACATTGGGGTGCGCAGCTGTGAAGCCTTCTCCCTATGTAGCGTACGTGCTTGTGGAGGGTACCTGCAGACATTAAGCAAAACTTATCCCTTCCTTACAGGGTGTGTCACGCACGTCTGTGTGAAAAGAGTCCACCGGCAGGCTTTGTGTGAGCAACAAGGCTGTTTATTTCACCTGGGTGCAGGCGGACTGAGTCTGAAAAAGGAGTCAGCAAAGGGTGGTGGGATTATCATTAGTTCTTAAAGGTTTGGGATAGGCGTACAAAGTACCTTCTTCTTAAGCACAGGGGAGAATATTACAAAGTATCTTCTTAACGGTTGGGCAGAATATATCCTATCAGTTAGGGTGGGGCAGGAACAAGTCACAGTGGTGGAATGTCATCAGTTAAGACTATTTTCACTTATTTTGTGGATCTTCAGTTGCTTCAGGCCATCTGGATGTATATGTGCAGGTCACAGGGGATATGATGGCTTAGCTTGGGCTCAGAGGACTGACAGGGTGCTGTTGGAACATACGCCCAGTTCAAGAGATCAGGAAGGCTTCTTTCAGAAAATAATAGTGGAGATGAATCTTAAAGGACTAGGGATTAACTAGTTGCAGGGAAGGAGGGGATAGGGAGAGCATTCAGGCCAGAGGGGAAACTGTACCATAGCTGTAGGAAGCAAGGGGGTGCCCGTCGCTCCAGAAAATGAGAGAAAGCAGCATGACTAAACATGGAGTGCAAGAAGCACAGGGTCAGGGGTCAAAGATATGGTTAGGTAAACATGGTTTTTCCATTAGTCAGAGTCTGCCAGAGAAACAGAACCAATAAGATATATAGAGATATAAGCAGTTATTTTTGGGAAATTGGCTCACATAATTCTGGACGCTAAGTCCCACGACAAGCCATCTGCAAGCTGGAGCTGAGAGCATGGCTAAGTCCAGGTCCAAAGGCCTGAGAACCTGGAGGGGCCAACATGTAGCTCTCAGTCCAAAGCCAAAAGTCTGGGAAATGGGTCTCGCTGCTGCAAGTCTCCAAGTCTCAAGGCCAGAGAACCTGGAACTCTGACACCCAAGGATAGGAGAAGATGGGTGTCCCAGGTCCAGAAGAAAGAACACAAGTTCACCTTTCCTCCGCCTTTTTGTTCCACTCGACCCTCCCCGATTCTACTGAGCCTGCCCACAATGGGTGAAGGTGGATCTTCCCTTCTCAGTTCACTGATTAAATGCCAGCCCCCTCTGGAAACAACCTCACAGACACACCCAGAAATCTGGATATCCATTAATCCAGTCAAATTGACATCTAAAATTAACCATCGTGGTATTCAGGGGCATATTAAAAATTTTTATCTTTAAAATGACAAAACAAAAGTAGCTCAGAGCAGCCTGAACAACATGAAATACTCAAAATGTAGCAGGCCCAGAGAGACGTGAGTCTGGGACTTCAGTCATGACTCAAGCACCCCCTCCACCGTTCCCCACACCCATGCAATTGTTTAAAGGCATTTTGTTCCTGACTAACTGTCTCAGCCACTATCTTCATGTTCCTGGAATTTGAGATGCAAAAAACAGTGTATGGTCAATCAATAGTTTGTTATTTTAAGGTAAATTGTTGATAATTTACCTTAAAGGAACTGAGAAACAGTCTCCTTTTTTTCTTAACCCACTTGTGGACAGGTGCGATGGCTCACACCTGTAATCCCAGCACTTTGGGAGGCTGAGGTGGGCGGATCACCTGAGGTCAGGAGTTCAAGACCAGCCTGACCAACATGGAGAAACCCTGTCTCTACTAAAAATACAAAATTAGCTGGGCATGGTGGCTCATGCCTGTAATCCCAGCTACTCGAGAGGCTGAGACAGGAGAATAACTTAAGCCTGGAAGGCAGAGACTGCAGTGAGCCGAGATCACACCGTTGCACTCCAGCCTGGGCAACAAAAGTGAAATTCCATCTCAAAACGAACAAACAAACAAACAACAACGACAAAAAAAAAAAAAAAAAAAAGAAAGAAAGAAAAGAAAACCACTTGTAACTGCTGCTAATTGGAGTGTATATAGAGGGCAACTTGAATCTATGCTTCCGGGTGGCCATCCTCAAGCTTTGGACTCAAATAAACTCTATACTTAATCGTATTTTCTGAATCTCATTATTTTAAGGTTGAAAACATGTCAAAACAACTCTCTTCTAAATCTGTTCTACTGATAGATTCTCTCATCTCGATAAATAGCAACTCGTTCTAGTTACTTGACATCATCTGTGACTCCTCTTTCTTTCATATCCTACATTCAGTTTATCAGTAAAACTTACCAATTCTATCTTCAAAATATATTTTTTACTGAACCACTTATCATCCTTTTTACTATACCATCCTGATCCAAGCCACCCTCTTCCCTCTCCTAGATTATTGTAATAACCATGTAAATGTTCTTTCTATTTCTACCTTTACCCCCGAAGAATGATCCTTTTAAAACATGAGTCAGACCCTAACGCTGCTCTTCTCAAAAGTGAAAATTAAAGTTCTTAAAATGGCCTACAAGTCCAGATCCTGTCTAGTCTGCTGTTAAATCTCTGACTTCATCTCTCATTACTCTTGTCCTCATTCCATATGCCCCAAACCCAGTATCCTGGCTTCCACTGAAGGGCAGGCATGCTTCCCTCTCAGAACTTTTGCACTTGCTGTTCCCTCGGCCAATATCCACATGGCTTACACCCTCACCTACTTCAAATCTTTGTTGTCTTCTCACTGAGGTGTTCCCTAACTGTCCTGTTTAAAACTGAGCCTCCACTTTCTTTACCTGGTTTATTTCTATCATGATAAATATTTGCACTTATTTACTGCTCCTTTCCAACATGCACACACACACACATATGCACACACAGACACACACACACTAGAATGCATGATTCCATGAGGACTGGAATTTCTTTTTCTTTTTTTTTTTTTTTAGTTATTTACAATTTTTTTTAATTTACTTTAAGTTCTGGGATACATGTGCAGAGCATGCGGGTTCGTTACATAGGTATACATGTGTCATGGTGGTTTGCTGCACCTATCAACCTATCATCTAGGTTTTAAGCCCCTCATGTATTAGGTATTTGTCCTAATGTTCTCCCTCTCCTTGCCCCCCCACCCCCCAACAGGCCTCAGTGTGTAATTATCCCCTCCTTGTGTCCACGTGTTCTCATTGTTCAACTCCCACTTACGAGTGAGAACATGAGGTATTTGGTTTTTTTGTTCCTGGATTAGTTTGCTGAGAATGATGGTTTCCAGGTTCATCCATGTCCCTGCAAAGGACAGAAACTCATCCTTTTTATGGCTGCATAGTATTCCATGGCATCTATGTGCCACATTTTCTTTATCCAGTCTATCATTGATAGGCATTTGGGTTGTTTCCAAGTCTTTGCTATTGTGAATAGTGCTGCAATAAACATATGTGTGCATGTGTCTTTATAGAATGATTTATAATCCTTTGGGTATATACCCAGTAATGGGATTGCTGGGTCAAATGGCATTTCTTGTTCTAGATCCTTGAGGAATCACCACAATGTCTTCCACAAAGGATGAACTAATTTACACTCCCACCAACAGTGTAAAAGTGTTCCTATTTCTCCACAGCCTCTCCAGCATCTGTTGTTTCCTGACTTTTTAATGATTGCCATTCTAACTGGTGTGATATGGTATCTTATTGTGGTTTTGATTTGCATTTCTCTAATGACCAGTGATAATGAGCTTTTTTTCATGTTTTTTTGGCCACATGAATGTCTTCTTTTGAGAAGTGTCTCTTCATATCCTTCACCCACTTTTTGATGAGGTTGTTTTTTTCTTGTAAATGTGTTTAAGTTCCTTGTAGATTCTAGATATTAGCACTTTGTCAGATGGGTAGACTGCAAACATTTTCTCCCATTCTGTAGGCTGCCTGTTCACTCTGATGAGAGTTTCTTTTGCTGTGCAGAAGCTCTTTAGTTTAATTAGATCTCATTTGTCAACTTCGGCTTTTGTTGCAATTGCTCTTGGTGTTTTAGTCATGAAGTCTTTGCCCATGCCTATGGAGGACTGGAATTTCTATCAGTTTTAATCACTACGTTATCCCAGAGGCCTGGAATATTGCCTAAACAGAGTAAGCACTCAGTAAATATTTGTGGAATAAGGGTCTTCATCCTAAGAGCACTAATAAGCCACTGAAAGCTTTAAATGTGAAGAGTCATAATCATATAGAAAAGTTTAAGGTCTCTCCATCTGACCATGAAAAAGAATGTTGGGGTAGAGTGGGGGTGCAGTGCTATGGGTAAGAGTGGATACCTGGGAGAAAATGAGCTTATTACCAAGAAGAGTTAGTGCCATGAACTGAAGAAATGGGGTGTACTACTCTTGGTAATGACCCAGCCTCCAAAATGCTCCCACCCTCTTCCCCAGTGAGCCACACCACCCAGTATTCACATCCTTACATGGTCCCCTCCCATGCTGAATGGTGACTGCCCCTGAGGGACCAACCAGATATGACAGAGCCATGCTGCATGACTTCCCATACTGGGTGGGAAAAGGCTCTGCCACTCTAATTTGGCCTTCTGGATCACTTACTCTCAGAACCCTGAACTGTTGCATGAGAAGTCTTGCTACTCCAAGACCATGATGCTAGAGGAATCACATGAGGAGGTCACCTGGACAAGTCCAACACTACATAAAGGGAAAGATGCCATACCACTCCCTAGCTGTACAAGTTTCCATCTATTTAAATCATCCCAGCTGAGACAACAGGCTCTGGGACCACAGACATGACCTCCCCATTCTGCCATGTCTGAATTCCCAACCCTAAAACCAAACAAAGAAAAAAAAATAGTTTATGCCACTATGTTTGGGGGTGGTATGCCAAGCAACCATAGATAACTGGACACTCAGCGAAGCAGCCTCTTGGTACAGTGGGATTTCACCAACCAGGCACGGGTTTAGAGCCAACCAACTTGAAGGACACAATATCTCAAAGTGCCTTCTGTGTTGAACAGCCTGGTTAGAATAAGCAAATTGGATCACTTTAATAGAAAAATGCAGCTGCTTCCAGGTAGTTCTTAATATAAACTGTCAAAAATTCAACTGCCTGATTTTCTCCAAACAGATTTTTATTGCACCTACGTCCTTCAGGAAGATGACTATTTGTTTGATTCACTAAGGGAGCTGTGGATTACCATGACACTTTCCTCTTCTAACCTTCCGGAGAAGTTTAGCATAATGTATCCTGTTAGAGGACAAATTGGAATCACCACGGTCTTCTCTCAGGAACAATGAGTTAATTGCTTGCTCTGAAGTTCCTCAAAGAATTAATTGGAACTGTTATTTCAAGAATATTTGATACCTGAACCTTTTATGCTTTTCTATACAAATCAAAGACTAAATTACAATATCAGAGACTTACATTTATAAAAATGGAAATATTAGCCAAATGACGTCCCCTTTTAAATAATGAACAGGGTATATGAAATACATAGCTTAAAGTAAATGACCAAAAACTAGTGAAAGTACATTGAAATGTGAAGACAGGAAGAGGTCAGAGAGTTTTACAAGGAAATATCAACCTCTGACATAGAATCCAAGCATAGCTATTCTAGGAGTACTAATGAAGATGGCATCTTGGAAAGGCTATATATCTGCTGTAAATCCCACCTTCGATAAGCTTCTGTTAGATTGTTGCTCTGCCCTATGCTCTTGCCCTCTGAAATAAGAAATGTGCCAAAATTCTCAAAAGCCTAATCTTGAGCTACATCCAAACTCAGAAAGGAACACTGATATAAATGGACATATACTCCATACCTTACTTTAAGAACTATGGGCTCTCCAAAGACAATCTCAGGCCTTTAACTGCAGAAGGGTACTTGGGTTTCTAGTGAAAGCCCACGACAGATATAGGCTAATATTAAGAGGTCAGCATCCAAAAGGCTCCCCATCACCTACAGCGCAAAGTTATATTTCTGTTATTTATTTATTTATTTATTTATTTATTTAGAGACAGGGTCTCACTCTGTCATCCAGACCCAAGTGCGGTGATGCTGTATCATGACTCACTGCAACCTCGATTTCCCAGGCTTATGTGACCCTCCCACTTCTGCCTCCCCAGCAGCTGAGACCACAGGCGCCCGCCATCATGCTCAGCTAATTTTTGTATTTTTTGTAGGGATGGGATTTCACCAAGCTGCCCAGGCTGGTCTTGAGTTCCTGGGCTCAAGCTGCTCACCTGCCTTGGCCTTACAAAGTGCCGGATTACAGGTGTGAGCCACCATGTCTGGCTCTATTTCTTAATGAGACACACAAAGCTCTTTGTGATCTTACCCTTGTTTACATCTCCATCATCGTTACTTGTTATACCCTCTCTACTCATTGCCATTCCTACTTTGCCTTCACCAACATATACACTTGCGCGCGCGCGCGCGCGCGCGCGCGCGCACACACACACACACACACACACACACACACACACACACACACACTATTCTTCAGCAGTACTGAACTGGTAGCAATTCCTAAATGTACTTTACTGTTTCAGATCTCCCCATAGCTCTCTCACTATCTAGCATGTACTTTCCCTTCCTTTAAGAATCCGTTTAAACAATATCTTTGCTGTGTAACCTTTCCTCACTCCTTCCCTCAGGGCAGACTCTGCCCATTCTTTTCTTTGAGCCCTCAGGAGGCCCCATATATCATTCCTTCATTTGGTCTCCTTACATAAAGATGATTCAGAGAAAGATGTCCTACCAGTCCACAGATGAGCACTTGGCTAAATTGTTTGGGAGAGCAAACAGCTTTGTTTGATTATTTCTGTCAGAACCCCCTAAAACACAGGGCTGGAAAAGATGAAAAGAAGGAAGAACAATATCCCCTCCAAATTACAGGAGAAGATTTAAGAATATAGCTTTCAGTGACCGTGCTATTAACCTTGTCCTTATGCAGAATAAATCATTTTCCATTTCCTCTCATCAACGTCACTTTTTAAATGAAGCCAATCTAAAGTGGTGACCTGGGTTACCTTCAAATCAACATGACATTTATTAGACAAAATTTTGATGAACAAGTAAATAAAACCATGCCATAGAAGTCTAGGGACCAGAGAAATACCCTATTTTATAAAAAGAAAAAAACTCTTCCAAAATTGAAAAAGAACAATTTGCAAGAAAGCAAACTAACCGTTGTTCATTATTCTATTCAGCATGTGTTCTGTAACACAGAAGTCTGCTTCCAGATACTCTGCGGGTGTGTGCACAAACATAGTATTTCATTGTGGAGTGTCCTTGAATTATTATGAATCTTTAAGTTGGTCAGAATGGCTGAAAGGATTAGAAATGAAAAATGCCAATCTGATGAGTAAGTAAAAAGAAAAGGTCCAATGCACATTTAGTAAGGAGAAATGGGCAAGAAAGTTATTCACCTCTATCTCTGGGATCAAAACTGAGACTGAAAATACACAGCACAAGAGAAAGGCAATACTTGTTTAGGACTGGCTTTTAGTCTTCATACATTTTAAGCAATGACTATTATCCCAGCTCCCTAAGGATTCTAAAAATTTGAACATTTATAAAAAATTTGCTCCTGAGTAGAAAATGCTATGAAATGCTTACTTCCACAGAAATTTTCAAAGTAATATTATGGTCAACCAACTGTAAACTCAACCTTGAAATGTTGAATATGACACCCACCATGTAAGAATTATTTATAGCCCATATTATGATGTATTCAATTATTTCAATAAATGCCTTTTTATTCCAGTGGATACATGACCTTGAGAAACTGAATGAGGCAAAAATCAAGTTTTAAACTGATAACTATTAGAAGCCTCTGTCATTTTAGGGAGCCCTATCCCATGAAGTCCATATTAAACAGAGACTGAGCAAAAGCAGTATCTGGGAATCATGAAACAGATCTTCAGGAAATAGGCCTAGTTCTGCTTGAGAGCTTGGAAAAAGAGATGAGTTACTGTCTTATCCT
Organism: Macaca fascicularis; assembly: GCF_037993035.2. NCBI lineage: Eukaryota > Metazoa > Chordata > Mammalia > Primates > Cercopithecidae > Macaca > Macaca fascicularis. The sequence continues at coordinate 68,456,674 of NC_088380.1, read as the reverse complement.
CTTTAATTCTTAATATTGGGCTGTGGTGCCCTGCTGAGAGGAGAGGACAATCAAACGGTGTGAAACAAAAGCAATGCTCACCTTTTCAAAAAACTGTTTGTTCTGGAACTTCTCAAATATATTCAGAAGTAGAAAGAATGGTCAGCCTTCATAGATTCATCCTGCAGCTTTAAGAACTAGCAACTTTCTGTTGTTTTTATTTCATCTATCGATTTTCCAAACTTTTTTCTCTTTTCTGGACCAATGCCAGACATTATATCACTCTATATGTAAATACTTCAGAATTCATCTCTAACAGATAAGAACATGTTAAAGTAAACACCATATCATTTTTATAACCAATACGATATATTTCTTTTTTTTAGTTTTGTAGAGACAGGGTCTTGCTTTGTTCCGTGGTTCAGGTAATATCAGCCTAAACCATCCATAATAAAATATTCAATTAACGTTTCGCCTAATGATTTTAGCACCTAGATTGCCAGGTCTGTTATTTCATTGGGGGTTGAAAATGGAATTATCTAAATCTTTTATTTCTTTCACTTTTATTTTACTCTATTCTCCTACTGAGAAACAGAAAAGCATCTCCTAAACTCTGAGGGCTGCGAGCTGGTTTGACACTCACAGCTATACTTCAATGTTCTCTTGTTGGACATAAACAATCTCTCAGAACATCAGGTCAGCTTGTGACTTTGAAAAAGTGAGGTTTAAAAAAACAAGACCATTTCATAATATTGTTTAATCACAAGCCAAAACAAGGTCACTATGCAGACCACAAAAATATCAAACATCCTTCTTTTCCAAATAACATGAGTGACTGCTGCTTCTGTAATAATTAGAACTTCAGCCTTGCTCTAGCCTGCCCTACAAGATTTATTGAATACTCAATCATATATGTCATTCTTTAAATAAGATTTATTAAAAATATCCAATCATAGCATTATCCTCCCTTCCTAACAACACTCAATCCAGAGCAAATTCCCTCTTTCTTGAACCATCCCCAATATCATCCAACCGCAACCCAAATTATATATGTTCTTTTTAACACCCTGTTACTGAGATACCCCACAGTGGTCCGTGGCATGCATTTTTCCCTCACTGCAACAAGTAGTACACCTGACTTGCTGAGCTACAGGTGTGTTCTTGGAGGTCTATGACTCAAGACGTGGGGATGTGGTACAAGAACATTTATATCTATTTGGCTATCATGAAATACAGTCTATATAGGAAAAACAGGATACATGCTTAATTCTTTTCCTCTAATTGTTACTCTTCAGAGGAATGAGTTTGTACTCTAGCAACCTACAAAGAATGCCAGTATGGAACACTCTTTTCCTTTTGAAGTACAATTATGAAGGTGTAGATTTTCATTATTTCAATCTATGGCAGCAATTTTTTTTCTGAGACTAAAGTGTTTGAAGAGTAAACCCTTTTTTTTTTTTTTTTTGGTGCTCAAATATTCCCATCTTTGGCCAGTAGGAGCTCCCTGAAGTTGACTCCTGTGTCCTATTGCTGTGACCCAAGAAGGCTTTGATAGCTGCATACATATGTATAGATACATACATATATACAGAAGCATACATATGAACACATACATATATATACACATACATATATACACGTATGTATATTATGATGTATTCATTTATTTCAATAAATGCCTTTTTATTCCAGTGGATACATGATGTGTGTATATATGTATGTGTACATATATACATATAAAATGCTATGATTGAGTATATATGTTCTTTAAATAAGAACAATGTATGAACAATATATGTTTCTTTACTCATATTCTTTAAATAGAGTATATGTTTAAAGACCAGGAAAGCTGATATATATATAGATATACATACACATACATACATATATACACACATAAAATGCTATGAACAAGTATATATATTCTTTTTTTTTTTTTTTTTTTTTGAGACAGAGTCTCACTCTGTTGCCCAGACTGGAGTGCAGTGGCAGGATCTCAGCTCACTATAACCTCTGCCTCACAGGTTTAAGCGATTCTCCTGCCTCAGCCTCCTGAGTGGCTGGGACTACAGGCATGCACCACCACACTCGGCTAATTTTTATATTGTTAGTAGAGACGGGATTTCATCATGTTGGCCAGGCTGGTCTTAAACTCCTGACCTCAAGTGATCCGCCCCGCCGTGGCCTCCCAAAGTGCTGGGATTATAGGCGTGAGCCACCACACCAGCTATATGTTCTTTAAATAAGAACAATATACGTTTACTTCTATTCTTTAAATAGAACAGTATGTGTTTGAAGACCCAGAAAAGCTGATGGTAAGGTTCAAGTCTGAGTCCAAGTCTGAAGAAGCAGGAGATGACTGATGTCCTAGTTTCAAGGTGGTCAGGCAGAGAAGAAAAATTCTTTGTTAGCCTTTTCTTCTATTCAGGCTTTCAGCAGATTGGATGCCCACCCATATTGTGGAGGGCAATCTGTTTTACTCAGTCTAACATTCAGATATTAAGCTCATCCAGAGATATCCTTACAGACACACTCAGAAATCACATTTCACCAAATATCTAGGCATCTTTTGGTCCAGTCAAGTTGACACAAAATTAAACTATTTCTCTATTCACTTTAAGCAAAAACTGAGAATAGTGATAGCTAGCCAATAGATCAACTTTGTACTATCCTGAGGCCCATTGAGACCTGTATAAGAACATTATGGGTAGTTTCAGTCATCATACCTTTACAGGAACATAGAGACAAGGCAGAGATTCAGGGAAGTGCTGTGGAAATTTTAAAGAAATAGAAAATAGGTCCAAAGAGGGAATATTAAGAAATTTGGCTAGAAAAAAAGAAAGCTAAAGAATGATGTAATTATTGTCCTTTATCCAAAGGGAGGTGTTGGGCAGTCAGCACTATGCTTTGGAATACTCTGCTGGAGAAAAGAGATTAAAGCAAGGGATACTGGCTATACCTAAAGAATGTCATTTATCACCCAGTTTTCAATATCTAGAAGCAGCCTGTTCAAGTGTGGAGACTGGTTCTTATTCAGAAATTTACCTAAACACTAAAGCCATAGGCCCTCTCAGGATGCTTTTGGGAATGTAATTATCTCTCTGTTGTTTCAATCAAATAGATCCTCTACACCTGTCACTGTAGAAAGCCAATAAGCTTCTCTCTAATCCATCCCAAAAGGCCCCATTGCATCCTGGTTTATGGCTGTCTCCAACCAGAGAGGAGGAAGGCGGTGGATGGTGCCTGTTGCCCCTGCATGGGAGGCAGGCCAGCAAGTCTAGACACCACTCTGAAGGTGCAGATGACCAACAAGCTCTTCTATGGGCTAAAAAGCCCAAGAGGAACTGCCCATACTCTTACTCCAGAATGCTTATGTCTTCCTTTATACAATTCCTACAGCCCATTCATGTTCCCATGGGTAAGAACAGGGGCAAAAGAAGTGGATCTAGTCATTGTAGACACTGTTAAATGCTCCACAGACTATGGAATAAACAAGGCCCCTGTTTAATCTAAAATCTAATTAGGCAAACTAGATGTAAACATGAGGACAGTGCTTCTCAAAGAAAAAAAAACTCTGGGGTTTTTAGTCATCCTTGAAGAGACAGGTATTAACAGAACACTTAGAATAATTTCTCTTTTCTAATTTAGTGCACAGGATCTGGGGGTTGGATGACTGGAGGAAAATGCACTGACAAGAGCAACTATCTAAGAGGAAGATTTCACCAAGAAAGGTTGACGGAAGGACAGCAGTGTAACTGTGCTTTCACAAGCTAAGAGGGCAAAATGAGGGAATTTCACAAAGAACACATAACATAACATCGCAAAGGAAATAACTCCAACAGCTTTAATAAAGTTACAAATATTTTTTCTCATCCTCTTCTAAGCCCAGAAGGTACTTTCTATTTTTATACTCTTTTCCCTTTTTGATTGACAAGAAAGGAGAGCAAGGTAACAGCAGATTGCTTCTTTAATAAATTGATTACATCTCATAAAGCCCAGATTAGATGGAAAAATACATATATAGTCAATTTCTCTTCCACATGTATTTGTTGGTTCCATCCTGTATGTATAGATGTTCAACAGGAAGAAAACAGGTTTGGTTCAAATGTATTCTTTGGGCATATAACCAAAAGGGTGCCAATTAGTGCTGGTGCTCAGCAGGACTCTCAGTTAATAAATTTAAGTTACCACAAATACTTTTGATGAGATGGTTATTCAGATTGATTCAACACAAATTTTGATTCTAATATTTGTATCTTTTCTCCCAATTCTTATCCTTTAGAAACATATAAAAAGAGGAAAATCCTGAAAAACAGTTTTAAGTTTTCAAGTAGTTTTCCATAGTGGGCTAGATGGTGGTCCCAAAAAAAGATACGTCTACATCCTAATCCCTAGAACCTATGGTGATTACCTGATATGGCAAAAGAATGAATATTACCTTATGTGGTGAAAGATGTTTCCTTGCCTCCAATTGTCTTCTCAACCCAATGCAATGAGGACTTTCGTATAAGAGAAACAGCTCTTATTATAGTCATAAATGACTGCAAATGTCCTCAGCTTACTGGACCTCTCAGCAGCATTTGATAGAGTTGATATTGCTTATTGAAATAACTCTTTCACAGATTTATGACTCCAGGCTTCCTCCTACCTTCTTTAGTTTCTCCCATTATCTCCTTTGCTGGCAAATTTATTCTAACCACTGTTATGCCTCTGGGATTCTGCCTTTGACTCTCTTCTTATCTCTATATTCTCTTCCTAGATTCTTCCTAGATAGTCTCCTCCAATACCTTTGTTTTAAACACTAAACACATTCTGATAACCCAATTTTTCATTGACAGTCTTAATTTGTTCCTGAACACCACACTCAAATATCCAACTACCTATTCAACATTTTCCCATGGCTCTTTAATAATTACCTCACCTTTACCATGGCCAAAAGAGAATTTTTGATTCCCCATTCCACACCTTCCTAGTCTGCCTCCTTTCAATAAATGGCACCAATATTCACTCAGTCATTCAGGTCATAAATCTTACAAGTCATCCCTAATTCTTCTCCTTCCCTGATTATTCCATATCTAATCCATCAGCAAGTCCAGCAAGTTCAAATTTCAAAACTTATCCTGAATTTGACCACCCCTCACCAATTCTTCACCACCACCTCATCATCATCTCCCAGCAAATTTTAGCAACAGCCTTAAAACAATAGTCCATTCTACAAATAGCAGCAAAATTGGCTATTATGCTTGTCATTCTTTAATTTATTTCCACTGAGTCCAAATTAAAATTAAAATACGAACTCTTAGCAAGGTGTAGAAGGCCCCATGTGATCTGTTCTCGGCTCACTTCCTTGACCTTATCTCTACCCCCTCCTCAATTCTCACATTTGAACCACCCTTATTTTCATCCTGCATACATTTCAAGTTCAGTTTTGTTTGAAGGCCATTGCACTTATTGTTTCTTCCAGATGGAAGTGTCTTCCCTAAGATCCTTCCCCTGCCTTCCTTTAATAATCCAAATGCCACCTCCTCAGAAAGGCCTTTCCTGACCATCTTAGCCAAAGTAGAACTCCTCCTCCATTACTACCTATCATATTTCCCTATTTTATTTTCTTCACAGCACTTATTAGGATCTGAAAATATTCTATTCATTCATTTGCATGTTCTGTGTGAATAGCCTATTGCAATGTCAGTACCTTGAGGTAATGACTTTAAGATTTTTGGTCTCGTGTCTCCAAGTACCTGGTCTATAACAGGTACTTAGTAAATTTTTTTACTTACTGACTATAGGGTCCTCTGAGAATGCTTCGATTTCAATCCCCTAGGCTTGGTAGTATATCATTCCCTATCTTTGAATATATGATACTAATTATTATGTTATTTTAATAATCTCCTTTAACTGTACAAGGCTGAATTTCTCATCTTTGTGGCCAAAGAGTCTTCGTAAAATTGTTGAAATGATGCTGTATCCTGAATTTGGACATTAATCAAAGATTCCCAATAATAAAGCTAAGGATGTGAGATACAAAAACAATTTCAGTGCCAGCATCCCCTTTGCATACCCTGACCCTGGTTTTGCTGATGCAGGCTTAACATCTGACTTTCAGATTTTGTCTGAGGAGTTAAAAATGATGTCTCCATAAGTTTCCCTGCTTTCCACTGAAAGGATATGTTTTCTCCCCAGGAGAAGAGATGAAACCTTAGAGAGGCATAATCTATTTCAAGACTTGCCAAGGACATTGAACATAAATTAGGTATAAGAGTTTAATTATTAAGTATAAGGCATCATGAAAATAGCACTGGCCTAGAAGACAGAAGTCCTGAATTTCAGGTCTGCCTCTATTTAGTTCAGTGACCTTGGCAGGGGACTTAGCTTCTCTGAGGCTTTCTCCACTGCAAAATAACAAGATTGGATCAGTTGAGCCCAACCCTCCCTTCTATAGCTAATAATCTATTATTACTATCCAACTTTCATGCTTGTTTCTTTTTTGTTGGATCTATTTTAAAAGCTGTTTTTCTCTCTCACTTTCCTCAGAGAGTACAACTCTGGAAAAGCAGGGAACTAAGTTTCACTTGTAACGCATTTCTGATTACACAGAAATGCACACTGCTCCCCAGGCAGAGAAATGTGTGATGGTTGATTTGCACCTTACTGATTGGATACGTGGAATAGCAAGTGGGAGTTTTAATGGGTTCATGGCACTGAAAATTGCAGACATTCAATTCCTTTTAGCTCAAGGGTAGTTTTGTTTGCCTGTTTAGTTTGATGGGGAAAAAACCACATTTATTTGGGTGCTCAGTTACCAAGTGAAATGTGGCTCCACAGAACTCAATTCCATGCAGTGAAAATCAAACTGTAAGCCATATACCCCCACACATTTAGACTGAGCAAGCCAAATTCTTACTAAAGATTTTCAAAGATGAAGTAAAATGCAGGTTGCCAAAGCCAATTTGTGTATATATTCAGCAACATATACATGTTTGAACTGATCTTAACACAACTGCAAGTTAAATTGAAGCCCCCAACAGTGAATTTCTCAGTACCAAAGCTCTACTGGGCAGATATCTAAGTCAGTTTTCATTGCCATTGACCACTTTCTGCAGGGAGAGGATGAAGGTAAGGAGGAGATAGCTAATACCAGGTCACTCCCTGTCCACACTCAGACATACCCTTAACCAGCCCACAATCTCCAACGAGTTCAATCATTTTAACAGAGCAAAATATCTCCTTCCAACAAAAAAGATGGAATTGCCTGTCAAGCTGCTTGGTGGCTGACAGTCTATGCCAGTGTTTCTCAAAGTGTGATCCTCAGACCAGTAGCAGAAGCATCACTGTTGAACTATTGAGACTTGAAAAGTCTCATGCCCCAGTCCAGACCTACTGAATCAGAAACTTTGAGGGTGGGATCAAGCAATTGTATCTTAACAAACCATGTAGGTGACTAAGGTGACTCTAAAACACATTAAAGTTTGAGAACCACTCATCAAACAGCAATACTATCTGCAGAAATGAAAATGTTTCATTGTTCTCCATAAGCTTATGTGCACAATTAAGAGACAGTAGACAGAAGGTTCATAAGAATACAAGATAGCTGAATATTACTTTTCATTGTTCCACTCAGGTTTTGCAGATACCCTGGAGTTTTTTCCCACCGCCAATTAAGCAATCACTTGCTGAGCCCCTAGTATGTGAGAAGCATGATTCAAGGCACTGGAGATATGTTAATGAAATCCTCTTTCCATCCTCAAACGATTTTTAATCTAGTGGGAAAGACAAACATTACACCCAAAGTTGTACTATTAATTATTTCCATATGGTTCTGAAATGTACAATGAAAAAGAAAGTTGCAATGAAAGAATAAATTTCTTAGATCTTCCTAGATCTAATTTGATCTGAAGGGTTAAAGAAGGCTTCCCCACCAAAGTAAACCAAGCAAGGGATTCATCAAAGAAAGAAGTATTCCAGGCAGAGGAAACAGCACATAGAAAGATGTTAAGGAAAAAAGAGATCTTCTTAGGACGTTTGAGGACTGAAGAGGCACCATAGTTAGATGAGACTGGAAAAGTAAGCAGAGGACCCCTTAAGACAGGTGCTAATAAGAACTTTTCCCTTTGTTCTAAGAGCAACAGAAATCTATGGAAATATTTTGAACAACAACAACAAAAAAAAAACTGGTATAATTAGATTCCCATTTTTAAAAGATCACTCTGCATAGTGGAGAATGAAATGGAGGGAGCTCAGAACAGGTGCAGAGAAACATCTGCAGCATCTGAAAGATACTGCAGCATCTAAAAGAGGAAACACGTGGCTTGGACTTGGGTCATAGCATAAGAAATGGAGACAAGTGGACAGATTATTTTGGAGGCTGGATCAACACAATTTGGAAATTGATTAAGTATGATGTGAGAGAAAATTTTATGAGTCTCAGGTTTTGGATACAGAAAATTGAATCAACACCACATAAACAGAATTAAAAACAAAAACCATATAATCATCTTATCTCAACAAATGCAGAAAAAGCACTCAATAAAATCCAACATCCCTTCATGATAAAAACCCTCAAGGAACTAGGCATCGAAAGAAGGTACCTCAAAATATTAAGAACCTTCTATGGCAAACCCACAGCCAACATCATAACGAATAGGGAAAAGTTAAAAGCATTCTTCATAAGAACTGGAACAAGACAAGGATGTCCACTCTCACCACTCCTATTCAACAGAGTACTGTAAGTCCTAGCGAAAGCAATCAGGTAAGATAAAGAAATAAGATATACAAATAGAAAAAGAGGAAGTCCAATTATCTGTGTTCACTGATGACGTAATCCCATACTTAGAAAACCCTAAAGATTCCTCCAAAAGACTCCTAGACCTGGTAAATAATTCAGAAAAGTTTCAGTATACAAAAATTCACGCACAAAAATCAGTTGTGTTTCTATACACCAACGTTTAAGCAGAGAACCAAATCAAGAATGCAATCCCATCTACAATTGTCACACAAAAAATAAAATCCTAGGAGTACATCTCATCAAGAAAGTAAAACTTCTCCACAAAATGAACTACAAAACACTGATGAAAAAAATCACAGATGACGCTACCATGGAAAAACATCTTATGTTCATGGATAGGAAGAATCGATATTGCTAAAATGATTATACTACCCAAAGCAATCCCAGATTCAACACAATTCCTATCAAATTACCAACATCATTTTTTCACAGAATTAGAAAAAGCAGTTCTAAAATTCATATGAAACTAAAAACAGAGCCTGAATAGCTAAAGCAATCTTAAATAAAAAGAACAAAGCCGGAGGCATCACATTGCCTGACTTCAAACTAAACTACAAGGCCATAGAAACCAAAACAACATGGTATTAATACAGAAATAGACACATAGTCAATGGAACAGAATAAAGAACCCATAAATAAAACCACATACCTACAACCAGCTGATCTTTGATGAAGTAGATAAAGATAAACAATGGGGAAAGACACTCTAGTCAATAAACTACACTGGGAAAACTGGTTAGCCATGTGCAGAAGAATGAAACTGGACTCTTACCTGTCACAACATAAAAAATTAACTCAAGATGGATTAAAAACTTAAATACAATACTTCAAACTATAATGATTCTAGAAGAAAACCTAAGAAATACTCTTCTGGACATTGGTCTAGACAAAGAATTTATGATTAATACCTCCAAAACAAATGCAACAAAAACAAAAATAGACAAATGGGACTTAATTAAACTAAAGAACTTCTGCACAGCAAAAGAAATAATCAACAGAACAAACGGAAAACCTACAGAATGGCAGAAAATATTTGCAAACATTGCATTTGAAACTAATATTCAGAATCTATAAGAAACAAACAAATCCATAAAAATAATAACAGTAAAAATAATAATAATAATTCTTATAAAAAGTGCACAAAAGACATGAACAGATACTTCTCAAAAGAAGACCTACAGGCAGCCAATAAACATATGAAAAAATGTTCAACATCACTATATCATCAGAGAAATGCAAATCAAAACCACAATAAGATACCATCTCACACTAGTCAGAACGGCTGTATTAAAAACTGAAAAAATATTTAATAGCAGATGTTGGGAAGGATGCAGAGAAAAGGGAATGCTTATACACCATTGGTGGGAATGTCAATTAGTTCAACCCCTATGGAAAACAGTATGGAGACTTCTCAAAGAACTAAAAATAGAAGCATCATATGACTCAGCAATCCCACCACTGGGTATCTATCCAAAGGAAAAAAAATCATTCTATCAAAAAGACACCTGCACTTGTGTGTGTATTGCAGCACTATTCACAATAGTAAAGTCATGAAATCAATGTGTGTCCATTGATGATGGACTGGATAAAGAAAATTTGGTATATATATACACAACATGGAATATTATGCAGCCATAAAAAAGTATAATTTCATTTTCATCACAGCAACATGGATGGAGCTGGAGGCCATTATCCTAAGTGTAATAACTCACTACAGATAGAAATAGAAAATCAAATACCACACATTCTCACTTACAAGTGGGAGCTAAACAGTGGGTACACACGGACATAAAGAGGAAATATTAGGCACTGGGGACTACAAAAGCAGGGAAGTTAGGTGGGTATGAGTGTTGAAAACCCACCTATTGGGTACTATGTTCTCTATTTGAGTGATAGACTCACTAGAAGTCCAAACCTCAGCATTATACAATATACCCATGTAACAAACCTCCACATGTACTCCCTGAATCTAAAAATAAAATAAGAAAATTGAATCAACTGTATCTCCATTTACTACAGAAGAAGCAAGTTTGGAAGGGAAGAAGGGTAAAACAGTGCCTAACACATAACAGGTGCTGAATAAATAAATATGTGTTGAACTATGAACGAATGAATTTAATTTTCCATGAGCAGAACTTGAAAGACCTGCTTCCGGCATGCCCATTTCAACAATTCAATTCAACCACAAGCATCTGTTAATTAAATAGAAATTTCTGTAGTCAAAAGTGGTGGGGGTAACATGATTAACAGATTTGTGACAGGTATGATACCCCAAAAGGATGTTTTCTGTGATATCATATCCCCTCAAATATGCCTCAAAATCTTGGGAACAGGGCAAGAGAATATTGGGGGGATACTACACTACAGAAACAAAAGGTTTATGGCAAAAAGGAATTTGTAGGTATGATTAAGTTAAAGATCTTGAGACAGGGATGTTCTCCTGTGCTAGCTAGGTGGGCCATATGTAATCACAACAGTCTTTGTAAGAAGAATGCAAAAGCAATCAGAGTCAGAGGAAAAGGCAATATAATGACAGAAGCAGAGTTTGGAGTGATGAACTTTAAAGATGGAGGAAGGAGCCACAAGCAAAGGAATACAGATGGGCACTATAAACTGAAAGAGGCAAGGAAATAAATTCTCCCCTCACCCTCCAAAGGGAACCAGCCCTGCCAATACCTTGACTTTAGCTCAGTGACACTGGAACTGTAAAAGAATAAATCAATGCTATTATAAGCCATTAAGTTTGTGGTAAATTGTTACAGCAGCAATAGTAAATGAATACAGATTCCAAATAGAACATTAAATGTGTTGGTACAGTTTATTTCCATAAACAGCCCAATATTACTCAACAGTAAATGGGTAAATGAATAACTCTTTGATAAGCACAATGTGCTCACACACCATTCAATTAAATGTTTTCTGCCTCAGAGTAACAGCATAGAATTTAGCCTTCAGAATTTTAAAGTTAAAGCAGAGACTACTACACGACCATCCAGTATGCATCCCTCCCTCACTTAACTGAACCCTTGATTTATTCAGAGTAGCAATGTGTCCAGTTTACAGGTACATTTCCCACAACCCTTTGCAGCCAGTATTAGTCAATGATACTCTCATGGAGGATTTTGTGGAATGTCTGTGAAGGCTCCTTAAAGGGAGCTGACTTAGTTGGGAGATATACGTTTTCATACTTTTCCTTATCCCCCTTCTACTGTCTAGCTGTGGGTGTGATGATGGAGCACTCATACTGACCTTGAAGTGACCTTGAATATGATAACCATATGCTAAGGATCTCAGCAGCTTGAATGCATGAAGATACTATGGAGCCACCATAGGAGCCCTCAACTGCCTACCTCTATTACATGAAAGAAAAATAAGCCTCTTTCTTGTTTAAGCTACCATTATTTTAGGTTTTCTATTATATGTAAACAAACCTATTCCTAACTCATACATGGATCACACTTCTTTAGGAAGCTAGTGAAAGTTATAGAATACTTACCCAGACAATGCACATAGGCACACAAAATTTTGCATTTGATTTCATGTTTGTAGAAAACTCCTCCCTGTCATACAAAATTTGAAACATTAACCTCCTGGAAACCCATTGAATCCAGGTTAAAAATTCTTGCGCTAGTAGTGAACAGAATATCCAATTGAGTTATCTTAGCACCAAATCAAATTGCTTTATGCACAGGTAAATCAAAAACAGATGTTATCAATAGCCTCAATCTGGGAGGGAAAAAAGTATAAAGCTATTATTATACGTACATTCTATTTCCACTTGTCTATAAGTAATGAGGGTGAATTATTTGACCATAGAATTTCGAGCTGATAAGTGGCTCAGAGATATCCATCTAATCCTCCCTCTAAAGAGGAAGAAAGGGACCAGAGTCAAGTCACTTTAGGTCATTCACCTAATCTCTGAATCTTTCCATTTTTCTGTTTCATTTTCAGTTATTTTTGTTTGCCACATCTACTTTTAGTATACTCCTTATACCTTGTAAGTGCCCAATAAATACTATTTTTTGTTTGACTTTCATCGATCTTATTCAAAGGTTGGCAATTATGGCCTCATGGACCAAATCCAGCCTGGTTTTGTTTGTAAATAAAATCTGATTAGAAGATAGCAACTTCTATTAATTTACACATTGCCTATGACTGCTTTTGCACTGCAACAGCAGACTAGAGACAGAGTAGTCCACAAAACCTAAAATATTTACTATCTCATTCTTTACAGAAAAAAAAAAATTGCCAACTCTGGTTTTATCCATGATTTGGAGCTTGTTTTTCTAAAAGTTGCAGTCTACACTAACAGTTTAAATGAAAAAATATATATATTTGTTTAAGAAAAAGCAGATTATTTTACTCCTGAATAAAGTTATGAGGCTTCACTATACATCTTCCCTTAAACCAGTAAAACCCTGCTGGCACATAGTGCCCAGATCTTGGTTTAAAATATTATTCTCCAATAAAGGGAATTAGAGTTCTTTGGAGAAATGGCTGATTCTAGGACTGAGGCAGGAAACACAGATGAGCCTGGAGCATCTTGTGGTGTCGAAGTAAAGAAGATCTCAAAAAAAAAAAAGTTTTTAACCAGAAAAATGTTTGTCAAAGAGACACAGGAGCCTACTGAATGAGTTCCCAATAGCCAAACCTGGAATAATTTGGGCAACAAAATAAAGAAGTATTGACGTATAACCCAAAGTATAAAATAAATATCCATGAGTCCATATTGCTATACATAAATGATTGAATAAATAATTACAGGAGAATAAATCTATCTCTGCAGAAGAATTCCAAATAATTTATATAGATACTCTGCACTCAAGGTGGTAGAATGTAATTCACTACTTCTTTTGTTTTTTAATTTTTTTATTTTTTTTATTTTTATTATAATTTAACTTCTAGGGTACATGTGCATAACGTGCAGGTTTGTTACAAATATATACTTGTGCCAGGTTGGTATGCTGCACCCATCAACTCGTCAGCACCCATCAACTCGTCATTTACATCAGGAATAATTCCCAATGCAATCCCTCCCCCGTCCCCCTTCCAATGAGAGGCCCTGGTGTGTGATGTTCCCCTTCCCGAGTCCAAGTGATCTCATTATTCAGTTTCCACCTATGAGTGAGAACATGCGGTGTTTGGTTTTCTGTTCTTGCGATAGTTTGCTAAGAATGATGGTTTCCGGCTGTGTCCACGTCCCTACAAAGGACACAAACTCATCCTTTTTTATGACTGCATAGTATTCCATGGTGTATATGTGCCACATTTTCTTACTCCAGTCTGTCACTGACGGACATTTGGGTTTATTCCAAGTCTTTGCTATTGTGAACAGTGCTGCAATAAACATACGTGTGCATGTGTCTTTATATCAGCGTGATTTATAATCCTTTGGGTATATACCCAGTAATGGGATGGCTGGGTCATATGGTACTTCTAGTTCTAGATCCTTGAGGAATCGCCATACTGTTTTCCATAATGGTTGAACTAGTTTACAATCCCACCAACAGCGTAAAAGTGTTCCCATTTCTCCACATCCTCTCCAGCACCTGTTGTTTCCTGACTTTTTAAGGATTGCCATTCTAACTGGTGTGAGATGGTATCTCATTGTGGTTTTGATTTGCATTTCTCTGATGGCCAGTGATGATGAGCATTTTTTCATGTGTCTGTTGGCTGTATGCATGTCCTCTTTTGAGAAATGTCTGTTCATATCCTTTGCCCACTTTTTGATGGAGTTGTTTGTTTTTTTCTTGTAAACTTGTTTGAGTTCTTTGTAGGTTCTGGATATTAGCCCTTTGTCTGATGAGTAGATTGCAAAAATTTTCTCCATTCTGTAGGTTGCCTATTCACTCTGATGGTAGTTTCTTTTGCTGTGCAGAAGCTCTTTAGCTTAATTAGATCCCATTTGTCAATTTTGGCTTTTGTAGCCGCTGCTTTTGGTGTTTTAGACATGAAGTCCTTGCCCATGCCTATGTCCTGAATGGTATTACCTAGGTTTTCTTCTAGAGTTTTTATGGTGTTAGGTCTAACATTTAAGTCTCTAATCCATCTTGAATTAATTTTCGTATAAGGAGTAAGGAAAGGATCCAGTTTCAGCTTTCTACTTATGGCTAGCCAATTTTCCCAGCACCATTTATTAAATAGGGAATCCTTTCCCCATTGCTTGTTTTTCTCAGGTTTATCAAAGATCAGATGGCTGTAGATGTGTAGTATTATACCTGAGGACTCTGTTCTGTTCCATTGGTCCATATCTCTGTTTTGATACCAGTACTATGCTGTTTTGGTTACTGTAGCCTTGTAGTATAGTTTGAAGTCAGGTAGCATGATGCCTCCAGCTTTGTTCTTTTGACTTAGGATTGTCTTGGAGATGCGGGCTCTTTTTTGGTTCCATATGAACTTTAAAGCAGTTTTTTCCAATTCTGTGAAGAAACTCATTGGTAGCTTGATGGGGATGGCATTGAATCTATAAATTACCTTGGGCAGTATGGCCATTTTCACGATATTGATTCTTCCTATCCGTGAGCATGGTATGTTCTTCCATTTCTTTATGTCTTCTTTTCTTTCACTGAGCAGTGGTTTGTAGTTCTCCTTGAAGAGGTCCTTTACATCCCTTGTAAGTTGGATCCCTAGGTATTTTATTCTCTTTGAAGCAATTGTGAATGGAAGTTCATTCATGATTTGGCTCTCTGTTTGTCTGTTACTGGAGTATAAGAATGCTTGTGATTTTTGCATATTAATTTTGTATCCTGAGACTTTGCTGAAGTTTCTTATCACCTTGAGGAGATTTTGGGCTGAGACTATGGGGTTTTCTAAATATACAATCATGTCATCTGCAAACAGGGACAATTTGACTTCTTCTTTTCCTAAATGAATACCCTTGATTTCTCTCTCTTGCCTGATTGCCCTAGCCAGAACTTCCAACACTATGTTGAATAGGAGAGGTGAGGGGGGGTATCCCTCTCTTGTGCCAGTTTTCAAAGGGAATTTTTCCAGTTTTTGCTCATTCAGTATGATATTGGCTGTGAGTTTGTCATAAACAGCTCTTATGATTTTGAGGTACGTTCCATCAATACCAAATTTATTGAGAGTTTTTAGCATGAAGGACTGTTGAATTTTGTCAAAGGCCTTTTCTACATCTATTGAGATAATCATGTGGTTTTTGTCTTTGGTTCTGTTTATATGCTGGATTATGTTTATTGATTTGCCTATGTGGAGAAGCTTTTTGATGTGCTGCTGGATCCGGTTTGCCAGTATTTTATTGAGGATTTTTGCATCGATGTTCATCAGGGATATTGGTCTAAAATTCTCTTTTTTTGTTGTGTCTCTGCCAGGCTTTGGTATCAGGATGATGTTGGCCTCATAAAATGAGTTAGGGAGGATTCTCTCTTTTTCTATTGATTGGAATAGTTTCAGAAGGAATGGTACCAGCTCCTCCTTGTACCTCTGGTAGAATTCAGCTGTGAATCCATCTGGTCCTGGACGTTTTTTGGTTGGTAGGCTATTAATTATTGCCTCAATTTCAGAGCCTGCTATTGGTCTATTCAGGGATTCAACTTCTTCCTGGTTTAGTCTTGGAAGAGTGTAAGTGTCCAGGAAATTATCCATTTCTTCTAGATTTTCTAGTTTATTTGCATAGAGGTGTTTATAGTATTCTCTGATGGTACTTTGTATTTCTGTGGGGTCGATGGTGATATCCCCTTTATCATTTTTTATTGCATCTATTTGATTCTTCTCTCTTTTCTTCTTTATTTGTCGTGTTAGTGGTCAGTCAATTTTGTTGATCTTTTCAAAAAACCAACTCCTGGATTCATTGATTTTTTTGGAGGGTTTTTTGTGTCTCTATCTCCTTCAGTTAAGCTCTGATCTTAGTTATTTCTTGCCTTCTGCTAGCTTTTGAATGTGTTTGCTCTTGCTTCTCTAGTCCTTTTAATTGTGATATTAGGGTGTCAATTTTAGATCTTTCCAGCTTTCTCTTGTGGGCATTTAGTGCTATAAATTTCCCTCTACACACTGCTTTAAATGTGTCCCAGAGATTCTGGTATGTTGTATCTTTGTTCTCATTGGTTTCAAAGAACATCTTTATTTCTGCCTTCATTTCGTTATGTACCCAGTAGTCATTCAGGAGCAGGTTGTTCAGTTTCCATGTAGTTGAGAGGTTTTGATTGAGTTTCTTAGTCCTGAGTTCTAGTTTGATTGCACTGTGGTCTGAGAGACTGTTTGTTATAATTTCTGTTCTTGTACATTTGCTGAGGAGTGCTTTACTTCCAATTATGTGGTCAATTTTGGAATAAGTGTGATGTGGTGCTGAGAAGAATGTATATTCTGTTGATTTGGGGTGGAGAGTTCTGTAGATGTCTATTAGGTCTGCTTGCTGCAGAGATGAGTTCAATTCCTGGATATCCTTGTTAACTTTCTGTCTCATTGATCTGTCTAATGTTGACAGTTGGGTGTTGAAGTCTCCCATTATTATTGTATGGGAGTCTAAGTCTCTTTGTAAGTCTCTAAGGACTTGCTTTATGAATCTTGGTGCTCCTGTATTGGGTGCATATATATTCAGGATAGTTAGCTCTTCCTGTTGAATTGATCCCTTTACCATTATGTAATGGCCTTCTTTGTCTCTTTTGATCTTTGATGGTTTAAAGTCTGTTTTATCAGAGACTAGCATTGCAACCCCTGCTTTTTTCTGTTCTCCATTTGCTTCATAGATCTTCCTCCATCCCTTTATTTTGAGCCTATGTATGTCTCTGCATGTGAGATGGGTCTCCTGAATACAGCAGACTGATGGGTCTTGACTCTTTATCCAGTTTGCCAGTCTGTGTCTTTTAATTGGACCATTTAGTCCATTTACATTTCTGGTTAATATTGTTATGTGTGAACTTGATCCTGCCATTATGATATTAACTGGTTATTTTGCTCGGTAGTTGATGCAGTTTCTTCCTAGCCTCGATGGTCTTTACATTTTGGAATGTTTTGGTAATGGCTGGTAGCGGTTGTTCCTTTCCATGTTTAGTGCTTCCTTCAGGGTCTCTTGTAAGGCAGGCCTGGTGGTGACAAAATCTCTAAGCATTTGCTTATCTGTAAAGGATTTTATTTCTCCTTCACTTATGAAACTTAGTTTGGCTGGATATGAAATTCTGGGTTGAAAATTCTTTTCTTTAAGAATGTTGAATATAGGCCCCCACTCTCTTCTGGCTTGTAGAGTTTCCGCAGAGAGATCTGTTGTTAGTCTGATGGGCTTTCCTTTGTGGGTAACCAGACTTTCTCTCTGGATGCCCTTAAGATTTTTTTCCTTCATTTCCACTTTGGTGAATCTGGCAATTATGTGTCTTGGAGTTGCTCTTCTCGAGGAGTATCTTTGTGGCGTTCTCTGTATTTCCTGAATTTGAATGTTGGCCTGCCCTACTAGGTTGGGGAAGTTCTCCTGGATGATATCCTGAAGAGTGTTTTCCAACTTGGTTCCATTTTCCCCCTCTCTTTCAGGCACCCCAATTGCAGACGTAGATTTGGTCTTTTTACATAATCCCATACTTCTTGCAGGCTTTGTTCATTTCTTTATCTTCTTTTTTCTTTAGATTTCTCTTCTCGCTTCATTTCATTCATTTGATCCTTAATCGCTAATACTCTTTCTTCCAGTTGATCGAGTTGGTTACTGAAGCTTGTCACATTTGTCACATATTTCTCGTGTCATGGTTTTCATCTCTGTCCGTTCGTTTATGGCCTTCTCTGCATTAATTATTCTAGTTATCAATTCTTCTACTCTTTTTTCAAGATTTTTAGTTTCTTTGCGCTGGGTATGTAATTCCTCCTTTAGCTCTGAGAAGTTTGATGGACTGAAGCCGCCTTCTCTCGTCTCATCAAAGTCATTCTCCATCCAGCTTTGATCTGTTGCTGGCGATGAGCTGCATTCCTTTGCAGGGGGAGATGTGCTCTTATTTTTTGAATTTCCAGCTTTTCTTCCCTGCTTTTTCCCCATCTTTGTGGTTTTATCTGCCTCTGGTCTTTGATGATGGTGACATACTGATGAGATTTTGGTGTGGGTGTCCTTCCTGTTTGATAGTTTTCCTTCTAACAGTCAGGACCCTCAGCTGTAGGTCTGTTGGAGATTGCTTGAGGTCCACTCCAGACCCTGTTTGCCTGGGTGTCAGCAGCAGAGGCTGCAGAAGATAGAATACTGCTGAACAGCGAGTGTACCTGTCTGATTCTTACTTTGGAAGCTTCCTCTTGGGGTGTACTCCACCATGTGAGGTGTGGGGTGTCAGTCTGCCCCTAGTGGAGGATATCTCCCAGTTAGGCTACTCAGTGGTCAAGGACCCACTTGAGCAGGCAGTCTATCTGTTCTCAGATCTCAACCTTTGAGTTGGGAGATCCACCGCTCTCTTCAAAGCTGTCAGACAGAGTCGCTTGCATCTGCAGAGGTTTCTGCTGCTTTGTTGTTGTTGTTGTTGTTGTTGTTGTTGTTTAGCTGTGCCCTGTCCCCAGAGGTGGAGTCTACAGAGACTGGCAGGCCTCCTTGAGCTGCTGTGAGCTCCACCCAGTTTGATATTCCCAGGGCTTTGTTTACCTACTTAAGCCTCAGTAATGGCAGGCGCCCCTCCCCCAGCCTCGCTGCTGCCTTTCGGTTAGATCACAGACTGCTGTGCTAGCAATGAGGAAGGCTCCGTGGGCGTGGGACCCTCCCGGCCAGGTGTGGGATATAATCTCCTGGTTTGCCTGTTTGCTTAAAATGCAGTATTGGGGTGGGAGTTACCTGATTTTCCAGGTGTTGTGTGTCTCAGTTCTCCTGGCTAGGAAAAGGGATTCCCTTCCCCCTTGCGCTTCCCAGGTGAGGCGATTCTTCGCCCTGCTTCAGCTCTCACTGGTCGGGCTGCAGCAGCTGACCAGCACCAATTGTCTGGCACTCCCCAGTGAGATGAACCCAGTACCTCAGTTGATAATGCAGAAATCACCTGTCTACTGTGTCACTCGCACTGGGAGCTGGAGACTGGAGCTGTTCCTATTCGGCCATCTTGCTCCGCCCTCAACTCATACTTAAGTGTCACTGCGTATAGTGACTTCTTTCCAAAGAGTATGGGATGGGGGCAAAAGAATTACTTTACAGTGAACTTAACAGACACAGTAACTCTGCCAGGTGACTGAAGTTTACATCAACGGTGACAGGTGATATTGGTAGTATGCACCCTTGATATGATGGGTTGAGAATGGCATTTTATCTCTGTGGCTTTCCTCCCAAAAATTATAACCTAATGTAATCATAAGAAAAACATTAGACAAATTCCAGCTGAGGAACATTCTAAAAAATACCTGACTAGTACTCCTCGAAACTGTTAAGGTCATCAAAAACAAGAGAAGTCAGAGAAACTATCACAACCAAGAGGAGCTTAAGGGACATGGACAATTAAATGCCCTGTGGTATCCTGGATGGGATCCTAGAATGGAAAAAAAAAATCAGGAAAAAACTTAGAAAATCTGAATAAAGCACAGACTTCAGTTAATAATAATGTGTCAGCATTGGTTAATTAATTGTGATAAATGTACTATACTAATGTAAGATGTTAACAGTTGAGGAAACTAGGTGTGGATTATATGAGAATTCTGTACTATCTTTGCAATGTTTCCATAAATTTAAAACTAATCTAATATCAAGTGCTTTTTAAAAATGAAACGCATTGGTTCCAACTGATTTTTTAAAATAAATGTATAGAATCATTTATTTCTTCTTCAACAATGACTTCCTTTACATCTATTACCCTGGTTACCAAATATTTGAAGTTTACTCTCTGGCCTTTTCCAGCAATGTTTTTTTTCTCCTACTCTCTATCTTACTATTGTATTTCATAGAAAGAATTTGATTTTTTCTCCCTTAAGCCTTAACTTTTCTCTTCTCTCCTTTTTGTCAAAGCCCAAAAACCACACAATTTGCTTTAGTGTTAATATGATTTCATTTGCAGAATCTGACAGCAAGTATAGATTTGCAAGGTCTTCATTTCTCTCTCTCAACATTAATTCTCAGGTGCTCTCACAGACACTTACTCCTCCACTTCAGCTTCTGACTGATTTTCCAGTTTGTTCTCTCCTCTGCTAGTACAGAATCTCTATTGTGGCTCTCCTTAAACATGATGAAGAATTGAGGTCCTTTATTTCTTCAGACTGCCAAATAAAAAGGTCAGTTCTGAAGAATAAATATGGCTTGTGTAGTTAAGGATTTTGCCACCTGGGAAGATCAGCTGATAAAACCATCTTCTAGTGAGAATGGCAGGAAGGGAAGACCTGGTATTTGTCTTTTCTTAATCACTAAATCCTTGACATTTAGTATATTTTCTGGAACCTCTGTGGGACTAGTTTAAGATTACCCTCAATTATTTGCTCACTTTGGAGAAGAATGACCATTAAATTTATACTACAAATTATCAGTGCAAAGTTGTATTTCAGGAATCCCCTCCCCCAACTATACATCTACAAGGGAGAAATTTTCACACATGTTGTGTAAATATTCATGAGAGCAAGGGAAGTAGCTAATAGCTACTGGCAACTGCTAATATAATATGAATTGAGGGTACATCAAATCCTATTGCTCTTCAAAATCTCTCAACAAGCCAGAGATAATACCACCTCCTGAAATCTTTAACTAAATCTTCATTTAGTTTAAATGATTTTCCTCATCAGGGTACTAGAGCTTTTTTTTAATATCAAAGGTCTCTTTATAGCTCCTACATTTGTCTGAAATACACACGCACGTCAAGTTTCTTTTCTTGTGATTTTAGTTGTAGAACTCAATGTGCTGATACTTATTTCAAGCTAAACAGAAACTCTAATAGGAAAAATATATCATTGGTTGTATTTGTTTAGTAGACAAAAATCTTATAAAATTATGGGGAAAAAATTATAAGAGTGGTTGACAGGTTCGGAAACACTGGGATTTAATCCAGAAAGATGGAATTTGGCCATCAGAAAGACCCTAGTAAAATTTATAGAATGTGGGGGAACCTGAAGGAGAGTCTTTCAGCTCTTCTTTAAACTTCTCCTATGAGTACCAGCTCAGTAGACTGATGAGTTAGTACCTCTAGCAAGGACAGAAGGAATATGGGATCCAGAACAGATACTTTTCTGGTGTAAGCCCAAACATCAGGAAAGCCAATATAGTGGTCTATGCAAGAAGATGGAAAGGAAATGGGGAGGAGTAAGACCCCAGGTGACCAGGGTGAGGGCAACATGAGGCAGG
The DNA here is from genome assembly GCF_037993035.2 of Macaca fascicularis. Classification (NCBI taxonomy): domain Eukaryota; kingdom Metazoa; phylum Chordata; class Mammalia; order Primates; family Cercopithecidae; genus Macaca; species Macaca fascicularis. The sequence continues at coordinate 68,434,694 of NC_088380.1, read as the reverse complement.
ATCAGGGCAGTAGGATTCCTAGCACAAATATCTGGAATAGGAAGATTAAAAGAAGGTAGGTGATATGGTTTGGCTCTATGTCCCCACCCAAATCTCATCTCGAATTGTAATACCCACAATTCAGGAAAGGGACTAGGTGGGAGATAATTTGATCTTGGCTGGTGGGGGGAACACCATGCTGTTATCGTGATAGTGAGGGAGTTCTCACAAGATCTGATGATTGTAAAAGTGGCAGTTTTCCTTCTCTCTCTCCTTCCGCCATGTAAGACATGCCTGCCTTCCCCTTCCACCATGATTGTGTTTCCTAAGGCCTCCCAATGATGCAAAACTGAGTCAATTAAACTTCTTTTCTTTATAAATTATCAGTCTTAGGTAGTATTTATTTATAGCAGTGTGAAAACAGACTAATATAGTAGGGAAGATGGTAGGAAGTAGAGATATGGTATATTGTTTGAGGAACAGTGAACAACTTTATCATACACACATAAAATCTAAACACATTTACATTTTCACAAGCTTCTGTTTCATTCTAAAATGTGACTTCAGATTTTTTTTTTTTTTAATCTTATTATTTTAGTTATCTTGCTTTGGAAGAGCTTTAGAATCATGCAACTATACAAAATGCCCTAACCATTTCACAGGGTTGAAATAACAGGGATGAAACCCAAAATTATTACAAAATTCTCAGTGGAAAAGTGAAGAATCTTATAAAACATCTTCACTGAGACTTTATTCAGCTTTTCAAGCACTGCCTGAATGCTATTTTCTTCTTCTTCTAACTTTTATTAAATTACTATAATTCATAATCCTCCATAGAAAAAATAGTTGTTTACTGTTTATTCCACAACAAAGTAGAACTTAACACATTATCTTTCTCCTTCCTAGAGTGCCCTCTTCACCCCCTTTTCTACTTATTGAAAGTAGAAAATTTTTATGTCCAATGTGAATCCCACACAGGGAAAGGAAGTATAGCCTACAGGAGAATGGTAGCCTCTGCTGGAAATTTCCTTTTCTTCTCTGTAAAGTCCCACAAAATGTGTGTACCACTGATTTGAATAAACAAATATTTGCTGAGCCCCTAATATGTGCACAGAAGTGCCAGAAATTTCCTTAGAAAGTCATCTTGCCCATTCCCAAGAGAAAAGATCTGAGAAGTCATGCTGTGAAGAAAACAGCTTACTTTGGTCTGCCCTAATGTTTTCTAACTTGACGTTGGAATCAATCCTGGGTACCAAACACTTACTTACTAATCTCCCACAAAATCACTTATCTACCTCCAGTGATTTTTAACTTGACTTTGAAACCCTGGCTACTATATGTGAACTCATTTTGATATTATCTCCATTGTTATAAGATGATAAGTTATCATCAAACTTCAAGCCACAGTAAAGGTGTGTAATGCAAAGGGCCTCTCTAACCAGACTGAGGTCAGGAAGCAGGCCTTGTGCACTGTTGTTATCCCTAGTATCTAGCAAGTTCTAGGCACTTGGTAGGAACTCAATGGGTATAATTGGAGTAAAGAGAGGGAGAGTGAAGAAGCAATGTAGGGAAAAAAACAGGCATTTGTTGAGGATCTGTTTTGTCATGCACTGAGCACATGATAACCCACAGATTATTTCATTTGGTCCTTGCAACAAGTCCATAAAATAGACATTGTTATCTGCACTTTGTATAAGAATAAATAGAGTAAAAAATGTTAATTAATTTTTCCAAAACTCACATAACTTATGAGCAAGCAAGTCAGGATATTTGTTTTATGTATTGGAGCTCCAGAATATTCCATTTGAAAAATGTTTCTGTTGATTTCAAACAGTTTTAAAACTATAATCTATTTAAGAAATCTAATAAAAAGGAAAGAATACTAAAATGTTACTAAATTGATTTCTGATCAACAAAACTTTCAAAAATCTTAATAATTAATAATTAAGTTTGGGGGGAAAAGACCTCAACAACCACTATTCAATGTATCTTTAAATCAAAAACAGGAGGCTGGGCCTCAACACCACTTGACTACTCTTTCCAAAATGGCTGTCTAGGTGGAAGATTTCCAGAAAGCTAAGCACATTTCCAACAGAAAAATCAACAGGAACAGTAATAATTAATAATTAAGTTTTTTGAAGTTTTGTTGATCAGAAATCAGTTCAGTAACATTTTAGTATTCTTTCCTTTTTACTAGTAGATTTCCTAAATAGATTCTGGTTATTACTATTTGAAACCAGCAGAAACATTTTTCAAATGAAATATTCTGGAGCTCTGGGTGCGGTGGCGCGTGCCTGTAATCCCAGCACTTTGGGAGGCTGAGGTGGGTGGATCATGAGGTCAGGAGTTTGAGACCAGCCTGGTCAACATAGTGAAACCCTGTCTCTACCAAAAATACAAAAATTAGCCAAGTGCGGTGGCAGGCACCTGTAATCCCAGCTACTCGGGAGGCTGAGGCAGGAGAACCACTTAAACCCAGCAGGTAGAGGTTGCAGTGAGCCGAGATCATGCCACTGCACTCCAGCCTGGGTGACAGTGTGAGACTCTGTCTAAAAAAAAAAAAAAAAAAAAAATATTAAAGTAGCCATCTAATAAAGTATTCTATGTAGCCATTCTAAGAATTTTGAAAAACAAATTTCCACCTGACATTCACTTTTCTAGAATTGCTTTAGGGTTTAAAATAAATGCATTATATTTATCACAGTCATGCACACAACTCACTTGAAGGTGAAATATACAATGAAAGAAAGAACATTTGTTTAACGTGTGATGTTTAACAACTTCTACAAGGCCTAAGAAAAGCATTTAATTGAACATCTAGGAATATTTTTATGGCACTTCAAATCATTTTATAGTCATAGTGCCCAAGATATTCTTCCTTATTTAAATTTTTAAAATTGTCCCCATATAGATGAAACCAAGTTTTCATTTTGCAAGTTTCACCTAAAAATATCATTACACAGAAAGCAAAATGATGCTTTACTTTATGGCTAACAGGCTTATCTTTAAAAAATCTAGTGAGCACAAATGTTATTTTGCCATTTTTGTTTCTATTGCTTGTAAACTAGAGTTTGGGGGAAAGGACCTCAAGAACTACTATTCAATATATCTTTAAATCAAAAACAAGAGGCTGGCTCTCAACACCACTTGGCTACTCTTCCTAAAACGAGCTGTCTAGGTGGAAGATTTCCAGAAAGCTAAGCACATTTCTAACAGAAAACTCAAGTCTTACAGGAACTAGACTGCTGGAACAATGACAGCTCAAAACTGCAGTGGGAGTTGGCCTCTACAGCCCTCCTATACCCTTCCTTCCCTACTCCTTCTGTCGAGATGCTCCTTCAGAGGCCCCATCCTCCCAGCAATTCCCCAGTTCCCACAAGCCTACTCCAGGCCTCGGTAGCCCATACTCTGCCTCTCCCTCTCCTCTCTTATCACAGCTCACCTGCCAAAGCTCTGATGGTTTAGAGTCGGGCCTCTGCTAGATGGCCAGACAGAAAGGACTAATTCATGCCAAGATGATTGGCCAATGAAAGCTTAATGTGATTTTGCTCCAAAATACCACATTGTTATTATAAGAAGCTTCAATATATTAGTGCAAAAGAATGAGAACAGCATGCATTTCTGGCACTGCAGCAGTCCAAAGGCAGGTTTTTCAAAATAAGAATAAATTTGGACCCCTCACACATGAACTCTAATATGCAGAAGTGGGCTTAGTACTATCTTTTACCAGCAATATTCAGAATACAATGTTTCTCAAATGATATTCAGTAAAATACCAGTGTCCTCTGAACAGATATTTCACCAAAAAAAAAAAAAAAAAAAAAAAAAAGTGTTCTGGGGTCAAATAACGTAGGGAAACAACTTCCTATTGCTGTATCTACTCAGCGATTCCTAGCATACATTAGTAGTTTTAAGTCTGTGTAAGGTGTTGCATCTGCTGTTATTTAGCTAGTATTTCATTCATTCATACAATAAACATTTACGTGCCTGTGAAATGCCAGGCACTGTTCCAAGCTCTTGGTGGTCAAACAACATCCCTGCTTTCAAAAACTTAGACTCTAGGCAGGCTAGGAAGAAGTAACAAACAAATGGACAAGATAATTTAGCTTCCAAAAGTGACATAACATAAAACAAGGAGATGTGATACAGCATGTAAGGGTAGGTGGTCTGAGGAGTTGGCTACAAAACAGAGCTCTGAAGGGAGAGCTCTCTGGGCAGGGGGACACCAGGCAAACACACTAAATATGAATATGAGACTGTCATATTCAAGGTCAGAACCAAGGCCCACAGAGCCAGAGTGGAGTGAATGGAGCAGAATGGAACATGAGAGATGATCAGAGACAGGCAGGAGGGAAAAGGGAGGCATTTGGATTTAAGTACAATGGAAAGCCAAGGAGCAACTGGAACAGGGGAATTAAGTAATGGGATTTAGCTGTTCCAAGATTAGGCTGGATATGCTCTAGAGAGCACAAAGCATTGGAGCTGACAGGTAAGTTTCTTGGTAGCCTAGAATACACTGTAAGAAGGGATAGCCAAGAAGACGTGGATGTGCACAGGGTATAACTTGGAAGCAGAGAGAGAAGACTTGTTGGTGAAATGGATACTGTGGGGCAAGGGCAAAAGGGAATTAAAAGATTCCTAGGTTTTTCACTTGAGCAGCCCAAGGCAAAATCCATCCAGTTATTGCAATAACAGAAATTGCCTAAATGTATTTGACTGCAGACGTCAAATTCTGTGAAGCACAGAATTGGAAATGCTATTGTAGATGTCTGAATAGGTACCACTTCATCCTGTCCTCCTGAAAGCCCTAACTCATTCCTGTTCCCTAAGTAAAACTGCAAATCAAAATGTGGTACTGTCTGCATAGATTTTAAATTTCTTGTGATAGACAATGTATCACTACATACAAGAAAACTAAATGGCCGGTTTCTCAAAAGTCAACAAGTCTCAAATTTGATAATATTTTCATATGACTATCTTCACCATGACTATAATTCTAATGGGACACTCTGACTAGATTAACCCATTACAAAATAATAATAATGAGTGCCATTTAATCAGCCCTTGCTACTTTTCCTATACCATCCTAAAAGCTTTACATGGATCAGAGCATGTAATCAATATTTCAGTCCTGGGAAACAAGTGCCATTGCATTAATTTTACAGAGTGGGAAGCAGCCCAAAATCACACAAGTGGGAAGGGACAAGTGTCAATCTGTATTTAATCCTGAGTTACTTTCCCCCAGAAATTTGGCTTTCAGGGCTCCAGAGTTCAAAGTAGACTTTACAATAAAGCAAATAGTAAAGGTAAGTGAGAGAGAAAAGCAAAACAACAATTTTGCCTCATCTATTAAAAGATACCAATAAATGGTTTCAAATGTTATTTTCCTCTAAATTTAGTCTAACTACTGGAAAGAACTGTTTGAGACAGTGTACAGAGGCCACACACCAAAGAAGCTGCCAGTACTTGATAGCAATATGAACTGGCATATTCCAGAGAGGGACAAAGCAGAACATTCCTTTAAACAGATGGACCTTCTCTGGTTGTCTGCCAAGGGTCCCTATGAAAAAGATGCCCTTCCACCTACACTCAGCCTTCTGACAATAAAATGTGGTTCTTCACCATCCTCTTCATTCCAGAGCATCTTGTATATCAATAATTCTAACGGTTGTGTCTACCCCAACTGCGTTCACAGTAAGAGGAAAGAGTGTGGTCCAGAATTACTAAGAGGACTCAATATTTTCCTGTGCATGAAGCGGATTTTTTGTAAACAAGAAATGGGAAGTAGGTTCTGTACAATCAGTCTCCAAATCTAAATTAAAAGTTATATCAGCATCTCTTATAGCTTCAACTGCATTTTCAGGATAGAAGAGGAAATAAAAGGACTAAAAAGTACACAAACTTTTGCTTCTTTGTTGCACTATGAGGGCTTTTGGAGGAGGAGTTGATTTTGCTTTTGTTTTTAGCAACTAGAGCAACTCGCACTGAAGACAGCGCTAAAATTACAGTTTACCTAGAGTCTTAACTTTTGGATGCCTTCGTGAACCAGGTTAATGGAAGAGCAGTCTTTTCCGAGTGAATCTTGATTAGGTTAATCCAATTAAACCAATGCCTATTTAACGATTACTCTGTATCAGGCTTCACTAGACACAGTGGATATCATCATCCCAGTCTGCTGCTCTCGCTCACTCTGTCTCTGTCTCTGTCTCTCCCTCTCTCTCTCTCTGCTTATACTAAATGCATAATCATGTCTAACCTTCCTCTATTTATGTGTGACTCATTCTGTAAGATTACTTTAAAATTCAATCTTTTTCTCCCACATACTCAAGCCACTTAACATCATCTAATTTGCACATTTAATGAGATGCTCTCTAGTCCACCATCCAAATTGAACTATGTAATAAGCCTGGGACAGTGTGACCCTATGCAATGCCACCTGCCATTCAGACTACATTCAAATCATAACTACATGCTCTAATTCACAGAGATCTGATTTTTAATAAATAGTTGTTATGATTCGATTCGTTCCTATTTCCAGTGAAACTCAACAAAAGATTTGTAATGCTCAACCACATCTCTCTGTGTGTCCACTGAAGAAATTGTCCCCGGAGAAATAGCTTGGAGTGGGGTCAGAGGCTCAGTTGGTCCTTGAGTCACCAAACCTGAGGAAAGCTGCCCAAAAGACCTACAATGTAACAGAAAAGGAAAGAAAGACCCCAAGGTAAGAAAAATATCGAGAGCACACATTTATACCCAGGAGCATTTAAAGAGGTATAAGCCATTTTGGGAGTTACATGGACATGTGGACTTGACACACAGTTGAACATGCAGTCCTAGGTCAGCCAGCAATTTGTTTTCTAAGCCTTAATATTACAAGCCTTTATCACCTGCTTTGAATATGCATTGTCCACGTATGCAAATTAGCACTTGTCTATTAACCAAGAGCATTAACTAAAGCACTCCTTCTGAAATTCTTAATTTTAATTAAAATTAGACATACAGCCATACAAGTCTCCAGTATATTTCTTTAAGCTATGTATGCTCTGTTCCTATCAGATACTAGCCTAGAGTCTTGGGAAAGCCTGATGAGGCTAAAGTGCTTTTGTTTTATTTCATTTTGTTTTGCATTTTCTTTTATAAACCTGGGATGCTCACGTGTTTGTCTTGGCTATTAGCCAAATAAGCTTTAGGATTATATTTTAAAATTATTCAAAATTAAATAAAGCATTATAAATGCTATGCTGAATTCCTAGTAGGAATAGAATCTAGCAAAATTTACTAGCATAATAAAAGTTTTTGATGTTATTAAAATCATAAAGGGAAAAGGGAGAATCCCTCTGCAATTTAAAAGCCAGTAACATTTTTACCAATATTACAGTAGTTTCATCACCTTAATAGCTACTGTTAAACAAGTGCTTTACCCTGAGTACAGAGCTTTGTGCTTGTGTGTACTACCTCACCTGTTTTTCCCAATAAACCTATGAAGCAGATATTACTCTCCCAAATCCACAGAAGATAAAAACTAAAACTTAGGGAGGATGAGCAAATTGCCCAAGGTAACACAACTTTGGTAACAGAGCAGAGACAAACCCCAATCTGTCTCACTCCAACACATGTAATAACGAAACACCACATACACACACACACGCACACACAGAGAGAGAGAGAGAGCGAGCACTGGCGTAAGGGGGACAGGTGATTAAATTGCCCTAAGCACTTGAGGTTAAGTAAAGTAGCAAAGCAGCTCACAACTACTCTTTCCTTTAGGAGCTTGTAATTGAAGGCAGATCATCTCCCAGACTACGGGTGAATTTCTAGCTCCAGCTTAAGCCAGAGAAATAGGCACCTGGGCCCTTGGACTTACCACTATGGTCCTTGTACTTGTTTATTTTGGAATTTCACTTTGGCATTATTAACTTGGCTGGTGGACTAATAAGCCGCCATTTGCAAATTTCTATTGTGATTATTGTTGAAATGTGCTGTGGTGTTGAGAATATGAGTCACTATTTCACATGGTTCTCCTTTAGGAAAACTCAGAGCAAAAATTTTGCTCAAGTTTTAATGCCAGGAAAAATGTATGCTTCTTCTAAGCAACAGATATATTTCTGGTGGATATTCTGAGCCCTGTGACTGATAACTACCTCCCTTTGTGCTTAGACAGCCAGGAAGCTTAAGATCAAGCCAAACAGCTGACCATGAAAAGTTCTGCAGAGGCGGGCAAGATGGCTGAATAGGAACAGCTCTGGTCTGCAGCTCCCAGCGAGATCAATGCAGAAGGAGGGTGATTTCTGCATTTCCAACTGAGGTACTCTGTTCATCTCACTGGGACGGGTTAGGCAGTGGATACAGCCCACAGAAGGCTATCAGAAGGATGGTGGGGCATTGTCTCACCCAGTAAGTGCAAGGAGCGGGGAGGTCTCCCTTTCCCAGCCAAGGGAAGCACGGAGGGATTGTGCTATCTGGCCGAGATACTATGCTTTCCCCACGGTTTTTCCAATCTGGAGACCAGGGAATTCCCTCATGTGCCTACACCACTGGGGCCCTGGGTTTCAAGCAAAACACTGGGCAGCTGTTTGGTCAGACACCGAGCTAGCTGCACGAGTTTGTTTGTTTGTTTCATACCCCAGTGGTACCTGGAACCCCAATGAGAGAGAACCGTTCACTACCCTGGAAAGAGGGCTGAAGCCAGGGAGCCAAGTGGTCTTGCTCAGCGGGTCCCATTCCCACAGAGCCCAGCAAGCTAAGAACCACTGGCTTGAAATTCTCACTGCCAGCACGGCAGTCTGAAGTTGACCTGGAACTGGACTGAGCTTGGTAGGGGGAGGGACATCGCCATTACTGAGGCTTGAGTAGGCGGTTTTCCTCTGAAAGTGCTAAGGAGGCCGGGAAGTTTGGACTGAGTGGAACTCAACACAGTGTGGCAAAGTGGCTGTGGCCAGACTGCCTATCTAGATTCCTCCTCTCTGGGCAGGACATCTCTGAAAGAAAGGCAGCAGCCCCAGTCAGGGGCTTATAGATAAAACTCCCATCTCCCTGGGACAGATCACCTGGGGGAAGGTGCAGCTTCAGCAGACTTAAACGTCCCTACCTGCTAGCTCTGAAAAGAGCAGCAGATCTTGACAAGGAGGGTTCTCCCAGCACAACGCTGGAACTCTGCTAAGAGACAGACTGCCTCCTCAAGTGGGTCCCTAACCTCTGTGCCTCTTGACTGGGAGAGACCTCCGAATTGCCAGACACCTCATACAGGAGAGCTCCAGCTGGCATCAGACTGGTGCCCCTCTGGAACAAACTTTCCAGAGGAAAGAGCAAGCAGTCAGCTTTGCTCTTCCACAGCCTCGGCTGGTGATATCCAAGCAAATAGGGTCTGGAGTGGACCTCCAACAAACTGCAGCAAACCTGTAGAAGAGGGGCCTGATTGTTAGAAGAAAGACCAACAAACAGAAAGCAATAACGTCAACATCAACAAAAAATACCCCCAAGCAAAACCCTATCCAAAGTAAATCCACGAAGATGAGGAAAAAACAGTGCAAAAACGCTGAAAATTCCAAAACCTGAAACTCCTCTTCTCCTCCAAAGGATCACAACTCGTCACCAGCAAGGGAACAAAACTGGACAGAGAATGAGTTTGACAAATTGACACAAGTAGGCTTCAGAAGATGGATAATAACAAACTCCTCTGAGCTAAAGGAGCATGTTCTAACCCAATGCAAGGAACCTAAGAATCTTGAAAAAAAAAAGTGACAGGAACTATTAAATGGAATAACCAGTTTAGGGAAGAACATAAATGACCTGATGGAGCTGAAAAACATAGCATGATGACTTCGTGAAGCATACACAAGTATCAATAGCCAAATCAATCAAGCAGAAGAAAGAATATCAGAGATTGAAGATTGACTTACTGAAATACGCCGTGAACACAAGATTAGAGAAAAAGGAATGAAAAGGAATGAACAAAGTTTCCAAGAAACATGGGACTAGGCCGGGCGCAGTGGCTCAAGCCTGTAATCCCAGCACTTTGGGAGGCCGAGACAGGCGGATCACAAGGTCAGGAGATCGAGACTATCCTGGCTAACATGGTGAAACCCCGTCTCTACTAAAAATACAAAAAAAAAAAAAAAACTAGCTGGGCGAGGTGGCGGGCGCCTGTAGTCCCAGCTACTCCAGAGGCTGAAGCAGGAGAATGGCATAAACCCGGGAGGCGGAGCTTGCAGTGAGCTGAGATCCGGCCACTGCACTCCAGCCCGGCGACAGAGCAAGACTCTGTCTCAAAAAAAAAAAAAAAGAAACATGGGACTATGTGAAAAGACCAAACCTATGATTGATTGGGGTCCCCAAAAGTGATGGGGAGAATGGAACCAACTTGGAAAACACACTTCAGGATGTTATCCAGGAGAACTTCCCTAACCTAGCAAGACAGGTCAACATTCAAATTCAGGAAATACAGAGAACACCACAAAGATACTCCTCAAGAAGAGCAACCCCAAAACACATAATGTTCAAATTCTCCAAGGCTGAAATGAAGGAAAAAATGTTATGGACAGTCAGAAAGAAAGATCATGTTACCTACAAAGGAAAATCCATCAGACTAACAGTGGATCTCTCAGCAGAAACCCTACATGCCAGAAGAGAGTGGGGGCCAATATTCAACATTCTTAAAGAATTTTCAACCCAGAATTTCATATCCTGCCAAACTAAGCTTCATAAGTGAAGGAGAAATAAAATCCTTTACACACAAGAAAATGCTGAGGGATTTTGTCACCATCAGACCTGCCTTAAAAGAGCTTCTGAAGGAAGCACTAAATATAGAAAGGAAAAAACAGTATCAGCACTGCAAAAACACACCAAAATATAAAGACCAACGACACTATAAAGAAACTGCTTCAACTAATGTGCAAAACAACCAGCTAGCATCAGGATGACAGGATCAAATTCACATGTAAGTGGGCTAAATGCCCCAATTAAAAGAAACAGACTGGCAAATTGGATAAAGAGATAAGACTCATTGCTGTGCTGTGTTCAGGAGACCCATCTCATGTGCAAAGACACACATAGGCTCAAAATACAGGGATGGAGGAAGATTTACCAAGCAAATGGAAAGCAAAAAAAAAGCAGAGGTACCAATCTTAGTCTCTGATAAAACAGACTTTAAACCAACAAAGATTAAAAGAAAAAAAAAAGACAAAGAAGGCATTACATAATGGTAAAGGGATCAATGCAACAAGAAGAGCTAACTATCCTAAATATATATGCACCCCATAAGGAAGCACTCAGATTCATAAAACAGTTTTTAGAGACCAACAAAGAGACTTAAACTCCCACACAACAATAGTGGGAGACTGTAACACCCCCCACTGTCAATATTAGACAGATCAACAAGACAGAAAATTAATAAGAATATTCAGGATTTGAACTCAGCTCTGGACCAAGCAGACCTAATAGACATCTACAGAACTCTTCACCACAAATCAACAGAATATACATTCTTTTCAGCACCACATAGCACTTATGCTAAAGTTGACCACATAATTGGTAGTAAAACACTCCTCAGCAAATGCATAAGAGTGGAAATCATAACAGTCTCTCAGACCACAGTGCAATCAAATTAGAACTCAGGATTAAGAAACTCACCCAAGCCGTGCGCGGTGGCTCAAGCCTGTAATCCCAGCACTTTGGGAGGCCGAGACGGGCGGATCACGAGGTCAGGAGATCGAGACTATCCTGGCTAACACGGTGAAACCCCGTCTCTACTAAAAAATACAAAAAACTAGCTGGGCGAGGTGGTGGCGCCTGTAGTCCCAGCTACTCCGGAGGCTGAGGCAGGAGAATGACGTGAACCCGGGAGGCGGAGCTTGCAGTGAGCTGAGATCAGGCCACTGCACTCCAGCCCAGGCGACAGAGCGAGACTCCGTCTCAAAAAAAAAAAAACAAACAAACAAACAAAAAAAAAGAAACTCACCCAAAACCACACAACCACATGGAAACTGAACAACCTGCTCCTGAATGATCACTGGGTAAATAATGAAATTAAGGCAAAAATAACAAAGTTCTTTGAAACCAATAAGAACAAATATACGATGTACCAGAATCTCTGGGACACATTTAAAGCAGTGTGTAGACGGAAGTTTATAGCACTAAATGCCCGCAAGAGAAAGCAAGAAAGATCTAAAATCGACACCCTAACATCACAATTAAAAGAACTAGAGAAGCAAGAGAAAACAAATTCAAAAGCTAGTAGAAGACAAGAAAAACATCAGAGCAGAATTGAAGGAGACAGAGGTACAAAAAATCCTTCAAAAAATCACTGAATCCCAGAGCTGGTTTCTTGAAAAGATTAACAAAATAGGTAGACCAATAGGCAGACTAATAAAGAAGAAAAGAGAGAAGCATCAAATAGATGCAATAAAAAATGATAAAGAGAATATCACCACTAATCCTGCAGAAATACAAACTACCATCAGAGAATACCATAAACACCTCTATGCAAATAAACTAGAAAATCTGGAAGAAATGCATAAATTCCTGGAAACATTCCCCCTCCAATACACCAGGAAGAAGTTGAATCCCTGAATAGACCAATAATAAGTTCTGAAATTGAGGCAGTAATTAATAGCCTACCAACCAAAAAAAGCCCATGACCAAATGGATTCACAGCCAATTCTACCAGAAGCACAAAAAGGAGCTGGTACCATTCCTTCTGAAACTATTCCAAACAATAGAAAAAGAAGGACTCCTCCCTAACTCATTTCATGAGGCCAGCATCATCCTGATTCCAAAACCTGGCAGAGACACAACAAACAAAGAAAATTTCAGACCAATATCCCCAATGAACATGGATGCGAAAATTCTCAATAAAATACTGTCAAACCATATCCAGCAGCACATCAAAAAGCTTATCCACCAAGATCAAGTTGGCTCCATCCCTGGGATGCAAGATTGGTTCAACATACGCAAATCAATAAACGTAATCCATCACATAAACAGAACCAATGACAAAAACCAAAAGACTATCTCAATAGATGCAGATAAGGCCTTCAATAAAATTCAAGAGCACTTCATGCTAAAAACTCTCAATAAACTAGGTATTGACGGAACATATCTCAAAATAATAAGAGGTATTTATGACAAAGTCATAGCCAATATCATACTGAATGGGAAAAAGCTGGAAATATTCCCTTTGAAAACCAGCACAAGAAAAGGATGCCTTCTCTCACCACTCCTATTCAACATAGTACTGGAAGCTCTGGCCAGGGCAATTAGGCAAGAGAAATAAATAAAGGATATTCAAATAAGAAGACAGGAAGTCAAATTGTCTCTGTTTGCAGATGACATGATTGTATATTTTAAAAACCCCATCATCTCAGCCCAAAAACTTCTTAAGTGGATAAGCAACTTCAGCAAAGTCTCTGGATACAAAATCAATGTGCAAAAATCACAAGCATTCCTATATACCAATAATATAAAAGCCGAGAGCCAAATCATGAATGAACTCCCATTCACAATTGCTAAAAGAATATAAAATGTCTAGGAACATAACTTACAAGGGATGTGAAGGACCTCTTCAAGAAGAACTACAAACCACTGCTCAAGGAAATAAGACAGGACACAAACAAATGGAAAAAAAAAAAATTCCATGCTCATGGATAGGAAGAATCAATATCATGAAAATGGCCATACTGCCCAAAGTAATTTATAGATTCAATGTTATTCCCATCAAGACACCATTGACTTTCTTCACAGAATTAGAAAAACACTGCTTTAAATTTCATATGGAACCAAAAAAAGAGCCTGCATTGCCAAGACAATCCTAAGCAAAAAGAACAAAGCTGGAAGCATCAAGCTACCTGACTTCAAACTATACTATAGGGCTACAGTAACCAAAACAGCATGCTACTGGTACCAAAACAGAGATATAGACCAATGGAACAGAACACAGGCTTCAGACATAACACCACACGTCTACAACCACCTGATCTTTGACAAACCTGACAAAAACAAGCAATAGGGAAATGATTCCCTATTCAATAAATGGTGCTGCTGGGAAAACTGGCTAGTCATATACAGAGAAGTGAAACTGGACCCATTCCTTAAACCTTATACAAAAATTAACCCAAGATAGATTAAAGACTTAAATGTAAAACCTAATACCATAAAAACCCTAGAAGAAAACCTAGGCAATACCATTCAGGACATAGGCATGGGTAAAGACTTCATAACTAAAACACCAAAAGCAATTGCAACAAAAGCCAAAATTGACAAATTGGATCTAATTAAACTAAAGAGCTTCTGCTCAGCAAAAGAAACTATCATCAGAGTGAACAGGCAACCTACAGAATGGGAGAACATTTTTGCAATCTATCCATCTGACAAAGGGCTAACATCCAGAATCTACAAAGAACCTTAAACAAATTTACAAGAAAAAAACAAACAATCCCATCAAAAAGTGGGCAAAAGATATGAACAGACACTTCTCAAAAGAAGACATTTATGCAGGCCCACAAACATCTGAAGAAAAGCTCATCACCACTGGTCATTAGAGAAATGCAAATCAAACCACAATGAGATACCATCTCACACCAGTTAGAATAGTGATCACTAAAAAGTCTGGAAACAACAGATGCTGGAGAGGATGTGGAGAAACAGGAACGCTTTTACACTGTTGGTGGGAATGTAAATTAGTTCAACCATTGTGGAAGACAGTGTAGCGATTCCTCAAGGATCTGGAACCAGAAACACCATTTGACCCAGCCATCCCATTACTGGGTATATACCCAAAGGATTATAAATCATTCTGCTATAAAGACACATTCACCTGCACTATTTACAATAACAGATTCAGAACCAACCCAAATGCCCATCAATGATAGACTGGATAAAGAAAATGGGGCACATATGCAACATGGAATACTATGCAACCATAAAAAAGAATGAGTTCATGTCCTTTGCAGGTACATATATGAATCTGGAAGCCATTATTCTCAGCAAACTAACACAGGAACAGAAAACCAAATACCACAAGTTCTCACTCATATGTGAGAGTTGAACAATGAGAACACATGGATGCAGGGAGGGGAACATCACACAACAGGGCCTGTCAGGGGTGGGGAAGGGGAGGGAGAGCATTAGGACAAATACCTAATGCATTTGGGGCTTAAAACCTAGATAACAGGTTGATGGGTGCAGCAAACCACCATGGCACATGTATACCTATGTAACAAACCTGCACTTTCAGCACATGTATCCCGGAACTTAAAGCAAAATAAATTTAAAAAAAGAAAAGTTCTGCAGAACATTAAACTAATTAGAAATATTAGTCTTGTGTACTAATAATTTCTCCAGGATTAATTTCCCTAGTCTAACCTTTTTCCCCTTTTCTTCATTACTTTAAATTTTTCTCTCCTTGGGATTTTATTCTAGGCACTTAATGTAATGCTTTTCAAACCTTATTGGGAATACAGGCATTGATACATTCATCTATCTAGGTGTGTAACAAAATCTCTGTATTTGTAACTGAAACAGATAAATAGTCCCCATTAGACTGAGAGCTCTTCAGGGGCAGAGAAGGTGCCTTACCATCTTTGTATCCTCAGTACATTCTGCTAGGCATATAGTCAGCACTTAATAAACACTTACAGAATTGAATTGAATTGAATTTTGAAATATCCCCAGGAAATCTGTGAGAGAGTCTGAAAAACTATTTAGAAATCTGAATTGCTGTCTTAGCACTTTGGTCTCCATTAGATAAGGGAGCTTTCTGTTTACATTCTGACTCTTGTCATAGGTGAGAGTTGTAATAAAGTCGGTGTCTTAAGATGCCAGTGCCCTTAACGGAGTATACATAACAGAGTGTCCCTAACCCTGCGCCTCTAACACGCTATCCCCTCACAGAGCACCCTGCATATTATGGGGGCTTAATAAATGTTTGCTGAATAAATGTTGAAAACTGAGGATCTTGTTGTCTTTTGTGTATAGAAGTAAGAAAATGCTTTTTTCTGACTCCCCTCTCTGATTCTCCCCAGTAATCTCTGTTTAGGTGATGGAGCATTGCATGGGGCTAAAAACTAAGATATTGGGCTCAGACACACTCAGGTTCAAATCCTAACAATGCTACTAACCAGCTTTGCAACCTTATGTTTCAAGTAAGCAAGTTATTAACCCCTCTAAGCTTCCATTTGCTCACCTTTAAATGGTGATTACTGTAATATTTACTCATGATGTTATTGTAAGGATTTAATGATACGATGTGCTTGGTAAACAATGGCTTGTACATCGTGAGTGCTAAGTAAATGGAGGCTGTCTTGCCCATCCTTTTATATTCATTCTAACATTGAACATCAAGTATCAACCTACCCTTAGAGAACTGAATTGAGGATAGCATGCTTGTGACCAAAAGACCCTCTATTTCAATCTTAACATTATCTCAAACTTGCTGAGTCCACCCTCCTTCCCCAAATCCAGGGCCATGTATCAGCCTCCTCCCTGCTGTGGAGAATTACTGTAGGGAAGGACCAGAGGGGAACAGGGCTCATTAATAGTAACTTCAAATCCTCTTACCATACTAGGAATAATTGAAAAATAACAGAGCTTCTCGACTATTTCAAAGAGATACTGAGAAGCGGGATTTGAATTTAAAGCGAGAGTCATTAACAAGATTGAAATATTTGGGAACCTCATGGCTGATTTCTGAGGATTAGAGTTAGAAAAACAAACACTCTTCTAAATGAAGCATGGACCAAATTTATCAGTTAGAGATAATTCTTTGCTTTGAAAGATAAATCTCTCCAAAGTGATGACAATATAAAAATATGTTTGCATTTAATTTAGTGTTCATGAAAGATATTGTATACTTACCTCCATAGAACTCAAGTTTACAGGCCTATGAGTTGGTGATTAATATAATGTCCTACTGAAGCCTTGTCCTTAAGTCACAACAAATACATCTGGGTCCTCTGCATGCTCTATCTGTATGCAGAGGAAACAGAGTGACATTAGCACCATGCCCACATGAAGACCAACTTTGCATTTAGAGATAGGATGAGAGGATGACTGAATGCACAATTACCCCATAGGCTTGGAGCCTTTTGAGTACAAAATTTCACTTTCCTCAGAACTTTGACTTCAAGGACATGAGCACCATTGCTGGTTCTGCAGCTACCCACACCAGGGCACAAACAGCCCACATTCAGACTCTTCTAGTCTAGCTTATATTTAGGAAGCCTAATTAAGTTTTCTGGATATCTGTCTCCCCACCTCACATTCCCAAATAGAGGCCCATTCTCTAGGCTCAAACACAACACAAACATTGTTGTTTTCCACCCTATAATTATAAATGAGCAAACCAAATGACTACACCAGTTGCACTACACCCTGTACCCACAAGGAGCTGCAACATGAAATGTGAGGACCACTCCTTGAGCTGGCCACTCTCCTCCTGGATAGTGAGTTTTTCAGGACACTAGTCCTTCCTTATTCATGGTTTCACTTTCCAAGGTTCCAGTTACCCTCAGTCAATTGAGGTCCAAAAATAGGTGTGGGTACAGTACATATTTTGAGAGAGAAAGAGAGAGAGAAAGACCACATTCACATAATTTTATTGCAGTATATTGTTATGTGTTCTATTTTTGTAATTCATTATTGCTGTACATCTTTTACTGTGCCTAATTTAAAAATTAAACTTTATCGCAGGGATGTATGTGTAGGAGAAAACATAGTATATGTAGGATTCCGTACTACAGAGTTTCCAGGCATACCTGGGGGTATTGGAATGTGTCTCCCCATAATAAGTGTGCACTACTCTACTAACAGACAGCTTGTAATTGGAAATTTATGCTTGTATCCTCATGTATTGCACAATGGTGAAGAGAATGGGCTTAAAGATTGGCTGCCTGGGTTGGAATCACTGTGTGACCCTGGGCAAATCACTTTCCTCTCCATACCTCAGTTTATTTATCTGTAGAGAGAAGATAATAAGAGAAATTACTTCAGAGGGTTGTGATGGAAAAACGGATTAAATAATATTACTCTGCTCAGACTGCTATAATAAAACACCATAGACTGGGTGGCTTAAACAACAGAAATTTATTTTCTCACAGTTCTGGAGATTAGAGTCCAAGGTTAAAGTTCTGGCAAGATTTCGTTTGTGGTAAGGGCTCTCTTTCTGCCTTACAGACGGCCACCTTCTCATTGTGTCTTCACATTGTGGAGAGAGAGTGGTCTCTCTCTCTCTCTTCCTCTCATTATAAAGACACTAATCTCAACAGAGGAGCCACACACTCATGATGTCATCGAACCCTAATTACCCCCCAAAGACCACAGTCTCCAAATATATTCACATTGGGGTTAAGCCTTCAACATACAAATTTTGAGGCAGGGGGACAATTAAGTCCATAGCAATATGTATAAAGGGTTTAGACCAGTGCCTAGCATGCATCAAGTACTAAACAAATGTTACTTAATATTATTCTCATGCTAGGCATTTCATACGTGGTCTCACTTAAAAATTACAGCAGTGCAGACATAGGCATATCCCTTTCAGCTGAGGCAACTGAGCTCAGAGAGTTACGTGCCTTGACTTTGGGGTGGCAAAGCTGACTTGACCCTAATGTTACACAAAAAGCAATGTGCTTTCTGCTTTACCACACTACATCCTTTAAAAAAAAAAATTTAAGGCATAACTATAAATTTTCTTTACCATTTTAGTTCTTAAAATATCCGCATTTTAAAATATTTTTATAGAAGCATACATCTATTCCCACAAATACCCTTCTTTTTGTGGAAGAAAGTTTCCATGGCTTAAAACAAAAAAGGTCAATTTTTTACTCAGACTATATGTCTAGCCACAGATAGACAGAGAAGCTGCTTATCATCATCACTGAGGAACTCAGGCTGACAAAGGAGCCACCATCTCTAACACTGCAGGTCACTTTACAGAGGATGAAAGGAATTCCAATGGTCTCACGTCAACAGCTAAATATGACATGCATCACTTTTCATAACTCATTAGCCAGAACCCACTCAACCACAATGTGGCCAAGAAACACAATCCTATCACGGGCCTGGAAGGAAGAAGTCCAGAAATATTTATAGGCTTCCAAAAAATAATATCTGGCAGTCAACTGCAGAAGCGTAGTTATTCCAACACTGAAATGGGAGTAAGGACATATCTATAATAAATACAGAAAAAAATTATCCTAGTTCCAAATAATTGGGTGTTTTTTGTCTTTCTCTCTTGGCTAGTAGCTACAAGCAGTGGAATTTTTCTTTTCATTTTTAGCCAAGCTGTCAACTGAGCAAAGGAAAATAACTAACCTTATGGGCGTAGGTAGTTGGTGGGGGGAGGCGTGGGAAAGAAGGCTAGAGGGTGGGTAGGAGTTTAATTTCCTATGTTCAAGGCATATGAGAAATTCTCTAAACCCAGGTCCCAAGTAATACCCAGGATTTCCAGATGTTCACAAAAGAAGCAGGTAACTAAGGAGTCTCCATGGATAAAACCAAGATGCTAAACATCAGCCGAGATTTATCCAGCAATAAGTAGCAAAAAATAATGAAGTAAAACAAAAATGAAGTTCAGACCAGAGTTGTTATCAACAGCTACTATAAAAAAAATTTGTGAAGATTTTTGTTTTATTTGGCTGAAGGATATCACCACTGGAGTTATGAAGATGTGAATTCCACTGACCATCTATGTGAACTTTGACAAGTTACTTAATGTCTTTGAAACTCAACTATAAAATAGGGAGGATAACTAAAGGCCATTGTGAGGGTTAACTGAGATAATGTATTTAGAGCACTTACAATGTTAAAATATATATATAATAAATATTAGCCATGATTTTTATTTGTATTATTGTTATTATCATGTTGATAAAAGCCAAAGGAAGCTATTCAGATATTTTTGAATCTATAATATGTATCTTATCATCCAGGTATAATGGCCTTGTTCCTGATTGTAAGCTATAAATATATATGATTTCACCATTAAGTACAGCGGTAACCATAGGTTTTTTGCAGATGCCCTTCATCTGATTGAAAAAGTTCCCTTCTATTCATGAACAAATGCTGAATTTTGTTCAATGCTTTTAAAAAAAAAATCTATTGAAATAATCACACAGTGTTTCCTTTTTGTTAGAATGGTTAATTACATTAATTGATGTAATTAATTGATGTAATTAATTGATGTAATATAATGCTAAACTGACATTATATTCGTGGGATAAACTTCAGTTGGACATGATGTCTTATTAATTTTATGTATTGTTGGATTCAGTTAGCTTAGAGGTTTTTACCTCTATGTTCACAAGAAATATCTGTCTCAGGTTTACTTCTTGAGAGAAATTGGTAATTAGTGTCTCTCAAGGTCTTTGAATTTGTTGGCATAACGTTATTCCTGAGATTCCCTTGTTATCTTTTTAATATCTATAGAATCTGTGGTGAAGTCTGATATGGGTAATTTGTATCTTTTATTCCTTCTCAGTATGGCTGGAGGTTTATCAGTGTTATTAAATTTCTCAAAGAATCGGCTTCTGGGTTATTTGATTTTCTCTATTGCTTTTCTGTTTTCTAATTCATTGACTTTTGCTCTTTTCATTCATTCCTTTCTTCTGCTTGCTCTGCTTAAAATTTACTCTTCTTTTTCTAGTTTCTTTTATTTTAGATGTGTATTTTTAATATAAGTATTTATAACTACAAATTTCCTTCTGAGTACTATGCTAGTTACTTTAGCAAAAATTTTTACATCTAATGTTCTATTTTTATTCAGTTGAAATTAGTTTCTATTTTACAATGATTGTAATCACTGATGTTGGATTACAACGTATCACCTTCCTATCTGTTTTCTATTTCCCCATTTGTTCTTCAGTCCCATGTACCTCTCTTCTTCCCTCTTTAATATCAAGTATATTTTTATTTCATTTTATCTCTATTGTTAACTTATTAGCTATAACTTTTTTGTGTTAATTTACTGATTACTTTAATGTTTATAGTATACATCTTTAACTTACCATAGTCTACTTTCAAGTAATATTGCTTTTTATTCTTGCCTTATCACCACAAATTCAACTTATATAAAATGCTTTCCTCTAACAGAAAATGCAAGATTGAATTAAACTGGGAAGTTTGTCCCTCAGAAAATCAATTCAATTTTTAGTTTCGGCCGGGCGCGGTGGCTCAAGCCTGTAATCCCAGCACTTTGGGAGGCCGAGACGGGCGGATCACGAGGTCAGGAGATCGAGACCATCCTGGCTAACACAGTGAAACCCCATCTCTACTAAAAAACACACACACACACACAAAAAACTAGCCGGGCGAGGTGGCGGGCGCCTGTAGTCCTAGCTACTCCGGAGGTTGAGGCAGGAGAATGGTGTAAACCCGAGAGGCAGAGCTTGCAGTGAGCTGAGATCCGGCCACTGCACTCCAGCCTGGGCGACAGAGCGAGACTCCGTCTCAAGAAAAAATATATATATATTTAGTTTCATATATTGGAAGCCCTACTTATATTTTGAAACCATCTTTTATTTGTAGCTTTTATTTTTCAGTTATCCTTATTTTCACTAATTTCAATCACCATGGGATGTTATTAACATTCTAATATATTTCTGGTATGTATATATTGTATTTTTAGTATATTCTCATAGAATTTTCAAACTAGAAAAAGTCTTAGCCACCCCATAGTGAAATCTCTTATTTTTCTACATGACAAGTACACTAGTGCCAGGCACCGCTCTAGACATTTCCTGCAATGCCACTTTCTTCTCTATCCTGGTGATGTGTCTGACAGTGGTGACGTCATAACAGATGATTAGAATACAATGTGGAAAACGTAACAGTGGAGGTGTGCATGGAAGCAGTGGGAATAGGATGGGCATGATTTTGTTGCTGCTGTTATCAAAGCTGTAACTGTATTTTCCTCTTAAATTTTAGACAACAAGATTTTAAAAAACTTTTTAAAGTGTTACATACAGCATAAGTATACAAATCATTTTCATAAAATGAACACACCTGTGTAATTAGCACCACCATCCAAAACCAGCACCTGAGAAGCCTCCCTCAGTCATACCACCCCTCAAGGTTAACAATACTGTGATTAATTTTGCCTGAGAAAATAGGAAAAAAATCACCCTCAGAAGAGGCCACAGACCAACTCCCAGTTCATTGCACTCTTCACTACACAAAATGTCTCTCTTATTAAAACTCCCCAAAATCCTCTAAAATTCATAGATTCCACAGAAGGTGCTTCTGCATGATTAAATGAGATATCATTATACTATAAAATGTACACATTTGGATAATTTGGATGACATGTTCAAATGCTTTAAAAATACTATCAGGAAGTTTTCACTTTACAGCTTTCCCTAAAGCACATACGATAGGTAATCTTTTGATATCGGCAGGGGATTGGTTCCAGAACCTCCCTCAAATCCCAAAATCTATCAATGCTTAAGTCCCTGATATAAAATGACACAGTATTTGTATATTACCCAGCACATCCTTCTGTATGCTTTAAATCACCTCTACATTACTTATGATACCTAATACAATGTAAATGTTATGTAAATAGTTGTTATACTGTATTGTTTCGGGAATCATGACAAGAAAGTCTGTACATGTTCCGTACAAACACATTTTTTTCTGGATATTTTCAATCCAAACTTGGTTGAATCCACAGATGCAGAACTCACAGATATGAAGGACCAACTGTGTACATTTTAGAAACACTTCATGGATTATTCTTTAAACAATAGCAAATGCAACATCTAAAAGTTTGAAGGTACGACACTGGCAACTCTTATTATCAGACATAAACAGAGTCTTACCTCATGTGAAGATAAAATATGTAATCCTCTCTTTATCTTTCACAATATTTAAAATCAAAAAATCGATGAATACAATGAGGAAAACAGAAAGCTATCATAATGGTTAATTCCATAATTTCTTTTCTGCCCCCGCCCCAAACCTCAAAAAATGTCAGCTGTAACAGGAGAATGGGAAAATATGTATGTTCCTTGGGGAAAATGATGCTGACAGTAAACATTTTGAACAGACTACTTTGAGAGTAGTGACAGTGGCTTCTTTTTTCCTGACTTATCATCTTTTTTATAGTATGCTGGAGTTTCTTTTGAGTTACATAAATAACTTTTGTCCTTGGGTTTGATCTTTACTACTTAAGGGACTTTTAAAAAGAAAAAGAAAAGAAAAGAAAGGTAAATAGAAGGATTATCTAATGCTATAAAAATGCCTATGCCCAAAAATAACTGGAATACTTAAATATCCACTCTAATGAATGTATTATAGGCTTGCCATGAACACCAACCCAAATTAATTATTAATTTTACCTTTTTTGAGACAGTCTCACTCTGTCACCCAGGCCAGAGTACAGTGGCACAGTCATGGCTCACTGCAGCCTCAAACTCCTAGGCACAAGGGATCCTCTCGCCTTGGCCTCTCAATTACCTGGGACTATAGGCATGCACCACCACACTCAGCTAACTTTTATTTTTATAATTGTAAAGACTGATCTTGCTATTTGACCAGGCTGGTCTCGAACTCTTGGCCTCAAGTTATCCTCCCACCTTAGCCTTCCAAAGTGCTAGGATTACAGGCATGAGCCACCATGCCTGGTCTTAAATTCATTCTTATTGTAGCTAAATTTTCTTTTAAATTAGCACTGAAAAATGAACATGTAAAATGCTAAGAGGGATGAAAGTACAAGAAATGAAATATTTCTCAAGAGGATTCAGTTTGATTTACACTACTTGTCCCTTGGTTATATTTTACAGAAACAAATTTGCATTTTATTCCATCATTAGACCTTTTCCAATAAAATCAAATCTTTACTGCTTCACACATTTTGTAATCCTGCAACTCAATTAGCTAACACGTCATCAAAACAAGATACTATGACATCAAAGTTATGTACAAAATCTAGTCAATGCCTAATATTATATCACTCTAAAAGCCCCAGAGAGTAAGGTTATTATGACTGAGAATAATATAATATGTTTGTGGGTCTGATAAACATGCAAATCTTGATAGGTCCTCCAAGGTAGGTCTAGCTTTTCTACATGTCTAGTACCAAATGTATTTTGAGGTCATTAGATTATCTCAGAAAGACAGTCTGTGGTGCTTTAAACTCTAGAAAAACATTTTTTTTTCTTGAGATGGAGTCTTGCTGTTGCCCAGGCTGGAGTGCAGTGACACAAACTCAGCTCACTGCAGCCTCAATTCCCCATGCTCAAGTGATCCTCCCACCTCAGCCTCCCAAGTAACTGGGACTACAGGCACATGCCACCACACCTGGCTAATTTTTTTTATTGTTTGTAGAGACAGGTTCCACTATATTGCCCAAGCTGGTCTCGAACTGGTCGACTTAAAACAATCCTCCCACCTCAGCCTCCCCAAAGTGCTGGGATTATAGATGTGAGCCATCTCACCAGCCTGTTCTCCTATCTTTAAACAGTGTATCTATTTTTTTCCCAGATGCTCCAGCTCAGGAAAGAATATTTGGCAATTCCTTCTTTAAGTTAAAATTTATACCAAACTTTTACCTCTAGAACACAGTAGTAGACAAAAATAAACCCGTGAACTATGACTGTTTAAAACAAGACAGATTTTAACACAACTTAACCATAGATCTTTCGTTGTGTTCTCACCACTTCTCTCCAGCATTTGGCCCAATCAATGGCTTCAGAACCCATTACCAAAATCTTCCTTCCTGGGCACAAAATCAATGATTCCCAAAGTTATAATTTGACATGTGTGCTTCTTCTTCTTCAGTGTTATTCCAATATCTTGGCTATATGTAAACTCTACTGAGCATAACATGAGACCTTCTGAGACTAATGCAGAGAGCTCTAAGGCCAACCCTGCCAGGCAGCTGCTGCCTCTCAGTCTTCTTCTTCAGCCTTCTCTGTCAGGGAAGTGTCTTCTAAAATCCTTTTTAACCCCAGTTCTCAGGTACAAGCACCGCACTTCCAGACTTTTTAAAGTCTCACTTGTGAGTATGATGGCAAAAACTCATCTTTGAATTAATCCCACAACTGGGAGCCCACAATTTGAAAAATGAACCATTCAATCAGATCACTTCATCATTCTCAGCCATGGTTATTAATTAGTACAATAAGCACCTTAGCACATATGTACTCTTGGCAGGTGGAATTGAGAACAAATAATTCTGCAATAAGTGGTCTAAAATTAATGGCTACAAAAGTGACTAATTGCACACTAAGGACCTATTCACAGAGTAAAGTCCTGTGCAGAATCTGGAAAGCCTTTAGTTCTCTTAAAATAAGGATCAAATGGTCTATTATACTAGAGTTTAGTAGGCACAGTTTTAAATGGGCTGATTAGAGCTGGAGACCCTTTGTGTTTTTCAGGCTTTGCCAAATATATATGTATGTATGCATGTATGTGTGTGTGTGTGTGTATATATATATAAACATGGCCTTTATGAAGTCCCTTTGCACAGTTATAATTCTACAGTTCATTTAGGAATTCTCAACTCAGTCCGGATTAGCTCTGTTGAAGGTTATTTTTCTTTCTGTGAGATGATTACTTGACTCAACCCACAGTCCTACTAAGACTTGCATTTTGTACTGAGCCATCTCCTCAGAAGTTGCATCAGCTTTCTCTTCCTAAGACCTTGCAAATTCCGAGATATTGATAAGAAGGAAAAAGGCATGATTCTGATAGAGGCCATTCCTCCCAACATCTCACTTTCCTTTCTATTGACTTCCCTCTCTACTAACAATGAATATAAATGAGGAATTCCTATACGGAAGGGATTCTCTGTCAGGTTTCATCCAAGTGCCTTGATGAACTCACACAGTACCACTTACTCCTCTCCACCTAAAAGGCCAATCATAGTAAATTAGATGCAGCAGAGAATAAGGAGAAGCAGGTACACTGCCCACAATGTCCTATACTATTTCACCCCATATCTCCATTCTACCTTGACTTTTACCCATCAGGGTCACCTAATTCAAGGTATCTGGGATACAGTCAAAAATCACATCTGGCCAAGTGCGGTGGCTCACACCTGTTATCCCAGCAGTTTGGGAGGCCGAGGCATTCGGATCACGAGGTCAAGAGATCGAGACCATCCTATCCTGACCAATATGGTGAAACCCTGTCTCTACTAAAAATACAAAACTTAGCTGGGTGTGGTGGGATGTACCTGTAGTCCAAGCTATTCATGGGGCTGAGGTAGGAGAATCACTTAAACCTGGGAGGCAGAGGTTGCAGTGAACTGAGATCATGCCACTGAATTCCAGCCTGGCAACAGAGACTCCATCTCAAAAAAAAAAAAAAATCACATTAGAATCACCTACAGATCTGGCTAAAGATGCAAGTCCCTGTGTCCTACTGAAGACCTACTGAATCAGAAGCACAGGGCGTGGTGGACAGGAATCAACATCTTGAACAAGCTCCTTCTACTGCTCTTGTCACAATGACCTTTTAAAACCAGGGAAGCAGTGAAAACACAAAACAAGTAGCTCAGGTCTCCCGCCTGACAATCCAGAGCCCAAAATAATTGGGTTTCCTTGGGTGCAGTGGCTCATGCCTGTAATCCCATCACTTTGGGAGGCCAAGGTGGGCAGATTGCTTGAGGTCAGGAGAGGAGTTGGAGACTAGCCTAGCCAACATGGTGAAACCCCATCTGTACGAAAATAAAAACAAAAAATAAACAAAAAACAAATAATTGGGTTTCCCATGCATCATAGACACTATCAAGTCCTTTATTCTCTCTCTACCACAGAGGGAGAGCTGAGGGCAGGGCATGAGGGGTGCCCAAGGTAGAGAAGGCATGCAAGCATAACTCCCTCTAAGTGTACCACACAGCCCCAGCCAGCACAGCACCCCTCCACCCACCCCTGGTTTTAAAGCCTGGCTCTGCCTGCCTTGGTCTTATCTGACTTCCCTTCTGCCTGAATCAAGAAGAGATTTTTATTAGTGTAAGTACGTTGCTTTGACTAATTCAAGAGAGAGCTTGTCCACAATGCTGTTTTCTCAAATAAGAAGTATCATACTGAATTCTCCTTTTCTCTCCTTCCCTCTAGCCTCACTCTTTATTAACTCCCTCTCACAGCTGTAAGTAGCTTTAGAGAAAAAGTCTAAAGTGACCTCAGAAAGTGCACTTAATAACTGACTGGAGTTTTGCTCATCAGCAGAGTTTTTCCTTAACATGGCCATCCTTTCAATTAAAGCACTAGGAATTGGTTACTTTAAAAGAAAGGGGTCAAGTACTATAAATTTCTTTTTAGATCATCCTGTCATTATTTAGGAAAATTAATTTATTTTGTAGCACTGTGGCAAATAAATAACACAATTACATTGGATATGATCATCAGTGCTAGTATCTGCCTTCGAAACATTATTAAAGGACAATCGCATATCTTCAGACAGTAAATCAGAATCCATCTCCAAGGTGGAGATTCACTTTCTTTGACAAGGACAGTGTCAAGGCCTGTGAACTTCATTTTGTTTATTTAAAAGATAAAATAAATTGAATTTGGAACATCTTGTTTTATTCCAGGTGGTTGAATAGTCACAAGATTACTCCTTCAAAATTTGCTCATAGAAGTATCTGCGATGCTTTGATAAATGAACGGCACCTTTCCAGTGTGTTAAAATGTTTGAAATATATTGAACAAATGCTGAATCTCATTCTGAACTAGCACCCACGCTTATCTCCCATGATTTTTTTTTTAATGCAGCAGAATGAATTGACATATGATGGGCAAACTGTTATGCAAATTTTGATATTTTCTCAACAGTGCAAATTGAAATGTGGCTTACTGTTGTGGTAATCAATTTACAGGTGATGGTATTAGGGAATCTAGTAATCACAGATTATGACATGTATTTAAACTAATAATTTAACCAGACTTCACCAGTACACTATATATCCATGTAACACAGCTGCCCTTATGCCCCTGAATCTATAAAAATAAAAGACAATTTTTAAAATAAGTAATTTATAGTTTTATCTATTATAGAAGATATAGAGAAAACATAAAATTAGAAAACAAGAAAGATAAGATAAAAGAAAAAAATAAAAATAATATTTTTATTATCCAGCATTATCTAACCACTCAATAGTAACCACAATTAATATTTTGGTGACTATTGTTACAATCATTTTTGTAACATGGTTTAACAAATATCTACCAATATATTTGTAGACTACTTTCTAACTATCTGTTAAACTACTTATGAAGATAAATGGGTTCTCTCTTTCCTTCTAACTAGTTTTCACTGGTATATAATAGAGCTGTTGATATTTCACATACTTATTTTGTCATTGAACATCTTGCTGAACTCTTATTAGTTGTAATTTTATTTCAGTTACTTTACTTGAGTTTTCCAAATATGCAGTTACATCATTTAAAAAAATGTTTTTCTTCCCTGTTTATGTTTATATTTCTTATTATTGAAATATCCAGAATCTTGTCAAGTAAGAATAGTGGATATCCTTTGAGATCCTTGGCATATTCTTATATTTTACAAATTTCAAAGAAATTATTCTAGAGGTTTCTGTTAAGTATGATATTGGCTAGTGGGTTCAGAGACTTAATCACAAGAGTTAGTGAGATATTCTTCTACATCTACTAATACATTTTAAAATCAACATTGACATCCATCTAGTCTTTAGGACATCTACTAAGATGGTCAAATCTACTTTTCCTTTGACTTTTTCACATATTGTAAATATATTCTCTAATACTAAAACATCCTTGGATTCCTGAAGTTATCCTTTATTATCATATTGTAGTTTATTATATTATCATTTAATCTTTTCAATATAATGCTGAGTATCCACTTGTGAACATTTATTTGGTGTTATTATTCTGTTTAAATAATTGTGAGGCTTTTCTAAAAGTAATTTTTTATATCTTAATTATTTTTCTTATTGTAAAAGTACTACTTTTCTATGGGAAAGATTAAAATGAAGGCACATAAAAAGAAAAAAGAAACTGGAATTCTCCCATGACCCTCCAACTCCTCCTGTGAAAGTCATTACTATTAATTCTTGGGCTTATTTTGAATTTAACTAGTACCCCATTGTAATATTAAAATGTTACAATATTCATTCCAATATTGTTTGTAATAGCAAAAAGTCTGCAAGTTTTTTGCTACTATAAACAATATTGCAATGAATAATGTTCTATATTTACATATCTTTGCATACATGTAGGAATATTTCTTTTAAAGGGATTCCCAGATGTAGATGTGTTATATTTTAATAAATGTTGCTAAATTGTCACTTTAAAGTATTGCACCAATATGAGCTGCCACTAAGTAATAATGCGTACGTAAAAGAGTAATTTTCTCTCCACATTTTGGCACACTGGTATTATTCAATATTTTAATCATTGACAATGTGATAGTTACAAAAACTATGGCATTGTTTTAATTTGTATTGCTTTAATTAGTGGGAATAAAGATCCTTTCATATATTTACCAGTTATCTGAGTTCCTAATTGTGTTAACTGTTCTTTCATGGAATTTGCCTGTCTTTATTATTTATCAGTTATCTGTGTTCCTAATTGTGTGAATTATCCCTTCATGGAATTTGCCTGTCTTTATATTAAATGGGTATCTTTTTTAAATTATTTTTTAAGTGTTAATTTTGTGTTAGGCACATTGACCTTCAGCTGGTGGCAGATAATTGTATTACTAGCAATTTGCTGTTTGCTATTTTTCTTTTGATTTTATACTGATCTTTTGCTGTACACCTTTTTTTTTTTTTTTTTTTTTTTTCTTTTTTTTTTTTGAGACAGAGTCTCACTCTTGTCACCCAGGCTGGAGTTCAGTGGCACGATCTTGGCCCACTACAACCTCCACCTCCCGGGTTCCAGTGATTCTCCTGCCTCAGCCTCCCAAGTAGCTGGGACTACAGGCACACGCCACCACACCCAACTAATTTTTGTATTTTTTAGTAGCGACGGGGTTTCACCATATTGACCAGGCTGGTCTCAAACTCCTGACTTTGTGATCTGCCCACCTCGGCCACCCTGCTGTACACATTTTTATGTTATCTAGGGTAGCTGTATTAGGATTTTCGAGAAACAGATTTATGAAGAAATTGATTATAAGTACTGGTTTGCGCACTTACGAAGGCTGGGTAAGATGTTCCACTATCCATTTTCTGCAAGCTAGAGACCCAGAAAATCCAGTGATGTAGTTTGGAGGCCTGAGAGCCAGTTGTGTAGGTTCCAGTCTGGGTCTGAAGGCTGAAGAACTAGAAGCTCCAACGGCAAGAGGAGATTGATGTCCTAACACAAGCCGTCAGCCAGAGTGAATGCAACCTTCCTCTCTGCCTTTTCATTTTATTCAGACCCTCAACAGACTGGATGAGGCCCATCCATATTGGGCAGAGCAGTCTGCTTTGTCCAGTCCACCAATTCAAATGCTAATCTCTTTCAGAAATACCCTCACAGACTCACCCAGAAAAAATGCTTAAACACTTAACTGGGCATCCAGGGTCCAGAAAAGATAACACAAAAAATTAACCATTGCAGCAGTGGTGTGCAACACAGTGCCTAGGGCAAATCTGGGTCTGAAATCCAACTGTGTTCAGAATCCCTGCTTTACCTCTTGCTGTGTGAACTTGACCAGTTACTTAACCTCCATCTGCCTCTGTATTCGAATTATATATTCAAAAAATATATAGTTTTTTAAAAAGAGCTCAAAACAGTGCCTAGCACTTAGAAAACATTGCTTTTATAGTTTTTATTTAGTCTATTAGTTTTTTGGGTTTTTTTTTTTGTATGTATACACTAAGTCTGTGGTCTACTTAGAATTTACATTAGTGAACTCAGATTCACTATTTTCCAAATAACTAGAAAATTTTCCCAGCACCAATTTTTTTCTAAATAATCCATCTTTATTTCATTGATTTAAAATGACATCATGATATAAATTTCCATACATTGTAAAATTTATTTTCACAGTACCTTAAAATTATGTCATAACCCATTTTAATATTTGACGAGGGAAACCCTGTTTATATTTCCCTGTTTTAGAATTTCCTATCCATTGTTGCATGTACATTCTTTTAGAAATCATTAGAATCATTTTTGTCAAGTTGCAAAAAAAAGCTATTGATAATTTGAAACTGGACTGTTTTTAAGTTTAGAGAGAATTTATATTTTTACAATATTGATTGACCTAAAGCCAAGTTCTTGCAGTTTTTCAAAAGCATTTTTTAATCTGGATTTTCTAGTCATGCCAATAAAGAGTAAAATAGCCCTTAAATGGGCTTAAATGTCTATTTAAGATAAAGATTTTTGGCTGGGCACGGTAGCTCATGCCTGTAATCCAGCACTTTGGGAGGCCGAGGCAGGCGGACCAAGAGGTCAAGAGTTCGAGACCACCCTGGCCAACGTGGTGAAACCCCATCTCTGCTAAAAATACAAAAATTAGCTGGGTGTGGTGTTGTGTGCCTATAGTCCCAGCTGCTTGGGAGGCTGCTACTTGGGAGGCTCCATCTCAAAAAAAAAGATAAAGATTTTAGAATAGTTTTATCCTCTTCATTACTTAATCCATATTATACCTATTTCCCAGTCTTCTTACTATGTTTAATCTCAAGATTATAATCTTGAAAATAATGTAATATTAATCTTTTAAAAGTAATTTTGTATTTTACTTCCATAACCAGACTTAAAATCATAATTAGTTTCCATATATACAGGCTGGAATTTATTTGACTGAATTTCTGTTGTTATTTTTTTAAATAGACATTTCAATTTTTAGAGCAGATTTAGATTCACAGCAAAATTGAGTGAAAAGTACAGAGAGATCCCCCGCTCCCACACAGACATAGCTTTCCTATTATCAACATCCAACACTAAAGTGGTACACTTGTTACAATCAATAAACCTCCACTGACAAACCACTATCACCCAAAATCCATAGTTTACGTTAGGACTCACTCTAAGTGTTGCACATCCTATGAATTTTGACAAACGTATACTGATCTGTATCCATCATTATGATAGCATACAAAATACCTTCTGTGCCATAAAATTTCCTCTATTTATCCCTCCCTCTACTGGCAGCCACTGATCTTTTTACTGTCTCTGTAGTTTTGCCTTTTCCAGAATGTCACATAGCTGAAATTATACAGTATGTAGCCTTTTTTGCTAGGCTTCTTTCACTTATTAAAATGCACAAGTTTCTTCCATGTCTTTTTTCATGACTTGATAGCTCATTTCTCGTTAATAATAAATAATGTTCCATAGTCTGGATATACTACAATTTATTTATCCATCCACCTACTGAACAACATCTTGGTTGCTTCAGGTTTTGGTAATCATGGATAAAATTGCTATTAATATAAACATCTGTGAGAAGGTTTTTGTGTAGATGTAAGTTTTCAACTCATTTGGGTAAATATCAAGGAGCATGATTGTTAAGCCGCATGGTAAAACTACGTTTCATTTTGTGAGAAATTGCTAAACTGTTTTCCAAAATGAATACACCATTTAGCATTCACATCAGCAATGAAGGAGACTTCCTGTCACTCCACATCCTTGTCAGCATTTGATCTTGTCAGTGTTTTGGATTTTGGCCATTCCAATAAGTGGGTAGTGGTATCTCACTGTTTTAATTTGCAGTTCCCTAATGACATACGGTGTTGAACATCTTTTCATAAGTTTACATGCCATCTATACATCTTCTTTGGTGAGGTGTCTTTTCAGGTCTTTTGCTCATTTTTTAGTCAGGTTTTTTATTTTCTTTTTGTTGGGTTTTAAGAGTTCTTTGTATCTTTTGGATAAATATTCTTTAACAAATACGTATTTGCAGACATCTTCTCCCATTCTGTGGCTTGTCTTATTCTCTTGATAATGTCTTTTACAGAGAAGTTTTTCATTTTAATGAAGTCCAGCTTAGCAGTTATTTCTTTTGTGGACTGTGCCTTTGGTGTCATATATAAAAAGTCATTAGCATAACCAAGGTCATCTAGCTTTTCTCCTATGTTATCTTCTAAAAGTTTCAAACACGTGGGACTGTGATTCATTTTCAGTTAATTTTTGTGAAGGGTGTAAGGTCTAAGTCCAGATTCATTTTTTTTGCATGTGACTGTCCAGTTGCTCCAGTACCACTTGTTAAAAAGATTACATTTTCTTTTTTGTATTGCTCTTGCTGTTTTGTCAAAAATCAATTGACTCGATTTATGAAGGCCTACTTCTTGTCTCTCCATTGTGTTCCATTGACCTATTTGTCTATTATTTTGTTATCTATTTTAATTTTATTGGATTTTGGTCAGAGGTCATGTCTATGAGATAACTTTAATTTTATTTGCAGAAACTTGTTTTGTAAACTAACAATTTTTGTATATGTTTTATGCATGTTTTTTAAAGTATCCTCTTTGTTGGATTCAGAATTTGATTAATAAATCTTATTTATTGTTCAAGATTTTTTAATTCTTATTAGTTTTCTTCTCCAGGTGATTTTTCAATGAGAGGTTTACTTAAAACTCCCATTATTATTGTAGGATTATCATCTTCTTTTGTGATTCTTTTGATTTTTAATGTATAAAATTTGAAAATATGTTAAGAGTTTAAAAGTTCAAGATTATTTAATCTTCATGGTAAATTTTCTAATCATTATATAGTAACTCTCTTTACTCCTATTAATGCTTTTATATCCTAGTGGATTTTGGCTGATGTTAATTTGGCTATTTTTGCTGTTTTTGAGGTAATATTTGCCTTTTACATCTTTTCAAACTTTTTATAACTCTTTTTATATAAGCATAAGCTGAACATGGCAGGGTTATATTTTTTATCCAATTTACTAATATATTTTTATTTACTTTTACCATTTTACTTTATGTCTTCTATTTAATATTCTTTTGTTGGAGGGGAGATGCTTTTTTTCTTCTTTCTCGCCTTCTGTTTGATTTTTTTTCTATTTTCCTTCCCCCTTCTTTTCCTCTTCACTGATTGGAAGTTATTTTATTTCCTTGCATAAAATGATTATTCTTTAATTTTTAACACAAATATTTGAATTGACAAAATCAATATCTCTAACCTCCTCTTGAGCAGTACAAGGACCTTCCATGCATTCTGGTGTCTAATATTTTCATTCGATGTTGTTTTTATAACCCTCCAAATTAGTCATCATTATTAGTTTTTACTCAATATTTATTCAGATTGCCTACATATTTAGCAATTCCTTTGCTTATCCTCTCTTTTTTAAACAATTGAACACTTTCTAGATTGAATTTCATTCTTCTTGATGTCTGTCCTTTAGTATTCCTTTCAGCAATGATGTGCTGGTGATAAACTCTCAGTGTCTTTGTCTGAAAATATTTGTATTTTTTTCCTCACTCTAATAATAACTTAACCTGGTATATAATTCTAATTTTACAATTGTTTTGCTGTATAGTTAAGGATATTATTTCTTTGTCTTCTGGCCTCTAATATTATTGTTGTAATTTAATTACTCTTATACAAGTAAAATATTTTTTCTCTGGTTACATCTAAAATTTTTCTCTGTGTCCTTGATATTCTGCAGGTTTGTATAATTTTTCTAGGTATTAATTTGTCTTTATTTTTCCTCCTTCAGACTTGAATGAGGGATATGAAATTTTTTCAGATATCATCTTTTTGTGAGCTTTTTAAAAGCTCATAAGTCCTAGGAGCTTTGCTTATAGTTCATCATGAACATATGTTTAATTAGTACCTATGAGAGAGTAAATCAAACAACTTTACAGATAGCAATATGAGAAAAGTACCACAAAATAATTCCAAAGTACTGGCTCACAAAGGACTGAGAAAGTTCAGAGGAGGGACATTGTCATCAGTAGAGATGGCAGTTGAAAGAGGATTTAAAGAATCAGTAGGTTTTGACTAAAGAGGAGGAGAAAATTATGGAAATTACTAAGAAGAAGGAATACACAGGGAATAGTCATACACTGGCCATTTGGATGTCATTTAAAATAATTAGAATAGGGAGAGATAAGGCTGTGAAAATAGTGTGAGGTATGAGAGCGACGTCCTTGAAGCCAAGGCTAAATATGAGGAGTTGCTGAAAGTTCTAGAATAGTGGGGTGGCTTAATTGACTATTTACTTTGGCAAAACCAATCTGATTACAGAGCTACGAAGAGCTGAAGGAAAAAGGTGATGGAAAGTAGGGAGGCCACTAAAAAGGTTATCCATATTGTATGACCAAGAAATAATGAGAATCTATGTCATAGAAGTGTGGCCTTGGATTGCAAAGAGCATGCCAATCAAAGGTGGTTTTACAGAAATAAATTTCTACAGGATATTTTATTTCTACAGTTCTTACAGGTCGTCTGGCTATGCCCATGTGCCTGGACTCTGCATTTCTGATTTTGTATGATGTCTAGTTGCTGTATTTTCCTGGGTTTTGTTAGTCCGAGTGGTTTCTTACACACAGTTGTTGCTGACCTATACTCTGAAATGAAAACAGGACTCTGGCTTGCCTGCCTAGCTCTGATTCATGGCCTTGCCCTGGTCCCTGAGAACTTTCAGCCCTTAAATTTGGATTCTTAGAGTCACCCACACTCCCAACAAGACAATGAATCACAAATAAATTGGCAGGTGAAAAATATTCCAAAAGGAAATGAGAGAGAAATAGGTGGAAATGATGGGAATAGAAAAAAATATTTTGGAAGTGCACTGACTAAATATTTGTGGACCCCCACATGGGCATTTGGCAGGTGATTAGTTCATGAGGGTGGAGCCCTCACAAATTGGATTAATGCCCTTATTAAAGGAACCTCAGAGCACTCTCTTGTCTTCTGAGGCTACAATGTGGAGGTAATCAGCAACCTGGAAAAGAACCTCACCAGAACCCAGAATGAACCATTCTGGCATCCTGATCCCCTGAGCTCAGACTTCCAACCCATAGAAATGTGAGAAATAAAACATTGTTTATATGCCACCCAATCTATAATAATTTGTTATAGCAGCCCAAACTAGCAAAGGCAGAAGATTTATACATGTTATATTTATTTAAGTACAGGATCTATAAACTTCCACATGCATAAATTTGACCTTTTCCAAAAGATGCTGGGTGTCTGATTAATCCAACTGGCTGTGCCTATTTTATTCAGCATTCTTTTAGGCAGGATTCACATGCTAGAAAATGCCAATAAGCTTCAGAGATTGGTATGTTTCCATGATCATAGTCAGTTCTTTTTCAGAGTCATTAACACTTGACAACGGAGTGCAAATCAGCATGTCCCACTTGCCCTCTCTGTAGGTGAGTGGAGTGTGATGCCAGAGCAATTTTTTTTTTTTTTTTTTTTTTTTTTTTTTGAGAGAGTCTCACTCTGTCACCCCGGCTGGAGTGCAATGGCAATCATGACTCACTGCAACCTCCGCCTCCTGGTTTCAAGCAATTCTCCTGCCTCAGCCTCCTGAGTAGCTAGGATTACAGGTGCATGCCACCATGCCAGGCTAGTTTTTATATTTTTAGTGGAGATGGTGTTTCACCATGTTGGTCAGGCTGGTCTCAAACTCCTGACCTCAGGTGATCCACCTGCCTCAGCCTCCCAAAGTGCTGGGATTACAGGTGTGAGTCACTGTGCCTGGCCTGCCAGAGTAATTTTTAAACCAATTAGGATCTTCCCACTTGGGGTTACACAAATGGGGATATAACAGACATCTTTTTATATAAGCCATGTGGTAAATTTTCTGAAAATATGTTCAACATTATTGTGACAAATTATTTAAAAGAAATCCCAGCCTGTCAATGAAAACTGCTCGTAGAATTTATTTTTTGAAATTTACCATTACTT
This sequence comes from Macaca fascicularis, assembly GCF_037993035.2. Taxonomy (NCBI): domain Eukaryota; kingdom Metazoa; phylum Chordata; class Mammalia; order Primates; family Cercopithecidae; genus Macaca; species Macaca fascicularis. The sequence continues at coordinate 68,397,948 of NC_088380.1, read as the reverse complement.
CTATAGTAAACCTTTTTGCCTAAACCACAATGATAAATGAAAGGGTCAGATGTGAACCTCAATCCAGTCAAGTGTATTATACTTCATAGCTAACATAATAAATATTCATAATTTTCATACATTAAATTTTTATTATAAGGTAGTTTTTACTTCTTATGAAAAAAACATGCTTTCCACTCTAGGGCATATTTAATTTGATTATTCTCACTTTTAGCAAAAAAAAATATATTCCATGAAGCTATAGGTATAATTATTTTCTTCTTAGATACTAGAAAAATGCTCCAAAATCAGAAATCTCCCACACACCAGAATAACAATAATTCTAAAAGTAAAGGTATTCAGGCTCCAGATATGAATAAAGATATGAGTACCTGATTGAAGATTCAAAATATAGGCATGAAAAAATGGAATGTTAAATACAGGACCTCTGAATCATTGATAAATTAGCATAATTCTAACTTTAAAAAAACAGGCAAAAGCACAGGAATGAAACAAACAAACCTCATGAAAATGAAAAATTTTGTATGTCAAAGGACGTCATCAACAGAGAGAAAAGGCAACTCCCAGAATGAAAGAAAATATTTGCAATTGTATATCTGATAAGGGGTTAATATCCAGGATATAAAATGAACACCTACAACTCAACAACAAAAACACAAACAACCCAATTTAAAAATGAGCAAGACTTAAATAGACATTTTTCCAAAGATGATACATGGATGATCAATAAAAGCATGAAAAGAAGGACAGAATCACCAATCACTGTGATGGCAGCAGAACAGGCAGGAGACCTGCCCTTCCCCAGGTGCTGCTGTAGCTGCCCTGGCTCAGCCCAAGACCTGGGTGTCTCTGCGCTCTTGGGGGCCCAGGAAGGCCCCCCTGCCTTCCGCAGGCTTGGAAGTGCCTGATCTCACTGCCTGGCTTAGCCCTGCTGTCAGCACCTGCTCCAGTCTTGGAGGTGTGGCCAGATCTGCATGCTCCATGAAGCCATCAGGAGCCAGGGACAAGCAGGAGCTCCACCCCTTCTGAGCTGGTGGGGAGAGTGTTCCCTGGGTGCATCTGCAGCCACCCAAGCCTGGCTGCAGACTGGGCATCTCTGTGCTCTTGGGGGCCTGGGAAGGCCCCACTGCCCCCTGCAGGTTCAGAAGTGTCTGCTCCCACTACCTGGTCTCTCCCCACTCCCGGTGCCCACTCTGCTCATGGAGCAAGGTTGGGGCCAAACCCAGGCTCTACAGCAGCCCAGCTGGGTGGGCACATGCTTGGGCCAGTGCTGACACACCAGCCATCTGTCACCTCAGCCCCCTTTGGACTTTGGGTGCTGAGGGGCACAGGAGGGAAGCTGAGGTGGCACTGAGGGCAGCTCATTGCTGGCCTGCAGACTCCCCTTGGCACAAACAGCCTGGGCAGCCATGAACAGCTGGAGGAGATAGACAGGCTCCTGGGTGGAAGGGGACAGATCCCAGGTGAAGCACCACCTCCAGACTGAGGAAGGCCTGCAACCTGGGGCCAGGGAATTCATGGTACTTTTTCCTGGGCCCACCATGGCAGCCCATAGACCAATCACCACATACTTTCCCCCTCTGAAGACCATTAAAATCCCAGACTCAGCCAGAGCAGAGCAGACCTAGGGATGACCAGCTGCAGAGAGGAGCTACCGTCTTGAGGGACTCCTCTCTGCTGAAAGCTGCAGACAACAGGATGACCAGCTGCAGAGAGGAGCTACCCTCTGCTGAGAGCTGAACACTTGTCAAGATGACTTGCCTGCAGAGAGAAGCCACCCACTCCAGGGCCTCCATTCTGCTGAGAGCTGAACACTCAAACAGAACGACCTGCCTACAGAGAGGAGTTTTGACATTGAACTCAGTGCCACCCTGTCATAGCAGAAAGCAAAGCCATGCTGGGCTCAACCAGCACTCATGCATGGAGGGACATTTCAACCAGACATAGCCAGAGGAGAATCACCCATCCCAGTGGTCATAACTTGAGGCTTCTCAGCAAGCCTCTCCACTGCAGGCCAAAGTACACTGGGGTCCTAGGTAAACTTGAGAGACAGTCTAGGGCACAAGGGCTACCATTCCTAGGCAACTCCTAGTGCTGAGCTGGGCTCAGTGCCAGAGAACTGGGGTGGCACAAGACATAGGGACACATCAGCTGGAATGGCTAAGGGACTGCTTGCATCATCTCTCCCTCAACCCCAGGCAGCTCAGCTTGCAGCAACAAAAGTGACCCCTTCTGTCCACTTAAGGAGAGAAACATGAAGAGTAAAGAGGACTTTGTCTTGCATCTTGTATACCAGTTCAGCCACAGTAGGATAAGTCACCAGGCAGAGTTGTGAGGCCCCGACTCTAGGCCTTAGTTAATGGACATTTTTACACACACCCAGGACCAAAAGGGAACCTGCTCCCTTGAAAGGAAGGACCCAATCCTGGCAGAATTCATCACCTGTTAACTAAAGACCCCTTAAACCCTGAATAATAAGCATTAATATCCAGGTAAAACGCCATTGGTCTTGGACTCTGACGCATACTGACTATAGGTGTGACCCAGGAATTTCCAGCTGTGGTGGCTACAGTAAAAGACTCTTCCTGTTTGAGAAAAGCAGAAGGAAAAGTGAAGGGGACTTTGCCTTGCATCTTAGGTACCAGCTCAGCCACAAGGGGGTAGAGTAACAAGCAGCCTCCTGGGGTCTCCAAGTCCAGGTCTAGGTTCTTGAACAGTATTTATGGACCTGCTCTAGGCCACAGGAGAGCCCACTGCCTTGAAGGTTGAGTCCCAGGGCTGGCAACATTCACCACCAGCTGACCGAAGAGCCCTTGGGATTTAACTGAACATCAGCAGCAGCCTGGCAGGACCTCCCCAACCATGGCCTAGTGGTGGTGCGGCCACAGGGAGAGGCTACTCTGCCAGTGGAAAAGGGAGTGAAGAGCTAGAAGGACTTTGTATTGTGGTTTGAGGACCAGCTTAGCCACAGTAGAATAGAACATCAGATAAATTTCTCAGATATTTGATTCCAATGTCTGGACCTGCCCAGGACCTGGGGAAACTCACTGCCCTGAAGGGAGGAACACAAACCTAGGGACTTGAGTGAACATAAGAGATAGGTAGGTAGTGGTTATAGCAGGCTTTCGGTGAGACCCAGTGCTTGGGTGAGACCCAGTGTTGTGCTGGCTTCAGGTCTGACCTAGGGCAATGCCAGGGGTGGTGGCCACAAGGGTACTTGCATCACCACACCCCAGTTCCATGCAGCTCAGCAAAGACAGAGAGACTCCATTTGTTTGAGAGAAAGTAAGGGGAAAAAAAAAAAAAAGAATCTCTGTCTGGTAATACAGAGAATTCTTCTGGATCTTATCCAAGACCATCAAGGTGGTACCTCTACACATCTGCAAAAATCACAGGGATGTTGGGCTTGGGGCCCAAATCCTTTTTAATACCTGGAAAGCTTTCTCAAGAAGGTTGGGCACAAAAACCCCGGACTGGGAAGACTAAAATAAATATCCAACTCTTCAATGCCCAGGCACTGAAGAATATCTACAAGCATCAAGATCATCCAGGAAAACATAACTTCGCCCAATGAACTAAATAAGGCACAAGGGACCAATCCTGGAGAAACAGAGACATGTGACATTTCAAAGAGATAATTCAAAATAGCTGTGTTGAGGAAACTCAAATAAATTGAAGATAATACAAAGAAGGAATTCGGAATTCTATCAGATGAATTTAACAAAGATAATGAAATAATTAAAAAGAATCAAGCAGAAATTCCGTAGTTGGAAAATGCAATTGACATACTGAAGAATTCATCAGAATCTCTTAATAGCAGAATTGATCAATCAAAAGAAGGAATTAGTGAGCTTGAAGACAAACTATTTGAAAACACCTAGTCAGAGTAGACAAAAAGGAATAAAAAACAGTGAAGCATACCTACAAGATCTAGAAAACAGCCTTAAAAGGGCAAATATAAGAGTTATTGGCATTAAAGAGAAGGTAGAGAAAGAGAAAGGGTAGAAGGTTTATTCAAAGGGAAAATATCAGAGAACTTTCCAAACCTAGAGAAAGATATCAACATTCAAGTACAAGAATGTTATATAACACCAAGAAGATTTATCCCAAAGAAGACTACCTCAGGGCATCTAATAATAAACTCCCAGAGGTCAAAGATATAGAAAGCATTCTTAAAGCAGTAAGAGAAAAGAAACAAATAATATACAATGGAGCTCCAATACACCTGGCAGCAGACTTTTCAGTGGAAACCTTACAGGTCTAGGGAGAGTGGCATGACATACATAAAATGCTGAAGGAAAAAATGTTTACTCTAGGATAGTATATTTAGGGAAAATATCCTTCAAACATAAAGGAAAAATAAAGACTCTCCTAGACAAAAGTTGAGGGGTATCATCACAAGATCTGTTTTACAAGGAATACTAAAGAGAGTTCTTCAATCTGAAAGAAAAGTATGTTAATGACCAAGTAGAAATCATCTGAAGACTCACTGGTAATAGTAAGCACACTGAAAAACACAGAATAGTATTACACTGTAATTGTTGTGGGTAAACTAATCTTGTCTTAAATAGTAAACCAATCAAAAATAATAATACAACAATTTTTTAACACATAGACAGTAAAAGAAAACATAAATAACAAAAAGTTAAAAAGCAGGAGGATGAAGTTAAGGTGTGTCAAGTTTTTATTAATTCTCTTTTTATGTGTTTTTTTATGCAACTGTAAACGAGGATTGTTAAGTCATTATCAGTTTAAAATAATGAGTTTTATAGTGTTTGCAAGCCTCATGGTAACCTCAAGCCAAATAAACACACAATAAATGGACAAAAAATTAAAAACAAAAAATTAAATCATACTACCAGAGAAAATCACCTTCACTAAAAGGAGAACAGGAAGAAAGAAAAGACCACAAAGCAACCAGAAAACAAATAACAAAATGGGAGAAATTCCTACTTATCAATAGTAACGTTGAATGTAAATGAACTAAACTCTCCAATCAAAAGACATAGGGCAGCTACAGGAATTAAAAAACAAGACCCAGTGATCTGTTGCCTACAAAAACAGATTCATCTATAAAGAGGAACATAGACTGAAAATAAAAAGATGCAAAAGGATATTCCATGTGAAGGGAAACCAAAAAAGAGCAGGAGTAGCTATACTTAAATCAGGCAAATAGACTTCCAGAAAAAAACTATAAGAAGTGACAAAGAAGGTCATTATATAACAATAAAAAGGTCAATCTAGCAATAGAATGTAATGATCATAGATACATATGCACTCAGACTGGAGCACCCAGATATACAAAGCAGACGTTACAGCTAAAGAGATAGACCTCAATACAATTATGACTGGAGAATTTGACACCCTACTTTCAGCATTAAACCGATTTCCCAGACAGAAACTCAACTAAGAAACAGTAGATTTAATCTGCACTACAGAGTAAGTAGACCTAATACATATTTACAGAACATTTCCTCCAAAGGCTGTAGAATATACATTCTTCTTTTTCTTTTTTCTTTTTTATTATTATTATACTTTAAGTTCTAGGGTACATGTGCATAATGTGCAGGTTTGTTACATATGTATACTTGTGCCATGTTGGTGTGCTGCACCCATCAACTCATCAGCACCCATCAACTCGTCATTTACATCAGGTATAACTCCCAAGGCAATCCCACCTCCCTACCCCCTCCACATGATAGGCCCCATTGTGTGATGTTCCCCTTCCCGAGTCCAGCTGATCTCATTGTTCAGTTCCCACCTATGAGTGAGAACATGTGGTGTTTGGTTTTCTGTTCTTGCGATAGTTTGCTGAGAATGATGGTTTCCAGCTGCATCCATGTCCCTACAAAGGACATAAACTCATCCTCTTTTATGGCTGCATAGTATTCCATGGTGTATATGTGCCACATTTTCCTAATCCACTCTGTCACTGATGGACATTTGGGTTGATTCCAAGTCTTTGATATTGTGAATAGTGCCACAGTAAACATACGTGTGCATGTGTCTTTATAGCAGCGTGATTTATAATCCTTTGGGTATATATACCCACTAATGGGATGGCTGGGTCATATGGTACTTCTAGTTCTAGATCCTTGAGGAATCGCCATACTGTTTTCCACAATGGTTGAACCAGTTTACAATCCGAACAACAGTGTAAAAGTGTTCCTATTTCTCCACATCCTCTCCAGCATCTGTTGTTTCCTGACATTTTAATGATTGCCATTCTAACTGGTGTGAGATGGTATCTCATTGTGGTTTTGATTTGCATTTCACTGATGGCCAGTGATGATGAGCATTTTTTCATGTGTCTGTTGGCTGTATGCATGTCTTCTTTTGAGAAATGTCTGTTCATATACCTTGCCCACTTTTTGATGGGGTTGTTTGTTTTTTTTACTGTAAATTTGTTTGAGTTCTTCGTAGGTTCTGGATATTAGCCCTTTGTCAGGTGAGTAGACTGCAAAAATTTTCTCCCATTTTGTAGGTTGCCTGTTCACTCTGATGGTAGTTTCTTTTGCTGTGCAGAAGCTCTTTAGTTTAATTAGATCCCATTTCTCAATTTTGGCTTTTGTTGCCATTGCTTTTGGTGTTTTAGACATGAAGTCCTTGCCCATGCCTATGTCCTGAATGGTACTACCTAGGTTTTCCTCTAGGGTTTTTATGGTATTAGGTCTAACATTTAAGTCTCTAATCCATCTTGAATTAATTTTTGTGTAAGGAGTAAGGAAAGGATCCAGTTTCAGCTTTCTACTTATGGCTAGCCAATTTTCCCAGCACCATTTATTAAATAGGGAATTCTTTCCCCATTTCTTGTTTTTCTCAGGTTTGTCAAAGATCAGATGGCTGTAGATGTGTAGTATTATTTTTTTATTATTAATTTATTTATTATTATTATACTTTAAGTTGTAGGGTACATGTGCATAACGTGCAGGTTTGTTACATATGTATACTTGTGCCATGTTGCTGTGCTGCACCCATCAACTCGTCATTTACATCAGGTATAACTCCCAATGCAATCCCTCCCCCGTCCCCCCCCCCATGATAGGCCCCGGTGTGTGATGTTCCCCTTCCTGAGTCCGAATGATCTCATTGTTCAGTTCCCACCTATGAGTGAGAACATGCGGTGTTTGGTTTTCTGTTCTTGTGATAGTTTGCTAAGAATGTAATGAGGACTCTGTTCTGTTCCATTGGTCTATATCTCTGTTTTGGTACCAGTACCATGCTGTTTTGGTTACTGTAGCCTTGTAGTATAGTTTGAAGTCATTGCGTGATGCCTCCAGCTTTGTTCTTTTTGCTTAGGATTGTCTTGGGAATGCGGGCTCTTTTTTGGTTCCATATGAATTTTAAAGCAGTTTTTTTTCAATTCCGTGAAGAAACTCATTGGTAGCTTGATGAGGATGGCATTGAATCTATAAATTACCTTGGGCAGTATGGCCTGATTCTTCCTATCCTTGAGCATTGTATGTTCTTCCATTGTTTGTGTCCTCTTTTATTTCACTAAGCAGTGGTTTGTAGTTCTCCTTGAAGAGGTCCTTTACATCCCTTGTAAGTTGGATTCCTAGGTATTTTATTATCTTTGAAGCAATTGTGAATGGAAGTTCATTCATGATTTGGCTCTCTGTTTGTCTGTTACTGGTATATAAGAATGCTTGTGATTTTTGCACATTGATTTTGTATCCTGAGACTTTGCTGAAGGTTCTTTTTTTATTATTTTTTATTTTTTATTATTATTATACTTTAAGTTCTAGGGTACATGTGCATAATGTGCAGATTTGTTACATATGTATACTTGTGCCATGTTGCTGTGCTGCACCCATCAACTCGTCATTTACATCAGGTATAACTCCCAATGCAATCCCTCCCCCGTCCCCCCCCCCATGATAGGCCCCGGTGTGTGATGTTCCCCTTCCTGAGTCCGAATGATCTCATTGTTCAGTTCCCACCTATGAGTGAGAACATGCGGTGTTTGGTTTTCTGTTCTTGTGATAGTTTGCTAAGAATGTAATGAGGACTCTGTTCTGTTCCATTGGTCTATATCTCTGTTTTGGTACCAGTACCATGCTGTTTTGGTTACTGTAGCCTTGTAGTATAGTTTGAAGTCATTGCGTGATGCCTCCAGCTTTGTTCTTTTTGCTTAGGATTGTCTTGGGAATGCGGGCTCTTTTTTGGTTCCATATGAACTTTAAAGCAGTTTTTTTTCAATTCCGTGAAGAAACTCATTGGTAGCTTGATGAGGATGGCATTGAATCTATAAATTACCTTGGGCAGTATGGCCTGATTCTTCCTATCCTTGAGCATTGTATGTTCTTCCATTGTTTGTGTCCTCTTTTATTTCACTAAGCAGTGGTTTGTAGTTCTCCTTGAAGAGGTCCTTTACATCCCTTGTAAGTTGGATTCCTAGGTATTTTATTATCTTTGAAGCAATTGTGAATGGAAGTTCATTCATGATTTGGCTCTCTGTTTGTCTGTTACTGGTATATAAGAATGCTTGTGATTTTTGCACATTGATTTTGTATCCTGAGACTTTGCTGAAGGTTCTTTTTTTATTATTTTTTATTTTTTATTATTATTATACTTTAAGTTCTAGGGTACATGTGCATAATGTGCAGATTTGTTACATATGTATACTTGTGCCATGTTGCTGTGCTGCACCCATCAACTCGTCAGCACCCATCAACTCGTCATTTACATCAGGTATAACTCCCAATGCAATCCTTCCCCCCTCCCCCCTCCCCATGATAGGCCCCATTGTGTGATGTTCCCTTTCCCGAGTCCAAGTGATCTCATTGTTCAGTTCCCACCTATGAGTGAGAACATGTGGTGTTTGGTTTTCTGTTCTTGTGATAGTTTGCTGAGAATGATGGTTTCCAGCTGCATCCATGTCCCTACAAAGGACACAAACTCATCTTTTTTTATGGCTGCATATATTCCATGGTGTATATGTGCCACATTTTCTTAATCCAGTCTGTCACTGATGGACATTTGGGTTGATTCCAAGTCTTTGTTATTGTGAATAGTGCCGCAATAAACATACGTGTGCATGTGTCTTTATAGCAGCATGATTTATAATCCTTTGGGTATATACCCACTAATGGGATGGCTGGGTCATATGGTACTTCTAGTTCTAGATCCCTGAGGAATTGCCATACTGTTTTCCACAATGGTTGAACCAGTTTACAATCCGAACAACAGTATAAAAGTGTTCCTATTTCTCCACATCCTCTCCAGCACCTGTTATTTCCTGACTTTTTAATGATTGCCATTCTAACTGGTGTGAGATGGTATCTCATTGTGGTTTTGATTTGCATTTCTCTGATGGCCAGTGATGATGAGCATTTTTTCATGTGTCTGTTGGCTGTATGAATGTCTTCTTTTGAGAAATGTCTGTTCATATTCTTTGCCCACTTTTTGATGGGGTTGTTTGTTTTTTTCTTGTAAATTTGTTTGAATTCTTTGTAGGTTCTGGATATTAGCCCTTTGTCAGATGAGTAGATTGCAAAAATGTTCTCCCATTCTGTAGGTTGCCTGTTCACTCTGATGGTAGTTTCTTTTGCTGTGCAGAAGCTCTTTAGTTTAATTAGATCCCATTTCTCAATATTGGCTTTTGCTGCTGTTGCTTTTGGTGTTTTAGACATGAAGTCTTTGCCCATGCCTATGTCCTGAATGGTACTACCTAGGTTTTCCTCTAGGGTTTTTATGGTATTAGGTCTAACATTTAAGTCTCTAATCCATCTTGAATTAATTTTCGTATAAGGAGTAAGGAAAGGATCCAGTTTCAGCTCTCTACTTACGGCCAGCCAATTTTCCCAGCACCATTTATTAAATAGGGAATCCTTTCCCCATTTCTTGTTTCTCTCAGGTTTGTCAAAGATCAGATGGCTGTAGATGTGTGGTATTATTTCTGAGGATGCTGTTCTGTTCCATTGGTCTATATCTCTGTTTTGGTACCAGTACCATGCTGTTTTGGTTACTGTAGCCTTGTAGTATAGTTTGAAGTCAGGTAGCGTGATGCCTCCAGCTTTGTTCTTTTGACTTAGGATTGTCTTGGAGATGCGGGCTCTTTTTTGGTTCCATATGAACTCTAAAGCAGTTTTTTCCAATTCTGTAAAGAAACTCACTGGTAGCTTGATGGGGATGGCATTGAATCTATAAATAACCTTGGGCAGTATGGCCATTTTCATGATATTGATTCTTCTTCCTATCCATGAGCATGGTATGTTCTTCCATTTGTTTGTGTCCTCTTTTATTTCACTAAGCAGTGGTTTGTAGTTCTCCTTGAAGAGGTCCTTTACATCCCTTGTAAGTTGGATTCCTAGGTATTTGATTCTCTTTGAAGCAATTGTGAATGGAAGTTCATTCATGATTTGGCTCTCTGTTTGTCTGTTACTGGTGTATAAGAATGCTTGTGATTTTTGCACATTAATTTTGTATCCTGAGACTTTGCTGAAGTTGCTTATCAGCTTAACGAGATTTTGGGCTGAGACAATGGGATTTTCTAAATATACAATCATGTCATCTGCAAAGAGGGACAATTCGACTTCTTCTTTTCCTAACTGAATACCCTTGATTTCTTTCTCTTGCCTGATTGCCCTAGCCAGAACTTCCAACACTATGTTGAACAGGAGTGGTGAGAGAGGGCATCCCTGTCTTGTGCCAGTTTTCAAAGGGAATTTTTCCAGTTTTTGCCCATTCAGTATGATATTGGCTGTGGGTTTGTCATAAATAGCTCTTATGATTTTGAGGTACGTTCCATTAATACCGAATTTATTGAGCGTTTTTAGCATGAAGGCCTGTTGAATTTTGTCAAAAGCCTTTTCTGCATCTATTGAGATAATCATGTGGTTCTTGTCTTTGGTTCTGTTTATATGCTGGATTATGTTTATTGATTTGTGAATGTTGAACCAGCCTTGCATCCCAGGGATGAAGCCCACTTGATCATGGTGGATAAGCTTTTTGATGTGCTGCTGAATCCGGTTTGCCAGTATTTTATTGAGGATTTTGGCATCAATGTTCATCAGGGATGTTGTTCTAAAATTCTCTTTTTTTGTTGTGTCTCTGCCAGGCTTTGGTATCAGGATGATGTTGGCCTCATAAAATGAGTTAGGGAGGATTCCCTCTTTTTCTATTGATTGGAATAGTTTCAGAAGGAATGGTACCAGCTCCTCCTTGTACCTCTGGTAGAATTCAGCTGTGAATCCATCTGGTCCTGGACTTTTTCTCGTTGGTAGGCTATTAATTATTGCCTCAATTTCAGAGCCTGCTATTGGTCTATTCAGGGATTCAACTTCTTCCTGGTTTAGTCTTGGAAGAGTGTAAGTGTCCAGGAAATTATCCATTTCTTCTAGATTTTCTAGTCTATTTGCATAGAGGTGTTTATAGTATTCTCTGATGGTAGTTTGTATTTCTGTGGGGTCGGTGGTGATATCCCCTTTATCATTTTTTTATTGCGTCTATTTGATTCTTCTCTCTTTTCTTCTTTATTAGTGGTCTGTCAATTTTGTTGATCTTTTCCAAAAACCAACTCCTGGATTCATTGATTTTTTGGAGCTTTTTTTGTGTCTCTAGATCCTTCAGTTCTGCTCTGATCCTAGTTATTTCTTGCCTTCTGCTAGCTTTTGAATGCGTTTGCTCTTGCTTCTCTAGTTCTTTCAATTGTGATGTTAGAGTGTCAATTTTAGATCTTTCCTGCTTTCTCTTGTGGGCATTTAGTGCTATAAATTTCCCTCTACACACTGCTTTAAATGTGTCCCAAAGATTCTGGTATGTTGTATCTTTGTTTTCATTGGTTTCAAAGAACATCTTTATGTCTGCCTTCATTTCATTATGTACCCAGTAGTCATTCAGGAGCAGTTGTTCAGTTTCCATGTAGGTGAGCCGTTTTGATTGAGTTTCTTAGTCCTGAGTTCTAGTTTGATTGCACTGTGGTCTGAGAGACAGTTTGTTATAATTTCCGTTCTTGTACATTTGCTGAGGAGTGCTTTACTTCCAATTATGTGGTCAATTTTGGAATAAGTGCGATGTGATGCTGAGAAGAATGTATATTCTGTTGATTGGGGTGGAGAGTTCTGTAGATGTCTATTAGGTCTGCTTGCTGCAGAGATGAGTTCAATTCCTGGATATCCTTGTTAACTTTCTGTCTCTTTGATCTGTCTAATGTTGACAGTGGAGTGTTGAAGTCTCCCATTATTATTGTATGGGAGTCTAAGTCTCTTTGTAAGTCTCTAAGGACTTGCTTTATGAATCTGGGTGCTCCTGTATTGGGTGCATATATATTTAGGATAGTTAGCTCTTCCTGTTGAATTGATCCTTTTACCATTATGTAATGGCCTTCTTTGTCTCTTTTGATCTTTGATGGTTTAAAGTCTGTTTTATCAGAGACTAGTATTGCAACCCCTGCTTTTTTCTGTTCTCCATTTGCTTCATAGATCTTCCTCCATCCCTTTATTTTGAGCTTATGTATGTCTCTGCATGTGAGATGGGTCTCCTGAATACAGCAGACTGATGGGTCTTGACTCTTTATCCAGTTTGCCAGTCTGTGTCTTTTAATTGGACAATTTAGTCCATTTACATTTCTGGTTAATACTGTTATGTGTGAACTTGATCCTGCCATTATGATATTAACTGGTTATTTTGCTCGGTAGTTGATGCAGTTTCTTCCTAGCCTCGATGGTCTTTACATTTTGGTATGTTTTTGCAATGGCTGGTACCGGTTGTTCCTTTCCATGTTTAGTGCTTCCTTCAGGGTCTCTTGTAAGGCAGGCCTGGTGGTGACAAAATCTCTAAGCATTTGTTTATCTGTAAAGGATTTTATTTCTGCTGTTAGTGTGATGGGCTTCCCTTTGTTCATAACCCGACCTTTCTCTCTGGCTGCCCTTAAGACTTTTTCTTCATTTCAACTTTGGCGAATCTGATGATTATGTGTGTTGGAGTTGCTCTTCTCGAGGAGTATCTTTGTGGTGTTCTCTGTATTTTCTGAATTTGAATTTTGGTCTGCCCTACTAGGTTGGGGAAGTTCTCCTGGATGATATCCTGAAGAGTGTTTTCCAACTTGGTTCCATTTTCCCCCTCACTTTCAGGCACCCCAATCAGACGTAGATTTGGTCTTTTTACATAATCCCATACTTCTTGCAGGCTTTGTTCATTCTTTTTCTTCTTTTTTCTTTGGATTTCTCTTCTCGCTTCATTTCATTCATTTGATCCTCAGTTGCTGATACTCTTTCTTCCAGTTGACCGAGTCGGTTTCTGAAGCTTGTGCATTTGTCACGTATTTCTCATGTCATGGTTTTCAGCTCTGTCAGTTCGTTTATGGCCTTCTCCACATTAATTATTCTAGTTATCAATTCTTCCACTCTTTTTTCAAGATTTTTAGTTTCTTTGCACTGGGTACGTAATTCCTCCTATAGCTCTGAGAATGTTGATGGACTGAAGCCGCCTTCTCTCGTCTCGTCAAAGTCATTCTCCATCAAGCTTTGATCCGTTGCTGGCAATGAGCTGTGTTCCTTTGCAGGGGGAGATGCGCTCTGATTTTTTGAATTTCCAGCTTTTCTGCCCTGCTTTTTCCCCATCTTTGTGGTTTTATCTGCCTCTGGTCTTTGATGATGGTGATGTACTGATGGGGTTTTGGTGTGGGTGTCCTTCCTGTTTGTTAGTTTTCCTTCTAACAGTCAGGACCCTCAGCTGTAGGTCTGTTGGAGATTGCTTGAGGTCCACTCCAGACCCTGTTTGCCTGGGTGTCAGCAGCAGAGGCTGCAGAAGATAGAATACTGCTGAACAGCGAGTGTACCTGTCTGATTCTTCCTTTGGAAGCTTCCTCTCAGGGGTGTACTCTGCCGTGTGAGGTGTGGGGTGTCAGTCTGCCCCTAGTGGGGGATGTCTCCCAGTTAGGCTACTGAGGGGTCAGGGACCCACTTGAGCAGGCAGTCTGTCTGTTCTCAGATCTCAACCTCTGTGTTGGGAGATCCACTGCTCTCTTCAAAGCTGTCAGACAGAGTCGTTTGCATCTGCAGAGGTTTCTGCTGCTTTTTGTTGTTGTTGTTGTTTTTGGTTAGCTTTGCCCTGTCACCAAAGGTGGAGTCTACAGAGACAGGCAGGTTTCCTTGAGCTGCTGTGAGCTCCACCCAGTTTGAGCCTCCCAGAGGCTTTGTTTACCTACTTAAGCCTCAGCAATGGTGGGTGCCCCTCCCCCAGCCTTCGCTGCTGTCTTGCAGTTAGATTGCAGACTGCAGTGCTAGTAATGAGGGAGGCTCCATGGGCATGGGGCCCTCCTGGCCAGGGGTGGGATATTATCTCCTGGTGTGCCTGTTTGCTAAGACCCTTGGTAAAGTGCAATATTGGGGTGGGAGTTACCCAATTTTCCAGGTGTTGTGTGTCTCAGTTCCCCTGGCTATGAAAAGGGATTCCCTTCCCCCTTGGGCTTCCCAGGTGAGGTGATGCCTCACCCTGCTTCAGCTGTCGCTGGTTGGGCTGCAGCAGCTGACCAGCACCAATTGTCTGGCACTCCCTAGTGAGATGAACCCAGTACCTCAGTTGAAAATGCAGAAATCACCTGTCTTCTGTGTTGCTTGCGTTGGGAGCTGGAGACTGGAGCTGTTCCTATTTGGCCATCTTGCTCCGCCCCTCACATTCTTCTCTTTCACACATGGATTGTTCTCAAGGATAGACCATATGTTAGGTCACAAAACAAGTCTTACAACATTCAGGAAAATGGAAGTAATATCAAGAATCTCCTCTGACCACAATGGAATAAAACTAGAAATCAACAACAAGAAGGATTTTAGAAAATATACAAATTCATGGAAATTAAACAATATGCTCCTGAATGACCAGTGAGACAATGAAGAAATTAAGAAGGAAATTGAAAAATTTCTTGAAACACATGATAATGCAACCCCAATAAACAAAAACCTATGGGATACAGCAAAACAGTTCTAAAAGGGAAATTTATAGCTATAAGCACCTACTTCAAAAAAAGAAAAAGAAAAACTTCAAATAAATAACCTAACAATGCCTTAAAGAACTAGAAAAGCAAGAGCAAAACAAACCCAAAATTAGTAGAAGAAAAGATAAAGATCACAATAGAAATAAATAAAATTGAAATGAAGAAAACAATACAAAATATCTACAAAATAAAAACTTGGTTTTTTGAAAAGATAAACAAAAATGATAAACTTTTAGCCAGACCAATGAAATAAAAAAGACCCCAATAAAAAAAATCAGAGATGAAAAAGGAAACATTCCAGCTGATACTGCAAAAATTCAAAGGATCATTAGTGGCTACTATGAGCAACTAAATGCCAATAAATTGGAAAATCTAGATGAAACAGATAAATTCCTACACACATCAACCTTTTTCATCATATAAAAATTGAACCATGAAGAAATACAAAACCCGAACAGATCAATAACAAGGAGCAATATTGAAGCCATACTACAAAGTCTCCCAGTAAAGAAAAGCCTGATGGCTTAACTGCTGAATTCTACCAAACATTTAAAGAATAACTAATGCCAGTTCTTTTCAAATTGTTCTGAAAAATAAAGGTAGGGAATATTTCCAAACTTATTCTGCAAGGTCAGTATTATCCTGATACCAAAACCAGACAAAGACACACCTAAAAAAGAAAACTACAGGTCAATATACCTGATGAAAATTAATGCAAAAATACTCAATAAAATATTAGCAAGCTGAATTCAACAATACATTTAAAAGATCATAAAAATATCATTCATCATGACAAGTGGGATTTATACCAGGGATGTAAAACAATGATTTGACATACCCAAATCAATCAATGTGACACATCACATCAACAGAATGAAGGATCAAAATCATGTGATTATTTCAATTAATGCTGAAAAGAATATTTGATAAAATTCAGTATCCCCTCATAATAAAAACCCTCAAAAACTGGGTTTAGAAGGAATATACCTCAACCTAATAAAAGCCATATAATACACAACCATAGCTAGTATCATACTGAATGGGGAAAAACTGAAAGTCTTTCCTCTAAGATCTGGAACACAACAAGGATGCCCTCTTTCACCTTCGTTATTCAACATAGGACTGGTAGTCCTAGCTGAAGCAATTAGATAAGAGAAAGAAATAAATGGCATCTAACTTGGAAAGGAATAAGTCAAATCATCCCTGTGTGCAGATGATATTATCTTATATTTGGAAGAAACTAAATTCTCCATAAGAAAACTATTAGAACTGATAAATTCAGTAAGGATACAGGATACAACATACAAAAACCAGTAGCATTTCTATATGCCAACAGTGGACAACCTGAAAAAGAAATCAAAAACATTAATTTTAGTTACAGTAGCCACAAATAAAATTTAAATACCTAGGAATTAACCAAAGAGGTAAAATATCTCTACAATTAAAACTGTAAAACACTGATGGAATAAGTCAAAGAGGACACCAAAAATGGAAAGATAGTCCATGTTCATGGATTGGAAGAAGCAATATTGTTAAAACGTCCAAACTGCCCAAAGCAATCTACAGATGTAATTCAATCCCTATCAAAATACCAATGACATTCTTCATGGAAATAGAAAAAACAATCTGAAAATTTCTACGGAACCCAAAAGACCCAGAATAGCCAAATATATCATAAGCAGAAGAACAAAACTGGAGGAATCACATTACCTGACTTCAAATTAAACTACAGAGCTATAGTAACCAAAGCAGCATAGTACTGGCATAAAAACAGATACATAGACCAATTGAACAAAATAGACCACCCAGAAACAAATTCTCACAACTCCATTGAACCCATTTTTGACAAAGGTATCAAGAACTTATGCTGGGGAAAAGATGGTCTCTTCAATAAATGGTGCTGAGAAAACTGAATATCCATATGCAGAACAATGAAACTAGACCCCATCATTCACCATATACAAAAATTTGGATCAAAATAGATCAAAGACTTGAATCTAACATCTTAAACTATGAAACTACTACAAGAAAACATTGGGAAAATTCTCTAGGACACTGATCTGGACAAAAATTTTTTGAATAATACCCACAAGCATAGGTAACAAAGAAAAGTAGACAAATGGGATCACATCAAGTTAAAAAGATTCTGCAGAGCAAAAGAAACAATCAACAAAGTGAAGAGACATCCAACAAAATGGGAGATAATATTTGCAAACTATCCCTTTAACAAGGGATTAATAACTACAATATATAAGGAGTACAAACAACTCTATAGGAAAAAATGTAATAACCCAAATAAAATATTGGCAAAAGATCTGAAAAGACATTTCTCAAAAGAAGATATGCAAATGACAACAAGTTTATGAAAAGATACTCAACATCACTGATCATCAGAGCAATGCAAATCAAAACTACAATGAGACAACATCTCCCCCCAGTTAGAATGACTTTTGTCCAAAATTCAGGCAATAACAAAGGCTGGCAAGGATATGGAGAAAAATACTGATACTTCCTAGATGCTTTAAAAAATACACATCAAATGAAAAACACAGTCACCAACCTAAGAGGACACAGATTCTTTAGAGGAAAAGACAAACATGAAATACAAGCAAAGGCAGTTGAAAGAGACGCCAAACTTGGTGGTACTTTCAATGCAACAGAACTTCAGAGGAGAGTGAAATTATCTTCAGCCAGATTAGCCATAAAAATCTTGTTGAAACAAGTGAAGCTCAGACCAGAACGTTAAGAGTAAGCAACATTTATGTAGCCAAAGAAAAGTGGAGTGAGCTATGCAAAATTAGTAAGGAAAGGAAGGAAGAAATATAAAGCAGAAGATTGGTGTTAGAAATAAACATAATAGGGAAAATCATTTTCCTGGGGCAAAGGTTTCTGTGGGAAATCATTTACCTAGAATAAAAGACTAAATTGAGCTAAGAAATAAAGTCATTGTTGTATTTGGAAGGACATAATTGGACTCATCAAACATAAAATCTATATGGTAATGATCAATATTATAACTCTTACACAATATTGAATTTCTCTATAATGAAGACAGAGACAAAAGAGAATCAACTGAGAAGCAACACAGTGATTCTCATTCCGAGATTCTCTGAAGGTCACCATGTTGTGAGGCCCTTCAAACATCCTCTATATTAGTTTTCCATCACTAATATGTCATTATTTTTCCTCCTTATAAGAAACAGACTGTGATTGTGGAACTCATTGTTTTCTGAATGGGTAGCCTCCAGGTCTGTGTGCCCTTGCCAAAGATGGTAATATCCGCAAATCGTCTGCTAAAAAGGTTAATCTTTATCTGAAAATCTGCTTGCTTGTCTTTTATATTTTTATAAACTTGTCCTTCAGTGATACTGGATGGCACCTTGAGTCCACAATTTCTACTATAAGGGAAGTAATAAAAGAAACCTGAGCAATCCTCCACTCCCTGATTGACTCACCCCATCATCTTCCCTAATCAATGAAAGATTCAATGCAAGTTACAACTGGACTTCTAGGCACATATCAGGGTATAAAGAGAGGGAAATTCTGGGAGTGCTGAAATCTCTATCTCACTGAAGAACAGAAGTGGGCCTTTGGTAAAAAAGAGAAAAAGTGATCCTAGGCTTTATCCCACCCAAGAAGAGTCATTTCTTAGGTATATCTAATTAATCAGCACTTCCCATCCTTTGCATTGAAGAATGTTGCAGAAGAGGTGGATAAGGGCTCTAAGATAAAAGTGGTTTTTGAACACCAAGTCTTGGAAATGTCGGGTTATATTGCTTTCGTCATGGAAGAACACTCCAGAGCCTGTACTATTCCAAGGAGCATAGAGTATGCAGCAACCGCCAAGCATTTAACCAGGGAACATTTTTTCCCTCACAATGCAAATGTTTCTCTAGCAGCAAAAGTTTCCCAGATGATTTTAAATATAATACAGTCAATTAACTTGCATTTTACAAATCACTATTGCTTATAATTGAAATTTATCATGGAGAATAGAAGGAAAAACTACAGTGCTTGCAACTCAGCTTGCAATTCATCTTATATTTACTTTCCTTAAATAATAGATGATAAAAGTGATTGTTAAAAGAATTTACAATAGTAGTGTGCCATTTGGGGTAGAGAAACAGCGGTCGGTACTATTGGACAAAAGCTAGAGATAAGTTCTAAATATACTCAGTGATGCTCAGGTTTTATAGCTATACATTCATTTTCTTAAATTCCAAAAGAACATAATTTTGTTACTAATGGTCTAAAATTCTCAAGCCTCTGACCTATGTTTTCCCAATGAAACTATCATTTATATCAAATATATCAAATACCAGTTTTCTTACATATAAAGTTCAACTGCTTCATGGCTCATTCTTAGCATCTTTTTGCACTCAAGGAAAAAATGTCTTAATGTACACAAATAAACAAAAACTATTTACAACTTTATGGAAATTACCTAAGGCATATTCCCTTTATCACAAACACTTCTTAAAACTCCCTTTCCTGATCTCTTCTCTCACTTTTGCTCATTCACAGCAAGTATCTTCCAGTTTCTCCCAAATGTCCCCCAAATCTCAGCCCCAGTAGAATCGTCCTTTTTATTTTGCCTATTATCTTCTGTCAGTAACTCCATTCTTTATATTGTAAATCTAGCTAAACTTTCAGCCTTCTCCCGTGTTTTCCTTTTAGTCTATTACTTCCACTAAATAATTCTCAGCATACTACTAAAGGTGTCTGAATAACTAAGGTTCTTTCCCCTTAAAAGAGTAGCAAAAGAGAGCAGAAATAAATCATTTTCGTTAGTACCATAACGAGCATGTGTCTCATGCCTGGAACAGATTGTCTGTATTATAATTCAAAGAATGTAATTCAAAGAATACAGTTTATAATTCAAAGGAGTGATGTATACATAACCTAGTCCAGGGAAGAATTAAAGGACTCAGGAATGCATTTAAAATTATTCTCATGGAACAAAATTAAGGATGAATGGTTACAGGGAAAACAAAACCCTGACAATGGAAACGTTTTAATTTGAAGCTACCATATCTTTGCTAGACTTCCACTTCCAGAAAAATAAAATAGACATAATTTTCTCCATTTCACCTGTTAGGTACAACTAGAAAATCTGGGCATTGTATATGAAACAAACATATGAAGATTCTGAAAGCTGGAGAGGAAAAGGTAGACTGACTAGGAAACTTGAGACCCAAGGAACAACAGGGAGGTACATTTTCTGGGTTTTCTTTTTACTTCACAGGTCCCAGACTTGGTGCTAAAGAAGCCAGCAATTTGGTAATGCCAATGAGCACAAACTAAAGTATCACCATCAAAACAGCTGCTCCCTCCAACCAAAATGCCCAGAAATGAACAGTGTAGCAAGACAGAAAACTGTCAGATAATATCTACTCTTTTCCAGCCAAACACCACAGAGAAAAGTATGTTCCCAATGCCAACTATGCCAGCAAAGGTTCAATGGGGAGCCTAGATTTCCCCTTTAAAGAAGGTGTAACCAGATGCCCTAAACCCCTCACCCTCAGCAGGTGGTATCAGAGAAGGAAGCAATGATTTTCTTTTTGTTTAAGTGATAATGAACTCCCATCCCCCACAGTGTCAGTAGAGACCACTGTGGAAGCCTGGACTTCCCACAAACACACAAAAGTAATGAGTCACCTCTCCTGCTGCACAAGTGAGGGGTGTCAGAGGAGGCCTATGCAGAGTCAAAACTTCCATTACCTCCGAGTGTTAATGAGGTCATCCCCCAATGATGGTGTCAGTGTAGAAGTAACAAGACATTTACCCCCATCCCAGTCATAGAGGAATGAGTGGAGACCTGCTGGAGAGCCAGGAATTCAACCTTAATGCAGAAGAAGAAAGGAGTCTCCTCTAACCTGGCTAACCACTGCTGAAGCTGATAAGAGAGTGCCACTGATGTTGAAGCAAGAGCAAGGCATGTGTTTCACATTAACCAACCTAGGCTGCTGCTATTAAATGTAGCCCCTGGTCTCCTAGAGCAGATCCACAGCACAGTTGTTATTGCCCCAAACATGAGCATGCCACCAGGGGCCTAGGGATCATCCTTCCCTTGCCTACCACAGCTGCTGCCTACATACACCATCAGGGAACCTAAAGACAAGCCCCCATAGCCCAAATTTGTTCCGCCAATGCCATAGCATGCAGTTTGGGGGCCTAGGGATTGCCCAGCTCAATCTACCACAGTTGGCACCTGAGCACTCCTTCTGGGGGCCTGGGGTTGAGCCTGCCCACCCTGCCACTATCATCACAGCTTGCATCTATGTGTATGTGCCACCTGCAGACCTGGCAACAGGCCCCGCTCTCGCCCACAGTACCACCAACACCAATGTGCACTGCTTAGTACCTAGAGGGTCATCTCTCCAATGCTACTGCCATTGCCTATGCCTTAGTTGCCCAAAAACCCACCCACCTGCCTGGCTCACTGAACTCACTAACACTGTAGCCAACATACATTGCTCTGGGCTCAAAGACAGGCATTCTCAGCCCACCACTGCCACCACTGCAGCCCAAAGACTGACCCATCTGGCATTCCAGTCCCAGAAACACTTTACCACAGCCTCAACTAATAATCACACTCAAAGCTGCCAAGAAAGTCATAGATTCCACTAATGCTGTTTATATCTGAAGAAATCATACAAAGACTACACTATTGCATATACCCAAAATCAAAGTGCTCTACCCAATCAACACCATAGATGAATCTTCAAGAAAAAAATTTTCCTCTATGAAAGTAAATTCAAAACCATTGGAAGAAGTGACCGTTACAGCAGATGTGCAGATAGCAATGTAAGAACACAGAAAAACCTGAAAAATCAAGGATATATGATACCACCAAAAAACACAGTAATTCTACAGCAACAGATCCCAATCAAAAATAATTTACAAAATCCCAGAAAAAGAATTTACAATATTGATTTTAATAAAGCTTGACAAGATACAAAATAATTCTGAAAAACAATGCAAAAAAAATCAGAAAAATAATTTATGATCTGAATGAAAAATTTACCAGATAGATATCATAAAAAGAATCTAACAGAAATTCTGGAACTGAAGAATTATTGAATAAAATATAAAATTTGTCCAAAAGTTTAAACAACAGACCAGATGAAAGAGAATACAGAATCTCAGAACTTGAAGATAGCTCTTTCAAAATAACCCAGTCAGATAAAAATTTTTAAAAAAAATTTTTTTAAAAGAATGAAAAAAGTCTTTAAGACATGTGGGACACCAGGGAGTGACAAAATATTCAAATTACTGGGGTCCCAGAAGGTGAAGAAAGGATGAAAAGGTTAGAAAACCTATTTAAGGAGATAATAGATTAAAATTTCCCAAGCCCAGCAGAGATTTAGACATCCAGATACATGAGACTAAGTTATCCCCAAACAGATACAATACAAAACAGTCTTCTCCAGGCCACATTACAATGAAACTCTCTAAAGTCAAAGAGAAAGAGAGAATTCTAAAAACAAGAGAAATTAGTCACCTATTAAGGAAGCATCATCAGATGAAAGCAAACGTCTTGGCAGAAACCTTGTAGGCCAGGAGGGAATGAGATATTTAAAGTGTTGGAAGAAAAAATATTGTTAGCCAAGAACACCATACCCACTAAAATTATCCTTCATCAACTAAGAAGAAATAAAATCTTTTCCAGACAAGCAAATGCTAAGGGAATTTATCACTACAAGACCAGGCCTACAAGATATATTCAAAAGGATCCTAACCATGGAAGTAAAATGATGACATTTACTGTTATAAAAACACATGAAAGTATAAAACTCACTGGTAAAGCAACACAAATGAGGAAGATAAATGACTTAAATGGTACTACTACAGAAAACCAACAAAGCACAATGAAAACTAGTAAGAAAAAGAGGAAAAAATAATATAGAAAACAACCAGAAAACAGTTAAAATATGACAGAAACAAAATTTCACATATCTGTAATAACTTTTAATATAAATGGATAAATTCTCTACTTAAAAGGTACAGACTGGATGAATGGAGGGGGGAAGAATGATCAAACTAATGCTGCCTACAATAAATGCACTTTATCTGTAAAAACACATATAGCCTGAAAGTAAAACAATGGAAAAAATATGCAATGCAAACAAAAAAACAAAAACCAACATAAATAGTTATATTTATATCAGATAAAACAGACTTTAAGTCAGAAAACAGTTAATAAAGAAGACGTTTATTACATAGTGATAAAGGGATAAATCCAACAAAAGGATATAACAATTCTAAATATATGCACCCAACACTGCAGCACCCTGATTTATAAAGCAAATATTACTAGATCTAAAAAGAGAGATAGACTTCAGCACAATAATAATTGGGGATTTCAACACTCTACTCTCAGCATTAGACAGATCATCTAGATATAGTATCAACAAAGACCCATTGGATTTAACCTGGGTTTTAGACCAAATGGATCTAACAGACATTAACAGAACATTTTCTCCAACAACAGCAGAATACACATTCTTCTGATCAGCACGTAGAACATTCTCCAGGATAGACCATATGTTAAGACAGAAAATATGTCTCATAAAATTTTTAAAAAACATATCAAGTATCTTCTCAGATAACAATGAAATAAAACAAGAAATCAATATCAAGAGGAACTTTGGAAATTATACAACTACATGAAAATTTAAAACATGTTCCTGAATGACCACTGGGACAATGGATAAATTAGGGTGAAAATCAAAAAATTTCTTGAAACAAATGAAAATGGAAATACAACATATCAAACTCTGTGGGATACAGAAAAGAGAAAATTATAACAATAAAGGTCTACATTTTTTAAAAAGTAGAAAGATTTCAAATAGACAATTTAATGACACTCCTCAGGAATTAGAAAAGTAAGAACAAATCAAACCTAAAATTAACAGAAGAAAAAACTAAAAATCAGCATAACTAAATGAAATAGAGGCTAATGAAACAATATAAAGAATAGAGAGAAACACAAAATTCTTCAAAAAGTTAAACAAAATTGATAAACTACTAGCTAGACTAACCAAGAAAAGAAGAGATAAGACCCAAATGAACAAGATCAGATATGAAAAAGGAGACAACATAACTGATACCACAGAAATACAAAAGATCATTGGAAACTATTATGGACAACTATATGTCAACAAACTGGAAAACCTAGAAAAAAAATGGATACATTTCTAGACACATACAACCTAACAAGACTGAATCGGGAAGAAATAGAAAACCTGAACAGAACAATAACAAATATCAAAATTGAGTTAGTAATAAAACAAAGAAAAGCCCAGGACCAGAGGTATTCACTGCCAAATTTTACCAAATGTATAAACAAGAACTAATACCTCCTGAAACTATTTTAAAAAATTGAACCGGAGGAAATTCTCCCTAACTCATTCACTGAGGCTAGCATTACCCCAATACCAAAACCCAACAAGAACACATACATACAGAAAAAAAAATCAATATTCTTGATTAACATACAGGCAAAATTCCTCAACAAAACACAGAAAAAACAAAATCCCACAATGCCAAAAAAAAAAAGACACCATGATCAAGTGAGATTTATACCAAAGAATGCAAGGGTGATTCAACATATGCAAATCAAAAAACAGAGTACATCAAATCAAAACAAAGAAAAACACTGAATGCCACATGCAAGGTTTTTTGAAAATGAAGGACAAAACCATATGATCATCTCAATAGGTGCAGAAAAAGCATTTGATAAAACTAAAAATTTTCTTCATGATAAAAACAGCAAACTATGTGTAGAAGTAAGACTCCTCAAAATAATAAAGGTCATATATGATAAATGCACAGCTAACATCATACTGAATGAGTAAAAGTTAAATCCCTTTCCTCTAAGAACCAGAACAAGAGAAGGATATCCACTCTCATTACTCCTATTTAACAAAGTAGTAGAAGTCTTAGAGTAATCAGACAAGAGAAAGAAATAAAAGGCATTCAAACTGAAAAAGAGAAAGTCAAATTGTCCCTCTTTGTAGATGACATAATTTTGTATTTGGAAAAATCAAAAGACTCTCAGGCCGGGCGCGGTGGCTCAAGCCTGTAATCCCAGCACTTTGGGAGGCCGAGACGGGCGGATCACGAGCTCAGCAGATCGAGACCATCCTGGCTAACATGGTGAAACCCCGTCTCTACTAAAAAAAATACAAAAAACTAGCCGGGCGAGGCGGTGGGCGCCTTTAGTCCCAGCTACTCGGGAGGCTGAGGCAGGAGAATGGCGTAAACCCGGGAGGTGGAGCTTGCAGTGAGCTGAGATCTGGCCACTGCAGTCCAGCCTGGGGGACAGAGCGAGACTCTGTCTCAAAAAAAAAAAAAAAAAAAAAAAAAGACTCTCCATCAAAAAAAAAACCTCTTAGAACTGATAAATTTAGTAATGTTACAGGACACAAAATCAACATACAAAAATCAGTATAGTTTCTATATACCAATAGTGAAATAACTGAAAAAGAAATAACAAAGGCAATCTCATTTATAATAACTACAAAAAACAACCTAGGAATAAATTTAACCAGGGAGGTGAAAGATCTATACAAGTAAAACTAACTACAGAACACTGATAAAAGCAATTGAAGAGGACAAAAATGGAAAGAGATTACATATGGATCTAGAATTATGGATCAGAATAATTAATATAATTAAAATGACCATCCTTCCTAAATCAATCTACAGATTCAATGCTACCCCTATCAAAATACCAATGTGATTTTTCACAGAATTAGAAAAACAACGCTAAAATTCATATGGAATGAAAAATGAGCCCAAATAGACAAAGCAACTCTGAGCAAAAATAATAAAGGTGCAAGTATCACACGACCTGACTTCAAAATACATTACAATGTTATAATAACAAAAACAGCATGGTATTGGTATAAAAATACCCACACAGACCAATGGCAAAGAATCAATAACCCAAAAATAAACTCACATATTTATAGCCAACTGATCTTCAGCAAAATCATCAGGAACATACACTGGGGAAAGGACATCCTCTTGAATAAAAGGTGTTGGGAAAACTGGAAACTCATTTGCAGAAGAATAAAACAAGACTTTCTTTCACCATATTAAAAAATCAATTCAAAATGAATTGATGAGTTAAATATAAGACCTGAAAATATAAAACTGAAGGAAAATACTTCAGAACATTGGTCTAATCAAAGATTTTAGATTTTACATCTATGACCTCAAAGACACAAACAACTATAACAAAAACAGAAAAATTGAATAATATTAAACTAAAAACCTTCTGTAGAGCAAAGGAAGCAATCAATGTAGAGACAGCCTGTTGAATGGCAAGAAAAAAATTTGCAAACTATTTATCCAAGAAGGAACTAATAACCAGAATACACAAGAAACTGAAACAACTCAACAATAAAAAAAAAAAAATCTTGGGGGCGGAGCAAGATGGCCAAATAGGAACAGCTCCAGTCTCCAACTCCCAGCGCGAGCGACACAGAAGACCAGTGATTTCTGCATTTTCAACTGAGGTACTGGGTTCATCTCATTGGGGAGTGCCGGACGATCGGTGCTGGTCAGCTGCTGAAGCCCGACCAGCGAGAGCTGAAGCAGGGCGAGGCATTGCCTCACCTGGGAAGCGAAAGGGGGAAGGGAATCCCTTTTCCTAGCCAGGGGAACTGAGACACACAACACCTGGAAAATCGGGTAACTCCCACCCCAATACC
Source organism: Macaca fascicularis (assembly GCF_037993035.2). Classification (NCBI taxonomy): domain Eukaryota; kingdom Metazoa; phylum Chordata; class Mammalia; order Primates; family Cercopithecidae; genus Macaca; species Macaca fascicularis. Next base: position 68,371,287 of record NC_088380.1, on the reverse strand, counting down.
GCGCTTTAAGCAAACAGGCACACCAGGAGATCATATCCCACACCTGGCCGTGAGGGTCCCACACCCACGGAGCCTCCCTCATTGCTAGCACAGCAGTCTGTGATCTACCACAAGGCAGCAGCGAGGCTGGGGGAGGGGCGCCCGCCATTGCTGAGGCTTAAGTAGGTAAACAAAGCTGCTGGGAAGCTCGAACTAGGTGGAGCTCACAGCAGCTCAAGGAAACCTGCCTGTCTCTGTAGACTCCACCTCTGGGGACAGGGCAATAACAAACACAGCCGAAACCTCTGCAGACGCAAACGACTCTGTCTGACAGCTTTGAAGAGAGCAGTGGATCTCCCAACACGGAGGTTGAGATCTGAGAAGGGACAGACTCCCTGCTCAAGTGGGTCCCTGACCCCTGAGTAGCCTAACTGGGAGACATCCCCCACTAGGGGCAGTCTGACACCCCACACCTCACAGGGTGGAGTACACCCCTGAGAGGAAGCTTCCAAAGCAAGAATCAGACAGGTACACTCGCTGTTCAGAAATATTCTATCTTCTGCAGCCTCTGCTGCTGATACCCAGGCAAACAGGATCTGGAGTGGACCTCAAGCAATCTCCAGCAGACCTACAGCTGAGGGTCCTGACTGTTAGAAGGAAAACTATCAAACAGGAAGGACCCTTACACCAAAACCCCATCAGTACAACACCATCATGAAAGATGAGAGGCAGATAAAACCACAAAGATGGGGAAAAAGCAGGGCAGAAAAGCTGGAAATTCAAAAAATAAGAGCACGTCTCCCCCGGCAAAGGAGTGCAGCTCATCGCCAGCAACGGATCAAAGCTGGACGGAGAATGACTTTGACGACATGAGAGAAGAAGGCTTCAGTCCATCAAATTTCTCAGAGCTAAAGGAGGAATTACGTACCCAGCGCAAAGAAACTAAAAATCTTGAAAAAAAAGTGGAAGAATTGATGGCTAGAGTAATTAATGCAGAGAAGGTCCTAAACGAAATGAAAGAGATGAAAACCATGACACGAGAAATACGTGACAAATGCACAAGCTTCAGTAACCGACTCGATCAACTGGAAGAAAGAGTATCTGCGATTGAGGATCAAATGAATGAAATGAAGTGAGAAGAGAAACCAAAAGAAAAAAGAAGAAAAAGAAATGAACAAAGCCTGCAAGAAGTATGGGATTATGTAAAAAGACCAAATCTACGTCTGATTGGGGTGCCTGAAAGTGAGGGGGAAAATGGAACCAAGTTGGAAAACACTCTTCAGGATATCATCCAGGAGAACTTCCCCAACCTAGTAGGGCAGGCCAACATTCAAATCCAGGAAATACAGAGAATGCCACAAAGATACTCCTCGAGAAGAGCAACTCCAAGACACATAATTGCCAGATTCACCAAAGTTGAAATGAAGGAAAAAATCTTAAGGGCAGCCAGAGAGAAAGGTCGGGTTACCCACAAAGGGAAGCCCATCAGACTAACAGCAGATCTCTTGGCAGAAACTCTCCAAGCCAGAAGAGAGTGGGGGCCAATATTCAACATTCTAAAAGAAAAGAATTTTAAACCTAGAATTTCATATCCAGCCAAACTAAGTTTCATAAGTGAAGGAGAAATAAAATCCTTTACAGATAAGCAAATGCTTAGAGATTTTGTCACCACTAGGCCTGCCTTACAAGAGATCCTGAAGGAAGCACTAAACATGGAAAGGAACAACCGGTACCAGCCATTGCAAAAACATGCCAAAATGTAAAGACCATCAAGGCTAGGAAGAAACTGCATCAACTAACGAGCAAAATAACCAGTTAATATCATAATGGCAGGATCAAGTTCACACATAACAATCTTAACCTTAAATGAAAATGGACTAAATGCTCCAATTAAAAGACACAGACTGGCAAACTGGATAAAGAGTCAAGACCCATCAGTCTGCTGTATTCAGGACACCCATCTCACACGCAGAGACATACATAGGCTCAAAATAAAGGGATGGAGGAAGATTTACCAAGCAAATGGAGAACAAAAAAAAGCGGGGGTTGCAATACTAGTCTCTGATAAAACAGACTTTAAACCATCAAAGATCAAAAGAGACAAAGAAGGCCATTACATAATGGTAAAGGGATCAATTCAACAGGAAGAGCTAACTATCCTAAATATATATGCACCCAATACAGGAGCACCCAGATTCATAAAGCAAGTCCTTAGAGACTTACAAAGAGACTTAGACTCCCATACAATAATAATGGGAGACTTCAACACTCCACTGTCAACATTAGACAGATCAAAGAGACAGAAAGTTAACAAGGATATCCAGGAATTGAACTCATCTCTGCAGCAAGCAGACCTAATAGACATCTATAGAACTCTCCACCCCAAATCAACAGAATATACATTCTTCTCAGCACCACATCGTACTTACTCCAAAATCGACCACGTAATTGGAAGTAAAGCACTCCTCAGCAAATGTACAAGAACAGAAATTATAACAAACTGTCTCTCAGACCACAGTGCAATCAAACTAGAACTCAGGACTAAGAAACTCAATCAAAACTGCTCAACTACGTGGAAACTGAACAACCTGCCCCTGAATGACTACTGGGTACATAACGAAATGAAGGCAGAAATAAAGATGTTCTTTGAAACCAATGAGAACAAAGATACAACATACCAGAATCTCTGGGACACATTTAAAGCAGTGTGTAGAGGGAAATTTATAGCACTAAATGCCCACAAGAGAAAGCAGGAAAGATCTAAAATTGACACTCTAACATCGCAATTAAAAGAACTAGAGAAGCAAGAGCAAACACATTCGAAAACTAGCAGAAGGCTAGAAATAACTAAGATCAGAGCAGAACTGAAGGAGATAGAGACACAAAAAACTCTTCAAAAAATCAATGAATCCAGGAGTTGGTTTTTTGAAAAGATCAACAAAATTGACAGACCACTAGCAAGACTAATAAAGAAGAAAAGAGAGAAGAATCAAATCGACGCAATTAAAAATGATAAAGGGGATATCATCACCGACCCCACAGAAATACAAACTACCATCAGAGAATACTATAAACACCTCTACGCAAATAAACTGGAAAATCAAGAAGAAATGGATAATTTCCTGGACACTTTCACTCTTCCAAGACTAAACCAGGAAGAAGTTGAATCCCTGAATAGACCAATAGCAGGCTCTGAAATTGAGGCAATAATTAATAGCCTACCAACGAGAAAAAGTCCAGGACCAGATGGATTCACAGCTGAATTCTACCAGAGGTACAAGGAGGAGCTGGTACCATTCCTTCTGAAACTATTCCAATCAATAGAAAAAGAGGGAATCCTCCCTAACTCATTTTATGAGGCCAACATCATCCTGATACCAAAGCCTGGCAGAGACACAACAAAAAAAGAGAATTTTAGACCAATATCCCTGATGAACATCGATGCAAAAATCCTCAATAAAATACTGGCAAACCGGATTCAGCAACACATCAAAAAGCTTATCCACCATGATCAAGTGGGCTTCATCCCTGGGATGCAAGGCTGGTTCAACATTCGCAAATCAATAAACATAATCCAGCATATAAACAGAACCAAAGACAAGAACCACATGATTATCTCAATAGATGCAGAAAAGGCTTTTGACAAAATTCAACAGGCCTTCATGCTAAAAACGCTCAATAAATTCGGTATTGATGGAACGTACCTCAAAATAATAAGAGCTATTTATGACAAACCCACAGCCAATATCATACTGAATGGGCAAAAACTGGAAAAATTCCCTTTGAAAACTGGCACAAGACAGGGATGCCCTCTCTCACCACTCCTATTCAACATAGTGTTGGAAGTTCTGGCTAGGGCAATTAGGCAAGAGAAAGAAATCAAGGGTATTCAGTTAGGAAAAGAAGAAGTCAAACTGTCCCTGTTTGCAGATGACATGATTGTATATTTAGAAAACCCCATTGTCTCAGCCCAAAATCTCCTTAAGCTGATAAGCAACTTCAGCAAAGTCTCAGGATACAAAATTAATGTGCAAAAATCACAAGCATTCTTATACACCAGTAACAGACAAACAGAGAGCCAAATCAGGAATGAACTTCCATTCACAATTGCTTCAAAGAGAATCAAATACCTAGGAATCCAACTTACAAGGGATGTAAAGGACCTCTTCAAGGAGAACTACAAACCACTGCTCAGTGAAATCAAAGAGGACACAAACAAATGGAAGAACATACCATGCTCATGGATAGGAAGAATCAATATCGTGAAAATGGCCATACTGCCCAAGGTAATTTATAGATTCAATGCCATCCCCATCAAGCTACCAATGAGTTTCTTCACAGAATTGGAAAAAACTGCTTTAAAGTTCATATGGAACCAAAAAAGAGCCCGCATCTCCAAGACAATCCTAAGTCAAAAGAACAAAGCTGGAGGCATCACGCTACCTGACTTCAAACTATACTACAAGGCTACAGTAACCAAAACAGCATGGTACTGGTACCAAAACAGAGATATAGACCAATGGAACAGAACAGAGTCCTCAGAAATAATACCACACATCTACAGCCATCTGATCTTTGACAAACCTGAGAGAAACAAGAAATGGGGAAAGGATTCCCTATTTAATAAATGGTGCTGGGAAAATTGGCTAGCCATAAGTAGAAAGCTGAAACTGGATCCTTTCCTTACTCCTTATACGAAAATTAATTCAAGATGGATTAGAGACTTAAATGTTAGACCTAATACCATAAAAATCCTAGAGGAAAACCTAGGTAGTACCATTCAGGACATAGGCATGGGCAAAGACTTCATGTCTAAAACACCAAAAGCAACGGCAGCAAAAGCCAAAATTGACAAATGGGATCTCATTAAATTAAAGAGCTTCTGCACAGCAAAAGAAACTACCATCAGAGTGAACAGGCAACCTAGAGAATGGGAGAAAATTTTTGCAATCTACTCATCTGACAAAGGGCTAATATCCAGAACCTACAAAGAACTCAAACAAATTTACAAGAAAAAAACAAACAACCCCATCAAAAAGTGGGCAAAGGATATGAACAGACATTTCTCAAAAGAAGACATTCATACAGCCAACAGACACATGAAAAAATGCTCATCATCACTGGCCATCAGAGAAATGCAAATCAAAACCACAATGAGATACCATCTCACACCAGTTAGAATGGCGATCATTAAAAAGTCAGGAAACAACAGGTGCTGGAGAGGATGTGGAGAAATAGGAACACTTTTACACTGTTGGTGGGATTGTAAACTAGTTCAACCATTATGGAAAACAGTATGGCGATTCCTCAAGGATCTATAACTAGATGTACCATATGACCCAGCCATCCCATTACTGGGTATATACCCAAAGGATTATAAATTATGCTGCTATAAAGACACATGCACTCGTATGTTTATTGCAGCACTATTCACAATAGCAAAGACTTGGAATCAACCCAAATGTCCATCAGTGACAGATTGGATTAAGAAAATGTGGCACATATACACCATGGAATACTATGCAGCCATAAAAAAGGATGAGTTTGTGTCCTTTGTAGGGACATGGATGCAGCTGGAAACCATCATTCTTAGCAATCTATCACAAGAACAGAAAACCAAACACCGCATGTTCTCACTCATAGGTGGGAACTGAACAATGAGATCACTTGGACTCAGGAAGGGGAACATCACACACAGGGCTCTGTCATGGGGAGGGGGGAGGGGGGAGGGATTGCATTGGGAGTTATACCTGATGTAAATGACAAGTTGATGGGTGCAGCACACCAACATGGCACAAGTATACATATGTAACAAACCTGCACGTTATGCACATGTACCCTACAACTTAAAGTATAATAATAATAAATAAATTAAAAAAAAAAAGAAAAGAAAAAAAAATCTTATTTTAAAATAGGCAAAGGACATAAATAGCCATTTCTCAAAAGAAGACATACGAATGGCCAACAGGTATGTGAAAAAAATGCTCAACATCACTAATCATCAGGAAAATGCAAATTAAAACGACAGTCAGATATCTTATTACCAGTTAGAATAGCTGTTATTAAAAGGACAAAAAATAATAGATGCTCATGAAGACATAAAGAAAACATAGGTCTTTAATTTTTTAAGTCAAGTATTTTTAATATTCTTCAAGTGGCATGGAAAATGTCATTGTTTTTCTAATTTATTGACTAATTGATGCTATTGTAAGTGCAATATTGCTACAGAGCTGATACTCATAAAGCTCCATTATATGAAAGAGTCACACCATTTTTTTTCTCTGTCCTCTCTACTTTTAAGTTTGGCAACAATCATTTTCTAAACATTATCAATATCCCTAAAAATTAATATAGCTAACACTACCTGCCTTACACCCATACTTTCTCAACTTCAAGCTTCTTTCCCCACTGCAAACAGAGCTGTTCTTACAACTTAGATCTGACTGCTTTATTTTATTTTATTTTTTTATTATTATACTCCAAGTTCTAGGGTACATGTACACAACATGCAGGTTTCTTACATATGTATACATGTGCCATGTTGGTGTGCTGCACCCATTAACTCATCATTTACATTAGGTATATCTCCTAATGCTATTTCTCCCCCATCTCCCCTCCCCACAGTAGGCCCCAAAGTGTGATGTTCCCCTTCCTGTGTCCAAGTGATCTGATTGTTCAATTCCCACCTATGAGTGAGAACATGCAGTGTTTGGTTTTCTGTTCTTGCGATAGTTTGCTGAGAATGATGGTTTCCAGCTGCATCCATGTCCCTACAAAGGACACAAAGTCATCCTTTTTTATGGCTGCATAGTATTCCATGGTGTATATGTGCCACATTTTCTTAATCCAGTCTGTCACTGATGGACATTTGAGTTGATTCCAAGTTTTTGCTATTGTTAATAGTGCCGCCATAAACATACATGTGCATGTGTCTTTATAGCAGCATGACTTATAATCCTTTGGTACCAACAGTGTAAAAGTGTTCCTATTTCTCCACATCCTCTCCAGCACCTGTTGTTTCCTGACTTTTTAATGATTGCCATTCTAACTGGTGTAAGATGGTATCTCATTGTGGTTTTGATTTGCATTTCTCTGATGATGAGTGATGATGAGCATTTTTTCATGTGTCTGTTGGCATGTCTTCTTTTGAGAAGTGTCTGTTCATATCCTTAGCCCACATTTTGTTGGGGTTGTTTGTTTTTTTTCTTGTAAATTTGTTTGAGTTCTTTGTGGATTCTGGATATTAGCCATTTGTCAGATGAGTAGATTGCAAAAATTTTCTCCCATTCTGTAAGTTGCCTGTTCACTCTGATGGTAGTTTCTTTTGCTGTGCAGAAGCTCTTTAATTAGATCCCATTTGTCAATTTTGGCTTTTGTTGCAGTTGCTTTTTGTGTTTCAGACACGAAGTCCTTGCCCATGTCTATGTCCTGAATGGTATTACTTAGGTTTTCTTCTAGGGTTTTTACGGTTTTTGGTCTAACATTTAAGTCTCTAATCCATCTTGAATTAATTTTCGTATAAGGAGTAAGGAAAGGATCCAGTTTCAGCTTTCTAATTATGGCTAGCCAGTTTTCCCAGCACCATTTATTACATAGGGAATCCTTCCCCCATTTCTTGTTTTTGTCAGGTTTGTCAAACATCAGATGGCGGTAGATGTGTGGTATTATTTCTGAGGGCTCTATTCTATTCCTATCTATATCTATCCTTTGGTCTATATCTCTATTGGTCTATTCTCTGTTTCTACATCTATATCTCTGTTTTTGGTCTATATCTCTGTTTTGGTACCAGTACCATGCTGTTTTGATTACTGTAGCCTCATAGTATAGTTTGAAGTCAGGTAGCATGATGCCTCCAGGTTTGTTCTTTCAGCTTAGGATTGTCTTGGCAATGCGGGCTCTGTTTTGGTTCCATATGGACTTTAAAGCAGTTTTTGCCAATTCTGTGAAGAAAGTCATTGGTAGATTAATCGGGATGTCAATGAATCTATAAATTATCTTGGGCAGTATGTCCATTTTCATGATATTGATTCTTCCTATCCATGAGCATGATATATTCTTCCATTTGTTTGTGTCCTCTTTTATTTCACTGAGCAGTGGTTTGTAGTTCTCCTTGAAGAGGTCCTTCACATCCCTTATAAGTTAGATTCCTAGTTATTTTATTCTCTTTGAAGCAACTGTGAATGGGAGTTCATTCATGATTTGGTTTCTGTTTGCCTGTTATTGGTGTATAAGAATGCTTGTGATTTTTGCACACTGATTTTGTAACCTGAGATTTTGCTGAAGTTGTTTATCAGCTTAAGGAGATTTTGGGCTGAGATAATGGGGTTTTCTAAATATATAATCATGTCATCTGCAAACAGGGACAATTTGGCTTCCTCTTTCCCTAATTGAATATCCTTTATTTCTTTCTCTTGCCTGATTGCCCTAGCCAGAACTTCCAACACTATGTTGAATAGGAGTGGTGAGAGAGGGCATCCCTGTCTTGTGCCAGATATGGTTTGCCAGTATTTTACTGAGGATTTTACATCAATGTTCATCAGGGATATTGATCTAAAATTCTCTTTTTTATTGTGTCTCTGCCAGGCTTTTGTATCAGGATGATGTTGGCCTCATAAAATGAGTTAGGGAGGATTCTCTCTTTTTCTATTGATTCGAATAGTTTCAGAAGGAATGGTACCAGCTCCTCCTTGTACCTCTGATAGAATTCAGCTGTGAATCCATCTGGTCTTGGACGTTTTTTGGTTGGTAGGCTATTAATTATTGCCTCAATTTCAGAGCCTGCTATTGGTCTATTCAGGGATTCAACTTCTTCCTGGTTTAGTCTTGGAAGAGTGTAAGTGTCCAGGAAATTATCCATTTCTTCTAGATTTTCTAGTCTATTTGCATAGAGGTGTTTATAGTATTCTCTGATGGTAGTTTGTATTTCTGTGGGGTCAGTGGTGATATCCCCTTTATCATTTTTTATTGCGTCTATTTGATTCTTCTCTCTTTTCTTTTTTATTAGTCTTGCTAGCGGTCTGTCAATTTTCTTGATCTTTTCAAAAAACCAACTCCTAGATTCATTGATTTTTTGAAGGGTTTTTTGTGTCTCTATCTCCTTCAGTTCTGCTCTGATCTTAGTTATTTCTTGCCTTCTGCTAGCTTTTGAATGCGTTTGCTCTTGCTTCTCTAGTTCTTTTAATTGTGATGTTAGAGTGTCAATTTTAGATCTTTTCTGCTTTCTCTTGTGGGCATTTAGTGCTATAAATTTCCCTCTACACACTGCTTTAAATGTGTCCCAGAGATTCTGGTATGTTGTATCTTTGTTCTCATTGGTTTCAAAGAACATCTTTATTTCTGCCTTCATTTTGTTATGTACCCAGTAGTCATTCAGGAGCAGATTGTTCAGCTTCCATGTAGTTGAGCGGTTTTGATTGAGTTTCTTAGTCCTGAGTTCTAGTTTGATTGCACTGTGGTCTGAGAGACAGTTTGTTATAATTTCTGTTCTTGTACCTTTGCTGAGGAGGGCGTTACTTCCAACTATGTGGTCAATTTTGGAATAAGTGTGATGTGGTGCTGAGAAGAATGTATATTCTGTTGATTTGGGGTGGAGAGTTCTGTAGATGTCTATTAGGTCTTCTTGGTGCAGAGTTGAGTTCAATTCCTGGATATCTTATTAACTTTCTGTCTCGTTAATCTGTCTAATATTGACAATAGGGTGTTAAAGTCTCCCATTACTATTGTGTGGGGATCTAAGTCTCTTTGTAGGTCTCTAAGGACTTGCTTTATGAATCTGGGTGCTCCTGTATTGGGTGCATATATATTTAGAATAGTTAGCTCTTCTTGTTGAATTGATCCCTTTACCATTATGTAATGACCTTCATTATGTCTCTTTTGATCTTTGTTAGTTTAAAGTCTGTGTTATCAGATAGTAGAGTAGGATTGCAACCCCTCCTTTTTTTTTTTTTTTTTTCTTCCCATTTGTTTGGTAGATCTTCCTCCATCTCTTTATTTTGAGCCTATGGGTGTCTCTGCATGTGAGATGGGTCTCCTGAATACAGCACACTGATGGGTCTTGACTTTTCATCCAATTTGCCAGTCTGTGTCTTTTAATTGGGGCATTTAGCCCATTTACATTTAAGGTTATTATTGTTATGTGTGAATTTGATTCTGACATTATGATGTTAGCTGGTTATTTTGCCCATTGGTTGAGGGAGTTTCTTCCTAGCATCGATGGTCTTTACAATTTGGTATGTTTTTGCAGTGGCTGGTATCAGTTGTTCCTTTCCTTGTTTAGTGCTTCCTTCACGAGCTCTTGTAAGGCAGGCCTGCTGGTGACAAAATCTCTCAGTATTAGCTTGTCTGTAAAGGATTTTATTTCTCCTTCACTTATGAAACTTAGTTTGGCTGGATATGAAATTCTGGGTTGAAAATACTTTTCTTTAAAATTGTTGACTATTGGCCCCTACTCTTTTCTGGCTCATAGGGTTTCTGCAGAGACATCTGCTGTTAGTCTGACAGACTTCCCTTTGTGGGTAACCTGACCTTTCTTTCTGGCTGCCTTTACCATTTTTTCCTTCATTTCAACCTTGCTGAATCTGATAATTATGTGTCTTGGTGTTGCTCTTCTCAAGGAGTATCTTTGTGGTGTTCTCTGTATTTCCTGAATTTGAATGTTGGCCTGCCTTGCTAGGTTGGGGAAGTTCTCCTGGGTAATATCCTGGAGAGTGTTTTCCAACTTGGTTCCATTCTCCCCGTCACCTTCAGGTACACCAATCAAACGTAAATTTGGTCTTTTCACATAGTTGCATATTTCTTGAAGGCTTTGTTAGTTCGTTTTTACTTTTTTTTCTCTAAACCTGTTCTCGATTTCATTAACTTGATCTTTAATCACTGATACCCTTTCTTCCACTTGATTGAATCAGCTACTGAAGCTTGTGCATGTATCACATAGTTCTCATGCCATGGTTTTCAGTTCCATCAGGTCATTTGCAGTCTTCTCTACACTGTTTATTCTAGTTAGCCATCCATCTAATCTTTTTTCAAGGTTTTTAGCTTCCTTGATATGGGTTCGAACATCCTCCTTTAGCTTGGAGGAGTTTGTTATTACTGACCTTCTGAAGCCTTCTTCTGTCAACTTGTCAAAGTCATTCTCCGTCCAGCTTTGTTCCATTGCTGGTGAGGAGCTGCAATCCTTTGGAGGAGAAGCACTGTGGCTTTTAGAATTTTCAGTTTTTCTGCTCTGGTTTCTCCCCATCTTTGTGGTTTTACCTACCTTTGGTCTTTGATGTTGGTGACCTAATGATGGGGTTTTGGTGTGGATGTCCTTTTTGTTGATGTTGATGCTATTCCTTTCTGTTTGTTAGTTTTCCTTCCAACAGTCAGGTCCCTCAGCTGCAGGTCTGTTGGAGTTTGCTGGAGGTCCACTCCAGACCCTGTTTGCCTGGGTACTACCAGTGGAGGCTGCAGAACAGCCAATATTGCTGCCTGATACTTCCGCTGGAAGCTTCATCTCAGATGGGCACCCGCCTGTATGAGGTGTCAGTTGACCCCTACTGTGAGGTGTCTCCCAGTTAGGCTACACCGGGGCCAGAGACCCACTTTAGGAGGCAGTCTGAGAGCTCAAACACCATGCTGGGAGAATCTCAAACATCGTGCTGCAAGAACCACTGCTCTCTTCAGAGCTGTCAGACAGGGATGTTTAAGTCTGCAGAAGTTTCTGCTGCCTTTTGTTCAGCTATGCCCTCCCTCCAGAAGTGGAGTCAACAGAGGCAGTAGACCTTGCTGAACTGTGGTGGGCTCCACCAAGTTAGAGCTTCCCCAGCCGCTTTGTTTACCTACTCAAGCCTCAGCAATGGCAGACACCCCTCCCCATGCCAGGCTGCTTCCTTGCAGGTTGATCTCAGACTGCTGCGCTAGCAGTGAGCAAGGCTCCATGGGCGTGGGACCCACTGAGCCAGTCATAGGATAAAATCTCCTGGTGTGCCGTTTGCTAAGACCATTGAAAAAGCACAGTATTTATGTGGGAATGTCCCATTTTTCCAGGTACAGTCTGTCACAACTTCCCTTGGCTAGGAAAGGGAAATCCCCTGACCCCTTGTGCTTCCCAGGTGAGGCGATGCCCCATCCTGCTTCGGCTCGCCCTCCGTGGGCTGCACTCACTGTCCAACCAGTCCCAGTGAGATGAACCAGGTACCTCAGTTGGAAATGCAGAAATCACTCTTCTTCTGCATCAATCACACTGGGAGCTGCAGACCAGAGTTGTTCATATTCGGACATCTTGGACGACTCCATCTGTTTCAAATTTTTATATCAGAAATATTGCTTATATTCAACTAAAACTTTGGTAATTAAAAAACTTTTATTTCTAAATAATCTTATATTTACATGCAACTATAAAATTTATGCAGGCAGATCCTGTGTAATTTTATCCAGTTTCCTCCAGTGGTAATGTCTTACGAAACCAAGTTCTATATCAAAACCAAACTATGATAAATTTCAGATACAGAATATTCCCATCACAAGCATCCATCGTGTGGCCTTTTAATAGCCATACAACTTCCCTCCCATCCTCACCTTTTCTTTAACCCATGACAACCACTAATCTGTTCTCTATTTCTATAATTCTGTCATTCTGGTCTAATTCTCTTGAGATTCATGCAGGTTGTTTGTGTGTATTGATAGTTTCCTCCTTCTCCTCATCCTCTTCCTCCTCCTTCTCCTGTTCCTTCTCTTCCTCTTCCTCCTCTTTTTCTCTTTCTCTTCTTTTTCTTCTTCCTCCTCTTTTCTCCTCCTCTTCTTCTTCTTTTCTTTTCTTTTCCTTCTTGCTGTGTAGTATTCCGTAGTTTGAATGTACCAGTTTGTTTTACTGATTAATCTATTGAAGAACCAGTTTTTGGATATTGTGACTAAAGCTACTATAAACATATATATGTAATCATATATTTAAACATCAGTTTGTATTTCTCTGGGATAAACACCTGGAAGGAAAGTTGCTGGGTTGTATGGTCATTGAATGTCTAGTATTTCAGAAAATTGTAGTAAAATTCACATAACATAAAATTCACCATTCTAACCATTTAAAATGTACACTTCAGTATCATTTAGTACGTTTACAATGTTCTGCAGTCATCACCACCATCTACTTCCAGAATGTTTTTACCACAAAAGGAAATGTCATAACCATTAGCCAGTCAGTTAGCATTCTCCCCTCCCTCATTCCCTGGCAACCGCTAATTTACTTTCCTTCTCTGTGAATTTGCCTATTCTGGACATTTCACATAAACGAAATAATACAGTATGTGACCTTTTGTGGCTGGCTACTTTCACTTAGCCTAATGTTTTCAAGATTCATTCATGTTACAGCATGTATCAGTAATTGATTCCTTTTTATTTCTGATAATCTTCTTGGTGTAAGAAAAACCCTAGGTATTTACCCCTGACAATGACGCCACTTCATCAACATTGGAGTGGTGAGGGACTGCTCCTTCGATGGCATCTTCTCATGGTGGCATCTTCACACGGCAGAAGGTAGAAGGCAAAAAGGGATGAACCCTCTCTAAAGCCTCTTTTGGGGCATTAATCCATCCATGAGGGCAAAGATCTCATGACTTAATCACTTCCTAAAAGGCCCCACCTCTTAGTCACCATCATTTTGGAGGATGCTGTGGTTTGAATGTGGTGTCTTGGAGAGGGCACCATATGTACCATATTCAAACCATACCATCCTCCAAAAACGAACCCCTGCTAGGGGCCCTTGGCAGAAAAGAGCACAATTTACTTGATGCAACAGGAGTTAGCAGGGCAGAACCATTCCAAATTGTGAACTGCTGTGTCAAGAAAAGCAGCCAATCTTTGAAGAAACTTTTGGAGTGACCACAACCACAGAGCTCTCCTGGCTTCTTGGACCAACTTTGGAGTCTGGAGACCTCTTCTCTGCTATTGGACATCATGGCATCTGTTCTTGAGATGGCCTGAGGACAGACCTGAGGACAGGCCATTGGAAAACTGAGGATGCTAGTGGCTTAGAGGCAGAGCTTTGGAGTCAAACAGACATGACACTGCCAGTTACTTACCCATTGGCAAGCTTGCTCCTATTCTTAGCATCATTAATCGTCAGTTTCCTCATTAGAAAAATGAGAATAATAGTACTGATCTCACAGGATGGCTGCAAGGATGAACTTAAATGAGGCATGGAGCATACATAGCAGAGTGCTCGGCACATGGTGTGAGATAAATGAAGACCATTATGGTTATTATTGTTGTTACTAAACCAATCTTGTCGAGTTGAATTTTCTGTGATGATGGAAATGTCCTATATCTGTGCTACACTGTATGGTAGCCACTAGCCACATATAGCTATTGATTACTTGAAATGTGAGTATTGTGACAGAGGAACAGAATGTTTAAATTTTGTCTAATTTAAATACATATATGTAGGTAGCAGCTGCCATTTGGACAGCATAGGTGTAACCCTTAGCCATTAACCAGGCTGGTTGGCCCAGATTAGATAGAACAAATATTGCCATTATCAACCAAAGCAATTAGAATAGAATCACCAAAAAAGTTAGCAAAATATCTCCCCAGTAGATGTTTAATTTTACAATAAAAAGAAACTACTTTATGGAAAGCCTCCTACATTTGCGGTAGGTTTAGAACTAGATTTAAAAAGGGCTGGAAATAGATTTATTTAAAGTTGTAAAAGGACAAAGGGAAGTGTGTTAGATTATTATTTAACAAATTTACTCCTTTCCCCCTCCCACTTGCATGAAGAAGTATTCTTCCCCACCCTAATGATTTGGGATTTGGCCATGTGGCCTTAAGAGGCATTTCATGTATCTGCCCATCCCTCTGAAGTTTCTGACCTCCACCAAGTGAAAATGTATCCCAGTGAGCTTCTGCCGCTTGTTGTGGTCCTGGAATAAACTACATCAAGCAGACACAAGCTTGCCCCATAGCCTGAAGTAGAGTGAGCTACAGACCTACAAGTGAGAAATAAATGGTGCTTTTGTATGCCATTGAGATTTGGTAGGTATTTGGTATATAGCATTTTTTCAGTAAAAATATGGCTAACACAGGAACTCATATTTACTGAATACTTCCATGCCAATGTACTATGAATAGACACTTGTGCTCTGATATGGTTTGGCTGTGTTCCCACTCAAAAATCATCTTGAATTGTACTCCCATAATTCCCATGTATTGTGGGAGGGACTTGGTGGAAGATAATTTGAATTATGGGAGTGGTTTCCCTCATACTGTTCTCATGGTAGTGAACAAGTCTCACAAGATCTGACGGTTCTATCAGGGATTTCTGCTTTTGCGTCTTCCTCCTTTTCTCTTGCCACTGCCATGTAAGAAGTGCCTTTCACCTCCTGCCATGATTTTAAGACCTCCCCAGCCACATGGAACTGTAAGTACAATTACATCTCCTTTTCTTCCCAGTCTCAGGTTCTTTATCAGCATCAAGAAAATGGACTAATACAGTAAATTGATACCAGTAGAGTGGGGCATTGCTGAAAAGATACCAAAAAATGTGGAAGCAACTTTGGAACTGGGTAACAGGCAAGGGTTGGAACAGGTTGGAGGGCTCAGAAGGCAGGAAAATGTGGGAAAATTTGGAACTACCTAGGGACTAGTTGAAAGGCTTTGACCAAAAACCTGATAGCAACATGGACAATAAGGTCCAGGCTGAGGTTGTCTCAGATGGAGATGTGGCACTTGTTCAGAACTGGAACAGAGGTGACTCTTGCTATGTTTTAGCAAAGAGACTGGCAGCATTTTGCCCCTGCCCTAGAGATTTGTGGAACTTTGAACTTCAGAGAAATGATTTAGAGTATGTGGCAGAAGAAATTTCTAAGCAGCAAAGCATTCAAGAGGTGATTTGAGTGCCACTAAAGGCATTCAGTTTTATAACGGAAGCAGAGCATAAAATTTTGAAAAATTTGCAGCCCGACAATGTGATAGAAATGAAAATCCCATTTTCTGAGGAGAAATTCAAGCTGGCTGCAGAAATTTGCATAAGTAACAAGGAGCCAAATGTTAATCCCCAAGACAATGGGAAAAATGTCTCCAAGGCATGTGAGAGATCTTCACAGCAGCCCTTCCCATCACAGGCATGGAGGCCTAGGAGGAAAAAATGGTTTCATGGCCTGGGCCCAGGGTACCCATGCTGTGTGCAGCCCAGGGACTTTGTGCCCTGAGTCCCTGTTGCTCTAGCCATGGCTGAAAGGGGCCAACATAGAGCTTGGGCCATGGATTCAAAGAGTACAAGCCCCAAACCTTGGCAGCTTCCATGTGGTGTTGAGCCTGCAAGTGCACAGAAGTCAAGAATTGTGGTTTGGGAACCTCCGCCTAGATTTCAGAAGATGTATGGAAATGCCTGGATGCCCAGGCAGATGTTTGCTGCAGGAGCAGGAAGCTCACAGAGAACCTCTGCTAGGGCAGGGCAGAAGGAAAATATGGGGTTGGAGCCCCCATACAGAGTCTCTACTGGGGTACCACCTAGTGGAGTTGTGAGAAGAGGGCCACCGTTGTCCAGACCCAGAATGGTAGATCCACCGACAGTTTACACCATTCACCTGGAAAAGCCACAGACACTCAATGCCAGCCCTGTGAAAGCAGCCTGGAGGGAGGCTGTACCCTGCAAAGTCACATGGGTAGAACTGCCCAAGACCATGGGAACCCACCTCTTGCATCAGCATGACCTGGATGTGAACCCTGGAATCAAAGGAGATCATTTTGGAGCTTTAAAATTTGACTGCCCCACTGGATTTCAGACTTGCATTGGCCCTGTAACCACCTCATTTTGCCCAATTTCTTTCACTTGGAATGGCTATATTTATCCAACGTACCCCCATTGTATCTAGGAAGTAACTAGCTTGCTTTTGATTTTACAAGCTCATAGACAGAAGGGACTTGCCTTATCTCAGG
Organism: Macaca fascicularis; assembly: GCF_037993035.2. Taxonomy (NCBI): domain Eukaryota; kingdom Metazoa; phylum Chordata; class Mammalia; order Primates; family Cercopithecidae; genus Macaca; species Macaca fascicularis. The sequence continues at coordinate 68,354,397 of NC_088380.1, read as the reverse complement.
TGAGACTTTGGACTGTGGACTTTTGGGTTAATGCTGAAATGATTTAAGACTTTGGGGGACTGTTGGGAAGGCATAATTGGTTTTGAAAAGTGAGGACATGAGATTTGGAGGGGCCGGGGTGGAATGATATGGTTTGGATGTGTCCCCACCCAAATCTCATCTAGAATTGTACTCCCATAATTGCCACGTGTTGTGGGAGGGATCCAGTGGGAGATAATTTGAATCATGGGAGCAGTTTCCTCCATACTGTTCTCATGGTAGTGAAGAAGTCTCATGAGTTCTGATGATTTTATCCGGGGTTTCCGCTTTTGCATCTTCCTCATCTTCTCTTGCCACCACCATGTAAGAAGTACCTTTCACCTCCCGCCATGATTCTGAGGCCTCCCAGCCATGTGGAACTGTAAGTCCAATTAAACCTCCTTTTCTTCCCAGTCTCGGGTATGTTTTTATCGGTAGCATGAAAATGGACTAATACATAGATGAAATAATTGATTCAAAATCATAGTGAAACTGAGGTTCCATATGAGATCTGTTTACATCCAGATATTTAGATAAATTCATAAATAAAGCATCCATGCTAAGACATTGGAAGAAAAGATACTACATTAGTCAGGGCTCTCCAGAGGAACAGAATCAGTAGATGAATAGATAAGAAGAGAAACGATAAGGTAAGGTAAGGTAAGGTAAGAGAGAAGGAGAGAGAGAGAGCATGAGGGGTGGGAGAGAGATTAATTATGAGGAATTGGCTTATGTGATTAGGGAGTCAGAAAATAGCACAATCTGCTGTCTGCAAGCTGGAAACCTAGGAAAGCCAGTCCAAGTCTGAAGGCCAAGAACCAGGGAAGCCAATTGTGTAAATTCCAGTCTGAGGGCCAGAGAAGATAAAATTAGATGTCCCAGCTCAAACAGGCAGGCAGGAAACAAAAGGGGCAAAATCCTCCTTTCTCCACCTTTTTGTTCTATTCATGCCCTCAATGGATTGGATGACATCAGCCAACCCACACTGGGGAGGTCAATCTGTGCTATTGAGTCTATCAACTCAAATGCTAATCTAATCTGGAAACAATCTCACAGACACAAGCAGAAATAATGTTTAATCTGGGCATTCTGTGGTCAATTAGTTTGACACATAAAATTAGTCATCACAGTGACCAAGCCCCAAAAATTTTCAATATGAAGATAGTCATGTCTTTTCTGGCCTGACTCTGAAGGCCATTATCAGAGATAAATGTTCACCCCAGCCAGATCATCCACTATAAAACACATTTTCACATTTCCTAAGCACTGAATGTGCTTTAATAAAACTTGTATTCACTTCATAAATGTTTCTGCCTACATCATAGTACCTACCTATATATCATGAGCCATGTAACTCTATGGTGATACGCTAACTTGTGAAGAGTGTTTATTGGAAAGCCTGGCAGACCAAGGTAACAGGAAAACCTTATTTTTAGGTGGGAAAGAATGATAATAATACATAGATCAAAACATTTAGAAAGTAAGTTTAAGAGGGAAAATAAAAAATATTCTATGAAGCTCATTGAGAGCAGATTGAACAAGCAGATTGAACAGTTTAGTTCCTTTGTGTGGACAAATTCTAACAAGGTCTGGAGCATTCAGGGTCCTTCTCTCTCCTGTTGCCTCTCTTTTCACCATCTGAATTTGAGATGACAATACCAGCCACATTTCTTTTCTCACCCTCTGATGCCTCAGCAAGAAGCCCATGCCCATGCTGTCCCCTGGTGAGGCTGCTGAGGAGGCTGGCAGGAAGACCCAGAGGCTGCTGCCCTGAAGCCTGCAATGTGACCCACCCTGCCAAGCTCTTTACGAAGCAGAAAGCAGCTATCCTCTTCGCATATGTGGCACATTCTGTCACATGTGCCCCAACACTGTATTTCCTTGTGGACCTAACTTCTTACAGCAATTTCTCCTAAGCAGCTCTTTCCAATTTCACTCCCTCTCTCGTTTTGCTCTGCCCAGGGAAGACACTATGAATGATGCCCTACTCAGTGTTGCCCAGTCCCTGTGATGCTGGCCTGTTGTCCTTGACCCAGACTTGAACTCCTGTGCTCTCTTGTCGTAAGATGAGCATTTATGCAAAAAGATCAGTAACAACTTCATCCTCTCCGCATCAAATTTGGCATGCCCAAAAATTATCTGAATGGCAGCATGAGCACAATTTAGACTCACATGCTTACAGAGCACCCCTGCTACCTTGGCACTTTAAGAAAATTAGAGAAAATAAAATCACATTTGTGGGTTTTGGTTATTTATTGGAAACTCTGTACAGATTATGAGAACAAATGGCAACTTATCAGAGCACATTTTCCTTCAGTGAGTGCCTCAGTGCCAAAAGCAGCAAACTAGGACCCGTGGATGAGACAGAAGACTGAGTGCTCCTAGAGTAAGCATATAAAACTGGACTCAACAGCAAAAAAACAAAAAACAAAAAACAAACAAAAAAAAACAATCTCCAAGTGTGCCAGAAACAAAAAGATAATTTAGGACTAAAAAATGTGAGTTAATTAAGGTTACATCAATGGAAAAAGGGTCCCAGGTCAAGGACTTGACCCCTTATATAACTCTGGGAGCCAATAAAGACTTGTCCTGCCAGGGAATGAGGGACTTAGAAAAACAAAATGAGGCCCAGGCAAACAACATGAAAGCACCTCACTTGTCTGGTTTGCAGCTGGACAGGAGTCACTGTCAGAAAATCAGCACTGAAAGTTTGTCCTCCACTGTGGATGGGGCTGAATTCACACTACTTTGTGTGAAGAAGCCATGAGTCAATAACAGCTTTAAAAACTGGTCCAAAGAACAACAAAAGTGTGCCCTGAATGCTACATTGCATATGAAATTCTACAACATGGTAATAGAAATCGTATCTATGGTAGCATCTGGGAATGAGGATTGACCGAGAATGGGCATGACAGAACTGGTTGGCATGACATAAATGCTTCATGACTTGGTACAGGAGTGGTTAAAATGTGTATTTGCATTTATCGAAACTGTGCAACACACTAAAGATCTGAGCAATTCACTGCTTGGAAATTATAACTCAATGCTGAAATTAAAAAAAAAAAAAAAAAATCCTGATCCAGACCTAAACCTATTTAAGAGTCCAGACAAAGCAATGCTAAACCACCCCCATGTGCTAAACCACATGCTCTACAGCCCAGAGCATGTGCGACAAACGTATTTTCCTCTCTCTGGCTTCTGGAAGTTGGATCACAGACAAGGGACCTAAGTGCAGCCAATCAGAGGCTCCCAACTTGGGCCTTTGAACCTTGTGACAGTCCAGAGGTCTAACAGTCACTAGCACGTAGTAACTAGCAGCATAGCAAGGTGACCCAGCTAACCTGGCCTCCTGAGGTTTCTATCTGGACCTGGTACTGCAGCTATCTTTTTTTGTAATCCTTTTTGATTAATTTAACCAATGTCAGTTTCTCTTATTTGCAACGAAGGACCTAACTAGCATGACATCTGGAACCAGAACTAAGGGGCTAGAGACACAACCTCAGGAAATCTCAATCTCAGGGTATCAGATTGTGCATCTGTCCTATGTGAAACTGAGGGTAGGGAAAATCAAGGCTGCGTAAGGGATGGAAACTGCACCCTGTGACACAAACAGTAGTTAAGGAGCTTATTAAATTGTGCCCTGGGATCTCCTGGAATTAAGTGTCCATTAAAGACCAGGTTTTGTGGGACACAGAGGCCACATCAGAGCCATGGTGTCTTTTAATGCTCACTATAGCCTTATGTAACTATTATCATCCCCTTTATTTAGATGAAGAATGTAAACTCAGAGAGGAAAAACCCTGCTAGGATTCAATTCTAAAACCGTATCATGAACCATCAGGCATGTGATATATGTTTTTTTCAAGGGCATTTTTTTTGTACACATATGTGTTTATCTACAACAATATAAAATGCAATTCATGGCAATGGTGGCCTTTGGGAAGAGGTTGAAAGCTGTTGGTTAGGAGTTCAAGTAAATGTCAGCTCTTACCGTTTCCATCAAGTGATTCCATATAGAACCATACCTCAGCAATATTTGGATCATTGCAATAATGAAATTTTTTGGTTTTCTGGTGCATATAAAAGTTATGTTTAAACTATACTGTAGTCTGTTAAGTATACAATAGCATTATGTCTAAAAAGCAATGCACATGTCTTAATTTAAAAACATTGTATTGCTAAAAAAAAAAAAAAAAAAATCCTAACGATTATCTGAGCCTTCAGTGAGTCAATCTTTTTGCTGGTGGAGAGTCTTGCCTCAATGTGGATAGCTGCTAACTGAATGGGGTGGTAGTTGCTGAAGGTTGGGTGGCTCTGGAAATTTCTTAAAATAAGACAACAATGGAGTTAGCCGCATCAGTTGATTCTTCTTTTCATGAAAGATTATTTATCTGTAGCATGTGATGTTGTTTAATAGAATTTGACCCACAGTAGAACTCCTTTCAAACTTGGAGCCAATCCTCTCAAACCCCTGCATGTTTTACCAACTAATAGATAATATTCTAAATTCTTTGTTCAACAATGTTCACAGCATCTTCATCAGGAATAGATTCCATGTCAATAAACCACTTTCTTTGCTCATCCATAAGAAGCAACTCCTCACCTGTTCAGATTTTATCATGAGATTGCAGCAATTCAGTTACATCTTAAGGCTCTACTTCTAATTCTAATTATCTTGCTGTTTCTACCAGATCTGCAATTACTTCCTCTCAGTTTTAAACCCTTCAAATCATCCCTAAGGGTTGAAATCAGCTTTTTCCAAATTCCTGTTAATTTCATATTTTTACCTCTTCCCGTGAATCACAAATGTTCCTAATGGTATTTACAATGGTGAATTCTTTCTAGAATGTTTCCCATTTACTTTGCCTATATCTATCAGAGGAATTATTATCTATGGCAGCTAAAAATTTCTGAAATGTATTTCTTATGCAGTAATATTTGACAGTTGAAATTACTACTTGATCTATGTACTACAGAATAGATGTGGTATTCATAGGCATGAAAAAACATTAATCTCCTTATATATCTCTACCAGAGCTCTTGAGTGACCAGGTGCATTGTCAATAAGCAGTAATATTTGGGAAGGAATTATTTTCTGAGCAGTAGATCACAACAGTGAGCTTAAACTATTCAGTGAACTGTGCTGTAAACAGATGTGCTGTTATCCAGGCTTTGTTGTTCCATTTAAAGGTCACAGGAAGAGTAGATTTAGCGCAATTCCTATTGTTCCTGGGATTTGCAAAAGAATAAATGAGCAGTGGCTTCAACTTAAAGTCACCAGCTATGTTAGCCAAAAACAAGCAGTCAGCCTGTTCTTTGAGGCTTTGAAGTCAGTCATTGACTTCTCCTCTCTAGCTATGAAAGTCCTAAATGACATCTTTCAATATAAGGCTGTTTTGTCTCCACTGAAAATCCATTTAGTGTAGCCACTTGTATCAAAGATCTTCACTAGATCTTCTGGATAATTTGCTGCAGTTTCTACATTAGCACTAACTGTTTCATGTTGTACTTTTACATTATAGAGGTGGCTTCTCGCCTTAAACCTCATGAACTGGCTGGGCACAATGGCTCACGCCTATAATCCCAGCACTTTGGGAGGCTGAGGCAGGTAGATCACAAGGTCAAGAGATCAAGACCATCCCGGCCAACATGGCAAAACCCTGTCTCTACTAAAAATACAAAAATTAGCTGGGTGTGGTGGCATGTGCCTGTAGTCCCAGCTACTTAAGAGGCTGAGGCAGGAGAATTGCTTGAACCTGGGAGGCGGAGGTTACAATGAGCCAAGATCGCACCACTGCACTGCCTCCTGGTGACTCGAGACTCCGTCAAAAAAAAAAAAAAACCCGCATGAACCAACCTCTGCTAGCTTCAAACTTTTCCTCTGAAGCTTCCTCACCTCTCTCAGCCTTCACAGAATTGAAGAGAGTTAGGGCCTTGCTTGGGATTAGGCTTTGGCTTAAGTGGATGTTGTTGTTGGTTTGATCCTCTATCCGGACCACTAAAACTTCCTCCATATAAGCAGTTAAGCTCTGTTGCTTTCTTATCATTCATGTGCTCACTGGAGTAGCACTTTTAATTTTCTTCAAGAACTTTAGAATTCAACAAGTTAGCTAAGTATTTGAGGCAAGAGGCCTAGCTTTCAGCCTATCTCATATTTCTCAGCTTTCTTCATTAAGCTTAATCATCTCTAGCTTTTGATTTAAAATAAGATATGTGCAATTCTTCCTTTCACTTGAACACTTAAGAAGTCATTGTAGGGTTATTACTTGACCTAATGTCAATATTATTGTGTCCCAGGAAATAGGAGGAAATAGGGAGGCCAAAGGAGAGGGAGAGAGATGAGGGAATGACCAGTGGGTGAAGCCATCAGAACACAAATGATGTCTTATCTGGGCTCGGGCTCAGTTTGTGGTGTCCCAAAATAATTACAATAGTAACATCAAAGATGACTAGCTAGGTTTGGTGACTCACGCCTGTAATTCTAGCACTTTGGGGGGCTCAGGTGGGAAAATTGTTTGAGCCCAGGAGTTTGAAACCAGCCTGGGGAACATGGTGAAACTCCATCTCTATCAAATAAAAAAAAAAATTAGGTGTCCATGGTGGCACACGCCTATAGTCCAGCTACTCAGGAGGCTGAGAAGGGAGGATCACTTGAGCCTAGGCGGCTGAGGTTGCAGTGAGCCAAGGTCACACCACTGCACTCCAGCCTAAGTGACAGAACAAGATCCTGTCTCCAAAAAAAAAAAAATAAAGTCATTACATAAGATACAGTAATAATAATGAAAAAGTTTGAACTGTTGTGAGAATTACCAAAATGTGACACAGAGACACACAGTGAGTGCATGCTATTAGAAAAATGGCACTGACAAACTTGCTGCACTCAAGGTTGCCACAAACCTTCAATATGTAAAAAATGCAGTATCTGCAATGCACAATAAAAGGAAATATGTCGGTACCTTGCCAGCAACCCAACAACATATTACTATAGCTTTAAATGCCTCCATTAGGGAATCCCTCAGGTTGAAAAACAAATTCTCCCAGAAGCCATCAAGGAAAAGATAGATATAGTGACCACAAAATTGTATAACTTCCAGTCAGTAAACAAAAGTAACTTGATAAAAGGGACTGGGAGTTAGGGTAGGAGGCTGGGAGAGAAAAAGATTCAATTTTCATTCTTATACTTTACTTTTAAATGTTTGAAAATGTGCATTTATTGCTTTTATTTTAATGACTTTTTAAAGTATTGATTCTTGATGAAATTCAGATCATCCTGACCACTATAAACTTCTTAGCACCATTTCTTTATTAGATAAGAAACAATAGACTATAATAAATAAATACACATTTTTAAGACGAGATGGTCCCAGATTAAAATCCTGTGTGAGAAATCTACTTGCTATGTGGAACCAAGCTTGGTCAATTCATAAGAGCACTTTGAGCCTCAGCTTCCCTGTGGTATAAAGAAAACAGAGAGAATTGTCATTTCTAATCAGAAAAATTTTCTAAGGAGGGCAGTTGCTCTGACATAAAAGGCCCTTTTGTTTGGCCAGTCATGGAGGAAAGATGAGAACAGAAAGAGATTGGAGCCTATGGCAGGGCAGAGGGCTTGCATGGCATAGAATGAAGTGGCCAGGGAAGTTTAAAGGACTTTTAGAAACAGTAATATCTAATATGCCATTTCAATTTGTTTATAGTACACAATGTGACCTGTCCCCCACAACCCTCACTAAAAGTTAGTTCTTTATGCACAGTTCTTTTCTGATGCTTCTGAGGGTGTCAGGGCTGGGGAAAGTGAAAGGTGAATGTGCTAGATATCAAGGTTGGGTGGTCACCAGGGAGGAAATAAAAGAATGGGCACCAGAACAGAGAACAATAATGAAGTGGAAGCAGCAAATCAGAGCCAGGAATGACCCTAAGAACATAAGGGCTCTGGAAATTCACAGATCTGGGGGAAGCTTTCCATATCCTCAAGCCATAGATGGAAGTTTGCTTTAGTTTTAGCTAAATCTCTAGGGACTAGGAGACCCCAGGTATTACCTGGGTTGCATGTAAAATGTGATAAAAATGCCTACTTCCCAGTGCTTTGTGAATGAGAGTGCACGTAAGTAAACTGTACCTGAAACATGTCAATACTCAAGACCTGGAAGCAATGGGAAAAAAGGAAACGCAGAGAGCATTTCAGGAGGATTTGAGGCTACATTAGGAAAGTTTTCTCAGGGACAGTGGTCAGGGCGTAGGGAGCTGGGGAATGACCCAGCCTGGTTAAGAGGCTCAGTCAGGCCTTTTAGACAACCCAGAAGGAAGCACGAGACCAGGCATAGTGATGGCAAAGGGGAAACTAGAGCAATGTGAGACTCTATTAGTGACAAGGCTTAGTAGGAAGTAACCAAAGCTAACTCCAGCTAGCTTAATAAAAAAGTTGATTATAAGGGGTCATAAGTCTCTCACATATAAGAGAAGGAAAGTATCCCCGTTTCCATCTTTCTCTCTCACTGTTTTCCTCTGTTTCTCTCTCCCCTGTTATCAGCTGCCATGTTCCTGGCCCGGCAGGCTTCAGGTGTTCTCCTGATAGCTCTCAGGTCTCCTTTCTAAGGACGAGACTGATTGTCTCAGCCTGAGTCTGGCGCCCACTCCTGGTCCGATCATGTCATGAATGAAGTCGCTGCTGAGGTGCCTTCCACTATAGGAGAGGGGGGGTTACGTGATTAACTGTGAGTTGGGTACACATCCCTACTTTAGGGACTCTCAATTTGTGTCAGAATTTTACCTACCACTGTTGTAAACATGATCCGAATTCCTTTGTGTTTAAAGCTGCAAAAACAACAACAAAATTAGCCTAATCTTTAATACTTTTCAAGTTTTTTCATTTCACTTTATTCTCACTGAATTTTGTAGTTCGAATATAGCTTATAGATAGATATTTGCTTTCATATCTGCCTTTTCTCAATAGATAACACACTTCTTTAAAAAAAAAAAAGGATTTTGTTGTATTTGCCTTTGTAATACCTAGCACTTAGCATAGGACAGATGTTTCTTAAATGAATGACAATGAGGGAGAAAGAGGATGAACACAACCTTCCTTTCAGTTTTTCCTGGAATCAAACTTGGAGAGGCACAACCATTTGAAGCAGAAAGCTCCTGATATTTAGAATTTATTCAGGCACTATTTTAATAAAGTCCATTTATCAAGAATGTTTGGGAGGATTTTCATTCATATACTCACCTCATATCCAACCATGACTAATTGCCAATAAATCAGAAGATTACATTATCCTGGCAAACTGTTTTAACATGTTTTAATCTTCCTTTGATTCCGAAAGCCCTGTGGGATCTTGGTAGGCCTCAAGGGCACATATTATGAACATGACTTGCATGATTAAATGATGGGAAGGTGGAGAAAGTATTTGAGGTTCTTGTTTGGTTTTTTTGTTTGTTTGTTTTATCTGAATCCTGGGTAAAAGGGCATTTACTATGGCTTTTGAGTCTAGATTCTACTCCATGCCATAAAGGGAAGGTGCTTTCTAACAAAAGATGACCTATCACAAGAGGCCACGCCTCATGTTTCCAGTCCACAAGCCCAAGTCATTCCCCAGTTCTTCCATGAAGCCTACCCTAGTCCACAGCCACATCCTTTCCTTATCCTCCCAGAGCTTTGCATTTGCTACCTCTTTTGCTGCCACTCACCATTTCCTAGAGCTCTTTGTGTATCTATCCCCCTGGGAGCACCTGAGGCCACAAAACAGGATTCATTTCACTTCTGCAATTCTGGCAGGCCTCAGCACAGCTGTTTCAATAAACATTTCTCCCATGATTGATGAAATTATGAAGCACCTCACTAATTCAGCTGTGATTTACCTTCAAGCATTGAAGACCTATGTTGCCATGCATAGGCTTAAAATGTTGTAATGTTGTTAAGGCTTTCATAGATAAGGTAGAAAATAGGGATTTTATATTAAAGAGAATGAAGAAAATTTGAAGGAAATGTAAGGGGACAGATGGATAGAAGCTATGAAGAAAGTCAAAGAGACAACAACTTTCTACAATCTCAGACCCCCCAGGAAAGCATCACGCAGCTGGCTCTGCCTTTTCAACAGCCCAATGTTAGGGAAATGGAGACTTCTTTCTTCCATGCCTCCACCATCACTTATTTCCCACAAAATATGATTCACATAGGGAAGGGGAAGTGCTGAGCAATTCCACGCAAATTTGGTGAGGGTCTCTAAACATTTATCCATCTCTCCATCTTGAGATTCACACACCATGGTAATAAATTATTTATCAGGCCCAAAGTCCTTAGATGGATTCCTCCCCCATCACTACTTCCTCTCTCTTTTCCTTGTCTTGCACCAGCACCACCACCAGAACCCGAGGCCCCAGCACACATCAGCACTGTTCTGAGTCCTTCGGAAGGATTCAGGAGTTAATACTCCCTGTTCTGCATTCTCGGAGCCACTTTTTCTATTGACTGCAAGCATTAACTATTAAACAGGCATTTCCTAGGGACTCTTTTCTAGCTGGCTGTTTCCGTAGGACACTCCAGATGACACATGTCAGCCCTGAGGGAAATCTGACAAAGCAGATCCTCAGAGGTGCAGAAGTCCAAGCTCAGCAGCCTCATCCAGAATCATCCAGCCTCATCTAGACCCCTGGGGCTCCTCTTTCTGAATGTCTTCAATTTTCTGGTCACTTTGCCTGACTTCCACCTACGTATGGATCCCTTCCAAGAATAAACTGCTGTTATAATGAGGAACCTGCCACAGTGAAGAAAATTAGTTTCTATTTCGAACGTTTGGAAATCTTGGGAGCATATTTTTTAAATGGTAAGCTGATGTAGTGTGCGTCAATATGAAACATGGAATTGGAACCAGAGAGACGCAACAGAGCAGGTTACTGCAACACTTGCCCATGTTTTGGTTATTGTGTGATACTGCTTATCAGTGAATCAGCCTCCGTGAAGAACTTATCAGTTAATCACCCAGGAATCATTTTAGACTTCCAAATGGCACACCAGTCTCTTTACTGAGTCATGGAAAGCCCCTAATCACCAATCAATCACATAATCACCCCTTAAGGTCTGGAGGTTCATGATAGATAGGCATATTTCTTGTCTAGGTAACTGGTGGAGTCAGAGAGATTTAAACAAAGTCAGAACAAGTCTGTCTGATAGCCACTCTGGAATCCCAACACAGTTTATGGCCATACCACCATGAACACACGACATCTTGTCTGAAATCCCAACACAATCCTCACTTATACTTTTTATTTCATTATGATGACAACAGGTGATAACGGTATCTAGAGTATTTGAAGCTGTAGAAGGGACTGTTGGCACACAAAATAGTAAAAATGAAAAGGTTTGCCTGAGAAAATTAGAATCAACGGCATGACTGTCTTTTATACAAATCAAATTATTGTTAAACATTCAATTGTTTACAAAATGAATAGAAATAAACTTAAGAGAAAATTAGGCTGGGCCTAGTGGCTCATGCCTGTAATTCCAACACTTTAGGAGGTCGAGGCAGGTGGATCACCTGAGGTCAGGAGTTCGAGACCAGCCTATCCAATATGGTGAAACCCTGTCTCTAATAAAAATATTTTAAAAAGCCAGGCATGGTGGTGCACATCTGTAGTCTCAGCTACTTGGGAGGCTGAGACTAGAGAATCGCTTGAACCCGGGAGGTAGAGGTTGCAGTGAGCTGACATTTTACCACTGCACTCCAGCCTAGGCAACAGAGTATGAGTAGGACTCCATCTCAAAAAAAAAAAAAAAAAAAAGAGAGAGAAAATTAAGTACAAATATCTCATCATAACATAATCAAATTTAATAAGTATCCTACCACAACATAAATTTTCTAAACTTATTTAAAAAATAATTTATGACTATTGAACAAAAATAACCTTTTTATTTTTAAAAACACTCCTGTCTCTTTTTTTTATGACATTGAAGTTTTTCGGAATTTCTCTTACTAATTTGCAAAGTTTTTTAATGTAAGAAAATTAACTCTTTGTTATATATGCTACAAATACTTCTCCCAATTTGTCTTTTGATTTGTCTTATCATGTATTTGATTTACACAGTTTATATTTTTGTCATTCAAATTGCTAGTCTTTTCCTTTTGTGATCTTCTTTCAGTTAGGCTTAGAAAGTTCTTATCTATCCTGAGGTTAAATTGTTGTCTAAGAGTTTCATAAATTTGAAGAATTTATTTTAATACATAATGGGAGGCAAGGCTCCAGCTTCGTTTTTTCTGAAGAGTTCTTCATTTTTACCAAAATCAGAATTCCCTTTGAATCGGTTGCTCTTCAACTCTGTGTCAGTCAACTCTCCTTTCCCTTTTTTTCCATATATCACAAGTTTACTGCACTAGGACTTTTCCAAAATCAAATAAAGAATTATTTTTCTCAATCAGGCAAAATATAGGTTCTTTTCCACCTAACAACCCACTGATTTTATAGACATTCCTTCTCCCATTTTATCGCCTTCACACGTCTTTTTTTTTTTAATACTGTAAGTTCTAGGGTACGTGTGCACAACGTGTATACATGTGTACATGTATACATATGTATACATGTGCCATGTTGGTGTGCTGCACCCATCACACGTCTTTTAAGTTACTGTCATTTAATACCTTCCTTGCATCCACAGAAACGAATGGCATTTTGTCCTTACCTATTTTCACATCATGCATAACCAGTTACACAGCAGCAACATGTTAAGTTACTGCTTAACATTATGCTTAAGTTAATGACTTAAGTAAAAGTCATTAATCTTGACTAGCCCCTCATTCCCTTATTCAGTTCTTTCAGACTCCATGCTATATTTTCCAAAGCCAGCTACACTCATAAATTCACTTGAATAAGCACATGCCAGGCAATAAGCCAGAAATTAGATGAAAATGGAAATAAAAAGACAGCTATTTTTTACTCACAAAGAGTTTTCAGCCAAGTTTACAGATACAAACATGTAAATAACTGTATTATTTATCTATTACTGTATGACAAATTACCCCAAATGTAGTCACTTAAAGCAACAATAAACATTTATTGTCCCTCACAGTTTCTATGGGTCAAGAATTCAAGATCAGCTTAACTGCATACTTCTGGCTCAGGATCCCTCGTAAGATCGCACTCAAACGCTGGGTGGAGCTGTTAATCATCTGAAAGCTTTTCTGGAAATGGAGGATGCGCTTCCAAAGAGCCTAACTTACATGGCTAAAACTTGGTGCTGGCTGTTGGTAGAAGGCTTCAGTTTTTCTACATATGAGCCTCTGCACAGTGATGCTCGAGCATCCTCAAAATGTGATAGCTGGCTTCTATGACAATGAGCAATCCAAGAGAAAAAGATAAATACTGCAATTCACTTTATGGCCTAGTCTCAGAAATCACACACTGTCACCTCTACCGTACTATATTGGTCACACAGATCAGTCTTCTGTGCAGAAGGATGCTACACAAGGGTATGAATACCAAGAGGCAAAAATCACTGAGTGCTTCTTTTCAGGATATTGGAGTAATGAGTAGAACCACTAATAGCAATGAAGAATAAACAAATACATGGCTAGCTATGATGTACTGTCCACTATGTGGTGGATGCTATGATCATATTTCATATGCATTATGTCCCTCAGCCTTAACAAAATCCTATGAGGCAGATACTGTGGGAGCCTTCTTGAAGGATGGTTACAACAACCAATACAGATTGGAATAAAATAAGCATAAAATGGAAACCTAGGTAATTTCCCACTCTGGTTGGTTGGTTTGGGTTTTGTTTGGTTGGTTTTGGATTTTCATTTTTTTAGAGACAGGGCCTTTCTCTGTCACCCTGCAGCGCAGTGGCGCCATCATAATTCACTGTGGCCTCAACCTCCAGGGCTCAAGGGGTTCTCCCGCTTCAGCCTCCTGAGGAGCTGGGACTATATGCATGTGCCATAACATCCAGCTAATTTTTTAATTTTGTGTAGCAACAGAGTCTCCCTGTATCACCCAGGGTGGTCTCCAACTCCTGGTCTCAAGTGATCCTCCCACCTCATCTCCCAAAGTGCTGGGATTACAGGTGTGAGCCACTGCAACCAGGCCATAATTTTTAAAACAAAACAGTTTTCACTCAAACTTATCAAGCCCATTTTTTTCTCATTCTGCTAAGTTAACTCTTCCTTGTAAGCTTTTAGAGACTGATGCCATCCAATATGAGCTCCCTCCGTTTATTTATCTTAATCTAAAAATTATTAATTTAGTCAACCACTATCCCTCCCTCTGATTCCCAACAGCTATTCTGTCTACTGGTCTCATGGTGCCATTCCCAGCCAACCACTATAAAACCTGTCCATGAAGCACCTCTTTTTCTCCTGCATCTTCAACATCTGTGTCGTTATTGGCTCCTATCACCTTGTCTACAAATCTGTTCCAGTTTCCTTTACACTGAAACTAGAAGTCTCTAGGCCAGACCCTTACAATATACCACTCTAAGCCTATCACCTTCCTGGTTAGTAATATTCATTGGCTCCTTATTGTCAATCAAACAGTCAAGAGTCTAAAATCTGCCAAGCAGAGTTTCTATAATCTTTCATCACTTACTATTTTCAGCTGACCTTTCAGTACTCCACACTGAAACCCAACTGGACCGGCCACTATTCTCTGGACATACCATTCGTAAAAAATACATTAAACTCAAAAACCAGAAAACCTATGACAAGCACAAACTTGGAAAAAAAAAATGTTGTGTTTTTTAACAAGACATTTATGGGTAAGTGGTTCCAAGCTTTCTTTAGCAATTTAATCATATAAATATCCCAGAATCTTGCAATTCTTCTGCTCCACATCCTCAGTGTGTTATTATTACCTTGTTCTCATGTTTGCTGCCTCATGGTAAAAAAATAATAATAGCTGCTACAGCTGTGGACATCAATCCTCACGTCACTATGCTAAACAAAGGGGACAGTTAGAAAAGAGGATTTCCTTGCACTTCTAAGTCTCCATTTACTCATCTGCACAATGGAGACAATCCTAGTATCTGCCTCATAAGATTTTCTTAAGACTGAGGGACATAATGCATATGAAATATGATCATAGCATCCAGCACATAGTGGACAGTACATCATAGCTAACCATGTATTTGTTTATTCTTCATTGCTGTTAATGGTTCTACTCATCACTCCAACATCCTGAAAAGAAACACTCAGTGAAAAACCAATCATTTGGATTAATAATAACCAGCAATTACCTGTGCAAATTGCACATTCATGCACATAATCACTTATAGCTGTACTATCACCTTCATAAAATCTATTAAAAAATGCAAGTGATCTTAACCAAACAAGAGACATTGTTGGAGAGCTGAAGAAATACTGAATAAATCTCAAGGACAGAAAGTAAAATCAAGCTTCAAGTAAACTGGTATGAAAAACTAGGAAGCCAGAAATTGAGTTTCCTCCCCTATTTCTCAGGTTTTCCATTGCTGCCTCTTTCTTCTCTCTTTACATATTTCTCCCCCTACTATGCTTTGTAAGTTTTCTCATTTGGGTGTTCAATACAAATATAAAATCTCTGAGTGCAGTTCCAAATTTTCAAAAGACAATAACCTGCTGCCATTTTATCCATCCCCAGCCCAAAGCACTCTAAGGGGAGAAGAGGGAGAACAACCATGTGATCAACTTATAGACCATTCATCAGTGTGTGAGGAAGCAGGCTGTCTTCTATGAAGAATATGTAGAAACAAAGCTGAAACGGTTGGTGGAAAAAATGACTGGCCTCTCTGGTACCAACTCCCGGCAAAGAAAATTATTCGGGTGCAAGTTAGCAAAATGAACCACATATACAATTCAGAGTCTAAGAGCTTTAATTGAAATTGGTACCTTTTTTCTTTTTTGAGGTGGCGCCTCACTCTGTCACCCAGGCTGGAATGCAGTGGTATGAACTCGGCTCACTGCAACTTCTGCCTGCCAGGTTCAAGCAATTCTCTTGCCTCAGCCTCAGAGTAGCTGGGATTACAGGCACCCGCCATCATGACTGGCTAATTTTTGTATTTTTAGTAGAGACAGGGTTTCACCATGTTGGCCAGGCAGACCTTGAACTCCTGACTTCAGGTGATCGGCCCCCCCTCGGCTTCCCAAAGTGCTGGGATTACAGGCGTGAGCCACCACACCCAGCTGAAATTGGTACGTTTTTCAAAGAAATAAAAATGAATATTTTCCTTGTATAAACATACAACTAGAAACCTTGTTTAGACTGTCACTTTGAATAGATGTAAGGCAACAAACATCTATACACACAAACACACACACAAATACTGAAATGTATAAATAATGCTGGCTAATGATCAAATCAGGGAAGAAATATTACCAAGTAAATTTCTTTGTTGTTTACATTTTTATTCTCAAAATAAATTATTTGAGCACTTGAAGTATTCCTTGAATCATACAAACCTTTTATTTCACAAGAAAAAGCCAATTTTAATAAATATTTTCGTGTACAGCTGTCCTCCTTCATCTAATTTTACTTTCTGCAGTTTCAGTTACCCACAGACACTCATCATACAAAAATAAGTCAAAAAGAGGGAATCTCCCTAACTCATTTTACGAGACCAGCATCATCCTAATACAAAAACCTGGCAGAGACACAACAAAAAAAAAAAAAGAAAATTTCAGGCTAATATCCCTGATGAACATTGATGGGAAAATCCTCAATAAAATACTGGTAAACCAAATCCAGTAGCACATCTAAAATCTTATCGACCATGATCAAGTCAGCCTCATCCCTGGGATGCAAGCCTGGTTCAACATACACAAATCAACAAACATAATCCATGACATAAACAGAACCAATGACAAAAACCACATGATATCTCAATAGATGCAGAAAAGGCCTTTGACAAAATTCAACAGCCCTTCATGCTAAAAACTCTCAAACTAGGTATTGATGGAATGTATCTCAAAATAATAAGAGCTACTTATGACAATCCCACAGCCAATATCATACCGAATGGGCAAAAACTGGCACAAGACAAGGATGCCCTTTCTCACCACTCCTATTCAACATAGTATTGGAAGTTCTGATCAGGAAAATCAGGCAAGAGAAAGAAATAAAGGGTATTCAGTTAGGAAAAGAGAAAGTCAAATTGTCTCTATTTGCAGATGACATGATTGTATATTTAGAAAACCCCAACATCGCAGCCCAAAATCTCCTTAAGCTGATAAGCAACTTCAGCACAGTCTCAGGATACAAAATCAATGTGCAAAAATCACAAACATTCCTATACATCAGTAACAGACAAACAGAGCCAAATCATGAGTGAACTCCCATTCACAACTGCCTAGAAATACAACTTCCAAGGGATGTGAAGCACCTCTTCAAGGAGAACTACAAACCACTACTCAAGGAAATAAGAGAGGACACAAACAAATGGCAAAACATACCATGTTCATGGATAGGAAGAATCAATATCATGAAAATGGCCATACTGCCCAAAGTAATTTATAGATTCAATGCTATCTCCACCAAACTACCATTGACTTTCTTCACAGAATTGGAAAAAACTACTTCAAATTTCATATGGAACCAAAAAAGACCCTGCATAGCCAAGACAATCCTAAGCAAAAAGAACAAAGCTGGAGGCGTCACACTACCTGACTTCAAACTGTACTACAAGGCTACAGTAACTAAAACAGCATGGTACTGGTACCAAAACAGAGATATAGACCAATGGAACAGAACAGAGGCCTCAGAAATAACACCACACATCAACAACCATCTGATCTTTGACAAACCTGACAAAAACAAGCAATGGGGAAAGGATTCCCTATTTCATAATGGTGTTGGGAAAATTGGCTAACTATATGTAGAAAGCTGAAACTGTACCCCTTCCTTACACCTTATACAAAAATTAATTCAAGATGGATTAAAGGCTTAAATGTCAGACTTAAAACCATAAAAACCCTGGAAGAAAACCTAGGCAGTACCATTCAGAACATAGGTATGGGCAAGGACCTCACAACTAAAACATCAAAAGCAATGGCAACAAAAGTCATAACTGACAAATGGGATCTAATTAAACTAAAGAGCTTCTGCACAGCAAAAGAAACTATCATCAGAGTGAACCAGGCGACCTATAAAATGGGAGAAAACTTTTGCAATGTATCCATCTGACAAAGGGCTAATATCCAGAATCTACAAAGAACTTAAATTTACAAGAAAAAAAACACCACATCAAAAAGTGGGCAAAAGATATAAACAGACACTTCCTCAAAAGAAGACATTTATGTGGCCAACAAACATACGAAGAAAAGCTCATCATCACTAGCCATTACAGAAATGCAAATCAAAACTACAATGAGATACCATCTTGTGCCAGTTAGAATGGAGATCATTTTAAAAATCAGGAAATAGCAGATGTTGGAGAGGATGTCAAGCAATAGTAATGCTTTTACACTGTTGGTGGGAGGGTAAATTAGTGCAAGCATTGTGGAAGATAGTGTGGCAATTCCTCAAGGGATCTAGAACTAGAAATACCATTTGACCAAGCAATCCCATTACTAGGTATATACCCAAAGGATTATAAACCATTCTGCTATAAAGATACATGCACACATACATTTATTGCAGCACTGTTCACAATAGCAAAGACTTGGAACCAACCCAAATGTTCATCAGTGATAGACTAGATAAAGAAAACATGGCACATATACACTGTGCAATACTATGCAACCATAAAAAAGGATGAGTTCGTGTCCTTTGCAGGGACATGGATGAAGCTGGAACCCATCATTCTCAGGAAATTAACACAAGAACAGAAAACCAAACACCACATGTTCTCACTCATAAGTGGGAGTTGAACAATGAAAACACATGGACACAGGAAGGTGAACATCACACACCAGGGCCTGTCAGAGGGTCGGGAGCTAGAGGACGGATAGCATTAGGAGAAATACCAAATGTAGATGATGGGTTGATGGGTGCAGCAAACCACCATGGCACACATATACCTATGTAACAAACCTGCACAGTCTGCACATGTACCCCAGAACTTAAAGTATAATAATAAAAAAAGAAAGAAAAAAATGCAATCACCTTTTCATTTATAATACATTTTAATAATTTCTAAATAAAAATAGTTCAAAATAGCAGACAAAGCCCCAATTTACTTCCTTTTTCATTTATTTTATTTTTTCATAGGGACATACAGGAAACAACCCAATTTATTTCTCAGAAAAAGGAGGTCTACATTGGCTAAACTAAATGAAAAATGTGATAGACGTTGGCTACCAATTAAGTTGAAAATAACAAATATCCACACTGAGTAGTCCCACCTAGGATTCCTTTCATATCTCATTTATCTTGTTGGCGTTTCATGATGTAATCCTCTCTTAAACTAGATATTTGTCAGGGCCATGAAGTCAAGAAACTTCCAAGAGACCTTGCTTAGTGGTCAAATTAGTCATTTTATAATAGTTGTACTTTTATCATTTTACTCTCAAAGTATGTGCTTCATGTTATGTGAAGCATAATTACATTTTCAATTAAATATTCATCCAACTCCATGAGCCAATTTATGAATTCAAGGATGTGACTACATCCAAGGAAAGCATCAGTACTATTTTCAGCCATCCTCAAGTCTCCCAAAGACCCCATCTATAGAGAAGTGGAGTAGCCCTGTCTGTACAGAAATTCAAGTCAGGCTCTGAAACTCCTACAGAAGTCCATGATTCTGCTTCCCCTACATCTGGCCCTAAAGAATACAGTACTTGCTGTAACCAAAAGAACAGAACACTTGTACCACAGGCACTTGTCTCAGAATTCAGTCATAGATTGACTGTCACCCTGCACTTGCCAAAAGCTTAAGGAAAATTGTATTTGAAAGAAATTCTATTATACTGTTAATTATCTAAGCTCTAAACCTGAAGTCACTTAAAGTTATTAGAAAAAAAATCCCCCAATTATCTCACTCATTTCCTTGCAGAAGTGATCCAATGCCACAGTTTAATATTTTGCTTTGGTGCAAAAAAATCAAAAGTGTTTCTTTCACAAAACTATAGTTTGAATATATTGTTCCTTGTGGTACTCAGTAGCAACTATATAAGGAGCTTCACAGCTTATACAATGTTATCCTTTTCATTTTGTGCGAAACAATAGAACCAGAAAAGTAGAATGTCTTTTTTTTTTTCATTGGCCCTCTTCTACCCATTCTGTTAAAATGGGAGTCTTCCTAGATTAGGTCCCCTCTCTCTTCTCTCATAATACTCTCTCTCAACCTCAGTGATTTCATCTAGTTCCCAGTTTCAACTATCATCTTGTCTTAGTCCATTTGTGTTCCTATAAAGGAATGCGTGAGGCCGGTTAATTTACTAAGAAAAGAGATTTATTTGGCCCCCAGTTCTGCAGATTGAACAAAAAGCATAGCATAAACATCTTCATCTGAGGAGGGTCTCAAGAAGCTTCCACTCATGGTGGAAGGTGAAGGGGAGCCAGTGTGTGCAGATCACATGATGAGAGAGGAAGAAAGAGAGAAGGTGAAGGTGACAGGCTCTTTTTTTTTTTTTTTAATGACATAATGATTTTTATTTTTTTTTAATACTTTAAGTTCTAGGGTACATGTGCACAACATGCAGGTTTGTTACATATGTATATATGTGCCATGTTGGTGTGTTGCACCCATTAACCCAACATTTACATTAGGTATATCTCCTAATGCTATCCCTCTCCCCTCCTGCCACCCCACCACAGGCCCCAGTGTGTGATGTTCCCCACCCGTAACAGGCTCTTTCTAACAATCAGGTCTCAGGGGAACTCTCACAGAAACTAATAGACAAGAACTTAGTACCACAAGGACTGCACCAAGCCATTCATGAGACAGCCACCTCCTTAGCCCAAACACCTCCCACCAGGCCCTACCACCAACACTGGGGATCAAATTTCAACATGAGACTTATGGGGGTCCAGGGGGGTGCAAACAAACCATATCCAAACCATAGCATATCTCTATATCAGTTACCCTCCAAATCTTCCAACCACAACCAACCCCAACTCTAAGAGTAATGCTGTCTAATAGAGCTTTCTGTCATGATTAAAAGGTTCCCATCTGTGCTGGTCAATACAGCAACAACTAGTCACATGTTACTACTGTGCACATAATTCATTTTAGTTTAAATGTGATGGCTAGTGGCTACCATATTGGATAGTACACAGCCCTAGGCTTTCATTTGTTGCCACCTGCTGAGATACTTTGAGCTCATCACATGTCTGCCAGCACTCCACAATATGCCCAATTTAAGATGTCTTATGTGTGCCCAAAAAACTCCTCTCCTTCATTTGCTTATTCCTACTAACTATACCACTGTGCATTTATGCATTCAGACTACTGATGCTAAAGTTATCTTTGACACCCACCATTTTCCCACATTCAGTTTGCTCACTACGCAGTCACACCTCTTATCAACAAAGAAAAAGTCATTTAAGAAAATGATTTACAAAATAATTTAGAACAAATGTGTACAGCAACAAATTAATGTGTTTTTTGGCTTGTTTCTTGAGACCAAGTCTCGCTCTGTCGCCAGGCTGGAGTGCAGTGCACGATCTTGGCTCACTGCAACCTCCACCTCCTGGGTTCAAGCAATTCTCATGCCTCAGCCTCCCAAGTAGCTGGAATTACAGGCACATGCCACCATGCCCAGCTGATTTTTGTATTTTTAGTAGAGACAGGGTTTCACCATGTTGGCCAGGATGGTCTCGATCTCTTGACCTCATGATCTGCCCACCTCAGCCTCCCAAAGTGCTGGGATTACAGGCATCAGCCACTGCACCCAGCCTAATGTGTTTTTTATTTGGCATTTTAATTATTTTATTTCCTCCTGGAAACATTAGCCCGTATTCAATATTGCAATCAATATAAGGTGAATTACAAAGTCTGTATTGGTCAGAGGGGGAATTTCAAAGGAGAAATCTGTAACATATAGAAGAGGGAAAGTTGTCAAAGATAGGCAGTAGAAATAACATGAATGAAATTATTTAACTCAGGAGAAACTGTGCAGGTCTATAGATGTAGGAGGAGTAGAGGGAGAAGAATGAGGAGAAGGACAGGAAGGATAAGAAGGACAAAAAGCAGACAGAATTCTTTTGACTGGTAAGATGAGGAAGTAGAGTTAAGGGCTCAATGAAGACTGAAACTGCAGGCCATGCCTGGCTGCTCTGGGGTAGGCACCTGCATCTTATGGTAACTACTTCACAATGAGGAAAAAGTAGCTAGTAGTAATTAGAGGAAGTAATTACATGTTGCAGGAAGTCAAGGACCCCAAATGGAGGGACTGGCTGGAGCCGAGGCAGAGGAACATAAATTGTGAAGATTTCATCTTAATATGGATAATCATCAGTTCCCAAATAACACTTTTATAATTTCTTATGCCTGTCTTTACTTTAATCTCTTAATCTTGTCATCTTCGTAAGCTGAGGATGTACATCACCTCAGGACCACTGTGATAACTGTATTAACTGTACAAATTGATTATAAAACATGTGTGTTTGAACAATATGAAATCAGTGCACCTTGAAAAAGAACAGCATTTAACAGTGATTTTTATGGAACAAGGGAAGACAACCATAAGGTCTGACTGCCTGCGGGGTCAGGCAAAAAGAGCCATATTTTTCTTTTTGCAGAGAGCCTAAAATGGATGTGCAAGTAGGAGAGATATCACTAAATTTTTTTCCTAGCAAGGAATATTAATATTAATACCCTGGGAAAGGAATGCATTCCTGGGGGGAGGTCTACAAACAGCCGCTCTGGGAATGTCTGTCTTTTGCAGTTGAGATAAGGACTGAGATACACCCCGGTCTCCTGCAGAACCCTCAGGCTTACTAGGGTTGGGAAAACTCCACCCTGGTAAATTTGTGGTCAGACCGGTTCTCTGCTCTTGAACCCTGTTTTCTGTTAAGATGCTTGTCAAGACAATACATGCACAACTGAACATAGACCCTTAGCAGTGGTTCTGCTTTTTACCCTTTGAAGCATGTAATCTTTGTACCTACTCCCTGTTCTTATACACCCTCCCCTTTGGAAACCCTTAATAAAAACTTGCTGTTCTGAAACTCAGGCAGGCATCACAGTCCTACTGATATGTGATGTCACCCCTGGCAGCCCAGCTGTAAAATTCCTCTCTTTATATTTCTCTCTTTATTTCTCAGCTGGCCGACACTTATGGAAAATAGAACCTACATTGAAATATTGAGGGTAGGTTTCCCCAATAATTACACTTTGTCTAAAGCAACACTACCTAATAGAAATATAATGCAAGAAACACAAACAGTTTTAAATTTTGTAGAAGACATTTAAAAAGTAACAAAAAGGAAAATCTATTTAATAATATATTTTATTTTATCCAATGTATCTAAAATATTCTCATTTCAACATGTAATCGATATTTTTAAAATTATTTGAGATAGTTTACATTTTTTACTGTTTTGAAATCTGGTACATATTTTACACTTACAGTACATCTCAATTTGGACACTAAATTTTCATTGGAAATACTTGATCTGTATTTAGATTTCATGAAATTAACAGTTGAAAAAAACAGATTTGCAGAGGCACCAAGTTGTTCCAAACATTCTTGAAGTATTTCCAAAAGTGAATTACTGGTTTTAAAGTTAGCATTAAATTAATTAAAATTAAAAGAAATTAAAAGTTTAGTTCCTCGGTCACACCAGACACATTTCAAGCACCTGATACATGTAGTTAGTGGCTACCATATTGCACACCCCAAGCCTAAAGCTTGCACCACCTTAAGAAAAAGCCTTGAGAGAATTTTGTCAGAAAGTTGCGCTGTAGACAAAGGCTGCATACCAAAGGAAAGAACTTTGATAAAATAAATGTTAGTTTGAGTGTGCACATCTGCGAGAGCTTTGGATGTTCTTTCCAGTCCAGCACAGGGGAGAAAGCACATGGCTATAGATCCACATTATCTTGCTATTCTCTACCCTTTGGGTCCACTGCCTGAAAGCAACATTGACCTGGGATATAGAAGCAGCTCCCTTCTTGTAAACTGCTGGATGATGGAAGCAATCTGTAAAGTAAGGTAATGGGGCCAGGCACAGTGGCTCACACCTGTAATCCCAACACTTTGGGAAATCTTGGGTGGATCACCTGAGGTCAGGAGCTCAAGACCAGCCTGGCTAACATGGTGAAACCCCGTCTCTACTAAAACTACAAAAATTAGCTGGGTGTGGTAGCGCATGCCTGTAGTCCCAGCAATTCAGGAGCCTGAGGCAGGAGAATAGCTTGAACCCGGAAGGCAGAGGTTGTAGTGAGCCGAGATTGCGCCACTGCACTCCAGTCTGGGTGACAGAGTGAGACACCATCTCAAAAAAAAACAAAGTAGGGTAATGAGAGTCAGGCAAGGAGGCAAGAAAATGAAAGAAATGCACATGCTTGGATTGTGAGTCCAAAAAGCTATTGTTTGAGGGTGGGGTTTTTTTGCTTTTAATCATCATTTTGCTGCAATATTGGAAGAACTGTATAATATTAGAAGAAATATCATATCGATATCAATAATCTTCATAAATTCAAAGGGTCATACTAACTCAAAATTGTAGACTTTCAGCTTTTGTTTTACTTTTGTCTGTTTTATTCTTATTCCTAAAACTCCATACCTAAGCCCACAGCAGAATAACAATTATTTGGTTAGCAAACAAATTAATAAACGGATGCAAAGCTTCTCATGCAATAACCATACAGCAGAAACAGTACCACACAGAATCTTGTTCCAAATCTAGTCATTTCTTTCAGCAAACATTTTTATTTTTTTTTTTTTTAGCTTTAGGTAATTTTTTTTTTAATTTATTTATTATTATTATACTTTAAGTTGTAGAGTACATGTGCATAACGTGCAGGTTTGTTACATATGTATACTTGTGCCTTGTTGCTGTGCTGCACCCATCAACTCGTCATTTACATCAGGTATAACTCCCAATGCAATCCCTCCCCCCTCCCCCCTCCCCCTTCCCCCCTCCCCCCTCCCCATGATAGGCCCCGGTGTGTGATGTTCCCCTTCCTGAGTCCGAGTGATCTCATTGTTCAGTTCCCACCTATGAGTGAGAACATGCGGTGTTTGGTTTTCTGTTCTTGTGATAGTTTTCAGCAAACATTTTTATATATTCACTATGTGTTAGTCACTCTATTGGATGCTGTGTATACAGAAATAATAAACACAAGAAAGACTGAAGCAAAAAGAAATTTATGATGCACTCTCACACAGAAAAATAATCTTGACATCATTTACAATATCCACTTGACTAATGGTGGCTTTATTTTCCTCAAATATTGTATAAAATATTAAAATGCAACTTAATCAGAGGCCACCTGATTCCACCTAACTCTTAAAACTTTACAAAACCTCTATTAGTAGAAATAAACATTTCTCCTACAAAAAGGTATTATAGATTTGACTCTATCTGGTTTTATTTATCTTGCCCTAATTAGGCATTTAAGTTCTCTTTCCAAGTACGTACTGGAGTTTTCCTATAATTCTTTGCTTAGCACAAGTGATACTTTTTTTTTCTATATTAAGACTTTTCAGAGCAAGCAAATCATGGGCACACTTCCAAAATGTATAAGAATTAGAGAAAGGAGCTGATTACTTAATTCTTGCCTCTGACTCGGAGCTCTCGTTAATTAGCTAAAGCCAGAGCCCTCGGCACACTCTCAAGAGCTCCGTGATCCACTGATTAGCAATGACAAGGCCATCTGGTTTTCCCGCAGTACATTGGAGAAAATCTCTCTTGGCATAAAAATTAGGGATGCCTGTAATTTAGAATGAGTCAAGTGTTGCCATCACATTTAAAGGAGATGGTGTCTGATTACAATACGAGGCCTGTCCCAAAGGAAGATAAGTTTGTACACACCAATGCCATTATCTTAAAAATTATCCTTGCTCTCCCTATTTGGGTAATCTTCTCCTACCTACCATTTAATGATCTTTCTCCTCAACTCCTCTTGTAATTGTTTTTCTTTCTTCTGCAATTACTGCACCTAAATTGGCAAACTTCAATTTAAGGCTTGTATGTAATTTTTGGTTGATTTTCAAATAGCTCTTCACGAAAGGGATGCTAAAATGCAGATGATAAACGAGTTGGAACTGTCAGAGGGATGTAGCTGGGAAAACAAGAATTGGCTTTTGGATGAAGCCAAGGTGAACTGTGTTCTTTCCTACTCCCTCATTATCCGCGCAGCCTGGACCAGGAACTACAGAATAAAGGGAGCACAAGATTGACAAAGGTTTCCTTGCAGAGAGATTGGTCAGGTGCTCACTGGTGTATCTTGGTGTAATTAGCCGCACATACCGAACTGTTGAAGACAGCAAGCACTCTTGGCTTCTCCAAGCCAGTGATTTCCAACCACTGTTTCCAGGTTATTTTATTCCAGGAATATCAAATAACAGTATAAGCCTCATTCATTAGACCTCATTTCCACTTAGTGGTTCGGAGTAAATGGTTACTATAATGTTGCCTGAGCATCTCTGGGTCCAGGAACACTGTCGCTGTAAACACAACCCATCACCAGAGGACAGACCTAGACTAAGGATTGATGACAATAAAAGACAATTAAAAACTAGACTTTCCTAGGGAAAAAATCCATTTGATGACAAAGCTTCAATGAGTATTCCTTTGTGAACTCCTAGATGAAATAAAAGACAAGCAGGAAAAGCACTGAAATGGCTGAATAGGTGAGCATTGTATGCCCGATTCATTAAATATATGCATTACTAAACAGAATATATCTTGTCATTTAAATCAGCTTTCCCTTTGGATCTCAGGATATGGCCTTTCATGTATATCCACTATGAGTCCGACAAGTTTGACATTCCCAGGGAGTTTTATAGGCTTTATAGTGTATTAATTTAAAATTTACAGCCAGGCACAGTGGTTCACGCCTGTAATCTCAGCACTTTGGGAGGCCGAGGCTGATGGATCATGAGGTCAGGAGTTCAAGACCAGCCTGACCAACATGGTGAAACCCTGCCTTTTCTAAAAAATACAAAAATTAGCCAGGCATGGTGGCGGGCACCTGTAATCCCAGCTACTGAGGAGGCTGAGGCAGGAGAATCGCTTGAACCTGGGAGGCGGAGGTTGCAGTGAGCGGAGATCAAACCACTGCACTCCAACCTGGGCGACAGAGTGAGACTAAGTCTCAAAAAATAAAATAAAATAATAAAATAAAATAAAGTTTACTTCTTTAGTTTGCCTAAATTCTTTTAAGGCAGTGATGCTGAATTGTTTTTGGTTGAGTGCTTTTGCAAAGTTAGCATTTTAATTTGGCCTAATACTTTCCCTTGTAGTTAAACGGTCCAGACAGGTTTGAGAACATGTAAATACCCAGAGATTCTTCCACTTCAGCTCTTTGTGAACAAAATGGTCTTGGATAATCCAACAGACACTATATACTCAGGTAGGAGAGAACAGACACACAGGCACAAGAATCTCTTATTCTGATGGGAGAAATTCTGTACTTTGTGTTAGAAACTGTATCTCACCAACCTGGAACAATTATAGACTTCTAAGAAACCCGGATTAAAATTCACATTGGCAGCCACACTTATTGCTCTTGATTATAAAAATTTCAACAGGTTTAACTGTCATTTATCTGACAAAGTTCTATGCAAATTTGGGTATATTTCCAACACTGTACATGTCATTTATGGTTTCTTATGTTCAGTTTGGCAATCTTATATTCTCTGTAGAAATTCCTCTAGGTGTGCCAGTATCCATTCTCAATATTAAGTTTCTTCCTCAAGTTTCATTGTTCTAAATAAGAAAATAAAAAGATGATTATATTTTATTTTATAGCTTCTCTCTTATAAGGAAGTCAAAGCTCTGAACAAATATTTAGCTTGAATAGAAAAAAAAGGAGTAAATCGCTCTTTGGAGATGAGCATTAATTTTTTTCAACTGCCTTATGTGTCATTTAACAAATTATCTATTCCAAAGCACTAAATGGCTCTCTAGTGGTCAGACTAAATTAACAGCCCTGCAAACAGCAACCCTTTTCTGTATAATTTACTAATGGCCTTCATTATATCATCTTGCCAACTCTTTCTAATTGTGACAAACATAAGCAAAGCCAGCTCTACAAATAGACAAACTAGGAGACCACGCCCATTTCTCAGCAGTCAATCCACAAGCAATTCACCCTTTCTACCTGAAATAAGACTTTATAAAGTCATTCAACAAATATGTATTTATTGAGGTCCTATTATGTGCCAGGTCAGTCTTCTTCAGGGGTCACAGGGCAGCACATTCATAACCTGACAGGGTGGGATGACTTTTAGCTTCCTTCTTTTCATCCACTAACCGACAGGAGAATATGACCCCAGAGAATGGATAATGGTATAAGTAAAAAAGACATAACGTCACTAAATGCTTTCTAGAAGTCTTACCTATTATGAGTAATCTTGATTATTACAACGACCAAGTGAGAAATAAACTAGATTATGTGTACAATTTTATAATTAAGAAAATTTGAGAGGTTAAATATAATTTGCCTAAAGACACACAGATGGTACAGTCTGAATTTAACTTATATCAGTCTCCCTTTTGAGCAAGGTTGAGCCTCATGTTTATACGATACACATGAATTAATTATAAGATACATATGCAGAAATGATGCAATTTTTGAATCAAAACATAGTGTTCAGATTAAGGAAATGCAAAGTTCAGGTCAAGGGAGTTTTTAGTCCTTTCATCCCTGAGACTAATGGGTTAGAACATATCTGGAACATAATATATGTTCTAAATACTAAGCATCAAATTTTTAAGAAATTTTGACCAACTTGAAAATATGCCAAAAATTGGGCAACAAAGAAATAAGGGAGTTAGAAACATCTCATAGACAAACCATCAATGGAACCAGGAGATTTAGTCTGGAAAACAAAATGCTGAAAGGAATTATACAATGGCTGTCTGCAGATATTTGAAGACTGCCATCTTGGTCCATTTTATGCTGCTATAATAGAATACCTGGGTAATTTACAAAGAACAGAGATTTTTTTCGTATAGTTTCGGAGGCTGGGTAGCCCGATATCAAAGTGCTGGCACCTAGTGAAGGCCTTCTTGCTGCATCATTCCATGGTGGAAAGCAAGTGGATTAAAGAGCATGAGGGTGGCCAAACATACTTTTATAAGAAACTCACTCTCACGAAAATGAACCCACTCAACATAATGACATTAGCCTACTCATTAGGGCAGAGCCCTTATAACCTGAACACCTCTGAAAGGCCTCACGTCTCAACACTGTTGCACTGGGATTAAGTTTTCAACAGATAAACTTTGGGGAACACATTCAAAGCATTGCAACTGACATGTAAAAAGGGAGGAAAAAAGCACAGGTTTGTTCTTTGTGGCTTCAGAAGACAAACAGGAAACCAGATGAGCTAGGAAAACAGAATGACCTTCCAACAATCCCTGTGTAGCAAATTAGGTAGGAATTGTTGAGCACATAGAAAGATGATGATTGTGAGCCTCTGACTACAAAGCCTGTGAACAAGTGAATACAAAGACATGTAAAAGGCACCATCAGGAATTGATGGCTGAGTAGATAAGGGGTAGTCACAGAGGACCCCAACATTTTGAGTCCCAGAGCACTTGCTTGGAGGTAGAGACACCGGTCACACCAACCTGTCCACAGCCACTTGCACTCTTCAGGGAACATCCAAGAGCAGAGCTATTATTCTAAGCACAGTGGCAGACAGACCTGGGCTTTTATAGTAACTGTCCCCACTTCCATGTTCTACCCTTGGCTATCTGCCTGGTCTGGGATGCTCTTACACGATATATTTACATGACTCACAGCTCTACTTCATTCAAGCCTCTCTTTAAATGCCAAATCCTCAAAGACCTTCCTTAACAACCCTATCCAATGTATATTCTTCATTTATTTACATGCTTATTTTTATAGCACATACAATTAACTGACATTATGTCAATGTTTTCTTGTCTCCTTCACTTGAATGTCAATTCCATGTGCAGAAATGTTTTGTTCACTGATATATCTCCTTGCCTAGAACAGTGCCTGGTACATTGTAGACCCTCAAGGAATAGTTGTAAATTAGACGGATTTTCTCCAAGTGCAGCTTATATCACTCCACAGCAAATATTTTCATAAGATTTCCTCTTGATGTAAAACGTACTGGGATAGATCACAATTTCTCCTACTGATTCACATCTTAATGTAAGAAAATAAGAAACATTCACTTACCCACAGCCCAAATCTAACAACCAGCTTTTCAGTACTATACCAAGGGACTGTCACTAACTCTTTTTTGAATTTTCAATCAAATCAATATCCAAATTATTTTTGTCATAATGTAATGTTACAGATCAAACAAAATACTATCCACATTGCCATTTTCCAGTTATATAAGATTGAACAAAAACTAGCAATTTGGGGTTTCAAATAGAAATTTTGAAATTTGAATATTCAAATTGAATATGCTTAAATCATTTGAGACTCTTAAATTTAGGGACCCCTAGATTAGCCAGGAAGATGCCGTTAGCCCATTCAAAATTAAATAAATTTAAAAAGTATACTACTTACTTACTTACATCCCCCAAACTGAAATGAATAGGTAACTGTTTTCTCTGCACTCCTTTTCTCCCTCAAAAGCTTGTCAACACAATTTTATCCATGATATGTAGAACAGATTAGAGAAACAGATGCCTGCAGTATATTTAATGAAAGGTGCCCAGAGGTATGCTAGTCACAATTACCACACAAAAACTTTACCCGAAGATGCTTTCCTACTCTTCTTCTATGTCCCAATTAAAAGGTAAAATGTGTGCTAAACCCGGCTGTCAAGTAGCTACAGAAACCTTCAGAATATGTCCAGAGTTTGACCACTCTTCCCAACTGCCATGGCCCTGTCTGAGCCACCACCACCTCTCACCTCAGTTGCTGCGAGGCCTCCTAACCAGTTTCCCTGCCTCCTGCTTTGTACCATTCAACAAAGAAGCAAGTGATCCCTCTAAATCAGAAGTCAGATTGTGTCACCCTGCTGCTCAAAAATCTGCAACTGCTCCCCAGGTCTTACAAAGCCTACAGGTCCTTCCCCTTGCTTCCAAGACCTCATCTCCTATTTCTCTGCCCCTTAATCTGCTCCAGTCACAAGGGCCTCCTTGCTATTCCTTGAACATGCACCTGCCTTAAGGCATCGCACTGGCTGTTCTCACCATTTGGAATAAAACCTCTTTACAAGGTATTAGCTTGCCCAAGTTCCTTGACTTCTTCACGTCTTTGTTTAAATATCATCTTCTCAGTAAGGCCTCTCTTAGACATCCTGTTTTCATCACAACCTGCTCTCCCATTCCCGTCTCAGCACCCACCTCTCCATCTTCCTGAGCTCTGCTTGTCTTTAATGTTGTCATAGTATTTAACATCTTCTAATGTACTATGTATTCCACTCATTTTTTATGGTTGTATATACTATCTTTCTCCCTCTCAAAGATTCCAGGGGTCTTTATTTTGTTCACTGATGTATCCAGGGAACC
This sequence comes from Macaca fascicularis, assembly GCF_037993035.2. Lineage (NCBI taxonomy): Eukaryota > Metazoa > Chordata > Mammalia > Primates > Cercopithecidae > Macaca > Macaca fascicularis. The sequence continues at coordinate 68,322,861 of NC_088380.1, read as the reverse complement.
TAAAACAATGCCTAGCACATAGTAGGGGTTCAATAATATTTGTTGAATGTATTAATTAATAATTCTAACAATATAGCACATGCTGGTAGTCAACCAATCCATAAGTATGTTTTGAATGCTTAGGTGTGCTCTATGTGATCTTAGGCACTATGGAGGATTTTTTTTTTTTTTTTAGCATAAAGCATCTGCCCTCTGAAAATGGAAGTTTCATTGGGGAGATCATAGGTACAAAGCAATGTCAAAGAGCTTACATATGGAACATATTGATAAAGACCATTGGCTGTGCTATTAAGTCTTTGTGTTGTTATGCACTTATGCAACAATTATTCACTGAGCACCCACTATGACCCAAGTACTGTGCTAGCCTGAAGATATTAATGCAAACAACATAGATGCGGTCCCTACCTTCCTGGGACTTATATTCTGATAGGACAAACAATGAACCAATGAATAAATAAACAACTATAGAAGAACCCTGAGGAAATAAACAAGATCTGTCATAGAGAACAGCAGCAGTCACACCAATTACAATCACCAGGAGGAAGCCAGCAGAATGAACATCTGGACCTCACTTTCCTCTTGCCCTCCAGCCTCTAACTGATACCTCCACTGGGCCAACTGGAAGCCAGAGAGCACAGTGCACACAGAGCTAGCAGTGTACAGCAAGGCAGAGAAGATCTGGAGGAGCAAGCATGTGTGTGAGTGGGTACATGTGTGTAAAAACACGCCCAAATATACCTCAAAGCCTCCTCAACCTTTCCTGATAGCTATTATATCCATCACACAGTTTCTTCCTTACCTCTCTCCAGTGGGATAATCTGACTCTATTTCCCCGTACATACTTCTTTTTCTAACAAATGTCATAGTGTTGAAGATAGCCATAGTCATCCCTTAAACGTCTATTAACTAGGTTCATGAATCTCAGCATCTTTAAATTTTTCATAAAAAATGTTTTACCTTTTTCAGTTTTTAGCCGTCTAAAAATCTGGTATAATTTCTCCTCATCTTTCAGAATATGTAAAATAAAATATTATATACAACTTTTATACCATTCGTTAGTAGATTGATAGCTTATTTGCATAAAAAAGATCCTTTTCAAATTTGACTGACATGTTAAGACTAGCCCAATTTGATTTTTAAAGCTTTTTAAAAAAAATTAAGTGGCCCATGCTTAGGAACACCCATATTAACATGCATAGAAGATAACTTCATATTTAAATTCTCAGAAAGTAAATACAAAGCTATAACCCACCTCAGGCTCAGCAATAAAAATACCTAACACTGAGCACTTCCTATGTGTCAGAAACTACGCTAACTACTTTACATTATGTTTAATCCTCACAACCTAGGAAACAGACTATCATTATCCCCATTTTACAATTAAATTATACTGAAGCCAAGAACGGTTAGGTAACTTCCTCAAGGTCAAGCAGATATTGTGTGGTGAGAACTGGATTCCAACTGTACTTTTTCACAGTGGAGCCCCCACTCTACAAGGAAGCCATAGCAAAGCACCTGTCCACAGGGTTGTGGGGTCCAAGCACACTCCTCAACCATTTTTCACATCTAGATATTTGCAAAGACATAGAATTTTGAGTACACTTATTGGTCACCCCATAATAACAATAGAAAAATATGTTAAAGAGGTGCTATTAAATGAAAAAACCAAGTTATAGGAGAACTGAGAACATTATCATCCCATTTATAGAAAAACCAAGATGTTTTTAAATAGGTCTATCATTAAATATAATAGATAAATATATGGTACATAGATGCCAATGTGACTATAAGTATATATATTTGTAATCATAGTTTCTAGAAAGATAAAAGAAAAATCCGTCAAACAGAGTTCCTCAGAAGAGCACTCAAAGGAGCAAGAAGTATTTATTTTCCCTACATACTCTAGACCATTTGAATTATTTATCACAAACTTAAATAAGTTATCACATTAATTACACTAATATCCCATAAGAAAGCAAAGGCTGAGATGATAATTGAATAACTTTATCATGAAAGAACATTCCTGGCAATCCCAAATGTACCCAGTCTGGAATTTCTTCCAAGGTTATTAGTTTTAAATTGTTTGTTTCTTTTATCTTGCTACCTACATATGTTAACGACTATTAGGAAAAAAATCAGCAACTATGATATACATATTTTAACTTGGCTTCGTTAATGTCTTCCTAAATTAAATGCACCCAATCAACAAAATATATATAAACTGTCTCACTATAGGCTTTAAAACTTGTCAGCATTTAACAACCCACAGAGAGCAAACACTTGACCAGTGAAGACTGATAAAGCTATAACTTAATTGCTGATTCAAGAGGGACAAGTATTAAGACAATAGCTTTATTCTTCCATATTTCCCAGTTATGTTGATTCCAGCAGGTTGTCTACATGCTAAAAGCAAACAATTTTAGCAGCAGTTTGTGTAGCAGCAGTTTGTGTAGCAGCAGTTTGTGTGGCAGCACAAACAGTACCCAGAATAGGTTCAACTACAGATCTTGGCACCTATCTTGTTAACTAGCCATGTCTTGAAGTGGAACATCATGGAAGACTTTGGTTGCCAAAGATGAAGTATTTGGATTTTATTGTTCACAAATGCAATGTACTGTGACTAATGTGATACCAAACACTAAAATCCAAATAACAGTCTAGAGATGGTGAAGCCCAGTTCAAAGTGATTAGTTACTGCAACAACTTGTTGGAGATCAAAATATATAGATATTAAATTCTCCGTATCTCTTAATAGGAACTGGTTGAATAAATTAAGGCACATTCATATACCAAAACACAAAGCAGCCATTAAATTCATGCAAAACATCACAGAAATCAATATTCCACCTTATCATAAAACTTGACACTGTTTCCTCCAGTGGTCATTTAACACCAGTGTCATAAACTGCTGAAAGCATAAAGTCTCACACACTCTATACACCTTGCTTGCTCAGCAAGCAAGAGGAGTTTGCTGCTGTCGCCGGCATTCCCAGTTTAATTCTCCACCAGTCCTAGGAAGTACATGACATTTGATGTCCTGCTAAGTATGACCAACGTGCTTCTGCTCTATCTGCCAAGGGTCTTGCACCATCTTAATTGCAGAGTGATACTCACATCTCACCCCAACTAGTTCTCTTTTCTTGTCTTATTCTGTTGCATAGCTCCTGAAGCAGAAATCATTCTTTGATAATGATGCTATATAACATGGTGGTTAGAAATGTGACACTTTGTGGATCATATAAGCCTGAGTTTGAATCCAAGTTCCACCCCTGACTACTCATAGGATCTTGGGCAAAGTATTGAATCTTTCTGTGACTTAATTTTCTCATCTTTAAAGTAGAACTGATAGGTACATTACACATGGTTTAATGGATTAAATGAGATAATGTAGGATGACTGTGAAGTATTAGCACAGTGCCTGGCAAATAATAAGCGCTCAGCAAATAATAGGTTTTAATTCTAGAGTTTCTGAACCTTCTTCATTACCTGCTTTTGCCACCTTTTCAACATATCTGCAAAGATCAAAAATGTTCAAACCATTATATTGATACAGTAAAAGAATCTCTTGGTCACAGCACATGTTAATCTAGATAGAATTTTATAGACACTCAGAGAAGGTCTGAATTTCTTTACAATAAAGAAAAATCTGAGTCTAATGCTTATGTATTTGTGCAGTGGAGTGGGGAGCATATAACAGTAACATATGTGCCGAGTTTGGTTAAAATTCAAAAACCTTAAAAACTAACATAAAATACACATGAGATTGCATCTAGGAAAATTGAATCAAATTAGTTTTCAACTTTCTGTGCTTGCAGGGACAGGAAACTGAATAAATAAAATCCATAGATCACACAAACAAAAGGAAATCTAGTTTAAAACAAGTTAGATCTCTTCTAACAACAGATGCTGGAGAGGATATGGAGAAATAGGAAATGCTTTTACACTGTTGGTGGGAATGTAAATTAATTCAGCCATTGTGCAGGACAGTGTGGTGATTCCTCAAGGATCTAGAGCTAAAAATACCATTTGACCCAGCAATCTCATTGCTGGGTATATACCCAAAGGATTATAAATCATTCTACTTTAAAGACACATGTAGACGTATGTTTACTGCAGCACTATTCCCAATAGCAAAGACTCGGAACCAACCCAAATGCCCATCAATGATAGAGAAAGATAGATAGATAGATAGATAGATAGATAGATAGATAGATAGATAGATAGATAGATAGATAGATAAAGAAAATGTGGCATATATATACCATGGAATACTATGCAGCCATAAAAATGGATGAGTTCATGTCCTTTGCAGGGACATGGATGAAGCTGGAAACCATCATTCTCAGCAAACTAACACAGGAACAGAAAACCAAACACCACATGTTCTCACTCATAAGTGGGAGATGAGCAATGAGAATATATGGACATAGGGAGGGGAATATCACACACTGGGGCCTGTCACAGGGTGGAGGGCTAGGGGAGGCATAGCATTAGAAGAAATACCTAATGTAGATGGGTGCAGCAAACTACCACGGCACGGCACGCGTATACCTATGTAACAAACCTGCACGTTCTGCACATATATTCCAGAACTTAAAGTATAATTTAAAAAAAAAAAAAAAGTCCACCCTCTTCTAAAGTCTTCTGGCTGGGAAGTTTGCAAATGTTACTGATTTCAGTTTCATCTGCAACAGTTTCAGTTGATTTTCAGTTTCAGTTTCATTGCAAATGTTACTGATTTCAGCTGAAAATGAAATTCACCAAGAAGAGGCAAGCAGGAAAGAAGCAAAGAAATAATAATAAAGATACTAAACAATGTACAACTAACTACTGGAGAGTGGGCAATGCCACGGTGCTCAGTGGTCAGCCCCTAATTATAAGGAAGTCTCCCTCATTTCAGATAGTCCTGCAAGAAGAGGGCAGTCCCAAAATAGCCCACATTAAGCAGCCTGAAAACCCACAGGCTCCCCAGCTTTGCTCAGACTTCCTGGCTTCAGGAAAAGAACCATCTATAGTCTAAGTGATGTTGGCCTTACCCCACCCACTCACTCCTCCTTCACATGTACCTCCAAAAAAGTAAAAAGCAAGCCCATGTCACAATTGGCAGTCATGAGCTGAATCCACCTGATAGATGGGTTTTGTTTGGCTTGCAGAGTTTAAAAGGGAAAAAAAAAATTTTTTTTTTGGTTGCCAACACTTAGAATGGAGAGATTCCACATAAAATCCAGATCTCTGGCTCCTCTTAAAATTTTAAAAGATTTTGCAACACCAGGCCAGCATGCCCAGTGGGAATAGGTAAGGGAACCCTTTTTTAAATGGAGTGTATATTCTCCAATTTTCCATTGTCCCCACCACTCCCTATTCTGACACCCAGCCCACCACACTCATTGACATTAGCTGCCTGGCACTGGTCGATATGTGAGTGCCCAGAGTCCGCTGGTCATTAAGAACAGCAAGCCAGATGTGCCAAACGTCAATAGCAACCAATATGTCTATTAACTAAAACCAAAAACGTAATAGCAGAGAATCTGGTCATTTACTGGGGGAGAAAAAAAAAAAAAAAAACCTGGGTTGGCTATTAAAATACATGTTTCTTTCCTAGGACTACTACTGTGTGAAATTAGGCAATTTAACTAATCTTTCCTAAATTTCAGTGTCCTGAAAGTAAGAAGTGGGGATGATAATATCAGTGTCATAGCATATGTTATGGAAGATAATTTGTGTTAAAGTCCTTTATAAAGTATAATAAGTTAAATACAGATTATGATACTGAATTACTCTAAGCAATAGCTGACACAAGAATAAATGAAAGTTATACTATAGATGTTTAATGCTACCACACACACACATAAAAATCTAATTCATTGACCTGCTAATGATTTCATATTATTCTCCATACTTTGTAAATTCAAAATGCATGCACTTAAATGCTAGAGCCACAATTTAAAATTCTTTGTTAGCAAGAGAAAGAAAACTTAAAGGAAAAAAGGAAAAAATAATGCCTTTGTACCTCATTATTCTTAGGATTAATTAGAATTTGGTCATAGATTCTGGTTTTCTAAAAGTTCATGGTATATCAGAGGAGCTTAATTGAGGATTTGGAGAAGGTACCGGTCATTCACTGTACATCTGCCTAGAACTTCATTAAGCAATGTCTGGACCTGATTGTACCCATAAAATTTCTGTGCCCAAATGAATTTCAAATAAAGCTTCCTAAAGGGACGAGAGTCTATTAAATCCCTTCCTCCTGAAACTGCGGGCAGTATTTAGGAGACGAGATGACACTGACTGAGCACTTCATATCAGGCTCACTTAATAAACCAAATAATTTCAAACCTCGGGACACAAATAACATCAGCAGAGGCAAGGCGATGGCCAGAACGGGAAGCTGCAATTCTGAAACAAGCAAAATTTCTCACCATTTCCCTTCACCAGGCCAACAGTCACAGAGCTGGACAAAGGGAATTTGTCTTAGTAAGTGATGCATGAACTGCCTCAATCTTGGTGCCTGCTGCACAGAAAACCACTGTAAACCTCCAAGAAACTACGATGTCGTCCAATGCTGTCCCCAACAAATGATAGGGACCCTGACCAGGGCACAATCTGCCCGTCTCCCTCAAAATAAAAGAAGTGATCTTCTTTGAGAATATGAACCAAAAAATACCCAACATAAAGGGTATTACTTTGTCTTTCTCATAACATTTAGCTGCAATAAATAAATAAATAAGGGATTTGTGTGCATGTCTCTCTCTTCTAGCTGTAGGGCCCGGTGCTAGTGTATAGTGACCACCCGATTCATATTTCTTAAGTTGTGCTAAATTGTCTTCATTCTCCATTTTCTGACTTAGCAGCACAAAAGACCTAAAAATCTCCAAGCACTTTATTTATCTGGGACCTCCTCTTTTGGGCCACAGAATGCATTATGGTACTGTGCTCACCACGACTGGACAAAATGATAAAACTTTGAAATACAAGACTTAGGTCAAACTGTGCACAGTGGAATATCTCCTGGATTCTGTAAAGGCAGACTGATAATGCAATCATGGTACACCACCACTGATACTGCTCAGCCCTTAAAATTAAGGCTGTGAATGGGAGGAGTGGGATTCTCCAGCTCCGCTCCGCTCCTGCGCTCCCATCGCCTCACCGCTAGGGAGCAGCCTAGTCAGCGTTCCCACAGGGTCAGAGCTGGAACTGCACACTGGAGAGCTAAACAGACCAAGCGTTCAGTTTCTGCCTCAGGCACTCACTGACAGTGCAAATACAGTAACTTCAAATCCCTGTGTTTTGGTTTTGTCATCTGTAAAATGGGATAATAGCTCTTACCATAGGACCCCTGCGAAGATTAAATGTATATAAAGGGTTTGGCACCCAGCCTGGCACACAGTAGTGGGGTAATAGATGCCACCACCCTCGTGTAGGGAGAAGAGATGTGCAGTGACCCCGAGTGAGCTTGAAGATGATGATGTGATCAAGCTTGGAGTGGGCTTCCAGGCACCCTGCTGTCACCCCGGGCTCTGGCGCCCAGGCAACACTTCTCAAGCCTTTCTATCAGAACCACCCCTAACTGTAAAGAGCGTGAACGTACGCCCTAGGACCTGTTGGAAGCTTCCAAATTTATTCTTGTTTTGTGTTAAACCCTCATGTCTTTTTAATTTGCTCCCAAGCAAATTTGTCTTGGTTTTAATGTCAAAACAATATTCCTCCCCTTCCATCTCTGAGAAATACGAACTTTTAGGGAGGCGTGCTATAATCATATGATGACTTTGTTGACCCGTCGGCACCTTCCCCACACACTTGAGGACACATGTGCCTCAATGTGCTACTACCACGTGGGACTGCCCTTCCATTAGCATAAGTGGGAGTGTGGGTCCACCTTTGGATGTTGTAGCGTCTCATGAAATTTTTTTTTTATTTTTATTTTATTTTTTTTTTTTTCAGTCGGAGTTTCACTCTCGTTGTTCAGGCTAGAGTGTAATGGCATGATCTCGGCTCACTGTAACATCCACCTCCCGGGTTCAAGCGATTCCCCTGCCTCAACCTCCCAAGTAGCTGGGATTACAGGCGTGCGCCTCCGCGCCCGGCTAATTTTGTATTTTTAGTAGAGACGGGGTTTCACCACGGTGGTCAGACCGGTCTCAAACTCCTGACCTCAGTTCACCTGCCAGCCTCAGCCTCCCAAAGTGCTGGGATTACAGGTGTGAGCCACCGTGCCTGGCCAGCATCTCATGATTAATAAATAAAACCCCAAGGCCCTGAAAAACTAAAGGATTTTCTCCCAATCACAATGTGGGAGGAGATAGGCTGAAACAGGGACCAGCTCTCTGAGGTCAGCCTACTTCCATCTCTGGTCATAAACATCATAAGAACAGAACACAACACATTCGTGAACAAAGTTAGACCAACCATAATGCCAAAGTGATCTTAACAGAATCACCCTAAGGGAATGTTGTTAAGGCATCCCTTAATGTCATAACATTTGAGAGAAGTGCCTGCTGTTCACCAAACACAGGTGAATAAATAAACCTGCAGGTTATGCACATGTACCCTAGAACTTAAAGTATAATTATAATAATAATAATAATAATAATAATAATAAAAATGAGAAGGACAAAGGGAAAGGAAGAGATAATAAATGTGCTTTGATTTTGTTAGAATAGACCGTAATATCTCATTTTGGGCATATGTATGGGATGTTCATAAGACGATTGAAAATCCTGGTTTGGATTTCAGTTTTGCAACTTACTAGTGTTTCCTGGTCAAAATAGCCTTGCAATCACCATATACTGGGGAAGACATTGGCCATTTTGGACTACCTAGTGTCGGTTTTTTGGTAGCAGCACCCAGTACCTTTCTGGAGAGCCATCCTAGATCCACAGCTGGTCTATGTGTGTTGACCCCACCCCTATACCTCCAGCAGAGAGTACGAGCTACTAATTCACACCTGGCCAATCAAGCATCATATTCCTTAGGGCACAGTCATTGGTTTAATGTTGGGCATGTGACCCAGTCAGAAGCATTGAAATGTAAGAAGACCTGTGTTAGGACCACAGAGGGAGAAAAAGACTCTTCCCTGGTGAATTTGACCTTTGGAAAATGAGACGTAGAACTGTTGCAAAGCACCTTGCAACCTCAAGGGAAGATCTTGTTGAAAACAGAGCCAGCCCAGAAGAGGTGCAGCTGAGAGAGAGAGAATTGAAATATTTTGAGTCTTTTGGATCAAGCCATGGCTGAAACAAATGATACTTGGTCTTTTCAGTAATGTGAGCCTATACATTTCTTGTCTGCTTAATACAGTTTGGGTTGGGTTTTCTGATACTTGAAACTGCCAGAGCCTTAACTTGTGCAAATATCTGTCCCAGATGTTAGTAGCATTGTATGTGATATACAAAGTATGATAATGGTATGGCTTGAAGCAGAGACTTTTTCCTGAAAGGTAAATATTCTTTCAAATAATAGTTTTATAATTTAGGCACCAGGATTTAAAGTTTCTTAAGGGTTTGTGGATGGAATTAAAGTTTATTATGGTAAAAATGTTTGGTTAGGTTTTGTTTAATGGCGATAGGTGGGAAAAGAGAAATGTGTGCTCTGTCCATGGTAAGAATAACTACTGTGCTTCAAAAAAATAAATAAATAAATAAAGGAAATAAATAAACAAATGTACTTCAATGGCTCCGTTTCGGAAGAAGGATGAAGAATTTGCATTTGAAATCCTCATAAAAGTCACATTAGCCAAAGTTGTGTTTCCATAAGACACAGTATTTGCAGATTGAGATTGGGTCATCTGCACTGACCCTATGTGGCTGTTTCTGACCAAAAATGGATGCAGATTCCGACTAGTTCATAGTCCTTAGACAGGAGTAGCTATTGGTAAGCATTGCAACAGCTGTAAGGAAATTAGACTTTCTTAATACTCAATATCCATAATGACAATACTACATGTACATATTTTGGAAAAAAGAATATATACACTTACAATGAGACAGCTTCAAAATATTTTGCTGAGGAGAGGTATAATGTAAGTTATAAAATAATATCTAAATTCAAATAAGCACCAATATTAAAAGATAACTACTCTTTTAACTAAAATATTAAGGTGACTCTTAAATCGAACTTTAAATGATGTCCATGGTATGTAAATCTTAAAAAAAAAAAAAAAATTGGTGTTTTCGTGTCTTGCCACAGTAGAGAGGATCAGATACTTACCTCTAGGGGGAGCTCAAGGCTTTGTCTCTACTCAATCTCTTCTGCTTTCCCGGTGTTACATGACAGAGCCCTTGGGACCTCTCCACTTGGGAAAAGATGCTCCACCCCATCCCTCTCATCCTTAAAAAAATTGCAAAAATCTGGGGTGGAAGGAGGTGCTCAGGAGAAAAAGTCTGGGAAAACTAATGGGCCAATCTCAGGCCACCAGGTGGTTATTTTTCCCTTTGGGGATAAAGCCTAGCCATTATAAACCCAGTGTTTGCCAGGAGGATCCCCTTAGCAAATCCCTCAAACTACCAGTGGCAGCAGTATGAAACTGGACACTCATGCCCCATCACCCTTGGCTTCTTAGGATTACTGACTAGTACTCTCAGCACTTGTGGCTGTATAAGTACTGCTATAATTTATACCAGCATTTCCCAAAATGGACTTTCAAAGAACACCAGTTTGACTGTAAGTTAGCAAATGTTACGTAAATAAAGGGTTGCCTGTCAAAGAAGTTTAGAAAACACTGGGTTAAACTAAGTTCAAACGTGTTCCTTTGTGCAGGACTTCTCACAGCCTGCAATGCATGATGACTCTCCAAAAGAAGGGACAAGCTGGAAGTGTTTCTCAAGTTTACATGATCACAGGTCTCTCTTTTAAGGGCTTCCTCTTAGGCCTGTTGTTAGAACACTCCCTCAGACATTTTGTTCAAGATTGCTGAGGTTGTGGTTGAGAAAAGCAGCACAGATTTGGTTGTTGTTGTTTCTTTTTTAAAAAAGAAAAAACAACTCAGCCAAGTATATTTCAAACAAAAAGGGAGAGTCTGGTCTGAATTAGCTGGACATCTGCTTCAATTAGCCATTCTAATTTACATGCACAATGAAAGTTTTGGGGTCCCACCTCCCTGCCATCACCTAATATTGTCTATGCTAGGGAACTCATTAGGCTAACAGCATACAAAAATTTGGATTTATACTCAAAAAATGACTATTTACATCACAAAATGAGATCTCCCATAAAACTCCTTAAATCACAGATTCTCCCACCACATTTAAAAAATGACTGTACAAAATAACAGTTAAGTTTACCCACTTACACATTCTCAACAAAACTCCTGGCTCACAGAGAGATGCAGTTGCATGAGGCATTACACAGTGACCATTGCTTTAAATACACACAGATGTAAACCACTTCTTTTTCAAATTGTTTCATATGAGCTTTTTTCAATAGAACACAAATGATTTTTTTTATTATTCTGCCATCTGCTTTTCTACCATATCTAGGCAAGTGTGATCTGCATAAAAAATTGCCAGTCATGCCATTGTGCTACCCAGGTAAGGTATGTTAAGGCCATGTTGCTACTACTAGTCACCATGCTCATGAGATGGGGTCGCTGGGTGGTGAATACAGTGGTCCTCGGGGAGGTGGATCAGGATCACTGACAGGCCTTTCTGAACTCTAGTTCTCAGGCAACTGCCGTCAGATTCTCCCCTCAGGTGAGAGCCACTGCTCCATGGTGTTAAAATGACAGAAAAAAGTTGTATCCCAAAGAAATATTAGAGCAGGAAAATTATTACAAATCAGAAATATAGGACTATAGTTTCCAAAGTGGAGTTATGTACCCCAGAAAATATGTTCTAAAATAACATAATTTCTGTTTATACTTTTATCTCAAAAATTAGAAATTAGACTTTCTTAATAGTTAATATACAGAATAACAATACTATATGTATATGATTTGAAGAAAAAATGAATATGCACACATTTTATAGAGAGACATTTTCAAACCATTTTGCTAATGAGAAGCACAATTTAAAAGTTGAGAAACCAATGGTATAGAGAAAATTATGCCTCTGCAAGCATATTTCAAGTTAATTAGACAATAACTTAGACAGATATGAGCCTGCAGTCCAGTAATGGTCTCCCATTGTCAAACAAATGCCAAGATAAAACTAAACTTATTTCTGAAATGGTTCCATGTTATTATAACAGCAAATTTCACATTTTACTAACACTGTCACTTGAGTAGCAAATAATAAACTTTGGAACTTGGACAGCAAATAGAGAAGGAAAAAAACAAAATTAAAATTAGGCTGTTAAACCCATTGGGTTCACGATCTGGGTTCTCTGCTCAAAAATATCAGCAACTTGTAAATTTTGGGCAGTATTTTTCAATCAACAAATATTAATAAAGAGCTGCCTCAACATATTCACTTTTTAAATTTAAAAAGCAACCTGAATATTTTGTTATTTTTGAGTGGGAATGAAGCTTGTGAAGCTTATAAGCATATTCAATAGAATTTATTACTGATTAAAAGACATACATAATTTGAGTAAAAAGTTTGAGTCTTCTTCCAAGACTATAGGGCAGTGTTTACTCAATGCAGAATCTTCCAAGTTTACTCAAACTGTTGGCACAGTTACCTGGAAAAACATTTTTCCATAACATAAATTTTATTTTCCTTGGGAGGGTAAAATCAAAAGCAAAATTCAGGCTTCTAAGATTAATTATATGCAAGTGGAATGAGTTAATATAAATATGTTCCAATAGTCACATGCCTTTCAGATAAAAAGAAACATACATGTTCACATAAAAGGCTGATATAAAAACTATATACAAAATATTTTTGCCTTTCTGTTAAAGCCTACTCGTCAACTGGTAACATTCGTAGTATACTTCTGGAGATAAATTGAAGGCCTAGAGATTTGTCAATACCTTCACACTCCATAACATGTTCTAATTCTAGGAAAATCTTATAAGGACTAAGTTCTTATAAAAGCATTTTGTATTATTAATCATTATACAATTCCACTCCCCTTCACTCTAATATTGTTGCTTATTACAAAAATTAATCAGAGCCATTTAATCATATTATAGAAAATGATCTCTGCTTTTTCCTTGTATTCACCTAAAAGGTCCTGCCATAAGCAGATCAGGATCTGAATCTTCCATAATAGAAGTAATAAAAAAAGCACCTCAGTAAAGCATTATACCAGGTACCCTGGTCTATTAATACTACAGGGGAGTAATCCACAGGCACCACTGACATCAGCACCATGAAGAGTCACCTGGGACTGAATGATTTCTAGGACTTTTCAGCCCCAGTATTGAAGATGACTTCCACCCAGTACTTTGAAAGCAAATCTCAGAGGCAGAAACCACCGATTACCATGTGCTGCATTGCATTGTTTTGTTCCTGCTGGATTAAAGTTATAAATTAATTGTTAGTCGACGTCTCCATTTTTAATCATGATAATCTCAAGAACTTGACCCCTAACAAACCACTGGGTTAAGGACTAATTACTCAGGTACTGGCAAAGGCAAACAATCCATATCAAAATTAAAAGGACATCCAAATCAGTTATGGGCATATTTCAAACTGTAGTAATAATCCTTGTCCTAGTTTTGCCTATCTGGCAGGTGCCAGGTATATGTCTCCAGAGTCTGAAATGCTGCGGGGTAGTCATTGGCATACCAGATGATGCAACGGGTCATTCTGCAACTAAAGAAACGTGAGGTACTAACTCCAGTTCAACTGCCGATGACATTCTCTGAGCAACCTTCTAATCAACAGACTCCAGACAACAGCGCAGATCTGATTGATCATGTCCCAGAGACAATGGTATCTCCTTCAGTTTAGACTGAAGAATGACCAGAAGACCGTAACCAAAAACTGAAACAGAACTCACAGCTTGCAAAACTGGACCAAATTGTGGCATCAATAAAACAATCTAAGCTCAGATTCTTTAACAGCAGTTTGCTCGGGCCCTATCTTCCAAGATAAGACACAGGCTCACAAATTCTACCAGTCCCCATCAAGACTATTCTGTGACTAACTCTAGTCCTCAAAACTCTAGATTTACCCTTCTCTAACTTCCCTTTGGAAACACCTAGGTTCATCCATGGTGTGCATGCTTCCCTGCTGAGGCAAACTATTAAATTTAACCCTTTTATTTTTACTGTAGCTGTGTTTCTGATGGTCTTTGGTCAGGGCGTCTTAGCAAAGGCCATAAAGTCACCTTGAAGCATGCTGAGTCTTGATAAAGAGGGTTTGTGGGTAAGGTATATTTTTTAAACAAAGGAGAAGAAAGAGAGGGGATCCAAAAAATTGAAAATAGAAAGAAAATGGGGCTTCTTCATCAATATCAAATTCCTAGGCCCTGCAACTTCCTCATCTATGCTGTTTCCAGTGAATAGAGAAACCATAATAAGGCTCTTTGTAAAATAATTTGATGCCTAGTCTAGTTGCTATATAAATATCAGTGAAAACAAAAATAGCAAAACATTTTCATACATATAGATATATAGTAACTTAGAAGTTTATAGCTTATAAGTTTGTAACTTATTACCTATAATACTGGTGCTGTTCTCATTTTAAAGGCAGTCTCAGAGGATCTAGGTACCTAAATTAGCATCATGCAGCTTTAAATAGTGCAACCAGAACACAAACTCAATTACTAACCACCATGATAAACTCCTTTCCATATTTTTTCGTATTTTATAAAATAAGAATCTGCGTCACCTTTTCATAATAAAAAAAAAAATTGGAGACAAGTTATTGTTCTAGGGGAAACAAAGTTCACTTTTAAAAAAATGTAGATTGGGCACCATGGCATGTCCCTGTAGTCCCAACTACTAGGGACGCTGAGGCAGGAGAATCACTTGAACCCGGGAGTTTCTTAAAGCTAGGAGTTCGAGGCCAGCCTAGGCAACATCAAAAGACCCTATCCTCTAAGAAAGAAAAACTTACATAAAAATAAATAAATAATAAAATAAATGTTGTGAACAAAAAACAATCTTTTTAATCATCATTTTCAGAGACCATAGCCTTTATGCAGTCAGAAGTAATTTTCATCGCACACCATAACCAAAAGTTTTACTTAGTTAACAAATACTCAGTAAAGTAGTCCCCCGCAACCACTACTTGTCTATAGTTTCATTTTCTGTGGTTTCAGTTATGCATGGTCAACCAAGGTCCAAAAATATTAAATGGAAAATTCCAGAAGTAATTCACAAGATTTTAATTCAACAACATTCAGCTCCATCCTGCTTTGGAGATGAATTATCCCTCGTCCAGTGTATCCATGCTGTAGACCCTACCCACCTATTAGGCACTTAGAAGCCATCTCAGTTATCGGATCACTGCTGCAATATTGCAGTGCAATAGAAGTTCAGGGTTCAAGTCACCCTTATTTTGCTTTTATTACAGTATATTAATTGTTCTACTTTCTTATTGTTAATCTCATACTCTGCCTAATTTATAAATTAAACTTTATCATAGCTATGTATGTATATGAAAAAACTTAGTATATATAGGGTTGGTACTATCCACAGTTTCAGGCATCCACTGAGGGTCTTGGTAACACATCCCCACAGATAAGGGGGAACTGCTGTAATACTACCAAAGTTTTCAAGCTCACCTCACTGTGAGGTCAAACACAGTCAAATGCTTTGCAAAGGCACCAGTCATGCTATCATCTGAGTGGAATAATCACCTTTGAAACGGTCAGCAGGATTTGAAATGTAGTCATGGCTCAGGTAAAAGCAATGGCCCATGGAGAAACTTAGAGCATTTCATTAAAATGGACTATTAAGCACATTCATAGTTCATAAAACTTAATGATCTGTCTGCAATGATTTATTTTTAAGTCAGCCAGAGGCTGTTAGGAAACCAAAACATGACCAAATATCATCAACTACTCTGTCAAACTTAATGTGAGAATTTAAAGTCTCACCACAAACTTAACAAATGAACTAACTTCTCCCAGCATGAGCTGAACGTCTCCACTTGAATAAATTAAAATGCTTCCAGACCTACCAGGACTTTCTGTGTACTAAAAGGATATATTCTTTCCAGAGTACTAGTTTAGATATGTCGTGACAGAGTCAGAGGGACTCATTAACGTTACCCACACAAAAGACTCAAATGAAGAGAAGACACAAGATGGCATTCCCTGAAAATCAGGACACTCTTTTTACTGGTAAGAAGAGGTTTAAAAAAGAATATTAATAGAAAATAGTTCCCTATGACAGAGGTTAAGTATGAAGGTCTAAATTTGACAACATCTGTCTTAGTCCATTTTGGATTGCTATAAAGGAATACCTAGGGCTGGGTATAAAGAAAAGAGATTTATTTGTCTTACAGTTCTACAGGTTGTGCAAGGAGCATGGTACCAACATCTGCTTCTGTTGAGGGTCTTGGGGAGCTTCCACTCACAGTGGGAGGGGATGGAAATAGGCATCACATGGCGAGAAAAGAAGCAAAGACTGGAGAGGAGGTGCCAGACCAGGCTCTTTTTAATAACAGCTCCCAGGGGAACTAATAGCACGAGAACTCACTCATTACCCTCCAGGATGGCACTAAGAAGTTGTTTTTATTTTTTGTTTTGTTTTGTTTTTGTTTTTTAAATACTTTAGGTTCTGGGTTACATGTGCAGAACGTGCAGTTTTGTTACATAGGTATACCCGTGCCATGGTGGTTTACTGAACCCATCAAACCATCACTTACATTAGGTATTTCTCCTACTGTTATCCCTCCCCCAGGTCCCCACTACCCACAGGCCCAAATGTGTAATGATCCCCTCCCTGTGTCCAAGTGTTCTCATTGTTCAATCTCACTTACGAGTGAGAACGTGTGGTATTTGGTTTTCTGTTCCTGTGATAGTTTGCTGAGAATGATGGTTGTCAGCTTCATCCATTTCCCTGCAAAGGACATGAACTCATCCTTTTTTATGGCTGCATAGTACTCCATGGTGTATATGTGACACATTTTCTTAATCCAGTCTATCACTGATGGACATTTGGGTTGGTTCCAAGTCTTTGCTATTGTGAATAGTGCCACAATAAACATACATGTGCATGTGTCTTTATCATACAATGATTTAGAATCCTTTGGGTATATGCCCAGTAATGGGATTGCTGGGTCAAATGGTATTTCTAGTTTTAGACCCTTGAGGAATCGCCACACTGTCTTCCACAATGGTTGAACTAATTTACCCCCACACCAACAGTGTAAAAGTTTTCCTATTTTTCCACAACTTCTGCAGCATCTGTTGTTTCCTGACTTTTTAATGATCACCATTCTAACTGGTGTGAGATGATATCTCATTGTGGCTTTGATTTGCATTTATCTGATGGCGAGTGATGATGAGTATTTTTTCCTGTGTCTGTTGGCTGCATAAATGTCTTCTTTTGAGAAGTGTCTGTTCATATCCTTTCCCCATTTTTTGATGAGGTTGTTTGCTTTTTTCTTGTAAATTTGTTTAAGTTCTTTGTAGATTCTGGATATTAGCCCTTTGTCAGATGAGTAGATTGCAAAAATTTTCTCCCATTCTGTAGGTTGCCTTTTCACTCTGATGATACTTTCTTTTGCTGTGGCATCAAGAAGTTTTTAAAGGATCCACTTGCATGATCCAAATGCCTCCCACCTGGCCCCTAATGTTGGCCCAACATTAGGGATCAAATTTTACATGATATGCGGAAGGGACAAACATCCAAACCATATCAACTGATAACCAGAAAATGTGCAAATTCAGTGCTGTCCTCATAGGTTTTTGCATTTCCATGTAAACTGCTAAGGGGAAATTTCCATTTAAAGTGCTAGCTGTCTGTTAATCAATAAATCATTTTATGCATACCTGTATTTTTTTTTCAAAAATCAGCAGCTAAA